>NC_134729.1:21011256-22261256 GCF_049634645.1 Pelodiscus sinensis | reverse complement strand
CTCAGATCAAATAGTGGAAGAAAATAGTCACAACCATAGATACCAAAGGATACAATTTAAAAAAATGAACACATATGAAAAGGACAAATCACATTTCAGAACAGACAGGATCTGGTGAGCAAAGGGTTATGCTCAGCTCAGCTGGTCCTTGCAGAGATGCCCTGGGCAAGGATGGTGCATTCCTTGCCAGGAAGGAGGTCGGGGGAGAAGGCCTGTGGGAAGACCGGGCTTTCTGTCCGGAGCCACACGGCCTGTCAGGAACATTGCCACAGTGCCTAGTACGCTGTACCCCTGTAATCTCTAGAGCTACCAAGCCGTACGTATCTTTATCCGTTTTATAGACTAGGGGAAACTGAGGCACCGAGCTGCTAGGGTATTTCTAGAGGCACACCGTGAGTCAAGGACAGGGTTGAGACGATGCACCAGAAGTCCTGGCTCCCAGGGATGTGCAGACTGCTTCCACTATGCTATGCCGCTTGGGAATTTTGAATTAGGCACACTGCATGCACGAAACTCAATGTGGAGTCCTGCCTTCCTCCTGCTGGTTGCTAAATAATTGAAGAGTGTTGATTTTCTGTCTCCTCCACTTAATTCCGCCCCCAGGGAAACCTGACCCTCTTGGCTCGGTGGATCCGGAAACCTGAGTGAGAGAACTCAGAGCTGCTGCCTCACCTATGTCCCAGCAAGCCAGCCACCCTGTTCTGTTGGACTGACCCCTGCAGCTGCAGCTGGAGAGCTCTCAGGGGCCGGTGGTCTCTACATAACCATCCTGAGCAGCTTGGGATTACAGGAAGAGCCAACTTAACTGCATGTCTCACTGACCAGTGAGTGCCCATTGCTATCCAGAATACTTGACCATGCAATTTCCTTGAGTGAATGCCACACAACATCCCCAAGCCCGCAGCTGGCTGTGCCAGGCAGAAGGATCTGTCCATGCAGAGTCGGCTGTAGCATTGAAGCCTAAAATCCTAGAGCTGGAAGAGACCTCAGGAGTCATCAAGTCCAGCCCCCTGCCCAAGGCAGGACCAATCCCAACTAAATCAACCCAGCCAGGGCTTTGTGAATAGCCATCAGAACTTTCTTGCGCAAGAGTGTCCATGCAGTGTGTCTCTTGCACAAAAGCACATTGCTTTTGCAATACACTTTTGAGGTGTGGACGTGCTTTTGATTTCTTCCACAGAAAGCTTCTGGCACAAAAACCCTGCCTTCTTGACAAAGCCTGAGTCAAGAAGTTGGCTCTTTCAAGAGGGGATCTAGAAATTGGGCTGAGAACTTTAGAGGGAGGAATGCTAGGAAGAGCCAACCCAGGGCAAAAGGCATGATCTAAGTTTTGTTGTGCTGTTAATAGCTTTTTGCTAATAAAGCCAAATCTCAGGGAGCGTGTACCTTTGGATGCTACACTGCAGGTGACCTTTGTAGAGCGGATTGGAGAAGAAACCTGCTCACGTGACATTAGTTAGTTGTGGGGTCTTTTTCTCAAGTTCCTGTCACTCCTTGCTCTTTTGTAGCCTCTACCCAGCCCTCCCTGGCTCTCGTGAGTTTCTTACTATCTCTTCACTTTTGTTTCCTGCTCACCTTTCTCGATCCTTTGTTTCCTCTCTGGTTTATTTCACCCTCCCCTTGCCCCCATGTGAAAATGGGGAACGTGGACTGAGGCAGGTCTACACTAAAGAGTTAGGTTGACCCAGCCAGGTTGCTCAGGGCGATGGCTGTGAAAACATAGTTAAGTTGACCTGCCCCCGGTATAGTCAGCCCTAGGTGGGAAGGGGAATTAACGTCAGCGGCAGAAAACACCTCCCCCACTCCTATGTTGCTATCCTGAGCATCTACACTGAAGCTCTCCCATGCAGAGCTGCCCAGAGGATTCAGGGGGTCCCTTCCTGGCACTCCCTGTTTCAGACTTCAGACATTCTGATGGGGGCCTGGGGCAAATTGCCCGCCCCCACCACCCAGGCGGCCCTGCTCACGCGATGCAGCCGCAGTGTTTCTAGCAAAGACAAGAAGACTCACCGCTGCCCACAGAAGCCTAGCTACCCCTCGGCAACCCCACTGCACTCAGCAGCATGCAGAGATGTAAAGGAGGGCAGGGTTGGGCAGCACCTTTGGAATTTAGCGTGTGGCTCTGCGGCCGCGTGAGATGCCCACATACCGGCCTGCCACAGCTAGAGTACCACCCCTGGGTGAAAAGAGGGACCAGTGGCCTAGCAACAGCACAAAAGGGGGAGAAGGGACCACTGTTCTAGCCGGGGGTGTCCAGATTTAGTTCTGATGGACCCTTGGCTGGAGAGATAAGGGCTCCAGCATCCTCTTCATGTAGGTGGGTCCCACAGCGATTCACTGATTGTAAGAGACGCTCCCTTTATGGCTCATAGGTGATGGTCCGGGTGGGGACTGCGTCCATCTGATACTGCCGCGGGGAAGTTAGGCTGGAACTGACCCAAGTGCATTTGGCCCTGGGTGGCAATATCCTCACTTGTGCAGAAATTCCCTGGGCTCTTTAATGGCCACAAGCGGCGAGGGCTTCGGTTTCATTTCTCATTGGAAAAATTGCACCTCCGGCAGCACAGTGTCCGCTAGCAGCGTACAGGGGCATCCGTCTGGCTCAGCCCCCTGCTGAATCACCAACCCCACTTCAGCAATACTCACGTCAATCTTCTTAAACTTGGCCTTCAGGCTTTTCATTCTGGCTGGAGTTCTCCTGCTCTGCCCCTGCGTCAGTGGAAGTCTCTGACCAAAGAACATAAATGGGTGTAAATTCCAAAATTCCCCCTCTCCCCACATCCAAGGGGCCATCAAAACTTTTCAGTGTTTAAAGATCAAGATGCCTCCAAACCAAACGGCTCAACGTTCATAATGGTAGTCTTCATTAGGGTTGCCAGGGGTCCGGTATTCAACCGGAAAGATCGGTTTTTGGGCCCTCAACCCGGTAAAAAAATTCAGAAAATACCAGACATGTGCAATGTCTGGTGTTTTCTGAATGGGCGCCCGACAGAAGCCTGGCGGGGTTGTAGGGAGTGGCTGGGAGCTGGGGCATGATTGGCGCTGGGAGCCTCTGATTGCGTCTGACACAGGAGTGACGCCTTGGGGAGGAGGAGAAGCCCCGTCCGTGCTCCTGAGCGCTGGTCAAGTGTGTTGTGGAGCCGTAGCCGGACTCGCTCGTGCTACGCCAGGACTGCGTGGGACAGGAAGTGCCCTGGGATCTGCATGTGCCCGGGTCAGTCCTGCTCCCCACTGGCTGATTCTATCCCCCCCGGCTCCTCCCCTGGCCAGCCCCTCCCAGCTCTCCCTGACACCCCGCCCCAATCTCCCCCGGCCAGCCCCGCTCCCCCCAAGCCCCTCCCAGCTCTCCCCGACACCCTGTCCCAATCTCCCCCGGCCAGCCCCTCCCAGCTCTCCCCGACACCCCGCCCCAATCTCCCCCGGCCAGCCCCGCTCCCCCCGAGCCCCTCCCAGCTCCCCCCGACACCCTGCCCCAATCTCCCCCAGCCAGCCCCGCTCCCCCCGAGCCCCTCCCAGCTCTCCCTGACACCCTGTCCCAATCTCCCCCGGCCAGCCCCGCTCCCCCCAAGCCCCTCCCAGCTCTCCCCGACACCCCACCCCAATCTCCCCCGGCCAGCCCCGCTCCCCCCGAGCCCCTCCCAGCTCTCCCCGACACCCTGTCCCAATCTCCCCCAGCCAACCCCGCTGCCCCGACCCCCTCCACCAGCCTTGCTTCTTACTGGCCGCCCCCACAATCTCCCCATGCCAATCCTGCTGCCCCCGACCCTCCCCCCCAACCAGCCCTGCTTCCTGCCGGCTGCCCCCCCCCGATCTCCCCCAGCCATCTTCTCTGTCCCTGACCCTCCCTGCCAGCCCTGGTTCCCGTCCCCCCCCCCTTCCCAGCCAGCCCTGCTCCTCTCCCGGCTGGTCCCCCCCCCACCAATCAAGTGTGTCCGGTATTTTTTCTGAAGCTACCTGATATCCCTAGTCTTCATAGAGGCTCAACGCTCAGCCCTCTCCAAAAGTTCAGACTCATGCACTCCTTCTTTACTGACTTGTCATCAAAATGAACCAAGTCCTAGGGCAGTGGTTTTCAATCTGTTTATCACTGAGGGCCTCGTGTGCAGCTCTCTGTGCATCACCGAGGCCTCGTCCACACAATACATGTGCCGACTGTATGGCCCTGAGGGTGTTGTCACGTGGCCTGCAGCTGTGTGCTGACTGGTCCGCAAACACTATTTGAAACCCCGCCCACTTCTAAAAGCCCCTCCCCCAGACTTGCAGGAGGGACAACTGGACCCAGGGTTCAATTGATTACGGGGGACAAATAATGAAAATCAGGGTCAGGAGTGCGGTCAAAGGTTTAAAACGAGGGAACCAGCGGGGGATACTGAGCAGAGAACCCCGGACGGCACCCACTGCTCCTCCAAGCTGTACAGGGAGCCAGTGGACACCACCCAGAGGAACTCCACCCAGATGTGTGACAGTAGGGAGCACAGAGGAACTCCACCCAGATGTGTGACAGTAGGGAGCATCCTCCTCCTGGTATTATATATCACGGCTTTTGCCAGGGCCAGGAGGAGGCTGACGAGGAGGTCTTGCGACTTTGTGGGGCCAGGGATGGGGTGTGTGTAAATAAAAAGGTGTGGGGGAAAAGTGCAGCCAGAACCTCAATAAGAGGTTCTGGAGGAGCCGGAAAAAAGGCTGCAACCTGGCTCATTCTAGGTACGCATGTGCCAGGTTTTCCCTCACGCCGCCAAAGGGACAGGTGTCGGGGATGGGGGTGAACCGCACCAGGTACACGCCCATGCTCACGGCTCTGTGAAGGAGCTGCCAACTGATGTCCCCAATGGGCGTGGGATTAAGGTGGAATACACACCGGTCTCTCAGGGTTCCCCACCCTCCACAGATCTCAAATGGTCCCGCCGTCGCAAGCACAGGCTGAGAACCACTGCCTCAGAGGCTGCCAGTTGCTGATTTCAAATGCACATGAGTTTGCTTCTGTTAATTGCTTTGGAACACTTGCAGGAGGCTTGGTCTTGGCCGGCCTAGGGACCTGCCAGCCTCTTGCTCTGTGCCTGCCACCGGTGTGCATCACGGTACGCTGAGCCGTGCGATCCTTCCACCAAGGTACCGCTAGCTGGCACACTGAGCTGGAAATAGGGTGTCTTGCTGTCCTGGCATATCATGTTCGGATGCATAGAAGAGACCTCAGGAGATCGTCAAGTCCAGCCCCTGCTCAAAACAGGACCAATCCCAACTAAATCCTCCAGCCAGGGCTTTGTCAAGCCAGGACTTACTGTATTTTCCGGCGTATAAGACGACTTTTTATGCTAAAAAACATCCCCCCAAAATCGGGGGTCATCTTATACGCCGGGTATACAGGCAGTCCCCCGACTTGCAGGTACAAACGGGGCTTTTCTCGCCCCGGAGGACACGGACTGCGGGACCTCGCGGTCCCGCCGCCCATGTACTCCGGGGCGAGAAAAGCTGCTCCGTGTCTCCCTGGTCTGCAGACCAGGAAGACACGGAGCAAAGCCGCGGAGGGGCTCCGGCAGCGGGGCAGCCCAGGTGCGCCTGGGCTGCCCCGTTGCCGGCTTCCCCCGAGGCTTTGCTCCCGGTGTCCCTGGTCTGCTGGTGACGGTCCCCAGCAGACCAGGGGCACCGGGAGCAAAGCCGGGAAGGCGGAGGGGCGCTGGGGCGCTGCCGGTTGGCCTCTTAAGGGGGGGTAGTCTTATACGGTGAGTATAAGACGAAAACCTATGTTTTAACTAGAAAATTAGGGGGTCGTCTTATACGTCCAGTCGCCTTATACGCCGGAAAATACGGTAAAACCCTCTAAGGATGGGGATTTCACCACCTATGGGTGGGGGGTGCAGCTAGGGCTGAGGAAGGCAGGCCCCCAGCTCCACCTATAGCCCCACCCTCGCTGCGGAGGCCCCGCCCTAACAATGGGGGAGGAGGCAGGGCAGCATGCTGAGCACACAGCCCCCCACGGAAAGGGGAGGAGGCTCATGTGCACACCAGCCTCCCCACCCCACACGGTTCCAGCCTGCCCGGCCCTGGAGCACAAAGAGGGGGGGCCGCTGGGGACAGCAATAATCACCCCCAGAATGTCTACACCGGGCATTCTGGGGCACAGTGTGGGCGGGGCCATGCCTGGCGATTTGTGAAAGCAAAGCCTTCCCCCACCTAGGCTACTGGATGCCCCTCCACCCCCTCCCTAGGGAACCCATCCCAGTGCTTCACCACCCTCCCAGGAAAACAGTTTTTCCTAATATCCAACCTAGACCTCCCCCGCTGCAACTTGAGCCCATTGCTCCTCGTTCTGTCATCTGTCACCACCGAGACCAGCCTCTCTCCATCCTCGTTGGATCCCCCCTTCAGGTCGTTGCTATCAAACCCCCCTCACTCTTCTCGTCTGTAAACTAAATAAGTCCAAATCCCTCAGCCTCTCCTCGGAAGTCATGCGCTCCAGCCCCTTAATCATGTTTGTCCTGTTACTCTAGTCTCTACCTAGCTCATGGCACACTATATTACGTGTACTCCTCTAGCGCCTTCACCTGAGGCTCTCAAAGCATTTTACAGCCAATTAATGAAGCCTCAGAAGGCTCGTTAGACATTATTATTTCCTTTTTACCGGTGGGGAAAGCAACACATGGAGAGGTTAAGAATTGCTCAGGATTGTCTGGCATATTGGTAGCAGAGCTGGGAACAGGCCTGATTCTGAGTCCTCTGCTTTAAGCACCAGGCAGCACTTTCACTTCCCCATCCCACACTAGACTGTTAAATCTGCGTGGGCCGTGCTTTCTATTGCATCAAGATAACCAGCCAGGACAGGCTCCAACTCAATGCATCATGGCCTATTGGCCTTGCCTCTTTAGCATCACCATCCTCTCTTTCCTAGGGCATGCTGCCTCTTTGCTATTCCCAGTAATGTCCCTTTCAGGATATGTCAAATGGGGACATGAATTGCGGCACAGTCATATCTATGGCTTCATATATTAGACCCAACAGTCACTGAGCTCTGGGAGCAGAAGCTTCCCTCATTTCTGGTCTTAAATACGTGAATCCCGCATTGAGAGGGCTGGACAGAATGGGGTGGCTATTCCCCTAGTCCTGGGGCCTTTCCATCACTCCCTCCCAACCCTCTTCCCTACCTTGCTGATAGAGCCGAGTTCAGCCGGGAGGGCTCCTTCCCTCTGTGCCCAAGGCAGAACAAACTGAGAAGTGTCTCCTTACTGCAGTCTCAATTGAAGGAATCTCACCCTACGATAGGTGGCCCAGTGGGGGCCAGCTGGTGAATCCACCAATGAGGATAGCCAAGGGGTGGGACTTAACTGCGATAGGAATTAAGTTACTCACCTGCTACAGGTACAGTTACCTTGCCAAAGCTGGTCGCTGCTCAGTACGGGAAGGTGACAACTGCACTTGACAGAGCTGAATGTATTTCTCTACATAGGGCCGAACCCTGTTCATCCTGCCTAGCCCAGTTATGTCACCAGTGCTCAGCACAGCTCAGCTCTCCACACACCTGCCTGGCTGCTTGTTTTCAACTATCCTGATCCCCAGTCCCATAATCTCTAGGTCGTAATCACTAAACAATGCTATTAGGGTTGCCAGGTGTCCAGTATTCTACCGGACAGTCCAGTATTTGTGCTCTTTGTCCGGTAAAAAAAAATCAGAGAATACCGGACATGTGCAATGTCCAATACTCTCTGATTTTTCCAGCTGTGCACCAGACAGAAGCCAGGCATGGGCGAGGGGAGGTGGGGTGGCTGGAAGGTGGGGCCATGATCGGCGCTAGGTGCCTGTGAAGGTGGGAAGGTGGGAACCCCCAGCTGGTAGGCGGGGCCACGATCGCTGCTCTGGGCACTTCAGAGGCCTTGCCTCCGCCCCCGCAAGGCTTCTGCGCAATCACAGGCTCCCAGTGCCAATCATGGCCCCGCCTCCCAGCCTGGGAGTGCCAGCTGGGAGGCGGGGTTGTGATCGCCGCTCTGGGCACCGAAGAACGAGGGGGGAGGGGCTTATTATCCCACGTTCCTTTTTTGTTTGTTTGTTTTTTTTTTGCTCGACCAAAAAATTCCACGTATCCGGTATTTTTCGGGAGACCATCTGGCAACCATAAATGCTATGGCCCTTCTTCTGTACTAATGACTATGCAGATGGACCTCAGTACACCCAACACAGAGTTTCTTGCAGGATTGTGGCTCATGTTTTTATTTTATTTTATTTTATTTTATTTTATTTTATTTTATTTTCCTATAACAACTATAGCATGCTGGGCATCTTGTAGCTGGACAAGGAGGTACATTCCCCACCAAACAGGTACAGTAAAAATGTCTCTTGGAAAACATGATGGGAAAAACACACAAGAGCCTAGACTTTATTATAGTGAGACTACATCTACACTCCATCATTCTGTCAGCAGAGGAAATGCAAATGAAGCGCTCATTAGCATTTCTCGTGCTCTGATTTGCATAGTCTCTTCTGATCCTTTTTGTGGAAGAGGTTTTTGTGGAAAAAAACAATGTAGACGAGGCCATTTTGCGAAAAAAAAACCTTTTGTGCAAGATCCCTTCTCTCTCAAAAAAGGAGGTATACTGGATTTTGCACAAAAGGGTTTTTTTTGCACAAAATGGCCCCGTCTACACTGCAGTTTTTTCCACAAAAACCTCTTCGGCAAAAAGGATCGGAAGAGACTATGCAAATGACAGCATGAGAAATGCTAATGAGCGTTTCATTTGCATTTCCTATGCCGACAAAATGCTGCCATGTAGACGTAGCCTGAGGGACCTCTGCGTGTGCTTGCATTGTCCGTGGGAGATGTCTAGAAAGAGTTTGAGAAGGCCAACAGTGATAACCATCTTTGCCCTCACCATATGGTTATTCAGAGAGAACATGAAGGCCATATTTTAGGATCTCAGAAGATACATTTTAGGGTTTTGTAGCTACATTCCACAGGCACCCCTTAAATGCATCCAGTTATCCTACGAGTCCCTTAGGCAGTGAAGCCAATGCTGGAGAATTTATTGCAAATCTTGCTATAGTTGGGGTATTTGATTAAAGGTCTAGAAAACATGAGCTATGAGGGAAAATTGAACGAGTTGGGCTTGTTTAGTTTGGAAAAGAGAAGACTGAGAAGGGACATGATAGTGGTTTTCAGGTATCTAAAAGGATGTCACAGGGAGGAGGGAGAAAAATTGTTCTCCTTGGCCTCTGAAGATAGGAGAAGAAGCAATGGGCTTAAACTGCAGCAAGGAAGATTTAGTTTGGACATTAGGAAAAACTTGCTAACTGTGAGGGTGGTTAAACCCTGCAATAAATTGCCCAGCGAGATTGTGGAATCTCCATCACTGGAGATATTTAAGAGCAGGTTAGACAGACAACTATCAGGTATGATTTAGATCAATGTTTCTCAACCAGTGGTACAAATATGTGTTCATTTTTTTTAACTGTATCCTTTGGTATATATGGTTGTGACTATTTTCTTCCACTATTTGATCTGAGGAAGTGGGTCTAGCCCACGAAAGCTCATCATCTAATAAACCATCTTGTTAGTCTTTAAAGTGCTACATTGTCCTGCATTTTGCTTCAAGTACCCTTAGGGGTACTCGAGAGAAGTCAACACAACTGAAATTTGAAGAAAGCTGATTTTTTTGTTTTAAGTTTTACAGCGCTTTATTATTTTGTACTTTTTACACCCAAAAATGTCATTGCCTGCCTGGCTACGATTAAGTTGTTCAAACAAATGTGTTGCAACGGTGGAAGAAAATTATGTGTGTCTGAAAACTGGAATAGTAATAGAAATGTAGCCATGTTAGCCTGGTGTAGCTGAAGCAAAATACAGGACTATGTAGCACTTTAAAGACTAACAAGATGGTTTATTAGATGATCTTTCGTGGGCCAGACTGAGGAAGTGGGTCTGGCCCACGAAAGCTCATCATCTAATAAACCATCTTGTTAGTCTTTAAAGTGCTACATAGTCCTGAAAACTATAATTTTTTTTTAAAAGGGGTACTTTATAAAAAAAAGTTGAAAACACTTGTTGTATCATGCAAGCAAAGTAGTAACAAACTTCAATAGGCCTTTATGTAACAAAGGTGAAACCTCTTCACAAAGCTGCTGCTGCTCCCCTCTGTAGCTCTCACTCAGGCCTAGCCCATCTCCTCCCCCCTCCTTCCTGTTTCCTGGGCTTCCAGATTCCCAACAGCCAGTGCTCCCAGTTCTAATAATTACAAGCAGCATCTAAAACCCCACAACACTGATCTAGATGACACTTGGCCCCGACATGAGGGCAGGGGACTGGTCCCTTCCACTTCTGGTGTTCTACGGTTCTATGTATCAGAGGGGTAGCCGTGTTAGTCTGAATCTGCAAAAGCGACGAGGAGTCCTGTGGCACCTTATAGACTAACTGAAGTGTAGGAGCATAAGCTTTCGTGGGCAAAGACCCACTTCGTCAGATGCATGTACATGCATCTGACGAAGTGGGTCTTTGCCCACGAAAGCTTATGCTCCTACACTTCAGTTAGTCTATAAGGTGCCACAGGACTCCTCGTCGCTTTTACGGTTCTATGATTTCTTAAAGCCCCAGTTCCCAGAGGCAAGTGTTTGTGTGGGAATCTTTGATTTCATGGTGTGTGTTTTTACATTCTAGCCCTCATGATTAGGGAGGAAAAGCTAGAACATGTGGCCTAGGCGCCTGCCCGGGCCCCAGGTAAAAAACCAGAGTCACAGCAAAATAACCAAAAATGTGTTATTTAAAAAGCGACAGAGCCACCATTCCCCAGCCAGTGAGGCCTGGCTGGTGATCTTTGAACCCTGGGGGCCGGCAGCGCTGCTCAGAGCGGGCCTGTGCCCTAGGGGCGCCCCCCACCGCACCCCCGAGGCCAGGGCACAGCCCATTGCCCGAGGCGCCACGCCTGAGCTCCAGCTGGTGGAGCGAGCGCTTGCCCGGAGCTAATATGGCGCCGGGCGGCGCGCCCCTCCGAGTTCTGCGCATGCGGACTGAGGGGCGGCGGCTTCAGTCGGCCCTGCCCGGCCGTTTCCGCCCTTCGCTGGAGGAATTGACAACAAGGGAAACTTTATTGGTAGCGGCGGGGCCGGCGGGAGGATGTCGGTGAACTACGCGGCCGGGCTCTCCCCCTACTCGGACAAGGGCAAGTGCGGCCTCCCCGAGGTGAGCGCGAAGGAGCAGCCCCCCCCGCCCAGCATCGGGGCCTCCCCCCGGGGCCCTGCGGCCCCCCCCAGCGACACGTCTCCCCCCCCTGGGGTCCTGCGCTCCCCCCCCCAGCGACACGTCTCCCCCCCCTGGGGTCCTGCGCTCCCCCCCCCAGCGACACGTCTCCCCCCCCTGGGGTCCTGCGCTCCCCCCCCAGCGACACGTCTCCCCCCCCTGGGGTCCTGCGCTCCCCCCCCAGCGACACGTCTCCCCCCCCGGGGTCCTGCGCTCCCCCCCCCAGCGACACGTCTCCCCCCCGGGGTCCTGCGCTCCCCCCCCCCCCAGCGACACGTCTCCCCCCCGGGGTCCTGCGCTCCCCCCCCCCCCAGCGACACATCTCCCCCCCGGGGTCCTGCGCTCCCCCCCCCCCAGCGACACGTCTCCCCCCCGGGGTCCTGCGCTCCCCCCCCCCCAGCGACACGTCTCCCCCCCGGGGTCCTGCGCTCTCCCCCAGTGACACGTCTCCCCCCCCTGGCGGGACCTGCGCGCCCCTCCCCCCACCCAGCGCCACGCGCTTCCCCCTCCGCGGGCACCGTGCGTGCCCCTCCCCCCTCGGCCCCTGACAGGGACTCCGCGCCCTCCCCTGGGGGTGTTCCCCTCCCCTCGGGGGCCCGGGGCACCCCTCACATTCCTGGGGCGCTTCCCCCTCCCCTCCACGGGCATCGTGTATGTCCCTCCCCCCGGGGCGCTCCCCTCTCAGCCCCCGACAGGGACCCTGCATGCCCTCCCCTGGGGGTGTTTCCTCTCCCCCCTGGGGCGCTCCCCTCGCCCCCTCCCGACAGGGACCCTGCATGCCCTCCCCTGGGGTGTTTCTCCTTCCTCCCGACGGACCCTGCACCCCCCTCACATTCCTGGGGCGCCTTCCTCTCAACCCCCCAAGAGGGGCCCTGTACGTCCGTCCCTTGGGGTGTTTCCCCTCCTTCCCTTTCAAGGGGGACCCTGCGCTCCTTTCACACACCTCTGGGTGCTTCCCCCTTGTCCTCACCCTCCCAGCTGGAGCCCTGCCTTCCCCTCTCTCCGCCCAGGGTGCTTCCCTTCCCCTGGGGACGGTTCCTCTTCCCTCTCCCCCCACCAACGGGGTCCTATGCACCCCTGCAAGGGAGTTTCCCTTTCCCCTCAAATCCCCCCCCCCCTTTGCCTCTAAGGGACGCTGACTCCTCACCTCCCTGAAGCAGATGTGAGGTTTAAATTGGAACATCCTGAGGCCACTGAGCGGCCAGTGGCAGGCCATGAGTTCTGGCCGCCAGCGCTGCATCTGTGCGACCCAGTTGCTAATGTGCTTTTTTTCTGTGTCAACTTCTAGCCTGTTTTTTGGTGTGCCAGGTAGCTTTGTGGCTTCGGTGAAACTGCTTATCCACCATTCCGCGTGCTGGGCTGGCGGGACGCTTATCCCTGCTTCTCCATTTCAATTTTTCCTTCCCCTCAGATTTTTGACCCGCCAGAGGAGCTGGAGAGGAAAGTGTGTGCCTTAGCAGACTTGATCAGGGGCTCTTCCAATGTAGTATTTCACACAGGAGCCGGGATCAGCACAGCCTCAGGAATCCCTGATTTCAGGTAAGGGCACCGAATGAAGAAATATCCTTAGTCACTGAAGCAGTGTAGTCTAGCAACCAGAGCAAAGACCTGAGTTAAAGCTTGTGGGCTCAGTTCCTGGCTCTGACATTGACTCACGGCAGTCCAGTCACTTTGCCTTTCAGTGCCTCAGTTTCCCCACCCGTAAAAATATGTCTGGTTCCCGGGAGTTTGGCAAAAGCTTAATGTTTATGAAAACACGATGAGAAGTTCTGTGGCACCTTTAAGACTAACAGATTTATTTGGGCATAAACTTTTGTAGGTCAAAACTACTTCGCCAGAAGCATGGATTTATGCCCAAATAAATCTGTTAGTCTTCAAGGTGCCGCAGGACTCCTTGTTGTCCTTACAGATACAGGCTAACATAGCTACTCCTCTGAGACTTGTCACAATGTTTATGAAGTGCTTGGAGATCTGTAGGAGCGCATGTGTTATTTTGCTGGGTTAGTGATGGAATTGGTGGTGAAAATATTTCATTAATGAGCAACAAATAGTTTTCTTATGGTTCCATCCCTGATACTTAGCCAGTTAGCTTACATGTTAAGTGCTGTAAGGAAAATAGTTCATTTATTCAGTGCCATTACTTCTGGAAAACACCTTCTTTTCTAGCCCTCTGGTAAATGGAGGGTAGAGGTTTCCTCTCCTTTCTGATTATAGTCTGCTCTGATTTTTGTCCCAAAGTCAAGAGCTTGCTATTTATTGGCCAAAGTGGGATTTGCTGAGACACTGAACTCGGTGAGATTATTCTCTGGGGCTAGCACCCATGCTTACTTCCAGCAAGCCAAACAATGACAGTCCTTGGTCTCTAGTGTCCTCTTTTTATAGCCTATTTGTCCGTGCTCGTTAATAGTGTAACCACAACTTCAGTAATAATTTCAAAAAGGGGGAAAAAAATGAGGAAGCTAATTGAATGGAAATTAAAAGGTAAAATGCCTTCAAATTGTATGGAGACTATTTAAAACACCATACTAGAGACTCAAACTAAATATATAACCCAAATGAACACAAAACAGTAAGAGGAGTAAAAAAATGACACCTTCCTAAGCAGCAGAGTAAAAGCAGCAGGATGCTAAAAGGCATCCTTTCAAAATTGGAAGTAAAATCCTACTGAGAAACTGAAAGGAGCATAAATTCTGGCAAATCAAGTGTAAACATATAATTAGGCAAACCAAGAAAGAATGTAAAGAGCAATTAGCAAAAGACTCAAAAATTAATTTTTTTAAATACATCAGAAGCAGGAAGACTACCAAATAATCAATAGGCCACTGGGCGATAGAGGTGCTAACGGAGCATTTAAGGAAGACGGAGAAGCTAAATGATTTCACTGCCGTGGAGGAGATCCCCACACCTGAAATACTATTTTTTTGGCAACAAATCTGAGGAAGTGTCCCAGATTGAGGTGTCACTAGAGAGACAAATTGATACATTCAACAATAAGAAGTCACCAGGACCAGATGGGATTCAACTAAGAGTTCTGAAGTAACCTGTATGTGAAATTGCAGAACTCTTAATTGTGGAATGTAACGTATTGCTTACCTCTGTGTGAGATGACTGCTGGGTGATTAGTTTAATGCCAGTTTTTAAAAGTAGTTCCAGGGGTGATCTTGGCAATTGCAGGCCAGTAAGCCTCAATTCAGTACCAGCTAAATTGGCTGTAACTACAGGCAGTCCCCGACTTACGCGGATCCGACTTACGTCGGATCCGCACTTACGAACGAGGCTTTCTCGCCCCGGAGGTCGAGGTGGCGGATTGCTACCTGCGAGCTCCAGGGCGAGAAAGCCCCGTTCGTAAGCTGCTCCGGTGCCCCTGGTCTGCTGGAGACCGTCTCCAGCAGACCAGGGGCACCGGGCGGGTTCCCGCGCTTCTGAGGCTTTGCCAGAGCAAAGCCTCAGAAGCACGGGGAACCGCCGCTGCTGCCGCTTCAGTCCCGGTGCCTGTGGTCTGCTGGGGACCGTCCCCAGCAGACCACAGGCACCGGGACTGAAGCTGCAGCCACGGCGGGGTCCCGCGCCTCTGAGACTTTGCCAGAGCAAAGCCTCAGAGGCGCGGCACCCCGCTGCCGCTGCGGCTCTGCTCCCCGTGTCCCTGGTCTGCTGGGGGGGGGCGCAGCTAGTGTGCCCCCCCCCCAGCAGACCAGGCTTTTGTTTTGGACCCTGGGGCAGAGCAGCTGGGGCGCTGCCGATTGGTCCTGCAGCGCCGCTCTGGGCACTACTGGACCAACCCGGCAGCACCCCAGTTGCTCTGCCCCAGGTCCTGATTCAGCCGCTGCTGGACAGTTTCAGCAGCGGCTGAATCAGGACGCCTGGGGCAGAGCAGATGGGGTGCTGCTGGGTTGGTCCAGTAGCACCGAGGAGCGGCGCTACTGGAGCAACCCAGCTGCTCTGCCCCAGGCGTCCCCAAGTCAGCTTCTGTTGAAACTGACCAGCGCTGACTACAGGAAGCCCGAGGCAGAGTTGCTCTGCCCCGGGCTTCCTGGAATCAGCTGCTGATCAGTTTCAGCAGCAGCTGACTTGGGGACGCCTGGGGTTCTTAAGTTGATTCTGTATGTAAATCAGAACTGGCGGTCAGTTTCAGCAGTGTCTGAATCTGGACGCCAGTTCCGACTTACATACAGATTCAACTTAAGAACAAACCTACAGTCCCTATCTTGTACGTAACCCGGGGACTGCCTGTATAAAAAAAGAGCAGAATTATCAGGCACATAGATGAAAATGATATGTTGTGGAAAAGTCAACATTGCTTTTGGAAAGGGCAATCGTACCTCGCTGGTCTTTTAGAATGTCAAATGTGGACAAGAGCGATCCAGCCAATATAGTGTCCTGGGACTTTCAGAAAATCGGTGATACAGTCCCTCATCAAAGGCTCTTAAGCAAAATAGGCAGTTATGTGATTAAAAGGGAATGTTCTTTCTTAGGTCAGTAACTCTTTAAAAAATAGGATATAGGATATAAAAGGTCTGTTTTCAGATTGGAGAGCGGTAAATAGCAGTGCCCTCCCTCCCCCATGGATCTATACTGGGAAACTGTTTCTGCCAATCAATCCATCTTTTTAAAGAGCTCTCCTAAATGGTAAGAGCTAGGACCACCAAATTAGATATGCAACTTCCTCTTATCCTAACTTAAAGCAAGATCAGGGTTTGGTTGTGCCAGGACAATGGGATGTGCCTGGAATCCGATTGTTTTCCGTAACATGGAAAAGGAGGGGTCAGATAGCAGGGACAGTTCTGTTCTGGGATGACCACAGGGGGCAGCGAACACTGCGCACAGGGATACTGCAGAGTGACCGCAGTGGGGTGGCTACATCTGGAAGAGAATGGCCAGCTCGGGAGGGGCTCTGCATGTTGTCAGCCATGGGTAAGTGGTTCCTCTGCCTAAAGCCAAAACCACTCCCTCCTCAGCCCCAGCACCAGACGCCAGGGAGGGATATCCTGCCACTGTGGCCTCCCAGACACTGGCTGGGCAGTGCAGCCCCCCGCTGCCACAGTCCCCTAGATAGCAGCCACCAGCTGGACAGCATAGCCCTGGGTGGCCTCAGGCCTGCCCTGGGGCACCCCCCTATGCCTCCCATTCCCCCTGCCCTGGGGCACCCCCCTATGCCTCCCATCCCCCTGCCCTGGGGCACCCCCCTATGCCTCCCATCCCCCCTGCCCTGGGGCACCCCCCTATGCCTCCCATTGCCCCTGCCCTGGGGCACCCCCCTATGCCTCCCATTGCCCCTGCCCTGGGGCACCCCCCTATGCCTCCCATTGCCCCTGCCCTGGGGCACCCCCCTATGCCTCCCATTGCCCCTGCCCTGGGGCACCCCCCTATGCCTCCCATTCCCCCTGCCCTGGGGCACCCCCTATGCCTCCCATTCCCCCTGCCCTGGGGCACTCCCCTATGCCTCCCATCCCCCTGCCCTGGGGCACCCCCTATGCCTCCCATTCCCCCTGCCCTGGGGCACCCCCCTATGCCTCCCATTCCCCCTACTCTGGGGCACCCCCCTATGCCTCCCATTCCCCCTGCCCTGGGGCACCCCCCTATGCCTCCCATCCCCCTGCCCTGGGGCACCCCCCTATGCCTCCCATCCCCCTGCCCTGGGGCACCCCCCTATGCCTCCCATCCCCCTGCCCTGGGGCACCCCTCTATGCCTCCCATTCCCCCTGCCCTGGGGCACCCCCCTATGCCTCCCATCCCCCTGCCCTGGCTCCTGCACTCTCCACACCCTACTCTGATTCCAGCATGCCCACACCCTGCCCTCAGCCCCCACATACCTTCCAAACCCCTGCCTAGACTCCTTCACTCCCCCACTCCCTGCCCTAAGGCCCCTCCCTCCACATTTCCCAACCTTCTGCCCTGAGCCCACACAAGGATCCGAGAAGTCTTGGGTAAATGATCTAGAAAAAAGGGTAAACAATGAGGTGGCAAAATTTGCAGTTGATACAAATTTTCTCGAGATAGTTAACTCCAAAGCTGACTGCAAAGCGTTAAGAAAGGGATCTCACACAACTGGATGTCTGGGTGACAAAATGGCCAATGAAATTTGCTGTGGATCAATTCCAAGTAGTGCACATTGGAACACATAACCCCAACTATACAGATGCAACGATGGAGTCTAAATTAGCTGTTACCACTCAAAAAAGATCTTCATGTCATCATGGATAAATCCCTCAAAACATCCACTGGGTATGCAGCAGCAGTCAAAAAGGTGATCGAATGTTAGTAACCATTAGGAAAGGAATAGATAACAAAACTGAATAGATCATAATGCCACTCTATAACTGCATGTACACCTGCAGTACACTGGTACTGGTTCTGGTCACCCCATCTCTAAATAAAAATACTGGAACTGGGAAAGGGACAGAGAAGGGCAACGAAAGATCGGGGTATGGAACAGCTTCCGTATGAGAAGAGATTAAGAAGAGAGGGACTGCTTAGCTTAGAAAAGAGGCGACTTGGAGCAGATATGATAGAGGTCTATAAAATCGTCACTGCTGTGGAGAAAGTAAATAGGAAAATGTTAGTTACTCCTCCACAAAACACAAGAGTCAGGAGCTCCCCAAAGAAATGCCTAGACACCAGGTTTAAACCAAACAGAAGGAAGTACTTCTTCACACAGTCATCCCGTGGAACTTGTTGCCAGGGGATGTTGCAAAGGCCAAAAGCATAACTGGGTTCAAAAAATAATTGGATAAGTTCAAAGAGGAGAGGTCAGTAAATGACTAGTAGCCAAAGAGACGTAACCCTGTGCTCCAGGCTTCCCTAAACTCCAACTGCCAGGAGCTGGGAGTGAGCGACAGGGGATGGATCACTCAAAATAGGTCAGTTGCATATGTTCCCTCTGACATACGTGGTCCATGTTGTACTCCGTGCACTGGGGCAGAAAGACCATCGATAGAGCCAGGAACTCTTGCTTCCGTTTGCCAGGCCCATCGGTTCCTCGTAAGCAGCAGGTGGCGCTGTTTCTCTGCACACCTGGCTGAGGTGCAGGGTACGCACATGGGCGCTCTGGGACCCAGCAGCGCAATTCCTGTTGCAAACTTTGGGGGGTTTTTTTTGACACAGTAAAACGTCCCATTGTGCTTGTCCACAGCTGGTTACTTTCATTTCCAGTCATTGTGGCTGTTGTCGGCCTGTCTTGCTAGTGAGGGGATTCTGATTCTAAACTGAAGAGGGTTCCTCTGGAACTTGCTACTAGCTAGTAATATAAAGGTGCCCTGACTCTCCTTGGCAGCTCCTCTGGACTGCAGGCTTGAGCTCTTACTAGGAGATAGGAGAGTATGACTGTCCATGTTCGCATATGGGGAAACTGAGGCACCAAAGTGACCTGATCTGCCTACGGTCACATGGTGGGTAACACAGTCTAGAATAATGATGGGCAACCTGCAGCTTGAGGGCCACATGTGGCCTATCAGGTTCCGTATGTGACCCACAAGGCATTTTGTTTACCACTGCCCATGTGTAAGGTTGCCAGATTCCATTGGCTTCCAGCCGTGTCATTTTTGTGTGTACCGGTATGACTAAAGAGACATGCATGTAACGCAAAGGCACATCAAATGAGATGCGTGCTGATTGTGAGAGCCGTGCGCTCCCTCTGCATCCAATCAAAGCGCTGCTACCGGTTCAATTGGTACCCCCTGCAAATTCTGGGTACACCAGTGCAACTGCATTTGCATACCTAGAATTTGCAGGGCGTATCGATTGAACCGGTAGCAAAACTGCCCTTTCCCGGGAGATGGTCTTGGTTACGACAGTCGTGCGGCCCATTGAGATGAAGGAGGGCCGGCATGCACTCCACTCACTAGCCTGGGATGCCCATCGCTGGTCTGGTACACACATTGGCCAGCATCCTGTTTGAAGGGTGTAACGGTTGAAGGAGGGCGGAGAGTGTTTTAAGGGAGGTGTTGTCAGGAGTGATGGGATACAAGTAGGCATGGGGTGCACAAGGGGCGCATGCACCCCCAAAGCGGGAGGGGCCAGTCAGCAGTCAACAGGGGGACTGGCAGCAAGACTCCTCCCTCCTCCCATGGACCCTGTGCACTCACCGCCAGTGGGGAGTGGGGGAAGTGCAGCAAAATGGCCCCAGCTCATGCTGCTCTCCAGCTGTGCCGCACCGCTTCTGAGGGGTGCTGGGGTGATCCTGTCCCCTCCCCCGATCGCCTTGCTGAGCTTTTCCTGCCACTGGTGGTGAGTGCGGGAAAGGGGTGTGGACCCCTGAGGGGCTGGCCAGCAGGGGGATTAGCGAGGCTGGAAGGTGGCACTGGCAGTGGGGGGTCCACGCAGCCCCCCCTGCAGTCACCGACAGTGGCAGAGAAAGCTCAGCAAGATGGTCCCAGCTGTGCTGCTCTCCAGCTGTGCTGCTGCGGAGGAGGCGGCGCGATCGTCCCAGTGCTCCCCAGAAGCAGCGCACTGAGGCGGAGAGAATAGCACGAACTGGGGCTGCTTTGCTGTGCTCCCCCCCCCCCCCCCCCTGCTGCCAATGGGTGCATGGGGTGGGGAGGTGCAGCGCTGTCCCACCAGCCTCACTAATCCCCCAGGCCGCCTCAGCTGGGGGAAGAGACAGGGTCGCGCAGGGAGAGGTGGGGCTTGCGGCAGAGCAGGGATGTTCCGACCCTTTCCCGGGCTGGGAGGGCACACGGACGGTGCCCCCTCTGGGCCCCCCTCACCAGTCGCTTCTGCCAGTGGGCTCAGCATTAGGAAAGCATTTGATAGTGGAGGCTGTGGACCGTGGTCTCGGGAGTAATGAAAGTGACTTTGCTCAATTCATTTGAGATCGGGCAAAGCACTGGAGAATATTCCCTACGGCATGATCCTGCCCCACAGCTGACCTAATAAGTCTCTTCAGTCTCTTGATTTCCGATTGTGTCTAGCTAACCCCCCAGGGCTCCCAGTCTGCAACTCACGGGTTCCCCATCAGTGAATCTGAGATACTCTTGAGGTTGAATCTAGAGGGCGCTGAAAGGCCACATGTGTTACAAAGCAGTCAATGAAGGGCAATTTACCTGCTATAGGAAGTGTCCTAGCAGGAAAATAAGCTGGTGGAGGGAAGATCAAGTGCAGGGGATGGACTCCCCAGCTGACCCTGGGCTCCATGCTGTGCTGCTGCTTTGAAACGCTGCAGGGAGCACGGGGCCAGCGGGGGATTCAGGCCCCATGCTCCCTGCAGCGCTTTCGCCTTTGAAGTTTAGCAACAGCCCCGAGGCTGTTGCTACATTTAAAAAGTGGAGGTGCCCTTATCGACTAATCTAATAGTCGATGCAAATTTTATCAACTAATCTAATAGTCGATGCAAATTGCATCGACTATTTGATTAGCCAGTTAATCGAAATGTAATATCCCTACTGCTTACTGGGCTGCTGGAGGACGTTTAGGGGTAAATTAGAGCTAAGTAATATCACAGAACACTCAGAGCCAGGACTGCTGGATGTAAACACACGTTATGGGACTATAGGAAACTCGGCCAGATCCATGAAAAGTGGACACCCAGCTAACTATAATCATTGCAGACAATGGATGTTTCCGGACTAGAGAGTTCTGGACTAGAGAGGTCCAACCAGTATAATGCTCTTACTGATAGGTCTGGCAGTTATGCCTCATTAAGCCTCATGTCATCCCACTGCTATCGTTCCCTGTGACACACAGGCAGCTTTGAGTGCTCTACAGCAGGTATTAAGCCCACTGGATCTCAGTCCTCCATTAGATGCCCTCCTTCCAGCATTGCCTGCTCTTCATGCCTGTACTTTCAGTATCAGATTTGATTTGGGTCAGTGCAGGAATTCTCATTCTCATTTCTATCTTGCTCGTTACTGTTTAATATTAACATGTTGTCCCCAGGAGCATTGAATGAAGCAGCAAGGTTGCAGCTGTGGGGCCCAGAAATGCCATGGTAGCACCTCACCTTTGTTTAGCAACTCACTTTGCTCTTTCTCCCTTAAGTAGGATTGCTGACTGTGCTTAATCTCTGCTACCTCCAGTTATAACTTAACTTCTTTCCCTCCCCTCCAACAGGGGGCCCAATGGCGTATGGACTATGGAAGAGAGGGGATTGTCCCCCAAGTTTGACACTACCTTTGAGAATGCGAGGCCCACCAAGACACACATGGCGCTGCTGGAGCTGCAGAGAGTCGGCATCTTGAAGTTCCTGGTCAGCCAGAACGTGGATGGCCTGCATGTGCGTTCCGGATTCCCACGGTACTGCGCCTCCCTTATCCATCTCTGCCCAGCAGGGCCCAGAGGCCTGTAACAGGCACTAGAACCTGTTATCAAGTGCAGCTTTGCAGGACAATGTGTGTAGAAGCGGCACAAATCTCTGCTAATGCTTGTACAGGCTGTCTTCGCAATAAGGATACATCTAGACTACAAGCCTCTTTCGAAAGAGAGTGTCTAGACGACAGCCAGTACTTTCGAAAAAACAAGCTGCTTTTTCAAAAGAGAACACCCAGGCAGTCTGGATGCTCTCTTTCACAAAAGCACAGTTTGCATTACATAGCGCCTTTTTTCGAAAGAGCACTTTTTACAAGGCATTATTCCTTGTAAAATGAGGTTTTCCACGGTTGAAAAAACTGCTGTGTTTTTTTGATTTCCTTTTGAAAGAAGGCAGCAGCAGTCTAGATGCAGGGGACGTTTTTTCGAAAAAAGGCCACTTTTTTCCAAAAAAGACCTGTCGTCTAGACACACCCTAAGTCCAAGATACGCTAAAAAAAACTTGGACTTACAGCGAAACAACTTAAAGCGGGGAATTTTTTCCCCCACGGCTGACTTCCATTTGTGCAAAAAAACGACTTAAGAGCAGGGAACGGAAGGACCTATAAAGAATCAGTTCTTACAAGCATCAACGACTTTAGTGTGGAAT
Source organism: Pelodiscus sinensis (assembly GCF_049634645.1). Taxonomy (NCBI): domain Eukaryota; kingdom Metazoa; phylum Chordata; order Testudines; family Trionychidae; genus Pelodiscus; species Pelodiscus sinensis. The sequence goes on along the minus strand of NC_134729.1, from coordinate 22,239,153 downwards.
GGATGTATACCGGGGCGACTTATAGTGGGGCCGCCCTGTACCAAAACAGGTATTGCTCTCCTGAGATGAAAGCAAACCCTGGAGCCCAAATCTCTTGAGCTTTAGAAGCAACACGGCTTCTCTAATCATGTTTGTACTAAAAGAGCTATTAGTCCCACTACTACAGTCTGGGTGTGGATGGGGAGTGGGGAGCTATGGGATGCATTTGGGGAAAATAAACTGAATGGGATCTAAAGAGAGGGAGGAGCTGTAAGGCTAGAATAGAGGCAGATGTAACAGCAGCAGCACCATCTACTATTGCTCTTGGTGTAGTACCCTGGAGCAAGCTAAACCCAGTGTTGCTTCCTCTGTTGCTGTTTCTAAAGGGGGCCTTATTTGTTGAAAGGCGATGACCCACATAGCTCTAGGAATACTTCCCCAAGCTCTGCTGGGACTCCATGCTGCTAGATTTGAACTAGCCGCCTCTTTCTGTATTAAAGGTCAGACATTGGTGTATGTAAAGCAGCTGGTATTGATGAGGGCAGGGGACTGGACTCGATGACCTCTTGAGGTCCCTTCCAGTTCTAGTGTTCTATGATTCTATGATCACCATTGGAAACATCATGATTCACCATCTGGAAGGACTGAATTCATAGACAGGTTATGTCAGGCCATTCTCCCATCGCCTTCCTCTGTGTTCTACTCTTTGTATGTTTGTGGGGATTCTGTCAAGTGAAAATGGGAAACTTTCCATTTGGTCCCAAGTAGATCTAAATTGTACTGATATTTACAAAGCACGATTAACATACAAGACGCTGTACAGCGAATGGGGAGGCTACCGTATGTCTGCAGGGAGGTGTAGAGAGGGAATCAAGGTGTGCTCCGGTGACAGTTGCACAGCCTGCTTTGCAAGAGCTTTGGTAGCTACCTGAGTTTAACCCCTTAGGTGCTGGTCAGTACTCCTCCTGTCCATTACAGACCCTTTGAAGAAGGGGGAATTTGGTCTCTGTAACCTACTAAGGTTGTGGCTTCTTCATGAAAACTGCCAGCAAGGGTGTCATTTGTGGCCCATTTAGAGGACACCTGTCCTCTGGAACTGGACTGAGAAATCAAACTCATTTCCCAAAGGCTAACTTGGCTGTCTGAACCCTTGCACTTCTTTGTGCAAGTGTCTCATTTGATTCACCTCCAAGTATCGGCTTTTACAGGAATTTTTGTTTTAGGTAAACTGGGATTCATCAGGTAAGGTTCCCGAACACCCATCCTGCCCCATCTCTTCTGTGAGAAAACCTGTACTGCTGCCTGACGGACTCTGCAGTGCCTTTCAATTATGCTTTGCCACATACACCTGCAATCTGTTAGAAAGGGCACAAGGAGGAGAGTCTTGAGTTTCAGGTTAATAATCCTCTTATGCGAGCTGTGGTTTCCTTGATTTGTTTGTTTCTCTTCCTGCATCCTCATTATAACAGTGTCCAAAACAGCCCGGTGCTGTGCCCCGTAATGTGTTATGCACTTGATTGGCGTGTGGATACAGACTCTCCAATCCCCACGTGAATGACAGTAAAGATTGAACTGCACTTAGGTAAAGACAACTTCAAGGATGTCCTCAAAGGAACCTGCCTTTCCATTAGCTCAGGCTGGAAAAGGCAACTTCTGCCTTCAGGAGAAACTTTAATCTACAATGAAAATACCCCAGACAGCACATTTCAAGCACTTCAAACAAATGGGTTATTTGCCTGGTGTGCTTGAGTGCTTGGATCAGGTGGGTAGATGAGAATGCAATTTTAATTCAAGAAAGAAAGTATAAGGGAAGAGGAACTGGGAAGCGGGTGTGAATGGAAATTACCTCCTTAGAGAAGGTGCATCTTACAAAGACCATGACATGGTGTTAACTAACGAGCCAATCTAGTAGCTGTCTGGCTTGAGGAGATATTTGCTTGTGTTCTCATCCCGTGAGGCAGCTCAGAGCTGATTTCTTTTTCTTAGCAAGACAAATGGCCCTTTGACAAAGTCAGACCTGAGTGATTGGGAAAAGCGCGGTTCTCTACACATCAGAGTCGTTTTCTTTGGAGTGAGGGGGAGCCAACTTCACACTTCAAGAACGTTCTAGTGCGAGCTATGACTCAGGGTTGGTCTCTCTTCTTTTTTTAAATTCTGCGGCCTGGTGTGGATACACATGTGCAGGCATTACATTGAAGGTGTGAGCATAGGTGCCTGCTTCCCCTCTAGCCAGGAAATACTCCACCCCCCACTCTTCCCCAGGCTCTGCCCCTAGTCTACCTCTTTCCCCAAGCCCCTGCCTCTTCCCATCCCTGCCTCACCCGCTCCCTATCCCCAGCCACCTCCTCCCCAGAGCAAAGCCTGTGTCCATTCCTCCCCCTTCCTCCTGGAGCTTCCCGAATGCTGGGAAACAGCTGTTTGCAATGTTCCAGAAGTGCTGGGAGGGCAGGGGAGGACTGGAGTTGGTCAGTGAGGTCACCAGCAAGTCAGAGGGGTGTGTGGGAGGGAGTTGAGTTGTCAGTGAATGCTCAGCACCCACTAATTTTTCCCTGTGGGTGCTCCAGCCCTGGAGCACCCACAGAGTCGGCACCTGTGGGTGTGAAGGTTGTTTTTTAACTGGCTTAGTTTAACTGATGCAGTTTCTGTGCATGGGCAAAGCATGAGAGTCACACTCAAATACTGCTATGAACGTTACAGGTTTGAAAGGAGCTTTTTATAGGAGAAACACTAGACTCTGATTTCAACCGGCAAATGAAAATTATAACAATTCTAAGATGGTAAGAAGGAAGTGATTGAGCTTCTTATGCCTACAAAGACGCAAGAGGAAAGCAACCAAACTGCCGAAAAAAACCCAGCACGGAAGGGGAATATATTAAACCACTGGTTATTGAGGGTTGTGTGGCTAGTGGGTGGCATTAAGTGCCTTTGGATGTTAGGGCAGTGTGTGATCCTGTGATCTGCTAAGGCTTGACTTGCTAGACTCTAGATGGCACGGTCAGGATAACTGATGCTATGGTCCTGAATGAAGCTGGCCAGCTCAATTTGTTTTTAGGCTTGAGTATCGAATGGGGGAGGCGGCACTTTCTCATCCTAGCTAAAGAAAATGTAAAAGCTACTGATCAATATGGCAAGTGCTCACTAATTGCCAAGTATCAGTGTGAGAATTCCTGACTAAAACTGGACAGATTGAAGGAAGTGGTGGAAAACAAGTGTTGGCGTAGTGAAGAGACAATTGTGTTGCACTGACAGTGTTTACATGCCTAGAGTTGATCAGGAGAAAGCATCCATGCTCATCTTGCGGTGCAGAAAATCTGTTTTTTCTTCAAGATCAAATGTTATTGAATGAAATTTTCCTCATCATTGATATAGTCTGTGAGTCTGTAACGCTGAAATGCTGGCTGTTCCCTCTGGGCGGTGCTGTTGCCTGAAATGCTGGCTGTTCCCTCTGGGCAGCCCGTGCTGCATGGGGAGTGTGGGGGCCCAAACGGCCGCTTGCTCCCTCGCGGCGGCCCAGCTGAGCGGCGCAGAAGTCAGCCGAGAGCCACTGTGGGAAGAGAAGGGGGGGGGGGGGCAGTGTCGTAACATGCCCAGGGGGTGGGGCCTGGCCATGTACGTCACTGCCCCGCCCTCCTTCGCTGACTTCTGTGCTGCTCAGCCAGGCCGCCACGGGGAAGCACAAACAGCCGCTTGCTCCCCCGCGGCGGCCCGGCTGAGCAGCGCAGAAGTCAGCTGAGCACCACGGTGGGAGGTGAAGGGGGGCGGAGCGGTGATGTGCAGTGTGACAGCGGCTCCAGGCCCCGCCCCCAGCCGTGTATGTCACCACCCCGCCCCCTTTCACCTCCCGCCGTGGCGCTCAGCTGACTTCTGCACTGCTCAGCCAGGCCGCCACGTGGGAGCAAGTGGAGCAAGCGACTGTTTGGACTCCGCGCTCCCCATGCAGCACGGGCGCAGTTTGGGCTCCGCAGTCCCCCGAGTGAGAGGCAGGAGGGGGAAGAGAAGAGAAAGAGAGAGACCGAGAGAGAGGCAGAAGGCGGAGGAAAGCTTAGAGAGAGAGAGAGAGAGAGGAGGTGGCAGCGGCAGGAGGAGAGAGAGACCGGAGGCTCAGGAGAGAAGACAGACGTGGAGGAGAGACCTGAAAATCCCATCTTATGACGGGCTAATTGGCTAGTTGAAACAGAAGAGCTGAATATTGAGTTTGAGCCTGCATGTGAGATGCTTTTCTTGTCCCAGTGCTGGGCTTTCCAGCCGTTCAACATCAATTCATTTAGGAGCAATCTCTGCTCATCAACACCCAACAGTGGCAAAAACCAAACAGTGACACTGCCAGGGGAAGAACTGAAAAGCAAAGACGTGACAAGAGTTGCAACCTTCTCATTCTCATTTCACCATGTAGCAAAAACCGAGCCATTTGAACAAGGGATTGAAGCAGTTTGCCCTGGTTGTTCTTTTCCAGACAGACTTAAATGCCCAGGTCTACGCCATCAATTGTAAATGAAGACAGGGAGAACTAAAGAATGAACATTGCCATTAATGCAAGAGGGTTGGTTTCACATGAGATGTGACCAGATCACAGCTAGATACATCCATATGTTCTACTTAATGGAACCACCTTTCCTATGAGAACCACTCCTCCTTCCTAAAAGAATATGGTTTCCAAGTTGTGGAAGACACTATCCAAAAATACAGAGAAAAGTATGACAGGCTTTTGCATTTGTCCAGGCCATCGGTTCCCAACTGCCAGTCCGGTGCCAGTCCATGAACCACTGACTGCCAGGCCACGGGGGCTCTAGGGGCCGGAGCTGGAGAACATCACCCGGCCAGTGTTCCCTCTGAGACCCACCCACCACCTCAACCCACCAGTGACTGCTCAGCTGCTCCAGGGCAGGGCCACGGGGCGGTCAGCTGCCCTGCCCCAGGAGCAGCAGGGTAGCCACCACGTGGCCCTGGTCCTAGCTTCAGCCTTTCCCCTGTGACATGGCCCTTTATGGCAGTGGGGCTCTGGAAGCAGGAGGCTGGCACTGGGAGGTCTGGTGGCGGGGGCTGGCAAAGCTGAAGCTGGCTGTTCACAGCGGCTGGGGTGGGGGAGGGTGGTGCTTTTGGCAGACTGGTAACATTTTATTTGCATATTCATTATTTCATAACAAATATGCAAATAAAATGTTGCTGGTCTGCCAGAAGTTTGTGAATGGGTTTGCTGGTCCGTGCCACAAAAAAGGTTGGGAACCATTGATCCAGACAATGTTGTTTGAAAAAGTGAGATCTCTAGCGCAGTCATCCTGAACAACTGCTGGATGGGGGTAGAGCATTGGAACAGGTTGACTGTACCCCCTTGGGATAGTAGAGACTAGGAGTCAGTCAACACCCATTTTCTGGGACTTCTGGGGTCTGTCTAGACTACAGGGTTTTGTCGACAAAAGTGGACTTTTGTTGACAAAACTATATCTGCGTCCACACTGCCTTTCAGTTATGTCGATATAATGTCGACAAAACTCAGCAGTTTTGTTGACGTATGTAAACCTCATTCTACGAGGAATAACGCCTTTATCAACAGAGTTCTGTCGATAGAAGGCATTATTGCATCTACACTGTCCTTTGCGTCCACGCTGTTATGTCGACAAAGCGGCTTGCTTTGTCGACAGAACTGGATGTAGTCTAGACGCTCTTTGTCAACAGAAGCTTTGTCGACAGTATCTGTTGACAAAACTTCTGTCGACAAAACCCTGTAGTCTAGACATACCCCTAGAGTGCAAGAGTAACAGACCCCTAAAGAAACAGGAGCTTGGGACCATCCTCCTCTCTCCCATCTGCTGCTGCCTCTGCACTTTGGCTGCTCTAAAAATCCCAGAAGCCTTAAAGAGATACATCACCAAATGAAGTTAATGGGTAGCAGGTTTAAAACTAATAAAAGAAAGTTCTTCACACAGCGTGTAGTCAACCTGTGGAACCCCTTGCCAGAGGAGGCTGTGAAGGCTAGGACTATAACAGAGTTTAAAGAGAAGCTAGATAATTTTGTGGAGGGTTGGTCCATAAAAGGCTATTAGCCAGGGGATAGAAATGGTGTCCCTGGCCTCTGTTTGTCAGAGGCTGGAGAAGGAGGCAGGAGACAAATCGCTTGATCATTGTCTTCGGTCCACCCTCTCTGGGGCACCTGGTGCTGGCCACTGTTGGCAGACAGGATACTGGGCTAGATGGACCTTTGGTCTCACCCAGTACGGCCGTTCTTATGTTCTAAATTAACTATTTCGAAATAAGATCTTTTGAAATAACACTGTAGTGTAGACATACCCTACCTGAGGACCTGTCCCATCATAGGTCCCTTATGTTGGGCATGTATCCTGGAAAATCATGTCATGGACCTGCCCACTGACACCTCTGCATGACCTAGGACAGAGATATTCTGTGATGTTTGGATGCGGGGGAGGAGGGAGAACTTGCTGGCTTCATTGGGTAGGAGCTGACGATGTTTAGAATGTAGAATGGGCGCTGGGAAGAGAAATCACCAAAAAGCGATTGACTAATCCCCTTGTCCCTGCAATACTTAAGGGAGGAGTCCCCCTGTTTCAAGTTAATGTAATGCAGAACTCAGAGAGACTGTCTCTTTACATCTGCACCTGGCGAATGTCACTAACGTTGAAAGTTGCACTGAGCACAAGGGGAACTTGGATTAAAACAAATCACGCGCTTTCCACAACAAAGGAACTTACAAAGAGGCACTGATCTTACAGAAGCAACTGCAGGTGGTTTCCGAGGTACCCAATGAATCAGGCTGACAGTACTGTTGCAGTCTGCGGTAATTAACTCTTGAGGTAATTAACAGCAAAGAACTAGAATCATGCCAGGACCAAATAATAAAAAACATCAAAGAAGTGATGGACCTATGTCATTACTGATCTCAGATAAAAATCATAGATCAGGCCCACAACAGGGGGAAGAAATCAGAAACGTACTTGTGTTTGCAATCTGAGACGCCTCTTTCCTTCTGTAGCATTTCACACCGGAAATTGTACCTTTGTTGTGGGGTGATTTGATGTGTCACACGTTGTTACATCTACATGGTGGCAGTAAAACTATGGGAAACCAGTACAGTTCAGTCCCTAAAGTTGTCTCTCTTTCAAAGGCCTGCTTTTAGCATTAGTCAAGCGTGTCTGTTGCCTTGGGTGAAACTTCCTTATCAGCAAGGTGCAGAAAAAGCATGAAGGTTGGGAAATGTGTATCCTCTATATCTAAGGCTGTATGGTAGGCCGGAAACCAGGATAATGTTACACTGCTAGTTACCTACTGTGACCTACTGTGACCATTCTTGGTCTGTTTCCCCCACTCATCCTTTGTCTTGTCTGTTTGGCTATGTCTAGACTGCAGGCTTCTTTCGAAAGAGGCTCTTTCAAAAGATCGCGTCTAGACTGCAGGCAGATCTTTCGAAAGAGAAATCCGCTTTTTCGAAAGAGAGCACCCAGCGAGACTGGATGCTCTCTTTCGAAGACGGCCTCTTTACATTGAAGAACGCCTTCTTTCGAAAGAGGAACTTTCGAAAGAAGGCGTTCTTCCTCGTGAAACGAGGTTTACCGCCATCGAAAGAAAAGCCGCGTTCTTTCGAAATAATTTCGAAAGAACGCGGCTTGAGTCTGGACGCAGGGGAAGTTTTTTCGGGAAAAGGCTACTTTTCCCGAAAAAACCCCTGAGTCTGGACACGGCCTTTGGGTGGTAAATGTTTGGGGCACAACCACTCTCACTGCATGCATGCACAGAGCACCCTGGCTTTGGTTGGGGCTGCTATTAGTTGTATTACGGTAGCGGCTAGAGTGCGAACTCTGTGGTGGTGGTTTTCATTTGCTGAAGGGCTGGCTTTCCATTTGAACCTACTAAGATTGTGTGCTCCTTCAGGCAAGAGCATCCCTGTGTGCTGTTTGTGTAGCACCTGCCACAGTGGGGGCCTGACCTAGGAACAGGGCACCAACGCGCTACCACAATACACCTACCTAGAAAGACACTTTGTTCTTTATTCCGAGTAAATTCCCTAAATCCAATCAGTTGCATCGGGGTAGGCTCTTGTGGGTTAACTGGGTGTTGGGGAACGGTGGGAAACTGATAACAAAGCTGAGGGTGCCACTAGCAGAGGGCTCGTATGAAAATAATCTGGCTCATTTTTAGGGTGATTCACCCTATGGCATCATCACAGAAACCTTTGGGCCACATGGCTCGGTTGCTGCCGGCCCAGCCCAGGAATGTGTCATCCGGAACAGTACGTCTGTGAGAGCTAGACATTGTCAAAAGCTTAACTGGAGGCTGTTTGGGCCTGCTGCATCCACACCGGCTGTGAATAGGAATCTGTCGAGCTGGCTGATGCATCAGCCAGGGGCCGCGTGGCCACCGGGTTTCTGTTCATCTTCGCTGTTTCTTCCGCAGGGACAAGCTGGCCGAGCTGCACGGGAACATGTTTGTGGAGGAATGTGTGAAATGCGGCAAGTACGTCATCCCTCCTGCTCGAGACACGTGTGTGAGTCTCTCCACTGCCGACAGGCATTGCGAACCTGTGGTGTGTGTCCGGGGCACACGTGGCTGCTGCAGTTTTGGATTCTGTTCTATACCTGGTCTAGCGTGAGTCGAGTTTGATCTCCCCCAGGGCTTTTCTGACAGATAAGCCCATGATGCAGAGAGCCCAGGGCATGTGATATGAGCAGATCCTGGATAAATACTTAAATCTTGCCCCTCAGTGGGAGATCATTATCTCGTGTCCCTAGAAGATGCTCACAGCTCCTGTCATCAGCTCATCACGTTATATTGGTCATGCCCAGGGTTAAATATCAGTGGTCTCTCCATGTAGTTGAAGCAAAATGCAGGACAATGTAGCACTTTAAAGACTAACAAGATGGTTTATTAGATGATGAGCTTTCGTGGGCCAGACCCACTTCCTCAGATCAAAAAACAAACAAACAAAAAAAAACCCACCTTTTTTTGATCTGAGGAAGTGGGTGTGGCCCACGAAAGCTCATCATCTAATAAACCATCTTGTTAGTCTTTAAAGTGCTACATTGTCCTGCATTTTATTTGGGCATAAGCTGTCGTGGGCTGCAGCTCCCTTCCGCGGAGAGATGAAGTGGATGCTTCAATACGGCCGAGCTTTATACATACAAAGCTTATGCCCCAATAAATGTGTTAGTCTTTAAGGTGCCACAGGGCTCCTCATTGTGTTTGCTGAAACAGACCAGCACAGCTACCTCTCTGAAAAATGATCCTCCGTATTTCTCTGCCTTTCCATCTTCCCTCCCATTACTCAATCCCACGACCTGGAATCTGGCTGGTGCTTTCTAGCATCTGTCTTATCGACGCACTTGCAGGCAAATTGCTGTGAACAGATTTTGTTTTTTGTCTCGTGCCCCAAATTGCATCCTTTCTTCTTGTATCCACAGGCAATATGTGCGGGACACCATTGTGGGCAGCATGGGCCTCAAGCCAACGGGCAGGCTGTGTGATGTCTCCAAAGCCAGAGGGCTTCGTGCCTGCCGGTATGTATCACGTAAGGACGGCCTCGGGGGAAGGGACCCTGCAGAAACTTACCATTTATGACACTCCCGGACTCCAGCATTTCCTGCTTCTGTGTCTTTGGTTTGTGCCACATGGCACCGTCCCAGCATACCCGGTAGGGCTCCTCTAGGTACTCAATGAAGGGCCCACGGCTCTCATTTGTGTCTGTCTTAGGAGTGGTGAGTCTGTGCTCACACCCAGCTGGGTTAGCTTAAGTCTGTGAAACGCTGTCTGATGAAAAGCAGAGTCTGTGCAGGAGAAGATATAAATGGGAGCTTGGCACCCAGTTCACATCGTGTCTCAGTAGGAGTTGGGTTCCTAGGTGTCCTTTGCATCTCGGAAAATCTACCCCCCCCCCTCCCGTTGCTCCCTGAATACTGGTTACCCAGAGCCCTGGCTGGGTGGATTTAGTTGGGATTGGTCTTTCCTAGGGCAGGGGGCTAGACTTGACGACCTCCTGAGGTCTCTTCGAGCTCTATTATTCTATGATACAGCGAGTCTCTGTGTCTGATTATTCCTTGTCTAAGAGCAAAGCCAACCCTGTTTCCTGTTGGGTTTTTTTTTCCAGAGGAAAGTTAATCGACACTATTTTGGACTGGGAAGATTCCCTGCCTGATCGGGACCTCAGCTTGGCAGATGAAGCCTGCAGGTATTGCTTTCCACAGCACTGGGGTTTGGCTCCTGTTTGTTTAAAACCTGGTACTTCAATAAAACCTCCCTACGATAAATCATCCAACATGAAAATTCTTGCTCTCCTCTCCAAGCATCTTGCCTTCTGCTGGGCTGGATTAGGCTGTTCAGATACTTGGAATCTGACTTGCCATTCCTCCTTCACTGACCTTTTGCTCCAAGATTTTAATCCTGTCTAACCCTTAAGAATGACTGTAGCTGGTGTGGCAGGGTGAGGCCAGAGGACTCCTGCAGACTGGGGGAAAGGCAGCCCAAAAATGGGGAGAGACCTGCTAAATAGAAGCAGAGGGCAGCAGGGCGATTAGAAGTAGCTGGGAGGGAGCTGGCACAGGCAGATTGGGGCCAGCTGACTCCACTGCTGGCTTGCTGAAGGCCTTTAAAAGCCTCCCCCGTTGGAAGGTGGAAGGGAGAGTGAGAGGACGGGAGGGGAGGTATAGGGGAGACAGAGCAGGAGAGCAAAAGTTTGAGAGTGAGTCATAGCGGCTTCAGCGCAGAAAGAGCAGGGGAGGGAGTCCCAGGAGGAGTGGCTGGGCTCCCTATCACGGAGCCCTGCTGCAAGCCCCAACCCCTGGGGAGAAGGGCAAGAGACTGGCCCAAGCAGTGGCCTGGGTAAGAGGGGGCCCTTGCCACACGTGGTGTCAGGAGTGGGATGCTGCTGTGAGGCCTCACAGCGACCCTAAAACAGGTTAACTTGACCCCTCTTAAAGGAGAAGTACATATGGAGGCACTGGTGCAGGCCACCGCGGCCCAGCAAGAAGCTACCTGGGTGCAGATGGCTGCCCAGCAAGAATCGGTGCAGCTCCAGCAGGAAACAAACCAGCTCCCGATGAGCCAGGCTGCTCAGGACTGAGCCACCCTGCAGGAGGGGGCAAATCTGCCTCTGGGCAGCCAGGACCTTCAGCTGAGTCAAGACAGGACGTGGCCATTACGCGCCAGTTGTTCCTTACAGAAGATGACGGGACAATGATGTGGGGGCCTCTCTTTTGGCCTTTGAAAGGACAGCCTTGCGGGAGGCCCGGCCCCAAGCTGAGCATTTTAGCCCCTTTCCTGAGTGGGGAAGCCCCGAGGCGCATTTTGACGTGGCTGAGGAAGCAGCTTCCAATTACTCCCAGGTGAAGGCTGAGATTCTGGCGTGGGCAGGGGTCAGGGCAGCTGTGAGAGCCCAAAGATTCCACGAATGGAAATATCGGGAAGAGAGAACCCCCCGAACCCAATTATTTGTCGTGGTCCATCTGGCCCGGAAATGGTTACAGCCCGAAATCCACAGCCCAGAGAAGATCGCATCGTCGTCCTTGACAGGTATACAAGGGGGTTACCACCGGACCTGTGGGAGTGGGCTGGGCAGAATGACCCATCTACGGTCGATGATTTAGTAGCCCTCGTGGAGAGGCGGTTGACTGCCAAGGAGCTTTTCTCGACTCCCTGGGGAGGCGGTGCGTCGGAACACGGGGCCCTCGCTCCAAGGGTCCATGCTCCCGAAGCCCCAGACCGAGCACGGACAAAGAGAAAGGAGGCAGAGGAACGACTAGAGGTTACAAAGGGATTTGGAGGCTGGGGTAGAGAGTGCCAGGGGGCAAGGCCCAACAGCCCAAAGAAAAGGGGGGATATAGGTATTACGCCTGCAGGGAAATGGGGCATATAGCAGCGCAGTGCCCTAATATAGAAAAGCCTGTGCAATGTGACCTAGGAAACCTGCGAGGCCCCTATGCCCTGATCAGCCTTGTAGGCATTGCAGTAGCCCCCCATCAGTACACCCGGCCAGTGAAAATGAATGGGGTAGAAATCACCATGTTAGTGGACTCGGGGAGCGCGGTTACGTTGGTCTCGGGGAAGCTAGTGGGGCAGGACCAGCTGACCCGAGCCAAGTGCACTGGGATTTCGGGTGTGCGTGGGGATGTTAATTATTACCCCACCATCCCTGGGAAGAGAGAAGTTCAAGGAAGTCTCTCAAGTGTGACAGTGTGAAGGCTTCTCTATCCAGTGGTCATAGGACGAGACTTCCCCAGGTTTAACGACCTGCTACCGCAGGACTGAGCAGAAAAAGGTAACTCTCTCCCGATCTTCCATGAATTTTCCCAGGACCTGTTCCCTGTGCTAGGGCGCCCCCAGAAGATGAGGCGGGAAGGAAGGGCCGCTAAGAGGTTGGGGACAAGAATCTTGGCTCAAAATCTGAAGCAGGAGCTTGCGGGGGGTGGGAGCCCATCAGACTACTCGGAGGGAAACCCTGGAAGTAGATGAGCCAGAAGCAGGAGCCAGCTCATCACGGGAGGGAACAGAGAGGCCCCCTTGAGCTTAGACATGTTAGACCCTCATGGGAAGCTTTTGGACAGGATCAAGCCAACGACCCAGTCTATCAAAATGTCCATAAGAAGGTGGTCAAGGTTAATGGGGTCCCCATGGAGGGAAGGAGCAAGGGTACTGGGCCTTATTATATAATTAAGGGGGATCTGCTATATAGAGTAGCTCGTATAGAGGACCAAGAGGTGAAACAAGTCTTGGTATCTCAAAGGCACCGGAGGGTGGTACTGGAGGAAACACACAGTCATTTGTTTGGGGGGCATGTGAGGGTAGGCAAGACCCTGGACTACAGTCTATGGAGGTTCTTTTGGCCAGGGATCTACATGGAAGTCTGGAGATATTGTGCTGCCTGTCCTAAATGCCAGTTACACGGGCCCCGACCGCACCTGAGGGCCCCGTTGGTACCCTACCAATCATTGAAGTCCCCTTCGAGAGGATTGTTGTGGACATAATTGGGCCGCTAGAGAAGTCTGTGTGAGGCCATCAGAACATACTAGATGTTTTGGACTATGGCACCCGGTACCCAGAGGCAGCGCACCTACGCAATACCCTGTCCAAAACACTAGAGAGAGCTAATCCAAATTTTCTCTAGGGTTGGGATACCCAAAGAAATCCTAACGGATCAAGGGCCCCCCTTTGTGTCCAAGCTCGTGAAGGACTTGCGTACCCTGCTCCACATTCAGGCCCTGAGGACGTCTGTCTGTCATCCCCAAACTGATGGCCTCATCGAGTGGTTTAACAGGACTCTGAAAAATATGCTCCAGGAAGTGGTAAGCCTGGACAGCAAAGACTGGGATACTCTGCTGCCATTTCTCAGGTTTGCCGTAAGGGAAGTCCCTCAAGCGTCTACTGGATTCTTTCTGGTGGAGCTTTTGTATGGGAGTAACCCACAGGGTATTCTGGACCTCGCCGAAGAGGTGTGGGAGGAGCAGCCCAACCCAAGGAAGAGCATCATTGATCATGTGCTCCAGAGGAGGGACAGGACAGCCAGAGTCACCCCCGTAGTGCGAGAACATTTAGAGAAGGCGCAGGAGGTCCAACAGGCCTATTACAACTGTCAAGCGACTCCCCGAAAGTTCCAAGTGGGAGACTGGGTGACGGTGTTGGTGCCAACGGCCGAGAGTAAACTCCTAGCCAGGTGGCAGGGGCCATATGAAGTGATACAAGCCGCTGGCAAGGTGGATGACAAGGTTCGCCAGCCTGACAAGCGGAAGCCGGAGCAAATATGTCATCTCAATTTGTTGAAACCCTGGCAAGACAGAGAAGTGCAATTGGTTGCTCTGGGAGCACCACCCCAAGAGGAGAACTCACAAAGGCAGCTGGGGATTTCCCCTGAATTGACCCTGGACCAACGGGCAGAAGTAACTGATATGATTGAGAGAAATCATGATGTGTGTTCTGCAGAGCCTGGGAAAACAACTGAGACATCGTCACCAATCCAGGAGTGAAGGTGAACAGTAAGCCCTACCGAATACCCGAGGCAAAGCGAGGGGAGCTCCAAGTTGAGGTTAAGAAAATGCTGGAACTCAGAGCCACTGAGGAGTCATGTAGCCAGTGGTCCAGTCCTATTGCTTTGGTGCCCAAGCCCGATGGAAGCCTACAGTTTTGCAGTGACTTCCGAAAGTTGACCGAGGTGTCCAGATGTGATGCCTACCCTATGCCATGGGTAGATGAGCTAATCAACTAACTGGGGAAGGCCCCATCTCTGTCCACCCTTGACTTGACCAAGGGCTACTGGCAGATCCCTTTGGCCCCAGAAGCCAAAGGAAAGACGGCCTTTTCAACTCCAGAGGGCCTCTTCCTGTATACGGTCTTCCCCTTTGACCTGCATGGGGCCCCCGCAACACTCCAAAGGCTTACGGACAAGCTATTACGCCCGCATGCCAAGTATGCGGCCACCTATTTAGATGATGTTGTTGTCCACAGCCCAGATCGGGATACACACCTGGAGAAGGTGGAGGCTGTGTTGGAGACCCTGAGGAGAGCCGGCCTTACGGCAGATCCCACTAAGCATGCGATTGAGCTAGCCGAAGCTAAATACCATGAATATATTGTAGGAAGGGGCATAGTGAGGCTCCAACTCAACAAAGTGGAAGCAATGCGAATTGGCTGCAACCAACCAGGAAGAAGCAGGTCAGGGCATTTCTAGGACTGGTTGGATATTTCTGCGGGTTCATTCGCCACTTCGCTTCCAGGGCATACCCCTTCGCTGACCTGACCAGAGTCTGCGGCCCCGACAGCGTAAAATGGACCACTGCAGCGGAAGAAGCTTTTACGGATCTGCAGTGACCCAGTCCTCCGAGCCCCTGCTTTTAAAAAGGCGTTTATCCTGCAGCCTGATGCCTCGGAAGTGGGGTTAGGAGCAGTGTTGTTACAAATGGTTGGGGAGGAAGAACGTCCGGTCTTATACCTCAACAGCCAGCTCCTGCTGAGGGAAGAAGAGTGTGTCGTAGCAGAGAGGGAATGCCTTGCAGTAGCATGGGCCGTGGAAAGCCTACGCTACCACCTGCTCCGGCGAAGGTTTACCCTGGTCACCGATCATGCACCCCTGCGATGGATGCACCGGAACAAGGACAGGAACGCGAGGGTAAGCAGGTGGTTCCTGTCCCTGCAGCCCTCCTACTTCTGGGTGCAACATAGATGGGGAGCCCAGCATGGAAACGCAGACAACTTGTCAAGGGTGCACTGTTTCCCGATGCAAGTAGCCCAACCCCGTGGTGTTGAGCAGGGGCAGGGGAGGTGTGGCAGGGTCAGGCCAGAGGGCTCCTGTAGAGCAGGGGAAGGGCAGCCCCAAAAGGGGGAAAGACCTGTGAAATAGGAGCAGAGGCCAGCAGGGCGATTAGAAGCAGCAGGGAGGGAGCTGGCGCAGGCAGATTGGGGCCAGCTGACTCCACCGCCGGCTTGCTGAAGGCCTTTAAAAGCCTCTCCCGTTGGAAGGTGGAGGGGAGAGTGAGAGGACGGGAGGGGAGGTATGGGGGAGACTGAGAGCAGGAGAGCAAACGTTTGCGAGTGAGTCCTCGCAAAGAGCAGGGAAGGGAGTCCCAGGAGGAATGGCTGGGCTCCCTACCACAGAGCCCTGCTGCAAGCCCCAGCCCGCGGGGAAAGGGGGAGAGACTGGCCCAAGCAGTGGCCTGGGTAAGAGGGGCCCTTGCCACACTGGCCAGAATTATAAATTGTAGCGGACGCTTGTGAGTATTAGACTCCAGGGGTGAAAGGAGAGTAAAGTGCATCCCAAAGCCAGGGATGGGGAGCCTACAGCCGGCAGACTGGATCCAGGCTCAGGCTTGCCTGGATCTGGCCCGCATGAGGCTTGGGGCTTTCCCCCGTAGCGGGGCGAACCAGCACTGGCCCTCCAGCCCTGTAGCGAGGCCTAAGCCTCAGAGATCGTGCTGACTCCCTGCCGCAGATGGAAGCAGCGGGGAGCTGGCGTTAAAGCCCCTATGGGGATGCTCTGTCCCTGCGCTCGCCTGCAGGCTCCACCCCCGCCGCCGAGAATCGTGGCCAATGGGAGCAACAGGCGGCAGTGCCTGCAAGCGCAGGGAGGTGAGGAGCCATCTGTACCCCCCCCAAATGGTAGCAGCTCCCAATCCCCTGCTCCCTCCCGCACCCCCAGCCCAATCCTACACCCTACCTTCCTCCTACCCCCTGAGCCCAGGTGCTTGTGGTATTGCTCAGGAGCAGGGTCGGGGAAAAACGTGGCCTGCAGGCCGGATCCAGCCCACCACGCCACTGGATCTGGCCCACGGGTGCAGGAGGAGGCTTTCTGCCTGCCCCACCCCTACATGCTGCTCAGAAAAGCCTGCTACAGGGCTCTGTTTTGTCTGTGGACAGCTGGGAGCCCAGGGGAGGGAGGACAGGCCCTGTCCATGGCGGGCACCCTGCAGGAGGGGAGCTGATTCTATTTGCAGGCACACCGTTTGGGGCGATGCTCACCTAGTAACGGTTCACATCCCTAGCAGTCATCAGTGGCACATGAATACGTGGCTGCCTCGCTGGTGTCCCAGTGTAAAGGGACAGAGCGTGGAAGGAAATGAAAGGACGTTTACTTGGCGTTGCTGGGGGGTGGATGGATATTTACTAGACTTTCCAAGGCCTGGTTTGTTGTTGGTTTTTTACCGGGGCAGTGACCAGGGCCCCGTTGCGCTAGGTGCGGTACAAACACAAAACGCAGAGGCTCCTCGCCCCCAAGAGCTGCCAGTCATAAATCAAGTCTGCTGAGCATCACTCTGAACGGGGTTTTATTCGCTGATTTTACTAGGGATGTTGAAATGAGGTTAATTGACTAGTCCTTAGGCACTTCCGCATTCCTCCTTTGAAATGTACAAGAGCCCCAGTGGGAACTCTGCATACAGCCTGGGGCCAGTGGGAAGTCCCCCTGACTCTGGGCTGCACACGAGTGCCTGCTTTGAAATGTACAAGAGTCCCCAGCGGGGGCTCTTGTGCATTTCAAAGCCATGGAGCCCGGGGTCAGCTGGGAACTCCCCAGCTGGCTCCGGGCTCCACTGCCCCTTTGAAACGCCACCTCTGCATGTTTCAAAGGGGCAGCCGTGGAGGCCCGGGGTCAGCTGAGGACTCCACGCCTGGCCCTTTGAAACGCACAAAGGTGGCATTTTAAAGGGGCAGCCAGCACACAGCTGATCTGTGGATCAGGTGTGCAGCGGCTGCCCCTTTGAAATACTGCCTTGGCACTGCCACTTTGAAGTACCCCTTTCTCTTCCCTCCCCCCCCCCCCCGGCTTTTCTGCCTCTATATTATAGAGGCAGCAAAAGGGGAGTGGAGAAATCAACTAGTCGACAGACTATCCGATAAGCAAATGCCAGTTTTTAACGTCCCTAGATTTCACAGGCTCCCATTTTGAATGAAGTTGAGATGCAGTTTATGAGAATACTTGTGGCATGAGTCTCGTCGGAGGGACAGTAAGACCAATGGGTAGCGTCTGGCTGGGCCTCTGGCCTTCTGTCATCTTAGAGCCGGTGACTTCAGCCATTGAGACCGGCTCTGTTCCCTTTATGGGCTTGCAAGTCTCCTTTCTGCCCACAGGAAAGCCAACCTGTCAGTCACGCTGGGGACCTCTCTTCAGATCAAACCGAGTGGCAACCTCCCCCTCCTCACGAAAAGGAAAGGAGGGAAGCTGGTGATCGTGAATCTGCAAGCAACGAAGCACGTGAGTTCACATGCTTTGGCCGGCCCTGTGAGTGCAGAGCTGCCCAGTGGAAGTCTGACAGGCCTGGATTTTATTCCAGCCGTAGTACTCGGTACTTGTGGATGCTTGATTGAATCCTGCAAAAACGAGTCAGTCTGGGAGCCAGGCGGGATGATGCCGACTAGAGGAAATCAACCTAGTTCAGTAAGTAAACAGGTTGGGTCCCCATTGCTCACGACCTTAGGGCTGTGAATCAAAATAATCCTGGTGGGATCAAAACCCCCTCAGGTATCCCAAGGTGAATTGCGATCCGGCGTATTAATGAACTTCCCAGGAGTTAAGTCCTGGTGTGAGCCGATGGAATTTGACCAAATTATGTATGTTCTGACCTCCCTCAATTACCCTGATTGCTAGAATCCTAAACAACCAAGGCAGTTTGTTTCCCAGACTGTCCAAATGCATCAAGGACAGACGTAAAAACCTGCTCCGATCATCTAGTCCCTGTCCTAGGCAGGAGACTCTGCAGAACTC
This sequence comes from Pelodiscus sinensis, assembly GCF_049634645.1. Taxonomy (NCBI): domain Eukaryota; kingdom Metazoa; phylum Chordata; order Testudines; family Trionychidae; genus Pelodiscus; species Pelodiscus sinensis. The sequence continues at coordinate 22,220,990 of NC_134729.1, read as the reverse complement.
TTGGTGATTCAACCCGTCCGTCTCAATGTGTTTCCCAACTCCGAGTTCCCACCCGTCCCCTCCGGAAATAGAGACCCGTAGGACCTCTTACCAGAAACATGGGGATGTTTGTGACATTGGCCTGCCCGAAGCCCAGTATGTGTTAAATGGGTTATTCTGTGCTGTCCGGCCTCCATAGAATCAGAAGATTAGAGTTGGAAGAGGCCTCAGGAGGTCATCTGGTCCAACCCCCTGCTCAAAACCAGAGCAACCCCAACTAAATCAACCCAGCCAGGACGTTGTGAAGACAGAACTTAAATACCTCTAAGGACAGAGATTCCATCCCCTCCCTGGGGAACCCATCCCAGGGCTTCACACCTTCCTCGGGAAATCGTTTTCCTAATATCCAACCTAGACCTCCCCGGCTGTAACTTGAGACCATCGCTCCTCGTTCTGTTGTCTACCGCTGCTGAGATCAGCCTCTCGCCATCCTCTTTGGAACCCCCCTTTCGTGTGCTATCAAATCCCCCCCCCCCCTATTTTCTACAGTCTAAATAAGCCCAGTCCCTTCAGGCTCTCCTCATAAGTCATATGCTCCAGCCCCCTCATCCCTTTTGTTGCCCTCTGCTGTGGTCTCTCCAATGCGTCCACGTCCTTTCTGTAGTGAGGGGGCCCCAAACTGGACACAGTACTCCAGTTTGGCCTCACCAATGACGACTAGAGGGGAATAATCACTTCCCTCAGTTGGCTGGCAGTGCTCCTACTACTGGAGCCCAATATGCCATTAGTCCTTGTGGCTACAAGGGTGCACTGTTGACTCCTGTCCCACTTCTCGGCCACTGTAAACCCCAGGTCCTTTTCTGTGGAAAGGTCCCCAGCCTGTAGCAGTGCTGGGGATCCTTCTGTCCCAAGTGCAGGACTCTGTACTTGTCTAGAATCATAGAATCCTAGAGCTGGAAGAGACCTTAGAAGGCCATCAAGTCCAGCCCCCTGCCCACGGCAGGACCAGTCCCGACTAAATCAACCCAGCCAGGGCTTTGTCAAGCCGAGACTTAAACACCTCTAGGGATGGAGACTCCACTACTTCCCTAGGGAACCCATCCCAGTGCTTCACCACCCTCCTAGGGAAATAGTTTTTTCTAATATCCAACCTGGACCTCTCCCACTGTAACTTGAGACCATTGCTCCTTGTTCTGCCTTCCATCACTACTGTGAACAGCCTTTCTCCAGCCTCTTGGGAACCTCCCTTCAGGAAGTTGAAGGCTGCTATCGAATCCCCCCTCACTCTTCTCTTCTGCAGACTAAATAGACCCAACTCCCTCAGCCTCTCCTCATAGGTCATATGCTCCAGCTCCCTAATCATTTTGGTTGCCCTCCGCTGGACCCTCTCCAATGCAGCCACATCCTTCCTGTAATTGGGGACCCAGAACTGGACACAATATTCCAGATGTGGCCTCACCAGAGCTGAGAAAAGAGGAATAATCACATCTCTGGAGCGACTGGCAGTGCTCCTCTGAATGCAACCTAATATGCCATTAGCCTTCTTGGCTACAAGGGCACACTGTTGACTCATATCCAGCTTCTCATCCACTGTAACCCCCAGGTCCTTTTCTGCAGAACTACTACTTAACTGGTTGGTCCCCAGCATGTAACAATGCTTGGGATTCTTCCGTCCCAAGTGCAGGACTCTGCACTTGTCCTTGTTGAACCTCATCAGATTTCTTGTGGCCCAATCCTCCAATTTGTCTAGGTCACTTTGCACTCTATCCCTGCCCTCCAGCGTATCTACCTCTCTCCAGCTTAGCATCGTCTGTGAGCTTGCTGAGGGTGCAAACCTCATCTGGATCGTTAATGAAAATGTGTCGCTCCTGGACCTTTTCACATCAGGGCTGAAAGGCTCCACATTTCTAGCTGTCTAGAAGGTGATACTGAACATTTCACGTTCGTGAAATCTGCCCAGATACTGGTGTCTTAAACTACAGGAGGCATAATCCTGCCTCTTTACACTGCCAACTCCCCCCTTATTTCTGCATCAAGATAATTGGAATCTGTCTCACATGCTGCCTGGTCAGTGCAGAAACAAAAAACAGGACTATGTAGCACTTTAAAGACTAACAAGATGGTTTATTAGGTGATGAGCTTTCATGGGCCAGACCCACTTCCTCAGATCAAATAGTGGAAGAAAATTGTCACAACCATCACCTAATAAACCATCTTGTTAGTCTTTAAAGTGCTACATAGTCCTGTGTTTTGTTTCAGCTACACCAGACTAACACGGCTACATTTCTATCACTGGTCAGTGCAGAGCTGAGAATTAGTCCAAGGTGTGAGGCAAATTGCTAGGCGTTGCAATTAACACCCATGGCCTTTGAAAACCAGAGCAAAATCCTGAGAGTCAGAGGTCCCTTGAGAGAGAGCTCTCAAATTACTTGGAGTTTGGACTTCCCCCGAGGCTGCTCAGCTGTGTCCTAGGCCTCTAGTAAGAGGCAGAGAGCAGCCGCATGTTAGGGGTCTGCAGCCCCCAAGCTGCACTTGGGGCTTCTCTAGTAAAAGGGGTTCCCCAGTTTCCTCTATCAAGGCAACCAGGAAGCTGTTGGCTGGTGATCCAGAGGTGGGCCGGATCATGGCCGGGGTGGTAGCGCTCCAAGGCTCCTGCCCTCTGGATGCACACGTGAGCAGTAAGGCTGGAGAGACGCCAGCTCCATGACCCTTTTTCCTGTCTCTTGGCCCCAGGACAGGCAAGCCGACCTGCGCATCCATGGCTACGTGGACGAAGTCATGACACAGCTGATGAAGCAGCTCAGTCTGGAGATCCCCGAGTGGACGGGGCCGGCGGTGGTGGAGAGTTCTGCGCTTGTGAAGCCCGAACCACCCCTAAAACTCGACCCAGAGGCTCCGCGCCCGGCCAAGGAAGAGCCCTGCTCCCACCACAACGGCACGACGGAGGAGGCCGACGGGGCTTGCCCTGGGCGCGGGCCCTCACGCAAGGAGAACTGGGACAGTCTGAAACAGGAGTGTCCTGGCTCAGACCGCGGTCCCGTAGCAGCCAAGAGGGTGAAAGTGGAGTCGCTGCTCTCTTGACTTAGACTCGTCTTCGCTGCTGGTCGTTTGTCTTAGCAGCTCAGCCTGGGCTGCTTTTCCTACCGTCCTTTTTATACCTTTAAATATCACTCCCTTTTTGTAAGTATTAAATGTACGGCAGTGGTGTGTCTGTGCAGCTGCATCGCCAGTCGGGGCGGGGCAGGTCTCCAGCTACCCAGCACCCTGGCGAAGCCGGGGTGTGTTACTGCTGCTCTGCCTGCAGGGAGGTTGTCTGGCTGCTGACCCACACCCTGCTGGGGCAAGGTCAGCAGAATTCCCTTGGCTTCTCTGGCAGATCTGACCTAAGAGCTCCAAGGTCTGGCTCATCAGGAATGAAAACTCCCAGAGAAGCCAAAGGAGTTGCCCGTGAATAAGGGCAGCAGCACTTAGCCAGCTGGCTACACCCGGTAGCTGAAATGTGGCTGGGCTGATCCCTTGCAGATGAGAACTGCAGCCTCGCAGGACCCGGGACGTGGGTATCCGTCCATGGCATGGCCCCTGAGCCCGGCACCCAAGAGCCCGAGTTTACGCGCATACCCATCCTGCAGGAGGTGGGGCGCTTCCGTCCCATTGTACTGCCGGGCAAACGGAGATGCAGAGAAGTGAGGGTCACATTCTGAAGAGGCCCCATTGAAATCTGATGGGACTCGGCTCCTAAGCCAAACGCTACCCTGCAGGACTTGGCCAGTGGCAGACCCTGGCTCACCTCCCTCATTGCCCTTTCCCTCCCTGCCACGGGGCGCTCAGTCCCGTCGCTGACCTCAGCCCGGGGAGTGGGGTCTGATCGGCTCACAGGCCCAGCCTGCCTTGCTAAGCCTGCGTTCTCGCTGGCTGCCGGCCCTCGCGGACGCGCTCCCCATCGGAGCACTTGCGGCCTCGCTGCGTCTTACCCTGCACGCCTTGCAGGCTTACTGGGCGAGGCTCCCAGCGGCGGGAGGGGTCAGCCGCACTCCGGTTGGCACGTCTCTGGATGGCAGTTACTTCGCTCTACAAGCAGGGGCGGCTCATCTTCCACGGCTCCAGCCTGGTAGCAGGAATCAGTAACCAGCAGGGGCCGGTGCCTTCGTTGACCTAGCGCCATGCAGCGATTGCTCCGGACTCGGCGTAGGTACGCAGCTGTAATTGCTGCTGGCTGAGAAGAGAGGTGGCAGAGACTTGCTTTGTGATCGGAATCGGCTTCCTCCTCCTTACAAGCGGGGCGATCGTTTTTCTGATTTGAAGGTGGGCTGTAGGGAACGCACGCTGTGTGAGCCCCGCAGGCTCCATTCACCTCAGGCCTGCCGCCGGGGCCTGGCGAACCCCGCTGTAGCGGAGTGTACTTGCAGCACTGTGTGTCGCAGGAGTAAAGAGAGAGAGAAGAGGTTGGGGGGTAGGGGACCGGCTGAGGGTAAATCCTCAGTGTCTGTATAGTCCGACCGGTTTTCCGGTGCAGCCTGCATGTTGAGCCACCCAGGTATGGGTCTTTCTGAGCCACTTGGGGGAGTCTGGGTTGAGATGTAGAAACTCTGGGGGGCCAGTTTCCTGTCTCAGTCTCCCGGATGGAATTTGAAATGTCCTAGCACATGATGAAGATGCATCCTCCAATTTTATACCCCAATGGCTAACACAGCGGGGGGGGGGGGGGGGGGGGGGGGGGGGGGATGATGGGCGTTGCCTCGAGGTGCTGTGTAAAAATACAAAGATTGTGTCTGTTGGACAAGACTGAACCCTCCAGCCCTGACCACTTGTCACTCAAAGATCTCCTGGTACTTGGTGTAAGAGCTGGAGTTACCCTCAGTGACCTGACACTGCCCTCTGGTTGTTATGCCTACCCCTTGTCTGCCCTGTGGCTTCTACGGGATGTTAGTCTTCACTTCCTGTCCTAACCAGCCAGGGGTGTTCCTGTGCTCTGTTAAACAGCTGTTGGATCCACCCCAGAAGTGGCTGCATCTCAGTATTCCTTGCACAGCCCTTTCCTTCCCACAGACTGAAACTGGGACTGGCTGGACTACAGGTGTGGCTGGATCAGGGAGTCCCGGTGGAGGACTGGAGGCCCAGTTGGGCTGGCGCAGGGGGAAAGGCGGCCAGGAGCCCCCCCAGACTTGCGGGAGTCTGTCTGAGCTGGCAGCAGGGCGCTTGGAGCACCGGAGGACTCCGGCAGGATAGTGGTCTGCCCTGGTGGGGCCAGGAGCCACGGTGGCAGGACTGGTGGGGCTGGGAGCCACGGGTCAGCCTGGCAGAGCCGGTACGGCTGGGAGCCAGTGGGGAAGTTGGCAGCCAGACCAGGAGGAGCCTTTCTGGGGGCCAGAAATGAATTCCCCAGTCCAGCAAAATCCCTCGTTCAGGCCCCAGGGTGTCAGACCAGGGAGGTCCAACCTGTGCCAGGGATGATGCGACGTATCCTCGCGGCGTTTCAAGCAATGACAGATCCTCTGGCCTGCAAATTAGCTACAGCACAGGAGCAGGCCAGAAGCCCACAGCTGGCCAGGGTGGTGTGCGGTCTGCGTGGCCCCCCAGGAGTAAAACGCAGCTTGTGGTCCGGCTATAGCAGAAGAGCTAGAGGCCTGGCGCACTCAATCCACAGACAATTGCCATCGAAGGGATTACAATGAAAGTCAAAATGAAGGTTCGGGTCGGGCTCCTTTATTTGAATAGTATGTAAATATGTATGCAAATGAGGTGCAGTTCTTGGAACCCAGGCAAGTTACCCGTGGGCCCCCCTCAATAGGGATGTCATCGTGTAAATGACTGTACGATGAACCAATACGCCTAGGCTTGTTGGTTAATCTTGCTGACTACATGCATCCCCCCCACTTGCTGCCTCTACATCAGAGGCAGCAAGGGGAGCGGGAGCTGGCTTAAAAGCACTGGATCCGCTTCCCCTCCCCCCCACCGCACTGCTGCCTCTGAGGGTGAGGGGGGCAGGCTGGAGCCGACATGCATGGGGAGCTGGCTCCGCGGACCTGCCTGCCCCCCCCCCCCCCCGTTGCTGCCTCCTACATAGGCTGTGGGGGAGGAGGGAGGCAGGAGCTGGAGCTGGTGCTGGTGGGAGCCAGCTTAAAATCTGGTTCCCCCAGCACCAGGTCTGTGGAGCCTCTTCTCCCCTCATCCCCTCTCTGGGGCAGCAGTGCGGTGGGTGGGGGGCAGGGGACGCTGCTGTGAAACTCAGATCCCCCACAGAGAAGGGCAGCTGCCACCCCACACTACAGCCTCTGTAGGGGCAATGTTTGGGCACCCATCCATCATGGGTCCTCTCACCTGGTGGCTTTGAGCCCCTGGCATCACGGGGTGCTGCGGCAGCGAGTGCCATCCAGTCGGCAAGAGACGGGAAGGGGGGTGACATGCAACACCTGGAAGCTGGACTCCTGCACAGTCCCCTCTGTCCCTGCACTTTCCCCATTGGCTGTTCCAGCGGCCCTGCGGGGGCTGTGCCTGGGGATGGACAAGCAGGAGGCCGGAGCTAACGGTCCCCAGGGCACTCTGGGATAGCGGTTTGGCGCTGGGAGGGTGCTGAGCACCTTTGCCTGCCGGGGGAACTGGGCGAACGCCACCTGCCTCAGGCGGGGGTCGTGCGTCGTTAATGGAACGCTTCCCTGGGGCTGGACGGGGATGGAGGCGCTGCTGGATACAGGCACCTGTGGCTCCCCTGCGGAGTGCCCTCGTCTTTGGGCTCGGAGCCCAAACGTCCCGTGTCCGTGCTGCGATTCCCTGGGCCTGCCATGCCTCCCTGGGCGCCCGCCCCCCTGGTGATCTGTGGGTGCGAGAGCTCAGTGGGGCTGAAAGGCTGGGATGCTCAGTCTCCAGACGGCTCGGTGGCAGTGACCTCTCCTCTCTAGCCCATCAGCTGCCTGCACCGCACAACCTGGGGGCTGCTCTCGGAGAGGGTGAAGTGTTAGATTTTTGCTGCCATGGTGCTACGCTTGTGTAAGTGTTCCCCCTCCCCGTGGCAAAGGGCTGCCTTTGGTCCTCGCCCACCAGCCAAGGCCAGGATCTCACGGAGCCGGGCACCGCACATACACGCAGGCGGGGAGAGGTCAGTGGCTCAGGGCAGGCGTTCAAAATCAGGGAGGCAAAGGGGTGGGAGAAGAAACAGGCAGCGGGCTGCTTCATTGTCCTTCTGCGGAGGGGTTAGGATGCTTTAAGGAGGGCGCTATTCCCCGTGGAAAGGGAACCAGATAAAAGGCCCCTGCATGGTTAGTGCCAAGCACCAGTGGAACAGACTAGATACAAAAATCGACAAAAAAAAAGGATGTGAGTTGATTGAACGGGAAAGTGAGCTATAGACACCCACGTGCGTGTCCATGTCATGTGTAGGGCTATTCAAATGTATTTCTAACTAGAAGGCTTACTCAACATTGCCTGGCTGGTGGGGGGAGGGCAGGAGTCAGGGCAGGGCCTTGGGGGTGTGGGGGGCTCAGGGAAGGCGGGCGAGGGCATGAGAGTGGGGCAGGGGGTTGGGAAAACGGGGCTCAGAGCAAGGAGTGGGGGGCTGCTGGCTGCTCCCTGGGGACAGCCCAAGGAAGTGGGGACCACACCCCCTGCCCACTGGCTTGTCCCTGGGAGCTGAGGGGGGCTTCCTCCCTACTGGCCTGGTCCAGAGTGGGGGGCAACAGGGACTTTCTCCCTCCCCTTGGCCCTTTTTGGGGGGGTGGCAGGGTCTGTCTCTCGGGCAGGGGGCCTCACCCAGTCTGGTGGCAGGCAAGATGATGGAGCTCCAGCATTGCTAGCCACTCCCTTGTGGTATGGCTGCCACCGTGAGTATTGTGTCCCTCCGAACAACCAAACCTTTCCCTTTGCATGTTATGGAAAACAGTCCCGTTCTTGGCATTGCTGGTTTTCCTGGTACTACTAACCCTGACCTTGCTTTACGTTAGGAGAAGAGGAAGCTGCATCCCAAATTTGGTGGTCCTAACGCTTTCTGCTTTGGAGTTCTCAAACAGACTCCCAGACACAGGCAGACTCCCATATGGACAGATGCACAAATCTCTAAAATATCTACAGAGATTGTAAATGGAAACCATGCCTGAACTAAAATCAGAAGCTTGAGTTTTTCTCCCCAGTCTCTGTCGGTCTGTGGAAGATTTTATTTGTTTCATTTCTGCAGCCTGAGCGCTATTGACTCTGAGAGAAAAAAGGTAGCCCTCGTGGCGAGCTTTGCCTAGTGAATCTCTGACTGTTGCAAAGAAAATGTGGAGCAAGTCTGACTTGCGCAGCATTGCCTGCCTGAGTTTGCAGAGAGCCTGAAACAAGAGGCTACATGAAACCCCATGAACATGAATGGGGGCTGGTAGTGATACCTTTAATGACAAAATTGGCAACTGTTTCACTGCTCATTGAAGTGTGCTGGAAAGGAAGAAGGCTCATAACGTACTCCAGATTTTCAGACTTCATTTATTTTTCTGTTGCTGTGTAGTGGGGGGGGAGGGGGGGAGGCAGTGTGAGTGTGCACTCACTCTGGGTGTGCACACAGAAGATGAATAAAGCCCCATGTTGCACCCTAACTTCAAACCATCTTTCCTCTCTACCCTGTTCGTTCTTCAGCTCATGGGCTCATCTAGACCACATCCTTCTTTCAAAAGAGGGATGTAAATGAGCCCAATCGGAAGTGCAAACGAAGCACGGATTTAAATATCCTGCGCTTCATTTGCATATTCACGTCCGATTGCAGTTTCGAAAAAGGGTATTTCGAAAGTGAAATCACATGGTGCGTCTAGACTACAAAACTCTTTCAACAGAGGGATGTAAATTAGACACTTGAAAATTGCAAAGGAAGCCGGGTTTTGAGTTTCCTGCACTTCATTTGCATAATTGCGTCATAGCGCTCTTTTGAAAAAGTGCTATTTTGAAAGTGAAACTGCAGTCCAGACACGGTTCTTTCAGGGGGAAAAAAACCTTTTTTCGAAAGATCCCGTACTCCCACGTCTAGACTGCGCATTCATTTTTGAAATACCCTTTTTCGAAACTGATTGGCTGCGAATATGCAAATGAAGTGCGGGATATTTAAATCTATGCTTCATTTGCACTTTTGATCGGGCTCATTTACATCTCTCTTTCGAAAGAGGGATGTAGTCTAGACGAGTCGGGCTTTATGCTTTTCCCCTGCAAAGACTTCTTCCTGATTCTTTTGTCCTTTTCCTGGCCTGGAGGAAAGCTATCGTTCTAGAAGATGCGCCTGGCCATTTTCACTGGCAGTTTATGAAACTTTGGCCTCTGTCTGTCACTCTGCCTCTTGAGGGCTTGCTAGGTTCCCGGGAAATCCAGTTCAATCCCACAGAGCTCCGACTTCGGCTGCTCTTTGCTGTGGAAAGAGGTGGTGCTGCGGATTCTGTCCTCTGGAGCGTGGTCTCTGGGGACTCGTGTGTTGTTCATCTTTCCCAGCGCGAGCACTTGTTTGAAGAGGGTTGGTAAAATGGAAGACGGTGTCTAACGGCAAATTGACCTTGTGCCGAGGCTGTCCGCTTGGTGTGCGGATCGTGTGGCTGACAGCACTGGGGGATAATCGCAGCGGGGCAGAATTCGCCAGAAATGAGCATTACCGAGGCACACGGAATATTGATGTATTCCACGAGGGCTCTGGCTTGTCTCCCCCTGTCAACATCTTGTTCCCGGCTGTTAAGCGGAACTGATGGAGAATGGCCCCACTCCCAAAGTTTGCATGTCATCATCGGACGTATCAGGTAAGATTTATCTCACAAATTCTTTGCTTGCCCGCTCCACGCCCATTTTTAGCCGGCCTTCTGCCCAAAAAGTGCTCTCGAGGCTTTGCCCGAGGGGTGTGCCCCCGGCCTTCATTCTTCCCTGGCTCTCCCTTCTCTGGGTCTGCTTCTTTCCTACACACCAGCACCTGCTCCCTTCTCCAAATACCCCCGAGGCCCTTCTGCCTACGTGGTTCTAATTTCTGAATCTCCCATCGTCTCTTCGCCTAAACGAAGGGCAGTGGCGACATCGTTGTTCCAATGAGGCTTAGCCCAAACGATCGCAATATTTGAGCCCCTTTTCCAGGGAAAACACTTAACCAATAGTCCTGCAGCACCTTAGAGAGTAACAAAACATGTAACTGGTATCATGAGCTTTTGTGGGCACAGCCCACTTCCCAGGAAAGCTCACGAGACCACTTACATGTTTTGTTAGTCTCTAAGGTGCTGCAGGACTATTGGTTGTTTAGGTGTTTTCAGTTACAGACTAACACGGCTCCCCCTCTGAAACTTTTCCAGTGAATTAGAGTGGGAGGCAGGGGTGCCGGGAAAGGGCCCACGGTGCCGCAGCTGGGACAGGGTGCACGCCGGGGGTTGAGTTTGCTAGTTCTCCAGAGGGGGTGTTGAAAGAGGCTGCAGCTCACCACCACCAGAAGCAGCAGCAGCTGTCGCCTCCAACAAGAGACTCAGGCCACTGTTGACTAACCCATCGGAAGAGGCGAGAGCAGGGGCTTCCCAATCCTTGGTATTCCTAGGGGAGCCCCAGCGCTTTGCTGGGTATGGTTGTTATTGCTGGGGCCTTTAACTCCCTGGCTCTGCCCCTCCACCTGCAACTGTGTTAGATAATTAACTTGGGTGCTGCAGAAAATCAGGCTGGTCATTTGGTGTGGTCGGTGCTAATACAAAGGGAAAATTTCACCACCCGCTGGTTGAAGGGATCACCCTGGGGCCTGCCCACCCTGACCTAAGAGGTGGATTTTCAGAAGCTCACAGCTTCCACTGAGGCCGCTAGCTGAACTGGCCGGATTTCCAGCGTGCTCCACGCCCGCCAGCTGCCCCTGCAAACAAGGGGCACGGAGCTTTTGACCCTCGGCTATGGCAGCGCCGCTCCGGGGGAGCCAGCGGCTCATCCCTGTAAGTGACAGGAGCTCTGGGGCAAGCCCTAGACTCATGGACCCTGTGCAGGCGGCCTGGCTTACGGCCTCGCTGGGAGATGGGAGCAGCAGGGGCTGAGACAGGCCAGAGGGGAGGGGAGGAGGTGGAACAAGCCCCTGGGCACCCCAGAGTGTGGAGATCTGGGTAAAGCTCCTGCAGCACCATTGACATCCCCAGGTCTGGCTTCAGCCCATTGTACCCAACGGGGTCCCAACGAGCAATAAGCGGGGGAGGGGTGGCTTTCCTTGCCGCTTCCTCTGGAGCATGGGGTGTTGCTCAGGGCCCTTGGGGTGCCCTGCTTGTGACTGTGCATGCCACGTTTGCAAGGGGGTGCCCTCCCCCTCCAGGCTGCTGTCTGAGGACATGGCACCAACCGGCCTAACACAAGGCAGCCGGGCTGAGCCCAGCCGCTCTGCAGCCACCGACTTGCCCCCAGCAGCTGCATCCTCCCTGCAGCTGGGCTCTAAGGGCACCTGAGGGGTTGTGACGCTCACGGGGTCAATAGCAGCCACAGATTTTGTGCTGCAGTGATGGGGGGGCCAAGGGCCCTAGCTGCAGACAGCCCGGTGGCACTGATCAGAGTCCGATCGCAGCTCCCGGCTCCCCACTGCCTGTGGCCGGTCCCCCTGCTCAGAACGTCTCTGTGCCAGGCCAGGAGAAAAGGGGCTGAGGGCTCCTGGGAGCAGGACTTGTCTTTTCTGCCAGGGGGTCTGATCGGGGGCGTGTGAGCACAGGGCTGGGGTGTGTCACACACACTGTGACTTGTTTTCATTCACCAACACAGACGTACCTTCACACACCTATACATGACACATCCACAACACACACACTCACCCCAACACACACCCCAACATCCACACGCTACAACACACACACACACCAACACACACACTTCAACACCCCTCACACACCCCAACATCCACACAACACACACATCAACATGCACACGCCAACATACACACAACACACGCACCTCCCCACAACACGTACACACGAGCACACGCACCAACATACACACATCCCAACACACACACACACACACCAACACACACACTTCAATACCCCCCCACACCCCAACATCCACACAACACACACATCAACATGCACACGCCAACATACACACAACACACGCACCTCCCCACAACACGTACACACGAGCACACACACCAACACACACACTTCAGTACCCCCCCACACACCCCAACATCCACACAACACACACATCAACATGCACATGCTCTTCACACGTCAACATACACACACACACCAACACACACACTTCAAGCCCCACCCACACATACTCCAACATCCCCACAACACACACACCTCCCCCAACAAATACACACGAGCACACGCACCAACCTACACAGCCACACGCTCCAACCCACACACACACTCGCAGCCCAGCAGCAATATAGAAACAGCGCTTGTACCCCCTTCCCCGCCTCTTTTAGTGGCTTCTCCGAGAGACTCGCCGGCTCTGCCCCGCTCGGCCTGCGGCCCCGCTCCCGGCTTTGGGGGGCACGAACGGCTCTCCCCCCCCCCCCCCCCCGGTGCCTCTCTCCGCCCCAGCGCGGCTCCTGGCAGCCCCCGTCCCCGGGCAGCGGGGAGTCGGACGGAGCAGCCGCCCACAGCCCAGCTCCGCCTGGGGGTCCCTCCCTAGCTGCGCCGGAGCTGTCCCGGGTGCTGAAACCCTTGGCCCGGGGCCTCGCAGCCGCACGTCGGGGGAAGAGCGGGACAGAGACTCGCCTGCCCCCCGCACACACTCGCCCCTCTGCTCCCTGTGGGGACGGGGAACCGGTAGCCCGGAGATCCCCCCCCCCCCGGAGCCGAGCCGGTCTCCAGGGGCCTTGTCCCCCAAACACTTGGCCCCCACGTCACTTGCACAGAACCACTAGACCCCCCCCCCCCAACTCCCCATTTGGTGGCATTTGTACTCCGGGCCCCACAGACTCCACTCCGCTCCCCCCCCCCCCCCGCGCACAGCGCCCAATGGACCGCCCTGCCCCCCTTGTACCTGGGAGCGCCCCCCCTTTGGGATCGCCCCCCCTTTGGGATCGCCACTTGGGGCACGAGGCGCTGTCCATGCCCAAAGCGGGAGGAGAACTGGCAATCGGATTGGACAAAAGGAGGGAGGGGGAGGGGCAGGGTTGGCACCGAGTCCCGGAGAGACCCCAGCTGTCCCAGGCTGTAACCCAGAGCCTCAGGGGGCCTCACCCGCAGCACAGGGGCTGGGGCAGTTTCCCCTGGGCCAGCAGGGCCTTGCCCGGCCTGCAATGGGCTTTGCTGGTCCTTGGCTGAAGGAAGGGATCCCCTTCAGCACCTCTCGAGACTCCCTTCTCACCAGACAGGGCTACGCAACACGCCCACGATGAGGTCTGGGCTTACACGGGGCTCAACACACGGCCTCCTGGGAACACGCTCCAAAGCGGCGAGGCGTCCCCCAGGTGAGGCGAGCACTGAAAGAGGCAAGCGGACAGGCTGGCTGGAACAGACGGGTGTGGGGTGTCGGCGTTTCTAGCCCCCAGGGAGGAGGTGCTGGGAGCACCAGGGTATTGTGGGAAGTGCTTTGTATTCATGCCTGACAGTGTGAAAGAAGCTATTTGCATATATTTGCATATATATTTGCATGAATATGCAACCACACTTAAGTTGCGGCCCTCGGCATGTGCTCTGAGTGTCATTGTGGCCCCTGGGGCTTCCAAAGTTGAGCAGCCCTGCAGTAGAGGGTGGCGTTGAGGCCGCTGTTGGTGTGGGCCAGGCCCCTGGTGATGGGGAAGAGTGCGGCTGGGTGTAGGAGATGGCTTGGGGAAGGGCACCAGGCTGAACTTGATGACGATGCTCCAGGCTGTCAGGGCTTGGCTGGGGAGCCAGCAGACGAAGAAGCAGAGCACCAAGATGGTGACTGACCTGGTGACCCTGGATCTCCTCGGGGGGGGGGGGGGGGGAGGCAGCAACTCAGCCTCATCCTGCCCAGGATCCAGAGGAGGAGGAAGCAGCAAGCCGAGATGATGGCCAGGCTGAGGACAAAGCCCAGCAGGAACTGGGGGTCGAGGTCTCCCAGCTCTGGGAACTTGAGCAGGCAGAGCTCCTGCCTGGAGACAGCGGCGGAGAAGACGGCATGTGGCAAGGTGGCTACAGCAGCAGAGAGCCAGAGGGTGGCACCCACTGCCTTAGCCCTGCCCCTAGAGGAGGAGCCCTGGGGGCCTTTGGGGAGGACACCCCGGAGCTGAAGCGGGCCATGCTCATGGCTGCGTGGAAGAAGGCGCTGGCGTACATGCTCATGGCTGAGGCCAAGGGGATCAGCTTGCACACGGCCTTGCCAAAGGGCCAGCTGACATCCAGGGCCGTGTCCAGTGCCCCAAAAGGCAAGGTAAGAACGAACTGGAAGTCTGTCACCGCCAGGTTGAGCTCAAAGAAAGTCACATCGCTGGACCATCTCGGTGGGCTCCGGTGCCCAAGAGGCAGAGCACCAGCAGGTTCCCCGCCACCCCCAGTGGCTGCCAATATTGACTGGGTGGTGCCCATGAAATACAAACTGGCAGTTTCCATTGTCGCCAGCCCAGCTGCTGCAGCTCCACTGTCCCGCTCAGCAGAGGTGACACGGAACGGAGCAATTGAAAGGGTCTGTTTGGGAGATCACGTCTGCAAATGGGATCCCGGGAGGTTCCAGGTGTCCTGGGAGTCGGTAGAGCTGAACAGCTAGAGAATGGCCTGCCGAAAGCGGCTCTGGTCTCAAAGCAAGCTTCGATTTCCATGAATTCGACTGTGCTGCGTTTGCGTTGGGCTTTAGTCTGCAGGAGAGGAGAGTGGGGGGGGGGTTGACAGCAGGGTTCCAAAGGAGGGTTCCACAGAGGATGGAGAGAGGCTGTTCTCAGTAGTGACAGATGGCAGAATGAGGAGCAATGGTCTCAAGTTGCAGTGGGGGAGTCTAGGTTGGATATTAGGAAAAACTATTTCACTAGGAGGGTGGGGAAGCACTGGGATGGGTTCCCTAGGGAGGGGGTGGAATCTCTCTCCAGCCCTAGCGGTTTTTAAGTCCCAGCTTGACACAGCCCTGGCTGGGATGATTTAGTTGGGGTTGGTCCTGCCTTGGGCAGGGAGTTGGACTTGATGACTCCTGAGGGCTCTTCCAGCCCTAGGATTCTAAGCTTCTACATCTTTCTCCACAACTGAGCCATGGAGGTCAGTGCCACTGACTTGCGGGGGACCTTGGGCATGTCACAGCCACACTCCATGCCTCTGTTTCCCCCTCTGTAAAAGGGGGCTGACACCCCAACCTCCTTGAGCCGTGGGGCATGGGGATTTTGAGCTCTGCAGAGGAAAAGTGCTGGGTGTCATGTGTCAGATTGCAATTGGCCCTGCCGGCCGGTGGTCAGTGCTCGGGGAGCAGAAGTCAGCTGTAACCTAAACAAGCAGCCACTGCAGAGCACAAAGGCTGAAATTCTGCCTGTGTGGGAGGCCAGGCCCTACTTAAATCCAATGTGGGTCTTCACATGAGGGCAGCAGAGGGGCTGCTATGACACAGGCCATAAGCTCCCCTCTGCGGGGGGCTGCCGGGGAATGCTGGCAGGGCTGTGATGGGTTTGGGTCCAGCAGTAAGTCAGGGGGGGAGGTTCTGTTCTTGGATTCCATGAATTGACACAGGGACATGGATACAGATGGGGGATCAAACCCCCAGCCCTGCTCTGCACGAGGGGACTTGGGCACAGAGCTGAGCGCTGATCTGTGGAGTAACCTTGGGTACGTGGCTCCCCCTCCCGTCCTGAGTCCTGAGAGCTCCTTTGCAGTCCGGCAGGGAACAGGGAAGTCTAGGCCACCAGGGTCCTGTCAGGGAACTGCTAGCAGAGCAAAGAGACGGGTTCTCAGCTCCCAGCAGCCCCTCGTAGCCAGTGCAAGGGACACACAGCATGGACCCCAGGTGGGGTGTGTAGACCGGCACCGCTGCATGCAGTGGCTGCAAGACAACCTAGTATAGGTCAGCCTAGGGTTGTGTTGCATAGAGTCACCGGCTTTCCCTTCCAAGGTGGCTCATCTTCCCCCCTCCCCCCGCCTTGTCCCCCCACTCCTCTGTCCCTGCTGGGTCACACTCAGCCAGCTCGCTCCCTGTGACCGGAATACAAATGACCCCCCCCCCTCACACACACCCTCCCGGCTTCCGCAGCTCAGAGCGAAACCAATGACTTGCAAATCAGCGCCCCTCTCCCCACCACCAATGGGACTGGCAGCCGCTTGCAAGCCTGACAAGGCGTCCTTGGGCGAGGTTGTAATTTTCTTCCCCACCACGGCAATAATTACAGCGCCGGTGGCTGGTGCCTTTTTTATCAGCCCCCCCCCCCCCCACACACACACATACACACTCGACCCAAAAGGGTGAGAAGTGGCTGTTGGCATTTTGGTGCAGAGCCCTGGCTGGGTATAGCCACTTGGCAGTCACGTATTCTGCAAAGGGCACCGGCTGTGCTGGGAGGGCTCCGTCCACGCGGTGCCTCTGCATTGACGCCCCGCTTAGGAAGCCTCCCTGCCCCCCCCCCCCCTTTGATCCTGTGCTCCTTACTTGGCAAAACTCATGCGGAGTTATGCAGCATGGCAAAAGGACCTGATCCTGGGAGCTCTGTGTTGTTATGGTGGTGCCAAGAGCCCCCCAGCCAAGAGGAGAGACCCACTGCGCTAGGTGCTGTACACACACAGAGGCAAAGCCAGCCCCTTCCCCAGCTGCCCCGGGGCCTGACAATTTAAAAGGGCCTTAGGCTCCCAGCAGCAATGGTGGGGCTGGGACTGTCACCCTTTAAATCACCACCAGAGCCCTGCATGCTGCGGTCCACAGGTGGCTGAGGGGGGGGGGGCGCAGCGCAGTGTGCTCTGGGTGGTGCTGAGGCCTGGCTGATCCAAGACCCGCCCCTTCTTCCTGAGGCCCCTCCCCCTCCAGGGGTGCACAGCAGGGCCCCCTCCCACCTTGCTCAGCAGCCCAGTGGGTCTCAGCTCAGTTTGCTGCACTTTCTGGGTGGGTGGCTGTCCTGCTGAGGGCAGGGGGGACCAACTCCTGGGTGTGGCGGAAGATGCTGGAGCAGCTGGTTTGTGGTGCAGGACTGTGTTTTGGGACCACCCCAGACCGGGTGCACTGTGTGGGGCGCAAACACTACGTGAATCAGGCTGTAGAGGGGCGATCGACTGTCCCGGGGTTGGGTCCTACCAGAGCCAAGAGTCCTGGTGATGGAGACTCTAAGGGCAGGTTGACACGACCATTAACAGTGTAGAACCGCGGTGTCCATGGCAACTGCTATTGTGAACTAGCCCCAACTCAGCCCCCTCCCCATTGTTCCTCCTGCAGCAGGGAGTCATCACTGGTAGTACAGCCTCATGGCAGCCTCCCCTCCCCAGTATTGGAACACCAGCACTGGCCTCCTGTGGGGATTGGGGGCCACAGTGGGAGAAAGCCCTGAGCCTCCCTGCCAGATCCAGCATGCAGGGAACAAGCAGAGCTAAAAATGGCTCAGAGCAATAGTGTTTTCCTTCCTCCCCCACCCCCTGCATGCGAGAAACAAGCAGCCAAAAATGGCTCCCTGCGCATTATTTTTGTTCCCCTCCTTCCTGGAGGCTGGTACGTTACATGGTGCCTGCCACGTGGCATGAAAACAAGTAAATGCCCAAACCCCCACTCCCTCCCTCACCCTCCCCTGGCCAGACAGCCTTCCCCCTGGCCCCTTGTGCCCCCAGCCCCATGGCCAGAGACCCCCTGCCTTCTGTCCCCTGGCCAAAATCCCCCTGCCCCATGGCCAGACCTCACCCCTCACCCTCTCCTACACCCCACCCCATGCCTAGATCCTGCACTCCCATCCCTATCCCATTCCGTGGCGGTCCTGTCCTGCACACTTAACCCTTCATTTCTGGCTCCAAGCCAGAGCCTGGGGGTGAGGCAGAAAATCCACTAACCCTGGAGCCTCAGAAGAATAAATCTGGCCTGAGGCCTTGAACCTCAGGCCTCCCTGCCCCTCGCCCCACCATGGGGCTGGAGCACCAGGGCAGAGAGGTGTTGCAGTTGGGGGTCTCATCAGTGAAAGCTGGGGGGGGAGAGTTGAAGGGTTTTTTTTTTTTGCTTTTAACTTGTGTGGTCCCCAACTGATTTTTCTGTGGGTCAGTGGCCCCGACCCAAAAAAGGTTCCCTGATTTAAAAATGAAGGCTGACCAACAAGCCCACACTTGGGGCCCAGCCCCCATCTGGATGCAGTCATAATGTTCCTGCACCCCCTCCCACACCAACCCTGAGCCCATCATACACCTGAACCCCCTGCCCTGAGCCCCCCACATCCCCAGTCCCCTGCCATAACACTCCTACACCACCCACACACCCCAATCTTGTGCCCTGCATCCATCATATACCCCAATCTCCTGCCCTGAGCCCCTCATACACCCCAACCCAGACTTCTGCACCCCCACATCCCCAGCCCTTGCCATAAGATTGACAGAAGACAGCCTGAATGCCTGCATGAAGCTGGATTTGACCAGTTATGATGAAAACGTCAAAGAAATGTGTGAAAAGTTGCAGCAGCAGAAGTCCCATTAAATAGTCTGTGAGTACAATGTTTCGTTGGTGCTCTTATTAATCGTTGTGTCAATGATCAATAATAGGATGTTGTAGATTTTCAGTCATGCAAATGGGCATTCCGCCATGCGAACAGACCCCTTGTTCTGAATGTTCATGTTTGGCTCTCTGAACAGGTTGCCGACCCCTGCGGCTAGCATGTTGGACACCGCGGGCGCAGACGCACCCTGCGAGACTGAAGACTGAATCTATTGGGAATTCACTTGCCCTGCCCGGCTCGGCTCGGCCCTGGGTAACAGAGGCAGTCAGCCAGCAATGGGGCTGGTGGACTTGGCTATCTCCCCTGAGCAAGGAAGGGGGGAGCTGCCAGCTGGCAGGCCAGCAGCGCCCCCTGCTACTCTGCAGAGCGGGGGTTGCATCTGTGACGCAGACACGGATTTGAAGCCATGTCCCCAGCCAGGAAAGGCCGACGCCTCCTTATTCCCACTGCCAGACTGAATTGCACAGTGCCCGGCCATCTCTGCACCTGTCCCCTCCTCCTTCGTCCCCATGGGTCTGCCAGTCTCAATGAGCCAGGTGCCCGCAGCCTGTGCCAACCAGGAAGTGCCACCCGACCCTTGCTCTGTTGTCCAGCTCTCTACGAACATATGCACTGGTCAGGCCCTGTCAGCAGATCCCTCTCCCTTCCCCCGCCTCTCACCCCTCCCAGGGGTTAATCTTACCCTTTACCCCGCCCCTGCTCTCTTGCTGCCCC
Organism: Pelodiscus sinensis; assembly: GCF_049634645.1. Taxonomy (NCBI): domain Eukaryota; kingdom Metazoa; phylum Chordata; order Testudines; family Trionychidae; genus Pelodiscus; species Pelodiscus sinensis. Next base: position 22,201,804 of record NC_134729.1, on the reverse strand, counting down.
CCCTCCCCAAGCCATGGGGACATCATAAAGCCAGGGCACTGGTGGAGTGAGAAGTCGGGTCAGGGTTTCCTCCTGGCTACAAGGGCGTCTGCAGGAGCAGGAGCGGCCCTAGACTAGCTGCCAGCAACCGGCGCCCCCACCTCCAAACCCCTCAACCATATTGCGCCACCATTTGGTGCCCCATTTAACTTGGCATCCTAGGCGACCGCCTAGTTCGCCTCTATGGACAGGCCGGCCCTGTGCAGGAGAAGGGAGGCCCGTCCCCAGAGGATTTTCAGATCCTCTGCACAGCTGGAAAGCCGGTCACGGGAAGCATGCGGGGAGGGGGGTGGAATGTCGCAGGCCGACCCTGCCCCTCCTCCTGGTACCATCCCGGCCCAACTCCACAGCGGCTCCTTCCAAAATATTTTATTAGGAGACAAAACATCAAGCTTAAAAAAACCAACCACTCCCCGACACAGAGAAACACCCCATGGCCCAGCTCCTCTGGGACATCCCTGGGAAAGAATCACAGCGTGTCCCCCATCCTGGCCAAGGATCCTAGCTAGGGACACGGCTGGATTTTGCAGGTCTCCCTCGGGGTTCTCCCTGTGCCCCCCACTCTCCCGGCTGCTATTGTCCTGAGAAGTGGGCTCCCCAAGGAGGGGGGAAGGCCCCCAGGTGGGGTTCGCCCGCCCTGCTTAGGGGGTTCCGCGGCTCGCGGGTGGGGTTGTCGAGGACCCTTGTGCACATGCAGTCAGACAGCCGCTCTCCTACACACGTACAGCTCCAGACACCCCCACGCTGCCTGGCAGCGGAGCCGGATCCCAGCGCAGGGCTGACGGGGCCTGCTGCATCTCAGCTGCCAGGTGTAGTCCGTGCTGCTTCACTGAACTCCAGGGCGGGTGGGAGTCACGGAGCTCAGCTCCTGGCTCCTGAGGGGCTACCCGCCCCCCTCCGCCCAGCTGTGCCTGGCCAATTCCCCACCCCCTCAGTGAGCCCCAGGAGAGGCAGCGCTAGGAGCAGGCGGAGCTAGGGCCCCAGCTGCTTGCGTTCCAGCCCCCTTGCCTGGGTCCCTGGGGTCTTTCTGGAGCATTAAGCAGCTAATGCTCTCCCCATAGACACTGGGGAGGGCCCCCTGTGTTTTTCCAGCCCTTCCCCTGCCCTTGTCACAGGGGGCCCAGTTTCCCCTTAGCGGCTGCCCTGGCACCTCTCTCGGACAGGACCGAATCCTGTGTGGAAGTTGCCTGGCCCCCCAGCACTCTCCCCCAGCTGCATCCCTTCCCCCCGGACTCCAGATCCCATCTCCCCCCCTCGCTTTCTGCCCACCGCCCCGGGCCAGCGAGGGGACCGAGCGCCTGAGCCCCACCTTCCCTCCCAAAGCCGAGGGGGCAGAGTGAAGGGACACAGACGCCGGGCGGGGCTGGGGTGTGGCCGCGCCCGGCTAAATGTCTGCGATGCCCCAGGGGCGTAGCTGGGGGGGGGGGTGGCAATACGGGGAAATGTAAGACAATTCACAGGGAAACCTCCCAGCCCTCAGAATCTCTAGGGAACGGGGGGGGGGGGAAGAGGGGAGCCCCGTGCTTGCTCAGCCAGTCCCAGACTGGGGGGAGGGAGGCTGGAGGGGGCCAGCTAGGCCTTGTTCCTTTGTCCTCCGGTTCCCTGCAGCCCTGGGCTGGTGACGTGGCCGCTGGAGGATGCTGGAGCCTCAGAGGAGCCAGCGGCTCCCCTCCCCCCCGCCCCCTTCTCTCACTCTTTCGCCACACACACGCTGCCCCACCCCCACTCCTGTCAGTGGCCCCCCAGACGGGGTCCTGGCTAGCTCCCCGCCCTCCCGTTCGCAGCCTCGCTCAGGCAGGGCGTGGGGGAGGCGGCGGGGGGGCGGTCATAGCTCCTCAGCTGCCTCCAGCAGCGCCCGGCTGGCTTGGCTGGGCTCTGTCCAAGCCACTGAGGCTGGGCCGTGGCCTGTGGCGGGGTCGTCGTGCCTCAGCCCCTCCAAGTCCGAGTGTCCGTCCGGCGGGAGGGCCCCCGTCCCGTTGCTCTGCGGAGCCTCCGCCGGGGGCCTGGCGAGCCCGTGGCTGCGGAGGAATTTGCCGAGGACGCCCTGGGGCTCGCCCTGCACCTCGCCAGCGTACTCCGTCCACACGGGCTTCTCCGGCTCCTCGGGGCTCTCGGCGCCGTCTTTCATCAGGGCATAGACCACCCGGGAGGAGGCGTCATTATGGAGCGACCTGGAGAACACTGTCATGGGGGGGGAGGGGAGACGAGTCCGATCAGTGGCCCGTCTCCCAGTGCCAGCCCCCCAACCACGCACCGGGCCCTCCCCCCCGCCCCACCTGTTGGGAGAATCGTCTTGCACTCGATGGAGCTTTACCCGGCACGGAAATTGCTCCACCCACCACTGCAAGGCAGCCACCTCTGGGGTGGAACGTGACGGCTGCATAATAGCACATGGCAATGCTGCCTGGGGGGTCACGCCCTGTACTGAAAGGCAGCCACTTCTGGGGTGGGATGGGGTAACTATTGAACAGCACACAGTAACGCCGCAGTGCTCGTGGCCCCGGGAGTGAAAAAGACCCAATGTCTAGGGTAAACGCCATCGGGCTTTTAGGGAGGCAGGGGCCAGCACTCAGCCTGGACAGGGCAAACCCAGTGCCGTGGGAATTGTAATGGAAGCACATGGCGATGTAAAGCTCCTTGGGTTCATATTGATTGGGAAGGCAGCACCTGATTGGTGGGGGCAGGATCATGGCCTGTGGAGAAGGGCTCCACCTGCTTCCCCCTCCACCAATGTCATCTCATGTCAGTATGTTCCTGGTGCCACAGATGGGGAAACCGAGGCACGGGCCTGGGGACAGTGCCTTGGCCAAGGTCACCTAGCGATCCATGACAGGGCTGGGCTTGGAAGCCAGCTGTCCTGTCTCCCAACCCCATGGCCCATCGCCTGGGGGTCTGTGCAGGACGCCTTAGCTCCCAGGGGGCAGCCGGCTGGTTCTGGGCTCCCGCTGTGTTCTGCACACTGCCAGTGCGTACCTCTCACCGGTCCGAAGGCGCCTTCCGGCTCTGCTTTACTGGAGGCGAAGGGGCTGATGGAGGGGAAGACGATCAGGGCGAAGGAGAGCAGCAGCACCTGCGAGCCCGAGGGAGAGAGGTGTCAGCTGGGCCCCCACCCCCTCTCGGGGGGGGGGGGAGAGGCAGGAGACGGGGAACATTGGTGCCAGCCAGAGGATCTACTTCAACTTCCCTAGGGACACTGGGAGCAGGTCATGAGTCTGGGTCTGTCTGTCCATCCAGTCCCCTTCATGCCCTAATGTCTGTCTGTCCATCCAGCCCCATTCATGCCCTAATGTCTGTCTGTCCATCCCGGCCTCCTTTGCACCCTAATGTCTGTCTGTCCATCCCGGCCCCCTTTGTGCCCTTGTGTCTGTCTGTCCGTCCCGGCCCATTCATACCCCAATGCCTGTCTGTCCATCCAGCCCCCTTCACACCCTAATGTCTGTCTGTCCATCCCGGCCTCCTTTGCGCCCTTGTGTCTGTCTGTCCATCCAGCCCCCTTCATACTCTTCTGTCCATTCCCAGTCATACAGTGTCTGCCTCCCTCTCCCTCCCCCCCCCCCCCCCCCCCGCCTACTGGTCCATCTGCCCTTCCTCGCCCGTGCCCATTTCTGTGGCATTGGGGCGCCATCCTGTGGCCAGCGGCCAGGGAACCGGAGCCTGCGCTCTGACGAAGTGCACCCGCAGTGCAGGGGCAATGACGGAGCTGGGGGGGGGGGGAGCGCTGCAATTCCCAGCTGCTGCGGAGCCGAGCCGGCCCCTGGAGGAATTTCGGGCCCTCGGCCGTGGAAAGGAGACAAGTCCTGGTTCCGGAGGCGGGGGAGGGAGAGTTCCTCAGTGTCACGCTGGGGGAGGGCTCTGGCTGGGAGGTCCCTGGTGTTTTGCGGGGGGCAGACAGGAAGGCCTGTTGGATCCAGGTCTCGTTTAACGGGGCTCAACCCCCTGGAGCCTTCTCCTGACTAGCTGCCCTGCTCCCTAGGCCGCTCTCTCGCCCCCCCTCCTGGCTCCCGGGGCGATGGCGGTGGAGTCCCCGAACACCCAGGGCCTTGCTAGGGGCAGGGGTGGCAGGCCGGGCTGGGGCCTTGTGGCTACATGGAGGCAGCGACAGCAGTGGGGGGGATGGGAGATAGAGGGGCCCCATTAGGTCATACCCAACAGAGCCCCCTGCTCCCCAAAAGCTAGGCCCAGCCCCCCTTGGGGGCTTCAGCAGAGAGGGGGCAAATGGGAAGAGGCGTCAGCAGGCGTCTCCACCCACCGCGACGCAGGTCCCCGTCTGGGCGGCTTTGCTGGTCGACTGCACCACGAGGGCCTGGACTTTCCTCAGCTGCTCCAGGAGAGACCTGGAAGGGGAAGAGACCCCCCCGGTCAGACCCATGGTGCGGGGCATTCGGAACCAGAGAGCGGCCTGGATCAAAGCCGACGGCCTGGGCTCATCTCTCGTCCCAGCCAGGATGGCCAAGGCCCCAGAGCTGAGAGCTAACTCGGCTCTCTGGGTCTGTGCGTGTCCGTCTGGCGGCTGGATCAGCCGCTTCCTCGGCTCACAGGGGAGGCAGAACCCCCATCCCCCCACGGCGGGAGCAGGGAGCCGGACTCACGAGTTCTGCTTCTCCAAGTGCAGCACTTTTCTTTGCAGCTCCTGGTTCTGTGCCGTGCAGGCTGACATCCTGGGGGAGACACGGGAGGAGACATGAGCCGGCGGGGGTGGGGGGGGGGTGAGTTGGAACTGGCGGAGGGGGCAGAGAGGAACCGGGGGAGGGGGCAGAGGCTTAGCACTCGGGAGATGCACTGCCTTCTTAAATGGGGTGCCCCACGTGCTCCCTCCCTGCCCCCTCCCTGAACCCCACCCCCTGGACCCACAAGCATCACTGCCACTGGGCAGAGATGGGACATGGGGGCAGGATGGAGATGGGGACAGGGCTGGCTGGGAACTCCCTAGGGGTGTGGAGCAGGTTCCCGCCTGCGCTGCCAAGGGCGCGTTTTGCCCCCCGGCGGTGGGTAAATGACTCCTGAGGTGCAGGGTGGGGCCCAGCCCCCGCAGGCCTGAGGCAGACAGCCCCGGCAGGAGGCTGCTCCGGGTCTCACCGGCTCTCCAGCCCGTCGATGTACTCCTTCTTCTTCTTCCGGCTCTCCTGAGCCGACTGCTTGTTACGGATCTTCCTGCGGATCTTCTTCAGCACCCGCTCCTCGTACTGCAGAGAGAAGGGCAGACACCGGCCCACGGGCACTGGGGGGGATTCCTGGCTGGGATCCTTCCAGCCCTGCCCCAGCCCCCCGTGGCCTGGAGAACGGATAATGCTGTGTGCCTTTCACTGGGGGGTCTGGAATGCTCTGCGGAGAGCCGTTACCTGATACTCCCCCAGGATGGGAAACTGAGGCACCAAGAGGGGGACTTGTGAACGAACCGGATTCTCTGCTCTCCTTCCCTGGGCTGATCCCTTCTATGTGAATAACCCGCTTCCCCCAGGGCCTAGGGAAGACCTGTCCTACCGGATGCCCCATTCGCTGTCCCTCCCGCCAGGCTCCCCCACACTGCACCCTGGGGGAAGTGGGTACCACCACACTGCTGGGATCGGTGGCGCTGCCTGGGCCTACTCCAGGCCTGGACCGGGTCCTCAGCGCCCACGGCACGTTGCCATGCCAACACCAGGCCAGAACCTACGGCTGAGTCCACAGTGTCCCAGCAGGGAGCCCTCCATGCCCCCACCCCTCCACGCCGGCCCAGCTGGCTCGCCACGCGGGATGTGACCGGTTAACCGGTAAGTATCACTCTTAGCAGGTGGCGCTGACCAGCTATGCTTACCCGGCGGCCCAGTCGGACTGGAGCGGCTCCCTGCCAGCCCCAGGCTGAGCGGTTACCTGGTTAGACCGACCGGTTCACCGGGCAACCGATTAAGGGGATTTTACAGCCCTACTCTCCCCGCGCAGGAAGGAGAAGGCTCGGGGGCAAAGGGGAGCCCGCGGGATCCTGTCCCTGGTCTCTCCTCACCTTGGTGAGGGGCAGCTGGGTGGGCAGCGTGACGCCTTCCTTGCCCAGCAGCTTCTTCTCGTCCTCCGTCAGCACCAGCTCCTGGCAGAGCCCGTGGGCCTGTCTCAGCAGCACGGGGCTCATCAGCTGCTGCTGCTGCTGCAACGGCATCAGCCCTGCGTTACCCCCGGGGGTGCCCTGCCCGTCACCAGGGGTTCTGCTTCCCCTGGGTTCCCACAGGGTCAGCTGGCGGGACCATCCCCCGGGCAGGGAGAGCCCACCGGGCCCCTCTGCTGACCTCGCGCTGGAAGGGTCAGGAAAATTCAAGGCTGCAGGGCCAGGGCTGAGGGGCGCTGGGGGGAGCAGGCTGGAATAGCGGGGGCAGGGCTGCAGGGTCAGGGCTGAGGGGTGCTGGGGGGTGCAGGCTGGAATAGTGGGGGCAGGGCTGCAGGGCCAGGGCTGAGGGGTGCTGGGGGGTGCAGGCTGGAATAGTGGGGGCAGGGCTGCAGGGGCGCTGTAGGGGGGCCAGGCTGGAACAGCAGGGACAGGGCTGCAGGGCCAGGCCTGAGGGGCGCTGTGGGGGGGCCAGGCTGGAACAGCGGGGGCAGGGCTGCAGGGCCAGGCTGAGGGGTCTGTGGGCCCGGTGGGGCAGTGCTGCAATAGCAGGATGCAAGAGGAATGGGTGCCTGGCGCTGCCCTAGGGAAGGACGCTTTTCACAGCACCTGCTTGCTCTGTGCCCAGCCCCCACGGGAGCCCAGACCATCCCCTAATTCCCACGGGACGGGCCCAGTTTGCCCTTGTCCTGCAGCTCAGTGAGGCGTACAACAGGCACAGGGAGGGCAAAGAGACGTTCTACACGGGTGCCAATGGCGGCGCAAGGTGCAGGGCGAGACAGCCTGGGGCTCTTTGGGCCTGACCTGCAATCCAGTCATTGCAGAGCCAGGGGGGAGCTGGGGGGACATTGGGGGGCTGCGGAGGGTGGCTGGAGGATACAGAGAGGTGGGTGGATGGATTGGCAGACGGATGGATACAGTGAGATTGCGACGGAGGGGTGGGGACAGGAGGATGGATGGAGAGCAGGTGGGGACAGGTGGGTGGGCAGGTGGATGGATGGACGGATGGATGGACAGACGGACGGATGGATGGAGAGCAGGTGGGGACAGGTGGGCGGGAGGTTGGATGGACGGATGGTTGGATGGACAGATGAATGGATGGAGAGTGGGTGGGGACAGGTGGGAGGGCAGATGGATGGACGGATGGTTGGATGGACAGATGGATGGATGGAGAGCGGGTTGGGACAGGTGGGCGGGCGGATGAACGGATGGAGGGATGGAGAGTGGATGGATGGAGAGTGGGTGGGGACAGGTGGGAGGGCAGATGGATGGACGGACGGACGGATGGAGAGTGGATGGATGGAGAGCGGTTGGGGACAGGCGGGCGGATGGATGGACGGACGGACGGATGGACAGTGGATGGATGGAGAGTGGGTGGGGATGGGCAGGTGCAGCACAAGGCCTCTCACCATGTCGCAGCTGCTGGACAGCAGCAGGTCCTTGACTGTCAGGGTGCAGGAAGCTGCGATCTGCGCAGGAGCAGGCAGGTCCGGACTCTTTGAGAAGAACCCCGGGTTCCACAGGTCTGGGGGGAAGGCCAAGGGGAGACGTGGAGTCGGTGGGATCGGCGCCATGGGCCAGCTGAGCGATTTCCTCCTCCACACCCCGAGCTCCCTGCAGGACTCCCCCGGCTCAGGCTGCTGGGCCTGGCGCCTCCTGCTTGGCACCCGGGTTCACAGCCGGAACCGGAGCAGAGCAGCGGCTCCTCCCGCGCCCTGGGGAGCCAATCCCCGGGCGACACAGGGCGGGCGACGGAGTGTCGGCCCCGAGTGGGGAGCTCAGTTACTGTCTCTGCTGGCGGAGCCTGGGGCTCGGGGCTCCAGCTACCAGACCCTCAGCTGCCGGGGCTGCGCCTCCCTTTGCCAGGGCTGGCTGAACCCGCGGGACTCACCGCCATCTGCTGGCGACTCAGGGTTTTACTGGCAAGAGCCCAAGACTGGATGAGTTTCTGTGCTCGGGATGGGCAGCTCAGCCCCATGCGCTGGCTGCGTGCACATCCGTCCGGGCCCAGGGAGCCCCATGTTCTGAACCCCGGGCTTCCCCCTGAGCCCCCAGCTCTCTGCACCCCACGATCCCATCTGAGCCCCCAGATCTCTGCACCCCACGATCCCATCTGAACCCCCTAGCTCTCTGCACCCCATGATCCCATCTGAGCCCCCCAGATCTCTGCACCCCACTATCCCATCTGAACCCCCTAGCTCTCTGCACCCCACGATCCCATCTGAGCCCCCCAGATCTCTGCACCCCACGATCCCATCTGAACCCCCTAGCTCTCTGCACCCCACGATCCCATCTGAGCCCTCCAGATCTCTGCACCCCACGATCCCATCTGAGCCCCCCAGCTCTCTGCACCCCACGATCCCATCTGAACCCCCTAGCTCTCTGCACCCCACGATCCCATCTGAACCCCCTAGCTCTCTGCACCCCACAATCTCATCTGAGCCCCCCCAGATCTCTGTACCCCAGGCTCCCCACCGAGCCCCCCAGCTCCACACCTGAACTCACCGAGATCTATGGAGACTTCGGCCTCCCGCAGGTCCGTGCCAGGCAGGCCGAGGGCGGGCTGGGCCTGGCAGGATTCCTGGTAGGGATACGCTGGCTCACCGGGCCCCCCGTCCGAGGAGCCCCCCGGGCTGCCTGTGGGCACATAGTGCTGGGGACTGTCGAGCTGGTCCGAGTTCGGGTCCTCGGAGATGCCGCTGTCGCTGGCTGCTGGGGACCAGTTCGGGGAGTCGGCGCTGGAGTCCCCGGAGCCCAGGATGGAGCTGAGGAAATCCTCGTTCTCCTGGCCACCGGGCAGCAGCTGGAGAAGAGAGGGCAACGAGACGAATCACCCTCAGAAGGCGGCGGGGGGAGCATGGCATGGCCAGGGCACGACCAGCCTGGGGTAGGGCTACGGCTCCGGGCACTAGAGTAGGGGTGGGGATCCCAATGCACCCAGGTGGGGGCAGGGCTGATGTGCACTCAAAGGGGTGGGGCTCCCAGTGCATCGGGGTGGGGGCGGGGCTGATGTGCACCCCAGGGGGCGGGGCTCCATCCTGGCACTAGTGCACTGCACCCATCTGATTGGTCAGTGACTTGTCGGCCTCCCAGGCAGAGAGGGGGTCCCCTGGGAGCCCTATGGCCCTGCCTCCCTCACCGGCCCCAGGTGCGGGGGAGGGGGCACTCACGCTCTGCTCTGCCCCGGGCCAGCCGGCCGCTCGGCTCCCGAACTCCACGTTCCGAAGGATCCCGTCCTGTCCGTCAAAGAGCAGGTCCAGCAGCTCCAGGCTGTCAATGCTGCCCAGCTGGCAGCTGGAGGCCATGTCTGCTGGGGAGAGACAGCAGCCTCAGGCTGGGTCAGCTCCCTGGGCCACGGGGGGGGGACGACGACTCTGTGAGGCGCTTGGGGCGCAGAGCGGGGGGGGGGCTCAGCAGGGGGCTCAGGGATATAGTGAGAGATGGGACAGGAAGGGGAAATCCCTCCTGTTGGCCTCCCCTGGGGAATCCCCACCCGCCCCAGGTCCTCCTCTCTCAGTTTCATCAGCTCCTTGCTTCGCACGTGCCATGTCCCCGCAGCATTGGGATGGGGTTTCCCCGCCGGCCCTTTCTTTGGGACTGGACCCGGCAGTGGGGCCCCAGGGGAGCATTCGGGTCCTTCCCCTGTCTCTGCACTGGCCACGGAGCAGAACCCAGCCTCTGCGGTTTATTGCCTCTTCCCAGAAACACCCCCCACCCCGCTCAGTCCGACTGGAGCCGCATTTACTGCCGGACTCTGACCCTTCAGCTTTTCCTCTGCCTGAACTTCTGCTACGGCCGTGGCTGCGTCTCCAGCAGCGCCCCCAGCTGTCAGGGACCAACACTACAGCGCTCTCCCCTGCCTCCCCCCAGGCAGCCTAGGCTGGCCCAGGGCTTCCCTCCATGCCCAAACGGAGAGAAAGACAGGCCAGTATTCCCCAAGGGGATGAGTGATACTGGGAGGGGGGCAGTGGCACAGTAAGTCACCGTAAAGGAGGCTGCTTTTCAGAAAGTTCTGAGCACCCGCTCCTCTGACAGGCAGGTCCCTTTACAGTGTCCCAGGTCTGGGGACCCAAAATCGCTAGTCACTGCTGAAAATCATGGCTGTTCGGTAGACACAAAGAATTGAGGGGGAGGAGGGTGTCTTTGGGTGTGTGCGTGCACCAGGAACTGCTAATGGAAGGGAGCCAAATATCTGCAATGTGTTTCATAGCCCCTATACTGCCAGTATTCAAGGGAGATTCTCTGTTAGCTTAAGAAACAGGAAATGTCATTGTACAGCAGAGCTCTCTCCCAGTTGCTCCACTGGGATGCCCAGTGGCCGTGGGGAATGGCACAGGGACACCCAAGAAGTCTTAAGCCTTAAGCCTCCCCACCTCGCTGCCATGCAGGAGGGAGAGCTGTGGGGCAAGCTGGTGACTAATAAAGGTCTCTCCAAACTGCTCCATGCTTGCAGGCTTCACCCTGCTGGATCCCCAGGGATCAGCTGTTCTCCATACGGCGGGTCTCTGGGAATGGGCACATGCCCGACTCCTTCCTGCATGTGCCGATCCCATTTTGCTGAGCCCCTGGAGGCACCATTCACCGAGAGGCAGCGGCTGCCCCAGCCATGGAGCAAGGACCCTGGGCTGGTCAGAAGTGTCCAAAGCACCCAATATCCCACCTGGCTGCCTCAGGTAGGTGAGAACCTCAGAGAGGTGCTGGGACCTGAAGCATCCTTGCTACATCCCAGGCCTGGGGCCGTGCCCCGAGGACAGTCCTCTGCCTGTAGAGCCCTGTCTGGTGGCCCCTGCCCAAGCGGACAGAGGTGGGTAGAGGATCGGGAGTGGGAGGAGATGGTGGCTGGCTTTGGGGGGTTGAGAGGAGAGATGACTGGGCATCTGAAGAAGGGGAAGCAAAGAGGCCCAGAGGGTGGGGTGATGGGCTCCCTCCTTGCCACCAGGACCCTCTGAGCTGACCCCTGCCTGGATAGATCAGCGATGATTTCATGGCTGATTCTCCTGCCCCATAGCTCAGTGGGGCACTGGGGCTGCCCACGGGGTGCCCAGGAGGCGGGATCCAGTTGAGTGCCTTTCAGCTGACACTTCACATCTCTATTTTAGGCTCGCCAGAGAGAGAGCGAGGCAGAAAACAGCCCCTTGGCTTTGGGTCGTTCCCGCTCTAGGGGCAGGAGCAGCTGACCTGCGGAAGGGGACAGCAGACGTAAAACTGATCGTACACTTGATCGGAGCCAAAGCTGCCCGTAACTTTGGCTGTTTCCCTGGTATGAATCCAGAGCCATGGGCTGCTTCTGCACTCACTTGTGTCGGACACCAGAAAGACTCTGAAGCTGATAGAATTGCACCTGTGCAAGGCTAGCGCAAAGGCCACGGACTCCCGCTGAACTCCTCCTGCTCCCCCCCTTCCGAGCAAACTGGGGCCTGTTAGTTTGTCATTGCTGCGAGCACAACACAGCAATGCCCATGATGGGTTTTTGTTCCAGTCCATTGTCCAACAACAAACAGCTTTCCATTTTGAAGACATCGGGGGCCTTTTGTTAAAAAACTGGACAATGTTTCCATTTTCAGCCAGCCGGCTGCCTGACCACAATCCCAGCCTTTTGGGTCGGGTTTGGGCTGGCCAAAATGTTTCTGTTTTGCAGCAACCCCTTAAAAATTTCAGAGGGCAAAGCTGGAAAAAATCTTGTGGGTTTTCCTCGAGATCTTTTGCAGGTACAAAAAAGAAAAATCAGTTCCCAGCCAGCTGCGCCCTATCGCTATGAGGCCAATTTTTTTCAGACCTCAGCTCCCATCTAGGTACTTAAATACAGGACAGATACTCCAAGCCTTAGCCTTGCTCCCCTCTCCCAGTCCCTGTTGCACCACAAAGAGCTAGCTGAGCTTCTGGGAAATTCTGGCTACTAATTTGGGGGCCCAAATGTGGAGTGACAACGAGCGCAATCAATTTGCACCATGCCACCGACGGCCTGTCTCCTGTGAAAATTCTGTCTCTAATCAATAAACAGGGACCAGCGTCAATTACATTTCCCAGGCGTCAGATCTTCAATGGCCAGGTCTGGACTCAGGGCTTGTAATGACGACGCAAAATACCAAGGAATATTGGAGGGCAAGTTTAAAAAAACGGAATGAAAAACGCCTCCGGCCTGAGCCGGACCTTCTAAGTCTGGAATCTGGATGGGAGCTGCTAAATAATTTGCTATGAACAGCCATCGGGGGTTGTTGAATCCCTCTTTGGCCAGAGCCCTGCTCTCTCCCTGCCCCGACCTTTGTCCTGTTGTTTGTGCAGACCTGATAGCCATAGGCGAGGAAAAGAGACCCAAGGGACAAATTTCTGGAGAAAAAAGCCCATGAACTCACCTTTGTCTAGAGCGAACACCCACTCACAGTGGCTTTGCTGATACAGACCGCCGGCTGGGGGTCCCCGGTGAACCCCGGGACGCACTGGTGGCTGGATGAGTCCTCTCTCTCTTTCTCCTTCTCCCCAATGCTTCCTTTGCTCAGTGGCAAAGTTTAAACTCCAGCAGAGCAGAAATAGCATCCAGGATTGCAAAACCTTCCCTGCTTCTGATTGGGTGACGGGCTGGAGGACTCTGCGCTGATTGACAGCTGGCGGGGAGCCGTGGTGGCTGGGGTGAGCAGGGTAACTATTACCCCGATGTTTTTGTTGTTCTCCCGTCCAGGTGGGCACTGGGCCCGGCAGTGCAAAGTCCCCGCCGCTCCATCTCACGGTGACCTCTCACCCACTTTCAGGAGCGATTTCCCTTTTGTTAAACCAACACATCAGCATTAATCACGCTCGCTGGGTGTCAGAAACATTCCCGGGGCAGTCAGAAGATGTTGCCTTGGACTCGTGCCCTTATCTTATCCCGTATCGCGTATAGATCGAGCTGTTTCCGGCCTTCCGAGGCCAGGACATGGGGCAGGGCACTTGAAAGCCCAGGGTCTACCCCCAGCTCTTGCCCTGACTCGCTGTGTGACATTGGTCCAAGTCACCTAACCTCCGTGCCTTGGTCGTCCCCCTCTCCCGAAAAATGGGGATCATGGTACTTACTTTCTTAAGCACATTGAGATCGATGGATGCAAACCTTGAAGGAGTAGAAGGTTATTATCCTGTTATTTTCCAGCACCGATGTTTAACAGCAGGGGCGGCTGACCGACGAAATAGGCTCCCAAAGGAAGGGGTGGATTCGCCATCTCTTAATGTCTTCAGGTCATTGGGCCTCCCAAACGCTAGTTAGCAGGCTCAGGACAGGGCCCAGAGTGAAATCTATGGCCTGTGACACACAGGAGGTCAGACCAGATGCTCTAAAGAAGTTTCTTAAACTTTTTAAGACCAAGGAACACCAAACAATACTTTTTTTTTGATGAGGAACACCAGGGATTTTTTGTTGAGCAAAAAACCCCCACAGTTTAAGAAACACTGCTCTAAATCATAGAATCCTAGAGCTGGAAGAGACCTCAGGAGGTCATCAAGTCCAGCCCCCTGCCCAAGGCAGGACCAATCCCAACTAAATCAACCCAGCCTGGGCTGTGTCAAGCTGAGACTTAAACACCTCTAGGGATGGAGATTCCACCCCCTCCCTAGGGAACCCATCCCAGTGCTTCACCACCCTCCTAGTGAAATAGTTTTTCCTAATATCCAACTTAGACCTCTCCCACTGTAACTTGAGACCATTGCTCCTTGTTCTGCCACCGTCACCACTGAGAACAGCCTCTCTCCATCCTCTTTGGAACCTCCCTTCAGGAAGTTGAAGGCTGCTATCAAATCCCCCCTCACTCTTCTCTTCTGCAGACTAAACAAACCCAAATCCCTCAGTCTCTCCTCATAGGCCATGCGCTCCAGCTCCCTTAGCATTTTGGCTGCCCTCCGCTGGACCCTCTCCAATGCGTCCACATCCTTTCTATAGTGGGGGGCCCAGAACTGGACACAGTACTCCAGATGTGGCCTCACCAAAGCCGAATAAAGGGAATAATCACTTCTCTGGATCTGCTGGCCATGCTCCTCCTAATGCAGCCTAACATGCCAGTAGCTTTCTTGGCGACACGGGCCCCTCTGGCTTTAAACATTGCAATGACAAAGAAGCTGCCGGTTTCTATTATAACCTTTCTGGGAAGTGCTCTGCAACTTGCCTGTTCAAAGGGATTGCTGGCTGGAGTCCATCACCTCCAGTCCTCCCCCCACCCCGAGGATCTCACTGTCCAAGGGACAGGCAAGACGCACAGGGAGGCCAGAGCATGTTTAGCCTTGTTGTGAGGTTGTTGTTTTTTCCTGGGGCGTAGATTTCCTGATCTCACTCTCCCCTCTTCCAGAGCGGTGTTGGGGATTGTGACGGGGCGTACCAACCCCGCACTAGGCCTGAAGCAGTCGACCAGGGTTATCTGGCTGAAAGAGCCCCCCCCCCACGCCCACAGCCCTGTTGGGCTGCTCCAGCCGGAGGACAGGTATAAAGGCAGTGGAGCAGCGCAGTCAGGGCTGACCGCCGCAGAGGAAGAGGCTGCTGCCAGAGCTCTGGAAGAAGGGCGGCAGCCGGGCAGTGCTGAAGAGACCCGCCAGCAGAGAACGGCCGTGGAAGCCCTCAGCCTGGATGAGATTAGAGAAGACGCTGACATCAGGGAGGCTGGTAGGAAGTAGCCCAGGGCCCGGAGGTGAAAACTCTGAGAGCTCAGGTGTTAGAACATAAGAACATAACATAAGAACATAAGAACGGCCGTACTGGGTCAGACCAAAGGTCCATCTAGCCCAGTATCCTGTCTGCCGACAGTGGCCAGCACCAGGTGCCCCAGAGAGGGTGGACCGAAGACAATGATCAAGCGATTTGTCTCCTGCCATCCCTCTCCAGCCTCTGACAAACAGAGGCCAAGGCACCATTTTATCCCCTGGCTAATAGCCGTTTATGGACCTAACCTCCATGAAATTATCTAGCTTCTCTTTAAACTCTATTATAGTCCGAGCCTTCACAGCCTCCTCTGGCAAGGAGTTCCACAGGTTGACTACACGCTGTGTGAAGAAGAACTTTCTTTTATTAGTTTTAAACCTGCTACCCATTAATTTCATTTGGTGTCCTCTAGTTCTTCTATTTAGGGAACTAATAAATAACTTTTCTTTATTGGCCCTCTCCACACCACTCATGATTTTATAGACCTCTATCATATCCCCCCTCAGTCTCCTCTTTTCTAAACTGAAAAGTTCCAGTCGCTTTAACCTCTCCTCATATGGGACCCGTTCCAAACCCCTAATCATTTTAGTTGCCCTTTTCTGAACCCTTTCTAAGGCCAAAATATCTTTCTTGAGGTGAGGAGACCACATCCGTACACAGTATTCAAGATGTGGACGTACCATAGTTTTATACAGGGGCAGTAAGATATTCTGGGTCTTATTTTCTATCCCTTTCTTAATAATTCCTAGCATCCTATTTGCCTTTTTGACCGCCGCTGCACACTGTGTGGAAGTTTTCATAGAACTATCCACGATAACTCCAAGATCTCTTTCCTGATTTGTCGTAGCCAAATTAGCCCCCATCATACTGTACGTATCATTGGGGTTATTTTTCCCGATGTGCATTACTTTACATTTATCCACATTAAATTTCATTTGCCATTTTGTTGCCCAATCACTCAGTTTGGTGAGATCTTCTTGGAGTCCCTCACGGTCTGCTTCTGTCTTGACTATCCTAAACAGTTTGGTATCATCCACAAACTTTACCACCTCACTGCTTACCCCTTTCTCCAGATCATTTATGAATAAGTTGAAAAGGATTGGTCCCAGGACTGACCCTTGGGGTACACCACTAGTTACCCCTCTCCAATCTGAAAATTTACCATTTATTCCTACCCTTCGTTTCCTGTCTTTTAACCAGTTCTCAATCCAAGAAAGGACCTTCCCTCTTATCCCATGGCCATGTAATTTATACAAGAGCCTTTGGTGAGGGACCTTGTCAAAGGCTTTCTGAAAATCTAAGTATACTATATCTACTGGATCCCCCTTGTCCGCATGTTTGTTAACCCCTTTAAAGAACTCTAAGGCTACGTCTACACTGGCCCCTTTTCCGAAAGGGGCATGTTAATTTCACAGGTCGTAATAGGGAAATCCGCGGGGGATTTAAATATCCCCCGCGGCATTTAAATAAAAATGTCCGCCGCTTTTTTCCGGCTTTTAGAAAAGCCGGAAAAGAGCGTCTACACTGGCCCCGATCCTCCGGAAAAAGCGCCCTTTTCTGGAGGATCTTATTCCTACTTTGAAGGAAATTGCTGCAAACTCAGGCCATTAGGCCTCACTGCTCTAAGGGAAGGGCGGGATAACTGGTTCAGGCCACTAGGCCCCACCCCCCCGAGGAAGCAGGTGGAAAGGACCCTGGCCACTGGGCCTCACTACCCTAAGAGGAGGGATATTGTACGGACTATGGCCGCAAGGCCGGACCATTGTAGGGGAGCGGGTGCAAAGTGAAAGGACCTTGTCGACGGAGACTGAGACACTCAGAGGGTGGCGCATGTGGTGAGAGGGCTGGCAGGCGTGAAGCCCCGCTTTAGGAGGAGCCGGGCACTCCCACCCCACGATGGGGATGGAGAAGGTCGAGCAGGATGCCTTAGAAGAGGCGTGTGCCCCCCAGAGCCATTCATTTCTGGGCTTTGTCCCGCTCCAGTGTAGCTCCACCAGTTGAGCCTCTCTAGGGCTAGTTAAGAGGGGTTGGTCCTTTAGCTCAGGCAGCTGCTGCTGCTGCTCTCAGATCCTGAGGTGGCAAGTTCACTCCCCATCTTGCACGGGCATAACAGAAATGACTCTTCCGCCCAGATTTGAACGAAGGAGAGGAGCCGAGGGAGGCCAGGCCATGTGCTTCAGCCTGAAGGAAGCCAGAAAGCAATGAGGGCGGGAGATGTAGATGCACAGCAGGTCGAGGTTGGCTGGCTGGCAAGCCTTGACATGGGGATGATGGTAGCACAGGAGGTCTGAGATGGGGGCTGGGGTGGGCTTGGATTCCAGAGCATCTTGGTTCAAATCCTGGGGCCAGCACAGAGATCCAGGGGGGCCTGTCACAGGGTCCCTCCCGCCGGCAGGGGAGATATTGAGGCAGGTTTGTCTTGGGGGGCTGAGAGACTAAATTCATTAAGTGTTGTCTGGAGCTGGGCTGGGGGAGGATGTGGTGGGGAAGGTGGTTTTCTTGGTGCTTCACCTGCAGATCATGGGTGTTCCCACAGTGCCAGTTTGCCCTTTGGTGCACAGACGTGGGGAAATGCATTTTCGAGGCATTTCCAGTAACCGCACCCAGAACCCTCTGAATCTGGGCAAGGGGATGCACTGGGCTGGTGTTTCCTGTCATGCTGCGCTAGGAAGCCCTGATCCTGCTCTCAGCCACAGGGAGAGATGGGGGGTAAGTCAGAGATGGGCCAGGGAAGCCTAGGCCTGAGATGGACTAGCCAGGTGCCAGGCCGGCCCTGCTCCATGCTGCCCAGGGGGTGGCAGGCTTAGCAACTGATCCTGATTGTGCCTCTGAGCATGGAAGCCAAGTGGGGAATCTACAAGCATCCCCCCTAGCTGAGCCCGGCCGTCGTCACCCGTCTCCGGCAATGGGAGGCCCAGGCTGGGTTTCCCACTGGCCGAGGGAGGGATCCCGAAGCCCAGATGAGTAAGAAACCTTGTGACTGGGGCATGGCCCCGGAGCCAGCGCTGGGGAGGGGCAAGGCGCTGAGTGAGACGCAAGGTCGGCCTCTAGCACTGTTATCTCATTGCACAACATCTCCTGATTAGCCAGCTGGGGCTGTTCCAGGAGGAGTGGAGGGACCTCGAGTTTGTGGATGTCCCAGGGAGGTGCGGAGCCGTGCGCAGGATTGGGCCTTGAGGGTGCAGGGCGCCTGAATCCCAATGGCCACGCTCCGGTAAACACAATGGGGCTTGCCTGCTAGGCCCCTACTTGACAGGAGAGTGAGATGAGCGGATCCCCTCACCCCCAAGCCCCACTGATCCCAGGGACGCTCCAGACTGCCTCTGTCCAGAAGCAGGGCCCAGTCAAACACGGCAGGGAGGGCGGAAGGCTAACCAGGGTCTAGCAGAAGTCAGGGCTCCCAAGAGGGAATACGGAGTCTCAGGCTGCTCTGTTGAGCAACACTCCCGGGGGCACACGAAGCTCCCCGCTGCCACAGCGAGATAGGGCTCTACTGCTGCTTAGTGGGCAGGTTCTCCCCCACCCACCCCGCACACTGCAGGGGCCTGGGAACAGGGGGTCTGCAGCTGGTGGTAGAAGAGCGCTTGGGCAAAAGCACGGACCCCAAACAGCCTCCAAAGCAGACGGTTGCCCCCGCGCCGCTCTTCAAGGGGAATCGGAGGCCAAAGCCCACACAGTGCCTGAACCGACGCTGGGGAGGCAAAAAGAGGAAGTGGTGATTTTTTTTTTAACCCTCCTCCCCCTGCCACCCCACCCTGGTGCTGTTAGCTCCGGGTGATGCAATAGACTGGAGCAAGCTCCTTCATTGAGCAATGTTCTCAGGTGTGTGATTTTGTGGCGGGGTCACTGGAGCCAGGGGGCTGTGCTGGCAGGTTGCAGCTTCACATTCTGCAGGAGGCAGCCTGGGGGGATGGCTGAGAACGACCCGTAGAGCCTTGGGACCTGGAACCTAAGGGCAGCAGGGAGCGGCTAAACCCAGGCTGCCGGGGGCATCCCCATCCAGCCAAGTTTGCTGGAGCAGCCAGTGAAGAGACAGCCTGCCCCTGCCATCCTGGGTGTGATGGGGAGCCCAGCACGTGCTGGACAGAGCTCGGGGCATTCCGAATGGCTGGGTGGCCAACCCACAACTCCCTGCCTCCTTAAAGTTCATGCCGTAAGTCACTGGAAGGGGAAAGGTCTTTTTGATTCAAGAGCCCGTGCCATTGCTTGCAAGATATGAATGGTTCAATGTGGGGATGTAATACGGTAATCGTTTAAACGGTTAGCCAGTAAGCCTGGGCTTATCGGTGACTAATGGTTACACTCTTGCTCCTGACCCGGGCCTGCAGGCAGGAGCTGAGAAGCCGGCCTCTTGTAACCGTATAATGGCTAAGTTTTTCAGCAGTTACTCAGTTACCCAATTAACAGCTTTTTAACATCCTAAGTTAAATGCAGCCCCTTAGCCACAGGCAATTCTATTCTGTCTCCCTACTGCCCTCATAAAGCATCAAGTGGCTACGGCTTTCTCCTTCACTTCCTTTCCTGACCTCTTTTGTAGCATTGCTGTGTGCTGTTCTACAGTGTCTGCGTCCCACCCCAGAGGTGGCTGCCTTTCAGCAGTTTGCACAACTCCCTGAGTTCCTGAGCACAGTTGAGGCCATCTGACAGCTGAAGAGTCCAGCAGACGCAGGCCAATGCAGCCCCAATTCACCAAGTTCCTGATTATCCAAAGGTTTGTGTCATTCCCCCAACAAACTGTCAAACTTCTATTGTTGTTCATGTTTACTTTTGCAGGTCCCCTGCCCCAGCTATAAGAGTATCCAAGGTGCTTTGTAGTAAAGAGACCTAAAGGTAAAGGGGGAAAGAAGCAGGATAAGGCAGAGCAAGCATGGGGAAGAAGCAAAGCAGGGGCAGAGACGGCGGGGCCTAGGGCGGAGGGGAGGTTGTCCTGATTCTTCCCCAAACTGGGGGTCACATGGCAGGAACCCCCCACCCGGATTCCCCTCACCACTTACCTCGAATTCATCTCCTGTCATCCAGTCCCACCGTCTGGCAGGCAGAGATTTAGGAGCACCCAGGACATGGGGTTGTGACCTTGACCATCTTGGCTCACTCCATTGCTGGACCAATTTTCCAGGAATTTATCTAGTTCTTTTCTGAACTCAGTTGTGCTTTTGGCCTTCACAAGCCCCTGGCAGCAAGTGTCCCAGGTTGGCTGTGTATGGTGTGAAGAAGCATTCCTTTTCATTAGTTTTACGCCTCCTGCCTTGTCCCATCATGGGGTGACCCCTGGTCCTTGTGTTATGCAAAGTGGTAAATAACTCTCCCCTATTCATTTTCTCCAAACCATTCCCGATCTTCTAGATCAGTGTTTCCCAATTGGTGCTCTGGGAACCCTGGGGATCCGCGAAGAGAAAGCAAGGGTTCTGCAAACAGCCGGCACTCCCCCGCCCCCTGTTAAAGAGACAGAGCCATGGCAAAGGCTTTTTTTTTTTTCTTCTTCTCAACAAAATGTGGCAGGGGCCTTTTTTTTTTTTTTTTTTTAAGGCAACTCTAGGGGTTCCGTGGCCAAATAAAATTGTGAAACACTGTTCTAGATAGACCAGTGTTTCTCAACCAGTGATATGAGTCCCCTTAGGGGTACTTGAAAGTAGTCTGGGGGGGCATGTCAACACAACTGAAATTTGGAGAAAACTGAATTTAGCTCTTTCCTGAGTGGCAACAGCTAATCGGGCCTCCATCCTTTTGTACGCACACTTGGGATTCAGTCTTCCAGAGTGTGTTACTGCTCATTTATCAACCTTGAATTCCCTCCACCATCATGTTGGAGTCGGGAGCTCACAGAGGGGCTGTGATAGTAACTGGGTGAAGAAAAGTGGGAAAATGGCTTGTGTGGGGCGTCTTTTTTGGGGGGGTCACGCCCTGTCTGTCAAAGTTGACGCTGGTAATTCAGCCTCCTGGCACTTGTACCAACCTAGTTATCAGGGTTTGCTGGGATAAGGAATGCAGTTGATTTTAATTGCTCACATGTAATTAGGCAACTGAACATTGCCCTTTGATCAACGAAGCAATGCCATCTCATCAGCTCCACAACCAAATCAGATTGGAGGGAGGGGGGTTCCGATTGATTAGTCCAGGCCTGGGTGGCAATTGAAGGGGGGTTGAATTGGGAAAAGAGGAGGAAGAACTACTTGGTGCCACAAGCATGTGATTTAAGGCATTAGCTGATCACTAGCCCATTTTGGTCAATTTCACAGGCGCAGGATTTTAAAAATTGTTTGTTTCATGATTTCAGCTATTTAAATCTGAAATTCCATGGTCTTGCTTCTGAGCTGCTAAGTCACCACTCTCCAGCTGCCCAACTCTGAAGGCAGCAATGCAGAAGTGAAGTGGCATAGTGTGGTGTTGCCACACTTACTTCCGGAAAATCCATGACTCCCCAGAAATAACCTTGTGACGCCCCTCCAACTGCCTTTTGGGTCAGGCCCCCGCCCCTGTTGAGAAACGCTGGCCTTCCTCATGAAATCTGTATCCTACAGAATAAAAGCACACTAAAGGTCAGATTTTCTGGGAAGAGACCAGATGTTATGATCCATAACACATTTTTCATGGCTGTGAATTTGGTATGGCCCTAGTCATGAGGGAATCGATTTGTGGTTATGATTCATATACAATGAGTGATATTTTATCACATATTTACCTAGATTTCTAATTCAGCCAACACCCTGGTATGTGCACCCTACTGGGATAAAAATCAGGCACAGTAGAGTTACTGGTCTTCTGCAGCATCCAGAATCAGTGGCAGAATATGATCTAGAAGGAGCATCAGCCCTTAGTCCCCTGAACTAACTGCAGTATTGTCTCTTTGATTTCACTCTCTCACACTGGTAACAATTTATACACTAATCCAGTTAGTTCTCCTAAAGGCTGAGGAGGAAAAAAGAGAGAATGTTCTTGTTCTGTTTGAAAGCCGGTTGGAAGTGCGCCCATGCTCTAGGCAGGGAGCCATGTGAGGGCCTAGGCAGACAGAAAGGTGGATCTCCCTGCATCCTTCCACCTTCTCCGAAACATGTATGGTTTATTATCGATGAGAGCTCCTGAGAATCTACATGATGAAAACTACAGTTACAGAACACCCTTATTCCCAGCTAATAACTCTGCAAAACCCCAGGCTTCCCACTCCCACCATCCTTCTGTCCACCCGTCCTACCCTCCCCAACCCCATCCCTCCACCCCCTCCCATCCCATCCCTCCTTCCTCTCATCCCTCCCCCCACCCCCTCATCCCTCCTCACCCCACACCTCCACCCCCTCCCATTCCTCCTTCCTCTCATCCCTCCACCCCCATCCCTCCTCCCACACCTCCACCCCCTTCATCCCTCCTTCCTCTCATCCCCCCACCCCCTCATCCCCCCCACACCTCCACCCCCCTCATCCCTCCTTCCTCTCATCCCCCACCCCCTCATCCCTCCCCCCACACCTCCACCCCCCTCATCCCTCCTTCCTCTCATCCCCCCACCCCCTCATCCCCCCCCCACACCTCCACCCCCCTCATCCCTCCTTCCTCTCATCCCCCACCCCCTCATCCCTCCCCCCACACCTCCACCCCCCTCATCCCTCCTTCCTCTCATCCCCCCACCCCCTCATCCCCCCCCACACCTCCACCCCCCTCATCCCTCCTTCCTCTCATCCCCCACCCCCTCATCCCTCCCCCCACACCTCCACCCCCCTCATCCCTCCTTCCCCTCATCCCCCCACCCCCTCATCCCTCCCCCCCACACCTCCACCCCCTCCCATCCCTCCTTCCTCTCATCCCTCCCCCCTCATCCCTCCTCCCCACACCTCCACCCCCTCCCATTCCTCCTTCCTCTCATCCCTCCTCCCCCTCCCACTAGCTCCCCCTTCTTTCCCTCCCAAGCGCCTCTCCCTGCGCGTCCCCGCTGAGCGCGCGCCCGGCGACCGCAGCCCTGCCCGGGGGCCGCGCCTGGCGGCCGGGCGCGCGCTCTCGCGAGACTCCGCGGCGGGAGCGCCCGCCCCTCCCCGCCCTGCTCGCGCCCGCCCAGCCCCGCCCGCCTGCGCTGCAGCCCGGCCCCGCGCGCTGACTCCCTCCGGCCTGCGCTGCCCCTGCCCGGCCAGGCCGCAAAGCCCCGGGCTCGCGTAGTGCGGCTCGCCGAGCCCCGCGGGGGAGCGCGGCCCGGGCCGGGCCATGCGGCGGCGCCCCCGCTAGGCCCGCCCCGCCCCGCCCGGCCATGCCGGCCAAGAGGAAGCCGGTGCTGCCGGCCCTGACCATCACCCCGACCATCGCCGAGGGCCCGAGCCCGGACGGCTCCTCCGAGTGAGTGCGGGGGGGGCCGGGGGGGGATGAAAGAGCCCTGGGGGGGGGCGGGGGGAGCCAGCCCGGGCCGGGGGGGGCGAAGGGAGAGAGGGGGGTGCCTAGCGGGGCGGGGGGAGCCAGCCCGGGCCGGGGGGGCGAAGGGAGAGAGGGGGGTGCCTAGCGGGGCGGGGGGGGATGAAAGAGCCCGGGCCGGGGGGGGCGAAGGGAGAGAGGGGGGTGCCTAGCGGGGCGGGGGGGGGATGAAAGAGCCCGGGGGGGGGAAGGGCCGGGGGGAGTGGGGGGTACTAAGCGGGGCCGGGGGGGGGTGAAAGAACCCTGGGGGGGCGAAGGGAGAGGAAGGGGGGTGCCAAGCGGGGCTGGGGGGGTGAAAGCCCAGGGTGGGGGGGCGGGGGGGAGGGAGAAGGAGGAAGGGAGAGGCGGGGGAGGGGGTGCCTAGCGGGGTGGGGGGGGGGAATGAAAGAGCCCTGGGGAGGGCGCCAGGCCCCGGGGAGGCAGGGGCTGCCAAGCTGGGCCAGGAAGCCCAAGGTGGACGGGCAGAGGCGGGTGAGGACTCGGGACCGGGAATGGGGCTTGGTCCAGGTGGTGCCCCCCGGGAGCGAAGGGCGGAGGTGGGGCAGGACCTGCCGGACTAAAGGAGCAGCAGCTCACTTGGCAGTGGGGGGATGAGAGAGGGGTTGCCCCCAGGGGACAAGGGAGGTGGCCCGGGTTAGGCCCGGAGGCCTCCAGGCCCATGCTACCTTGAGACAAAGGCACCCGGGGGTGTATGTGAGAGATTATGCTGGGGTCTGTGGGGTGCTGTGGGGCGAGGGGTTGTAGATGGGGTGGGTGGACTGGAGACAGAAAGGGGGCTCGGAGATGCTGAGTTTTGGGGGGTGGGTTAGGGCAGTCCCTGTAAAGCAGTTGTCACCAACAAGTAGATCGGGATCTACCATTAGATCTTGGAGCCTCTGACAGGTGATTCTGACTGGTTTGGCCAGGAAGCTATAAAGCACTTCAGTTGCTCCTCTGCCCACTGTGTGTGGGAGGGAGAAGAGGGGGGCATTGATGTTCGGGTGTCTTCCCTCTCCCCCCACTTCTGTACCCCACCTCCACACAGAGAGAAGGGAATGGAGGGATCTTGGCAGTGCAAATCTGTCACACACTGTGTGTGTCTCTCATTCTCACAAACACACGCTGTCCTTCACTCTCATCTGCTGACCCAACACACACATGGGGGGGGGGGGGTTGTTACTTCTTTTACTGCTTGCAAAGTGGGTTATTTTTTGTTTTTGACTGGTCTGTGCATTTCATAATTTTCATTTCTCTCACACTTAAATTTAATTCTTTGAGTAGTGAGTTTTAAAATGCCTCACCTGTCCTGTCTGAAGTAATATTATCCCCGTAGTAATTGCTGCTCCTGGAAGTGGCTGGCATGTCCCTGCAGCCCATGAGAAAGGCAGAGCTGGGGGTTGCCCTATGCTGTCCTTGCCTGCAGACACCACTCCTGCAGCTCCCATTGATCAATAATGGGGAACTGTGACCAGTAGAAGCCGTGGGCTTAGTGCCTGTAGATGAGGGGCAGCATATGGTACCATGGGTCCATTGCTGTGTATGCCAGCTGCTTTCAGGAGTGGTGCAGGCCCAGGGCAGGCATAAGCCGCCTTAACCCCACTGCTCCACCACCTGGAAGCGTTCTCAGGTAAACGGTGCCCAGCCAGAGCCTGCTTCCTGAACCCCTGTCCCAGCCCTGAACCGCCTCCTATAGCCAGCCTCCTGCTCCAGACGTGAGTCCCCTTGCACCAAACTCCTTCCCAGAGCTTGCACCCTGAAACTCTTTCTGGACCCCAATCCCCCACTCAGCTAAGCCTGGAGCCCCTCCCAAACTCCAAGCCCAAGACCAGAGCCTGCACCCCAGCCCCCTGTTCCAGCCTGGTGAAAGTGAGTGAGGATGGAGGAAGAAGGGCAATGGAGTGAGCAGGGTGAGGCCTTGGAGGAAAGGTGGGAAAGAAACAGGGCAAGGGTATTTGGGTTTGAGGTAGATCTTACATTGCACTTGCATTGAAAAAGTGATCTTGTGGTTAAAAAGATTGGAGACCACTGCAGTGAAGAGTCACCTCTCCCAAGCGCTTGGAGCACTACCCAGTTCTTCACCATAAGCAGTCCCCTGTGAATGTAAAGTTAGGAAACAAACCTGGGGGAGTAGCAGGGGGGGGGGAGCATCTGCCAGGAAGAGGAGGCGGGCTCTGTGTAGGAGGGTTGGCAGGTTGATAATAAAAAGCACCCTCTGAAAAAAAGGGTGTTCATTAAAATTGTGGATCCAAGGGCTGGGGTGGCTTTTGAAGGGGAAATAGGCCCAGCAGCGTGGAGCTATCACACTGATGGTCCAGTTTTCTGCTGTCCAAAGATACCCCAATCAGGGCTCCAAAAGATAGGTGGCGTCGGAGCATAAATACCCCATTGTGCTTGGATAATAGATAGGCATCATGTTTGGGCAGGGTGGTGAGGGGTGTAGTGTTTTAAGCTGTAGGATTTGCATAGCTACATGGAAAGCCTGTCTCATATTACTTAGTGGACTGCCCAGCTGTATCCCTGGATTCAGAAAGGGGAGCGGCTGCTGGCACAGCCAATGCTCCTCTCCCTGCTGTAAGGTTTTAATGATTCCCTTTGGTTTCATAGTTTTGCTTGAGTGACTGAATGTAAAAAATGTATCTCTGTGAGGGAATCTGTGCTTCTGGGAAGATGCTGCATCATTTATCTCCAATACAGCACTTGTGTCCCTGTCAGTAGGGCTTTCCCCTTCTCTTCTTTCTTCCCGCTGGCAGTGCTGAAGGGGTTCAGTATGAATGATATGTGGGACTTCTTGTATTCTACTGGGCCTCATGGGGCACCTCCTTGCTCTGCACTTGTTCCCTGGGCGGTAACCTCTCTCTTATCCCTCCATTGCCAATTGAACTCCTGTTCCTTTATGCCCAGCAGGTTCTGCCCACACCCCCACAGTTTTGCCATCTCCTCTGGAGGAAGGGACACGTATCTCTGCCAAAGACAAAATTCGAACAGGCTCTCATAGTTTGTCTTTCTCCTCCCTGTTTTTCTTCAGGGCTAACCTGGTAGATCTTCAGAAGAAGCTGGAGGAATTGGAACTGGATGAGCAGCAAAAGAAGAGGTTAGAGGCTTTCCTCACCCAGAAAGCCAAGGTTGGGGAGCTGAAAGATGACGACTTTGAGAGGATCTCCGAGCTGGGAGCTGGTAATGGTGGGGTAGTCACCAAAGTGCAGCACAAACCCTCAGGACTCATTATGGCACGAAAGGTAAAAGACAGGAGGCAGACGTATTTTTTTTCTTATGCTTGTGTTGGCCTACACAGGAGAGAGGTTGTAATAGAAAGTCACCCTGTTACCCTATAAGAAAAGCAGTATTTTGCTTAGCCTATCCCTTCTGCTTCCTTAAATGAATTCCATACTGGTAAAGGGTGCCTTATTAGGAGCTCTGGAGACCAAGTCTCCTCAAGATCCTTAGAACAAGTATCTCAGGCAGCCACGCTAGTCTTTGCTCTGTGCTTCAACTCTGATCTGGAACATCCTCCCCTTGCAGGGAGAAGAGAGTTTAGTCTCCTTAGCCTTTCTGATGAAACTACCAACAACTGTGACTCTTGTGATATGGACACCTGTTCACTAGCAAATGGATTGAAATTCCTCAAATTCATTATGCATGAGCACGCGTCCTCAGTTGATACTGACTTTCTACCACTTGTGATCGAATCTGGATTTGAAAGATGGGTTTCTTCCATTATTAATCCTCTGAGCAATTCAAAGTTGCATTTTATGTCAAATCCTAAATACTGTTTAGAGCACACTCATGCTTTATTTTTTCAAATCCTAAATACTGTTTAGAGCACACTCATGCTTTATTTTTCCATTAGCTCAGCTCTTAATCAACTCGACTAAATTGATTGAGGTTTGTGGGAAAGTTGTACGCTTTTCAGGTGCAAGTTGTAGGTAACAGAGAGAAAATGTGTGGCAGAATCTGCAGAAAGACACTTTGCTAGTAGAGGAAAGGTCATTTAATCATTTTCAGCAACAGAGCCCCAGAGATCCTTCTGCCATAAGAGAAACCCTCCAGCATTGTACCTGGAACAGTGCTGCGAGGAGCCTTTTGCGTTTGTCTTGAAACTTACTGTCCCAAACACACAAGTTGTTCACCTAATGATGCCCGATAATGGAAATCAGTAATTGACCCGTCTGTCAAGAAAAGGCAGACTTCTTCAGAGAGAACAAGTCAGATTTCTGACTGTTCAAATCCAGTTATGTGACTTAACTTGAAACTCTTATTGGGATGAACTTTTAAAAGCAACAGGTAAAATTCTATGGGTCTGATGAGCAAATCTATAGAGCGGTAATACCCATATAGTCTTCCACAGTAGCATTGTTAAACTGGTCCTACATGGAGTCCTCTGTTTCTTAATTTTCAAGCAACTCCCTCTTAGTGTCCCTGTTTTGTTCTTTCCTGGTCTCCTTGGTATTGAGACACCCTGCGTAGTGCCTGCAGAGCTGGCTTTTTCACGTGATAAACATTTACTGTGCTGGGAGCCATCTGTGTGCCCAGCTTGCTACGTTGGTGTTCTGACTTACCCTGTATTATCAGTACGGGGGTGACTAGTATGCTCAGTTACATTCTGTGCAGCCTGCAGAATGCAAGAATAGTTGTCCAGCAAGCCTCACCACTTAGGCTGGTAATGGTAGGGAGAACAGCTCTCACCAGCACAGGGACAAGTGGAGCTCTCTCAACCCCTTTTGCTTCTCGCTTCCAAACTGGAGCTCTATGTTCTTGTAGCTGTTCCTTGAGTCTGGCTTGATTTTTTTTTTTCAGCTGATTCACTTAGAAATTAAGCCCGCCATTCGTAATCAGATTATCCGAGAGCTGCAGGTGCTGCATGAGTGTAACTCTCCATACATTGTGGGTTTCTATGGAGCTTTCTACAGCGATGGGGAAATCAGCATCTGCATGGAGCACATGGTGAGCCTACACTCCCTCCTTCTTTTAAGCCATTGCTGCTCCTCTCCAGTACTTTCTACTGAGCAGATTCCTCTGGGTTGTAGATGCAAAGGGCTAAGTGATGCTAGAGTGTTTTTCTGCTAAGCAAAAGGCTCCTTGCTCAGAATGTGTGTGGTGGAAATGGGACATCAGACTCTGTCTAGGAGCTACACAGCCCTACTATGGTGGCTAAAATGTACAGAGAAGTATTCTTTCTGGAAAGCGGAAGTGGCGGTTTTGGGGTCCAGCCAAGAGGAAATGTTGCAAACCCTCCACTGAACAGAATTCAGTGAACTGCAATGTGCATCTTCCGCTGTATCTGTCAGGGAGGGCATATTCTATTTCCCCCACATTACACTTTACTTGTCAATGCAAAGGCAAGGGAAACAGTGCTGAAAACTCATGACGTTTCTATGTTAGACGGTGACATTAAAATAATATTTCCTATGACAGCAAAGTTTAATCATGAAGGGCGTAGCAAGAGATGGGTGTAGTCCTCTGAACACCCACTTGTGACGATTACCAGAGCTATCTTCCTTAGTCTGCAGATACTCTCTAGTGTTACTGACTAGTGAACCCAAATGTATTAGGCTATTTACGCTGCTCAGTCCTCATAGGTGGGTACATTGTAGAACCTAGAGCTGGAAAACACTTTTCAGGGCATTTATTGTATTTTCCTGCCAGTGCTCAGTTAACTTCTCTGCTCTGAATTTAGGATGGAGGCTCCCTGGATCAAGTGTTGAAGGAAGCCAAAAGGATTCCTGAGGAGATCTTGGGGAAAGTCAGCATAGCCGTGAGTATCCCTCTCCCAGGGCTCACTCAAAACCCCTTGGCAGAGGAGAGGCTTCAGGCTTTCAGAAGCAGCACAACCAGACGTCCCGATTTTATAGGAACAGTCCCAGTGTTCAGGGCTTTGTCTTATACAGGCGCCTCTTACCCACCACCCCGTTCCAGTTTTTCACACTTCTATCTAGTGTTCCTATTCAGAACTCGCTGTCTCTCAGGGTGTATTGGGAGAAAACACAGTCTGAATGTTGACTCTGTGCTGGTCTGTTTCCCAACCCTTCCTGAAATCTATTCAGTACCCCAGGAGCAGTCTTCCCTTCAAGCTGGTCATTTGTACGGCCACTCGGGAGAGATTCCAGTGTTACCCAGCTGATTAGCAGAGTGCCCACAGCTAGGGTTTCATTTTTTAACTGGTGGTGCACATTCACATGTGAATCCGTGCTCATAACACTTATTCCGCACATGGAAGGAAAAAATCTGCACGTGGATGGAAAAGATTAAAGTGAATGTTGCCCAGGAAGCTTATTTCCTGGGAGTGGGAGCACAATTTCCTGTAGCTAGACACACCGGGGTTTGCAGCTTAAATTAGTAGGTTTTCCCTCCATCCCATGTGTCTTTATTGTATCATCAGCTAGGAGTCAAAAGAATAACCATATGAGCTGGGAAGTTAGTATATTTCAGACCATTTACTACAACTCTGTTGAATCAGTTAACCGGTCAAACGTTATGTTGAATCAGTTAACTGCCTGGCATGGGTGGGTAGAGGCTCTGCCTGCAGGGCTGGAGTGCCCCCCCATCTGTGGTGTGGGTGGGGGGGCTGCTCCAGTCCAGCTGGGCCGTTGGTTAACTGGTAAACATCACCTGGTAAAGGAGATGCTTGCCTGTTAGATGGTTAGCCACTGACATCCCTACGGTGAACCAGTGATTTCATATCTAACACTGTGGGATTTTCAATTATCTGCACGTTTAATCTTCTTAAGCAGAGTAGACCTAAAGTGAAACCATCATTTGCTCTGCCGTGTGTGGATTACTCCCTGGGGCTGGAACCCTTAGCTACTCCAGGGAGGCTTTACTGTTGATTTTGCAATATGACAGCATCTTAAGTCTGTGCAAGATCTCTCTCTGCAGAGGGAAAGACTTTTCTTTCCCAGCATTTAGCTCTTTCTGTCTTTTATTTTTCTTCTAGGTTCTGCGAGGTTTGGCATATCTAAGAGAGAAGCATCAGATCATGCACAGAGGTGAGAACAGAGAACCTAAAAATACCTTCTCATGACAGCCAGAGACCTGGATTGTTCTTTCTTAACACTGCACATACCTTTTTTTTCCTTTCTCTCTCCCATTCTCAGATGTGAAACCTTCTAACATCCTGGTCAATTCCCGAGGAGAGATCAAACTGTGTGACTTTGGGGTTAGCGGTCAGCTCATTGACTCCATGGCAAACTCCTTTGTGGGGACTCGATCCTACATGTCTGTAAGCCTCTTTACACTTGTGTAAACCTTTGGGTGTATTCAACAAGGGAGAGGGCTTTACCACTCCTAAGAACCAGACTATGCGTTAGCGTAGTGTCCAGGGTCACTCAACTCCACCAGGTATTCTTAGCCTTGCCTGTGGTATCCTGCTGTTACACCCTTCTACGCTGAAACTAGCAACCAGACCCACCAGAGAGGTAGCTGATCTTCTCTGTGATTTATGTGTATATTACAAGACCTCACTTCACTTCTGTCCCCAGCTTGATTTATTTTTTAGGTGCACAAACACCTCTGTATACTTAGATGAGTCTGCTTCTTTTAAAGGGACGCCCACAACCTTAAAACTAGTGAGTTTCCAAAAAGTTAGAAAGTAGTTTGAAGTCCTACGCCTGCTCCTGAGTTCCCCTGCCAGTATTGGCAGGCTTAGAGTTGTATTTGCAACTTCTAAAAAAAATGCTTTCCACAAGAGCAGGAGGGAATGAATTGTCACCCAAGGGCTGTTGGCCTATTCAGGGGAGAACTATGAAATGGACACTCTAAAACACTTCATTGTCCAGTTGCAAAGTTGAAAGCAGAATAGTAGCGTGTTCTATTCACTTTCCTCTGGTGTAGATGTTCGACACAGTGCAGGGCAGTGTGCCATCAGGTCCAAAGTTGTGTCGGGGTCTTGTGTTAACTGGGAGAGAGAACCGTTTTTCTGGACACGTTCAGTGAGTCATGTTACTTGTCACCGTAGGCAGAAGAATTTCAGACAGCTGTGTGATGTTTAAGTGGAAGTTCCTTTAATTAGATGCTGTTGGGCTTTCTCTTTATATCCCCAGTCTGGTGACAATGTAATGCAATGGAATTGTTGCATATTGGCTCGTGTGCATCTGTAAGGACTTGCACAGATCACACTCTAGCCAGGGTTCTTTGCTTTCTTGAGCAGTACATTTACTGACCACTGTCATTACAAAACTCTAAATCTGTGCTCGCTCTTGGGCCTTAGCTTGTTTGCCTCAGCATGGTGGCGCGTAGCGTGCATTTCCCCCAGATTTAACGGCTAGGAACGAAGATGTGGGCTTTTAGAGAGGCTGTCAGCCTGCACTTGTCTCTTTCACTCCGAACTTCTCTATATTTTAGACACTGTAACTCTTCAACTGCAGTTATAGTTAGGGCAGAGACTAACGTAAAAAAAGTCCCTTTTTCAGTCCATCAGCTCTGGGTGATTGAGTCATTTCTCAACTGGCAGCTGTGACTCCTGTTGGTTTTGCAGTGATGAAAGAAGCAGAAAACCCAGTTTCTACTTGGGAGTTTGTATTATCGGGCAATTAAAAAAATCATCTTTTTTCCCCCCCCTTGTATACTGAGTAAGCTAGAGAGCTGCACTCGAAGTGTATAAAACCTGTGCTACACGTTCCGGGTACGTGGCCTCTCTAGGAAGAAGAACCCCCCCACCCCTTCCCATCCCCCATATTTCCTCTGAGCATATTAATGCTTCCTGCTGGTATGAAGAGTTTCAGGCCCTCGGAGGATTTTAGTTTATAAAGAAGATGGTAAGTTTTCAACCAGCCTGTCCCTGCAGCAGTTCAGCCTGGAAAAAGAAAAAAGTAGTTTGTACGAGCCCCTGTAGCCTGAAGGTGCAGGAGTGTGTGGGGGAGAGAGATGGTCATGTCTGTTTCATTTAAATGTATAATTAGAGGGAGGTGCTTTGTATCCTTATGTGTGAGGCAGAGTTTCTCTGCAGTAGTGTGTCATAGCCACAGATGACTTCCCGTCAAAGGAGTCTCTTACGTAGTGACCTCTTTTCTGTGGAAGGAGAGTTTAATGAGGCACATCTGTGACTTTTCATTACAGCCTGAACGGTTGCAAGGCACTCATTACTCAGTTCAGTCTGACATCTGGAGCATGGGGCTCTCCCTGGTGGAGCTGTCTATCGGAAGGTATCCAATCCCCCCACCTGACTCCAAGGAACTGGAAGCGATATTTGGCCGCCCCATGGTCGATGGGGCAGAGGGAGAACCTCACAGCATCTCACCGCGGCCCAGACCCCCAGGGCGCCCTGTCAGTGGTAGGGGCTGAAATTGACACCTGTCTGCGGGGATGGTCTTTGGTTTATGGGGCTGGGTTAAAAATATGAAACAATCCGGTACTGTAGAATCGGCTTTCATCATTTCTCTGGAACTTGTTCTGCAGAAGGCTGGCCTGTCCTGGAAGCAGAACCCAGCACTAATTCTTGCTTCCCTGGTTTTTACAGACTGCTCGTGTAAAATCAGTCTCCCATAAAGGCAGCCTACCATACACATGAGGGTCAGGATGTTCCAAAGAGACTAGTGATCTGGGGGGAGATACTTTGAAAAAAGCCTGATTTTTCAGAGCCGCCTGTTCAGCACGTTCTAGTTTGGCCCCATAAAATCATTGGAAAAATCTTGGCCAAACTGCAGAACTTCAGGTGGAAGTTGTTCTGCTGACCGACTGACTTTGCTGGAGAGACATGATTACCCTAGAGACAAGTGCAGTTACCCTCAGCTCAGGTACAGCATTTGCATTGACAGAGCACGCTTCCTGCTAGCATGCCTGAGTCCTGGCCTGGGGGGAGGGCAAGGTATGTGCTCCTTTGTCTCTGATTAGTCTGATCCCAAAGAGGCCAAATAAGTGCCAGGTGTGGTGTATTTGAGATCTGAACAGATCAAGGAGCTAGACTGAGACTGCCAAATTAATCTCACATAGGCCTCTGAACAGCCCCTAGATCAGTGGTCCCCAACGCGGTGCCCGCGGGTGCCGCGGTGCCCGCGGGTGCCATGGCGCCCGCCGGGGCATTTTTAGGCGCCTGCCGACAACCCGGGCTGGCCCCACCCCCGGCGCACTGGAGGCGCTGGCCCCAGGTGCGTGACACTCACCGGCGCCTGGTGCGCGGCGCTCGGGCGGCCCCAGCCACGGGGCACATGCCGGTGCCGGCCCCAGGCACGCAGCTCGGGCGGCGGCGCCAGCCCCGGGCCCACGGCACAAGGGGCTCGGGCGGCCCCGGCCCTGGCGTGCCCTAGGACGGCGCCCCCGGGCGCCCGGCGCGAGTGTGGCCCCGCCCCCGGGCGCCCGGCGCGAGTGTGGCTCCGCCCCCGGGCGCCCGGGAGCCCGTAAAGGTTGGGGACCACTGCCCTAGATGATCATTATTGAGTGGCTGGAGTTGAGTAGTTGATCTAAACACAAAAGGCTACTTGGTCTACTTCCACCTTCCAAGCTATGAAATGAATCGTGGATATGGTAGCCAGGGTTGAAACCATAAAGCTGAAAACAGGCTGTGAAAAAAAATCTATCCCCATTCTCTGCAGTACTGTGTCATAGCCACAGATGACTTCCCGTCCAAGGAGTCTCTTACGGCTAATACCATTGTATTGCTTTTGCATCTGTCAGAGTCTAAACTCCACTGTGCAGTTTCTGTTCAGTTTTGGCCATGTGCAGTTTCTTACCCTGCCTTTGTGCTCTTAACTACACAGGCCACGGAATGGACAGTCGGCCTGCAATGGCCATCTTTGAACTGCTGGACTATATTGTTAATGAGGTTGGTATTTGAAATCACCTTTCATCTCCTTCCCTTCCCCCCTTGGTTTGCTGGACTCTTTCAGAGTCTCTCGATTCAAAATAGATATAAAATCCGCATTTGCCCATCAGTTAAAGGGGTAACAAGAACTGAAAGCTTCAATCAAATAGCCTTTTCTCCCACTCCTTCTATTTGTATTAGATCCTGTCCCTTCACCCCCATTTGCTCTTCCTGTCTCTTGGTATTAAAGTCTACAATACTGAAATGCCTCTAGCTCTGGAATAAGACCCTGCAGACAAGGGCTTGTAATATCCTTAAAGGAATTGAGAGAAGAGTAGAAAAAGGAGCCCTGAGGGTTACTGAGCGATTTGTTGAGCAATTTAGTTATTTAGAACAAACTTCTCCATAGACCTGTGAAGGATAAACAGTCCCTCTGCTAGGCAGCAGATCACACCAGTGTTCTCAGCATGGGACGAATTCCTGATCTTTGTGAAAAACCTTAAGGTAAATTACAATCCAGGGTCCTAAAGTAAGTGTCCCAGTAAGGAGGCGGAACCAGTCTGTGGGAGGAGCAGCTTCCCCTGTAAGGTGACATGGTGACTAGAGTCCTGCAAGTCCGCGGCTATCTGCTTGACGGCCGCAGGTATCCACGGATGCGGATATCTGTAGCTCGTTTTTGCAGAAGCGGACGCAGATTTTGTCTCATGAGGAATCGTTACCTAATCACTGCTGCAGGGTTACAGGTGTGTGGGATTTGCCACGTCTGACCAGAATACTGAGTTTAGCTCTTGAACTCCAACCTTATGACAACGGTTAATACCTAATGCTTCAAAAGTAGGCAGCACCGCTTTGCCTGTGCACCTAGAGCCGTGCTTTCCCTCAGGTGGGGTGCACGGTTTTCCTTCTGAGGCCATGAATGGTGGAGCTGACAGAAGATGCGCACGTCTGGGAGGTCACTGGCTGTGAAGGGAAGCAATAGTTACGCCGTTCTAAATTTAAAGAGAAACCCGTAAGAAAGTCAGGTCTTCAGGCTGTAGCTTTTCAGAGACTGCTGCTTCCTGACCCATGCGTGCAGAAAACCCTTCTGCTTCTTTCCTCAGCCGCCGCCGAAGCTGCCGAGTGGAGTTTTCACGCAGGACTTCCAGGAGTTTGTAAATAAATGGTAAGGATCTCCTGCGTGGGGCTGGCTGCAAGTGAACAGAGGCTGTGCGTGGGGCTGGCTCGGTAGAGGAAAATGTTCTGTTCTATAGCAAGGCTGGCAGAGCAGTACATGGTTTTCCATGTGCCCCTGCCCAAGTGCCTCCCCTCTGACCTGCAGGGACCACCCTCAGTCAGTCCTTGCGATCCATTCAGTCTGCGCGCCCTGTGAGCTGTTGTGCGGGCACTTACTTCCCTAGAAACAGGACTAAAGTCACCAGCGCACTTCATGGAGGGTACAGAACTGGCTCTATGGGTTGGTCGCTTAAGTCATCCAATCCCCTGCTCTGTCTTTGTCCTTAGTATAAGACTTTTGGTGGGTGCCTCGATAAGTTCTGCAGCTGATGCTGGTTTATTGACAGCCTTCTCCGTGCCGTGGTCTCCCTCCAAACCCTGGCCCCGAGGAAGCTTGCCTAGAATGTTCCTAGGCGCATAGGATCCTCTTCTCTTCTCTTCTCTTCTCTTCTCTTCTCTTCTCTTCTCTTCTCTTCTCTTCTCTTCTCTTCTCTTCTCTTCTCTTCTCTTCTCTTCTCTTCTCTTCTCTTCTCTTCTCTTCTCTTCTCTTCTCTTCTCTTCTCTTCTCTTCTCTTCTCTTCTCTTCTCTTCTCTTCTCATGTAAAAGGGATTATTTTTCTTCAGTAGGACTTGTCTTGTTGGGGCTTCATGTGCTCGTGATGCTCCCGGCTCAGCTACCTTTGGTTAAGGCTCTGTTCAGAGGAACCTGTAATTAGTGCTACTGTGTACTTGGTAGGGATGGAAGCGACTAGTCAACTGTCCGATGAGCAAATGGTTCCTGAAAGCCAGCAGGGTGGGGGGAGGGACAGAAGCCAGTGCTGGGGGGAGTTGGCTTAGAAGCCGTTTCCCCCCAGCACCGTCTCTGGGGTGCTGCCTGCCTCCCTTCATTGCCTCTGTTAGAGGCGGGGGGGGGGGGGGGGCAAGATGGGGAGGTTGCTGGAAAGCAGCTCCTGTCCGCAGGGGTCCCAGCAGGGAGCTGGGCCTCCCGGCATTCAGGGGCTTTTGCTGCTGAGCAAAATTCCTGTTCGCAGAGGCTGGGGCTGCTCAGCCCCTGGCTGCAGCCAGCCCTGGCTGCCATGAACAGGGACTAGTGGCCAGAGCTGTCCGCCACGAACAGGTGATCGCCATGATCACTGCACCTCTGCATTTTAAATATAGTAAGAACCCAGCAGCAACATTAGGACTAGTGGACTTAAACTGAGAGCAGCCAGCTTGGCTTTGGTTCATGGATGTGCTTCAGTGTCTGATTAGAGATGTAAGAGTTTAACCAGTTAACCGACAATCATGAGCTTATCGGTTTCTGTTATGGTTAAACTCTGCCCTGTAGCCATGCGCTCTGGCTGCCTTCCCCACTCCCAGGGAGCTGACTGCTGCTCCACGCTCTGCAGTACAACCTTATATGGCAGAGCCTGCGGGGCAGCAGCCATCTCCCCGGGAGCCGCAGGCTGCATCCTTCCCTCCCTCGTCCCACCCAGCAGTACCTGCCCAAAACCGGTTAATGGTGTAACCGCTAGGATTTTGAACAGTTCCACCGTTACTGTTTTTAAAGCTTTATTTTTTACCATCCCTGTCTCAAACATGAGTTAATCTTTTGCAGCTTTCTTGCCCTACATTTTCCCACGGTGACTAATGCCTTTAAGAGCCTTGATATTTTTTGGGGGGGGAAGGGGCCTAACTTGAAACTCTTTGAAACAGTCTGATTTTTCAGAACTGTGGAACAGCAGCTCCATCTCAAAATATGATGCCTTTGCAGTCTTTCAGTTTTGGCCCCTAAAATAGCTGGTCACTGCTGGACACTTATCCCTGATCTTTACTTTCAAATGAGGGCTTAGCAGCAACCTCTGCTAAGGAAAGTTTCCAACAGGACCTGGACCTTTGAGAATCAGCTTTCCCTAAAGTTTTTCTCTGATTCTTATCTCCCAAGCCTGCTGGAGTGTGTGGTGAGTGCCTGGATAGTGGGGTGGGGTCAGAGATCCTGGACAGATCAGGTGTAGAGGTCAGACTGTTGAAGGGACTCATCTGGGGTCGGCTTGGGGGGGGATGTCCCTCCATAGTGGGTACATAATGCTGCTTTCAGAGCCGTGATACAAGTGATGAGGTGGAGGTCTGTTGAAGGCGGCACTCTCTGGCTTCCAAATAAACCAGACACCAGACTGCGTAACCTGCATGGCCCAAGCGCCAGCTTTTCGCAAGAGGGCTCTGACAGACCTTTCCTGCCTTTTCTTCTGTTCTCAGCTTAATTAAAAACCCAGCGGAACGGGCAGATCTGAAGATGCTGATGGTAAGTGGGGAGCTACAGGAGCATTGCATTGTGGGTAGGGTGCCCCTCCATTCCTTTACCAGAAGCAGCTCCTGTTGCATTTGGTTTCCTCCTCTTGAGACACTGGAAGCTCCAAGTGACATTAAGGGTGACCTGAGTGTGTGTGCGGGGGGGAGGTACAGGAGAATACCTGTCCCGTTGATGCATTTACAGTCTTCCCAAACCATGCCCAATACCCGCAGGCATGTGCTACCCCAGCCCATGCAGGCACCAGGCCTTCCTGAAATGATTCCTCAGAGATGCCTTTGGGAAGGGAAGCAGGTGTTTGTTGGAAATCTCCATGTCTTCCCCGGTGGTTTGGGCGACCACTGCCTTGGTAAGTGCCAGACCCCCTCAGCTGCTAAGGACTGGGATGGGGAGATTGTGCCTCCCCTCCACACCTCTTGGAACTGCTGCTCCGGGCTGCATCACCTGCCTCAGTGGGTGCAGTGGCTGGCAGTCCCGTGGAGTGGCAGATCCTTGACTTGCCAACCCCCCGCGTGACAGCACCCAGCGAGCTGCTCTGTGCGGTGCTCCTCTCAAATTCTGGCAGCTCCGGCGCTCAGCCCGCGGAGTACAGGGTTTACAGCTCTGGAGCTTTGCTAAGCCAGTTTGGACACCGCACCCACCGCTCTGCCGCTGCCCCTAGAACTGTCTCCCCGCTCGAGGTGTCCTCCCACCAGGCCACCAGTTCAGCCACCAGGGGGATGTGTGTGTGTTGCTCCCCGGTGGGTCTGTTCGTGCTCTCGTCTGCAGCGCATCAGCCAATCAAACAGCAGTATGGCTCCTAGCCCCGCACCAACTGATCAACCATCTCAAAGCCAAAAGACCCAGCCACTCTTGTAAATAGCAGCTTGTTGGACAGCTCTATAAAAAGCTGGTTTTGGCTGGAGAACAGAACGAGCCGGTCCTCCAACTCAGAACAGTGCTGGCAGCACAGCCCGGCTCCAGGAAGAAGCTGCCTCTGCGGCACAAGCATCTGAAACCATTAACAACGTTCTGAGTCATTGGCTGATACAAACCCCGTCCTTGGGGGGGGGAGAGATTTCCTGGCTTTACCCCATGTAACGGCAATAGAGACCATTACCCCGTGACAATCCTACATCCTCCCATTCATGTCCTGTGAAGCATTGTCCGGGAATCCCTTGTTCCGCCAGTGCAGGCTCTCAGGTAGCAGCATTAGTCTGGATCCTGCCATTGTCTGGTCTCAATGACCCTCCTCCACTGACTTCGGGAGCCAGGGCTGCCTGTCTTAGGGCAGGGCTCCACTACCACTTAGGACATGGTGTTGGGATCCATGTTCCCTGTAAGCTGAGCTCTTGGGCAGCCGCCCAGGGGCGAGTCAAATGCTGCCCAGCTGACTAGCAGAGTGCCCACAGCCAGCAGTGTGCGTTTCTAGTGCGGGTGCACATCTGCACCTGCTTCGGTGCACAAAACAAAATTCATTCCGCATGTACATGGAAACCATTAGAGGGATCATTGGTTGGAATGCATGTGCTTTACTCTCTCTCTTTTCCCCTTTCAGAATCATGCCTTTATCAAACGCTCTGAAGTGGAAGAGGTGGATTTTGCAGGCTGGCTGTGTAAAACACTGCGGTTAAACCAGCCCAGCACCCCTACCCGCACCGCTATGTGACAGCAAAGCAAACTGCCTTGTATCCATACATCTGCCTGTCTGTCACTGTTTCCTGCCCTTCAGTAGAAGACAGACCCGCCCTCCTTCCTCCCCATCCCCTTCCCACCCTGCTCGTAAACAGCAAAGCACCATCGTTTGGGAAATATCCCTCATCCAACAAACGAGCAGAAACGGGCTTGCTTCCTTTTTTGTTTTTTGTTTCCCATGCCTGCGTTCAAGCGCAGCTGAGTCTTTGGAGTTTCTGACATTTGGGAAGTGTGGTGCTGCTTGTGTTGTCTCTTTCGAAAACTGTTCACTTGGGTTAAAAAATACGCGGAGGGAGGGTGGGAGGGAGATCACATGCTTGGTACACTTTTGGTGTGGGTTTGGAAAGGGCTAGTGTAGAAAGCTCTCGCGCTGAGCACAGAGAAAACTACCACTGCAGAATGGCGGGGGTGAGGGCAGGCCAAGTTGCCAAATGGTACAGCTGTTGCATGTGAGTTGGCAGAGAGCAAGAAGGGGAAGTGAAGGGGTTAGTGGATTCCTTGAGGGTGCTTGGGGAAATTAGCAGGTGCACTGCAAGAACAAAGAGAGGGTTGCTGGGTAAATATTTTTAGCCTAGCTGGGGAAAGAGGAGTAGCATTAAATTCTCTCTCGCCCTCCTTTTGTCTGTCTGAAGCCTTTCTTCTCCCTTTGTCCAGTTCCCTCCTGGACACAGCCGGCTCCATCCTGGGCTACTGAATGGGGCTGGGAGCCTACTAGGAAAGGGACATGAGTCTGAGCCAATTGATAACAGATTGCAGGGCAATATTGGCTGCTCTTCAGGTCAATGTGAAGCTCAGGGCAAGAAGCTTTTTGCAGGGAGCTTGGGGCTAGCAGAATTGTGTTGGAGGAGATTGCTCCCTCCTGCGATTGCAGCAGCATTACTGCCCGGCTACCCTTCCACGCTGTGAAAGGAAGCCTGTCTTGTACCCGACTGTTGGTGAGAGAAAGGGAAAGTCGCCGTTTCTCTGTAGCTCTGGCACGTTCTGCCACCAGCGCAGAGATGCTGTCTTGGGAACGGAGTTCCTAGCTACTGGCCTGGGGAAGAAAAGTCTCGATCTTTCAGATCTTCTCCCGGCACTGACCAGGCTGATCTAGCAGCTACCTGGGAATGTGTTGCATACCCCAAAGGCTCTGGGAGTCCAGCTGATCCTTTGCGCATTTTCTCAGCTGCTCCAGTCCAGTGAGAACCATCTTCCCCAAGATCTATGGCACGTGAACAAGCTTTTTGAAACTTTTTTTTGGAGAGGCAGGGAGAAATGCCTCCAATCCTGCAGGAAGCCACACAGCCGGTTTCCACCTGGGGTTCTTTACCTCTTTGAAGAATTCCCCAGGCTACCTGCCAGGGGTCAGAGTTGCTGGGCTTTGTTTTGTGTTTCTGCCGGCACTGATCTTTTTCACCAGTCTCCTCCTGAGGAGTTCAAACCTGTCATCTCCCCCAGAAGGTGCCCAGTTTGGAAATCCCCTTCCTTCCCTTCCTCTGGCTGATCTCACTGGGTTAGTGGCTGGTTTTCAACAGTATAAATGCATTCAACCAGCAGCCATCAGACACCAGGCAAGGTAGAAGAGCAGGCCGAGGGAGCTGCAACTTCAGCCGCCTCATGACTGGCTGGCAAGATGCTGTACGATGCCACTGGAGGAATGAAACCGCACACCGGGACTAGTTTTGTGACATAACTAGCCAAAAACAGTCAAGCCTCTGGGGAAGACTTCCCCAAGGATCATTGGGTGCCGACCTTCCATTGGCGTTAATGGGAGCTGGGGGTCTTAAATGGACCTCAGTTCTCTCCCTGTGGGCCCTTGTGGTGGGGGAAAGGCCTCTCAAAGCCACACACCCATGGTGCACGTTTCTTTCCCCTTTTGATAAATAAGGATTGTTCCCTCCCCCCCCAGTGGTGGCTGAACTGCTCCGCAGAGCTACCTGCACTGTTGCAGCCCTGGTCCCAGGCTCACGCTGTTCTATTGCAGCTTCAGCTCCAGCAGATTAGGAGTCCTGTCCAGTGAAACAACCCCCTTGAGCTAATGTTCGTCAGGGCTAGATGCACCGGGGGAAGCTCTGCTACTGAAGAGTTATTACAGCTCTCCTCATTGCTTGGCATTCCCTGCCCGAGGCCAGTATAAATCCCTGTGCAATGTAGCTCCATTGGAGTGGAGAGGTAACTCCAAACCTGCTTCATCTAATGACAATCCTCTGAACCAAGAAGATCTCCCTAGAATGGGTACGCCGGTCGTACGCGCTTTGCTGCGGCGGGGCTGGGCATAGTGTCTTGCCCTGACCCAAATGCTTTGGGCAAAAAGATCTTGCTTTCTGCCTTTCCGCGTGAGCAGCTTGGCTCTCAGAAGTGTTCTGCTGCAAACTGGGCAGGGAGACCCAGCTGGCGAAGTGGCAGTGACCATCCGAGGTATCTCTTTGCTCCTGCCGCTCCATCAGTGTGTGAGCTGATGCAGGTGTTAAGTCTGAGGAAGCCTCTTGTGGGTCTTGATTAGGCCTTGCTTGTCTTGTGTGCCTGGCAGTAGTATGTATGGAATTCACCAAGTGTATTTATCTCATCTTTCTTTGCGTGGATCTGGTTCTTAATTTTCTTGAGGGAACGGAAGAAGAAGTTAAACAATAGCTAACTGGAAGAGCCTGCTCACCTTTGGACTCTTGCTTCTTTCAAGCTACCTCTCTAGTTTAGGGAATGATAGGTACGTACCTTGCAGATACGGGAGCAAGGAAGG
Organism: Pelodiscus sinensis; assembly: GCF_049634645.1. NCBI lineage: Eukaryota > Metazoa > Chordata > Testudines > Trionychidae > Pelodiscus > Pelodiscus sinensis. Next base: position 22,160,054 of record NC_134729.1, on the reverse strand, counting down.
GCCCTGTTCTGCTGGTGGAGTCTCACTAGGTGGGAAGATGACCTGCGTGTCTCTGAGTCACATGGACAGGGTCTGTTGAAAGAGGCTTTTATGCTTTTTTTTTTTTTTTTTTTTTTTAATGTACCCTTTCTTTTCCTCCCTGACTTAGAAATACAAGCCATAGGAATGACTCATTCCCTTGCCCTCTTGGCTTTGCGGGGCGGGTCTCTTTGCGGGGCGAGTTCCATTTGGCTAGATCCTAGAAATCTCGTCTTTGTCGGGTTTCCTGACGCACAATGTCTTGGCTTCATGGGCAGAGGCTCTCTGTGTCCTCAGCCCTAGCGTTCTTGTGCTGCTGTTAATGGAACAACCTGAGCCAGCCTGTGGTGGCTGCAGATGTTAATGATGAACTTGTAAATTTGGGGAAGTGGAGGGTGTGTGCGTGATTGGTAAGGCTTGGTCACAGCTGGTTTGCAATGAACAGTTCTGTGATTGGGTAGGCAGAAGGCATATCTGTGTTCCTCTCCCCTCCAAAAAAGCATACATTCTTTTCCACTTGGGAATGTATTGACCTGAAAAGGAAAGGGTGCCGGGGGAGAACCTGATCACTCATGAAGCACACACTGTCTGTATGGTGTAGGTTTCACCCCCTTGATGAAGGGCACGGTGCCAGTCAGTGTTGAGTAGTCTTTCAACAAGCACGTCGACAGTGTAATAATTTAATGAGGGGTGGGGGATTCCCTCTCCATAGATGCATTTCATGCTGCTGACTGTGGTTCAGATGTGCTGGGTGTTTTAAAAAAAAGGAAAAAAAAAACAAAAAAATTATAGTGCGCTGTGCTTATTTTTTCAAATAGTACCAGTGGCCCAAGCACTGATGTCATTTTTACATGTTTGAAGGCCTTTATTTTTACCCTGGAGTTACCCTATTTGATCAGATTATCAAGTGCTCTCCTCCCTGGGTTCTAGTTAATCAGACCAATGGGACGCTAATGCAGCAAAACCGCTGAGGGGGCATCTCTTACTCTGCTCCAGTGAATGTCTGTAAATATTTTACAATTACCTGAAGCCCAGAAGAAGGAGAGACCAGTTCCACTCCTGCTCCAAATCAAAGCTCATGCCGCAGGCTTTAGATTTCGCTCGAGTTTTGCCTCTATCCATTTCTGCAACATCCATTTGCCGGTGTCCCTTGATATTTATACAGCGGCTCAATAGCTAGAGGGAAGACGTGGCTAACAGTAAAGATTTGAGAGCTAAAATCTGAAACAGCATCACCAAATGGCAGTCTGCCTGTTTGTATGTTTTCCAATAACCCATTAACTTTTTTTTTTCCTAGAGTGCACTTATATTCCATCAAATCTGGTAACTCCTGAGGATTGAATGTATTATACAAAGTGTTTGGGTTAATGAAAAAAACCCAATTCTAATTGAAATGGTGAGGTCATGTGCTTTGAATGACTACTGTTCTTTTGGTCATGTATATGAACCATAAGGCTCCGGGGGGGTGGGGAGTATCTTTTTTGCCTCTTATTTAAATAAAAAGTGGTAGGGAGTTGTACAACTGAAAAGCTTTAGGGTATTTTTGTTTTTATTTTGCTTTTGCGCTTGGTTTTGGAGGTGAAGGAGAAAGTGTATTGAGCATTTTGTTGGTGCAATTTTTTTTAACTCTATTTTCATCATGGAAAAAAATAAATGGCACTTTACATTAAAAAGGCCCTTTTCCTCTTTAATTCCATCACAGGCGGTTTGTAACCCCTGTTGAATCAAAATGTGAATTGTAGTGAAAAGAAAAAGGTCTAAATGAGCTGCTGCCATGCAAGAGAGAGATCTTGGAGGCATCATGGATAGAGCCATGAAAACGTCTGCTCAATATTCAGCAGCAGTCAAAAAAGCTAACACTGGGAACCATTAGCAAAGAAATAGATAAGACAGAAAATACAAGGTCACTATATAAATCCATGGTATACCCCCATCTTGAATATTGTCTGCAGCTGGGGTTGCTCCATATTTAAAATATATATATTAGATTTTGAAAAGATGAAAGTAAGGCCAACAAAAATTAAAGGAACGAGGAACAGCTTCCCAGAAGGAAGATTTAAGAAACTGGGCCTGTTCAGCTTAGAAAAGAGATGGGGGGAGGGAGGGCGGGTAGCATAGAGGTCTACACAAACATGAATGGGTTGGGGAAAGTGAATAGGGAAGTGTTATTTTATCCTTTTACATAACACAAGAACCAGGATGTCCCATTATAAAACCAGCCTTCCTTACATTTAACATCTCACTGACATCAAAAGCTAAGTATGGGACACTTCCAGCCCCCTCCATTAGCCTCATTAGCACCAGCACTGCAATTGACTTTCTCCCCCCCCCCCCTTTCTGTTAAATTCTGGGTCCCCACTTCTCCCCCACCTCCAACTCCTCTGAAGAAGTGGATTTTGCCCATGTAAAGCTCATGGTACACTATATATATATATTTTGTACTGCTCGTTTTTAAAGTTACAGAGTCACCCTGCTATTTATTTATTTTAAATATTTTTACCCTGCCTCTCTATTTGAAATATTCAAGGTGGCTTACAAAAAATGTTTTAAACACAATACAAATCTATATAAAAATTTAAAATACAAGACCCCCGAAGGACATAAAACCTGCTAAAAAAAGTCCCGAGCAGAGTCACCCACTGAAATTAATAGGCAGCAGTATTAAAACAAGGAAGCACGTCCCAATCGTCAACTTGTTGGCAGGGGATGTCGTAAAGGCTAAAAGTATGACCAGGTTCAAGATCAGTTCTTGGAGGCCAGATCAATCAATGGCTGCTAGCTAAGGTAGTCAAGGATACAGCCCCCTGTCCTTGGTGGTGGTAAACCTGGGACTACCTGAAGCTGGGAGTGGATAATTGGGGATGGATCACTTGATGATTGCCCTGTTCCGTTCATTCCCTCTGAAGCATCTGGCACCAGCCACTGCCAGAGGACAGGATAGCGGGCTAAATGGATCATTGGTCTGCCCCAGTGTGTGTCTTATGCGTCAAGGCATAAGTTAACTGCAGCTGTTGAAGAAACTACTGTGGGCAAGTGATTTCTCTAATCGTAGAATCCTAGAACTAGACGGGACCTTGAGAGGTCTAGTCCAGTCCCCTGCCCTCATGGCAGGACCAAACACTATTTAGATTGGGGTGGGGTAGTCCCACCCCTTCCTGTTTAGGCCCCACCCATTCCAGGGATACTTCAAAAATATTTGAAGTGGCCCCCCAGGCAAAAATTATTGCCCACCCCTAGTTTAGATCATCCCTGAGAGATGTCTATCCAACCTGCTCTTAAATATCTCCAGTGATGGAGATTCCACAATCTCCCTAGGCAATTTATCCCAGTGTTTAACCACCCTTTTAGATACTTGAAAACTGCTCTGAGTCTCCTCTTTTCTAAACTAAACAAGGCCCGTTCTTTCAGTCTTTCCTCATAGCTCATGTTCTCTACCCTTTCATCATTTTGGCTGCTGTGCTCTGCGCCTTCTGCAGTTCCTCCACATCTTCCCTGCAATGTGGTGCTGAGAACTGGACACAACACTCCAGCTGAGGCCTAATCAGTGTAGAGCAGAGCGGAAGAACGATTTGTGTCTTGCTCACAACTCTCCTATGAATGCCTCCCGGAATCAGGTTTGCTTTTTTTTTCAACAGTCATACTTGATCAACTTCTAATACAAGGGCGGGGAACATAAGGCTCAGGAGCTGGATGTGGCCCAGGCTTGCCTGGATCCAGCCGCTGAGGCTCAGAGCCCCCATCACTGGGGAGCCTGCGCTGGTGCTCCAGCCCTCCTGCCATCCACTTGTGAGTCTGGAGCACACAATCTTCTGGCCCGGGCCCCACTAGGCTCTGGAGTGCAGGGGGGAATGTGGGGAGGGTCTTTTTCCTGAGTTGGGGGCTATGTCAGTGCAGATTTGTGCTGGGTTTTTTTTTTTGCTCACTTATACATGGTCCCCGACCAATTTTTCTGTGGGTCAGCGGCTCTGGACCCTCAAAAAAGGTTCCCCCACCCCTGCTCTAATAGATTAAATGGTGCTACTTGTACCTGCTACTGGCTACTCTTGGATTCTGGATGGGCTGAATCATCTCTTATAAGGAAGCCACAGCTGCAGTGAGATACATTTTACCCAAGCCTTGAGCTGCTCAATTTCCCCGAGTTGCTCAGGGCGAGATTCAGCACTGGCTATCTCAGTGGCAGGTAAAAGATGAAGAATTATTTGAGCCCCGTGGCATTCAGATCTTACCAGTAATCAATATCAGGGTGTCAAGGAAAGAGACATTTCCCATTAGCCTGAATTCTGCCTCCCCCCCCCCCCCTCCCCCCACGGTGTGCATGCTAGGGATCACAGGGAAAGAATAGCCTCTCTCTCTAGTTGTAGTGGAGGAAGCCTAGAGTTTGAACATACTGGCTGTGTCTAGACTGGCCAGTTTTTCCGGAAAATCACCTGCTTTTCCGGAAAAACTTGCCAGCTGTCTACACTGGCTGCTTGAATTTCCGCAAAAGCACTGACTTCCTACTGTAAGAAATCAGTGCTTCTTGCAGAAATACTATGCTGCTCCCGTTCGGGGAAAAAGTCTCTTTTACGCAAAACTTTTGTGCAAAAGGGCCAGTGTAGACAGCTCGGATTTTTTTTGCGCAAAAAAGCCCCGATCGCGAAAATGGCGATGGGGGCTTTTTTGCGCAAATGTGCATCTAGATTGGCCACGGACGCTTTTCCGCAAAAAGTGCTTTTGCGGAAGAACGTCCGTGCCAATCTAGACGCTCTTTTCCGCAAATGCTTTTAACAGAAAACTTTTCCGTTAAAAGCATTTCCGGAAAATCATGCCAGTCTAGACGTAACCACTGTATTGGAGAAATCAACAATTTAAAAGGCAGGAGGGCCAAATGAAAAATAGTATAGGGCTCCTGTGCCCGCACCAAGAGAGGACACATTCACCATCAGTCTTCCAAAAAGAAGTCAGCCTAGTTTAGGACTCAAATGTAGATGTTTAAAAAAAAAAACATTTCCCTGAATTGTAGAGTGAAACTGACCCACACAGCACTGATGCTTGGAAAGCAGAGATGAGCAATGACTTGCTGTTAGCAAAATGCACAGATTCCTGCGTTTGTTTTTGTTCAACTGGGCAGGGCGAACACAGAGGGTAGGTCTACACTGCCAGTTTTTTTGGGAAAAACGGCCGCTTTTCTGAAAAAAAGCTTCATTTACGTCCACACTGCAATCGTGCCCTTTCAAAAAAATCAAAAGAACGGAGGGTTTTTTTTCTGACATTGGTAACCCTCTTTCTACGAGGAAGAAGACTTTTGCTGAACGAGCTCTTTCGGAAAACAGTGTGTGTGGTGGGAAAGAAGGAGTTCTTTCTGAAGAAGAGGAAAGAGGAAAAAGCATGGGTGCCCTAGTGGCCACTCCACCCATAGCAATCACAGCTTACATGCGAGAGAGCGTCCATTCAGTGTGAATGCTCTCTTTTGAAAAAGCAGATTGCTTTTTCAACGCGCTTTGGCAGTGTGGACGCTCTCTTTCGGAAGAAGTTTTTTTGGAAGATCTCTTCTGGAAAAGCTTCTTCCGAAAGAAGCCTGCAGTCTAGACGTGGCATGAATGAAATGGCACAAAAGGGTCCTCCTCCCATGAAAGGAATGGTCTGTGTGGCACATGACCTAGCAGTGAAGCGGAGCTGGCCTAGTGTCGAGTCTCCTGAAACACAATAATGGCACTCAAGAAGCTTAGTAAAGAAAAAGCCGCCCCCCTGCTCCAGATTGTTGTGTGAGAGAAATGAAGGTAAAACACTGGCCCTGGTGAAGTCAACAAGTGTTTTGCTGTTGACACGAATTGCGACCAGGAGAATCAGCGCCTGGCTGCTACTGTGATTTGAGCGAGTCAGGAGAAAAATTCTGATGGAAATTTTCTTCAACGGAATTTTCCAGTGAAAAAGTAAAAAAAGTTTTGCAGCAGCAGTTTAATGTTAATGTTTTGATAGAAGACGGCAGCTCTGTTCTTGCCAGCGTGGGTCTGTCTACGCCAGTGGTTCCCAACCTTTTTTATACTGCAGACCGGCAAACTCATTCAAAAACTTTTGGTGGATTGGTACAGAAACATCAGCATATTCATTGGGGCAATTAATGTATTTGCATATTCATTATGGTCATTTGTTTTACGCGGTCATGTGTTATTTTAAACTGCATCTGTATGCACACAATACATGTCATTGGAACGGATTTTTTGTTACTATTTGTCCCCCCTCAAAGTATTCGCTTTCCACCTTAAAAAAATCATACGTAACACATCGCTAGCGACCCAAAGTGTTTTATTAAAGTGGCCCAATAAAACAAGGCTGCCTCTGGAGAGACCCTTTTCTCTGACCCCTTCCCAGCCTAGCCACATCCTCACTCCTCATGTCCCCTTCCCTACTAACACACTCTTGTCTGGACTCGGAGCAGGGAGTTTCTGCCACCGAGGGAGTGCCCACCCCAGCCAGGAAACTCTGTGCGGGCGGGGCTCAATTAGCAGCTGTGCGGCCACATAGCTTACAGGGAACCCAGCCGAGCCAATCATCAAGCCATGGGAGCGTGGTCTCACAATGTGCCGCAGCTCAGCAGCCAGTGGTTCGTGGCCCGACACCAGTCCTCAGAGCAGCAGATGGGAACCACTGGTCTACGCCACAGTGAAATACCCACAGCGGGCCCACGAGCGGGTTGAGTCCCAGAACCTGGGTTTCAACCCGAGTCCCAATGTCTACCCAGCAATTGTATAGCCCTGTGAGACTCCAGGGTGAATGGCTCCCCTCCCCCTCCACTGAAAATGTTATACTGTTTGGGTTTTTCACAGAATTAGAATGAAACGAAATTGCAAAATCCTCCATGAACGGAATTATCTTTCTCAGCCCAGATCTAATACACAGATGCTAGTTTGGCTATTCCGTCGTGTGATGACCTGCCTGCCTGGAATTAGCTGTGGTTATAATACTACTTTCCTTTTTTTTCCTCTCTCTTCCTACTTCCCTGTTTTAGTTTAGTGACTTTAATAGACTCCTTCAAAACCTCATGACTGCATGCCTGACAGTTGTCTCTCTATGGTCCACAGATACCTACTCCACATACCAAATTTTTCACCTCCCTTGGGTCATCTCCCAGCCACGATCCTAGCGAGGGCTGGCAACAGATATAGTACGCTTCCCGATATTCAGATTATTTGTTCCAGTGTGAGGCTATGTCTACACTGCTGAGTTTTTCCTGCCGTGTCCAGGAAACGCGTCTGCTCTTCCAACATTTTTTCAGAAGAGCAGACATGCTTTTTCGGCATCCCTGTAAACCTCGTTTTACGAGGAAGAAGGGATGTCTCGAAAAAGGGTTTTTTTCCGACATTTGGCCCCGTGTATATAGGCCAAATGTCAGGACGGCCTCTTTCGAAAAAAGGAACGGAAAAAGCTATGTAAATTGCGGTTTACAATTTTCATAGCTTTTTCTGGAAGAAGAGTGTAGTGTACACATATCCTGAGCAGGCTTGTCGGGGAGCCATTGTTTAAGATCCCAGATCAGCAGTTGGATAGATGTACAGATAAATCAAAGGTGTTACTGCAAGGCAGCTGTGGGAGCCAAACACAGGCACCCAACTGCCTTTGGCGCCTTTGAAAAGCCCACTCTGGGTTTCTGAGGGTTAGCTTCTCCCAGTGGCACGGAACGCAGAACAGGAAACCGGGCTGTTCTAGGTGTTTGACATCATTCTTCTTCCTCTGCGGGTGGAAGGTAAAAATATTCCTAAGTGCTTCTGTCGGACACACATAGGGTTCACCAAAAATACCGGACCCAAAAAATAAAGCGCTGGGAAAATTTTGTTGCGCAAAAAAAAAAAAATGCTGGGCTGCTGAAATGCAGTTGTGGCCCCTTTAATTGCTGGGCCCACCACCGGCCACTCCCCTCTCCCCTGCCATGTGTCCTTTGGGCGCCAAGCCGGGGAAAGCAGAAAATACTGGACATATCCGGTGTTTTCTTAATTTCTTGAACCAGACAGAAGGTGTAAATACCGGACTGTCCTGTTCAAGGCCGGACACCTAGACACACACACTTTCTGGACCAAAATTTAGAGGGTTTTTTTAAACAGCTGCTTTGCAAAGCCTAATATCAGGGGAACCTCTTCATAAACGGAGGCTTGCGGGAAAGATGGGCAGAGTCATCGCACATGTACCAGCCACCAGGAAAAGGAGCTGGATCGCCTTTCATTATCCAAGCTCAGCAACGAAACAAAGTCAGGATGGCAGAGGAAAATAAAATTCCCTCCATCTTTAACAAGCGGTAGTGATAGTGGTAACCCAGGCAAGGAAAGCTGTTCTGAGAGAATGCCTGCTCAATAACCCCCCTTCCAGCCAGGCTGGGGGAGAAGGAAAAATCCTCTGGATCACTTTAATCTTTTAAGGAGTCTGTCCCATGAATGCAGCAGCAATTGAAAAGTGACGACTGATTACCACCAGTGCAGGGACAGCATAGGCAGCAGCCGTGGGGTCACGTGGGGTGACGTGGACAGCAAGGGCAAGCGCTGAGTTTGGGCTCTCCGGTCTTGGAGGAAGCTGTCACAGAAGAGGCCACTTACTGTCAGCGCTGGTGAAATAATCCTGCCTTTGCTGTGCTGGATCCGTGGCCTACAATGGAGCTGCGCCCAGCTACACCAGCTGAGGATCCATGTCAGGGAGAGGAGCAATGTTCTTTCTCATTTTTTCCATCCATGTGTGAAATAAATTTTGTTATGTGCACCGAAGCATGTATGGATGTGCACCACCCCACTAAAACACCTATCAGCCAGCTTTCCTACCCAGAGCCTCTTATGCCCATTGAGAACCCCTCCCTGCTCGGGGTATCCCATCTGTATTTGCTGTAGCGGGTGGATGACATTGTATTATCCCAGAGCAGTGTTTCTCAACCAGTGGTACCTGGTTCTCAAGAGAAGTCTGGTGCAGAGGGATACATCAACACAACTGAAATTTGGAGAAAACTGAATTGTTGTTTTAAGTTTTACCGCGTTTTATTATTTTTGTACTTTTTACACCCAAAAATTTCATCGCCTGACCGGCTACGATTAATTGTTTAAACAAATGCGTAGAAAAAATTGTGTGTGTCTGGAAACTATAGGTACTGGAGGTACTTATAAGCTTTTTTTAAAGGGGTACTTTATAAAAAAAAAAGGCTGAGAAATTGCCCTAGAGCACGCTCCCAACTTCCAGTCTTCCGCCAGCAGGGCTAGAGGCCCCTCCTTCCCCAAAGAAAGAGGAAATAAAATACCGACCAACCCAGAAAACTTCAGACCCACCTGCTTGCATGTTGTAAAAGACGGGAACGTGTTGGGTCATGGAGAGAGGAAGGAAGGTCTTGTGGGCATAAGTCTCAGGACAGCTGGCTGTGCCATAGAATTCCTGGCTCTGCCCATAGATTTCTAATGTGACCCCCGGGGAAATCAGGCACAGTAGCATTTAGAAGCCCTGTTAGTGAGGCCCTGTTTTATTCTGGCCCTGATCCCACGTCCTTCACCAGGAGACAGTTCTCAGTCAGAGAAGCTTCCAGTCTAAATAGAGACAACTGACAGGATGGCAGAGAGGAGACAGCGTTTAATCTCTGTGGGCCTGCTTTGTAGAAGGGTAGGAGGTAGCGCTTCCTTTGTCTCTCTTGGCTATTTGCAGCGTAAGCTGGTTGGGGCTGGGGCCGTCCAGCATAGCAGGTCTGTGCAGCACACAATGCAATGGGGCCCTGATTTTAGCTGAGGCCAAAGACCTAGAATCCTAGAGCTGGAAGAGATCTCAGGAGGTCATCAAGTCCAGCCCCCTGCCCAAGGCAGGACCAATCCCACAGTGTACATAACTCGGGCGTTCTCCGGGGGCGTGTTCAGGTACGATGCTGGGGGTTTACATCATGCTCTCTGTGAAAAGTTTTGGACTAGGAGTTGAATCATTATAGCCTATAGCAGAAAATCACTTCCCATAGGACCTTGGGCAGACACAGGCCGGCTCTGTGCCTCAGTTTCCCCACCCATAGCAGAGAGGGATTAGAGTGCCTACCCTGCCAAGATGTTGCAAAGCTCAGCTTGGTAATGTTTGTAAAGTGCTTTGGGATCCTTGGGTGGAAGTATTGCTGTGGGTGCTCCTAGTGCCCGGTACTGCTGCCCAACGGCCAGGATCTGCTAGCCTAAGCGACAAGGGGGACGTGCTTTGCTCTGAGTCCTCACGTGCAGTTTCATAAACCAGGCAGGAGCGGGGCAGCAGATCCTGACTCTTCGTACCATGCTCTGACCACTAGGCTATACTTCCATGTGCCAAATGAGCCTGGTTCCCGGAATGCTTTGAAAAGTGATGCCGGCTTCCGTTCCTTAGAAAGCATGCCTGCTCCTTCCTCGCCGAAGGTGTCCTAGCTCATAGCATCCTAGAACCGGAAGGGACCTGGAGAGGTCATCAAGTTAGAAAATCTCTGCACACGGCAGTGCAGCCTGCCTCGGTTAAGCTGTACAACCCTCTGTCCTCTGAGAGAGCTTAGCTCATTATTTTTTATTACTTGGGTGCTATACTAAAAAAGCATGCTCTGCCTGTGAACACAGCCTCTGCCAGGTCTGATTAAGGGCCCACGGCTGATGTTACCAACTCCCAACATTTAAAAATCACAAACTTGCCTTAAAATCGAGTCCTCCCCCCTTCCCCCCACACACAAAAAAGCTGGGTTCTTTTTATTTATTTTCTGGTCTTTGAACCGTCTGGGGTCACATTTTCAACCCTTTCTTTGCAGCCAGGAGAGCCAGAAATTGACTTTTTTTAGGAAAGTGGAAGCAGAGTTGTAGTCACCTAATTCCCAAAACAAGGGCTTTACGAAAAAAAACATGTTAAATAGGAAGTGGTAGCAAAACTGCACTGGCCCTTCCTTTTATGCCCTTGAATGTTTTTAAAAGAGTTAATGCAAAAGTGCCCAGGAATAGGCCTAGGTTATTTCAATAGGCGATTTTTCTTTGTTTGCTTCCTTAATTCCAGCAAAAAGGCTTTTATGGGTGGCATGATTTTAACCTTTCGCCTGCTGCTATGGAAACTCAAGGGGAACAGCCTAGTGCTAAAGAACAAAACTGACTAGGAATAGAAAGTGAAACTGACCAGTCTAGTGTATTTCAAAGTCTCTGCTGAGGAGGGGGGGGGGAGCAAAGAAATTAATGGTGATGAAAATTCTGTATGATAATCTGGAGTGGAGTTGGTCTAGTAGAGTGTACGGCAGGTGGTGGGGCACGAAGCAGGACACCTGGGTTCTGTTTCTAATCCTGCCCCCAACATGCAACTTCAGATCAGTCACTTCCTGTCTCCCGGCCAGATCCAAAGTCTTTCAACGGGCTTCTGTGCTTTGTTCTGCCAGTGTTGAAAATGAGGGTGGTGATACCCCCCCATTTGTCGAGCTCGATGAGATCCTCACCTGAAAAGCAATGAAATAAAGGCAGGGAGGGCGTTAGTAGTAGCAATCCAGGTTCGAAATGATAAGCAGGCAAGCGATTTTTCTCTTCGGTGCCCCCCACAGCATCTGCAGATCTGTTGATTAGTCCTTACTGGTCTGGCGGCGAGGGGGAGTGTCTGGGTATATTTTATCCCTGTTCCTGTCTACCGTTGGGAGGTTTAGATTTCTTCCCTTTGTGTGTTCCTACCCTGAAAAAAAATAATCAGTGTTGCTTTAAAAAGCAAACAGTCCTACCCTGTCCAGTTTCCTCTTTGTGCTTCTCCTCTCAGGGTTTAAGCTGAAATGCTCTAGGCTAGTGTGTGAGAATGTGGGGATGTGTGTGTGGGTGCACACACGCATTTGTGTGCACATTTGCATGCAGGCGTGCTTGCTGGGTATCCTAGCAGATAGAATAGTTCATGGTGGGACTCGGGACAGCCGGCCTCTATTGCCAGCTCTGCGACTAGCCTGCTGGGTGACCCTGGGCAAGGCATCTCTCTCTCCTGTCTGTGCCTCAGGCTTCCTGCCTGTAAAATGGGGACAATGCCCCTGATTGCCTTTGTAAAGTGCCGTGAGATCAACGGATGAAAAGGGCTTTGATAGGATCTAGGAATTAGCATGTGTGTGGAGCTGTGTGACTGTGTGTGTGATGCTACATAGGTTGCAAGAAACTTTGCTACCACCGGTCCTTAGCAAGGAAAAGCCATGTGTGTGTTAGCAACAGGCCCACGCTCACCCTCGACGCTTCTCCCTGGAGGGCCTGGACACTCACAGCATTCACAGATCTGCTGCGTCCAAAGAAGTGGGGCACCTCAGCCTACCAGCTTCCCCTCAGCTCGCTGCTCTGCCCAATCCACCGCATTGAAACGCAGTTGTGGTGAAACAAGGACACCTGTGTTGAACTCAGAGCCGCAATTCAAGTTGCAGTCTTGGAACCGTACAAAGCAAAATCATAACTCGCCTTCTAGAACCTAGACTTATTTAACTAGATACTTCTTCATCTTCCGGAACTGGGCGCATCCCAAAATCCTGACAGCCATTCACAGCTGGGCCTGGCTTGAAATCCCCTGTTCAGGAGATGAAACACACTGCCAGCTTGCCTCTGAGGTGAAGGAACCCTGGCTGTCTCTTTCTGCAGCCCCAGACACATCAAATCAGTCCTTCTCTCTTTGTTCATAAACCAGACCCCCTCTTGCTGCTTATTCCTTTCTGTCCATTTTGCAATCTCTTCTCGGGTTTGCAGAAGAGATCTTGTTTAGCTTGCGGCTAACAGGCATCCATCCATCAGGAAACCATCAATGCAGACAAAGACACAAATCGCTGTTACCCCCCCACCTGAATGGAACCTGTGTGAAACACACCACCTCCTAAGTGCCTGCCTTAGAACATGATTTTCTGTATTGACACACAACTCCTTAAATATTAGCCACACATTCATTTTGCAATGATTCTGAAAACCAGCAGGTTACTAGCCCAATAGAGACCTTGCACCAGTAAGGTGAACAAACGTGCCTATATCTGGACCAGGGAATCCCTGTAAAACCCCACTGCCCTCCGTCAGTCAGCACTTAGAAGCCCCTGGATCACAGCATGTGTGTGTGTGTGTGTGTGTGTGTGTGACAGCATGCATAGGGGTGTGTGTGTGTGTGTGTACAATTTTAAACACCTCCACTTCCTCCTATGAAACCAAATGTTACCATAAAAAAATTGAGGCCCACTTAGGGGCAGACTTTTAAAAATCACTTGTATCTTTCAGGTGAAATCTGGAAAGCAAAGGTCCCCCCATATATTCCACAGTGGCATTAAAGAATCAAGGATACTCTTCATAGAAGCAGAGTCCTTGGCTAAAATTCCCCCACAAGCTCTCTCGCAGGGTGGTGCTGTTCAGCAGTGGGCACAGCCAGTAATGGTGGCCTTCCCGCAGTGCTCTAGGAATGCAACATAGCTAACGGGGGATTGCTGGTAACCAAGCTTGGCAGAAATTGATTTTTTTCTCATTTCAGCAGAGAACATTGATGTTTGTTTTCAAGCCTCTATTTTTATTTTTATCCATTGCAATTTTCACAGTTGCACACCATGATGGGTTTTAAACATTTTTTAAAAATGTTTGTCTATTTATTATTTCACAGTCATGGGAAATCCTGGAAAACAGTTATTTAATGACAATTGACATCGTCATTCAAACAATTAAACCCTTTTCAATGTTAAAACCCCAATTGTCAACATCACAGGTCAAACTATACAAAATAAATAGCTGTAAATCAAACTCTCATAAGTTCACAGGCAGCTTTGTTCTAACTTGGCCTATCTGTAAATTCTATTGTTATTGATAGAAATATTGTGTGAGGAAATTGACATTTACTGATAGACATCCAATCCTTCCAAACCTACTTGTAACATACAGCGAGGCCTGTGATGAGCTGGATTCTCCAGGGGCAGAATCTTAAGCAGGGATGGATAACGTACAGCCCAGGGGCTGGATCCGGCCCCCAGTTTGAATGGATCCAGCCCCCGAGGCACCTGCATCCTCCCTCCTGCCCAAACACCCCAGCCCAAGCCTGTTATCTGGCAGACACCTCCTGCATACTGACCCCCTCTTTTTGACCCTGCTCCAGAGCCTAGGGGGACTCACAAAATCTACTAGCCCAGGTTCCCGACTGATTTTTCTGTGGGTCAGCAGCTAACAACCCAAAAAGGTTCCCCACCCCTGTCTTAGGGCTTTTACAGCAGAAAATCAACCCCCTACTTTCTTCTTAAAGGACTCTGCCTTGAAGTGCTTTGGTGGAATCCCTAGAAAGCCGTGATCAGATCACGGAGACAAGTAACAAGTTTACATGACAGTTCATCATGTCCCCGTCCTGGGCTGATTATCTTGCTATTTTGTGCTGTAACCAAGCAAGGCCAAAAGCCAGCCATGGGCTCATCTGTCCCTGCCCCTTTTACTTGATCAGCACTGATGACCTTTTCTATATCATTGCACAGCCAATGCCAAGCATTGGAAAATCAGTCCTCCTAGACATGAGGCAACAGTAAGATATTTAAGCTTCTATTGGGTGGGTGTGAGGGGTTTCTAAGGCAGTGGTTTTCCACCTTCTTTCTCATTTATGGGCCCCTAAAAATTTCGGATGGAGGTGCAGGCAGATCCCTTTGGAAATCGTAGACATAGTAGCACATCCATGCGCATCAAGCATTTCCCTGCAACTCCCAGAGCTGGAAACATACTTTAAAATGAAAATTGAGAGTTTCCCACAGTCACATGACTCTGGGAGCTTTGGGGGTTAAGTGAAACACTAAGGCTATGTCTACACAGCAGCATTATTCCGAAGTAACAAAGAGCGCATCTACCCAGCAAGCCGTTATTTCGAAATGATGGCGAGCTGGAGGACTCCTTACTCCGAGTCCTGTCACCCTCAATTCACGAGGAATGAGGGAAGGTGAAGGAATAGAGTGTTCTTCCCTTGATTTCCTGCTGCTCAGGTTTCAGAACTCAAGCTCCAGCCCAAATATCTGCACCCCACTTTTACAGCCCCTGGGAGCGCCAGTGACAAAGGCCAGCTGTTTGCATTGCAGACTTACTCTACGTCTTCCCTCTGTCTCATCCTTAAGACAGGTGGCCCACTGCTCAGCTACCTCACAACTAAAAACACTTAAAAAACAACGAATGGTCCTGTAGCACCTTAGGGGACGTCTACACAGCAGCGTTACAATGCACGTTTGTAACAAGCCTTTATTTCGAAATAATGTCGATCTGGAGGACTTTTTAGTCTGGCTCCTGGTAACCCTCATTTAATGAGGAGTATGGGAAGTCGGAGGAAGAGTGCTCTTCCCACGACTTCCTGCTGTGCAGACAGGGCCGAAAGCCGAATTAAGCACTTTCAACTTCAGCTCTGCAATTGACGTAGCTGAAGTTGCGTCGCTTAATTCGACGTTTGCCCTGCTGTGTAGATGTGCCCCAAACAGTGTGCATGTTGGCAGCACAGAGCATGAGGTTTCTTCCCACAGAGCTCCTCCTGATTCCAATCTGCACACCTAGCCAGCCGTGCAAGCGGGCTTTTTCAAAAATACCTTTTGGCGTCCTCAATGAAAAGCAATTGAATAATTCATTTGACATGTGTTGTGCTCTTTTTCTAAGGCAGTGGGTGTCTACTTTGTTTCAATTGTGGGCCCCTACAAAATTCCCAATGGAGGTGCCAGAGCCCTTTGGAAATCTTATACCTCTCCAGGAGTCTCCCCGTGATCTGTGGATCCCAGGTTGAAACCCATTGTTCTAAGGATTTATATTCCCCCCCAGGGTACAGAGCTGGGGCCACAAGCAAGCATAGACATCAAATACTTCATATGCCAGATTTCATACCATGTTTCAGTTTCTCCATCACCAGCCATTTTTGAATCCCGGCTGGGTGTTTTTCTCAAAGATCTGTTCAAACAGAAATTATTTTGGGGGAAGTGGCATGCAAGAGACTGGCCAAGATGGCCTTAGAATCTACAACTCCTCCCCCAAAGTCAAGATTTTTAGTGGTGTGATTTTGAGCCCCTGAATTTTTGGGGTGCCTGATTAGAGATGCCTTACATAGGCATGGATTTTGGGGGGGATGAGTGCTAAGTGTTTCTATCTGCATGAGACACTCTGCAAAGTGCCACTGCTTATCTTTTTCCAGTCTGAGATCTGAGGACATACTGTACTAGCTGGATTGTTCTGATTTCATCCAAGGGGATGAGGTAATATAGTTTCCTGAATGCAGGGAACCTGCTACTAGGAGAAAAGTAATATTGAAGTCAATTAACTGGGCTGAGACACAGGTGATTGTGGTTCTATTTTGTCTTATGGTTCCCATCACCATAGCATCTGAACACCTGCCTGCAGAACTTTCAGGCTATGTCTAGATTGCAACCTTTTTCCGTAAAAGGGATGCAAACTAGACACATCGCAATTGCAAATGAAGCGGGGATTTAAATCTTCCCCGCTTCATTTGCATAAACATGGCTGCTGCGTTTTTCCGGCTCGTGGCTTTGCCGGAAAAAAGCACCAGTCTAGACGGGGATCTTTCGGAAAATAAAGCCTTTTCCGAAAGATCCCTTATTCCTCTTACAATAAGGAATAAGAGATCTTTTGGAAAAGACTTTATTTTCCGAAAGATCCCCGTCTAGACTGGCGCTTTTTTCCGGCAAAGCCCCGAGCCGGAAAAAAGCGGCAGCCATGTTTATGCAAATGAAGCGGGGAAGATTTAAATCCCCACTTCATTTGCAATTGCGATGTGTCTAATTTTCATCCCTTTTACGGAAAAGGGATGCAGTCTAGACACAGCCATAGTGACATGACGCACATCTGTCAGGATTAACACCTGGCTCTGCTACTGTCTTCCTGCAGGGGTAACTCCGGGCACATCTGCACTGCAGGGCTAAACTCAAAATAGCTCAAGCTACACTAATTGCGTAGCATAAGTCGAAATAACTTATTTCGACTTTTGGCGCCCTCTACACAGCAGTTATTTCAAGATAGAGTGCTCTTCCCCCGACTTCCCTTACTCCTCATACAATGAGGCTGCGTCTAGATTGGCATGATTTTCTGGAAATGCTTTTAATGGAAAAGTTTTCCGTTAAAAGCATTTTCGGAATAGAGCGTCTAGATTGACACGGAAGCTTTTCCACAAAAGCACAAAAGCCAATCTAGACGCACTTTTGCGCAAAAAATCCCTGATTGCCATTTTCGCGATCGGAGCTTTTTTGCGGAAAACAAATCTGAGCTGACTACACTGGCCCTTTTGCGCAAAAGCTTTGCGCAAAAGGAACTTTTGCCTGAACGGGAGCAGAATAGTATTTCCGCAAGAAGCACTGATTTCTTACAGTAGGATGTCAGTGCTTTTGCAGAAATTCAAGGCCAGTGTAGACAGCTGGCAAGTTTTTCCAGAAAAGCGGCTGATTTTCTGGAAAAACTGGCCAGTCTAGACACAGCCTGAGAGTTGCAGGAGTTGAAGTAAGCAGCCCTCCAGCTTGACATTATTTCAACATTATGTCAAAATAACTGATTGTGTGTAGACGCGGACTATGTTATTTTGGAATAACATCTATTATTCTGAAATAATGCTGCTGTGTAGACATAGCCTGTCTCTGCTCTAAGGATGCTATTACCAAAGACCTGTCTAAGGTTAGCTGGGTAATGTTTGTTAGCAGCTTAGATATGACACTGAGTATTATGGAACACCCTGCCAGTAAATAAATATAATTGGTCAAGATAGGGGGCTAAGCAGTATAATAGGACTTTCCCATGTCTCATTTTTGGGAACTGGACTGTTTGCTTGAGGCTACTTCATGGGCATGACTGATTTTCTATCCACCACTCACTGGGTCGACCCTCAAAATGCCACCTAAGCCTGGTCTACACTAAAGCAGAAGGTGGACTTAAGATATGCAACTTATGTAGCTGGAGTTGACGTATCTTAAATCGCCGTCTGCACAGCGGGAGGTCGGCAGGTCTTCATCCTCACTAAACCCTCTAAATCGAACCCTGGAAGATTGACCATGGCAGCGTCGGTCTCCTGTGTAGTGTGGACAGGCCCCCTAGTAAGAAACAGTTGCTACCCCAAAGAGTTTGCAATCTAAATAGACAAGGGCTGGGTGGGGAAACTGAGGCACAGAGCAGGGCCGTGACTTATCCAAGGTCACCCAGCAGCTGAGCCGAGAGGAGCCACCTGGCCAGGTGTCTTAAAGGGAAAATATTAGCCACAGTCCGATTGTACTGGGTGGTCTCCAGCACTTTCTAGTGGCATCTCTCCAGGCACCCAAATAGTATCACTCCTGTTGTACCCCCATGGGGAAACTGAGGGACGGCAAGACCCACTGGGACTGGGACGCATGCGGCGGGCCGATGGGCACAGAGCCCCCCTCTCTGCCAAGCCTCGGGTGACAGTGACCCGACTCTCCAAGGGATGGCTGCCGCGGCTGAGCCCACACCGACGGCTTCCACGTGTGAGCACGTGCGTGTGCCTGGCTAGCTCCTTTCTCCTCCGTGCGCTCCGGGGTTAGATAACATGGAGCGCAGCCAGGCAGCGGGCAGGCGCGGCTCCCCTCCCCAGCCAGGGGGCGGGCGGGGGGAGCCGGGCAGGGGGCTGCGGCTCCTCGGGAGCCGGCGCAGGGGAAGCGAAGGGCGAGACGTGGCGGGCGCCTCTCGTGCCCTCCCCGCGGGGACTGGCCCGGCCTGTTCCAGCGGCCCTTGCACGGCGGCTCGCAGCCCGGGGCGGGCGAGGGGAGGCTGCGGCACCTTTAAGAGAAGGGAGGACCCCTTTTGCCCTTAGAGAAACCAGGAAGGGAGTTCAGCATCATACGGGGCTTTGCATATACAGTTACAGTAGGGGCAGTAACACCAGCGAGAGAGGGAGAGCTGGCCGGGAACTGACTCCAAACTCCAGGCAGACCCCCCCCTACCCCCAGCCCCGCCACCCCCAGGACCAGCAAGGTAAGACTCGGGGGGATCGGGCGTTCTCGGGGGGTGGCGAGCACGGCCGATTGAGTGGGGAGGGGAGGTGCTGAATCAAGGGGACATTTCACCCCCCTCTTTTCTCCCCCCCCCCCCCTAACAGGGAGGCTGCTTTGGAAGGAGGAAAGTCCCTGCTCCCCTTGGCTTGGGCTTTACTTTATTCCCCCTCCCCCAACTTTATCAACCCTGGGATTTTTTTTTAAGGGAGGGGGGCAAAGGGAGAATTTACAGCAGCTGGAGGAGGAGGGGGCAGAGTGTAAGCAGAGCGCGAATGTGTGCGGGGGGGTGTCATTTTCTTCTCCATGTCCTACGGAGGGTGTTTTTAATCTGCCTGTCTCTTTGCATTAGGCAGTTGCGAGGCTGGTACTTGGGGCTGGGGTTTGCAATAAGCTGGGGGGGGGCAGTTGCGGGGGTTGCAATACAGTGGGGAGGGAACTGGGGGGGGTTGCAAATAACTTTGCGGCCATGCAGTTAATGCAGTCCCCCCACCCTCTATTCTCTGCTGCGTGCATACGTTGTACTTGGCTGGGCTGGTGCTTCCTGGGGGGGGGGGAGTTTTTTTGAGGGGGGGCTTGCAAGAAAATGGGGGGAGTCTCGCAAGGAGGGGGTGGGAAAAGGAGGCTCTTGGGAGTTGTAGTGTTCCCGCCCCGCTCGGCCTTGCAGGTGCAATGGGCTCGTGGACTACGACTCCCAAGTCGCCCCGCGCAGGGCCGGGCGCCCCTGAACCAACCCGCGACGGGAGGTGTGTTGATGGGCGGCCGGCCCGGCCAATGGGAAGACGTCCTCCGCCCCTCTCTCCCGCCCGGCTCCGCCTGGCCAATGGCGGACCGAGGGCGCTGCGAGAGTGGGGGGCGGGATGCGGAGGCGCCGTCGAGAGCAGCTCGGCCAGCGGGGCAGCGCCCTCCCTCCCCGGCACTTCCGGGCCGCTCCCTCCGCGCGCCCCCCCCCTCCCATGGGCAGCGCAGCCCGGGGGAGAGGCGGGGTCCCCGGGCCGCGCGCTCAGGAAAGGCCGCGGCTGCGGGGCCTAGTGTAGGCCCGGGCCTAGGGTGGTGTCCGCAGGCCCCAGGCCCGGCCCCCCGCCCCCACCCCCAGCTCAGGCCTCCATTGGTGGCGGGCCGCCCGGGGAGGGGTGGGGTGTGGCGCGCGGCCAGGCTCCCGCTGGCAGGGAGGGGGCCGGCTCGCGGTGGGGCTTGGCGCCCTGCGGAGGGGAGGGGGGGGCGGGCCTCTCCAGCCCGCCGAGGGGAGGGAGCTGGGTGGGGTCCTGGCGGGGTTGGGTCCAAGGAGACAAGGTCGCCCATGAGCCTGCGGGGGGGGGGGGGAGCTCGCTGGCTCGCTCTCCCCTCCCTTGGCAGCCACAGCAGACGTGGGGGGGGGGGGAGCTCCCAGGCTGCCTTGTCTTTCCTCTCCCCCCTCCCCACCGCCTCACGCACCCGGACAGTGGCACCAGGCTGCAGGAAGCAACATGCAGCCGGATAATCCACCCCTGGCGCGGACTCTGTGTGTTGGGGGGGGGATGGAAAAAAAAATCCTTTGCCTGGCTGTGCACAGCGCCAGTGAATGGCCTGGAGAGGAGACACTGCTCTGCTAGCCCCCCTGCGGCTGGGGAGCCCCCCAAGTCTGTAAGCAGCCACGCTGCTGCAGAGGCCGGAATGTGGAGGCCAAGCCTGTTGTACAGGGACAAGACTCACTAGCTCAGGCTAGTAGGCCCCCCGGGGGACTTTTCCACCCTGCCAGTATTTTGGGACTTCTTTGGTGCTCCTCTCCCTCCGAAGCCACAGCTAATCCTTGCATCGGGGGTGGTAGGGTCATAACTCAAGCATGTGATTTGGGCCCTGAGCCAGTATAAAAAGCTTTCCCATCCAGGCCAGGGAATATATTTGAAGGTTAGTTGCATGCTTCCAGTCGTGAACCACAACTCTTGTGGGGCTGATCAGTGACAGGTGGATGACTTGTGATGAGCATGGCTTGGACCTGGAGTTCCTAGCTAGTTGCAGAATAGAAGTGCTGTTGTCTGCTCCCTGTAGGTAAAGGGTTATACTGAGACCATGGAAGATGTTAAATTGTGAATGTATTGAATCTGTAGGTAGCTTGCAATTCACAAGATGTCAGACCTTTCTGTCAGGGATGTGTTTGCTTCCAAAGCTTGTGTGTTAGCTGTTGCTTCGTCTAATAAAATGCATCATGTTGGAAACCAATATGGCTACCTGCATCTTGTTCCCTGGAGGGTCCATTATATCTTAAGCAGTAGCCTGGACAGCGAATGGTCTTGACTCCCTGTAATAGCCCCTTGGTAGGATTTACAGCTGGTTGTTGAGTTAAACTACCAAGATTACCCACTCCTCTGGTAATTTTGTGCAATTAAATGCACTATTTATCTAGTTCCCAAAGTATGCTAGTCCCTTTATGAACAAATAGCAAAGATGCTTGTCATGTAGATTTGTGTATTCTAAATAACCCTCAATCTTTCAGCTATGTACAATGCAACAGCAGAGAAGTGGCTAATTCCTTAAATTTTGTTAATGCATGTTTGAGGAGATGTGACAGCATATTTCAGCTTGTCTTGGAGTGAAGGAGCAATGTGTGGTCACTTATGAAGGTTGATTTGGAAAAAGCAACAGGTTTAAGAATTCCAGCAACTTGCTTTACAGATGTTGTTTTAATTTTTTTGTAAGTATGAATGGGTTATTGGAGAGGAGCCATTCCTTTTCAGTATTCATTCTGGTCATTGTTAAGGCTTGTTCTGGGAAAAGAGGGAGTGAACCGCACAGCCCAAAGGTGGATGAGGTGGTGGGATTTTTCCACCATGCCTTAATTGTGCACAGGAAGAGTTTTGCAGTGCTGAAGTTGTAATAATTAGATGGTGGATAAAAATAATTCTGTGCTTTATGCTGATTTGTAGCTTTTTGTGTGGCATTGTTTTAGCTCAGAAATGCAACTTGTGTTGTGGTACTGGGACTTGACAATACTTAGCCAGATCTTAAAATAAGGGCATGTTTTTGAGGGGTGCCAAGTATTAGTAAATCCTGTTGTCTTCAGTTTGAATTGGGGCTACTGTAACCTCTGAATATCGAGCCCACAGTGCTTCAAAACTCCAGCATTACTCTGTAGGAATGTGAATTGAAAGGTGGTTTTTTTTTTTCCTTCCCTTATGGCTACTCTTTTGCAGCTGTAAGTAACTGGATTTTGTCAATGAGCCCAAAGCTCATTAACAAGTTAGAAAGTCAGTTAAAGCACCCTGGCCCAGATCCTCAGAGGATAGTTAGGCTTCCCTAACTTCCACTGATTTCAATGAAAGTTAGGAACCTAAACACCTGTGAAGGTCTGAGCCTCAGTGTTTCCATTGAACTGTTAAATGGGCATTTGTTTACCCTGTGGCACTAGTTGTGGAATTGAACAACCTAACACAAGTGCCTGTGTTTGAAATGTAGGCCTGTGAAATTGCTCTCCCATGTTTGGGCTTGGTTTTCAAAGGTAGGGGGAAGGTGCAGTTGAATCTCGATTAAAAGTGACAGCCTTAGAATAACTCACAAAAGTCTTCTGTGACAGACAATTACACTTCCATTTGTCATCTTGCTAATCAAAGCAATAAACAGTCATTCTCAACTTTGGAGAGACCAGCATGTCTTTGTAATTAAAAGCCTTTTGATGTGCAATATATGAGAGAGAAAATTAGCATCTTGGATGGTGAGAAGTATTTGGGCCAAATCCCATGACCCTTGGATACAAAATAGGATCTTTTCTCCCCCCCCCCCCCCATTCAGAACTCTCTTCTGATTGGTCGTATTGCCAGCCACTCAAGTAGTGTGTCCATGCCTTTAGCATCTGAACTCCCAGCGTCCCGTTAATCCTGGAACAGCTCCAGTAAGGTGTCAGAACAGGAGCAAATGAGGTCACACAGGCATTGGGATTCCATACAAATACCTGTGACAATTGAAGAGAAACAAAACATACTCCCATTCAGTATCTTCTTCATGTGCTGCCCGTAGTCTTGCATTCCCCATTGCTGAGAATCCAAATGTTGCAGCTGGATTCTGTAGAAAGGACGGGATCACATTGCTGATAATGTTGTTAGCTATCTAAGTGGCAGTAAACGTAAACAACCACTAGTCTTGCAGCACCTTAGAGACTAACAAAAAATGTAGATGGTGGTATGAGCTTTCATGGGCACAACCCACTTCTTCAGAGACCTATCCAAGTGGCAGTAATCAGCAGGCGATAGGGTGATCACTTGCGGAGTTAAAAAAAAAAAAAAAGATTTTCCTTCAAGACCATCCCCAAAACTTGGTACATGACTTTTCACTTTCTTCTGAAGCATTAGGCTTTGGCCGCTGGGAGCCAGGACCATAAATGTTCTGCTCGTATATGATGGGGGTGGAATGCTGCATTAAAGGGACTGCTGGTGTGGTTTTAGGTAGGGGTGGGAAATGAACTTCTGGTGAGCTCCAGCCTGGCTGCAGACAGGACTAAAGGAACCATTGCTTGGTCCCAAGATAATAAATCCTCATTCCCTGGTGACATAGTGCCCCAGAGTTTGCTGTTCAGGTTAGCACTTCAGTTGCATCTTGTCACTTTTTTTTTTTTAATTCTTTGCTGTTCATTGGAGTCATGGTCTGCAATTCCACAAAATCATACCTCGCTCTCCGGTAGGGTATGTGCCACTCCTTTTACAGCAGGTCCTGCATCTGGGGCAGAGCCACACAATGTATTTTAACACCATGTATTGTTACCTTCTGATTCACCCTCCTCCCACCCCCCAGCTATTTCCCACTGGTAAAACTGGAAACCAGGAAGTAGGCAGGTTCCCCCCCTCCTTCCTGTTTCTGAATGCATAGCCAGTACCAAGCTGACTGAAGCTTGGGCTTGTAGCTACAGGTAGATGTTCCCTCCTTATCCAGTCTCTTGCCCCAACAGGTAGAGAGGGCAAGAGGTGCTGTTCAGCGTTCCCTCCCTTTGTAGCTTCCAATCAGGGATTGTGCTGGAGGGCAAATAGTTAATGGCAGGACAGTTCCCAGGAGTTTATTTTATGGCATGCTTACTCCTGGGATTCATTTTTACACTCCAAATAATGTGCAATAAGACAAGAACTGTCTGTCTGTCCACAAAGCAGGCATTACATAAGGCCGGTCCTGCCTGGTGTGCTTTTTGTCAGGAAACCTAATGCTCAGCCTTTTTATTTTTTCCTTCCTGGTGCCGAGAAGATTATTGGCTTTTGAGGTGCCATTTGAGGCTATCAGAATAACACGAGACCTTTAAACTCGAAAGCCAGAGGGAGCAGGAAAGGAAATGTCATGCGCATTTGAGGGAGGGTTTTGGTCAGGGTGGAGGGGGCGTAAACTCAAAAGGGAAGCTGTAAAATGGTTGCCGTTGTGCAGCTGATTATTTGGGCCTCACAACCCGAGGGCAGTGAGGAAGCGAGGTAGCAGAGTATCCACAAAGCTAGCCTGAATGTATTTGTTTACAAGACAGAATAGTAAATGTGCAGGTGATTGCGTGGGCGTGAGAAGGCGCGGGAGAGTTGCCTGAATTGAAGAGAGAATTTGATTAATTTGTGGACAGAAACTATTGGTGAGAGAAGGGGACAAGTCCCGAGATGCCCAGTTCTACAGGTTGCCCAAGGTTGATGCTTTGGGACATGCTCAGGTTGCATAATGCATATCCTGCTTGAGTAAGGAGTGCAGGATTTGGCCTCAAATGCCTGACGTCCCTGCCTTCCAAGCAGATAGAGCTGACATATGGCCAAACCCCTCACCCAATCTTCAAGTCCAGAAGGAATTTTATGGACTGACTCCCCCTCTCCGCAGCTATGTGCCAGCTCCGTCCATGGCTCCCCGCCCAGCGAGGTCAGAGATTCCTTCCTTTGTGGTGTGCTGGGGAGTGGGTTGGCACTGGCGCCGGTTTGGTTTTTTTAGTGGTGATTCTTCAGGCTGATTCTGAGACTTTATTTGGTGATGTGGCCTTGTTGCCCTTTGAAAGTGTGCGTGTGTGCGTGCAGAGCTTGATTGCTTTCAGGACATAACACCGTTCTTCCTCTTCCAAAATGCACTTCAACCCTGCCCTTAGAAACAGAAGCCCACACGTAGTCACTAATTCACTTCCCAGCATTCTCCCCTCTGCACCCTCAGACTCCTCCATTTACAAACCTCAGACTCCACCCTTTACAAAAATGGTGGAGGCTGAGGTTTCCTAAGAGAGTTAAGTGTCCAGAGACAGTGGGAGTTGGACATTTCAGGAAGTAAAGCTGTCTTTGAAAATCCCATCCTACATTCAGCTTTAATGATGCATTCTGGACATTTTAAATATTTCCCTTTCAAAAATAATCAGTGCTCTACAAATCACCATGATCTGTCTGTTTCTTCATGGCAATACCAGAGCAGATTAGGGGGAGGAAAAAGTCAATTGGACCAAGACAGACGTATCAATAAACTTACTATTGGCCTTCATTGAGAAGTGGAAAAAAAGACCTTCCATTAAAACATGTATATGAGGGGAGAGCACCAGTGATGGGTGCTTGTTTGGCTGATGTGGCAGTAGTGTAGTACGTAAGCACGCACTTGTTCAGTACACACAGCGCTTACATTTGTGTGTGTAGCAACAGAGGCATCAAGACGCATTCCTGTGAGATTAAACGTGGTCCCTGATGACACAGGAGAAAATTGGCAAGAAGATCTGGGTGGAGTAACCAGTTAAGACAAACCTTGCAACACACAAGTAGTTTTAATTTGCCCTAGTTTTCAGTGTCAGTGGTGAAAATGGCTGTGCGTTGACGTAGCGTAGAAACGTCCCGGCACTGCCCTTCTATAGGTTATCTGGCTGGACTGCGTTGGGTTGTATTTAGCGGTGGGTAGGATTTGCTGCTTCTGCTGGGCCTTAACTGATTGGCTGGAAAAGAGTTTTCTTGTCTAAATGTCTGATGTGCCATACTGGGGGAGACTATTGGTCTGTAATCACTGTCCTGCTTCTGATGTTAACCAATACCTGATGCCCCAGCAGAAAATGGACTGCCCCACTACATGCTGCACGTGGTGTAATGCAACACATGTGAGTTCTTCCTGACCCCTGCAGTAATCAGTCTGTGCCGTAAAGCATGGGGATTTGATTACCCCATGTTAGTTTCCCTGGCCACAGATGCTGGCCATAATACCTAGGCCTTTAATAATTCAGCTATCGTGTTTCTCTCTTTCCAGCGGCAAAACAGTCTAACCATGCAGGCGTTGGCCTGAGACACTGAACGCCAGCAGCTCCTCTTGAGCATCTCACGTGAGGCTCTACAAAGAGTGATATTGCTGCTGCTTCTGCATTTACTGGTTGTCACTGTCAGGTGTCCCCTTGGCCCTTGCCTTGTGGCAAAGCCAGAAAACGGTGGGCCAGCTTTCAGTTTACCCTCCGCAGTCTTAATTCTCTCAGTGATTTTTTTCTGTTGTTTGCATTCTGGTTGTGCCTAGAGGCCTGCGGGGCTGGGTGCTGAGGCCGTCCCTGCCCCAAAGAACTCAATCTAAATAGAGGAGGCAGGTAAAGGGAGGACAACAGGCACGAAGAAGTAGTGAGGTGACTTGCCCTAGGTCACAGAAGAGTCAGTGGCAAAGCTGGGAATAGATCCCAAGTCTCCTGATACACAGTCCAGGGCTCCTACCAGTTAGATCAGGCTGCCTCCGATTTTTCTTGTCTCTGAACAAAATCCTAGTGGGTTTTGTACCCTCCCTTCAAATGATGGATCCAGGCTTTTTAGCTTAACAAATAATGTCACGGGGCGAGGGGATCGTACCAACATGGGGAACAAATATTTAATTACGAGCTGTTCCATCTAGCAGAGAAAGGTCCAACGTGACCATGTGGCTGCAAGCTGAAGCTAGATACATTCAGACTAGAAATGAGCTGTGCATGAGTAATGGTGAGAGTGATTAATCGCTGGAACAGTTTATCAAGGGTCCTGGTGGATTCTCCATCGCCATTTTTAAATCAAGATTGGATGCCTTTCTAATAGGGCTGTTAGCGTGTAGTCGTGTTAACAATTAACCGATAAGCCCGGGCTTATCGGTTCATCCTATCGACTACACGGACTTCCCCCCACTCCCACTCCCCCCCCCCATCAGAGGCAGCAAAGTGGGGGGGAGGTGGGAGGCAGGAGCTGGTACATATTGAGCATCCAATCCCATGGAGCCGTCTTGCCCCCTCCCTGGTGCTGTTGCCTCTGATAGAGAGGCTGCAGCACAGAGGGTGAGGGGAGCAGGCAGGAGCTGATACACATGGGTAGGGCTCTCTGTGGGTGCCAGCTCTGCAGAGCCACCTGCCCCACAGAGGCAGCAGGGGAGGGGCAGGCAGGAGCCGGTGCTTGGGGGGGGGGAGAACTGGCTTAAAAGCCAGCTCCCCATGAGCACCAGCTTTGGGGACCTGCCTCTCCCCCTCCCCTGTGCTACTGTCTGTGGGAAGCTCGGATCCTCCTTGGACAGAGGCTGTATCCTGCTGCCTCTGATACAGAGGCAGCAGGGTGGCATGAGGCTGGGAGCACACTGGCTGCAGGCCCCACCCTTGGGGGCTATCGAATAATCACGTAACCACTAAGATTTTGTGCAGATACACGATTATTGAATTGCACAATATCTCACGTCCCTACTTTCTAAAGTCTGATCTAGGGCTGTGGCGTCCAGCCTGCTAGCCACATGTGGCGAGTTGGCCGGTTGGGTGTGGCTAGTTTGCTAAAGCAATAGCCACGATAGTGGCTACTGTTTCAGAACTGGCTGGACACCATGGCGCCAAGCCAAGCAACCTTCGGCTCCCAGCCTGTCATGGCAGACTGCAAGATGCTTTGTTTACCTTGAGTGTCTGCAGGTACAGTCACCTCCTGCTCCCATTGGCTGCCGTTGGCCGTTCCAGGCCAGCCCCACACCTCTTCCCTGGCCTTTTCTATGCAGGAGGTCAGAGTAGATGATCACGGTGGTTGCAGTGGTATTGGAATCTGATTCTCCTGCTCACGTTCTCCATCCATGGCTGACCAAACCATCCTCTTTTGAAGATGCTTCCTCTATTAGATCATCCACGTGTTGGCTCTTTAAGTGCCAGAAGGGGAAGGACAAGGACTCTTTCCTGGTGGGCTGCAGTGTCCCTAATAATCACCTCGAAAACAGTGAGGAATCCCAGCCCTTCAACATTCACACAGAACCATTGATACCACGGAGTTGGTTCAGATTGGATAGCAAGTATCTCCCTGCATCATCACAAGCCCTGTGCAGGGGGAAGGATGGATCCGGATTGCGGGTTAGTCAGAGGGAGGAGGAGAAGGTATGCAGTCTTTCTTGCATCCCAGTCTGTGCTATGTGGGGGAGGGGTTGTCCTTACTGCTCTGTATTTCATAGCTAGAGCCTTTGACTTGATTATCTGAGAGCTTGCCGCAAAATCCTTGGAACGGTTCTGAGAGAGTCTGGCATGTTTAGAAGCCTCAGAGGGGTCATCATGTTAGTCTGTAACTTAAAAAAAACCAATGGTCCTGTAGCACCTTAGAGACTAACCAAAAAATATAGACAGTATCACCTGAAGCCCCTGACAGCTCATGATCCTATCTGTATTTTTGGTTAGTTTCTAAGGGCGCGTCCACCCAGTTGGGCTGAAGTCGAATTAAGCGATGCAACTTCAGCTACATCAATTGTGGGGCTGAAGTTGCAATAGCTTAACTTGGCTTTTGGCGGTGTCTGCACAGCAAGAAGTTGCATGAAGAGCACTCGTCCTTCGACTTCCGTACTCCTCGTGAAATGAGGGTTACCAGGAGTTGGAGTAAGAAGTCCTCCAGCTCGACATTATTTCAAAATAAAGGCGTGGAGGGCAGACGTGCATTGTAACGCTGCTGTGTAGATGTCCCCTAAGGTGCTACAGGGCCATTTGTTGTTTGTGTTTTTAGTTGTAGGGTAGCTGAGTGGTGGGCTGCCTGTCTTACAGATGAGACGCAGAGAGAAGACATAGAGTATGTCTGCACTGCAAACGGCTGGCCTCTGTCACGGACGCTCACAAGGGGCTGTAAAAGTGGGGTGTAGATATTTGGGCTGGAGCCCGAGCTCTGAAACCGGAGCCCAAACATCTACCCCACAATTTTACAGCCCCGCAAGCCTGAGGCCACTGCTGTGGGCCAGCTCTGGGTGTGTGTTTGTAGCGCAGACACCCCGCGTAACAAAGCTGGGAGCAGGATGCGGAAGTCCCTGACTGCCAGTCTCTGCTTTCATCACTCCCCTGCGCTGCCTCTCCAGCACAAATGGCTGGTCAGCATGTCCGTGTGTAAGGCAGTACGTGATATCCCTTTAGGAGGATCTTTGCTAGGTCAGCCTTCGGCTGTTCTCATCTGTGACACAGCAATAAAAGGAAAAAAGGTGAGTGTTAAATAGTTGTAAACAGGCTGGCATGTAACTTTCAAATCCTTGTCCTAGGACGCCTTCTCTCAGCTTTCCCTAACTTATCTGGCTGAAGGGGCACTGCCAGATTACCATTTGCCTTAACACTAGGGCTATGTCTACACTGCAGGCTTTTTGCGCAAGTACAGCTGTTCTTGCGCAAAAACTTGCTGGGTGTCTATACTGCATGCGTGTTCTTGTGCAAGTAAATTTACAGTACAGCGTCAGAAAAGAGGGCTTCTTCCGGAAGAGTTACTCCTCTCCCCACGAGGGATAAGCCCTCTAGTGCAAGAGCTCTTCCACAAGAAGGCAGTGCAGACAGGCAACATGAATTTCTTGTGCAAGAAACCCCTATGGCTAAAATGGCCATCAGAGCTTTCTTGCACAAGAGTGTCCACACATCTCTTTTGCAAAACCATATGGCAGTGTGGACGCGCTCTTGTGGAAGATCTTTTGCACAAGAACTCTTGCACAGAACAGTTCTTGCGCAGGAAGCCTGCAGTGTAGACGTAGCCTAGGGGTTTTGGTGGTTGTTTTTTCCTAGTACTGGGAACTGGACGAGAGCTGTTTGCCTCTCGCGTTTAAGATCTAAACCAAAAGAATTCAAATTCCATAACAACCCACTGTGGCGTTTGTGGTGTGGCCATTTTAGAGACAAATGGCCCTGACCAATTCAGATGCTCTGTCAAATATCGGCCTTAGGCTAACTTCTCTGAAGACGTACACGGTGTGCAGCCATTTCTGAGCTAGGAAATGGTTGCTGATTTAAGGGCGCTTTTCTTTGATTGGCTCTCTGGAGCAGCCCCTTTTTTGGTCCGTGTTCGGATAAGAGAGCTCCTTGGAGCTGCTAGGGATATCAATGTGTAATTGACTACACAATTAACCGATAAGCCTGGGCTTTTAGAGATTGCAGACAAATTTCCTGTTTTAAAAAAAAGCAGAAAAATGACTTGACAACTCACAAATTTTTAAATTGTTTTTTCCCCTCTAAACTGATCCTCAAAACGAATGCCGAATGCAGCTTTCGGGAATTCTGAAATGCGAGGTTTTGAATTCAAGTGACATGCCCAAAGTTAAAACTGTCGCCATCACGCTGTTTAATGACCAGGTTTGCCTGAGGGAAGAGTTTCATTTTTCTCCTACTGCCCTGCAGTTATGTAAAATTCAGCTGGCTGAAAGGAGAAAGCGGATTGGCTGAGAGCCCTGGAACATAAGGCTGTATGGTAGAGATGTGTAGGTCACAGGTGTCTGGTTAGTGCAGGAAAAGTCCTGGATGTTTGCAAAGCATCCTGAAGATCCCAAAGCACTTTATAATTTCAGGGCGCCTTCCCCACTGCTGAAATTGAACCACCAGCTCTGGCCGCATACCAGCTGTTTAATAACAATGTTAATCATAGAATAGTAGGACTGGAAGGGACCTCGAGAGGTCATCGAGTCCAGTCCCCTGCCCCCATGGCAGAACCAAATACTGTCTAGACCATCCCTGATAGACATTTATCTAACCTACCCTTAAATATCTCTGGAGATGGGGATTCCACAACCTCCCTGGGCAATTTATTCACGTTGTTACACAATAGTGTAGGGCAGGCATGTCCAAAGTCCGGCCCGCGGGCCAATTGCGGCCCGTGTTCCAGTTTAATACGGCCCCCCAGGTAATTTGGCAATATCTATCTTTTATGGCCCCCAACGAATACATATGTATTGAGATGAATACATTGTAAAATCTCAGTTAATGTCAGTTGGTCTAAATCAGTTATAAATATATTTGGACACAACATGTATACTTGGTGTTATGTTCCTGTTCATATTTTTTGAACTTAAAAGTTGACAGACAACCTTTATTACCAATAATATGTAATGTACTTTACAATGTTCCTGACATATATTTCAGCTTCCTGGATTTTTTTTTTCATCTGGCCTTCAGATATGAAAGGCAGAGTGATTTAACACCTGTTTAAATTTGTCATCCATGTGACGAAATGAAAAGTATGCCGTTTGCAATAAACTTTGCATAAAATAGTTAATTTGCATTTAATTTTAATGGTTCAAAGAATGTCAGGCAAAATGGTCGGCCCTCACGCATGTTCACTTCATCAAATCTGGCCCTCTTTGAAAAAACTTTGGACACCACTGGTGTAGGGCTAAAGGGAAGGCTAACATCTTGGTCACTGGTGAGAGGGTGGGGCGGGCTTTGTGCATCATTGTTTTAAGGAGCAAGGCTTCATGGGAATAACTGCAAGGAGGCGCTTGTTGCTTGCCCTTTGACCCCAGATGTCATAGCATGCCTAAGGAGGCACACAAGGCCAGCGCTTAGGTCACACATTATATTACCAGCACCCATTTAGCAGGAGAGCTTCTGTATGTGCAGGATAATTAATATAACATTGGTATTTAAAAAAAAAAAAAAAAAAAAAAGTCAGCCCGAACATTATTGCCTCCCTCACTAACCGCCAGCTGGAGAAATGGGCATTTCCCCTGCTCACCCCAAATACAGGTCACACAATGCAAGTCCTTTTCTGTTCAATTCATAGCTAGGGGAGCAGTCATCCTCATTCCCCCCTCCCACGCCATGGCTGCAGGCCTGGATCCCTCAAGAAACTGCAGCGCTCAGTCCATTTGGCGCATGAGCCATCTCTGCTGACGCCGGTTTCTGCCGCATTACAGGGCAAGCCCAAGCAGATCTCTTTCTGCCTCGGATCCTCCCTAAACTCCGCAAAGCGTAGTGCAGCAGAGTCCCCGGTGGGAAGATGGCAGTCAGGAGGAAGAGAAACACTCCTAAAGTCGAGGGTTTGACTACTAAGTAGCAAGCCCTGTTTCACCTCTGCCATGCTTCCGTGTTTCTATTAAAATTCAGCTGCTTCCTAAAAGGTACCTGCTGTTGGCAATTGAGTGCCAAAGTGTCTGAAATACGTGGACCTGCGAAACACAAGCATGTTCTTGAGATGAAGATCCTGTTTGTCAATGACATGGGTTAGAATATTAAAAAGGCAGTTCTGAGCTGGTGAGAAGTGCTGGATTGACAGCGTAGGAGGTTGAAATGCTCTGTATTCAGCGGATAAATGGTACCTCCAGAGCAATGGGAGAACGTTTACCTCGACTGATCTACGCGATGGGGGTATGCGTCATTGTCATTTCACAGCTGGGGTAACAGGCACAAGGCCGGTGAGCCAAGAACAGAATCCGTGTCAACTCCCCGTGCCACGTTTGCCTGATTACATTCCCTCCCTTTTTGTCCTGGGTCACCACAGTGCCATAGGCCTGTTCCGGAGGAGCCGTCTCTAGGAAAGGTGGGCCTTGGTGCTCTGCTGAAGCTATTAAGAAGGGGGCCCAGTTTGTGCCAAGGATGGTAGTGGCTTTTGTAATGTGAACGCTTCTCCACTAGGAATCAAAACTGACTGCCACGTACGTCTGGAGCCCGCCGCTGAACAGATGTTAGATGGTAGAGACGTTCAATCACCCAACCAGACTGACACGCAGATCTAACGGCAAAATACCATACGCGCTATTCCTGTACCTGTCTTACAAACCGCTGCCACATTCGGCTCCAGGAACAGAAACCCCAGCTGTGTTAGCTGTGAACTGAGACTGAAATGGACGAGATGCTGGAGGAAGCTTATGGCAAAACCGGACCAATTGCAATCAAAGCAGTAGAGGGAGGGCACTTGTCCTAGGGCCTGTCACATCACTGCCCCTGTTCACCTGCCAGTGAGTTTCACCTCTTACTGCTGCTCAGAAAAGCTAGAAGCAGCAGCCAAGTGCTTAGGGCTGCCAGCAAGTCTCCATTTTATGACTCTGCTTTTTATGGCAGGTACCCACTCAAGGGTCAAAGCAAACAAGAAATATTTTGAATTTTTCTAGTGCCAGTTCTCCAGCCTGTAGCTACCACGAGCTTTGCTTGCTCCCCATTTGTGTGTATTAGATCACTTCTTACCCCAAAGTACTTCACAGGTCACATACTCAGCATCCCGTTACTAGGGATGTAATAGTGTAGTCGATGAACTGATAAGCAAAAGCTCATAGGTTCATGCTATAGGCTACACGTGCCCCCCCGCCCCTTTGCCAGTACACTTTTTAGCAGGCTGGCCAGCAGCCTGGCTCAGTCCTGGCTTGCATGGGTCTGGGACACCTCCTTTGGGGCTCTGTATTAGGAGCCAGGTGGGCAGGCAGCCTGGCTCAGTTCTGGCTCGTGCCAGGTATGGGAACTCAGACCCTCCCCTGGACAGGGGCTGCTGCCACCCCACACTGCTGCCTCTGTATCAGCTGGTCTGTGGGGGGAACTGGTTTTTAAACTGGCTTCTCTCACGGGCCAGCTCCTGCCTGGCACCCTGCACTGCTACCTCTGATACAGCAGCAGCAGCACAGAATGGCAGGGGACTCCTCGGGAGTGGGGTCAGAGTGCACTATAGAATTTTTGAGTAACCAATCGCAATTCATGAGATTAATCGACTATTCAATGAACTGGTCTTTAACATCCCTAGGGATGTTAGATACTGTGTAATTAGTCATGTAACTGCATCACATTGTAGTGGTTACACAACTACTCAGTAGTCCCCGAGGGGGGGGCCGGCCCTGCTCCTGGGTGGCCCCTGCTACCCTACGCTGCTGCTCCTGTATCTGCAAGGAGTGTCCATTATAGTCACGCTTCTGAAAGTCCTTGTAATGCAAAAAGGCAGCATGGAGTTAAAATCACCTTTCTGTGTGAAATGAGCATGCCTGTTCCAAGTAACCACTCAGATGATTGAAACAGGAAGAGATTGGAGAAGTGGGGACTAGGGCTGTGTCTACACTGGCATGATTTTGTGCAAATACTTTTAACGGAAGAGTTTTTCCGTTAAAAGTATTTGCACAAGAGAGCGTCTATACTGGCATGTGCCTTTGCGCAAAAGGTTTGCTTTTGCGCAAAAGCATCCGTGCCAGTGTAGATGCGTTCTTGTGCGAGAAAGCTCCGATGGCCATTTTAACCATTGGGCTTTCTTGCGCAAGAAATTGATGTTACCTGTCTACACTGGCCTCTTGCACAAGAATACTTGTACGAGAGGATTTATCCCTGAGCAGGAGCATCAGAGTATCTGCGCAAGAAGCACTGGTTTTGTACATTACAACGTCAGTGTTCTTGCGCAAATACTCGCGGCCAGTGTAGACAGGCGGCAAAATTTTGCCAATGTAGAAACAGCCGAGGAGTATTACTTTTCCGCGTTGTACATTTCACACCACTTTATGCGTACTGCCACACTACAGAGAAGATTGAAGCTGCCGCTGTCGATCTTCCAGGGTTCGAATTAGCTGGTCTAGTGAAGTCAGCTAATTCGAAGTGCGGGGCACTCCGGTTAATGCCGGTAGTCCTGCTTCCACGAGGAGTTGTTAGGTACTTTGACTTCAGCTACGCAATTCACGCAGCTGAAGTTGCGTATCTGAATTTGACCTTAGCCCATAGTGTAGATATAACCTGTATGTTGTCACTTCCATTTTTTCCCCCAACAGAGTCCAGCGCTGTCTACATTATGGACTCTTTTGTGGGTACAGAAGCACTGGCAAAAATGTTTAGCGTGGCTGCAGTTAGGATGGTATAACTCTGCTTATATTAGTATAATTAATGCTGCTTTGGATTAAACAGCATTAACTGTAGTGGTCTAAATGCAGTTCCACCTAGATAGCTGTGTCTACGTTAAGGCTTTTATTAGCATCGCTGTGTTGGTTTAAAAAAAAACCAACCCAAATCCAGTCCCCTAACTGTTATGTCAGTGGAATTTTTTAGTATAGACCGGGCCTCAGTTAGTTTCCCTGGTGGTGTGGCTCTTTCCAGGGAAGGAGTACTCCGTGACACTTTTTTTAAAATTGACAAGTTGACTGTGTCATTTGCTTCAAATTATGCCCTTGGATATAATTTTGGCATCTCTGAAATGCAGCTGCATCTTTGGATTGCTGTGTGCTGTTCTAACCGAAGACAGCAAGTGTAGAATGTGTTCGGCTGGAGGAAAAAAACGGCATTGGACTAAATTTAGGTCAGTGCCTACCCTGTGGCCTGTTCAGTCCTTGATTTGGCAGCTGTGCTGTTGGCTTTTGGGCCATGCACACCTGTTAATTAAGCACCGCACTGAGACCCAGCAAACTCGTTTAACAGAAGCCACTGCACCGTGAGACCTCTCAGTTGGAACCTGTCAAGGTGCAGGTCACCCTTTGCTAATCCTCTGCCTGCTTTAATAAGCTTGCCGTTCAGACCTGCGCGTGCGATTTCTGCCAGCTGTTCAGAGTCACTTAGCAAGAGGCACAAGGTGGCTTATCACAGCAGCAATGGTTATAACAGAACCAGCTCTTTTGGGGTAGTGGTGGGCTTAGGGAAGATGCACTGGGAAGGGGCCGATTGTTTCAGCCTCTTTGCATTCTCCGCCTCTGTACATTTAAACCACGGATCAACACAAAAGGCATTTTGTCCAGGCGGAAGAAGTTGTGAAGTGCACCGCAGTCCACGCCAAGACTGGAAAGTCTCATGATCCAGCCGCCATTCCCACGGCTCCCCGCTGGGGTGGGGTTAACCCTTGCCTGGGTGGCTTCCTTGTCGCCGGTGTCATGGCCAACAAACCCCAACTGGGAGGGTGATGCTGGCCAGCCGGTCAAGAGATCACCGGCCAAAGCTTTACACAGTCTCAAATTCTCACTAACAACAACAAAACCCCTTCCGCCATCGAATGCGGGAAGTCTCTATGTTTTATTTTTTAGGACCAGATCAAAACACACTTGCTCCAGAGAGGCTAGTCTTTCATGACCTTTCGGCACTGACTCTTTTCAGAAACAGAATTCTGTCCAGTCCAAGTTGGGTTGCATGGATGTAAATTAGGCCAGTTCTGTCTATGTAGGTTCTCCGTAGGGTTGGAACTAGGGAGGTAAGCAACTAGTTGACTATCTGATAAGCATATGCTTATCGATGAGTCGCTTTACACCCACCTTGCTGCCTCTATCAGAGGCAAGGGGGGGGGGGAGCTAGTACTGGAGGGAGCCGGCTTAAAAGCCAGTTTTCCCCCCAGCACCAACTCTGCCGGGGGGCGGGGGCCGGAGAGGCAGAGGTGTAGCGGGGGACCAGGCCTGAGCTGGGAATCAGCCCTCTTGCTGCACTTCAGCCTTTTAAATGTATTAAGAGCCTAGTGGCTCTTAATATTTTTAAAAGGCAGAATCACAGTGGGGTTAGCTCCCGGGGCAGGAGCTAACGCCTCTGTGGCTCTGCGTTCCCCCCATCACCTAATTGACTCGTTGATGGAAATTCCATCGACTAGTCGATTAGCTGATTAAACGCCATGTAACATCTCTAGTTGGAACAGCTTTCCATTGCTAATAAACATACGTGTGCAAAGTAGCCTGTGAGGAAGGGAAGAGATTGAGGCTGAGAGGGGGTAGCTGTGATAGTCTGTAGCTGCAAGAAAGAGGAGTCCTGTGGCACATTAAAGACTAACAGATTTATTGGGGCATCCGCGTTTGTGGGTAAAACCACTTTGCCAGATGCACAGATGAAGTAGTTTTTACCCAGGAACGCTTGTGCCCAAATCAGCCGGTTGCTCTTTAAGATGCTACAGGATTTCTCGTTGTTTTGGGGAAAATGAGGCCCAGAGCAATGAGTGATTTGCCCAAGGTCACTCGTGGAGTCTGTGGCAGAGCCAGGAATGGAACCTACATTTCCTGAGCCTCCATTCAGTGCCTTAACCACAAAATGTTCTTTCCTCCTTTATCTCTGCACTTCATCTCAAAAACCCAGAATCTAGGTCAAATTTTGCACTTAGTTGTAACCGTATTTCAGCCCTTGGAGCTGGTGTCAGTGTCTCCCAGGCCAGGAATATTTCAAACCCTGTAAAGCATCTGTGTTTGATATGCCGTGAGGCACCACAGCCCAGCTGATCCGTGCGAGTGGCTGCCCTTTAATAGACGTGCTGAAGGGCCCACTACAGCAGCTCCCGTAGAGTTGATGGAAGGACTCCCTGTTACTTCCTTGGATGGGCTCCATGCTCTGGGATTTTAAATCCAGTTCCTGCCTTGCTGCTGTTAAAACCGATCAGTTTCCTTGGGATGTAACCTTCAGAGAACATCTGCAGCAGTGGGTACTCTCAAAGGCCGGAAACTTCCATCTGGAACCAGTTTTATTTCGTCCCTGGCTGACCCGTGGGGCTGTCGCTTTGAGCTGGTCTGTTTGAAAAAGTGAAAAAGCAGCAGGATTTTTTTTTTTAAAGGGGGGGTGGGGAGAGGGGAAAGTGAAGCAAAATCCCCTCCTGCTCTTTGGCTGAGCTCACGCGTGGAAAGTTTCAACTTGAAAGCGCTGCTGGGAAGGGTACGAGCAAGTGAAAAGTGAGCGTGGGCGAAGGCTGTTTTGCAACGTTCGCGACAGAAACCCATGGCTGCCTACCGCTGCTCTAACCCAGCACCATCGCTCGCTTCCCGGTGGAGCTAGCTCTGGTCCTGACTCGCCCGCCGATTCCGTGGTCCACCTTGCACGAGCCGCATCCCTTCTCTGTGCCTTCGTTCTGGCTGCTGGGGCAGGTTTGTGGTTCCTTCCGCGGGTGGGTAGGGGATTTGGAGAGCGATGCACAAAAGATGCTATTTGCAAAAATATTCTAATTCGCGGTGGGGTTACAGCATTTAGATACCCTATCTGAGATGGGAGCTCGGCTGGACCAGGCTTTGCACATGCAAGTTGAACCTCTCTAGTCCAGCATGCAGTGGTCCAGCAACATCCGTGGTCCAGCATGATTTTAGTTGGCCAGATGTCCACTTAGCAGAGGGGTTGCCAAGTTTCCCACAGTCTCATAAAGCTTGGTTACAACCACCAGTCCTGGCTCTCCATGTTCGGTGCTGTTCTTTAGCTCTAATTTACCCCTAAATGTCACCTAAGAGCTGAGTAAGCAGTGGAAGTGTTGGTGATGGTGCTAGATAATATTGTCCTCTCGAGGTCCAGAAAATTCTCTGGTTCAGTGCCAGTCAGGTCCTGAGGATGCCAGATTATAGAGGTTCAACCTGTGCCAGAATATAGAGGTTCAACCTCTGCTGGATTATAGAGGTTGCCAGATTATAGAGGTTCAACCTGTACCGGATTATAAAGGATGTCAGATTATAGAGGTTCAACCTGTGCCGGATTATAGAGGTTGCCAGATTATAGAGGTTCAACCTGTGCTGGATTATAAAGGATGCCAGATTATAGAGGTTCAACCTGTACTTAATGAGAGTCAGCTCCTGCCCCAAAGAGCTTACAGTCTTACCAGGCAGGAGAAGAGAGAGGAATTCTTATCCCTGTTTTACAGATGGGGAAATTGAGGTGCAGGGAGTTGAAGTGACTTGCTCCAGGTTGCCCAGCTGCTCTGTGGCAGAAGTTGCAATTGAACACGGGTTTCCTGATTCCCAGCCTCGTGCCCTAGCCCCCCGACCAAACGACTGCCATGTTTCCCGCTGGCAGATCTGTGAGGGCTCCTGAATAGCGTTAGAAATAGGCATTTCGCTTGGAGAGGTGGGCGTGCCCCGTGACCAGTAGTCTCTGCGTAGAGCCGAGCAAGCCGTCAATGCTCCCTGAATCTTTGTGGTACTGCTCTTACCTTCCGGCTCCACGGGGATGCAGCTGATGAACGGGGATGGGGCGGGGCGACGTGGGCATAGCCGGAGGTTTTAAAGGGTCCTGTGTGAGCTAAGATGGGTGGGGAACCCCCTCTGCCAACTCCCGTCCCCTCCACTCAGTCTGCCGAGCTTCTGAAAGGCTGCCGGGGTGCCCAGCTGGCGCAGCAGGAGCACAGGCAGCGTGGGGGGGTCTGGGAAAGTGCCCGTCTGGACCCCTTGGTTAGACTCATAGACTCTTAGACTTTAAGGTCAGAAGGGGCCATTATGATCATCTAGTCTGACCCCCTGCACAGTGCAGGCCACAGAATCTCACCCACCCCTCCCAGAATAATCCTCTCACTTATATCTCAGATATTGAAGCCTTCAAATACTTTGAAGACCCCAAGATGCAGAGAATCCTCCAGCTGTGATCTGTGCCCCATGCTACAGAGGAAGGTGAAAAACCTCCAGGGCCTCTGCCAATCTACCCTGGAGGAAAATTCCTTCCCGACCCCAAATATGGTGATCAGCTAAACCCTGAGCATGTGGGCAAGACTCACCAGCCAGTGATGCAGGCGACGGAGGGACGAAGAGGGGGGGACTATGCCCAGCACTCTCTTGGCTATGGAATGGGGGTCGCTACTTAGATGAACAGAGTGTACCTTGGCCCCCAGGGAGGATGGATGGGCCAGGGGGTAGTACAGGGGGCTGGGGATGTGGGAGGGTTGGGTTCAGTTCTTGGCACTGCCAAAGGCTTCCTGCGTGACCTTGGGCAACTCCTTTGATGCCTGCCGTACTTCAGTTGCTGGCCCGTCAGTGGGGCTGGCGCCAGCCTCTCTCTCTAGCCTTGGCCACGAGGTGCTCTCGGGGGCCAGATGGAGCCTGGCTGGAGCGGGGTTTACAGACGCAAGGGGGATTCAGTCTGGCTATTACCGGAGCTCGACTAGGGCACTGCGCTTATTTCAGCCGGGTTACGGAGAACCGGCCCCCACGGTTCTGCGGCGCAGACCTCAGCTGCTCCCCAGCACCGGGGGGCTGCCGTGTGGTGGGCGGCTGGGAGCCAGGGAAGCCCCGAGAACACCACGGTCTGTCTGTCCGGCAGCCTCGACAATGTCTGTGGCACCTAAGTCCTGCCCCCTTTTCTCCCACAAGCAACCCTCCCAATTCCACAAGCATTGAAGTCCTTGCTGTCCTCGGATCTCTGACCTCAGCTATGTCGGGCCTTGGGTGGCCTCTTGGGAAGGTCCCGTTATTCCCCCATTCTCCAGTGCCGCGTCCGCAGGTGCCCTTCCCCCGGGGCGGGGCGGGTGTGCATGGGCACCCAGGGCCTCGCTAGCACTGCTTCTCCTTCCCCAGCAAGGCGTGTGCAGATTGTGCTGTGGACTTGGCTCTGTCTGTTTTCCAAGTGCTTCTCAGGCTGTGGGCGACCGAGCAGGGGGTTTCTCTGAGGGCGCCTCCATCACCGGCCGGAGAACAGAGAGGGCTGTGACCATAGAAGTGCTCAGTGCGGGCTGATGTGGGGGCGCAGGGTGTGGGGCACGTAGATTGCCTGATGTAAAGGCCAAGAGACCAGAAGTCAGTCCCGTGTTAGGAGAGTCTTTATACGCGTCGACTGCCTTTTCGCGAGGAAGGGCTCAGGAGCTGATGGTGCTTTTTCTCGTCTCTCCCCAGCCCTTGGTGTTGAAAATGGCCGGCGGCGTGGACGGCCCCATCGGGATCCCGTTCCCCGACCATAGCAGCGACATCCTGAGCAGCCTGAACGAGCAGCGGAACAACGGGCTGCTGTGCGACGTGGTGATCTTGGTGGAAGGGCAGGAGTTCCCCACCCACCGCTCTGTCCTGGCGGCCTGCAGCCAGTACTTCAAGAAGCTCTTCACCTCAGGGTTAGTGGTGGACCAGCAAAATGTATACGAGATAGACTTTGTGAGCGCGGAGGCCCTGGCGGCGCTGCTGGAGTTCGCTTACACCGCGACCCTTACCGTAAGCACTTCGAACGTCAACGAGATCCTCAACGCCGCCAAGCTGCTGGAGATCCAGGCGGTGACGGAGGTGTGCACGGATCTCCTGGACAGGAAGATTCTGGCCAAAAATGACCAGATGGATTTAGTAGATCAAATTGATCAAAGGAACCATCTCAGAGCAAAAGAGTACCTGGAGTTCTTCCAGAGCA
The DNA here is from genome assembly GCF_049634645.1 of Pelodiscus sinensis. NCBI lineage: Eukaryota > Metazoa > Chordata > Testudines > Trionychidae > Pelodiscus > Pelodiscus sinensis. The sequence goes on along the minus strand of NC_134729.1, from coordinate 22,119,033 downwards.
ACCCTATCAACGGCCACCAAGGCAACTTTCCGTGGACCAACCAAGACTTGAGAGACCTTCAGCGACTGAACTTCCCAGGCCAAGAGGATGAGGAGGAGCCGGACTGCAATGGCATGGACTTCTACTCGCAAGCCCCCACAAGCGAAAGACCAAAGGCGAACGACGGGGACCCCGACAGCAACCATGCCATGTGGCTGGACCGAGAGGAAGAGGAGCCCGCGGGAGCCTTATTCCCACCTTCCCAGAATGGACATTACAGCGGACACAGCCTGGCAGTGCAAGGCGAAGAGGAGGCAACGCCGGGGGGTCACCTGGACCAGCAGGAAGCCAGCAACTCTCCCAGCTTCGTTCCTGGGGGAGCGGAGGCCGAGGAGGCGGAGTCCCGAGAAGTGGACGGCCTGGCCGCCAGCGCCCTGCTGCAGCAGATGATCAGCTCGGTGGGAAGGCAGCAGCTGGGCGAGGAGGACCAGAAGGACGACGACGGGGTGATGGATTATTACTTGAAATACTTCAGCAGCTCTCACGAGGGCGACGTGTATCCGTCCTGGTCCCAGAAGGTGGAGAAGAAGATCAGGGCAAAAGCATTCCAGAAGTGCCCCATCTGTGACAAGGTGATCCAAGGGGCCGGCAAGCTGCCCCGTCACATCCGCACCCACACGGGCGAGAAACCCTACGAGTGCAACATCTGCAAAGTCCGATTCACCAGGTGAGGGGCAGAGGATGGGAGCTGCGCGGGGCGGGGGCGGGGACGGGCGGGGGACGGATCAGCCTTATGCAACCCCCCTGGCCAGCACCGAGTCATTTCCTAGTGGATGGGCAAGAGACACGTAATTTTTTTGAGGTGCTTGGTTGGAGACGCCCTGACTTAGAAAGTGCTGCGCTAGCCACCCCTCTGGAAATTGGGGGTCCTTTTTATTTGCCCTGAATCTCTGTCATTGGTGGAAATCTTGGCTATGCCCAGGTCTTGTCAAGGGGAGCACTGAGAGATGGGCCCCTTAGGGTGTGTCTACAAGGGATGTTATTGAATAGTCGATTAACCTCATGAATTATTATCAGTTAGTCGACTTTTCTATAGTCCCCGGGCAGCCCCTCTCCGGGGGGGAGTGATCTGAGCTCCTGGACCTGGCTATCCACCTACCTGGCTCCTAATACATGTGAAATGCAGATCCACAGCGGGGCAAGCCAGGACTGAGCCGGGCTGCTGGCCAGCCTGCTAAAAGGTGTACTGGCAAGGGGCGGGCAGGATGCGTGTAGTCCATAGCATTAACCGATCAGTTCATGGACTGCACTGTTGCAGCCCCAGCGTCTACCCTGCATCCTAAACTCCAAATAAGAGACGCCGTTTGCGCGATGCAAATTGTGGGTGTCATTTGGATTTTATTTCGAAATAGGCTGTTTCGAAACATGGCGCGACTGCCCAGTGCCAAATTTCCAAGTAAAGCGTTGTTTCCCTTAACCCTCGTGCAAAGAGGTTCACCAGGATGGTGAACTAGTGAGCCCGTTATTTTGAAAATATTTCGAAATAACGGGCGCGTTCCTTGGATGCCGGGTAGCTATTTCGCTATCCCAAAATAGCGGCGCAGTGTAGACATAATCTCAGGGACTTCAGCAGTTTCCCCGCCTGTATTATTTCATCATTTCTTTGACCGGTGGGCTGGTCAGTGTAGATGTCCCTTTAGATAAGGCCCCATCTTGAGACCGAAACATCCGAAGCCCGTAGAATTGGAGGCAGAATTTGGCCTGTTCTTTGCCTCTCTTGCTACACAGCACCCTGAGCAGAGCTGCTGCTGCATGCATCCGGTGAGACTGGAACGGTGAGAAAGGGGTGGGGACTGTTTCTTGCTCCTCCCACCGTTTCCTCCTATTTAAAACAACAAACCAACCCCACAACTCTGTGTGGTTCCCCAAGGGCATGGTTGTTTCGTCCCCGCGCCTAATCAGGTCCCGTCTGTGCTTCCCTCTGCCGGGGAGGGCCAAAGAAAGGGGGTATTGTTCGAGTCCCTCGGCTCTGCTTTAGTCCACGTGTTACAGAGAGGCCTCCTCTTCTCTGTCTCCACGTCTGATGGCTGCAGCAGGCAGGGCTTCCGCCCCGATCTCGCCGCCCTGTGCCAAGGGCTCGTGTGGGCTGACAAAGAAGCCAAACAGTCCAGCCCAAGCCTTCTGCGTGCGTGAATAGTCCCGACTCGAGAGCACCCGGCCGGCCTCGCTTCCAGAGGCGGTCCCCGGGGCAGGGGAAGACCTGGCCACGCCGAGCGCATGGGCCTGATTCTGAGCTGCTCCCTGCTGGTGCAACTCAGAAATGGCTGCTCCAGGTGGAGCGGCGGTCTCACGGTGAGAGCCGTAAGTGGGCAAGGCGAGATGCATCGCAGCCAGCTCGCCACGTGCCCGAGACGCTCGGCAGTGCCCACGACTTCCAGGGAAGCTGGTGCTGAGCTCCTGCCGAGGCCCACGGAAAGCAACAGCCGTTGGGTGCGCACCGAAGGGTGTCTTTGTGGCTGGGCCACGTCACTTCCTCCTGCCCTTCTCCCGCACCCCCCCCCCGCCCTAGGCTGCTGGGGGACACACTAGCTTGCTGGGGGAGGATGATCCTGCAACCCCCAGGCCAGCTGCAGCGTGGAATGAGCCGGGTGTCGGCCCTGAACGGCGGGCGAGTGGCTGCTCACCGGGAGACCGTGAAGGCAGGAGAAGCCACCTGTGGGGGGCGCGCTGGACCTGTGAGCCAGCCTGCCTCCTGGGCCTGCTCCGAAACCGCAGGACGGCTGTCTCCTCAGACCACTGCCCTGCGAGCCGACCCGCCCTGCCGGCTGGCTCCCGAGCATGCGGGGCCGGTGCTCAGGGGGAGCACAGCCGGCCTTTGCTGGCAGCAGTCCAGAGCAGGGGTCTGTGCGCAGTGCTCTGTCCCTCCCGGGCGACCGTATCTCTCGACATCGGCCTCCAGTCTGCCACTGGCTCCCTCCGGGCTGGCGGGAGGGGCTGTTTTGTCGTTGACACAGCGAATGGGATGAAAACGCTGCCTGCGCTTATAAACAAGGCTGTTTCATAACAGGCTCAGGCCGCGTTTCCAGCCTGAAATCCCGGTTTTCCACACCCAGCCCGTGTGTGGCCAAAGCAGGACGGTTACAGCCTGGGCTGCCTCCTGCCGTCTCTCGCTTGCCCCTCCGCCCCCTGAGCAGGGATGCCCTTGTGTGCCCCACCCCCCAGCCCCACGGTCAGTCCCCTTGTTTACGATGCCACTTTGCTGACCTCAGAAACGCCGAGTCAGGCGAACGCCAGCGCAGCGGGACCCTTTGTTGGGTTCCAGACACAAATCCGGACATTGTCCCGCTCCTCGCTCGACTCGTGCCTGTCGGCCTGTGTCAGCTCTTTGACTGCTCAGCACGAGGCCTTTGGGGTCCTGCTGAGGGGGAGCCCGGGGGGGGGGCCTTGTCCAGCCAGCCCGGGATCTCCTGTGTCTCCTCTGCAGTGGAGGGGGGTTGCGTTCTGCTGCCGTGCTTCGGACCTCCTGAGTGATGCCACGGGCAACAAGGGCTTCCCACGACCCCCTCTGGGTGCCAAGCCACCATGTGCTTCCCGGGCCCTCCTCCGATAGCTCCCCCCCGCCCTTCGTTAAAGAGACATTGTCCGGGTTAGAGCTCGTCTGGGCAACAGTGATAATTAATAATAATAAATCGTCCATACGGGGGGGGGGAGGCAATAATTTTTTACCAGGGGCCACTTCAGAAATTTTTCAAGTGGCCCTGGGCTGCCCCAGAAGGGGCGGAGCCTCAGACGGAAGGGGTGGAGCCAGGATGCGTCCCTATTCACAGACTATGATTGGTCTGGCGGTAGGGGAGCCGGTGAAGTTTTTGCCCCTCGCCAGAGGTTTGCCCTAGGTGCACATGCCCCTGGTGGTGGAAGGAGACTTTGCACACTCCCCTTTCTGCCCCCCCCCCCCCCCCCGGCCAATCAGGGCTTGAGGGCAAGGGAGCATGAGGATTCTCCTACTGGCAGGGCGGAGGAAATTTCACATGCTCTCCCCGCCCCCAGACTCTGATTGGCCTGAGGCCAGTGGACGGGCAGGGCCTCTCCGGGCTGTATCAGCCCCCACTTGGCAGGCTGGATATGGCCCGCGGAGGCTCTTTTGCCCACCCCTGGTCCATATGGTGGCAGCTGCTAACAGGTCAGGGATAGAATTATTCCGGGCCCTCTATCCACCGAGTGAGAGACGGGGTACAATCCTGCCTCCCTGCGTGGCAGCCCAACACGCCACTGCCTGCCTCTCTGGGAACCCCCCCTTAACAAAACCGGCATGTTGCAATGATCTAGTTTGCTCATCCCCGTTAACGCTGCTTGGCGCATTGCACAGAGCTAGTCAGGCTGCTGTTGGTTTCTAGTCAATTTCGCGCTCTGGGTTCGAGGCTAGCCCCTGGAGGAACATGGGGGATGAGGGGAATCCTAAAACGAAGGGAAACAGTTTAAAAAAATCCTATTCCCGTTTGGTGTTTAATAAAAAAAATAATTTTTCAACTGATGAGGCCATTGCGGGTTTCCACGGCGGGGCAGCGGTCCTGTAACCAGAATGAGCACTTACCCCATTGCAAACTTTTTCCAAGCCTGGCTAGATTCCCTCCCCTGTGGGGAAAGGCAGCTGTTGATTCACTACAAGCACCCCAGCCCCTCTGACAAATGGTCGGCAAACCTCTGAGGTCGCTCTGGCTCGCGGTTGGCCCCGGTGGAATTTTCACCGTTTATAATTCTCTTTATTCATCCTGGCCAATGTGCGAGGGCAGAGGTTCACGGCCTAGTCCATCCGGTCAAATTTTAGGGACCCCGCCAAGGGGGAGCGGCGGGAAGTGGCGGCCAGCACGTCCCGTGGCCCGTGCTGCTTCTCCGCTCCCGCCCCCTCCTCCCCTGCCCATCCACGGAGGACACGGCGAGGGGGCTGTCGTGACCAAAGGTGGCTCCTTGGCCAGGGACGGAGCCCTGGGGGAGGGAAAAAAAGCAAAGGAAAAGCAAGGATTGGGCCCACTGCGGGGCGGGGAGAGGGCTGGAGCATAAACAGCGGTGCAGCTGGTGGCAGGAGGATGGATGGTGTCTCCTGGGGTATCGAGATCCCGACCTGAGGGCAGCAGCTGTGCAGCCAGTCGCAACCGGTGAGCCCCGGGCGAGACTCGCCGGGCGGAAAGTCCCAGTCCTGGGGCGGGCCCGATCCTTACTTTTCAACTTTCTGCAGACCCCCTCCGGTACCGGGTTGGGAACCGCTGTGGGATAAGGCCCCATCCTGCAAGGTGCTGTACCACGCGGCAGCAAAGCCTGTGCTTTCCCCAGTCTGAGCAGGCTGCTCCAGTGACTTGAGTGAAAGTCCGTGCTGCTGAGCGGAGCCCCCATCTCCGACGCTCTCGCGCTTGCCCGGAGAACGGAGACCGCGGGCGCGATGACGTATGAAAAGCTTTGGAAGGGATCGAACTCCTGCCAGACCCCAGCCAAGGGGGGTTGGGAGGATGTTTCCTAGGGGCAGGTGGCTTTCCCATCGTGTAGGTTCTTGCACCAGCCTTTCAAGCAGCCGGAGTTTTTCTCAGGAGCTGACGCGCGCTTTGGGCTGCTTGGATCCATGCACGGCGCCGGTGTTCCAAAGCTGGGCATGATTCCTTGCACCCTGTGCCTCAGAAGCAGGGCCTCCCCCGGGCAGAGCTCCACGGCCTTGCTACAGAAACGTTGCCACCACACGGCTCACAGGAGGCTAACTCTGGTGGGGACTTGGGAGACCTGGGCGTTCATCCACCCGCTCGCATCACCCTGGGCAGCGGCACCCTCGGGGAAGGCTCCCAGGCCTTCGCACAGCCAGCCCTGAGGGAGCGGGGTGCTGACGGGACAGGGCTCCCCAGTTGCCGTGGGAGGAGGTGGGAGGGTCAGCGCGTGGCAGGATGAGGCCGAAAGGTTTCCCCCTCCCATACCCCGGTTGCCACGTGTCAGGTGTGGGAGAGTCGTCATGTGGCGGGGTGGAAGTGAGGCCCCCCCCGTCAGTATGTGACTGGTGTGGGAGGGTAGGTGTGTGGTGAGGGTGAAGACTCCATGCCCTCCCCCATCACCACAGGTGCGGGAGAACCGCCGTGCGGCTTCCTGAGGGGCTCCAGTCACCACATAATCTGGGCGTGGGCGTGAAGGCTCCTCCCCCGGCTGCCCTGTGGCGGGGGAAGGTTGAAAGCTCCGCCCACTTCACCCCAGTTCCCGCGTAGCGTCGGAAACGTGGTGCTGCCCCGAGGTGCCGAACCTCCCGCTCCCTTCCTGACTCTGTCGCCTCTCTCCCTCCCGTGCAGGCAGGACAAGCTGAAAGTCCACATGCGGAAGCACACAGGTGAAAAGCCTTACCTGTGCCAGCAATGCGGGGCTGCTTTTGCTCACAACTACGACTTGAAGAACCACATGCGCGTGCACACTGGCTTGCGGCCTTACCAGTGCGACAGCTGTTTCAAGACTTTCGTCCGATCCGACCACTTGCACAGGCACCTTAAAAAAGATGGTTGCAACGGCATCCCATCCAGAAGGGGGCGCAAGCCCCGGGTCAGGGAGGCGAGTGGCGTGCCCGCCCCTGCAGGGAACCCCGAAGACGGAAGCTTGGAAGCCGGTGGCGAGAGACAAGAATCACAGGAGGACACCAGGCGGAAAAATGGCGAGGAGGAGGAGGAAGACGAGGAGCACTTTGAAGATAGTTCTAACAATGAAGCGTCAGGAAGATTGAATGTAGCGGGGGGGTCGTCAGAGGGTAACACACAAGGACTCTCCTAAACCAAAAAAAAAAAAAAAAAAGTGTCACAAAATCTAGTTAGTACTTTCCTCCAATTTCTCTTTAAAATATTTCTCCCCCTTTTTAAAAGATCTCTCTATATAAATATATATATATATAATGTTTCCAATCTTCCCACCATAATCAATTGTATGCGGATACCTCCCAAAGCTAAGGATCTTTGGCTGGAAGGCAGAGATTTAGGCAGTGTGAGGTTTGGGAGGGTCGAAAGGTTGATCTCTACCATGGAAAGAAGCATCCATGCAAATCCAAAGCTTTATGTTGTGTCCAGACACACTTTAAAAACTGTCAGAAAAGCATCTGGTTTAAAAAAAAAAAACCCCAACAGAAAAATTCCAAGAGCCGAATAAGTTCTTAGGCAGTCGCTACATTTTGTGCCTCCATCTGATTGGATGGGTAAAAACGGGTGCAACGTTCTCGCCTCCCTTGGAAAGTTGATTCTGTCCTAGGGAGGTCACTTCCTGGCTGGCCTGGTGCTGAGCAAAGCTGGCTTCGCGGTGGCGAAATCACCTGGGAGCCAGCCCCGGGGCACGATCTTTATAATGACGACGAGGTGGGGAAAACCGATGCTATTTTACGTGTTTGTTTTTAGGGCTGTGTGGGTAGGGAAACAGGATTTTTCCCGGCTGCTCTGGGCGGCGGGCTGGAAAGGCCTAGAAGCCGGATGAAACGTGGCTTTCCTCGGCGGGTTGAGCCGAGCACGTTGTGCCCGATTGCGGGGCCGGGCTCCTGCGCTGAGGCCCGACTCTGCCGCAGAATGGCTGGGTGACGGGGCCCAGTCGTGTTCCCGCTCCAGGGCTCGGCTTCCTCAGCTGTAATATGAGGCTGGTGCACTTTTGTGCGAGGTGTGGGAAGTGCTCTGAGCTCTAGGGGGGGCATGTTGCGGGTGAGGTGCCTGCTCTTTCCATGCCGGCAAACTGGGCCAGGTAGGGGTGACTAGGTGAGGCTCGCTCAGGCCGAGATGGCGCCCCTCTCTGCTCTGTGCGGACCACGTGGTGGCCCTGGTCCTGAGGATGTTAGCAGAGCCCTCGGCCAAAATGCCCCTTCACCCACGCACTGGGCAGCGTGTTGTCCGCCCAGCAGAGGTGGCTGCATTTCCAGGAAAGCTGGCTGGAGCATGTAGCTTCACCGGCCCCGATTTTTCAGCTGCCCTGTGGCTCCCAAACTCCTCTCCCTAGTACTTTGAGTCAGGCAGGAATCTGAGCGATTCCAGGCAACCGTTGATCCAGGAAGGGGCTAGTTCTGCATTTTCATGGCGTATCGCCGAGGGGGCTGTGCTAGGCAAGCTGTACCCAACGGGAGCCGAGCAGAAAGATTTTGCTAGGTCAGCTGATTGCATCCGACATCCTAACCTGCAAGATGCAGCACTTATTCAGTCCTCCCTGTTTGGTCAGAGTCTCCAATACCCCCTGCTCCTGTCCAGCTGGTACCTTGGGGATGCGGCAGGATTGTTCTCTATGTTTGGGGTGCAGGGGGTTCATGATCAGTAACTGGGAGTCTTAGCACCTGGATTAGCACCTTTCATCCCCAGGTCTCAAAGCACTTGCTTGATTAGATGGTTCTATTAAAGGAATCTCTTGGAGCAGAGTAGAAATCGGATGGGAGCACCCTAAAAACAGCTAAAACAAATGGGGGGGGGATGGGTTGTTTCAGGCCTCCCGTAAAGATTCAGGGAGCTTTTCTGGAGATGGAAACTCTTGGGGTAGAAATCAAAGCATGGCGGGGCTGCTTCTGCTTTGGAGTTGGCCTTTGGAATTTCTCTTGCGGGGGACATCAAGCGCCCCCGCTTCTAGGATCCGTCGGATGGGCACTGATGTATCAGCTGCCTTGCAGAGGCAAAGCCTGATCGGGTTGTGTGAGTCGGGGGCGCTGAAAGACTGGCCCGGGGGTGCGTTAGATCCACGGTGACGAAAGCGTGACGGGGTGGAGCGGACGGGCGCTGGGGCTGACCGCACTGCCAGTCCTCCCATCCTTTCTTTGCTGTGCTTGCTAGTCGAACGCCCTCCGCTTCACCCTGCGCCCAATTTCAGTACCCGGAAAGGTGCGGGCGCAACCTTCGTGTGAGACGGTCAGGCTCGCAGGCTAACCTGGCACAGAATGAGCCGCTGATGCCTTGAAACCAGGTGGATCAGGGACTGATTCTCGGTTGCACCGAGGCCTTGGCTAGCAGAAAAAGACCCTGAAAGTGGCTGGTAAATTCTGGTGCCCAAGAGGCATAGGCCTTCGGTCTGGTGCCCGCACGGGGTTTGCTCCAGTATCACTGTTTTGGGCAGGGGGCTGTGACGTTTGAAACTGTTATATCGATGCTGTGTCTGCTTCAGCTGTAACTAGGATAAACATATGAGCAGGGAAACATGCAATACTGGTATTTGCACCTTTCTGCCAGTATACCTGCACCCCCACTAGAGGAAGTGTACCCCTGGAACTCTTCCAGGTTCGCTAAAAGAGGTTTAGAACTCCAGGAGGAAGTCTTAATGCTGCAGATTGTTGGTTTTTGCTAGCCAGTCCCAGCCCTGTGATCTGAAACATCTTACCTGGGTCAGTCTCAGTAAATTCCTCGTCCCCAGCTATGTAGACAGTCCTGCATATGGCTATAAAATAAATATTGGTATCTGCTACATAGCTCCTCCAACTTAGCAGAGTCTAGAAAGGGCACCTTTCAGCCAGTCTCCTGTTTTTTAAATGCACAGTTCAAAATGAAAAGAGATTTTAGTCCTTTTATTTTGAAAGCACTTTTTAGATTTTTTTTTTTTTTTAATTTTAAAGTGAGAGCAGGTTTGGCCGAATGTAAACTGGAGCTGGAGTGAGAGGGGAGTGTATGGAATTGGGGGGGTGGGGATATATGGGGCGGGGATAGAAAAGAGATGGATGTTTATTTAATGCAGAAAAAGCAATAAAAATATAAAAAAAATTATTATAAAAAACCACAAAAAAACCACAAAGAAGTCTTAGCACTTTGCGATGGAACGGGTACTTTGAGATCACTTTATCTTAATTTAAAAAAGCAAAAGAGAAACATGTTTACAAGTTAAAAAAAAACCAACTTCTACAGAAAGAAATTATTATTATTAAGAAAATTCCTAAATTTATTTTTGTAAGAAAAAAAGTGTATATATATATATATATTAAAAAAAACCACCCCGACCTAGGCAGAATCCAACATCTATTTCATGGAATAATAAAACAAAAAGATACCGAATGAGAGGAAGGTTGCTAATTAGGTTCTGTGACATGGCCTGAAAACAAACCCCTCAGAAGTGATTTTACTTCACAAAATGGAAGCTTGAATATTAGACAGGAATCATGGGTGTTTTTGTTTTTGTATTTTTTCCTTCTATTTTCCTTTTTTTTTTTTATTTGTTTGTTTGTTTCTTAAATGTCTTATAGCCAGTGCTAGCCCAGACGTCTCTCCCACCTTACCCCATGTGTCCCTGCCCCCTTCTCCCCTCCCGGGAGCATCTTAGCTTGTGTAGCAAGGAGGAAAGAAAGCATCTGAGCTGCTAGGTGATATCGTTTTGTCAGGGGAAAAGCACCGTGAGACGGGGGCAGCTTCTCCACGCTCCCTCGTTAATTTCTTCTCCAAGGGTTACTCAGCCAGGCTCGGAAAAGCGACTGAAAGCAAAAAGCAAACTCCATCTTCAACGTGAACCCGGCGGTTCCCGGCTCTGCCGTCTGCCACCCCACTGCACAGCGCTAGACGTAGTTCGAGGTAGAGACTCGTGGCTTGCTGATCCTGCTCCCCCCTCACCCTCTGCCATGAGTCCAGTGCCTAGTCCGGAATCAGGCGCTGCAGAGGGGTAGAGAAGAAAACCCACCGTACAAATTAATTCAGAGAAAGTGTGAAAAATAATTCCCTTCCCCACCCCCTTGCTGCTTTTTCGTTTTCAAAGGCGAAGAGACCAAAAAGGGGAAACACCTTGGCCCTCCTGAATCAGAGTTTCCCACAGGGCGTTTGCCCAGCTGTAAGCAAGCCAGAGCCGAAATGCAGGCTTGCTCCAGGAGCAAAGGAAAACTTGGTGCTGGGGCCTTTGCTTTCCGGCTCTAGTTCCCGCGTGCGGCGGGCGAGGCCGGGGCTCAGATGAGCAGTGCGGAGGAGCGAAACCGTTGCGAGAAAGTGCCCCGCCCACCAGGAGCTGGAACTGACCACCCAGGAGGTCTCTTCACCTTTGACTCCTCCGAACCCGTGCCAGTTGAGGTGTATTTTACGAAGCGGGCGCCTGCCTATGAAAACTGCAGCGACGATGCACAGCCAAAGCAGGGACTGTAGCAGTCCCATGCTGCAGCCCACTGGGGCGGGGCTGAAAGTAACTTGCTGCCCCAAATCCAATCCCAGCGTCTCCGTAGCGTCAGGTGCTGGGTGGGCAACAGGGCAGATGGTGCGTCCTTCCTCCGTGCTGTAAAACGCATCGATCTTGGCCTCCACCTTCCCATCCCAAAGAGAGCAGGGTCGGGTAGCCCATGACCTGGGCACTAGCTGGATGTGGCAAACCACCTTTCCCAGGGATGAACCTTGGCTTAGCACTGGCTACCTATTGCATATGCAAAAACTAGTGTGGACTTGTAAATAGACAGTTACTTGAGGTTCTTTATTGTAATCAAAAGTTGTGGTATCTCTCTTCTCGTTTGTGTTCCCCCTTTTCTGCCCCTGCCACCTTTTATGGCTTGTGTGTCTAACCAAACCTCCTTCTGCCATTGGGGGGGAGGGAAAAGAACCCCCCCCCCCACCCTCCAAAATGGACAGCAAAAAAAAAAAAGTCTCAGGATTCTTGTTGGAGAAGGGGAGTCAAACCCCTAGATTTCGTGGGAGAAAGGAGAGCAGTCTCCTCTGGACAATCCCAGCCTGCCCTGCCCGTTTGCAGCTCCGCTTTGGAGTTGCTCTCTGCCACTGAGAACTGGCGAGCGGGGATGAGGGTGTTGTTCACGGCACGTCCCCCCTGGGTGATGGGCCCCGCAGAGCTGGGGCCGGAGTGGCTATCCCAGATCCACCTTCCAGACGCAAGGCCCCCATGCAAACCGGAACAATTCCGCGCTTTGTGAAAGGATCCCTGGGGCGCTGGAACCTCCCCGCTCGGTTACCCGTGGGGATGGGGCGTGCGGGTTGGGATCCATCTCGGCTACCCTGTGGGGGGTAGCCTTCCGGCCTCGGAGGATCAGAGGGCAGCATCCACCCAAGGTCGGCTGTCACAGCTGCCCTCTGCGCCCACCGGGATCCTCTCCCCACTCCCTGTGTTTGGCAGCGAGTCCTGTGGCAGAGGTGGGTTTGGAGGCCGGTGAGCAATGGCTTCTGAACAGAGATACCGCACCTTGTTTGTGATATGAGATGCTTTTCCCTTGATTAGAGACCGGGGGAGCCGCCGCCTGAGCTTTGAGTGGCGCTGGGTCGATGCGTCAGTGCCGGCAACACTTTAGCACAAGCCTTGATCAGTTTGCACTAAAACCCAACCGACCGATCTCCTCCCTTCTCTGTGTAGGGAGGCTCCGGCCTCCAAGTACCTTCTGCCTTAACTTTCTTACCTGTCTTACTCTATGTAACAACCGACGATGAAAGACTAGTGCATGCAACAACTCCCCAATCATATACTGTATATAAGCATTGATTTGTATTGTTAAGATTATTGTTCTTTTGAAATTCAGGTTGTGATAAAGTGTTGCCAAAGATACTGCTGAATTATAACATTTCAGGAAAACAAACAAACAAACCCCACAACCCCTAACTCCTACAAACCAGACCACACGGCGGGCTGTCGTTTGGCCTCTCTTAATTGCTTGGTCTAGAAGGAAACATGTTATTTCAGTGGTGATATAACTGTGTGTGGGGGTGTGGCCCAGCTGGTGGTTTGTCCTAGACTGGGGGGGCGGCGGGAGGGCCTGGGCTGTCCCGAGATGGGGTTTTATCCCCCTGCGGATCGGGAGTGGAAGTTTCACCAGGGCTGTCCAAGATCCCTCATGCTTTTGGGGCCAAGTGAGCATTGGAACTGCACAGCCAGCGAGCCGACTGTGCTCCTGCTCCGGCGTCTGCCGGGGATCGCGCCCTCCGAAGCCAGCAGCCTCGCTGCCGCAGGCCTGGGAGGGTTGACACTAAAGACAAACGTCTGTGTGGTCCCATTCCCCCCCCCCAGCGTTGTGGGAGGGGAACACAGATTGTCCAGAGCATCTGACGCCCTCCCCCCAGTCTAGAAGGAAACCTACCCAGCCACACACAGACTCCGAGGCCATGGCTCTGTGCTAGGAGGGAGCGCCTGGCCTTTGGCGAGGCTGATGGGCGGTTGTCGTTTTAAGCTGTTCTCGCCTCCCTACCGTTCCCTTCTTCCTCCTCCCCGTCCCCCATGTGAAACCAGTGAATGTAACCCCTGGATGTGGAAGGGTTAAGGAAGGCGGGAGAGGGGCAGGCCCAGCTGTGTTTGTAAAAGGCCCTGGTTGAATCCAGGCCTAAGGGTGATGTGATCAGAACTGTGAGTTCCAGAGACTTTGTCAGTACATACCAAAGTACACTCCACCCTCACTGCAAGGCGGGGCTGAGAGAGGGGACCCCTTTGATCTCTCCCCATCAGACTGGGATTGGTCCTTCAGTGTGGGGGACTTCCTGGAGGGGGGGGGGGAGATCCCTAGAGCTGCGGGAGCTGCCTGCTGTGAGCGTGGGGTGTATTTTCCATGCGGCATATGTCTGTGTCATTTTTTGGGGGGGCCCTTCCCCCACTTCTCTGGACTCTCGTTAAAGACGCTGCAGGCTCTTGCTTAAACTCTTCCACTGGCCCCCGGCAGGAGTCGAACCCTTCGCTTGCGGAGGTCGCAAGCCCAGGGAGAGCATTGGTGGGCGGAGGGCTGCCCCCTCCCCCAGATCTGAAGGGTGGGGAGAGGAGTTGATGTAGGAGCGAGCCTCCCATGTCCCCCTGCCCCGAAGGGAGGGTAGCCAAGGATGCTGCCGGCTTCTTAACCCCGGCCTCAAGTCCCCTCCTGCACGGGAAAGGGGAAGGGGTCTGATGGAGGCCCAGAGACTCTACTTCCCCCCAAGCCTTAAACAAGAAGAGGGGGAGGCAGCATCTCGAAGGGCAGGAGGTTTCTTCTTTGCACTAAGGGGACCCTTTGGACTCCGCGGGAAGCGGTTCTGTTGCATGTGCGAGCGAGCGGCTGTCCCGAGGAGAATCCAGTCCTGTTGTGATGCAGGGAGGGGCCAGGAGGGGGGAGCAGGTGTCCCTGGCCATTTCCCTCGTGTCCTGGGGGGGGGGGGGAAGGGAATCTCTGCACACAAAGGGCTCCTTTAGCATCTGATGTTTAGCGCTGCCTGGGACTTTTCTCACCCTCCTCCACGTGATGTCCGATTGACAACCCAGAGGGAGAGGTCAGCTGTGGAGTGTAGCGGGGATGGGGTGGAGGGGGGATGGAGGTTTCTGAGCAGTGGGGGGAGTGGATTCTCCATCACTTTCAACCCGGAGATAAGATGACCCCCTCCTTCAGTCCGCTGGACGCAGGAGTCGGTGGCAGAGATGCTCCGGCCTGTGGCAAGTCGGAGATTGAGTGATCCCCAATAGCCCCTAGAAATTGACCAGCCTGTGTAAGTCCCTACAGCAACCCAGACCAGTTGAGATGCTTAAAATCACTCCTCTCAACACCTGCAGCCCATGGGTCAGGGTAGCAAACCAAAAGCTGTGTCTGTCTCTCCCGAAACGCCGGTGTGATGAGCATTCAGAATGGCCCATTCGACTATTTAAAAATATATATATATATTTATATTTTCAATTTATTATGAAAGTTTTTATTTAAATAAAGAGGAACACTTTTTAATGAGCAGGTAGCTGATTTAGCCTCCTAGGTAGAAACCTCCGGGGGTCGCATTTGTACTGCCTGGGCCATGTAATGAGATGCTGTATTGAAGTTATGTTTTCTAAAAATATATATATATATATACACACACAAACAGAAATTCAACTTTAATCTGAGGTGGGTAGATTTTAAACTCTCCCATCCCCTCCTCAAAAATCATCTGATATGATGCCAGGAGGATGAAAGAGAATATTAGCGATGGGGCCACGTTTCCTGCGTCTTTATATATAAACAAACAAACAAATGAATTCTATATATAAAGCACTCGCAAGTTTCATCAGTTTTATGTGTAAACTACTTTGTGTGGTATCTGGTTACTGAGCGAGGCGAGAAAAGCACAGAAAAGACATTCCATAGATTGTAACTTTGGTAGTTCTTTATAAAGTGTGGGAGACAAGAAAAAAATAATAAAAAATGCACTTTTGGGGGACGTTAAAAAATAAAATATATATTAAAAATATTACAACGTAACCGTCTTTTCTTGTATATGAGACCCAGTGGAAGCCAGCAAACAGTGATTGTAACAAGCTGCTCCTTAAGAACTTGGAGTTTTAAAAAAATGGTTTCAAACCAAAAGAGAAGGGAAAAAAAAATTTCTTGCTATAAAAGTTGCCGGTTTCTAGGCTAAGACTCGAGAAGGGGAGGTAGGGTCTTGGTGGGGTTAGAGTCGGTGGCTAACACACGCAGCCTGCGAGCTGTTAGCGGGAGCCAGTGTTCACCCTGTGTAGAGAGGCTGGTCCCTCGTGCAGACTTTGCTACACCAAGTGGACTGTCAGCTTTGGAGCTGAGGCTGCAGAATTGAGCTGAGATGGTGCCCTGGCCTAGCAGATTGTAGGAAACTGTGCTAGGCACTGCCACGAGGCAATGGATTGGATGGGGAGATCGATCCTCTTATGCCTTCCAGGTGTACACCCCGCGCACCTCCGTCCTGTTTGTCAGCTGGCGTAACCCTCCCTCCCCCTCCGTGGGATGGGTTGACGTCGATTTGTGCCAGCTGAGGAGCTGGCCTGCAGCGGGTGGAGGGCGTTTGAACTGGACTGGATTTATTTCTCTGACTTGGATTTGGGCTGGGGGGCAGGAGGGGGTCAAGCCTGTTGGAAGGAGGTTTACAGCTTTGCCAACGACCTGCCGCTCTTCGATTCACAGCGCTGAGCTTAGGACTCGGGGGTAAGGTGCCAGGTGTCCCGAATTGGCCTGGACAATCCAGTATTTGTGGCTTCGGTTAAAAAAAATAAAATACATGTCCGGTATTTTCTGTTCTTCTCGGACGGAAGGCTGCTTAGGACATTCTTCCTCTGCTGCGTCTGGCAGGAGCGGGGAGCATGGGAATTTAAAGGCGCAGTGACTCTTTTTTTTTTGTGCAGGGGTCTTTTTTTTTTTGCTCAACAACTTTGGTCCCCCCCTTTTTTTTTGCTCAATTTTTTCCCTGCCATGTTCAGCATTTTTTGTGAAAGTATCTGGCAACCCTACCTTGGGGGGGAGGGAGGGAGAGGTGGGTGGAAGGATGGGGGAGAGGCGGGCGGAAGGAAGGCTAAGGGAGGCCCTGAAGTTAAGGAGGTGGGGTGGGTTCTGGCGTGGCCTAGAGGATAGGGCGTTCGCCTGGGGAGGGCACGGTGGTTGGCAGAAGGAGGGCAGGGGAATCTTTGGGTGGGGCCTTTGCTCCCTCAGTTCCCTGCATCCAGCCCCCCGCGCGTTGGCTACTGGCTCTTTGACAGCTGGCATCAGGCCCTGTTTGCTGGGCGCTTTGCCGCTGGGCTTGGGACTTGCTCTGCTGCAACCAGCCACGTCGGACGCTCCTTCTGGGCCAGCGCCACGTGCACCAGGGAGCTGATCCCATTCACCTTACACGCGGATCTGGAGCGGAGAGCGGAGGAGGCCAAGCCTAAGGTCTTCCCGTGGGTCCCGCTGAGCAACGCTGGTGGGTCTCTCAGACCACGGCAGGTGAGGCCCCAAGGCTGGTGGAGGGGGCGGAGGCGCAATCCACAGCTGCCGTCAATCCCCATAGCTCAGCTGGGCGATGCTGGTGTACGGCCCTGGGTCTGCACTGTGAAAACAAGCTGTGCTGGGAAGCCGGGGGCCTGTGCGGCTTCTCCCCATCCCGGCACTGCTGTCGGCGTCCTCCCCTGGATCTCAGGCCAGGCCCGGTGCTGGCAACACAGCCCGTTCCCAAGCCCAGCTGGAGGCAGGTCAGGAGCCTGGCGCAGAGTCAGAACCGGACCTTTTGGGAGTCCTGGGATTGGAGAGAGGCACGTTGCTCCCATGCTGCCCGGCCGAGCCACAAAATAGCTCCAAGCTCTTCGGCCCCACTTGAGTTTCTGCTTGGCGCCCGCTGGGCTTAAGGCAAGCAGCATGTGCAAGGCCTGGCCAATTCCCCCAAACCAGCCCCCAGCCTCGGCAGCTGAAGCTCAGGGCTTTGGAACCCGCTTTGAGCCCATCCTGGCTGGGCAGTGTCTCGCCGCAGTGGATCGATCGGCTTTTGCCAGCACAGACGAGGCCGTAGCAAGCGCAGGGCCCCAACCACGCCAATAGATTTGCAGAAGGGTGGGATTATTCACCCTCTGCCCCCCACGTCAGGGCAAACGCCCTCGGCCCAGATCTGTTCTGCCTGGTATTAGCTGCTGGGAGACACCTCCACCAGGAGTGAGTTACCCCCTGCATCGACTTAATTGTTCCCTTGCGGATTTGGCCCAACTAGCCCACCTGCAATTCCAAATGACGGAGACCCCTGAGGATCCCTGCCAGTCTGTTCCTAGCCAAGCCCCCAAGACAATGTTCTCACTAATCTTTTCCACCCATGTGCGGATTTTCTCCCTCCGCGTGCAGAATAAATTTTGTTACATGCACCAAGGCATGTGCAAATGTGCACCACCCGTACAAATAAAAGCCAAGCGGTGAGCACTCTGCTAATCAGCTGGGCAGCACTGGGCTCTCTCCTGAGCAGCTACAAAGCACCCCGCTTCCAGGGCACCTGCCCCAAGATGAAGCCCGTGTCCTTCTGCAGGAACAACTTGGAACTGAAGTCAGGGTTTGAAAATAGAAGCCAGCAGCCGGGAGCCTGTTTGGGGGATGGGGAGGGTTGGCAATCAGATATTTGACATCCTGGCTAAGGGACAGACTGGATGTGCCTCACTACGTGCATCCGTTTGGTTTTTGCCTTTAGTCATCCATCATATGGGCTGCTGAGGAAGCGAGTGTTTTCAGGGTCACCTTCCTGGGGTGGATCTATTTGTCTTAAAGCACTTTGGTTCTGAAGCAGGCTGGAATTCCCCTCCCCACCTGCCCTAGAAGAAAAATCAACCAAGCAACCGGCTTCCATCCCCGCCCCAGAACAATCAAAGCACCTGTGCCCAGGATCTAGCAGCAAAGCAAAACTGCGCCCAAGCAAAGACTCATTTCAAACCCAGCCGCCAAGCTGGGCGAGGTCATATTTGTCTGGGCCCGACGGAGAAAAGCCAAGCAGTCGCGCTCGCCCCAGAGCTGGGCCAGGTGGAAAGCGTGGCACTTCCCCCCCCACACACACACACACCAAAAGCTGGTCCAATCAAAGAGGCGACCTCACCCACCGGGCCCAGCGACACCTTGCAACCAGCCAGCCCACATCACGACAGGCGTCACCCCTGCCCATCGTCTGCTGGAACTGACAATGACCCCGCGGAGGCTGCCGCAGCGACTCAGCCCTGCCCCACTTGTCCACCCAGGCCTAGAATTGGCTGCTCTCCTCCTCGCCCTGCTCCCCACGGCAGGGTGGGCTAGGCAGGGGAGCGCCCCTCCCTTCGCGGCCGCGCCGAGGACCTCGCTGTGCATCCGCGAACCCCTGTCATTACCGACCCACGGCCCTGAGAGCTCTGCTCAGTTAAGGGGGCTGAGACGCAGGGCCAGGCTGATGCAGGTGTCACCGTGGGCTGTAGGCTGGGCCCCGTGTCTTTTTTACAAGTCACAGAGGCTCGGGGCGGCTGCTGCAACCCAAAGTCGCGGGGACGTTCCTTTCCGCATGTGGAACGGCGACAGGGTCCGGTGCTCTCTGAGTGCCGGCCTCTGCGCCGCTTCCGTGTGTCGGGCTCTCATTCCCGCCGGACCGTTTGCGTTCGCTCCCTGCGCGGGGCTTTGTGGCTGACGCTTTCGTGGCCAGCGCCTGCTGGAATCCTGCACGCACGGCCCGTGGGGCAGGCCTGTCGTGCTGGGAAAGGCGAGCACGAGGGGGACCTGAGTGTTCCCTGTAGAACCGGCGCATGCACAGCGCCTCCTGCTGGAGCCCGCCCCCTGCCCCGCCACTGTTCTGCAGCACCTCCTGCTGGGAGCCCGCACCCCGCCCCAAGTGCTCTGCAGCGCCTCCTGCTAGGAGCCCGCACCCCCCCCCGGTGCTCTGCAGCGCCTCCTGCTAGGAGCCCGCACCCCCCCCCCGGTGCTCTGCAGCGCCTCCTGCTAGGAGCCCGCACCCCCCCCCGGTGCTCTGCAGCGCCTCCTGCTAGGAGCCCGCACCCCCCCCCGGTGCTCTGCAGCGCCTCCTGCTAGGAGCCCGCACCCCCCCTCAGTGCTCTGCAGCGCCTCCTGCTGGGAGCCCGCAACCCCCCCCCCCAGTGCTCTGCAGCGCCTCCTGCTGGGAGCCTGCACCCGCCCCAGTGCTCTGCAGCGCCTCCTGCTGGGAGCCCGCACCACCGCCCCCCAGTGCTCTGCAGCGCCTCCTGCTGGGAGCCCGCACCACCCCCCCCAGTGCTCTGCAGCGCCTCCTGCTGGGAGCCTGTACCACCCCCCCCCAGTGCTCTGCAGCGCCTCCTGCTGGGAGCCCGCAACCCCCCCCCCCAGTGCTCTGCAGCGCCTCCTGCTGGGAGCCCGCACCCCCCCCCCCCCAGCCACTGCTCTGCAGCGCCTCCTGCTGGGAGCCCGCACCCCCCCCCCCCAGTGCTCTGCAGCGCCTCCTGCTGGGAGCCCGCACCCCCCCCCAGTGCTCTGCAGCGCCTCCTGCTGGGAGCCCGCACCCCCCCCCCCAGTGCTCTGCAGCGCCTCCTGCTGGGAGCCCGCACCCCCCCCCCCAGCCACTGCTCTGCAGCGCCTCCTGCTGGGAGCCCGCACCCCCCCCCAGCCACTGCTCTGCAGCGCCTCCTGCTGGGAGCCTGCACCCCCCCACTGCTCTGCAGCGCCTCCTGCTGGGAGCCCGCACCCCCCCCCCAGCCACTGCTCTGCAGCGCCTCCTGCTGGAAGCTTCTTCACGGACGTTGCGCCCACAGCAGCCCTTGCTCGAAGAGGCGGAGACCGGGGAAATCCGCTTTGCAAACCCACCGCTGAGCCTCTGCCCCCGGGTGGGCAGGGGAACTGTGGAAATCAAATGCCACAGACCCCGTTCCCGCTGCACCACAGCTCGCTCTGCCTCCCCTCGCCCCAGAGAGGGAGGCGGGGGCACTGCTACCACTCACCATCCCAGCCGGGGCGGGGAGGGACCTACAGGGCTGGCGGGTGCCGGGATCAGGGCTCCGGAGGGCTGCGTTCCAGGCCAAGCCCCCCGCCCAAATCGCCCGGCATCGCCTCTCTAGGGGGCACAAGCCCTGCTCCGGCCAATGGGGCCTTTGTGCTGTTCACAGAGGAGCAAGAGCAAACGGGACCCAGGCCCTTTTTGGCCAAAAAAGTCAGGACACCTGAGCAGGCCTGAAGAAAGGGCCCGTCCCCCCCTGCCGGGAGAGGCTTGTCCTGGAGTAGCCAGGAGTCTCCGGCCACCTGCACTGTTGCTGACAGCGCCTCCTACAGGGCAAGGGGGCTGGTTGCTTCCAGCCACTGCTGCCCCCTGCTGGGATAAACTGGCTCTCGGGCAGCTCCCCCCTGCCGGCTGTTTGCTTTTGCCCCCCCCTTGCTCTGCAGTGACTCCTGGTGGCAGGAGGTGGAATTAACCCAGCCGGGCCCTGCGCAGCTGATGGCTCTGGCTGGCTGGAACAGTGTGTGTGTGTGTGTGTGGGGGGGGGATTCACCTCACCCCTGCCTCTTGATTATTTATTGGGTGACACAATGTGGCCCATCTTTGCTTATTGTCTTAAAGGAGCTTCCCCGGCTCTCAGCGCGCTAAGCCGCTTGCGGGTGCTGGCAAGAAGTGCGATTTGATGGGGCTGACGCCTGGCTAGAAACGCAGCGCCCGAGCGTAATCCTCATTTTGCTCAGCTTACTGCTGAGCGGCGGCTAATGCCCCCCTGCGCAGCCCGTTAAGGCGCTGGGCCGGGCCCGCTGCTTAGCCCGGGCCAGCCTGTCACCCAGCGGGAACGCGGGAGCAGATGGCCGCGTCTTAACGCGTGGGCCATCCGCAGAGGGGTCTGTCCGGGAAAGGCAGCTGGTGGGGGAGGGAGGGAGGGACCCCGCGGCCCAGTGCAGCCAGCCGTGGGGCGGAGAGCGGGCCCACGGGCTGTAAAGCCGCCCCAAGCCGGCTCCATTTCACTGATTCCCAGGATGGGGATGTTCAGGCCTCTGTGCTCATCCCAGGCGGACATGCCCCCCTGGCCTCCGCCTGGGGCAGAACCCAGGAGTCCTGCCCCCCTGCTCCAGCCCCTGCCCACATGCCCAGTCCCTGTCAGACGGGGGGGCGGGTGGAACCCCGCTCAGGCTGCCCGCTCGTGCCGGCTGGCCAAGTTTTGGCATCGCCCGAGGCGAGCTGGGCGGGGGGAACGGGCCTTTGAGTGCCCTGCCGCCCTGTGACAGGCGACGCGCCCCCAAGGGTGAGTCCTGCTGGGCCTCCGGCACCGGCCTGGCTGCTCCCTGCCTCTGCCAAGGGCCCTGCGACCCCCTCGGCTCCATTAGCCCTGACGCTCGGGCTCAGGCCGCAGGCCCCGCTCGCAGGGGCGGGCCCGGGATCAGCTGGCGCGAGCGCCTTACCTCAGGGAGCAGCGGTAACGTGCCCGTCTGGTGCCCCCCCCCAAGCTGCCCCTCAGTTCTAGGGGGGACACTGACCTGGCCGACTCCCCCCCCATACGCACACTGACGAAGCCCGGCCCTGCAGCTCCCTTGCTGCGTCTGCCCTCTCTCCAGGGACACAGCACCGGCCTCAGCGCCCCTGCAGACCGGGGGCATCCCTGTGCCTGACACTGTCCAGCTCCTCTCCCCCAATGCCCCCCCCCCAGGCCAATTCAGCGCAGCAGTGGGGGGCAGGGACTTGCTCACCCAGCCCAGCCTCCACCAGCTAACCAGGGCTGCCTGCAGCTTAGGGTGTTGGGATTGAACCTGTGCAACCTACTGAGACCAGCAGCCACCCCCCAGAGCTGGCTGCATTTTGCTGGCACTAGAGGGCTCTGTCTGCTGGTTCTCACCCCTGGCCGTGGGACAGGCCCTGCCAGTGCCTGGAGGGAGGGGGGAACAGCTCTGGCACGCTTACATCACTGTAGCTACAAATAATCCGGGCCGAAGGCCCAGAGCCACAGGTGGGATTGGGTAACACGTCCTGCCTGCCACCCCCTGCCCGTGGAACAGCAGAGCTCCCCTCCCCCACCTGCCACGAGGTGAGGCCTTTCCTGAGGGAGGAACGTTCCGGCTCACGCCACGCCCAGCACCCTGCCAAATCCAGCCTTGCTCAATGCTGGGCGCAGCAGTCGGGCCCCACCCCAGAGCCAGCTGCTTTTCAGTAGCCGGTGCAGTGGCTGCCCCACACTGCAGGGGGCGCTGCTAGGCCATAGTTAATCTAAGCCAGTGCTACGCTCAGCCATGATCATCCCCTGCCCCCCCTCCACACACCCCCCCCCAGCGTTGCCAGTTGGCCCAGTATTGGCCCGGTTTTTCGTGGCTGGAAGGCCGCTTGGGACATTCTTCCCCTGCCGCATCTGCTGCGGGTGGGGTGCGGGGGCAGGGAGCATGGAGACGTAAAGGCACACTGACACGTTTTTGGTGCAGTTTTTTTTTTCTTTCTCAACAACTTTGGTCCCCCGTTATTCCCCCTCCCCAGCCAATTTTTCCCCCACCATGTTAGGTATTTTTTGTGAAAGTATCTGGCAAGCCTAACCCCCGGCTTCCCCCTCCCCCCCCCCGCCCGAGCCCCCATCCCCTCCTTCAAAACACAGCTGGGCAGCCACGACTGTTCCTGAGCACGCTGGGTGGACATGGTGCGCTAAGGAAGTGACCCTCCCCCACCCCTACTGGGAGGTGGCTCAGGATCATGGGCGTCATAGTGCAGAAGGGGAAACTGAGGCAGCAAGCGGCAGGGTGACATGGCCAAGGCCCTGCGGCAAGTCAGTGGTGGAGTGAGGCACACGGCCCAGCTCTCCGGCTGCCCTTTTGTCACGAGCCAGCTGCGGGTTGGCACGGAGCGAGCCCTGTCCCCGCAGCTCAATGCGGCGTTGGGTTTTCGGTGCGGCCAATGGCGATGAAACGCCCTCGCCCCGGACGGGACGGCAGCAGAGCTCAGCTGGCCCCTCACTCACTTGCCTGGCCTTGCACAGGCAGCGCCGAATTTCTGCCAGGACTTGCCAGGGCTGAGCCCCGGCACCTCTGGACCCGGCTTTTGGGTGCTGCGGCAGCCGCAGCCATGAAGGACTGGCTGAGGAATCTGAGCTGCCCCTCCCCTGGCCAAGAACCCCAGCGGGCCGGTAAGGCCTGGCACTCACATTCACCCCTCTACGAAAGCCCTGGCCCCTGGTCCATTCCCTCCGCAGCACGCTGCCTCCCGGGGCTTGTGACAGAGACCCGCCGACGCACCACGAAGGGGCACGGCCAGAAAAGACCGGGCCTGAGGGTTTGGTGCCAGCTCAGGACTCAGGAACGCCGGGTTTAAGTCTCTTTGCTACCGACTCCCCGAGTGACCCTGGGTAGGTCACTTCGCCCCACATCCTCAAGGGTATGAAGGCACCGAAACCTAAACCAAGGGGAGTTAGGTGCCTAAAGCCATTGGAGGAGTGAGGCCAGCTCAGCCCTGCCCTGTGGGATTCTGCCTAAAGGGGGCTAGCAGGGGAGCAAATGGCTCAAGGAATCCAGCGCTGGGATTCGAACTCAGCACTCCCAGGGCCAGTCATGGACCTTACGCCCTGGTCAGGAGGCTTCCTCCTGGAGGGCTCAGATGTTAAGAAGCTGGCGGCCGTGCAAATGCAGGGCTAGGCCAGAGGAGTCAGGGGCTGGCTCGTTACCAGGCGCAATACCCCCCCCCCCCAACAATCGCAGCCGCTCTACCCCATCTCCACTGCCTGAGCTCTGCCACTGTCCCATGGGCTTAGCTAAGTCACTGTCCCATGGGCTGCCTCAGTTTCCCCTGCGACGCTGCTAGTAACCTGCATCCCGGAAGGGTTGGGGTTTGAATGGGAAGGTGCTTTCTTGCACTGCCAGACCCCAGGGAGTCCTGCCCATGCTGGCGGTTGGCGGGAGATAGACAGACCCCTAAACACCTCCCCCTTCTGTAGCCAAAAGCTCTCCTTGCCCATCCCGGTCTGGCCGGGCGTAGCAGGGCAGTGGCTGGAAAGGGACAGTTATACGACCGGGCATTTGTCCTGCAGGGATGAGCCAGGCCCCAGCTTCTCTGGACACAGTGTGGGACACCCTGCCCCATCCCATGTTCCTGCCCATACGGGGGAACTGGTTTGGCCCTGCCAGCTGCCTCGGTTTACCAAATGGTTTGAGCCTTGCAGCTGCCCCCGCACGCCGCATAGGCTGCTCCTTCAAGAGCTTCCAGGCAAGGGGTTTGATCAGCCGAAAGGGGGGGGGCTAGAATCCCAGCCAGCAGCCAGGGGCAACAGGCCCAGGTAGGGGCTCTGATGACCGGTCTCCCCGCTGGGGGAAGCAGGGACAGCTCCGGGAGGGGTAGAAGAGCAGCTCTGGGCCTGTCCCCCGCAGCATTGGGAGAATCCCCTTCGTACCCCTCTGCTGCCAGCAGCTTAGAGCCAGGCTACCCTGGTGCTGCACCCGCCCCCACATCCCCCCCAGACAGAACGCCACGTTACAAGGGCGGCAGGTGGCAGGGCGGGCTGCGCCGCAGGGGGCCCTGGCGTGGCTGCAGCTGGGTGGCTTGGGAAGGCCTGGATCAGTCGAGTGACTAATTCGGCACGTGTCACTGTATTGCCCACGGGCGGCGGGGGGGGGGATTGAAACCCAAACTCATTTCCCACAGGCGGCAACCAGGGAAAAGCGACGATTGTCAGCCTTTGCTGTAAGCGCCCCCTCCCCATGCTTGGGCGCCAGCTCCCTCCTCTTGGGGAGCCTGCTGGGAGAGGACTTAGGGTCCCTTCTGTGGAGAACAAAACTAGCCCCCAGCCTGGGAGCTGGGATGACCCGCGGGAAAACTCAGACATTTTTTCCCGGGGGGCAAAGGAGAGGCAGGCAGAGCTGCAGCTACACAAAGCCCCGAACGTGGGGACCAGCCCACTCGTCCAGCCTCCCTCTGCAGAGCCCGTACTAGCGAGCTCAGTAGCGGGGCCGTCGGGGAGGGGAATCCAGCATACCCCGCTAGTTAAATACACAGCCATTGCAACTGCTTTAGCATAGCATGGCCAGGAGCCAGGTCCCTCCCCCCGCCTCCACGTCACCGCCCCACCCACCTTCCCCCTGCCAAGGGACACATTTCCTCTGTTAGAGGTTCCCCATTCAAGCCAGCGCCCCTGGAGGCAGGGGCGAGGGAGCTGAGCTAGGAAATCGCCCTTCCTTGTTCCCAGGAAGGGCACAGGATGGTGCAAACAGGTCACAACCTAAAAAACCCCCCAGCAAATAATCTTGCTGCACCACTCACCGTGTTCGATGTTTCTAAAGTTTTTTTTCGGTTACAGGCTAACACGGCTACCCCTCTGAAACCAGGCAGGGCAAGACAGCGGCTACCCCTCCAGCTCGCTGGGAAATGGCCGATGGGGGTCTTGCAGGAGGTGCCATGGGAAAATCAGCTCAGCAAAGGGGCAGGTGACGGGTTGCTGAAAGCCTTGGTGGAAGGACATTTAAAAAGAGAATTTCAACCCCCAACCTGCCCCTAAAACCCATTTACCGTTGCCCCAGGGGCTGAGCAGCGTTGCCCCCCGCAGCCTCACTCCAAAGGGCACGGGCCCTGTGGAAAGATTAGTTTGTGTCATAAGCTTCCTATTTTTCGAGGCCGCTATAAGATTTGGGGGGCTTAGCGCCCGGGATTAAAACAGCAAAGTCGTCTTGCTTAGCCAGGCTGCTAATGCCACTTACTGCCTGGGAGCTGCGATTTTCATTAAGGGCGTCAGGAACAATTAGCCGGGGGAAATTAGGGCAGGGTTGCTCTTAAATAAAAATGGAGGCTTATTCAATCAGTCAAATGAATTTCCAATCAGCGTGCTGCGCTCCCCTCCCCCGCAGGCATGGTGGCGGCGTTAAGCCCCATATGTGTAAGTGGTGATGGGGGGAGACCACATGTGCACCCTCCGGGAAGGAAGTGGCCGTTCCCAGAGGGGTTATCGCCCTGCTCATGCCAAGGGACAGACTATCCTACCGCTGCTTGGCTGGTGCTTTAATACAAGCGGAGCGGGGCGGGGGTGTGTGTCCACACACGGGCAGTTCGCTGGTTTCGTTCCAGTAGAACGTGGAGCCGTGTCGGCAAACACTTGGTGCTGCATGGATGGCAGGAGAGACCTTCCCCTTCAAAGAAACCAGCCCGAACGCCGTTCCCAACCCTTGGCGGATCAGAGGAGGGTGGGGGTCACTGGCAAGGCCCCCCCCCAAACCCAACAAGACACAGTGCAAGGCAGAAGTGGAACTTTACTCCCTGGTTCAAAGCAAAATGCCACATCCAAGTCCCCTAACAGCGCCGGCAAGGTCCCCGCTCGTCCGTTGGGGATCGGGCCCTGCGGCCCAGCGCTGGGCCCAGGCGGGCAGTGACCGGCCCAGGAAGAGTTGTAGAAATGGAGGGGTGGCCAGGATCTCCAGCCGTCAGCAAGTCCTGCCCCCTGCGCTGAGGCAGGACCAAGGAACCCAGAGCCAGCCCTGTCCAACCTGCGAGGGGGATTCCACCACGTCCCGGGGCGCCCTCTCCAGAGCGTCACCATTAAGAAGTTTTTCCTAATAACTAACCTAAATCTCCCTTGCGGCCGAGTAGGCCCCCGGCTTCCTTTCCACCTGCTGCGGACACGGAGGCCGATGGAGCGCCGTCCTCTTGAGACGAGCCCTTTACAGAGCGGAAGGGTGGCACCCGTTTCTCTCAAGGCTGGACGGGCCCCGTTGGCACCGTTCCTCAGCAGCCGGGTTTCCTAACCCCGGTCTCTCCCCAGGTAGAAGCCTAGGGCGGGAAGAGACCCCAGGAGTCAGAGTCCGAAGCCCAGCTCCATCATCCCAGCCGGGACTTGGTTCCTGCCCAGCTTTGGTACAGTGGCCCGGGCGAACAGTGGGGCTAGGGCAGCGTCAGCGACACCCTTGCGTTGCCCGTGGGCGGGGAGCCGGGGGGGGACCCACACTTATGTCTCAAGTTGCAGCGGGGCAGGGCTAGGCTGGATATTAGGAAAAACGATTTCCCTAGGCGGGTGGGGAAGCCCTGGGATGGGTCCCTAGGGAGGGGGCGGAGTCTCCTTCCCTCGAGGTCTTTAAGTCCCCGCTTGCCCAAGCCCTGGCCGGGAAGATGGAGTCGGGGTTGGCCCTGCCTTGGGGCCGGACTCGCTGGCTCCCTGTAATTCTAGGTAACACACAACTCTCAGCCTTTGCCAGGAGCACCCCTTCCCCTGCCCCCCATGATTTGGAGCCAGGTCCCTCCTGTGAGGCCAGACCAGTGCTGAGGAGAGCAAGACAGTCACCCCCCATCACTACCCCCCTGCTGAGAGTGGAGTCCCTAGTCTGTTCACTCCCACTAGGGCCCCGGGCTAGAGGGGCCTTTGGTCTGACTCATACCCCCCCCCCCGTGGGACCCTGGCCTGGGTCGCAGCTTATCACGGGGGTCACACATTGAAGGCGAATCACCAGCTAGAGACCCCCCCCCCCGGCCCCACTCCCTTCCAGCCGTACGCCCCTCTCCCCCCCCCCCCCCCGGCCCCACTCCCTTCCAGCCGTACGCCCCTCTCCCCCTCTGGCCCCACTCCCTTCCAGCCGTACGCCCCTCTCCCCCCCCGGCCCCACTCCCTTCCAGCCGTACGCCCCTCTCCCCCCCCGGCCCCACTCCCTTCCAGCCGTACGCCCCTCTCCCCCCCCAGTCCCACTCCCTTCCAGCCGTACGCCCCTCTCCCCCCCCCCGGCCCCACTCCCTTCCAGCCGTACGCCCCTCTCCCCCCCCGGCCCCACTCCCTTCCAGCCGTACGCCCCTCTCCCCCTCCGGCCCCACTCCCTTCCAGCCGTACGCCCCTCTCCCCCCCCCCGGCCCCACTCCCTTCCAGCCGTACGCCCCTCTCCCCCCCCGGTCCCACTCCCTTCCAGCCGTACGCCCCTCTCCCCCCCCGGCCCCACTCCCTTCCAGCCGTACGCCCCTCTCCCCCCCCCCGGCCCCACTCCCTTCCAGCCGTATGCCCCTCTCCCCCCCCCCGGCCCCACTCCCTTCCAGCCGTACGCCCCTCTCCCCCCCCAGTCCCACTCCCTTCCAGCCGTACGCCCCTCTCCCCCCCCCCGGCCCCACTCCCTTCCAGCCGTACGCCCCTCTCCCCCCCTGGCACCAGTTAGGCTCCACTTTGGTTTTTCCTCCCTCCCTGAAGCTCTCTGCCGCGCAGGCTGGCCGTGCTCGCAGCCCGCGGGCCCTCGGCCTGGGGGTTAGCCAGCGCCAGAGGCAGGAATCCAAGTCCCTTCTGGCTCCACCGTGCAGGCTGCACATTCTTCCCCCAGCTTCCCGGCCCTAAATTAGGGAGCGTGGGGACAGGCAGGAACCGTGGAGCCATTGGAGGGCCCAGCTAAAAAACGGTCTCATTGTGAACATCGGGCCATGGCCCAGGGCTGGGGGGGGGGGGGACACAGAGGAGAGAGGGAGAGGGGGGGGCTCTCCCTCCTCCCACTCACACCTCTCCTGCCAGAGCAGACGCCCCGCGCCTGTTAGCCCCGGCTACAAATGGCTCAGCCACCTCAGCCGGGGACCCCGCCGCCCCTAGCGGGGGGAAGAGCGCTGCCCTGAGGGGAGGGGGCTTGGCTTTATCTGCCCCACGGTGCTGCAGCTGTCCCAGGTCCATTCAGTCAGGGGCCTGGCTCCGCAGGCTACCCACGGGGATAGAGGCCCACGCCCACAGAACCGGGGCGACACCCTCCCCCAGCACAGTCCAGTCATCCAGGCTGCGGGGGGCCCTTTCCCGCTGGCCCCCGAGCAGCCAGGGCCGAGAGCTTCTGGCCGAGAGTCTGCCCCGAAGCCCAGGCAGCAGACAGAACTGGCCCAGCTTTTGGGTGCGCGGTGGAAGACTTCTCCCCGAGCGGGGCAGGCGAGGGCGGGGCAGAGGGCCCGGGGGGGCTGGCAGGCTGAGTTCCCGTCCGCTTGCTGCTTCGAGGCCAGTGGGGTGATACGGGGCGTCCGTCAGGCGCGCGTAGGCCTCTTGGCTTTTGCCCTCGAACCCCCGCAGGAAGGCAGGGCGTCAGAGGGAGCCCGGGGAGCAAGGGGGAGAGGTCCAGGTCGTTTCCCTTCCTCCGCTCTCTTCACAAGGGCCCCAAAGGCAGCTGGCGAGGGGCAGCGCTCAGTGCTCTCCTGGCTACAGGTATGGGTGAGCCTGCAGCGGACGCTGGAAGTGGGGGCCGGGCCAGGACCAGCTGAGCTGCTGCTGGGGCAGGGCTTTGTGGGCCCCCGGGGCAAGGAGCGGGTGGCGCTGGGAGGCAGGTGGGTAGAGAGGGAGCAGTGGGAATCCGGGCTGGCAATGCGGAGCCGGGCCGGGGCTGGCGTGAGGAGGGCAGCACAGGCAGTGACGGGCAGGGCAGCAGCCGAGTCCGTAGAAGGCGTAGGGGTGATAGCAGCTCAGGTTCACCGCCATCCTGGAAGGGACAAGCAGAGGAGGGTCAGACGCAGGCCCCCCCGCTCTCAGCCTGGGGCAGATTCAGGCGAGGGACCGATCCACCTCCGGCTGGTTCGCCCCGACGATCATCCCTTCCCGCCACCCCCAACCCTTGACAGGACTGGGCGGCTTCGCTGTGGGGCCAGCGAGCCCACCGGCTGCAGCAGCTTCCACCCCCAGGGCACTGATGGAAATGAGTCTCTCGCGGACAGGCCCCAATTTCCACCTGCCTCCCCACCCCGGGGCCTTTATCATCCCTCGCTCCCCGGGGCGCCTCTCCGTACGCACAAACCAGACAGCGGCCCGCGCCCAGCAGGCGCGACACCCACCGTCCGCGCCTCACACCGAGACTGGTCCGGATGCGGCCCGGGAGTCCCGCTCCCCCGTGGTGTCCTCCTGCCCACGGAAGAGCCGGAGCCGCAGAACCGAAGGGGGCTGCCCGCCAGTCAGTCGCCGCGACCAGCTGTGGAGGCCTCGTTCGCCGGGGCCGTTAGGTAAATACAGGAGGCCTGGAGCGCTGGGCAAAGCCAAGGAGACCTCAGTCGGCCTTCGCCTGCCTCGCCACCACCCTGCCGACGTGCCTCAGCTGGCTGGGGGCAGGGGAGACCGCTCCTGGCCGTGGAAGAGGAGGGGTGGAGACCAGGCTCCCTGCCCGCCCAGACTGCAGGGACAGGCCAAGGTGGGTCTGGCTAGGTCAGAGTCAGGGCAGCACGAAGGGCTAATGGTCTTAGCCCTTAAGGGGAGCAGCAGCTGCTGGCTCAGGCTAGAGGTTAAGAGGGTCCATTAGAGCAGGGGTTCCCCTGCAGCTGGCTTAGGAATTGGAGCGCCTGGCACCACCAGCAGCCACCTCTCACCTGCGGATGCGCCGGCGGGCCCGGCGCCGGTGGTAGTCGCCCTTGGAGAAGTCCTCCAGGTTGGCCGGGTGGATGGCCCAGAAATGGCCTTTGCCGTTGTCGCTTCGGCCCGCCTTGACGAAGCACTCGTTCAGGGACAGGTTGTGCCGCACGCTGTTACGCCAGCTCTTCTCCTGCACAGGCAACGAGAGGGGGGAGGAGGCCGGGAACCGAGATCAGGGCCGGGAACCCAGGCAAGGAAACAGCCATGGCCAAACCACGGAGCCAGGCAGCAGCAAACCCACCGGATCCCAGAGCTAGGAGCTCGGACGCCCGCCGGACCCCTCGACCGGCCTGTCACGGCCCCAAGCTCTGCAGATGGACAAACTGAGCTAGAGGGGGCCCTGCAAAGGATTTGAAAAAAAAAAATAAATAAAGCCACTTGACTTGAGCCATCCACTTTCAGCAGCTTTCTGGTGACCAACGGCAGGTTTTCCCTCCCCCAGTAGTAGAAATATCCAGTCTGCTCTGCCCTGGTGTTGAAGTCTTGGAGGTGCCAATGATTGATGGTGAATCTTTAACAGAGACGTCTTTGCTCCAAACTCTTCGCTGCCCCGAGAGTCAGTTCTGGGACTGGTTTGTTCAAGATCTTTATTAATGAGCAAACGAGGGGATGGTTTGCACCTTCAGCAAGTCTGCAGGTGACACGAAGTCGGGGGAGAGGTAGGTACGTTGGAGGGTAGGGACAGGTCCAGAGTGACCTAGACAAACTGGAGGATTGGGACATGGACAAGTGCAGAGTCCTGCACTTGGGACGGAAGAATCCCAAGCATTGTTACAGGCTGGGGCCCGACTGGCTAAGCAGCAGTTCTGCAGAAAATCCCTGGGGATTCCAGTGGATGAGAAGCTGGAGATGAGTCAACAGGATGCCCTTGTAGCCACGAAGGCTAATGGCATATTAGGGTGCATTAAGCGGAGCATTGCCAGCTGATCTAGAGAAGTGATTATTCCCCTTTATTCGGCTCTGGGGAGGCCACATCTGGAGTACTGCGCCCAATTCTGGGACCCCATTACCGAAAGGATGTGGATGCATCGGAGAGGGTTCAGCGGAGGGCAACCAAAATGATGAGGGGGCTGGAGCACATGACCTACGAGGAGAGGCTGAGGGGTTTGGGCTTATTTAGTCTGCAGAAGCAAAGAGTGAGGGGGGATTTGAGAGCAGCCTGCAACTTCCTGAAGGGAGGTTCCAAAGAGGATGGAGAGAGGCTGTTCTCAGTGAGGACAGAACTAGGAGCAATGGTCTCAAGTTACACTGGGGGAGGTCTAGGTTGGATATTAGGAAAAACTATTTTCCTAGGAGGGTGGGGAAGCCCTGAGATGGGTTCCCTAAGGAGGGGGTGGAACCTCCGTCCCGCGAGGTTTTTAAGTCCCGGCTTGACAGAGCCCGGTCTGGGATAGTTTAGGCAGGGCGTTGGACTCGTTGACTCCCGAGGGCTCTGCCAACCCTGGGATTCTATGATACTAAGTGTAGAATGACCAGATCGCTCATGGTCTGGAGCAAACAGCTTCCCCCCTCCCAACTGCTGCAGCTCACAGCCTCCCCGCTCTTTGCTAACTCCCTGCTCCCTCTCCACCCACAGAGATTCTTCTGGGGGAAACTAGCCCTCGACCTGTAGCAGGAACAAGCAGATTTTGGTTGTAACATCTTAAAGGGAAAAAACAGCAGAGGCACAATGTTGTCCTGCCTCCTTTGCGGTTACTTAAATGTCTCCTGCAGCAAGTCAGCAGCAGAGTCAGCTGGCCCCTCCTCTTGGCTCCCTGCGCCCCACTCCGCTCCGAAGCGATACCATCCTAGGAACCTACAACCGCTCTCTCCCCGGCAGAGGAACACCCCCCGGGTCCCACACGTCAGCGTCACAGCGCTCCCTGGGTTTGCACAATCGCTCAGTGGAGCCAGGGACGTCACCTTTCCTAGGACAGCCGCCTCCGATTGTTTTCAGAAAGGCGCCTGACTCGAACACACCTTAAACCCAACCCCACGCCAGGTCCAAACTCTTTCTGCACCTGCCTCTAACCGCTGCATTTTCCTGCCAGGCTGAAAAGGGGCCTTTGCATTCCAGCTTGCCTGCCCCGTGGCCCAAGCAACAGAGGGGAGAGAACACTTTCCACCTGTATGTCTCCTGACCTCCTGCCCCGAGCAGCTGGGAAGCAAAAGGGGAGAGGAGTGACCTTTCCCTGGCAGGGTGGTGAAACACTAATAAGTCGCCTAGGGAGGTTGTGGAATCTCCATCTCTGGGGATATTTAAGAGCAGGTTCGACAGGCGCTAGTCAGGGGTGATCTAGACGGTGCTTGGTCCTGCAGGGGCCTGGACTCGATCTCTCCAGATCCCTTCCAGTTCAAGAGTTCTATGATTCTGTGATTCCCCTGCCTTCCCTTGCACTCAACAGACCACAGGTCAGGAAGAGGAGGCCCAGCTGCAACCAACAGGCTACAGCATCCTTAGGAGCTTTGAATCGATTTGGGGCAAACGATAACTTTCAAATTTTCCTCAAAGAGAAGGTTCTTCCTTCATCTCAGCAGTCCCAGTCCCAGAGGGGGGGAAGTTTGTAGTGAAGAATTAAATTCACCTCTCCCCCCAGGAGGCTCCCAAATTCCCAGCGACAAATCAGAAAGGGGGGGGGGGGCGCCGTACTTTGAAGTTCAGCCTCAGCTGTGCACGCGCCCGTGCCGACAGACTCGGAGCCGGCGGGGTGTGCGGGATGGAGGGGTTTACGGAGGTACATTTTATCAAATTGCTCTGCTCCCCCTTGGGAACATGCCCGGAGCCAAGATGCAGCCTGCGGGAGCAATTGGAGCCAGATAGGTTTGGAGAACTGGAAGCCCTGGACCCAAGTCAGCCATCACACCATCCTCCCGCCCCAGGACAAAGGGAACTCACCTTATTTTTGAAGTAAGGGTAGTTATCCATGATCCACTGGTAAATATCTGAGAGCAGCAGCTTCTTTTCCGGGGAGGAGAGGATAGCTGTGGAAATCAGGGCGATGTAAGACTGGTTGGGTTTGTCCAGTGGGTCCATAGAGCCAGGGACAGGCGGGTTCTCCTGTACCTCCTCCTCCGATTTCCTTTCGGAGGAGCCAGGACTGTCCGGTGGCTGGCAGGTCGGAGGCGCCCGATCTCTGCTGCCCGGCTTCCCCTTAGTGAAGAGCAGATAATCAATGGTGAAGGAAGCTCCAGGCTGGCCCCTGCTCCCAGCTCCTGCCTCTTCCATGGTCTGGGCAATTCTGGGGTTTTCACCTGAGCTCATCCCTCGCTTCTCCTCCAGCAGCTTCCAGTGGGACCAGGGAAAGCCTGCGGGAGCAGAGGGGAATGAACCTCCGGAGTGTTGCCTGATAATTAGTGCAGATTACAGGGTTTGCTAATTGTGTTTTCACAAACGGGCTGCCTTTGCAAAGCAGCCTGTTTATCTGGCAAAGCCTCGGGTTTAGCAGGATTTGGCCCGTAAGCCTAATAAATAAAATGATTAATCCGCTCGAGGTGGAGGAATTCTGAGCCAAGCGCTCCAGCCGGGCCAGGGCGCCCAAAGAGACGAGAGAGCTGCTAAAGCGACGGGAAGGCGGCAACAGGAGAGGGGCAGGGAAGTGTGGGTCTTCAAAGAGACCGTCCTGAAAAACGACGGAGAGATCCAGGTGCGTGCGTGCTCACTCGCCGG
Source organism: Pelodiscus sinensis (assembly GCF_049634645.1). Lineage (NCBI taxonomy): Eukaryota > Metazoa > Chordata > Testudines > Trionychidae > Pelodiscus > Pelodiscus sinensis. The sequence goes on along the minus strand of NC_134729.1, from coordinate 22,085,054 downwards.
CTCTGTGACGGGCGCGGGGCTAAGCCAAGCCACAAGCAAGGGGTCCAACATCAGCCTTCCGCCTAGGGTGCAACAGTGCCGCGGGGAGCTGAGCTAAGGGGTGGAGCTGGCTGAGCGTGGCCAGAAAGCCAACAAGGGAGGCCGATGAAGGAAGCCAAAGGGCCGGGGTGGCTGGAGGGGTCTTGAGGTCAAAATCTGAGCACAATGGGTGTTTTCCAGCCGCAAAGGAGACATGTGAGACTGGAGATCCAACAGCGAGGCTAGCTTTGAAGAATTACATCTCTCAGACTGACCACAAGAGAATTGATCACTAATAGGATGGAGGGACGGAGGGAGGGATAACTTTTGAAGGAAAGAAATGTTCACATCCTCAGCCGACAATCTAAGAGTGGGGCACTAGCCAGGCACAACAGCAAAGTGTATTCAAGCGCTAGTAGCGGTGAGTACCAGATTTCCAGAGGGGCAAATGGGAGCAGCATGCCCAGCTGGCCTGGCAAATCAATGCAAGCAGGGCACCTCGTCATAAATGTTTCTTCTCATTTCTTCCTTCCCGTGCAGAATAAATTTTTGTACACTGAGGCATGTGTAGATGTGCACCACCAATAGATACACATGCTGCCAGATGTGAGCAACGTTTGAATCTCTCCTGGCTTCAAGCGCTCAGCTGACAGGGAGTCACTGCTCACCACCCTGGCAGCCTTAATTTTTGATTCCAAGCACAGGATGATGGGTGAGCTGATGGGTATCTAAAAGTAAAATTGTTCTAAGCCAGTGAGATTATTAGAACATAGGAGCTGCCATACTGGGGCAGACCAAAGGTCTATCTAGCCCAGTGTCCTGTCTTCCAGTAGTGGCCAATGCCAGATGCTCCAGGAGGAGAGAACAGAACAGGGAATCATCAAAGGGTCCCAACTTCTGACAAACAGAGGCTAGGGACACCATTCCTACCCTCCTGGCTAATAACCACTGATGGATCTAAGCTCCATGAATTTAATAGGGTTCAAGAAAGAACTAGATAAAGTTCTAGTCTTCACAATATCCTCTGGCAAGGAGTTCCACGGGTTGACTGTACTCTGTGTGAGGAAAAACTTTCTTTTGTTTTAAACCTGCTACCTATTAATTTCATCTGGTGACCCCTAGTTCTTACGTTATGGGAATAGTAAATAACTTTTCCTTATTCACTTTTTCCACACCAGTCATGATTTTATAGACCTCTATCATATCCCCCCCCCCCAGCCTCCACTTTTCTAAGATGAAAAGTCCAAGTCTTTTTAATCTCTCTTCATATGGGACCCGTTCCAAACCCCTAAACATTTTTGTGGCCCTTTTCTGAACCTTTCCCAAAGCCAATGGATCTTTTTGGAGAGAAGGCGACTACATCTGTGCACAGTATTCAAGCTATGGGCGTACCATGGATTCATATAAAGGCAATAAAATATTCTGTTAGTCTCTATCCCCTTTTTAACGATTCCTAATCTTCGGTTTGCTTTTTTGACTGCCGCTGCTCACTGCGTGGATATTTTCAGAGAACTATCCACAATGACTCCAAGATTTCTCTCTTGTGTCGTTACAGCTAAATTAGTCCCCACCTGTTTTATGAACAGTAGGGATTATTTCTTCCAATTACACATAGCAACATGAAATTTCATTTCCTATTTTGTTGCCCAATCACTTAGTTTGCCGAGATCTTTTTTAAGCCCTTCACAATCTGCTTTGGTCTTAACTATCTTGAGCAGTTTAGAATCATCTGCAAATTTTGCCACCTCACTGTCTACACCTCTTCCTCCAGATCATTTATAAGTAAGTTGAATAAGATTGGTCCCAGTACGGACTCTGGGGAACACCACTAGTTACCTCGTGGCAGGTTGGTCCTGCCATGAGGGCAGGGGACTGGACTCGATGACCTCTCGAAGTCGCTTCTAGTTCTAGGAGAGTGGAGAGAGCATACCTATATCTTTCTGAAAATTGACTGGCTATTTATTCCTACGCTGTGTTTCCTGTCTTTTAACCAGTTCTCAATTCACGAGAGGACCTTCCCTCTTATCCCATAACAACTAACTTTACTTAAGAGCCTTTGGTGAGGGATTGTGTCAAAAGCTTTCTGGAAATCTAAGTACACAATATAGCAGCTGCCAATTCTGCAAATCTTACAATGGCCACCAAAACTCCCGTATGAAACCGTACCGACTTTCTGCATTAGCAGCTCTGGCCCCAGCGCTGTGTATCTTTGAATCTCTAAGACGACTTGTGCCTCTTCTACAAATGAACGACATGCAAAGCTCTCATCTCAGCCAGCCTCCAGCTTCAGTGTTCTCATTTTCTCCTAGGTGTGTCTTGCAAAAGGACAGTTTCTACCCTTCGCCCCATGTCACGGGAGAGACACTGGGGCCTGCACCCCTGTCTGCAGCTGGAGGGGAATTTCAGCTGGCAAGTAGAACAGAAGGTTTATTGGTTCATGGGGGACACAGCATCGCTCAGACTTCTTGCTACAGGAACCGGGAGCATCCAATACAGCCCATCTTGGGGAAAGCCCCAGCTCTGGGCCCCTGCGCCCCCGCCAGCCAGGCTCCCTTCCCCCTCAGCCAGCAAAAAACTAACGCACACTCCCTGCCCCTGCTCACAGTCCCCCAGGCAGCCCAGCTTCCAGTCCCAGGGTGTTATTTGCTGTCACCTGGTCCTCAGGAGATTGACACGTCCACAGTGAGTCATGCCCAGACTTCTCCTCATTCAGATTGTGTGGCAGTGCCCAGGGAAACTGAGGCACACAGAGTTACTCCAGAACAGCACAGGACAGTAGGACTTGCATAAAGCACAACAAAGCAAACCGTGAATGCAAAACCAGAGTGAACACAGTGGGCCAATTGCCCGCTACGTCACACCCCACTTTCCCGGCGGATGGAGCAGCCCCGGTTTCAGAAGAGAACTGAAAAAAACTCCTCCCTCCACTCCGCACCGTGCTCGCACGCCCTGCAGAACAGAGCAGACCTGGCATTGGCCACTGTCAGCAGACAGGATACTGGGCTAGATGGATTCTTGATCTGACCCAGTACGGCTGTTCTTATGACCTGAGGCCGGGAGGAGCGGGGCGTGCTACGCAGTTTTTTTTTTTAAGTGCCCAGTAAAATTAAGCCAATTTCAAACCCCCACCGTATTTTAACACAGGTTATGAGAAGCAGCCAGGTTCCCACAGGGCCTCCCTAGAAGGTTTTGCACATGAGAAATTAACAGGTGGGTTCCTCCACTGTGTGAACCGACTCATAGACTTTAAGGTCAGAAGGGACCATTATGATCATCTAGTCTGACCCACTGCACAGTGCAGGCCACAGAATCTCACCCACCCCTCCTAGAATAATCCTCTCACCTAGATCTCAGATATTGAAGCCTTCAAATACTTTGAAGACCCCAAGATGCAGAGAATCCTCCAGCTGTGATCTGTACCCCATGCTACAGAGGAAGGCGAAAAACCTCCAGGGCCTCTGCCAATCTACCCTGGAGGAAAATTCCTTCCCGACCCCAAATATGGCGATCAGCTAAACCCTGAGCATGTGGGCAAGACTCACCAGCCAGACACCCAGAAAGTTCTCTATAGTAACTCCTATCATCCCTCCATTGACCTATTTCCCACTGATAATGGTCAATTAGTTACCAAGATCATGTTATCTCATCAAACCATCCCCTTCATAAACCCATCTAGTTTAATCTTGAAACCAGATAGATCTTTTGCCCCCACTACTTCCCTTGGAAGGCCGTTCCAGAACTTCACTCCCCTAATGGTTAGAAACCTTCGTCTAATCTCAAGTCTAAACTTCCTACTAGCCAGCTTATATCCATTTGTTCTTGTGTCCACATTGGTATTAAACTTAAATAATTCCTCTCCCTCCCTGGTATTTATCCCTCTAATATATTTAAAGAGAGCAATCATGTCCCCCCTCAGCCTTCTTTTGGTTAAAGTAAACAAGCCAAGCTCCTTGAGTCTCCTTTCATAAGGCAGGTTTTCCATTCCTCGGATCATCCTAGTGGCCCTTCTTTGTACCTGTTCCAGTTTGAATTCATCCTTCTTAAACATGGGAGACCAGAACTGCACAGAGTATTCCAAATGGGGTCTTAGGGCTTGACCCACATTCAGACATAGGTTCTGCCAGACCTACACTCAAAGCTGTTTGCACCCGAAGTGGGGAGGGGGGGGTCCCTTTGGGTCACCAGAACATTGGGGCCTTGGAGTCACGGAGTCACAGGAGGCGGCTTGGCCAAAGTCCCTAAGGGCACATTACACTGCAGCTGGGACAAAGCGAGTGGGGGCACATTTCCCTGCACTAGGAGGCACCCTCCCAGCTGCAGTATAGATGTAGCCTCTGGGGTGCATCCGGGGCAGCCCTAGACTAGCTGCCAGCAACTGGTGCCCTAGGCGAACCATGCAATCGGCACCCCCACCTCCAAACCCCTCAATGATATTGCACCATCATTTGGTGCCCCATTTAACTTAGTGCCCTAGGTGACTGCCTAGTTCGCCTATATGGGCGGGTGCATCTCCATGGAAACTAAACACCTGTCGCTAGCCCATCAGCTGACCGGGGCTTACCAGGCACAGGCTGTGCAGCTGTAACATTTCAAGGCAGACATCTGGGCAGGAGCCCAGATTCCGAGACCATGCGAGGAGGGAAGGGCCCTGCACTCAGACTCCAGCCCATGTGACTACACCCCCATTTTACTGCCGAAGCTGGAGGCAGCTGCCAAGGGCCAGCTGCCCACATTTAATTGCAGTGCTGACAGACTCAGCGATTTAGGAGCACACGGCCCATAGAAAACCAATGAGAAGGTGGCTTGATAGATGGTGCTGCAGCCGTGTTCCTTTGCCAAGTGAAAGGCTGTCTGCTCTCGAGCACGCCGCCGAAAGCTTGGAGCAACCAGAGCCCGACTGGTTTCCCTTGTTTGCAGCAGCAAAGAAAGCTTGCGTTACCCGCAGGGGACCAGCTCCACAGAGGCTGCCGTCTCTGGCTGGCTACGGAGAAAGGGACAGCGTTCCACGGGCTTTGCCAGGTCCCAACCCAGACGCTGGTTGGAATCGCTCCGACATTTCAAAGCCAGGATTCAAGGCCTGCAGTCGGATTAAGCCGTGCTGCATCTTCCAGGAAGTCCAACCCTTCGCGTAGGTTGCGTAAAAACCTCTGTGCGGTCTTCTCGTGCTGGTTTTCCTGCTAGGCTCACTGAGAGCCAGGCCAGTGAGAGCCACTCCATCATATTTTGAAGATTAAGTGGCAAACTCTCCCAGGGCAGAAGAGAGTGTTATTTAAGTTACAGTAACCCCTAAGAGGTCCCAAAGCCCTTGGCTGTGTAGTTACGCAACAGCCCCCTTCTCCAAAGAGCTTACAAACTAAGCGGAGAAGACAAAGGATGGGAGAGGAGAGATGCAGAGACAAGAAACTTGACCAAGACCACACAGTAGTTCAGTGGCAGAGCTAAGAAAAGAACCCAGCTGTTCAAGTCCCAGTCCAATGGGGCATACTGGGGGAAAGGCTGGAAATTGTCAACCTCTCCTTTCCCGCAATTCCTGCAAATTGCAGGTCTTGTGCAATTCCTTCTACAATTCTGGCGGCCACATGCTTTGTTTCGGTGGCAGTGTGCAAGGGCTGCTGTTGCTTGCACCGTTTTGTTTATCCACACAAAGACGCCGCCACTTCAGTTTTGGCGCAGATCTGAGCGCCAGACATTTATATTAAACAAAAGTGGCCAGGGATGTTTCGGGCACTGTGTGTTTGGTTCGGCATCCTATTTTAAACGGGGACTATCAGACCTGTCGGGAATGGAGTCAGAGCTCCAAGTGACTGCTGATAGAGCACAAAACCTTCACTACAAAAAAAAGGAAAACTTGAACAGGAGAGAGGAACAAGGGCTGGTATCAGATTCATTAGAGAAAGGAGCCATGTAAGCACACAGCAGAAGTTACACAACCATGAGGAATGCAAAATATCGGACAAAGAAGGCACTTGCTTCCCAACAAATCCAGGAGTTCCAGTGGGGGTCATTGCTGCAGGGCGAGCCAGAAGACTTCATTGCACATGCGCTAGGACATGTACAGCCTCCCCATTTATATTCCAGAGACGCACCCACTCCTAGGGACCAAGATCCAACCTACACTGAGAACACAGCTGGTTTAATAGCCAGGCTACAACCCTCTTTCTGCCCATACACAGAGTTGCATCCTCACAGCCTTTTATTCTGCGACAATCATAAAGGCTTGTCCACCCCCAGCCTCTGAATCAGAGTTTTTCCCCTGTGCGCCTTCTGAGAAAATCCCGGCAGCTGCCTCCCTGCGCCTCGGCAGGGGACAGAGCAGCTGGGGCCATGGGCCCTCAGAGCAGTCCACCAGCAGGAGTGCTGGATCAGTTTGCGTAGTGGGGGCACTGAGCCATTGAACCAAACTACTTCAAGCGGAGAGCACCAGAGTCCATCAGCGCATGGTGGGATGTCCTGCCAGCCACACGGAGAGAGGAGGGAGAAGCAGGCAAACTGGTTCAATGGTTACAGAGACCTCCCCCCCCCCCATACAGCCAAGGACAGGAGGGATTTGACACCTATGGGACAAACGAGCCACATGTTGCTGCAAACCGTGTTTGAAATCCACCATGTCACTAAGGAGTTAAACCCCTTGTTCCAGGATAGGCCCTGCAATGTTGCATCTTCCCAGTTCAGCCTGCCTGGCTCTGCCATCTTCCCGGTGAGGCTCATCTTGCCAGGCCAGAGAACAGCATCCCAGCCCGGGATTCCAACATACAGCAGAGCCAGACTATTGCTTTTAGCCAGACATCTAGAGCAGTGTCTCTCAACCAGCGGTATGAGTAGCCTGAGGGGTATTCGAGAGAAGTCCGGGGGGGGGGGGGGGAGACAGGGAGTGGGCGTGTCAACTGAAATTTGGAAAAAACTGAATTTGTTTAAGTTTGACAGCGTTATTATTATTTTTGTACTTTACACCCAAAAATTTCACCACCCGACCGGCTACAATTAAGTTGTTTAACAAATGTATTGCAATGATAGAAAAAAATGTGAGAGAAAACTGCAGGTACCGGGAGGGGGGTACTTATTTTTTTAAAGGGATACTTTATAAAAAAGGTTGAGAAACACTGGTCTAGAGCACCAGACGCTCCACTGCCCTTCCCTTCTCACTCAAGGGGCTTTAAAAATGCTGAGTCACCCTGGCAACTTTCGTGCCCCAGTGAAATTGACAAGACATCAGGCTCCTAATCTTGATGCCGCACAATGGAAAAATCCACTATGCGCGATGCCTACTCCACACTTAAAAAGGACACTGGCCTTGTTCAGTGCTAGGAGAGACATCTCGCTCGGTGCAAAGTGCGGCCGGCCTCACCCATTCAGGAGGAGCAGTTAAGGCCAATGGAAGAATTCCTTCACCTCTGGAAGAGGTGGGTTAATGACATCAATGGAACTCCTCCCCCCTCCCCATATCAATGTAGGAAGTGTCCATCTTACGGCACCGTAGCAGCACCGCTCGAGTGTAGACAGGCCCTTGCAAGCGGGAGAGCCCAAAATGCACAATGGAAAAGGACAAGCTGGGAATTAAATGTAAATCTTTATTATTTAACAAACACTATAATTCTGAACTTTGAAGAATGTGTACTGAGGGAAAAAATAATTCTTTTGTTTTTTCCTCCTCTTTACAAAAAAAAAGAAAAAAAAACAGGATATAAGAAAAAACATATGTACAGGAAGAGCTGGCCAACTCAAACAGAAAGCAGTAACAGAAGCATGATGTTTCCAAACAGTGGCTTGGCCTAAAAAAATTTAAAAACAATTAAATTAGAATACAAATATTAGAAAAAATTGGACTCAAGCTACCGGGCGGCTGGGGATGCAAGCCGCAAAACTTTATATACAGTAAAACAATTTGAGCTCTATCCAGCTTTTGTTTCCTTTTGATCAGTTTGAATCCAAAAACATATTGCTTTTCTGGAAAATGTAAAGAAAAAGTCTTCCGTACAAAGAGAGGTTTTTCTGGGGGAGAGGAACTAAAAGGGCAGAAAAGTGGAGGTGATTCCAGGGTAACCTCTTTCCCTCCCATCCCTCGACTGCTCTGGAAGGGGGCCCCAGGGAATTCCTTCACCATCTTGTTTTCACTGCTAAGGAAATGGGAGACCCCTTCCCATGTGATCTCTGCCAGCCAGCTTTGCACATGTCCGCTTGGGGAGGGGGCATGCAGGCAGAAACTTTCCACCTGCCTCCAATTTCGTTTGGTGGGAAGAGCACAGATTGGCAGGAAGGACCTTTCCCCTCAAACACACCCATGCGGCCCCCAAGGTGATGGGCACCCCCATTTCCACCTTCTGATGGGAGGATGCAGGGCTTGGTATCCCACCGCTGCAGGGCCTGGGATTTCTGAGGTGCAGCATGCCTCACTGAAGAAAGCTCTATTCATGCATCATGGCTCAGTGAGAATTTGGAGGGGGAAGGGTCTAGCTTTCTGCTCAAGAGCATCTATGGATTAATATTCTGCTCTCCTCCTGCATGCTTTAAAGAGGCCCTTCAAAAGGTATCTGAAAAAAGTTCTAGATGGAACTTGATGGCTTTTACGTGGATGGGGCATTTTAAATGCATCAGGCGTGCTTCTGAAAGTCCCATCACTTTGGTTCTGTGGTTTAACCTAGCTGCAGACCCCAGCTTCAGGGGAAGAGGGAAATTGGGTCCCTGCGTCCCCCGTGTCTGGACCGGGCTGCAGCTGGGCTCGCTAGCGAGAGAGTACAAGTGAGCAGAAGGGATGGTGGAGCTGGAAGTGACGGACTGCCCTTTTTCAGCAGCTAGAACGCTTACACGCAGTCCGACTGGAAGCTACACAAGTGGCTTTGGCTTGCAGTACTGCGGCTCAGCTGGTGGGGTGCTCAAGTTCATTGCCATTTGGAGTTCCACCCTTCCCTTATACACGCTCAAGGGGTCAATTCAACATGCCAGCTTCCTGCTACAGTTTCTTCTCATCCACAGTCGAGAAAGTCGGCAAGGTCCAAAGCAATGCAGACGTCAGAGGCTTTTAACTGGGAACAGGCAGAGCGGAGTATGCAAGTTAGTTACAAAAGTTACAAGGCAAAGTAAAAGGTTACCATTTGGAAACTCAAGAGCAAGAAGAGTTTGCCATTAAGAGCTTAGCAGTAGCTTTGGGTCTGGGACCAAAGTCTTGACAGAAATGGAAGAGTCCAGAGGCCATTAATACGTGGTCGCTGTGCTCCAGTCGCCGTGCTCCCTCCAAACACTATGACATGAACGCTGTCAGCAGTACCAGCGATGGGCTTTGCACTGTTTCTTGACTGAAATAAACCTGAATTGGAGTTACCGAGGTAGTTGGCTAGAAACTGAGATTTCCCCACCTGGCATTTTCTTGAAGGCCATACCATCCCCTCCACCCTACCTCACACACCTACACAAATGCCACGTGCCCAGCTGATGGGCTTCAGCTGTCCTGCAGGCCCCTGGCACCAATTCCCGAGACAAAGCCTTCTTTAAAAAACAGGGAACGCACAGCCCTTTTATAGTCTTCAAAAACACCAAGTTATTGCACTTCGAAAATACAACAGATTTGTGGTTCAAGCCCTCCCCTCCCCCCACCCCATGGCTTCTGCTCAACTAAAAGGATTCACTACGCACAATTTCTACATTATCGTCCGATGAGATTAAAAGGATTCAAAACGTGTCTCTTTACATGAGGTGCAGAGCTGCGGGAGCTCCTAACTAGAACAGTGCGATTCCAATCTGACGTCTTTCCTTTCGGTCCTCCCCCCCCTCCCCCCAAAAGCCCTCTAAGCCTTGCATTCTAGAAACCTCCCCCCAACCCACGCCCCTCTCGCCCCCCACCCGGTCACATGTCCAGAGATAATCAGGAATGGTTATTTAACAAGACAAAGATGCACACAGCTTTGGAGATGCACTGGAGTTTGCCGTCCCGTAGGGTCCCAGGCGGCCTCCAGCGATTCACACTGCGATGCTGAATGGCAGCAGAGGTCAGATCGCTCTGGATCCTGGCTGCCCAGCTTAAGACACTTTCCTTACTTCAGACTCCGGTTCAGGTTGAGCTGGTAGAGCTCGGGGTCAGGCTGGTTAGCGGGGGCAGGTTTCCAACCAAGAAGCAGCTCAATGGTTTTATTTTTCGTTTTAATGGTTAACTTGGAATAGGAAAGTCAAAGGAGACCAGGGAGGAAGGGAAGTGAGGTGAAGGAGGAATCCCCCCCCCTCCGGTTTTGTAAGCACCAGAGTATTCAAGTCTGTCCATTCTGAGATTCAGAGCCACTTCTGCAGTCAGCAGGCAGACACTAAACCTTTCTCGTAAGAGCAGCGTCGTTTCGGTTGGGGTCCCTCATCGTCGTCGTCGTCTTCCTCCTCTTCTTCCTCCTCTTCCTCGGACGACGAACTGTCCAGTGTTAAATCCACAACATCGGCGGTGGCCTTGCCATTCTCTCCATTGCTGTTGGGAGCGGGCAACAGCCCGTTCACCTCCGAAGAACCTGGGAAGAAAGAGGTGTGATTAGAACGTTTAAGCCGCCACAAAGGCTACTTCCACGGCAGAGCCCGAAGGGATGTAGCCTCTTTGCACCTCTGGACATATCTGGAGACGGGGCAGATAAAACCGTCCCTCCGGGGTGGCTGTGTATGGAAGTCCAGCCGCTCCAGAGGTATGTGAATATTTCCTGAGATGCCCTGGAAGGAAGATGGCAACTTATCTGTGCTGTCGCTTTTCAAGATATAGGCCAGATGTGTGTTCCACTCAGATGTGCGTGTACCCAGAGAACTCATTGGGGTTGGGCTCACACCCAGCGGCCTCCAACACCTCTCCCCATGGCTATATAATGGCAGCTCCTGCCTGACCCCGGCTGAGTTCTTTCACACAATAATCCAAGACTGGAGACTCTGATGCAGGCAGGGCAGAGGGTGAGTCACGGAATACGTGGCTACACCCATATCTCCAAGAACAGTTGCAAAAATAACCATTTTCTCTAAGTGGCGGCAGATGTGTATTTTGCACAGGTGACTCTCCAAGCCCTTCCTCCTCTTGGTATTGCTTGGATTAGGGACGCTTACTGATTACCCGTTCACATCACCCTTAACATGCGATGCTTACCAGGTACCAATTAAGGAACCAGCCCCTTGCACTTGAGGCTGCTGGTAGCCTTAAGTGCGGGAGGGGGGAGCAGAAGCCCCCCCCATGCTTGCTGGCTGGCTACTGCTGCCACCCCACTCCCACACGTGTGTATGTGGGGGGGGCACCATTCTCCCTCGGACTTGGGGCTGACAGGTTCTGCTGCTGGTCCCCCTCTTTCCCCTCCATATGGAACCCTGATACCTGGTTAAACCTTAACTGGGATTTTACATCCCTCGCTTGAAGCTGCTCAATCACTAGAGAACTACCTTCCCTAAGTTTGCATCCGACCTAGAAGCTGCCATAAGAGCAGCCTGCTTGGTCAACACACATACGGAAGACTGCAGCAGCCGTACGAGCACCCTGCATTGGAACAGCTGAGAAACGCAGTAGATTTGTCTTGGGCTTCTTTAGCTCTCAATGCTGGAAGTTCCCTCCCAGGGACATTTTGACAAAGCCAGCTGCCCTTTTGTCTGAGTTGCATAAAAGACAAAAAGTCGATGCAACGATGAAGCATTTGAGTCCTTCCTATGTACAATGCCAAGCACCACCTCACCCGAGGCACGGAGACACTGATCGTGTACCCCAGAGTGCGGCTTAGGAAAGCATATAGGTAAGTAAATCAGCTGACGGCGAAATCACCTTGGACAATGTCAGCTGTGCCCTGTAGGACACTTGGTCTTTGAAGCACGGTGCACATGAAAGCCCTGTCATTAGGGCTTGCAGTTCACTGACTCTTCTTGTGGAGGTTGGAGCAATAGGAAAGGCTGTCTGCTGAGAAAGAAAAGGAGAGACAGAGCAAGCTGAGAGTGGCTCACATGGCAGACCAATGAGGGCAGCCGGTACAGCATGAAGGTCTCACAAGGACCATTTCCTTCACAAGAAGGAACAGAGGGACAAAACTCTTCAGGAGTCACTGGGATGAGTTGAGAAAATGAGACTTCTCCTGGATTGGCGAATGGCATGCTGAGATCCCCGCCAAGTGGGCACTAAGCAAGACAAGAGGCAGACTGGAGGACTTAGAGGTAGCAAGTAATCCAAAAGCATCCTGAGCACTAGCTGCCATCAGCTGAATTCTCCCAGATACTGACCAAATGGAAAACAAACAAAACCACTTTCGCTTGGCTAAATTGGTGGCCTTTAGTAGGTGGCTTCCTACTATTAAATAGGACCCTCCAAACAGCGTCTGAATATTTCTTCCTTCATCTAGCCATTCGTGCTGCCAAGTGCGGCATGTGCAAATCAGCCATGGCACAGAGTAGGTTGGGCAGGAGACAAAGGATCTGGGAGGCTGAACTGATAGTTGGAGGAGATTCAAGATCCAACACTGTCTCAATCAAGCTGCACGTCTCAGTCTGGCATGGTCCAACTTCAGTCTGTGGATTAGGGATGTTAAATGTCAATCAGCTAATTGAGTAGTCGATGGAATTTCCATTGACTACTAAATTAGTCAATAAGGGGAGCACTTGCTATCCTGCTGCACCTCTCCCTTTGAAATGTACAAGAGATGCAAGTGGCTCTTGTACATTTCAAAGGGAGAGAGGCATCGGGAACTCACCCCAGCGCGAGGAAGTCCCCCACTAGTGTGGGTTCCCCTATGTGCCTCTTCCTTTGAAATGTGCAAGAGCCACCTGCGACTCTTGTACATTTCAAAGGGAGAGGAGCAGCAGTTGGGACCTGCAGGCGGGACTGTTTCAATCCCTGCTTGTGCTGTCCCCTGCCTCTCCTGACCCTGCAGAGACGATGCTGTGAGGAACTGGCTTTTAAGTTGGCTTCCCCCAGCACCGGCTCCTGCTCCCCCACTTGCTGCCTCTCTCTCAGGAGCAGCAAGGGTGGGAAGCGACTAGTCGAGTTCTTACTCGACTACCCGATAAGCATTTGCTTATCAGGTAGTTGACTAGTCGCTTACATCCCTAGTGCGGATAACATGAGAAATAAGAGGAACAGGGGGAAGTACTGCAGGGCTGATCTCCAGCACAAGCGGAAGGCACTGGCTAAAGACTGGACCGAGTCCTGCTCAAGAACCAAACTGACAGCACTTTTGTTACAAACAGGCTGACTGAGTGGATGCACCACTCCACTGGTGGTTCTCGGAGAAAGTCCTGCTGAGGCCAGTGGGGTTTGTAAGGCTAGCAAGCATTACGCCGTCTTTGATGCACAGGTACCAGAACTCTATTGCTTCCTGGCAAAGCTGATTGAAGCAAGCCCCTTCCTGCGTGTTCACATGAACCACTGTGGTGGGAGAGTCGGTTAGCATGCTGCCCTGATCCAGGCTGATCCCGAAAGGCATGACAAGCGTTGGAAGTGGCTTGAAGCGCCAATGTGCTGATATGAAGACGTGCTTCTGGCTCGGACCGTAAACCTTTCATGTCCCTAGATGCCGTATTGTGGTGGCATTGTTGACTGGAATCCTAGTTATAGAAAACGGGCAAAGAGAACCTGATCTGCTTTGTTCTGCTTAGCACACCGCTAGAGAGCCCAGCATCTCTGGCGCTGCTCAGACCAGCCAGTCCACTGACGGGCAACTAGGGTGAGAAACAAACTTCAACCATGACTGAAAACGACAAAGATTCAGTCTCGTGAGCTGGGCCACATGGTCTAGTAACTAAAGGTTTACATGGACCACGGTCAAAGGCTGAGATTAGCAGTCCAGAGAGAGACAGATATCAAATTAATGTAGAAGAAAGGCCCTCAGATGCGTAGAAGCTAGTAGAGTCTCTATAAAAATCAAGACTGAATCCGCTATGTTACAGTTAACACCCGCTGACCAAAGAGGTACAATGTGAAGTGGAGACTGAAGGCTTATTCTTTGGCTCTGCCCCTCACTAGTCAATTGTCTAGGTCCGGAAAGACATGATTTCCCCTCCTTTGGAGAGAAGCCACTACAGCCATGATGTTGACAACAGGCCAGAGTGAGGAACAGTGTGTTGATAATACTGACTGAAGCTAGGAAGCTTCCTGTGTTTGGGGAAAACTACCACATGGAAACAGGCATCCTGAAGATCGAAAGCAGCTAATCAGAGGTCATGAGCCAAATACGGGGAGAACAGTAGCCATGGTAACCATGTGGAAATTACACATTCGATGGAATTGGTAAGACCATGGAGACTGAGTCAGGTCTCATCCCTCCCCCGAACGTAGGGGTCAGAAAGCATTAGGAGCACAATCCTTTCCCCCGAAGAAGAGGCATCACCTTCTCCACAGCTCTCAGGGGGGCCAATTCGGGATCTGCTGAAGCAGCAACAGCAGTTCATGGGAGGAGTCCCGGAAAAGGGACTCCCATGCCACTTTGAAGGCATAACTCAACTTTGCTAAACAATGGATTTGGACTCAATAACTAAACCAGTTAAGGATCAAAACTCCATTCTAAGGGCCTGAAGACCCCATCAAGAACGATTCCCCCCTTACAGTGTTGTTACTACCTCTCTGATACTGCTAACTCCTGTGTGGGGAAAGACAGGGGAACCTACTAGCAGACTTACAGCAGCATTCTGAATAGAGCGCCTAAGGTGTTCGACAATTCTCCAATACTGACCACATCTCCCGATTTTGTATCAAGTTGCAATCTTTGCAAGCTCTCTACAATTCTTCTTTCAGTGCATTTAAAATCATTAGCCACACCCACACACCCACCTAGTACCAATATCGGACACTGAGGGCTGCAGCTTCTTTCTTTCTCAGCTTTGATTGGACACCAGGATCCATCCACCAGGAATTCGATTTCATCTGCATCCTCGCATTCCGTCAGTATTTTTGAGAGGAGCCTGAAGAGGAAAGAGAATACCATCTATTAGCCCTGAGGCACTCGGCAATCTGTCATCAAAAGTGCTCTGCTAAGAGGGATCTTCACTTTAAATGGCCCTAAAACGTACAGGGTTGAAGGGGATTTGGTGATAGTGAAAAGCTGCTACACCCAAGTCCTATTATTCCACACAACAGGTACTGGTAGAGCAAACATCCCCACTCCACCCTGATGTGCCTTAAACCATGAATCAGAGAGACTAAGAGAGAGAGCAGCCTTCCTGCTCAATCCAGTCCTTGGTCTCTATCGATGCTGCCCATGGAGTGGAAGGGGACAACTACTGTTATGTATGAGAGGTGGTGGTTTGGTGATGAAGGCTTTCTATTAGGAAGTGGGCTGAGATGACAGCTCAATTATTAGATGTGATAACAAACCTAGAGCAGATTTGAACATGAGGCTAAAGTCTCTCCCTCACACCTTATCTTGTAGCTCATCAGGCTGACATTTTCATCACAGTAGAACACATTCCTAACCCCGCTGCAAGCCTTTTGTTGGCTAACTTCCCAAATCCCTTGTGCTGCTGCCCAGACAATATTCTGGGGAAGCCACATCGATAGCTCATTGGTAACTCGCGAACATCCAGTTTTACTCATCGTAAACGGACAGAATACTTCACCAGATGCTGGACTTCCCAAGCTAGTGCTGAAATCTCTGGGGAAAAGTACAAGGCATGACCTGTCCTCCCACACTGGGTGGAAAATACACCAATTATGGCACAGTTTGACATGGCCACCTTTTCTAATCACAAGGAGACTGACCACAAGGAGATCAAAACTACTGCTCTGGTTGACCGGGCCACAGACGCTGGGTGTTTGCTTTTCTACTGTTGAGGTGTCTCATCACTGGCCTCACAAGGGTGTCAATTTGAGCAGGTCAATTCTAGAAAGCATCACACACATCTTGGCTGGGGAGTTATCAGTAGGAGGGTGAACAAATACTTGATTTGCAAAAGGCCATTCATGACATTTCCTTGACGTGTGATACATTTGGAGAACAGTTTTGTCATGACTGAGTAGGAGTTGCTCTTTGATTCATGACAGGCTCTGGAGTTCTATTGGCCTAGCCTAGCTAAAGGACTACTAGAAACAGAAATACTAGACATTTCTATTTCTCCTTTTCTTCCAAAGTCTAGTCCTCCACAGCCAGGCTATAAATCAGAAAGGGAGATGGATTTTTCCTGTTGTATTGGTTGAGTTAGAGGATATTTAATAATTATGACAGATAATAATGTCTACTTAAGCATCTTCTTCTGTTTTTTCCTGTTTAAAATTATGTGGGGTCAAATTATTTAATGTCAGCCGACATTAAAATTCAAGAAGTAAATGTTAAAATGAAAATTGTCAACACATCAAAATATACAAAGTAAATATCCTTAAATCAAACTCTAGGTTCTCAAATAGCATTTTTCTTACTATGCCTCTCAAAATTTCAATTTTTTTATATTTACCAATAAAAATTTAATTCTTCCAAACTATGTATTTGCCAGAGGGCAGAGTGAACAGATAATCTATGCCTCGACTGCTTCAGACTAAGGAGGCCATAACAGCTAGATAAGATCAGTAACTATGAATTTCTTGATGCTCCGAGTACTGTCTGCATGATTAAATCTAGGGGAATATATAACTGAGGTTGAAAAGGACTGGAGAGGTCGCCAAGTCCAGTTTCTTGCTCTCACGGCAGGGCCTCACTCATTTGCCCCTTGCAGAATTCATCTGAGCTCTTGTGAATTGCTCCATCAGTAGGTCCGAGAGATCAGAGGGTGGAGTTTGTTTCCCAGAAACCAGCAGCTCTGCATCTTGTTCGACCAGTACCCCTTGTTGCCATCACCATTTGTACAGCTGTCAGCAATCTCTGCTTTGGAGCTCAGTAAACAGTCTGGCTGCCGAACCATTTCCTGATTCCTGCTGCCTTGTTCACATAGGAAACAATGGCATTCACCCCTTTCTCTCTTACTTTGCTCTTAGCAGCGCACGCTGGAAATATACGGAGTTCTCCCTTAAGGGGAGCAGCATCTAACCCAGGGTGGGCAATAATTTTTAATGGGGGGGCCATTCCAAGATTTTGGCAAGTGCTCAAGGGCTGCATTTCTACCAAGGAGGCTTGGGGTCTGGGACAGAGATCGGGTGCAGAAAGGAGCTTAGGATAAGAGACTGGGGTGCAGGAAGGGGTGTGGAGTCAGAGGGAGATTGGGTGAAGGAGAAGGTTGTGATCTGGGGCAGGGGTTTGGGGTGCAGAGTCCAAGAGGGAGTATGGGTGCAGGAGAGGTTTCTGGCCTGAGGGAGGGGCTCTAGGAGGGGGTGCAGGATCTGGGAGGGAGTTGTGAGCTGAAGTAAAGGGATACAGAGAGTTTGGGTGGTGGCCTGGGGCAGGTAGTTGGGGGGTGGGAGGAAGAAGGGGGTGTCAGAGGCAGGCCCTGTCTGGGAGGCACATCTAGGCAGCTTCCAGTCAGCAGCCCTGCAGGAACCTGAAGGCTGCAGTGACTGCTCTGGGCAGGGTGAAAGAGCGGGGGGAGGAGGAGGAGGTGGCTTCACTGGCCGACCCTACTGCCCGGAAAAATCTCAGCTGCTATTGGTCAGAAACTGGCCAATGGGAGCTGAGAGATTTCATCGAGGGGCAGGGCAGAGCAAGAATCTCCCTCCTCGCTCCCAGAATAGAGCAGTCACATTTAAAGTGGCTGCCGCTGTGCTGTGCTTAAGAGTCCCAGCGAGGCAGCTGCAGGCTGGATCCAGTGGCTTGATGGGCCGGATCTAGCCCTCTGGCAACCTCTTGCCCACCCCTGATCTAACCCCATGTTCCTGGAGCTATCACGGATCCTAGTTAGGTCTAATTTGCATAGGCCCTAGGGTGACATCTGTTCTGAGGTTCTTGTAGACTATTCTTGTCCAGGTTCTGCATGTTGAAACAATCTCAGTGATAGGAGGCAAATATTCTTTGGGTAGGAATATTCTCTTGATAAGACTCAATTCCATCTCTCCATGTTTCTTCCAATATCAAACCTTGTTCCGTGATGCACTATGGAAGCATATCGCCTCCAAGGAGCTGGTCTATTATCAAGCCGTAATTTGAGCAGCTGACATTCTTAAATGTTTTCAAGGCTAAGGTGACACTGCTATCATTCAGCTAGCTGCCCACGTATGAAGAGACTGAAGCCTTCTCCTTCCCAGGTCACTATATTTGAGAATGTCTATGGTGCAGTTCAGCCAAAGAAGAAAGTTTGGTAGCGGTATGTGGACCCCAACACTGACCACTGCATCGGTAGGATGTGCCCTTCGCAGACCAGTTTTCCCATTAAGTTTTTTTCAAAGGGCCTTATGAACCCTAGGGGGTTTCTATTGGAAGGGATGGACTTTTAGGGTCACTACCCTAATGTCTGGGATCCACAAGAACGTCCTCAGCAGCACCCTCTTGTTCTCTTGGACACTAAGACAGAATGAAGAAACAGTCTCTAAGGATCTTCCCCTACAAATGGCTTCAGACTCTTGCTCCAGCTTGGTGGTGACAAAATACAGGCCTCTTTCCTCCCATCAGAGACCTGAATGCTCTCTTGGGCTTGGTTCTCTGTTAAAACAGCTTAGGAAGGAGGCAGACCAAAGTAACCCCATCTCAGCTGGCTGGATCAGAGTCCAGTGAGGCCATCTGCCACCCTTAGATTTTGTTTTGTACTGGCCCCATTCCATTCCTGTGTCTGCCATGCTGAGTGTAAACCTAGGGAGCGCTGCCAGCCCTCGTACTATTGTTAGAAGGCACAATACACAGGAGCTTCCATCTGGGAGCCTGAAGCTTAACTTCTTCTACTTGAACAGGTCCTCTCCGAAAGCAGCACCAACAACTAGCGTGAAGGGGATTCAATTCTTAACAGGCTGAGGTTCTCTCAACCTACCAGAGTTAAGGTTATTGGTGGCAGATACTAGTAGGAATCATGAACCAACAAGCTCCTTTTGTTCATGGAAGAACATTACAAAAGCATCTTGGCTGTACAGTCTCCATCTACTGGCAGGGAGAAGCTATACCCATGTGTCTGAGAAGCTATACCCATGTGTCTGAACTAGTGCTGAACGATGCAAGACTACAATCCTAAGCAGCTTTGAGGAACCCCAACCAAGAAAGTAAATATAAAATCATTTAAAGGCGTATTAGTAAAAACAATGGCTAAGAAGCCAAGAAAAAATTCAGAATTAAGCTTAAAGAACTCAAACTTTAGAATGCTTGGCCATCTTAGTTACGAATATCCACATTACCATAGATATACCTATTTTATAAAACTGGAAGGGACCTTGAAAGGTCATTGAGTCCAGTCCCCTGCCCTCATGGCAGGACCAAGTGCCATCCCTGACAGATTTGCCCCAGATCCCTAAATGGCCCCCCTCAAGGATTGAACTCTCGACCCTGGGTTTAGCAGGCCAATGCTCAAACCACTGAGCTATCCCTCCCTCTCCAATACACCCCTTCAGCATTTCCAACCCCCTATCTTGTCCTTTTTATAGGAACTCAGAATATAAAATCCTGGGCAAAGCTTTTTCTAAGGACCTTAAGAAGCTTGTAGCCTACAGACACTATTTGCACAGTTTGCGGGTGGAGCATCAAAAAAATGTACCCCCAGAGCACTGGTTTTAACTGCATTCATACCTCCATCTTAGATGTGCTAGCTCTGCATCTAATGACACCTGGATTAATGGCTGGCACTTAGAATCATCTGACTCAAACTTAAGACGTGCTGAGAACTGCTTGTGAGGTACTGAGCACCTTCAGCATCTTGCAGGATCAGGCCCTTAACGAAGGAGTGGGAGAAGTGGTGCATGCTGAAGGCAGCCTGTCTTGTCAGGAGTGTGTAAAGTAGTTTTATTCTAAGGAGTGTAAATGACAATCAACAATCACTGCATGGAAAAGAGCAAAGCAGCCTAGCTTTCGCAGTCACCATGATGAAAACCGAATACGGTTGTAGGAGCTTCAGAGCGAGATGATAAACGACAGAATCAAAGAAGCGACGCCTAGTGACCGAGTCTCACGCAAACCCACCACCACCAGGAACTGGGAGAGGAGTGTATCACATGCCAACTGGAGCAATTATGCTTTTTTAATTTAAAGAATTTTTAAATGAAGGTGGATCACCTATAAGGCCTTAAAAATCAGAGCATACTCCCAGCGTAGAAGAGGATGGGAAGGAGTTATCAAAGAGGCAGAAAAGGAAAGAGGGTGTGAACTTACCCATCAATTATTAGCTGGTCATAGGGTGCTGGTTTGTCACACACAGGGCACATCCATGTGGGCTTCTTCTCATTCATCTGTAGGTAGAAGACTGCATCGAAGCACTGTAGGTGGGCGCAGGTCTCAGCCCGGCATGGAACAGACAGACGCATCTTCACCAGCTATGGACCAAACAGCATAAAGATTGGGGCCAGTCCCACCATTCTACCACTAGATGCCTCCTCTCCCCAAACTGGATACTGGTGTCATATGCAAATACACAAGAAACTGCTTCTAGATGTTTTTGGTGAAAAAAAATGATTATCCTGTAAAGCTGGTTTGAATAAGTGAAGAGGAGAGCCAATGACAATAGCCTGGATTTCTTTGAAGCAACTTACCGGGCAGATGAGAGAGACTCGAACACCTGTAGTGGCAATTTCACTGTCTGGATCCAAACGCAATTTCTCTTTTACTGTATTCAGGAAGACAACATGGGACAAAGTTAAAGGAGCTCGTTTTAGACCCATAAACATGTAGTGCAGGAGCCAAGCTTCTGCAACTGTCACATGGGGAAAAAATGCTTTTGGTGGGGAGGATTCTGTAAATTCTCTGCAGTAGGCAAGCAACTAAGCCAACTTTGGGAAGCAGAGACAAACAGCGTGGGAGGTGGTAGCAGGCTGCTTCACTGCAACATTAGGACAGACACTGGACAAGAATTTGGGATTGGGCCAGGGCCACAGTCACTTTAAAAAAAGAGTCAGTAAAATACAGCATGACTCATCACAATAACGGGGATTGCACAAGAGAGGGGAAGTGAGACAGCAGGACTCCTAGTTCACCTGACCCCTCCCAGTTTTATTTGATCTGAGCAGACTAGCACTACCCAGACCCCAGTAGGATGCAACTCTGGAGCTAACCAGTGAGCTGGGTAGCAGGCATGCCAGCTAGCTAAACTCCTGCAGCTTTTGCGAGATTAACACGTTTGCACCTGCAGCCTTTGCACAAGCCAGAGAGCAAGCAGGGCAGGACGTCTGGCAAAAATGCCATTTTCCAAAGAGGGATTAGACAGATCTGGAAGAAATCAACATATTAGGACAGGAGATAGGAGCCACTAGTGTAAAAATCTGAAGGGAGAGCAGAGAGAATCAAGGATGGTGCGCGAGCTGGAAGGTGAGGAGCTGAGGTGAGGGTGAGGCTACATGACTGTAGAGGTTACAGGGATACTACAACATACATCTTTGGAATCAAACAGGTGCTGAATGAATACAAGACGCTGTCCCTGGACAAACCACTCTATAAACATTACACTAGCATGGATATTCATAGAGGTTTATTGCATTTCCAGCACATCTCTCTCTGGGTAAGTTCACATTTCCATGGCTGTTTCAGACCTAATAAAATAGAACTCAATACAGAATCTTTATGAGATTTTGAAGCACAGGTCTATGTTGTCTACGATTATGTTAGCCAGACAGAAAAAACAAGCATAGTTTGAAAAGATTAAATTCAGCAGACATGTCTGCCATTTTCTAGCCAGTCAAACAGATCATGGGAAATTAGAACTACAGCCTACGGCAAGGGTGGGCAATCATTTTAGATAGAGGGGCCCACTTAAAACATTTCTGAAGTGGCCCTAGGCTGCCCAGGAAGGGGCGGGGCCTTGGGTGCAAGGGGTGGGGCAAGGACACTTACATGCTTCCCTGCCCAGAGACCCTGACTGGCTTGGGGGGGGGGGGGAGAAGGGGAGCACTTACATCTTTGCCCCACCTCCCCACCCCAGAGAGAACCCCAGCTGTTCTGAACAGCTGGTGGCTCCCTCTAAGTGCACATGCCCCTGGCAGAGGAGCAGCACAGGAAGTCTCTTGCTCTCTGCCCCAGCCCTGCAAGGGGCGCGCGGGACTTAGAGTTAGCCCTGGCAGTTGACCAAGCACTGTGCGCCCCTGGTGGGGAGGGAATTTCGCATGCTCCCCCATCCCCAGGCCCTGACTGGCCTGAAGGCAGGGTGTCCGCACGCTGGATATGGCCTGCAGAGTCCCTTTTGCCTACCCCTGTCCTAGGAGCTATTAGCTAGCATCAAAGCTTTTTAAATGGGGGACTATAACTTTGGCTCCCAATTCCAGTGTTAGGCATTTAAGTAGCCGAGTTCAGAAAGCGCTCTTATAAAGTCAACAAACATATGCAGAGGGGAAAACAAGTCAGCCCCAGCAAGCAAGCAGAGTTAAAGTGTAGTGGTTAATGAAACAGAGGTGAACAGAATCTGAAGCTATTTGTAAAATGCTCTGGTGAGCTGTAGTAAGTAGCAGGGTTTATCAAGATACTTGGGATCTGAATTTCAGATGCCCACAAAAAAGAGTTTATGTAAAACTGAAGGGATGGTGTTTCTCATTAATTCATAGCATGACCAGGGAAACCAAACCAACAAAGCCAAACAAAACAAAGAGGACTTCACTAGCCAAATGATGCCAAGATTTTTATTAATGTGTCTCACTGAAGTTTGAGGTGATGACAAAAATCAGCTTGTGGACAGTGAAGGCAGGAAGTCTGTTGTAGAATATTTGCATGATGCTTCTAGACTTCCAAGGGATATATTCTAAGCACTAATTTTTGACCGGAAGAGCCATTCTATTCCGATTACCCACAATCCTGTTTCAAGAAAAAGGAAACTAACTGTGCTCTAAGAGGAATGATAGAATCTGGTTTTATTTACAGCACTAATAGGGGAAATGGGTGTGTAGTCCACTCTCTCTGCTTCAAATATGCTAGATACCTAAGCCTCACAACCAGAGTTGATGACTCGAGTCCCACGACTTGAACTCGAGTCCGACTTAAGTCTCCTAGGTGACTCGACTTCAGACTCTACTTGGGTTCATTGTTTGTGACTTGAGACTTGCTAATTTTGTTAAATCGACTTGGTGAAAAAATTGTCCGAAAATGCTGATATTGATGGCTTGTACGAAAGTGACTTGACATTTTTAAAATTAAGACTTGAGACTCAACTTGGGACTTGACTTGAAAGTGACTTTAGGGACTCGAGACTCGACTTGGACTTGACGATGACGACTCGAAGACAACACTGCTCACAACCACCAGGGACTGCCAAATACATTGCTGGTTGCTGTTTTGCTTCCTCTTATGCTCAAACTGCCATAAGCAAAAAGCAGTTTTGAAGCTGTCCATCAATCACATGGATCGCTGGTTATTTAGGCACAATTATACCAAAATCACTGTCAGAATGTTGAGTTGGAAGAGATCAGCATGTCGATCTGCACCATACCAGGCAGGGCTGAGAGCAAGGTTATTTGCTATTCTGGGACCCATACAGAACTCCAAAGATAGTTGTACAAATGGACGCTAGTGTTTGACTGAATTGATGCAATGTAAAAAGTCTTACTTATGTAAAGAAAGTTCGTCCCTTTCACTCCATTTTATAGATGAGGAAACAAAGGCAAGGAGCAGGAAGTGACTAAACTGGGGAAAAAACTCCCATTCCTGACTCCAAATCCACTGCTTTATCAACTAGGCCACACAATGCCTCCCTTAAACATTTTGAATTTTCTCATTTCAGTATTAGTCATCTATAGCTAGTGAACAAGCTATGAGGACCGGATATGTTTGAACATGTGTTTTTCTTAAAAATTAAATAGGCTCTTTCAGACTGTGCCCTGTAAGTGCAGGCTGCGGTTAGTGTAAAATATCACAGCAAGATTTGTTTATTGTCCTTTTTTACACAGAAATAAGTGCTAAGCCCATTACATCATTTGAAAACTGAATGACTGGAAATGTGTTTCTCAGATTAGTAGGAGCTTTGACTTTGAAAGGTAATTCCCCTAGATTTCCAATAAGTTTCTGCATTTACCCAAGACACTGGTTCCCTCTAATTTTTTCCATCCATGGATTAAATAAATTTTGTTATGTGCACTGAGACATGTGCAGATGTGCACCACCTGCAGAAACACATGCTGCTGACTGAGTGTGCTCTGCTCATCAACTGGTCAGCAGCTGACTCTCCTGGGTGGCCACCCAAGCACTCAGCTTATAGGGAACACTGCTCATTACCACGATTGATCTGAATGGGCTTAACCAAAGATCACTTCTTTCAGGAAGATCGCTGCATTTGAAAGAGGTGCTGTGGGTCACGGGGCTCCCCACATGCTCTATGAAGATTAGCATAAGAATATGAACATAAACAACTCAAATTGTGATTTATGAAAAACAAGTAATGCAACATGTCATTTTAAAAGTTGTAATCCACTGAATCTGTAGCTCCCAAGTGTGAATCTGTTTCTAATTCTAAATGTGCTAATGCGAGCTAGTAGTGATACTTCAGGAATGTAATGGCTTGGTGATCAAGTCAACAACCTGTGAATGGTTTTGGTTTTTTTGGAGGCTCAAACTGTGGTCGGTTCTAGAAAGACATGTGACCATGTTGCCTGGTACTGGAATCCATCTTGAATCTGGTATTTTTCCATGGGGATGGGGAGACTGGAAAGGAAAAAAAAAGTTCTTGCCCTGGGGGAAATCTATTTAAGGAACCCTAAGCAACCCAGTCTTTTGTCTTCAGCTGGCTTTGGACACTGCCTCACCAGCCTAAGAGGACACACATGAAGAGACCTGGAAACAACTGTAAGAGTATGGTAAAGGCAAAACCGCTGGGCCCAGGTCAGAAGAGGATCAACAATGGCAGAGATAAGAACAAGGGTGAGAAATATGGCTCGTAACAACTTCTTGCTGCATTAAGTTTAGCTGGTGCGTTTTGTTTACTTTAACGTCATAGCTTTTTGTCTGTTTTCACTTGCAATGACTTAAATCCTATTTTCCTACTTTGCGCGTCTCTCTCATTGCTAAAGAGCTGACATTATGTACATTCTGCGTGTAAATCTATTACACGGAGTAAGATGGATTAATGTGGGAGTTGGTCCCTTTTGAGGTTTGGGGTCCCTGAGTGCAGTTAAATGGCCCTATAGCTGAGCCCTTCCAGAGCTGAGCAGATTCAGTGTCCATGTTTCTCTGCTGGGGGGGCGGTAACCCCAACTCTGTCTTGGATGGGGGAGACCAGACCTCAGCCTAGCGGTACAGGTTGTCAGGGAGCCCCAGAGGGAAAGAAGGTGGGCTCAGTGGCTTGATCAGTATGCCAGTGGCCAACCCCAAGGAAACTCCTGTAATCCAACCCGTCACACTGTGAATCCTGCTCTACGCCCTTTGAATAGAACACCAAGGGCACAGATAGCAGGGCATCTCCACATAAGAGTTCTTTGCTCCAGAATTTCCTCTAGAGGTCTTGCAGGCGCTCTGGCAGCATTCATCCATTCATAATTATTCAGCTGAAGGCAGGAAACCACTCATCAGAACGATATTGACCTTCAGCAGCACTCACCATATTATGACCTGGGAATGAATTCTAAGTCTAACTAAATGAGATCATAATTTATCTGTAGCGCCACAAGAAAAAGTGCTGTGAAAATGTTACATCTCAGCACAGATCTGTGTTGATTCAATAACGTGCCCAATACACAGCTGAGTAAAGTCACTCCCAAGTCAACAAATATTTATCCAGAATTACAGAGAAAGATTCTATAGAGTTTGACAATTGTTTCTGCACAAATGTCTATTAGCCTGACTTCTCAGCCTGGCCAGTCTGCTGAAGACTGCATGAACTTTAACAATAATATGGACTTACCAAGTGCTTTGCAGAGCTCTGGATGTTTGATTCCAATGGTTTTCAACCTCTGCAGCAATTCTGCTGAGGTCATTTGCCGCACTAAGTATAGGCCCACTGAATAACTCTAAAGAGAAAGGAAAGGGACAGGATGAGGAATACGGACATTCCCCACACACATGTGCACCTATTTTCCAAGTCATACAGTTATTTACCTTTCCATAATTCCCCCACGTAACCGTGATACGATTGGTCGCTGCAGACAGGTACATGAGATGTGTGAGGTTAATGGGACGACAAGGCCTTTTCGGCTCTACTCCAGGCTTATTGGAGGGATAGTAGCCCTATAACAAGGATAGACATTTTCCTCTTTAATTTACCAGAGACACTCCTGTGGATTTGATTTTGTAGCTACCAGGACATCAGCCTTGCAAAATTCTACTCATGTACAAAGCAATTTCTTTGGATGAGATTATCAAGTCATAGTGAAGAACAGGGAAGTTGATACTGCAGTTTCATAGTAGTTTCATAAGAACACAGTTAATGAATTCTACAAGCCAAATCCATTACAATGAGCTTCAAAGGTCAAAACAATCTACTTTTAGCACTCTGGCTCCTCTTCTGCATTTGCCTGATAATTTCCAGAATAAAACAAAACCACATAAATTGCACAAGTTCTCCCTATGCAATAAAGTGACTCTTTGTGGCTGGATTGACTTACCGGTACTGAGCAGTAACTATGATTCACTTTCACTGC
The DNA here is from genome assembly GCF_049634645.1 of Pelodiscus sinensis. Classification (NCBI taxonomy): domain Eukaryota; kingdom Metazoa; phylum Chordata; order Testudines; family Trionychidae; genus Pelodiscus; species Pelodiscus sinensis. Next base: position 22,058,524 of record NC_134729.1, on the reverse strand, counting down.
GATGTTTGGAGGGTACTGATCCTCCTGAGGGGAGCTAGTGTCCGTGTAGCAGATTCTGGAAAGAAATGGTTACCTTTAAATATCTACATCGCATACAAGACAGAAGAGATCTCTAGCCTAATAAATACTACTGACTTCAACAGACAGCCAAACTGAACTAAGGTCTGGCATCTAATCAAACCAAGGATAGCCTACTGAGGGCATGATAGAGACTTAGAATGCTGATATGAAGCCAAATGTGATGTAACCAGAAGTTTCTATTAAAGCAATAACTCAAATCAGCTGCAGAGAACAAAGTCAAAGCAGCAGAAAGTTATGTTGTAGAGATTTGCACTATCCTCAGGAACAAAGGGACTTGCTTATAGTGATCAGTTATTTTAGTACCTACTGAACACAGAGCATTGAAACTGTTACCATACTGTGCTAGTGATCTCCTCTCTCCTAGTTTGCTGCCTCCTGGGCTTAATTTCATAGTACTGTATTGAGACTTACCTTAGCACAACCTGAACAGATTTCACACCGGCTTGCAACTCCCTGGTAAAACAAAACAGACTTTCATTTAACAAAATCTCAGTTTTCTTCTTTATCCAATTAAATAATTTAAAGAAGTCAGTTGTAATAGATTTAAGTCACGTGTACGGTTTATGCCATTTACTTTTAAGATTTCACTTGTTCTGGAAAATAGCAACAGTCTGGTCAATTTCATTTTCTAGCTCTTACGCATTAGCCCAAGACTGTGGTGTTTGGGTTTCCAAAATTGCAGAAAAATATTTAAAGAAAAATCTCTCTTCATTGAAATATGAAATGACCATGGAAACATTATTGGGCAGATGAGATTCTGTAAAACATTCCCACTCTCTGCCCCCAGCTAGGCTTAGGCTGACAACATCCGTATAACTCCCCCTTCATTCAATTAGCAAACTAAAACTGCGTCTTCCATTAGAGGAATCTGAGCATTATAGTACCCACAGAATATTTCTGTGGACATTTTTAGCATTAGTCTTCTATTTTATCAAATGGGATATTAACTCATTTTAGAAAAGTTGCACAGCAGAACACAAGGGTGGTCTTAGAATACATCTTGTGCCTGTGTGTAAAACCTAACTTCTTCCCAGAAAAAAAATTCAGAATTTAGCCTTGATTTGAAGATGATAATGTCTCACAGCCCAACCCTACTTTTAAGTTTTCAGGAGGTTGAGTTCAGTCTGTAGCTTACAGGAAAGGATTAGAAAGTTAGAGACAACAGGACCTATCCTGAAATGAGCACTGTGTCTGATGTCAGGTGCTCACTAGAACCCCTAAAAGGGGTGTAGGCTACATTCTAGTCTGACTGCAGGTAATGAGAAACCCCTCCCTGATCCAGATATTTCTAGCTTTTCCATTTCTACGTTTGAGACATTTCCACATTCAGCACTACAAAGTAGTCTTGATGTATCAGCCCAAATGATCTGATTGATTCTTGGTATATTGTTTCCTGCTAGTCTCCGAATGGCACTTCCTTGCAGTACTTTCTTCTCTCTAGATCACCATATTACCTGAGAACTAAACTTAAAAGTAGATATTCAAGGATGACATCCCCCCACCCCGATTTTGCGAAGTTATTACTATTAGTGTTTACTACAGAGAAGTTGTGTCAGAGTTTTGCATTTCACTCAGAAGCCCAAAAGGCTTGTCATTCTGATCTCTCACGGGAGCAAGTTCCAGAGTCACAGGCCACTCCCACACTGGTGTGTCTCACTCTTGGGATGGAAAGTTATGTCCCAGAAGAGGAATGTATGTGTTTTGGGAAGTCCTAGTGGCTGAGTACAAGAAAGTTGTTCAGGTAGCTATTATAAGTATCCTTCTGTAATGGCACTGAGCGTATAGCTTTTAACCTGTGATGCCAAAGATTTTGCAAACAAATTCACAATGTAGGCTTAAATGAGAAGTTTCAAGACATCGCATGCGCTCCCTAAACTTCCTATTTTATTGCAGAACAAAAGCCTATAGAGAATAAAATAGGTGGACAGTGCCAAAAATGGTTATGGTCTTCATACTGGAGAAAAGACTACCCTGCTGGTGTCCTCAAGCAAGCAGTGCTACCAAGCAGAGAACAGACACCCAATAGGGAGGGAAAACTGTCAGGGAGGTGATGCATTTAACAGTGTTTTAAAAATACACAACACCAAGTACCTGGAATTTCTGATCAGCTCTACTTGTCTTGGCGTCAGTGCAAAAATGCACGGACTCTCTTGAAGCTTCTCGTTATTCTGTGGGACTGAAGAGAAGAAAAAAAAAAAGATGTTACACTGCAACGTACATCAAAATGGTACTGCAATGGTACTGAAATGAGTCATGTTTGATCCCTCATTTTAATTCCTGATTTGTAGTACACCCACAGTTTGCTTAGAGCTGTATTTCTTTAAATTGGCATTAGAGAAGAAGTTGTCTGCTGGGCTTGGAGGATGCTCCTCTAAAGCCAAAGAGACACAAATAGTAAAAAGGGCACCTTGTCATGGCAAGTAATGAAGGGAGAGATGTGCGACAAATGTTTTTCCTTCAGCTTCCCAATGAGGGAAAGGTCCACACTTTAAAATAAGAGCATATTATGAATGTTATAGCATGAAGACTAGAATTCAGGAGGGAAATGTGTCACTGCATAACATGAAAGTATTTACAGATGAGACCATTAGACTGGCTGCGAAAAGGGGGAAAAAAAGCAATCTAACATCAAGTGATAAGATAGCATCAGAATGCTGGTCCCAAAGGGCAGAGAAAAGAGGTGTCAACAAATGTATCAACTTAATGGTGCAATTTTAGAATAAGGTAATCTAATGATCTGTGGACTGAAAGAGATAATTAGCCACAATGCAGGCTGGATAAAAACTGAATTAGTCAGTTTAATTTAAATTTAAAAAAATCCACACTACATTTTTCTTTAAAAAAACTAACTTGTTTAAAATTAAATTAGAAACGATGACAGCTATACTAAGGCTTAACTTTACTCTAAGGTATTAAAATAATTCCTACTGAAAACCATTCAAACTGCACATGTTTGCTGCTGAAGTTTTTAAAAAGTCCAAGCTGGAAGTCAGAATAAGGCCAAAAGGAACCACCTGATTATCTAGGCCACAGGTGGGCAATAATTTTTGACCATGAGCCACTTCAGAAATTTCTGAAGTGGCCCAGACCATCCTGGAAGGGGCAGGGATTCAGGCAGAAGGGGTGGGGCCAGGACACTTTCACGCTTCCCCACCCACAGACCCTGATTGGCCTGTGGGTGGGGGAGAGTGAAAAGCCCTCTTCCCCCCCAAGAGCACGCCAGCAGTTCTGAACAGCTGGCGGTTCCCTCTAGGTACCCATGCCTCTGGCAGCAGGAGACTGTGCGCGCAGCAGCTGGCAGTTGAATTAAGTGCCAAACTCCTCCTTGTAGGGCAGGAGGAGACTTCATGCACTCCTCCCACCCCCGATCCCGGATTGGCCTGGGGGAGCGCGCTAAGTCTCCCTCAGCCCTGCCCCCGTCCTGCAAGGGAGACTGTGGTGCTTAGAAGCACCACACCCCTCACAAGGCAGGAGGAGACTTGGGTGTGCTCCCCTCCTTCTGCCCCCAGGCCCATCATGGCCTGGGGTTGGGTAGAGCACGCAAAGTTTCCCCCCGCCTTGCCAGGGGCATGTGGCACTTCTGCGGTCCAGATCAACTCGCTTGGCCCACAGAAGCCCTTTTGCCCACCCCGATCTAGGCTGTCCTCCCAGGTATTATGCAGGGGGCAGGTGGAGGAGGGAATACTCTATCCCCTCCTCCATTTGCTGGCCCATTTAAAGGCAACAAATCTCATTGGCTAAGCACTAGTTACCTTATTACCTAAGGTGTTAACAAGCAGTAGCCTCTTCTGCAGGTACAGAGAGAATAGTTTCTTCATTTTAGTTTATTAGACTAGATCAGTTCAAAGACTAATTCATTCACATTTGAAAAATTGATTGAGAGTGAAAAAGCTGGAAAGCTTGTTTACCTCTTTTGAGCTATGAATAAAAACTAGGTATCAGGAGAACTACAATTCTAAAATCTTGAACCAATTCACCATCTGCAAATACTTTAAGAAATCAGTTTTAAATGCAAAACATGTTTTGGTAATTTTTCTCTTGTGCATCCAAAGCACGGTACTTTTATTGAACTAGAACAACGCCATTTTTAAATGCTGCCTTGGGGCATTTTTAGTTGAATTCTAGCGTACCTCCACACATATAAAAGTCTAGTAAATAAGTATTTCATTCACCATTTTCTAATGTAATAAAAAGTCAAAGTTACAAATCTGAACAAATGCATATGAAGGTCATTCAAGTGCTTAAATGTGTGCAGGACAGCCTCCTGATTAGCACAAAAAAGTGTCCAAATTATACCATCGAGACTCAACCTCTTCAGAAATTAACAATTAGAATCAATTATTCAAATCAAGATTTCCTGCTTGGTGATTTAAATCACTTTGATTAAAAAAAAAAAAAATCAATTCACCCTGCAAGAAACTCTCCTTTTCCAAAGCAGCCACCTTTTCCAAGAGCAATGCTCATGCCCAGATGGAGAGCGCAAGCCTCAGCAGCGAAGCCAAGAGCAAAGCAGTCTCCCCACTTATCCCATCATCACCATGGGATCCAGTTTCCAACAGAGGTTGTGATCATCTCATCTCACTGCAGCAAGATACTGAGCATACCACCTATCCCAAACACAGAAAAGGCTTACTTCTAAAACATACCAAATGGCTGCTGCCAGGTGCCTCGGGTAAAGGTGTCACTTCATGATTACCTCTCACCCAAACGTAATTGGGCTATAAGTCCTGCCAAAGGCTGGGAAGGAAACAAGTATGACTGTGAGGCAGCTCTGCAGTATTTTCCTCATGCCACGAAACAGACTGAAGCATCAACAGTCCTAGTCAATTTGACTGCACAACCAATCCCATAGGAAGGGCAACACCATCAATGCAAAACACTCACTTTCCTTCTGCAGCGAGGGGGGACTGCCCTTAAAGAGGAAACGAGAGACCTTGAAGGAACTGGGCAGCACAGCAAAGATTTAGGCTCCTCTCACCCATAGCCAGTGAAATTCTGTACTGGGTAGACCAGAGGAGGCTGCTAGAGACGGATATGAGCAAAGAACTCTTAGATATTCCTAGACCAAAACAGGAATGTTACATTGCATTTACCTATCAAATGTGTAACCTCTAGAAATTTCAGGGGTTATACAGTTATTGGGGGGAGGGGGGGGGGAAGACGAGGAGCACGGCAGGCTCACATGTAACTGGGCCCAAGTTCATCAGTTAACCATGTAAACAGTTACACTTTCACATCCCTAGTCCAAAAGCAGCTAGAAACAGGGGCATACTGGTCCACCTACTTCAGTATCCCTCTACCAATAACGGCTACTCACTGATACTTCAGAGAGGTGTGTGTGTGCACGTGTGCTGTTCAGTATATTATGGATAATTTGTCTTCAGGAAGAATTTCCACCAGATATTGACTAGAGGTAGGTTTATGACCTAAAGCAGGGGTGGGGAACCTATGGCCTGCCTTGATCCATCTCCCACACCCCGACCACAGTGGCACGAGCCTGCACTGCTGCCACATGGGGGGCACAGTGGCTGAAGCGCCAGCTCCCCGCTGTGGGGGAGGGGAAACACTGAGTCTCTCAGACCCGATCAAAGCAAGCTGCAGGCTGGATTTGGACCATGGTCTCTGTGCACTGCTGGGAAGCACTCCCTGAAGGCATCCCCCCACCCTGACCCGGTTTCTCTCATTGACCAATGGGAGTGGGAGCCAGTGGGGAGTACCTTCTGGCAATATACAGAACCACCTTTTCTCCCTGCCTTGGGAGTTGTGCCTGGTAGGCACTCCTGGCCCAGACCACAAATTCCTACCCCACTCCTTCACCCCCCCCCTTCCACCCAGACTCCTCACCTCCAGCTCGCTCCTGCATTCTCCCTCCTGTGCAGACCCTGTACCTTCATCCCAGCCTGCTCCCCAGTTGAAGGGTTTCCAGATGGTTTCAGAAAAAATACCAAAAAAACCCCACGCCAGGAAAAAGTTTAAGCAAAAAAAAGACCTGAGAGTTGTTCACCAAAAACAACAACAACAACGATACCACCACCACACAAACACCGTGGCCCCTTTAAAAGCCACTTGGTGAGGCTTTTTGGTCCTAACAGGCTACTGGCAACTGCCTGCCATCTTGTCTCCTTGCTCTGGGCCCAAAAGCTCCCTGGTAAGCACTGGGGTTGCTAGGCAGCCTCCGTATTAAGCCAGATAGCCCAGAATTTTTGCCTCGTGGCCAGGAAAAAAAAAATCAGAAAGTACTGGACATTTTAGGTGTCTGGTGTTTTCCAATTTTTTTTTAAAACCAGACAAGAGGCAAAAACAACAGATTGTCCTGTTCAATACCGGATACCTGGTAATCCTACCCAGTAGCCCTCTTGCGCTCACTGAACCTCTCATTTTTGGCCCCACCACAGAATCTAGGTGGTCCCATAAAATCCACTAGCCCCAGACCTCAAAAGTGTTAATCCAGCTCTGAGTCTCAGCCCCTCCCCTGGCCCATAGGACTCGCAAGTCTCCTTTTCCTGCTTCTCACCTGAGAGCCATACATGTGAGGGTTTTTCTTCTCCGTCTGACTCAGGGGGACAGGCCAGTGAGGGTTGCGGGTGGGTTTTTTCCCTTCTCACTTGCGTGGCCGCCCACTTTGACAGCTTTCAGCAGGTCAGTGGCCATGACCCTAAAAAGGTTTCCCACTCTTGGCCTAATGAATGAAACGGTCGTTCCTTCAAAAACAAAAAAATCTTACAGGTATTAAGTCAGAAATTCCTCATGGTTGGGCCTTAACAAAATGACTAGGTACAGCCTTGGCCAACAGCAAAAAACGGTAAAACTATTCAATGCGGAGAATTGGGCACTCCTGAAAGTGGGGTTCAGCCTTTTCTGAAAGCAAGCTCTCCCCAATGTATGAGTTACAGCTTTCTGGATCTGTGTGGCTTCTGGGACAAATTTCTGTTAAAACCCCAGGGTATCAGATATAAAGAAGTTAGTTAATTATGAAGTTAGAGCTAGATCAGCAATTCTCAGACTTTAAGGCATACAATCTCTGCCACTCACAAGTACTTGGCATAACCCTTTAGGATTTTTGTCCAACATAATGACAATGGATTCTTACTCGGAGAAGGCAACCTACAAGCCAGTTTGCAAACAGCTGAGATGATCGCCTAATGCAATTTGAGGTCAGTAGAATCTTTAGTTTTAGGGTTTCCCCACATCAAGTTGTAGGCTGCATCAGGGCTTCACACTTAATAGCCTAGGAGCCTACTACCTTCCTGCCGTGAGGGCAGGGGACTAGACTCGCTGACCTCTTGAGGTCCCTTCCAGTTCTAGGATTCTATGACCCCTTAATTGTCACCTTTTCTGGTGAAACGTGACCATTGTTATGGTCAGCAGAGGCCATGCTAGATTCTCCTTGAGATATCAGAAAAGGGACTGCTGGCATTGATTCTCTGTAAGGATTCTAGAGATCTGAAGCGTCCTTCCATTTCACAATCCAGTGAGACCCTGAGTTGATGGCCCATTCACTTTCCCTGGCCTTTGAAGATACATGTCCGCTAATGTAAAGGTAATGGACTTCATATTGGGACTTGGGAACGTAACAGCCATATTGGGTCAGACCAAAGGTCCATCTAGCCCAGTATCCTGTCTGCCAAGTGGCCAATACCAGATGCCCCAGAGGGAGGGAACACAGCAGGTAATCCTCACATGATCCTTCATCTGTCACCCATTTCCAGACAAACAGAGGCTAGGGACACCATTCCTACCCATCCTGGTTAATAGCCATTGATGGACCTAACCTCTGTGGCTCTTTTTTGAGCCCTGTTAAAGTCCTAGTCTTCACAATATCCTGGGAGGGAGCTCACTGCACATTTCTAGGATTTTAAATCACATGGTTGCCCAGGGACTATGGATAGGCATTTCTCACTCTAATTCAAAGTGATTCAATAAATCCTTCAGTTTGTTCACCTTTGAGACTTAGCCCAGAGAGAATGGAACCAGCAACCTGAAATATGCACTTGGAGCATTTCCCAGAGAATGTCCAATGCAGGATGTGTATTTTGCAATCAAGAGAATGCAGTTGCCTCAGCTACTGCTGGTAGGTCTACACGGCCATTAGACACCTGCAGCTGGCTGTGCCTGGTAACTTGGACACTAGGGCTGTGAAGGACTATCGGATAAGCAAATGCTTGACGCTGGGCTCCCTGCGGCGTTTCAAAGCAGCAGCGTCACACGGAGACGGGAGTTAGCAGGGGGAGTCCCCAGCTGACCCCAGGCTCCATGCGGTGCTTTTGCCTTTGAAGTGTAGCAACAGCCCTAGGGTTGTTGCTACACTTCAAAGGTGGAGGTGCCCTATAGACTAATCAAATAGTCGATGCAAAATGCATTAACTATTCAAGTAGTCAATTACCTGCAATTTAACATCCCTAGTGGACACTAGCAAAGGGTAAATTGTAATGTAGAGGGTTCAGAGCTCTGGGTCCGACCATCTACAACGCAATTAAACAGCCCATAAGACCAAGCCATGCAAGCCTGAGCCACAGGTTTAGAATTGCAGTGCAGACATATGCCCAGACAGAGTGCGTGTGCACAGGAACTGAGCTCGATCTTCAACATGGGAGGAAGAGACTGTCAATTTTAGTACTTAGATGAAAAGCAGAATACAAATTGCCAAACAGATACTGTCAAAAGGTATGAATCAAACAGAGATACAGCTTACCGTGACAGTGGCTGAAACATACAGCGTATGTAGCCCTTTTGTTCCCCCAATAATACTAGCAGATCCTCCTCACACATTGTGGTATGGGCCCCCCTTGCTTCACACAAATTGTCTTATGGATATGAATATGCATAACTCAAAGACGCTTTATGCAAAATCTATCATGTAACATCAATGTTAACATTACAATCTGTTGACTCTGAATATCCTATTTTGGTGCATGTATCATTCTTGAATGTGAAGTTAGAAACATGAAATGTGAATCTATTTATAATTCTAAAAGTACTGATAAAGGGCCATTACTTGATACCCTGAAAACTGAATGGCTCCGTGATCAGACCAACCACCCATGAATAGTCTTGTTTGCTCTGTAAGCCCAAACTGTGGTTGGTTCTAGAAATACATGACCATGCCACCTGGTACTGGAATCCATTTTGAACATGGCATTTTTCCCATGGAGATGGGGGACCATAGAATCCTAGGGTGGGAAGAGACATCAGGAGTCATCAAGTCCAGACCCCTGACCAAAGCAGGACCAATCCCAACTAAATCACAAGCTGGGATTTAAAAATTTATAGGAATGGAGATTCCATCACCTCCCTCGGTAACTCACCCCAGTGCTTCACCACCTTCCTAGGGAAATAGTTTTTCTGTAATATCCAACCCAGATCCCCCCCCCACTGCAACTTGAGACCATTGGCTCCTTGTTCTGCTATCTGTTGAGGATGCCAAACAAAGGATTTCCACCTGGGGGAAGTCTATGTAAGCAATGGAAAGCAATCAGCCTTTGTTTTCAGCTGGCCTTTGAAGCTGCCTGGCTCACTCTAAGAGGATACCTGACAAAGGGCTCTGAAAAGTGGCAGACCCAAGCCAGAGTAAAGATCAACTCTGACATGAAGTTCTCTACCTGAGATAAAAACAGCTGTTTTAGAGTAAGAATTTGCATGTAACAAGTTTTAGTGGAACACAACTAGCTAAGTGGTTTATGTTCATTTAAAATTAGTAACTTACTTTGACCTGTCTGTTTACACTTCCAGCCACTTAAATCCTATTTTATTTTATACTTAATAAAAACACTTGTTTATCATCAAGCTCAGTGTAAAGAACTGTTACCTGGAGGGACGCAATTACTGTGCTCTCTTTCATTGATAAAGTGGGAGGACCTTATAAGCTCTCTGTGTAAAACACATACATAGAATAAGATGGATTTATTTGGGGTTTTGGACCCAATTGGGGGTTGATTTCCTGGGTGCCGAGCAATGTTCCCGCTAATATTTTCCATGGCTGGGCAGGCTGAATTTTCTTGCGTCTAACACCAATAGTGAAGTCATGTGTGGATGCGCACCACTAGTACAAACAAAAACTAGATACATATTTATTTTAGACAGTTTGTAGCTATGGAAGATGAAAAAATATTAAAGCAAGGGATAATTAACAAGAAGTAATGCTTAAGATTATTTAATAAAGAAAATTAACACTACCCTTGGACTACATGTAATTTATGCTAACTCCTCAAGCTAGTAAATGCACTAAAACGGGGCACACTGATAACCAGGGTGGATTTGATTTAAATCACTAGTCAGGAAGACTTGATTTATGTATGTTAAGGATGGATTCTTCTAAACAAAATAAGTCAATGCAATATTTCATTTAGAATTATTTTAATTAAAAAGAGTTAAAAACAAACCTGATTTTAAAAAACTTGAATGTTTAACTAAATTCAACAAATCATATGCTCATTTTATTAAAATATGTTTGCTGTTGAAGAAAAAATCCAGAATACATAATATCGCTGTTTTTGTAAAATAAAACAATTTCAATGTCTGTCTGGTGATGTTCTCCTAATACAGCATGGCAAGAAAATCTTCCAAATATTAATGATTAACCTGTTGAATTGGAAACAAGTAGTCCTGTGAGACTAACAAAAATATACATGGTAAGCCCCACTTCAGAGGAGTTGGAGAGGAAAACTGTCGAACTGGTGATCGTTCACCTCCCAAGGACTTCATAAATATCTGCTTCAATTACCTTGGGTAAATGAAATAACCAAACAATTATTCATTTTCTGATATGGCTATAAAACTCACCTGAAGTTTTCAAAATAAATCAGTTTAAAAACATATAGCGTGTACCTTCTAAAAAAATGAAGCCTATATTTATGTCGGTGTTGTGAAGAATATATTTTAAGGTTATATCAACTAACAAGAATGCACTTTTATGTAGAAAACCATGATTAAATCGAGTTTTCCTGACTAGTGATTTAAATGATGATTTATATCAAATTCACCCTGCTTCAGAGTTTGTGGCCAGATCCTTTCTTCAGAGACCTTATTTTGTAGGAAGAACTTGCAAACACTTAGTATCACACCTAGTGCTTGCTACTTCTGGCTCTCATGAGTCAGTGGGCACACTCAGAACTGTATACCCAATAGCAAAGAATGTCACTACCTCTCCCCAAATTCTAAAACTTAATGGAAATCATTTGTCTGGAATCCAACTCTAATTGAAATGCCAAACAAGATTTTTTTTAAAAAAATTAAGACCAGAGTTTTAAAGATCTCTCTAACATTCCAAAACTTCTGTTAAAAGAATCCTTTTCTTTCTTACCTTAAGCCATGGGTGGGGAACTTTTTTTGAGGTCGGGGACTGCTGACCCACAGAAGAGTCAGAGGGCCACATAAGTGAGAAGCTTGTATGAAGGTGACTCAGGCTAGCAGACGGTGTGCGCTCCAGCCCTGCGGGGGACAGTGGGGCAGCTGGAGCACCAGCGCAGGCTCCCCAATGCTGTGGGGAGCCCAGAGCCCTAGGGCCAGATCCAGGCAAAATGGGGGCTGCATTCAACCCCTAGGCTTTCAGTTTCCCACCCCTCCCTTAAGCCATTAAAACCTACAACTTTGTTTGAAGTGTAATCATGCAAATGTCATTATCTAGGCCTATCCACAGCTTGAATCCTTATCTACAAAAGCAGCCTAAATGATTTACAATAGAAAAAACACCAATACAAGTGAAATTAGGTCCTGCATTAAGATCTGCTAAGGCAGTATCTTGCCCTCTATGTCTCTGCTCTGAATCTCTCTCCCTCCAAACAAACTAAATTTTAACTCAGACTTTCTAACATCTCCGGGCAGGTTAATCTATTAAACTCTACATGGCCAAAGGCAAGCTCTTTACCTAGCATCAGGAGGGAAAGTTTAAAAAACTATTTTGGTCTGGAACTGCAGAGGATCCATCGTTTTGTGTTTGCTCCCCAAGTCAAAGAGTTGAAAACAGAAGAGTGCTATGTTATTCACCCCCCCCCCCACCTTCATATTTTTCCTCGCATATTCCAGATCCTGTAATTATATCAGTTGGTAATTAATAGCAACTCTTCCTCACTTGAGCCTCAACTAGGGAAGCTATACTTGCACTAAGCCCCTTCTGATACATTAATGAGAGTTTCCCCAGCAGCACCCCATCTCCCACATACACATGCCCTAGCATGCCAGCGGAATGCTACTGAAATTATGGCACCCCCTACCCCTGGTCCTCGCAGCATGCTTCTTCCCCCCCCCCCCCCCCCACACACACTTCCAGCCCAGCAGAGAGTCCAGCTAGCATGGCTGCCTGACTTGCTGCAGCCCAGATGGGAGTGAATCAGTACACACCAAACAAATTCCCCTTACACCTCACTTCACTCCACAGATACCACCATGCACCCAGCTCCTCTTCCCTCCATCTACCCCCAAGCAGTCTGCTCCCCCCCACCCTAATCCAATGGGGAAGGGGGGCGGGGGTTAGAAGCCTACCTCTAGGGCACTAGTAGCTGCAACCTAGTTGGGAGTCAGGACAGGACGACACAGCACAAACTCCCCACCCACACCTCACCTATGTCAGCCCTCCGCCCCCCAGTTTTCCCCCACCTATCCCATGCAATCTGCTCCCCCTTCCCCATCCCCTAGTCGAAGAGGCTGGAAGAGAGCTAGGTTCCTGCAGCCATGTCTCTCTCCTCTCCTGGCTGCCCAAAGGGACAAGACCAGGACGTTCAAAATTCCCCTCCTCACAGCCACTCCCTCCTTCCTGGGAGAGGCACTCCCATTCGCAGCACAGAGTTGCTGCAGCTAGGGCAGAAATGCCCCTCTCCCAGCCAAGTAGCTTTGTGCAGGGCGGCCCTGTGTGGGGGTCATTAAGCAGCTGCATGGAAGCACAGCCCTACAGCTTCAGGAAATCTTGGTGCTGAGCCTTAAAGTGGAGCTGGTTAGTGTCTGTGTTGCTCTGCAGTAAGGATGTTAAATAATGATTAATTTACTAGCTGAGCAGTGGATGGAATTTCCATCGACTGCTCCACAGGCACTTCCGTAGCTGATCCCAGGCTCTGCTCAGCATGTCAAAGGGGGAAGCAGTGCATGGAGTCCAGGATCAGCTGAGGACTCCCCCGCTGACCCCGGGTTCTGTGGAAATGCTGCAGGGAGTCCAGGGTCAGCTAGGGAGTCCCCAGCTACCCCTTTGAAATGCTGCCATGGCAGGGCTCTACAAACAATGAAATCCACTTGCCCATGGTGAGTAGATTACACCCAGGAAGAGCCGGTGCAGAGCGATCTGCGCATGTGCAGAGTGCAGAACAGCGCAGCTGGCAAGTGGGGCTCACCGCCGCTCGGTGAGCCCTGTGCCATGGCATTTCAAAGCGACAGCGTTTCATGGAGCCCACAGTATGGGCTCCATGTGGCACAGAAGTTTGGAGTACCCCTTCTTCTCCGCCCCCTTTGCTGCCTCTGACAGAGGCAGAAAGGAGGGGGAAATCAACTAGTCGACTAGTCTTTAACAACCTTACTCTGCAGGAGGTGGATAACCTCAACTCTGTGCCTTGGCTGGGGGACACTAGAGGCTCTGACCCAGCAGGGAAGGGTGGTGGGGAGCCCCAGAGAGTAGGAAGGCAGGTGTCAGTGGCATGATCAGCACATCAGAGGAACAACCCAAGGGGACTTCTGTGATCCAATATACTGCTTGCAAGCAAAGATCACAGCACTCTGCACCCATAACAAGCATGCAGGCTATCACATCACCTCTTTCCTCAAAGAGCAGCCAGCTCCCCACAAACACCAGCTCCCACCAGCCCCTGCCATGCTGCTGCCTCTGAGGGGCACAGAAGCTGGTACGCGTGAGTAGCCACTTTTAAGCCAGCTCCCACCTTTCCCGCCCCACCTCTGTGTCAGAAGCGGTGGGAGGAGAAAGGAGAAATCATATATACATATCCCAATGTCTGTGACTAACGCTGTAGTGTTACAGTCTTGCCTCGGGAGGGGGGGGGGGGGGCGGGGCGGCGCTGCGCTGTTGCCTCCCACAGTGGCGCTCGGCTGACTTCTGCGCCGCTCAGTCAGGCAACCGTGGGGGAGCAAGCGGCCCCATGCTGCATGGGGAGTGCGGAGCCCAAACAGCTGCTTGCCCTTGCACAGGGAGCGTGGAGCCAGAACAGCCGTTTGGGCTCCACAGTCCCCCGAGTGAGAGGCAGGAGGGGGAGAAGAGGAAGAGTGAGAGGCAGGAGGGGGAGAAGAGGAAGAGTGAGAGGCAGGAGGGGGAGGAGAGCTGAGAGAGAGGAGAGGGGGGAGGGCAGGAGGAGGAGAGGAGAGGGGATTTTTCAGGTCTCTCCTCCATGTCCCTGTTTTATGACAGGCTACTGGCTAGTTGTTAAGATTAACTGATGAGCTCAGGTTCATAGGTTAACCATGTACCTCTGTATACATTCACATCCCTATTCCGTAGCAGCACATTTACCCACAGCATGTTAGGATGTCCATATGAAATGGTTTCTGATCCAGGATCTGTCTCCAGTATTTTTATGGCATACCATCAGTAGCATCTGAAGCCATGTCTAAACTGAGAGAAGGTAAAATTAATAAGACTGATTTTTACCAGCCAATTTTGTAAAATAAAAAATGTATGTCCTCACCGTTGGCAAGAATTTGACGTAGCTCGAAGTAGCTCATCCCTAGTAGGGTAGCTATCTCGAGAGTGATGAACCGTGGGTAGTTATCCCACAGTCGCTGTGCCCCTTTGTATTCTGGGTTATGGGCCGAGTGCATGCTGGGACCACAACTGTGCAGTGGATGGATCTGGTTACATGTCATCAGTGGCCCATAATGCACTTGTTTCCTTCCTCCTCTCTGCTTAAGTCCAACAGAAGTCTTTTCATGCCCCTTTTTCCTCTTGGTGGTTATCTGTGCAGACGCCATAGCAGTGTTAGCATGGAACCCATTGTGAAGCCTGTCAACATCCTCAATGCTCAATATTAGTACACCTAATACTGGAGTATGTCCAGAGCATACCCAGGGTCTGCCAGAATAAGGAAGCACCTGATGAGGCCATGAACACACACTTCTGTGAGGCAATTACAAATGCTACCAGCATTCAATCTTCTGGACACAACAGAATGCCAGTTCTGGTGTCAGACAGACAAGCACAGACTGGTGGGATTGCACTGTTATATGGGTATGGGACGATCACAGGTGGCTGCAAAACTTTTGTATGCATAAAGACACTTTCATGGAAGCCTGCAAAATGCTTTTCCCTCTACTAAAGTGCAAGAATACCAGGAGACCCACTGCATGTAGAATAGTGATAGAAATGTAGCCCTGTTAGTCTGGTGTAGCTGAAACAAAAAACAGGTCTATTTAGCACTTTAAAGACTAACAAGATGGTTTAATAGGTGATGAGCTTTCGTGGGCCAGACCCACTTCCTCAGATCAAGTAGTGGAAGAAAAGTGGCACAACCATATATACCAAAGGATACAATTTAAAAAAATGAACACATATGAAAAGGACAAATCAAATTTCAGACATTTGATTTGTCCTTTTCATGTGTGTTCATTTTTTTTAATTGTATCCTTTGGTATATATGGTTGTGCCAATTTTCTTCCACTACTTGATCTGAGGAAGTGGGTCTGGCCCATGAAAGCTCATCTAATAAACCATCTTGTTAGTCTTTAAAGTGCTAAATAGTCCTGGTTTTTGTTTCAGGAGACCCACTCTGACAGTGAAGCAGTCAGTGGAAGCTTGCCATGCCAGAGAGCTACCAGTTGGGAATCAATTCAGAGTGGGAAAAATCTACAATGGGGGCTTTTGTGATCCAAGAAGCCAAAGCAAACAATGCCCTTCTGCTTTGGAGGGTAGGGACTCTTAGAAATGTGGAGTACATAGTGGAGGGCTTCGCCGTGGTAGGGCGAGAGAATAGAAAGCACCTCCTCATCCTAGCACCTGACCAACTTGCAAAAGAGTACATAAGCCACAGAGGTGGTTCTTGATGGTGCTGCAGGGGCTGGTGAAATGGCCCTTATGATCCACCAACATCAAGGTGTGATGGTCAGGAAAGGTGCATGACATGTGAAACTTCAGTTACTCCTGCCTCCTTCAGCAAGCTGGAACTTTCCCCAGACCGGAAAATTTACAGAGATTTAAATTCCAATCATGATCCTTGGAGACCCAGCCTAGCTCTTGTTCCCATGGCTCATGAAGCCATATACAAGCAGCCTGGACCACAGTAAGGAGCAGTTTAACTACAGGCTGATCAAGTGTAGAATGTTAGTAGAACATGGAACCTTCCTTTTAAATGCTCAAAAGCACAGTCTACTAACTAGGTTAGACCTCAGCGAACGCAACATTCCCATCGGGGTGGCAGCCTGCTGAGTGCTCCATAATAATTTGTGAGGGCAAGGGGAAAATGTATTTGTGAGGGTGGAATGCCAAGGCAAAGCGCCTAGTCACAGATTTTGACCAGCGAGACACCAGGACAATAATGAGAGCACAGCGAGGGGCAGTGCAAATCAGAGAGGCTTTGAAAGACAGTTTTGTGAATGGCCAGTTTTGAGAGTCATGCATGTTGCTCTGAACGAGTTGTCCCTACATTCAGTGTGCTTGACTGTTCCCTCCCACCCCTTCAATGCAAACAATAGAAGAGACTCTTGTTCAGAAATAATGCACGGTTATTTAGGAAACAGCCGGGACAGAAAAGGAATCCAGGGTTGGAGCTTTGGAGAGGAGAGGGATGATCACAACTGTGAGAAGGACAGCCCTGGGGGTTGAGCATGATGCTGCCCTTGACTTTCGCCCACCTTGTTCTAGGACCCCTGTGACCCCAAGTTGGTGGATGCATTTGCTCCTTGATCTTCTGTTCCATTGTCTGTTTTCACCTATGGGTGTGTGTCAGGCAAACAGCTGCAGAGGCTGAGGAAGTGCACAGCAGGCCAACTGCTGTGACAAAGCGAAGGGCAGATTTTACAGGAGATACACTGTAGAGTGTAAAACCTAATGTGTCAGAATAACATGAAGGTCTGTTTAAAGACAACAAGGATGCATTATGTACAAGGACACAGTTAAGCTTTTAAGCAGCCTCTTTGCAGCAGGTACATGTCAGAGTTCTAGGTGTAGTAGCTGGACTTGGATTGGTGCCAAGCATGGTAAAGGGAGAGGCTGGGGCACACGCCCACAGCTGGGAGGGGGCACAAGACCCGAGCATGGTGGCAGAGCAGGGCAGGGACTCTCACGATACCAATATGTTCGGCTCCCCATCTCCCTCGCCCCTCTCCCAATTGCTGGGAGAATGCAACTTTCCTTTCGCATAGGAGCATGCGGGTGGAGAGTCCAGACCTGGCAGCAGGACAGAGGCTCAAGCCACAGCTTCATCAGGGATGAGCAAATGGAGGTTTATTGCAGAGGCATCAATTACTAGCTTCTCTTGCTTCATCCAGGTTGCCACGTGACATTAGTCTCTTCCAAATCAGAGTGATAGGAAGCAGATACTGACAATGTGGCCAGAAATCTGGACCATATATATATCTATATATCTATATATATATATATATATATATATATATAGTAGCCCAATGTCTGTGACTAATGCTGAAATGCTGGCTGTTCCCTCCCGCCGTGGTGCTCGGCTGGTTTCTGCGCCGCTCAGCCGGGTCGCTGTGCAGGAGCAAGCGGCACAAGCAGCCATTTGGGGTCTGTACTCCCCACACGGCACAGAGTGTGAGGCAGGAGAGGGAAAAGAGAAAGAAAGAGACGGAGAGAGAGGCAGAAGGCGGAGGAGAACAGAGTGAGGGAGAGGCAGTAGGAGGAGGAGGAGGAGAGAGAGAGAGACACACAAACACAGAGCGAGAGACTGGAGGCTCAGGAGAGAAGACCTACGTGGAGGAGAGACCTGAAAATCCTGTTTTATGACGGGCTAATTGGCTAGTGATGCAATACTTTATGCTGCACAGACGCCCGACTACTTACTGCTAGGTTGGTGTGGAATGGTGTCCTACCATAGAGGACGGAAGAAGACAGGCCTTCTCAAAAGCCTTGTGAGAAGGATTAAAGAATTCCTCTGCAAGAGCTTTATGAAGATGCACAGGAAGGATTACTACTCTGTCTCCAGAAACAGTGGTTCCAGGGACTCCAAGCTCACTGTATAAGCACAGTGGTACACACAGATCACACCCAATTGCCTTAACCCACTTTTAGCAAAATTAAACGTGAACTCACCAGAAGTGCTCTCCCTGGGAGCAGTGCCCGATAGACGTCTTGGGAGGAGGAAATGGTCTCCAATGTGATAAAAAATTCTTGGTTCTCAGTGACATTGGTTGCCCCACTCGCCTTCTGAGCGTTCTCCTCCCACTCCTCCACCATGCAGTCCTCCATGCAGTTGCCCAAGGCTGCCTAAGTGTTTTGGGAGGAATCCACGGACTGACTAGGAAAACTGGTCGGTCCCCCCACACCAGGATCAGATGCTGCTGCTTGTAGAAGCAGCACATGTGCACAGATAAAGGAAGCAAACTGATGGTCTGGAGTTGTCTTTGGTAGGACTGCCTCAGCTCCTTTATTTTCACTTAACACTGCTGGGCATATCCTCTCTCCACCATGCCCTTTGCTGTTTAAAGTGGCTTCCCATGAGTACTGGCTCCCACCTGCCCCTCAACATGGAATTGCTGTGTAATTACTGAAATTTACATTTCTCTTGCTGCTTCATAGTTCTGAGAGAACAGATTCCTCTTACCACATAGCAATGAGGTCCAGGATCTCTAGCTCGCTCCATGCTGGGGCTTATCTGTGACCTTGGAAACTCATGTAGCTCATGGAATGCGAACTTGTGGTCATATGTGCTGCTCAGGTGTGCTGCCTACTCTGAGATCTGCACACCACACAGGAAACTAAATTCAAATTTTCCTGGAGCTTTTCCTGTCCACCTAGAGAGCAGTAGAGTTGAAAGTCGTGGCCAGACCAGTCATCACAGGGCACGACTTACCAAAAACGTTGATTTTCACAGAACTGCATCTGCACTACCTCAAATCCACCATGCAAGACTGAATTTAGCGGTTACTCCTTACGAAAGCAGGAGTACAGAAATCAACTTTAACGGCTCTTAAAGTCGACAGAGCAGGTGCGGTAGTATTGATGCATTGTTTAGAAAATAGTCCTAATGCGGCTAAGTTCCACGTAAACTCCCAGTGTAGACCAGGCCTGACTTTTCTATAGAACAACTCTCAGGACTGGTCTACAGACAAGTTGCACTGCTCAAACAAGAAGATGTAAAAGTAATTGATAAGCTTTTATTCTTCCAAGAGATCCTTCTCATGAAGCAGAACTCAATAGACTAGTAATGTTAGCCCTTGACTTCTAACTCCCACAGCAGCCAGCTATGCTGAGGGCCACAGCGGGGCCAGGCAATGGGAACCATTTTAACTTGGGTAACCAGTTAAGCGCTATTGTTTAACATCCCTACCATAAAGCATTTATTTTTGCTTTGCGTTCCTAAGTTAATACTTTGAGTTAAATTGTCAGCATGCCAGTTTCCAAAACACAAACTATTAGTGTACTCTTGAGTATAGTTCACTAGCACTCTGATCAGCGCTGTTCTTGGGTTAAGACAGCCAGAATCTTATTGAGCCAAGTAGAAAAGTTAGATAACATGTCTATCACCCCTGCTAATATTAATGTGAGGAGAGCAAGCCAGTTCAGAACCAGAGATTCCTCCTAGTCTTTCAGTTTGGTAACTAGAAATTAGAGATTATGTCACAACATTCTGCCATGCTGAAATAGTCAGGGATCATACACTGAACTTACCCCCTATCAATAATTCTCCACAATTGTATTTTTTGCCACCATCAATGCTGGATTTACAGGGTTGGTAAAACAAGTAAAAATGTAAATAATCTGTGCTTCAGTGTGATAAGAGTACAAAAGCATCTGTTCTGCACCAAGCCCCACAGATTAAGCACAAATTACATCAAGAGAAAATTTGTTAAATGTGTCCAGGGAACAAGAGGACTTCCAGGAGGAGTGAGCTTTTATAGGGAGTAGGATGCCAGTTTAGCCTAACTAAAGATCTGATCTGACATAACACTTCTACGTATTGTCAAACTTAGTACCCTCAGATAAACAGTAAGGATGTTAAGCAGCGTGTGGTTTGTTAGTCGTGTAGTGACAAAAATTGTGTCAGCTAAATGATTAATCGATAAGGGTTAGCACAGCAAGCACTCAGTCCTGGCTTATGCAGTGTCTGGCAACTATTTCCACTGCGGCTCTGCACTAAGAGCAGAGGAACCAGCAGGAAGGCAGCCCAGCTCATGAAGGGTCCTGGGAACTGCTCCTAAATTACTTTACCTGAAGTGCTGCAGCGGGGGTAGCTCCCAGTTCTAGCACGAGCAGGGTCTGAACTGGATTGCTGCCCACAGCACCTAAATTACTTTTTATGCAGAGCCGCAGTGGGGGTAGCTCCAGGACCAGCACAAGCTGGGACCGAGCTGTGCTGTTTGCCAGCCCTCAAAAAATGTATTTTTGGCAGGGCTGTGGGGGCAGAGGGTACATGTAGTCAGTAGCATTAACTGATAAACTTTCACTTACTGGTTGTTTAGCCACCTTCATTATATCCCTAATAATCAGGCTACATATATTTTTCTTGGAGCTATGAATAGGAGATGGAGCTGTCCCTGAAAAACAAAAAAACCCTCACTTCTCAACTTCAGAATACTCAATTACATATTCAATTGTCTTTCCAATGGACTAGCACACAAAAAATTCAAGACTGAAGTAACCAATTTCTAAAATTCTGTTTAAATTATCAGCCTTAACAACTGTACTCCCTTCCAATGCAGACAAATCATGTACATCTGAAGCATGGATAGTATAGTTAATACAGTTTATACTGTTAAGTAGTCCAGAAGCTAAGAAATATGGAAAATAAGAGTAAACAGGGAAACTCCACAAGGAGTAATAAACATATGGAATAAGTTAACAAGGAAGGCAACTGAAACAGAGGATATAAATAATCTCAAGGGATACTCAGCCTAGTTTGTGAAGGCAGAAGGGAGTGAAGGGGTATGATGAAAAAAGCAGGAAGATGGGATTAAGAAATTATGAATGTGCAGGAACATAGAAACAAGAAACCGCCATCTGGTACTAATATTTATGTTCTTTTGAATTAACAAGGACAGTTTAAGTATTATCTGATTTGTGTTCTGGCAGGTTTCTCAGAGCCACGTAACAGTTAAAAAAGTGCCTTTTATGTCCACATTAGAGAAACAAATCCACACTTCTGCCTAGCAAGGCTATTCAGCAGAGGCTGCTTCCCACATGCCTTCAAACTTCCAGACTATGTTCAGACTGCAGCAGTTCCTCTAGTTGCCATCTGGGTAAGATGTCACTAGCTTCATTTATCAGCACTGCTTTCATTTCTGTGCACATTAAGCTCAAGCCTTTCCAACAATGGGAGATCAAGTTTTGTATTTATTTTGCTTAGAAAGTCCATTATGTAACAAGGCCTGAGGCTACCAAGTTTACTCTGTGGGCCACTGAAGAAGGGTGTCATTTAATGGGTCACAAAGCAAAGAAAGCCACAACCATGGCAAAAAGACCATTTTGCCTACACCACACACAAAATACACATTATATTCTATTATGGTCATACTGTCACTATCTAGAATCACAAACACTAATCCAGACCGATTATCATGACTCCGAGGTGGAAGAAATTGCTTTTTTCGTGTTCCAGAGTTTCTCTAGTGACTCCTCAAAATACAAAGCATGGTGCATAACTATGGTAGGTTTATATAATTAAGACAAGGCATTGGTGTGTGATTTAAAATAGGAAGATCCCTTTATTTGTGGGAAACTGAGGCTTTGATTACACTTACAATTTTAGAAGTGTAGCCAAGGCACCTCTTCCAGCACTCTATGTAAACCACCTCCACAAGAGCAGTTAGCTAACAGCACTGGGAGCCCGGTTCACACCGGTGCTCTACAGTGCTGTAACTTGCTTTGCTCATGGAAGTGGGAGGGGAGGGGATGTACAGTGCAGTGAAGTGCCATTGTAGACTTAGTTCTACACTTTATCATGGCAGACTTAGGCTAACTGATATCGGTATAGAAAAGGCACTGTTCCAGCTTAGCGTAGTTATAACACTGATGGAGAAAACAGCTGCCCCCCTACATTGACTAGTGCAGGGACACATCAGTCAGTACATAAGGATGCAATATGTTAAGGCAGCACTTTCACTGAAGGATACAAAGACTACATCAAAACAAGATAGGCTTTCAAGTCACTTATCAAAGGAATTGCAGCTCCTGCTTCAAGAAAGGTAAAAAAAGCAACAAATATTATTCCAAACCAAGGGAGACCAACTAGAAGAGAACCTACTGATTTTCTCTGTTATGTGTCCTTACTGTTCAACAAAAATGCTGCCATAAAACTTGCATATTTTTTCAGTCCTTTTCCAAACTGAGTCCTGGCTATTAGTCTTGTATCTGCATATACGAAAGACTCACCTAGCTCTGTTGGCTTCAGCAGTTCATCCAAGGTGGTATAGAAGGGAAGTTTCACCAGCCGAACTTCAGGCTTTACAACTTTGGGTGGTAACCTTCCCAGTCCATTAAGGTATTTCCCATAGAGTGCTGGATAGTCAATGTTAGGAGTGGAGAGAGAAGTCCTAGCAACAGTGCTCCCTCGGTCATAGGAAGAATGTATAGAGAGCGCCTCTGGAGGTCGGTGCTGCTGTGGCTGCCCTGATTCAGAGCTCTTCTTGGCATAGCGAGTCTCATAGAGCTCTTTAATTTTCTTGAAAACTTCAGGGCTACAATCAAACTGGACCAGCTGCAATGCTCTAGTGACCAGCTCATGTTTAAGTCCACTCTTACTCCGGCCAACAAAACCCAGTAACATCTGAAGGTCTGAGACTCTGAAACTCATCACCATGTTCTAGGAAATAAAGGTAAAACATTAAAGTAAAAGATTTTTAAAGTTATAAAGAGATCAAGTGACAATTCTCTCCAGAGTCTATACCCTAGAACTCAAAATATTAAAATTTACTTGCAAGGACTGACACCAAGCCTTCTGTTTCAATGGCATGCTGTTCAAGTGATTAATGTGTCATGCATTTGACACTTGTTTGTGCAATGGCAATATATAAGAGAGAAACTGAACATTGGTCAGTATACACAGACCTGAAAGCTGTGACAAGCTAGTCACTAAATTACCAAATAATTTGTGATAAGTACAAAGCAATCTCTTGGTAACAATTGGAAACAACTGCAGTCCCAGGGACACAACTTGCATCTGGTTAGTGGAAGAGCAAGTGTATCGGGGTTATTAACTACTTCTGCCCACATCTCGCTTCCTTCAATCTGCTCTCTTGTGAACAGGACCAATGCTTACTTCTGTTAGGGTTCTGAGGGAGCCCAAAGAAACTACCAATTTTCAGTCTGACCCTAAGGTTTTGAACAACACTGAAATTGACCACTTGTCAACTTCACACTTCTGCCTGGGGTGAGAGCCAGAGAGCAGTGAAGCACAGCAATGATCTACACTTGGAAGACAGTCTTCATAAAGATAAGACCAAGAAAATATTAATTAAAATTAATGCTCTTGTTCTGCAGAGATTGATTATTGACGCCTTCCTCATTGCCAAAAAAATTTCACACAGACCCAGAGTGAACAAAGTGCTTTTCGAGCCCTGAAAATATGTTTGAACATTTGCATTTATCCTTGCATCTTGTTCACAGTTTTCAAAAATATAGGAAAAATCTTCTAGAACATAAATTCTACATGCCCAGCTGTAGGTGATGAAATCAGACACTAGGGATATAAAATCCCATTAATTGGTTAACTGATTAATGCAGAAGGGAGGGAAGGGGGCTGAGGCCAGTCGGGAGCAGTCCCTTCCCCCTTCTTCAGCCTGACCCAGCCCTGTGGGGGTCCACTGGGGACAGAAGCAGCCCCCTGCTGGCAAGGAGCTGCTTCAGCCCTCCCTGGTTAACAGTTAACTGGAACTAGTAAGCATGACTGTTAATGGTGTCCCTATCAGGCCCTAAGTCTTTTCAATATTTATTTCCTGATTATATGGAAAATAAATATTGAAATCAGATTATTAATTTACAAAAAGAGGTTGAAGATAACATTCTTACTGTCAATGAAAAAAATTGACAAGCCAACTTTTAAAGGAAAAACAGCAACTGAATTAAATCCAGAAATATTTATTAACAATATTGGGGGGGCATGAAATTCAACACAGGCCATGTCTACACTATGGCACCGTAGCAGCAATAGCGCTTCTCCTACACCAGCATAACCCTGAAATGTAGACAGCATTCAGTGACAGAAGGTATTTTTGGTCACTGCAGCAACACTCCCCTCCCTACTGATGGAAGCATCCTTCCCTTGACACAGCTGTGTCTACACTAGGCATGAGAAGGGCACAAGCATGGTGCGGGGGAGGGGGGTGTTACCAGAATGCCATAGCTCTGTCAACGTAAATTTTAATAATTAACCTCTTGCATTTTATTCTTCCCCTTTCCGGTAAAATCCCCTTGGACTTCCTGTTTCACTGAAGCAGTCCTAGAAGGCATCACAATACACCTGGGTTCAGTGAGACACTTAGTAGTGTGATTGTATGTTCTGGAATCTCTTCAGTGAAAAAAAGAAAAAAGGGGAAGGGAGAGAGTTTTGGCAAGCCAATGAATGATGTTTGGTGGTTAGGAAAGTAATCTAGGAGTCAGCAGACCCAGATTCAGTTCTTTACTACACCTCATGCTCCTGGTGTGACCCCAGGCAAGTTAATCTCTCTGTGCATCACTACCCATTTGAAAGATGAGGGTAACAGAACTTTTCCATACCCCATTGGGGCATTCTGAGGACTACAGCAAAGAGGACTAAAGCACCAGACAAGAGAGTTATCCCTGTGCTCACTGCCTAATTTCCTGTCTTCTTGATGTATTAAGCATATAATTCTTGCTGCTTTTTTGCAATTTATGTTTACCCAGATTTTGGGTCTAGAGACGTTATCAGATTTGAATAAAAAGCAAAGCAGGCTATTTTAGCACAAAGAAATACAGGTTGAACCGCTCTAGTCTGGCACACTCTGGCCCTGCAACATCCGTGGTCCCACATAATTTTAGTTATCTAGATGTCCACGTATGGGTGTGGCCAAGTTTCCCGTCATCCCATAAAGTTTCTTTAAAGCCACTAGTCCTGTCTCAGTGTTCTGTGCTGTTATTTAGCTCTAATTTACCCCATAAGACTTCTAAGAGCCCAGTAAGCAGTGAAAGTGTTGGAAATGCTGCTACACAATACTGACCACCCCCACCATGGTCTTGCAAATTATCTGGTTTGGCACTGGCCAAGTCCCAAGGGTTTAACCTGTATGGCTGTGTCTAGACTGGCATGATTTTCCGGAAATGCTTTTAACAGAAAAGTTTTCCGTTAAAAGTATTTTCGGAACACAGCATCTAGATTGGCATGGACGCTTTTCTGCAAAAGCACTTTTTGCAGAAAAGCGTCCGTGCCAATCTAGACGCGCTTTTCCACAAAAAAGCCCCAATCGACATTTTCGCGATCGGGGCTCTTTTGCACAAAACAAATCTGAGCTGTCTACACTGGCCCTTTTGCGCAAAAGTTTTGCGCAAAAGGACTTTTGCCCGAACGGGAGCAGCATAGTATTTCTGCAAGAACACTGACAATCTTACATGAGATCATCAGTGCTTTTGCAGAAATTCAAGCATCCAGTGTAGACAGCTGGCAAGTTTTTCCAGAAAAGCGGCTGATTTTCCGGAAAAACTGGCCTGTCTAGACATAGCCTATGTGTTTAGAATTGGGATTACCAGTTAACCAGTGTTGACAAAGCCATGCTTTCCAGGGTGCCTACCATGGGGGAGGGATGCACCAGTCCAGCCAGACCCTAAGCGAGGAGCTGGTTATCATATGTTTAACTGCTTAACATTTTAAACAGGATTTTACATCTCTAGTCTAGAACCTCAGGCTTCTAACTCAGAGTGGTAGGAATATGCAGTTCTCGTTAGCTCATGAGATTATTGTAAAGTGAATATAGATGTAAGCCTTGTGCAGCCAAAAGACAGCAAATTGTGTGTTGAAGCATGGAAGATAATGAATTCTCGCTACAGCCAGACAACAGATATCTTTAAGATACTTCCTTTCGGAGGAATGGTGGGCTTCTGCCCACAATAATAAAGAAGGCTTAACACAAGAAGGGGAATCAGCCACCATTATGTCTAGATGTACAGTTTTCTACATTTTATGTCTGCCCTATATAAGCCAGTTCTATGATTCACAGCATTCACTGGGTCTGCCCTGTTATTCCATTACTTAATGCCTAATCCTGCCAGAAGCTGAGCACCTTCAGCCATGACTGAAGTCACTTGAAGTCTTTAGACAGGCAAGAATGGGACTTTATCCTGGAAGTCTTGTTATTGTACTGTGAGGTTACAGTTCTGCTTCACAGACAGTACACCTGTGATTCCACTCACTGGCAGGCAGGAACTGAAGAGCCCTACTCATGCAGAGAGCAGTATCACATAGCAGAACTGGACTCAATCTTGGAATCTGTGCAAGTCTTCCTCTCTCCAACGGTGCTCGTCATGCACAAAATATTTTGTAAGTATAATGCAGTTTAATATTTTTTTTAAATTGTCATGTCACTAAGCAACCTCCAAATACATCAGATATCACAGAATCCTCTAATGTATGCAGATTTATAGACTATCAACATTTTCTCTAGAACTCTTAAAGCTTCAGATCTCATTCATTAGGTACCTCCATATTCACTTCTCTGGAAGCTTCTCAATACCTTCAATTCAGATAATAAAACAATCCATTTATGCTTTCATAGGG
Source organism: Pelodiscus sinensis (assembly GCF_049634645.1). NCBI lineage: Eukaryota > Metazoa > Chordata > Testudines > Trionychidae > Pelodiscus > Pelodiscus sinensis. Next base: position 22,031,624 of record NC_134729.1, on the reverse strand, counting down.
GTGGGGGGTAAACTTTGCAAACAATATGACCCACAGGAGACATTTGGACAGTTCACTCACCCCTCACTCCAAAACCATTTCCTAAAATGTCAGTGGAGGAAACCTGGATGTCATCACTTCACACTCACACCCCCAATTGCACTTACAAACTCTTCACTCTGAAGCCCAGAGAGCTGAGATTGGAACAGGAAAGGGGGCGTCATGAGGGAGTCACAGAGGAAAGGAAAAATGAGAGAGTAGATGGGAGAACTGCAGGAGGGACCTGAGGCAATGACTACTTGGGAAGAGGCAATAGTAGCAGGAGATGAAGGGGGGGGAGGAGAAGAGTGTCGGGAGGAAAGCCAAGGTGTGTGGGGAGCAGTATGCCTGTTTTAATCATTTTATCACAGCCTGCTAAAATGGGGGAGATCTTAGGGTTCAGTGTTGGGATGAGAAGATGCCAAGACAGCGGTGGGTGGGGAATCTGAAGCATCAGCTGCACAGAATGAAAACAGGGGAAGCTCTAAGTGGTGGGCAATTTCAGGGGTCAGTGGGGGAGCCGGAAAGGCCCCAAGGGAAGCACAGGAATCAGCCTGGGGATGCAAAGAGGCTGAGTGAAGGCCCGTGGAGTTGGCACAGACAGGAAAATGCTGAGGCTGCTGGTGGAGGTCTCGGAGAGGGGGGATGACAGGCTGGCACTGACACTGGGAGGTGGGTACAGGGAGGGGTGGGGTCTCCGGGGTCAGCTACAGAAGGGCAGGGAGCCCCCGGGGATGGTTATGGCGGGGCGGGGAGGCAGGACGGAGCCGACGCGAGGGGATGGGGGTCCCGTAGGGACACGGGGGGGGGAATGGGACGACGCTGGCGGCGGGGGGGGGGGGGTCTCTGGTAACGGGACGGCGCCGCCGGGGGAGCGGGCGAGGGCTCCGGCCGACAGGGGCGGGGCTGGGGAGGCTCGGCCCGGGCCCGGGGAGGCTCGGCCCGGGCCCGCAGGGAGCTGGCGGGCGAGGCCCGGGCGGGGGGGGCGGCGAGCAGGCCGGCCCGGGTGCCCGCGGGGGAGGTGGGAGCCAGCGGCGCCTGCCGCAGGGAAGGTCCCAGGGGCCCGCCCGGCCCCGGGTGCTGGGAGCCGCGCTCCCCGGCCGTGCCACGGCCGCCCCCGGGGCCCCGCCCCGCGCGCCCCCCGCTGAGGGGAGGCCGCTCACTCACTTTCGCCTCCACCAGTTCCGCCGCCATCTTGGCTTCCAGCGTCCACCGGCGCGCCGGGAGCCGCCGCCGAGTCACGTGACACGCACCCTTTCCTTCCTCGCCCTCCCTCCTCCCCCCCCCCCCGAGGGGGCGGGCTTAGGGAAGAGCGGGGAACCAATCCCATCGCGCTCCAGCCCCCCGCCCCTCGCCGGCCGCCCGCCCGCGCACGCGCGCTGCCGCCCACTCCCGCCCCGCCCATGACCCCGTTCTAGCCGCCTCCGGGCTCTTAAAGTGACAGAGCCGGGGGGCTGGGGAGGGGGGACAGCGCCAGGCCCGGGGCAGAACGGGGCGCTGCAAACCCCGCTCCTCCCGGGGAGCTGGGCCCCGGCCAGCAACAGGGCCCTCGTCTGCGGGCGGGGCAGCCAGAGAACGGGCTTTAATTAATTAATTAATTAATTAATAATTAATTAGCCCACTGGCGGGCTAACAAAGGCCATTAATGGGAAGGCGAGGCAGAGAGCAATTAGCCCCCTGCATTGCTTATGAAGGGGCTCACCGCAGCCAACCCGCCACGGGCTTCGTGGGGTGGGAGACAAGGCCATGCTGGCTCCTGCACCCCCGTGCCGTTGAATTCATGGGGTGCCTAGTTCTGCATTGCCTGCAGGGGAGCGTATGGGGGGGGCTGTTGCTCTGGCAAGTTAGCCCCTGGATTCCGGGGATAATCCTGCCCTCCCCCCAGCAAGGCATGTACACGCTAGTTGGGGTACAAGTTGCAGAGCTGGGGTGCTGTGTGCCATTGAATCAAACTGTAAATAAACTCAGTTTGGTGGAAATTGCTCCGAGCCAGGGGATGCCGCTGTGCCCTCAGTTTCAGAATCTTTCCCATGATCTAGTTGTGTCTGCACTGGACGTGAGGTCGACGTAGCTACAGCGTGCAGGAGTGTGGATTTGTCACACTCCGCACTTCTATAGCTGCATCCACCTATGTGGTGTGCAGATCAGGCCAAAGCCTACCGCAAACCTGGATTATATATGGCCAGAATAAGAATCTCCTTTGAATGTGTTGGGGTCAAATGCATATGAAATGTTCTTTCGGAAAACAAACCGCCATCCCCCCTATACACACATACATATCCACCACAGCAAATTAAAATAGAAAAGCCTCTGTGAAACCAGAAACAAACCTTTTATAAAACAAATACATCTTTCGGATTTCTCTTACCCATCACAGAGCAGCATAAAAGGACATGAGCTGGAATTGGTTTCCTTTGTTCACCCTTTCAGAATCTCTGCTGGGCATATACAGTGAGCACTTTTCAAACTTGTATATTTGTTCCAGCTGTTTTTCATTCAAACTTTGTTGGGCCAGCCATAGGAGTTCAAAATATCACAAGAATGGCTTAAAAGTCATGGGATTTTAAAAAATAATATATTTGGAGTTCTTTTAATTTCCCTTTTGGCTTTTAACCTTTCTACTCAAGCTTTTTTTCCACAGCCACAGGGGATTAGTAACTTTTTTTTTAAAGAGCTGGTCTAAAATACAAAGCTGGGTTGGTCCAACTATATTGTTCAGGGCTGCGAAAAATTTACTCTCCTGTGCCATGTAATTAAAGCTGACCTAAGACCTGGAGTAGTAGATACAGAGGTTGGCAGAAGAATTCTTCTATCAGACAAGCTACCACTTTGTGGAGAGGTGGATTCGCTTGGCAATAACTGTGCAGCACAGCTGCAGCATGGAAGCTCCACTACTGGAGTGTTTCTACTGTAGACGTACCCTTAGATATTAATGGAATCGCTTGCTTCCAGAAGTCGGGGCTTTTAAGAAAGTCACCGCCTATCATGAGACCTTGTAATAAAATTGCAAGTGTTGGCAACCACACAAAGAAGACAAAAAGACACTGTTGATCCCTGGCCAAGATTTACGTGCCCAAACTTAGACTGCTAGGTTCATATTTAGGCATCTCTCGGAATGACCTTGTTTACAAAAGTGCTGAACACGGAGCAGCTCCCACTGATGTCTTTTGGAAGTCAGGCCCTTATTCTGCAAAGTCTTAATGAGAATGGTTAACATTATGCACTATGACAAGTCCTGCACATAAACAAGTTAACCATGCACATAAGCATGCCCATAAATCTTTAAAGGATTGGGGATTTATAGGCCTAAATGTAAAGGTCTGGAAAACATGGCCGTTGAGGGAAGGTTGAAATAATCGGGTTTGTTTAATCTGGAAAAGAAAAGACTGAGAACGGACATACTAAGAGTTTTCAAGTTTCTAAAAGGTTGTTACAAGGAGGAGGGTGAAAAATTACTCTCCTTAATCTCTGAGGACAGGACAAGAAGCAATGGGCTTAAATTGCAGCAAGGGAGGTTCAGGTTAGACATCAGGACAATCTTTCTGTCCGGGTGGTTAAACACTGGAATAAATTGCCCAGGGAAGTTGTGAAATCTCCATCATTGGAGATATTTAAGAGCAGGTTAGACAATTACCTGTCCATGGTGCTTGATCCTGCCATGAGTGCAGGGGACTGGACTGGACAACCTCAAAAGGTCCCTTCCACTTCTACGATTCTATGTCTCCCTTTTTAAAAATCTTAGACCTTAGGGACAATGGGAGACATTTTCACAGCCACAAATGGCACAAAGGCCATGAAAGATGGGGGCCAAACTCCTAAGGCAGAATGTTCCATGACGCCCATGCCTGTTTGCAGACATCACAGATGCACGTAGGAGCCTAGATGTCATTGAAAGGCAAGAATAACCCTCTTATCCAGTCTCTCCTCTGAAGTGCTTTGCAAAAGAGGTCAATATCAGTGGCCCCATTTCACAGGTAGAGAAACCGATGTATGGAGAAGGGATGCGATTTGACAAAAAGCACCCAATAAGCTAGCAGTAGAATTAAATATAGAACCCAGGTCTCCTAAGTCTGACTTTAACCCACCAGCAATGAGGCAACGCTGTTTAGGCTTTTTAAGGCTATGTTACATGCAGAGAGGTGTCAAGTGGGTCTTTTATGTACCTAGGTGCCTAACTCCTGCTTGTGCAGAGCCCCAAGATGTCAATAAATAAATAATCCCCAGCTTGTATGTGGCACTTTTCATCAGTAGATTTCAGGTGTCTCTCGGATTCTTCCCCATCACACCCCCGTGTTTTACAAAGGAGGGTAGTATCCTTAGTCCCATTTTACAGATGAGGACACACAGAGAACATGCAGCAGGCTGTACAGGAGTCCAAGGCTCTATCCAGGTGGGCCAACTTTCAGGATCGGGGCCTAAATTCTTGATTCTGCATTACAGCTACATCTGGATTTTGGTTATTACCTCTTCTGTTTTCCCTTGATCACAACTTTCCAAAAAAGTTGTCATCTCTGGAGTTGAAACTTTCTTCGCTTAAAGTCAGACTAGAGTGGATTTTTGTTAAAAGAAAAATGGGGAAAAAAATCTTTTCAGATGGTTGGAGTTCTGAGACAATATGTTTTCATCTTAAAATATGAAAAGCAAAACTATTATGAAATTGAGCCAGTTTATGTGGGGAGTCAGGTTAAAAGTATACTGGCTCCCGCCCAGCTGTTTTCCTCCCACTTCCACTTCCTCTGTGTCAGTATTGCGGAGGGACAGGTGGGAGCAGCCATGTGCAGGGAGCCAGCTTTCAAGTCATCTCCCCACACATACTGGCTCCTGCAGAGACACCTCTGCCTCCCCTTTGCTGCTTCTAGCAGCAGCGTGGGGCAGGCTCCCTGGGAGCCACACCTTCCCCCCTTCCTGCTCTCTGCAAGCAAATGTGTGCCTGCTGACATTTTCAGCAGGTACACCTTTACCAAACTAAACACATTTTAATATCCCTAATGTGAGCAGGAGCTGCAGAAAGCCTTTGTCCTTTGTCGACAGGGTTGAAAGACATGGGCAAAGGGAAGCCCCTTTTCAAACTTTCGGTGTAGGGTAACCTACCCCCTAAGCTGTCTGAGCATTGCCCCGGCTCTGTAAAGCCGGAGGCATGTGGGATGAAAGCGGACTCGCTCAAAACACACCCACACCTCAACTATTGCCTTATACATGGGTGGTTGGTGCAGCTGGGACCGGGGGAGGCAGGCCTCCTACCCCCTCTGCTGAGACCCCGCCCTCCCAGGGAGGAGGTGGGGCAGCACGCCGAGCACTCCCCACAGCACTAGGGAAAGGAAGAGAGGGAAGGGATGCAGGTGGTTCCAGCCTCCCCGGCCAGGAGCACAGGGAGGACAGGCACTGGGGGCAGCAACTCTCCACCCCTAGAATGCCTACCCAGGCACGCTGGGGGCGGAGTGTGGGCATGACCAGGCTGGCCGTTTGGGAAGGCAAAGTCTTCCCTTGCCTAAGCCACCGGGCGCCCATGGCCTTATAGTATGGAAACTCAATTCATTAGCTCGTCACCATTCGCTTTCCCTGTTGACATCCCACCGATTTTTCAGGACAGCTCAGCTCCCATTCACACATCAGATAGAGCCTTTTGGGGATGGGAAACTGATGACAAAATGCTAAATATCCCACCTCTCTAATCCTGTTCATTTTCCAACTCTTACGCATCAGCATCTGAACGCAGGGCAAGACTACTCATAAAATGCTCCATCGATGCAGCTGTAGTGCGTAAGTGACGAAATCCTACAGCCTCCGGTGAGTGTCTCCTGCCGGCGTAATTCATCCACCTCCCTGAGAGGCAGTTGCTATCTTGGAGGGAGAATCATCCCATGGACACCGCTCTGTCTGCACAGTGCAGGGCGTAAACTGGCATAACTATGCTGCTCGAGTGTGGGTTTTACCGATAGGGGTCTGTAGTGCACACCTGGCCTCAGTAAACAACCGTGGGGAATGCCAAAGTGAGCTCTTCCCCAGGAAAGTTGGTAGCACTGGCTCCTGAAGTGGGAACCCCGGAACACAGTGGGGTCACCAGGGAGAGTGGACAAAATCCCCACCAACAGTACAGGCTGCGGCGCCACTTCATAGCGGCCTCTGCAACTTGGGACTGCACTAGCAAGACAGCTGTTGTGCTACCTACAGGTAGGAGAGGCTGATTATCTGACTAGTCACTGACCCACCCAACTGCACTGCCCCACTGCTCACACCACGGCCTCGCTGCTGGTTTGTCTACACTTGAAATGCCTCAAGCAGCACCACGGGAGTGTTTCGGTGTAGACCCTGTTGGGACTAGGGAGGGGTTGTCCCATCAACATACGCAAGTCCCCACCCTGAGAGGTGGCAGCTCAGAATTCTTCTGTCACCTGTTAAGCTGACCTATCCCGCCAGAGACACAGTCTAACTATGCCACTCAGGCTACGTCTACACTGTAGCATTTTTGCGGAAGAGGAAAGGCAAATGAAGCGCTCATTAGCATTTCTCGCACTCTCATTTGCATAGTCTCTTCAGATCCATTTTGTGGAAGAGGTTTTTGCGGAAAAAAACCCCAGTGTAGATGGGGCAAAAAACACTTTTGCACAAGATCCTGATTATCTCCTTTTTGAGGGATAAGGGATCTTGAGCAAAGGGGTTTTTTTTGCGCAAAATGGCCCTGTCTACACTGCGTTTCTTTCCATAAAAAAGATCGGAAGAGATTATGCAAATAAAGCGCAAGAAATGTTAATGAGCACTTCATTTGCATTTTCTCTTCTGCAAAAATGCTACAGTGTAGACATAGCCTCAGGCTGTGTCTACACTGGCATGAATTTCCGGAAATGCTTAAAACGGAATACTATTCCGTTTTCAGTTTTTCCGGAAAAGGAGCATCTACACTGGCAGGCTGCTTTTCCGGAAAAGCCCTTTTCCCGGAAAAGCGTCTGTGGCCAATGTAGATGCTCTTTTCCGGAAAAGAGCCCCTATCGCCATTTTCGCCATCAGGGCTTTTTTCCGGAAAAGACTACTGGGCTGTCTACACTGGCCCTTTTCCGGAACAGTGTTCCGGAATAAGGACTTATGCCCGAGCGGGAGCAGAATAGTTTTTCTGGAATAGCGGCTGATTTTGTACAGTACAGCATCATTGCTTTTCCGGAAATTCAAGGGCCAGTGTAGACAGCTCGCAGCTTATTCTGGAAAAGCGGCTGATTTTCCGGAATAAGTGGCCCAGTGTAGACACAGCCTCAGGGTGTAGATTTTTCAAGCCCCTGAGCAACATAGCTGGGTCAACCTAACTTTTAGCACAGACCAGGCCTACATCTACTGGGAATTGCACCTCCCAGCTGCAGGGTAGACACAGAGAGGAGAATAAACTCCCAACCGTGCAAAGGGAGTGTACGTAACCAATGCTGCTGGGGAGGAGAGAGATTTTCAAGAGACTTTTGCACTTTGACGACAGCTACAAATATTCACAGAAGATAATTAGACAATTTCCCTGACAGGCCAGTGTGTTAATCAGGTCGATGGGGCTCAACTTACATTCTGGCAAAATCCAGGGTTTGTGCTAAAAATGCAAACCGTTACCGTAGCAACTGCAACAGCTGATAGCTCCTCATGTCACAGGGAGAAAGCACACCCCCAGACAGACTCAGCAGGCCAAAGCAATCCCTAGCGAAATGCCACCGACACCACTGGAGTTACACTAGGAGCAAATTTGGCCCTCTCTCACCCATATGTGCTGCCAACCGCTGTCTGTGATCATTCTTAAGCAAGCTGGGGGCGTAGGTGTGGGGAATTCAGCAGGAGACTACTGACTGGCATGGAAGTTATGAAACAAAGTGATTGTGTTGTGCGCTAACTTTTATTATGGTAGTTTATTGCTGTTTGAGAAACATGGGAGTAGGGATGTAAAGATCCCATTTCATCAATTAACCGATTCAATGTTACGGTTAACTGGTTAAAGACTTAAATGGGTTCCTGCAGGCAGGAGACTGCTCCAGCCCAGCAGGGCCCACTGTGCTATAGGCTGCTCCAGCCTGGGCCACAAGCAGAGGCTGCTTGGGCTGGGCTGGCTGCACTACGCTGTGGGTGGGGGGCTTTTCCAACCCAGCCAGGCCTGCCGCAAGCAGGGACTGCTCAGGTCACACCCTCTACTCTGCACTGTGGGGGCTGCACAGTCCGAGCCCACTGTGCCGCAGACAGGTAGGGAGCTGCTCCAGATGGACCAGGCTGGAGGGTGCCCTGCCCATGGTACAGGAGGCCCAGCTAGGCTGGAGCGGACCCCTGCCCACATTAGACCAGGGGGCTGCTCCAGCCCATCCAGGCTGCCGGTTAACCAGTAACCATCACCCAGTTAACCAGTGACATCCTACATAGGATTATAGTTCTTATCCCATAATGCTGTTTATCCTGATTGAAAATAAATTAAAAAAGAGGGAATATATTTAGCCTCTAAACAAGGAGAGAGCGAGAGTCAGGTCGCCTGGATGCTGTCCTGGCACTGACTTACTGTGTGACCTTGGGCAAGTTACTTATGCTCTTTGCCTCAGTTTCTCCATCTGTGAAAATGGGACAAGGAGACTTCCCTATTGCACAGGGGCTTGACAGAACAACAGGTCGGTTTTTCCTCTCATACCAGATTGTCATGGCTGTAACTCCACAGCCTGCAAGTAAGAGATTTGTACCAGTCTGAGAGAAGAATTTGGTCTGATGTTTTTGAAGCACTCTGAGATCCTGTGAAGGAAGCTACATATAAGGCAGAGAAGTATAAAAAGGAGCAGAGTAGATCGCTGATATTTAGGCCAGGTCTACACTAGGGGCGCTACAGAGGCATAGTTACAGAGCTGCATTTATGGTGCTGCCACATGGTAGTGTAGACGATGCTACCTACAGCAATGGAAGGGGGTTTCTGTCTGTGTGGGAATCTGCCTCCCATGTTATAGTAGCTAGGTTAATGGAAAAATTCTACCATCAGCCTAACCACGTCTACATTGGGGGTTAGGTTGGCTTAATTGTTCACAACCCTAAGAACTGCAGCTATGCTGACCTAACTTAAGGATAGATCAGCCCTTACAGGTCATAAGGGTGTATTTTCAGAGTGATACTTTAGTTTTTCGATGCATTTTCAAGAGCCAGGGAACAAAATATTCAGACTAAGCTAACTGCAGATGGGTTAAATACCGAGCAAGGAAAGGTTCTGGAGTAGGAGTGCATTTCTCCCCTGGAGAGTGTGAATCCTCTGGCCATCCCTGATATAATGAGGCTTTAGGTAGTGGTGATGTGTATCTTTTAGAGGGGGCTGGGATGCATCTTGTGATACCTGAGCACAAAAATATTAGCAGGCAGCCTGAGCCAAGCAGGTGGACTGAGAGCTCAGTGACAGATTACTGCCCCACTCTCAAAGCACTCCACTCCTTGTGCACTTTAGGATCCTAATTTGATCCAGCTGACTTCATTGGTCCCGCCTCCCTCTAGTAGTGCTAGGGGAATTCTGCAATTGTTGCATTTGGAGCCACAGTAACATTGCAGAATTCTCCCAGGACTACCCCTCCCTCAGCTTCTCTTTTCATCTAACAACAACCTCCTCTCTGCGCCCTCATGCTATTTCACCGCTGACGTGAGAGCCTTCCCCCTGCAGCTTGTGTCCCTCTGCCAGGGCTGAATGCACTTTAAGGGGAACCTGCCTTTTTAAGGTTGCTGCAGTTAGTCTAACTGCCTCCCAGCCCATACACTGCAACTCAGGGAGTTTCCAGAGGCATTGAACATGCCCCAAAGGCTGTCCTCATGGCCACTATGCCAGAGAGGGCTTTCACCGTCAGGATAGCAGTTAGTCAGCTCTGGGACTCTCCTCTGCAGAGGGAACAGGGACAGGACCCCATCCCACCCCACCAGGAAGCATGGTGCACTTGCATTCTTTAGGGCCCTCTGTAAGATGCATTCATTCGCACTGTCATCTAATCCATGAGAGTAAGCCAACAATAGAGAGTCATGGGAGAAAAAGCCAGATCACCCCAGATAAAGGATCTGGGTAAAACCACAGCAATAGGGGGATTCTTAGAACTAGAGGAGATGTACAATCCTGTTTAATTGGTTAAACATCATGTTTAATTGGTTAACCAATTAAAGGGGGGGCGGGCTGGAACCCGGTTGGAGCAGCCTCTGCCTGTGACCACCCTGGGCCCGCTTCAGATGCTCTGTAGCATCACTCAAACCTTTTGCATCCCTAGTTAGAACCTAAGTTTTGTTTTACTGGTGCTTAGAAACCTAGGCGATGAGTCTCATGAAAACAGCTAGGTAGACAGATATCGCTGACCTGTACCTCCGCCTGCAAGGGACTGAGCATTCCGCCAAGGTGCGAGGACTTCTGCGGCGTGTGTTTCAAGGAGACATTTTTTAAAACCTCCCTTGTTGCTTTGCACATGCAGAAATCTCCACGCCTTCCCCTTACAAAGATCTGGATGAAGGTGAAGCCTGCAAGAACGAATGAGCACAACAGCACCCAAGTGCCAGCTTTTAGTGGAGGCTCTAAAAATAATGCTCTTCAGCACCCGATTCCTGCTCTCCCCTCCTGGCATGCCAGCAAACCCACAAGCACCTCTGGGAGCACTTGGCTTGCACCAGAACCTCCCATCCTGTAGGTGGAGCTGCTGCTCCTTCCTCTTGCGGCCAGTACATGCGCAGCACAGGATCCCTGCAGAGGTTTTCATTTCATTTCCCTTCCCCCTCCTCCTTTAATATTTAATGCAGGCCTTGGAGTCCTCCCAGCCTATGTCCCCTCCCCCTTGATATTTTGGCCATAAGCACAGAAATAATGGCCATAATGTAGCAGTAAAGATACAACAATCAAAATACAGAGGCCAAAAATAAAATAAATCGAGGGAGGTTAATGTCAGAAAGAAACACAAAGTGCTGAGTTATTCCAGCTTCTGTTTCATTGTAAGCATCTGGCAGCAGCTGCATTTGAATGCTCTAGCAAGGACCCCATAAGAGGCAATAGTTTCAAAGAGAAGAAGGTTCTGAGAGTGTCTGCCGGGTAAAAGCAACCCCCAGCAATTGGTGGTGGTATATTTTTCATGAATGCTTTTCTTTGATTTACAGAGAAGGAATGGACCACACTGGGTGAAAGCCTGAAAACCTTTACTCATGCAGCTGTTTCCTTAGGCTACAGAGAGATCACTCGCATAGGACTTCTTGCTTGTGTGGGAAATCGGAAGATCAGGCCTCAGTGTACAGCTGACCAAATGTTAACATGGTAAGCCAAAGGATACTGCTTCAACAAATGGTGTATGCTTTAAAAAACAACCCCCCCCCCCAACAAAACCCCAAACAACCACAACCCTTATCTGAATCTTGCTTTTAAGGACAAGATTATAGAGCCTGCACCAAGCAGAGCTGACTTGACTGAATGAGGGCTCCACCTGGAGTCCACCCATGTAGAGCTCATTTCAGGGTCCGGGCCAAAGCCAGAAATAATGTATCTGTTCAGCAGTTTGGAGCTGTTATGAATCACCTCCAGCTGCATTGCAATTTGGAAATTAATTAGACTAATACAATCCTAGGGCTGGAAGAGACCTCAGGAGGTCATTGAGTCCAGCCCCCTGCCCAAAACAGGGCCAACCCCAACTAAATCAACCCAGCCTGGGCTTTGTCAACCCAGGACTTAAGAATCTCCAAGGAGGGAGATTTCACTGCCTCCCTGCGTAACCCATTCCAGTGCTTCACCACTCTCCTAGTGAAATAGTTTTTCCTAATATCCAACCTAGACCTCCCCCACTGCAGCTTGGGGTCCTGATTCTCATCTGCTTTATGCTGAGGTAACGCAGGAGTCTTCCTCCATAAGTCCGTGGTTACAGCTGTAAAACTGATGAAACTGAGGAGTGTCCCAGTTTGTGTTGGGGGGAAGAGAGGTATTATTACCCACACCTTTAATGAATGGAAGTGAACTGGCCAAGGATTTCAAAAGCACATATTTTAATTGGCTTATTCCCTATTATATTCTTTTTTTATCATGTATTCATTTTAGTTTAGGAATCAAGATAGACCGCTTTACAACTTAGTCATAACTTTTCACAAAAATATACAGGGGATTCCCTTAGAACCCAATTCTCAGTTTAAATAAATGGCAAGATTCTCGTTAACTTCTGAAAGAGCTGTATCTGATACTTGGCTATAATTGATTATACAAGAGTTTGAACAATTACTGATGTAAGCAGGATCTGAAGGAATGCTACTGATGTACAAGAAGCCAGACTACTGCAGTCTCATCTAATCATCATGGTCAAGCCAGTCATAGAGATAACCTTAGGCAATGAATTTTGTTTTCATTTAGAAGATTATATTCATTTGCTTAATTCCATTAAGTGAGGTGTTAAACATCCAGGACTAGCTTGTATTCTTGATAAGGTTTTAAGCAGAGTCCAGTTTAATTCACCTACATAGTGGTTTTATTAACATATTTTACATGTATCCTATGAAATATGGTCCCTGTCCTGGAAGGGGATTTGAGTGAACAGCTTCTCATGCCTTCCTGGAATCTTTCTGATTTCAACAGAACACCCTTTGAGGGATCATATATAGGTGACCCATAACTAGAGGATCAGCTGCGGTGGATCTGTGTTCTAGCCCTGAACTTTAGCTCCAATTTGTGAGTGTGTCATGCAGATCAGAACTCTCCATTACTCCACCCTGCATTAAAAGTAATCACTCAAGAGTGGATGTGATTGGAGTTGATTTTGTCCACAGAACAGTAGTACTGTAGTTTAGAGACAAGTATTAAGGGACTCCCAGTTTGCCAGAAAACTTGCAAGTGTTATGTTTATGCATCAACCCCACAATGTCCTATACCACCCTTCCTAAGTCTTACCCTCGATTTATTCTTCATTTACTTGAAAGGTGTAGAGCTGGATTATTTCCTATTGTTGTGCTTTGAATCATAAACGGGTTACAGATTAAACAACCCAAGTCTTACCAGTTTTAGCATTTGTAGCAGCCCTAGGGTTTTGCCCTCTGGGATACTTGCGTAGACTGGGGCTCCTCCTATGTAGAGCCACGTGGTTGCAGGATGTCCCTTGCGCAGAGTTAAAGGCCCTCCGCACCATAGAACGCCCTTAAGGGTACCGGGGAGGGAGACAGACGCTCCGACGCATGCGCCTTGAGCTGCCCGCTGTCCCCGCCTCTAGGCCGGCTCCGGCCTATAAGAAGGCTGGGCGTTGACGTCAGCTTTCTCTTCCGCCCGCTCTGTCCCCGCCAACGAGACAGGGCTGCAGCCGCCGCCATTACCGGTCCCCTCCTTTTCTCCGCTCCCGGAGAATCCGCCGCCATCCGCAGCCATGGTGAGCTACCGGCACCTAGGGGCGGGCTGGGGGGCTACGGGAGGCCCTGACCTGGGCGGGCCACTGGATATGGCCGCCCCCTGGCCGATATGGACCAACGGGGAGGCCTGGGAAGGTGGGGGTGGGGCGGCTGCCGTGTGTGTGTGCGCGCGCGCGCGTGCGGGGGGGGAAATGTAACTAAGATCCCTAAGAACTACCTGTTTGCTGTGGGGCCTGGGAACGGGGGGGGGGGGCAGAAAGAGGGCCTGGGAACGGGGGGGGGGAGAAAGGGGGCCTGGGAACGGGGGGGGGGGAGAAAGGGGGTGTCTTCTCCCCCTCTTTGAATGGGGGGGGTGTTGCGCCATCCAGCACTATGGAGAATGGAGGGGGTGGGGAGCGTCTTCTCTAGGGGTGAATCCACCCCTGGATTGGGCTGCGTCCTCCTGTTAAAGGAAACCCCTTCCCTAGGGGAGCTCCCACAGTAGGGCCTCTGCCAGTCTCCCCCTTGGCGGGTGAACTGTGCCCTGTCTGAGCGACCTACCCACCCACCCCTTTTACAGGGTGTGGATGCGCCATCAGAGCACTAGGGAGGGGGTAGGAGGCTTTGAGGCCTGCTAGCTCGACAGAGCTTCCTTGCTGAGCAATGGGGGTATAGGTGTGAGCTTCTCTGCAGCTTGCCCTTGCTCTCCTAGCGATTGTGCTGGTTGCTCTGTGTTGATCAGCCTCTTTTCCACCCCCCAACAGACAGGCGAGCAGCTTCCTCACGTCTTGTGTTCAGGGGTTTGTTCATTAGGGGAGCCTTGAAGCTGTTGTGCAGCTAGGAATGATGTGGCGGGGTGGGGGAAGGCAAGTGCCAGGATGTGTTTCTAGTCTCTCCTCTGGTCAAAGGGAGGTACTGCAGCCTGGGGGAAGGGGGAAAATACTGCCTGCAATGAGGTAGTAGCATTCTTATGTAACTCTGCAGTCTAGAGTAAAATCCCAGCTTGGATGTCTGGGTTGTGAAGAATTGGGATCGGATGTGGCAGGTGTTCTGAGTTGCTTATTTTGTGCAGTATCATGATGGTTCTGTGCGGTAGGGCTAGGAGTACAGGTATGAAATGTGAGCAAAGGTGATCTTAAGACTTTTTATAGGAGACTTTCTTGACTGTAAGACCCTATTAGGCTGTGCAATTGACTCCCCAAAGTAAGTACTAAATGCCTGGTTGGAGGCATTCAATGAGATGAGAACGCACTGAAAAACTGCTTTCTCTGTGTTGTCCTGTCATGTTTACTGAGCAGTCTATTTCAGTGACACTAAACTTGGCACTGCCATGTCTGGATTCCTGGAAGAACTTGCCCCTGACTGTATAACCTTCTCTTCAAGGTGAACTTCACAGTAGACCAGATTCGGGCCATTATGGACAAAAAGGCCAATATCCGAAACATGTCTGTGATTGCCCATGTGGATCATGGCAAATCCACCTTGACTGACTCCTTGGTATGTAAAGCTGGTATCATTGCCTCTGCCCGTGCGGGTGAGACTCGTTTCACAGACACGAGAAAAGATGAGCAGGAAAGATGCATCACCATCAAGTCAACGTAAGTTCTGTCCCTTCAAGCACATTCTGGTGTTCAGTTGCTTCTGGTCTCATCACAGAACTGGGATTCAGGAACTTCTGGGTTGAAATAGTATTTTGGATTCTAAAATGGGGGAAGAAGAAACCATTTAGTGCTTTGGCTGCCTCAGAGGTTTACTTCCCTGCCCTATAGGGTATTGTGAGTGTTCTCTAAATGTGTTGAGAATTAAATAATGGCTTGTACATAGTCCATCAGTTAAAAACCTCGATCTTGGTAATCAAAACAGTGAACAAACGTCATACAATAGTAAGATTAGAACTTTTCCTGTTAACCTATGTTTTGTCTACTTCTGTAGACACTACCTGGAATTCCCAGAGCTGATTTGGTTAGTGATTTCTTTAGCCAGCAACTTAACTATCTCTAACTCTTATGTGGGGTGGGCCTATCTGCTACCAGAGTGAAATGCAGTGCCAAAAATACTCCTTTTTAATGCATTATCATGTAGCAGTTCTTTCAAATGCACAATGCTAAAGCAGTTACCATAGATTACAAGCGGATAGCTGATGTAGTAAAGTGAACCTTCTAGTCTTGTGTATCTTCTCTTTCAGAGCGATCTCTCTGTTCTATGAGCTGTCGGAAAATGACTTGGCCTTTATCAAGCAGAGCAAGGATGGATCTGGTTTCTTGATTAACTTGATTGACTCTCCTGGACACGTAGACTTCTCTTCAGAAGTCACAGCTGCTCTCCGTGTCACCGATGGTGCCCTGGTGGTTGTAGACTGTGTCTCTGGTGAGAACTGGTAGCAACATTTTGATGCATGTTGTGTAGAAGTAGCATGCTAGTCCTGCAGCAGTAATCTCCAAGATTCTCCCCCTGCCTTCTCCAGGTGTGTGTGTACAGACAGAAACTGTGCTGCGACAGGCCATTGCTGAGAGGATCAAGCCAGTCCTGATGATGAATAAGATGGACAGAGCACTGTTGGAGCTGCAGTTGGAACCAGAAGAGCTGTATCAGACTTTCCAGCGTATTGTGGAGAATGTCAATGTCATCATTTCCACCTATGGGGAAGGAGAGAGTGGCCCCATGGGAAACATCATGGTAAGAAGAATCTGGAAAGGTGTTCCAAGTGAGCAATTGGCCAAAGCTTGCCTTCAGGTTGTTAACCCTTTCAAAACATCTGTTAGCAGTGCTCCTCCTTCCTCTTTGAAGTAAGGAACAGTTGTCTTGTATTACTCTGGAGGCTATTGATATTGACGTAATGTTTACTATAATACAGTATGGGTTGGTATGTTGAGAAAATTGTTATTGGAATGGCATGCTTCAGTTTAGATGCACTGAATTACAGGGTGACTAGTATTGCTATATGATCTACTTATTCTCAAACCATCCCTCAAATTCCTGATGAAACTGAGACTGTCACTTGATCAGGTCTTGCCTTGCCCTTCTCCTTGGGCGGGTTGGTATAGGAAGATTCTCTATCTCCAAGTAGAATGTTCTAGGCACTCATAGTGAGAAATCTATCGGAGGGTGGTATCACTAATACACGTAGGAATTCATCTCCTTTCAGTGGGCTAACATGCATTAGGAATGTAAATCCTGTTGTTTAATTGGCTAACTGCTTAAATAGGGGTGGGTGGGACAGGCTGCATGGGACAGGCTGGTGGGCCAGTAAGGGTGATGGTTACTGGTTAACCAATCTTGTCACCAATGTCATATTTGCCAAGACCTTTCCAATCTGGGTGTCGAGTATTCTCCAGTTAGCCACAAAACCTGTCAACCAGTTAATAGCTTTTGTTTGGTCAAGTCTAGCTCTTGCACCCAAAGTTCACCTTCCTTACATCTAACAAAACCATTCTCTGAAATGTGTGCTGGAGCTGGGATGCCTGCAATTCATCTGCTGGTAGGAGAAGGGTACCCTAATCAAAACACTCGGCATAAGCACACCTCATCAGACAACCTTTGGATCTCTAATCACCATTCTTCTGACTTCTTCCAGATTGATCCAGTGCTAGGTACTGTTGGCTTTGGTTCTGGCCTGCATGGATGGGCTTTTACCCTGAAACAGTTTGCTGAGATGTATGTTGCAAAGTTTGCTGCAAAGGGTGATGGGCAACTGAGTGCTTCTGAGCGTGCCAAGAAGGTAGAGGACATGATGAAGAAGCTGTGGGGAGACAGGTAAGAACCTTGAATTCAGGTGACTAGTGCTGCTGAATTCTCAATATGGTCTTGCCTTGTTTAGTGTTACCTCCCCTACACCCTAAAATCACTAAGTAGAGCAGTGACCCCATAACTAGTTTGGTCTATAAACTCAGACTGAGTGACCTGTGTAACACATAGCTGCCTGCCTTTCTAGAAAAGACAGATTGGGAAACTCATGGGTGGGAATAAGGAAGCAACAGTGTGGTACACAATACAAATCCTAGTTGGGATAGTTCCCAAAAATATAAATCCCAACCTGGGTGGATAGTCTATAGTGCTGACTTTTAGAAACACAGTCCCTACTGAAAAACTTGCAATCTGGAGATGGACAAATGGTAGGGAATGTGGGGGTAGGAGTACACTGTTCAGATAGTGATGCAAATCTTTGCTTTGGAAACAAGTGTTGGAAAGGGCATCAGGTTTCAGGAAGTAGAGGAAAGCATCTCAAAAGAGTTTTGACTTCCTCCATCTTGAAAGGCTAGCAGAATAGGTTGTGCTAATAAAAGGACATGGAGCAACTGCAATGCCTTCTCATCTGATTTTCCCCCTCCCCCCCAGATATTTTGATCCTGCTTCTGGCAAGTTCAGCAAATCTGCTACCAGCCCTGATGGAAAGAAATTGCCCAGGACTTTCTGCCAGCTGATCCTAGATCCCATCTTCAAGGTAACTACCTTCTTAGTTCATTTTCCTCTCCTAACTAGCAGTGGTCTGCCCCTGTTTTGTCTACCTCAAGTGTGCATGATGATGGAAAAATTTCTTCACTTTGACCTGACTTGGCTGTTTGAAGAGATTTATATATCTGACACAAGCATAGCTGGCCTGTGCAGTAAGGGAAGCTGGGAGTTACTGCTCTCTACACATTTATGAGCCTTCATGTATCTGCTGATACCAGGGCTGCTGTTAATAAAACAGTTAAACTACCAATGACTGGTTCTCCCTGGAGAATGCACTTGAGCTGCTTGCTTGATGAGCTGCATTCTCCTCACTTGGAATTCTTCTTCTAGGTCTTTGATGCAATCATGAACTTCAAGAAAGAGGAGACTGCTAAACTGATCGAGAAACTAGACATCAAGCTTGACAGTGAGGATAAAGATAAGGAGGGCAAACCTCTACTGAAGGTAAGTGCTGATCAACATTACCTTGGGAAGAGACCTGCAGTTAGCTAAATCTTCATCAGCGTGGGATACTGAGCTATTTCAGTGCTGGGCTTTTGGTAGATTCAAAGTCTGGGAATAACTTGAATGAGACACTAATGAGGAAGGAGGGAAAGAGAGTAGCAGGAGCGAAGACAGGTTTTTTTTTCCTGGGCCTTATATCACCATCTGCTTTTTCAGGCTGTGATGAGACGCTGGCTGCCTGCTGGAGAAGCTCTGCTGCAGATGATCACCATCCACCTGCCTTCCCCTGTCACAGCTCAGAAGTACCGCTGTGAGCTGCTGTACGAGGGCCCCCCTGACGACGAGGCTGCCATGGGTACGCGGCACTAGTAGTAGAGTGCAGGAGCATAAGTGCATTAAGACTCTAAAATGCCCAGAGCTATTTGTTTGCTTTTCAACAAGTATACAAGCCAGGCTGCAGTTGTAATTCCTGCACCTGCTGCCTTTCCAGTGTGGATCAGACAAGCTCATTAGTTAGCAGCTTTGCTGTGGATAGATGGGCTAGCCAAGGGCCTGGATAGTAGCCAGAGTGTATACTAAAGGCTCAGTCTATGTCAATTACAATGATCTCTTGGCACCTGGCTTTTTCCTTGCTAGTTGCACTAGTCAGCTACCTGGATGGTAGCCAGTAGGCCAGTGTCTCAACTGCTGCATTCTGTCGCATGACTGCCTTACTCCAGAGTACAGAGCACTGATCACCATCTTCTTTCCCAGGTATTAAGAACTGTGATCCCAAAGGGCCCCTAATGATGTACATCTCTAAAATGGTGCCAACCTCTGACAAAGGTCGTTTCTATGCTTTTGGACGTGTCTTCTCTGGTCTGGTCTCTACTGGCTTGAAAGTCAGAATCATGGGACCAAATTACACTCCTGGCAAGAAGGAAGATCTGTACCTGAAGCCAATCCAAAGGTTAGTACAGGCAGGGCTGGTATCGATTCTATGATTGGTTGTGTTAAGCTTTAGATCTAATGCATCACTCTTACGATGCAAGTTCCATATTACTCCCCCAATTCCAGAACTTGGGGCTTCAGTTCAGTAGCTTTCTGATTTTCAGTGGTTCTTCTGCCCCTTGCTTATCTGAAGACATCTAAGCTCCCTTTGTAAACTTGTCATGGCTAGGCTGGGATCCACTTTACCGGCCACCACAATCTATTGCCTAAGGAACCATGCATCCTGACTCAAGTTGGTTTTTTTTTTTTTTTTTTTCTCTCTTCAATCAGGACCATTCTTATGATGGGCCGCTACGTTGAACCCATTGAGGACGTGCCTTGTGGTAACATTGTTGGTCTGGTCGGTGTTGACCAGTTTCTGGTCAAGACTGGAACAATTACCACCTTTGAGCATGCTCATAACATGAGAGTGATGAAGTTCAGCGTCAGCCCTGTGGTGCGTGTGGCTGTTGAAGCAAAGAACCCAGCTGACCTGCCCAAGCTAGTAGAAGGACTGAAGCGTTTGGCCAAGTCTGACCCTATGGTGCAGGTAAGTCTCGTGGAAATTCTTCAATAGCAGTTGCTTGAATCTCAAACACTTGTCAGAGTATTGACCACAAAATTAAACATAATGGTTCAGCCCAGACCTGTAAGAACCACGTGTTTCATCTCCCCAAACCATAATATTTGACTAGAAGAGATTGAGAAAATACTGACCAGACTTCCAAAACTCATCCAAGGGAGACTTGGATGAGAACTTACAGCATGCCATGAAAGTTGGGGACCAGATTGACCACTCCTTTTCCAGACTCTAGAGAAAATGCAATAATTGGGTCCATTCAGTCAAGTCTATTAGATTTGGCCCACAATCCAACTATTCACTATCCCTTGGTTGGGATCAGTGCTGGATCTCTGGCTGGAGTGAAATCTCACTAACTGCTCCACCCTATAAAGGCCCTACTGGGGGCCATTGGCAAGCTCACTCAGGCTATGTCTGAACTACATTCCTTCCGAAAATTCAGATGAAGTGTGGATTTAGAAATCTCATGCTTCATTTGCATAATCACTTGAGCGCTTTTTCGAAGAAGAAACCTGTCTAGGGGTTCTCTGGGGGGACACACCCCTTTTTTGAAAACCCATACTCCTGTTTAGACTGCTGTTGCTTTTTTGAAAAAGCATGCATGCAATTACGCAAATGAAGCACAAGATTTGTAAATCCGTGGTTCATTTGCATTTTAGATTGGGCTCATTCCTTTCAAGAGGAATGTAGTTTAGACTTGCCCATAGCTAATCTTCAGTCTTTGTGCATAGAAACTTGTCTAAGGTTGCTTCTCTGGAGTGTGGGCAAGATCATCAACAGCATGATTTAGCAACACTTCACTCTCCCTCTGAGATCAAGGGGATGCTGCACATTGAAAGGTGGGCTTCTTGGAAGTAAACTGCCAAAACCAAGTAGGTGGCTTGTGTAACTGTTTTGCCACCTGTTGCTGTATACAGACTCTTAAGTTCCGTATGGAGAACACCTTGGATCTTCTGTAACTCAAACATTGCAGTTCATAGTGATTCCTCTTCCAGTCAGAGGAAGGGAATTGAAAGCCACTGAGGAGCCATTAGAAGAACTTCTGCTTCTCCTGTTCGCAGGCAAAACTTCTTAGCCTGGCACACATCCTCAACCTTACCAGGCTGGCTGCCCCCACCCAATCTATTAAGCTGCAAGTTAAAAGCAGTTGTGGGGTATGTCTAGATCATTTGAAGTGTCTTGATCATTAGCTAACAATATAGGCCAATACACAGGGGTTTCCATGGAGTCCTCTCCATTCATGTTGGATGCCCGGTCTTTGTTTCAGTGCATCATTGAAGAGTCTGGAGAGCACATCATTGCTGGTGCAGGAGAGCTGCATTTGGAGATTTGCCTGAAGGATCTGGAAGAGGACCATGCATGCATTCCAATTAAGGTAAATCTGCCATATACGTGTGCTTTGAGAAAGCCCAAAGAACCCAGCTGAAGACTGAGATGGCTGCAGAGCTGTTGAACCGGTAACCTTCTGGATTGCTAGAAACAATGCAGTAGCTCTAGGGGTAGCAACCTCATGGATTTGCAGTAGAGTGCTTCATCGCCTCTCTAACAGTGGAGCTGTGGCTATTGAAATGACCATTGGGCTAAGTCAGGAGTTCCTAACCCATCTTTCTGCTTTCATTAGGCAAAAATTCTCATTAGCTAGACCAGGGCTACTCCACTTTGGAAGCCCCGGGGCCACAATGATACTCACAGCACATGCTGAGGGCTGTTGCTTAAGTGGAGTTGCATATATGTGGAAATAGCTGCTTTCACGCTGACAGGCAGAATACAAAGGACTGTACAACACAAGTCCCATTTAGTCCTTTCTGCTGATCATGCAGTATTTACCTGATTTCCACCCACCTGAGAGCACTTGGAATGAGCAAGGACAGTCCAGGAATTCAGCTACTACATATCAACCCAAACTGCACCATGGGCTGCGAGCCACATTTTGAGTAGCCCTGAGCTAGACTAATCTATGCCTAAAGCTGCTTATATGCAAAGCATTCTCAGGGTAGCTGACATTTAACACAGCAAACCTCTCAGAGTAGTAACAGTTACCTTGTGTTTCTATGCTGATTGAATGCCTTGCTAAACCTTCTGTGGTAGATACATCCTTACACTTCAAGGTCCTTTTGTTGTACCATGAGCCGTACATGCTTCACGGCTCAGCTAAGTGAAGGTATTGCTGTACTCCTTCCAAATCCTCTGGAACTAACTCGTGACTGGTTGCTTGCAGAAATCTGACCCTGTCGTGTCTTACCGTGAGACAGTCAGCGAGGAATCCAATGTGCTGTGCCTTTCCAAATCCCCCAACAAGCACAACAGGCTGTACATGAAGGCCCGACCATTCCCAGATGGATTGGCTGAGGATATCGACAAAGGTGATGTCTCTTCCCGTCAAGAGCTGAAGCAGCGTGCGCGTTACCTAGCTGAGAAGTATGAGTGGGATGTCACTGAAGCCCGTAAAATCTGGTGCTTTGGGCCAGATGGGACTGGCCCCAACATCCTGACTGATATCACCAAGGGGGTGCAGTACTTGAATGAAATCAAGGACAGTGTTGTCGCTGGCTTCCAGTGGGCTACAAAAGAGGTAGGTGCAGTAAATTGCCATTGATTAGATTATTTTTTTGCTTCAACCTTCGTGTCTTCCTCAGGTTCTAGGTGGATCGCTAATGTTGCAGTTGTCCGTGGGAGGACGGCAGCGTGTTTCACTTAAGCTAAAGCTAGCATTGGTTCGCACATCTTGGTGCAGCTGCTAAAACTGCTGTGAATCTCCTTCCATAAAACGGGAGACTTCTCCTATAGGAAGGATTCTGGTATGGTAGGGCCACAGTAACTCTTGGCAGTACCCTGCCTTGGCATCTCGACAGAATAGTCCCTGGGCAAATGGCTGGATGCTGTGACACTGATGCTGAGCCAGGAACAGCCTCTTTATTTCTCGATCGATGCTGTTAGGCTTGTCACACCCAGCATACTCCTGTTCGAGGCATATTTGTTCGAGGCGTATTTGCTGAAGTCTGCTGGACTTGGTTGGCATAGCCCTGTTGGGGGACTACAAAAGGTGGTACACAGTGAGGGGTTTGGACCTTCAAAGACTCTTCTGGGTGGTTGCTGATATCTGGGCTCTGCTCTCTTTCAGGGAGCTCTGTGTGAGGAGAACATGCGTGGCGTCCGCTTTGATGTGCATGATGTGACCTTGCATGCTGATGCCATCCACCGTGGTGGTGGGCAGATCATCCCTACTGCTAGGAGGTGCCTGTATGCCTGTGTGCTCACTGCTCAGCCAAGACTTATGGAGCCCATCTACCTTGTTGAGATCCAGGTACTTGGCCTTTGCTTAGCTTCAAATTGTAATGTTGCTCTGAGTCCTCTTAAAGGACTGATCTCTTAAGTGATGATGAAAGCAGTTTCTGTAATCACAACTTTCTGTGTACCAGTGTCCTGAGCAAGTAGTTGGCGGTATCTATGGTGTCCTGAACAGGAAGCGTGGCCATGTCTTCGAGGAGTCCCAGGTAGCAGGCACTCCCATGTTCGTTGTTAAGGCCTACCTGCCTGTCAATGAGTCTTTTGGTAAGTGATCTTGATACTGTTGGTTTTGGATGTCGGATTCCTTCTAGGGTTGTTAAATTGCGTTTTGCATCCACTGTTTGAGTATTCAATAGGGCGCCTCTGCAGTGTAGTAACAACTCTAGGGTTGTTGCTACACTTGAAAGGGGGAAAGCTCCCAATGGAGCCCGGAGTCAGTAGGAAGTCCCCAGCTGATCCCAGGCTCCATGCAGTGCTGCCACTTTAACCCCCCACCCCTTTTTGCTGCCTCTTTCTGATAGAGGTAGCAAGAGGGGTGGGGAGCAACTAGTCCTTCACATCCCTAATTCCTTCTGCAAGCCTAGGACTTCCTTTCTGCTAGAGCTCCAGAATATTTGCTCTCTCCAGCATTGTTGGAAATAGAACCTCCTAACTACT
Organism: Pelodiscus sinensis; assembly: GCF_049634645.1. NCBI lineage: Eukaryota > Metazoa > Chordata > Testudines > Trionychidae > Pelodiscus > Pelodiscus sinensis. The sequence goes on along the minus strand of NC_134729.1, from coordinate 22,007,926 downwards.
TCCTTCGTGGGGTCTTGGAGCATTTTCTTAGTTGAAGGGATAAATGTAACCCCCTTTTTTCCCCCCTCTCCTCTCCTCCCCACCAGCCTGATTACTATTCTTCCTTTCCCCGCCCCACTGATTTTGAACAAACAGTGGTTTTGTGGGTCTTAAATATTGTGCTCCATTTTCTCACTGTGTCCCAGTTAATAGCCAACTATTGAAATTCTATGAACCAGTGTTCCCTGTAAGCCACATGCTTGTACCGCTTCTCTGGAGAGATTCAAATGCTGCCCAGCTGATTAGCAGAGTGCCCCAAGCTAGGTTTTGTTTCTGTTGGTGGTGCACATGCACATTCCTTGGTGCACATAAAATTTATTCTACTCATGGATGGAAAAAACTTTTTTCCATTCCTGTGTATAACAGGAACAGTGCTAGAACACAAATGTTACATCCCAGAACCTTTATAATCAAACTTGTGCTTCTTTAAACTTAGCCCCATGGCCATTTTTTTTTTTTTCTTCCTTGCATAGGTTTTACAGCTGACTTGAGATCCAACACAGGTGGCCAGGCCTTCCCCCAGTGCGTGTTCGACCACTGGCAAATCCTGCCCGGGGATCCCTTTGACAACACTACCCGTCCTTGCCAGGTCGTTGCTGAGACCCGCAAACGCAAAGGGCTGAAGGAAGGCATCCCAGCACTAGACAACTTCCTGGATAAATTGTAAAAGCTACTCCCCCAACACCAGTTTAAAGTAACTGTTATTGGACTCTGAATAAACTAGCATAACATCAGTGCAGCAGGCAAACTAGACTGCAGTGACCATCTCTTTGCATTACTTAATCAGTTTCATAGCAATTTTGAGACTTTCAGAAAACACATTGATATTCAGCCTTATAGGTTTCTGTGTTGCACATGACTCATTGGGGCCCCACTTGGTGCCATTGTAACTTAAAAACATTTCCACGTGATGCAACTTGAGTTGCTTGGTTCCATATTTATTTGACACATGGGAAAGATGCTTTCCTCTCTGCAGGGATTTGGCAAAAGGGGTGGGTAAAAGGGCACCTAATTTCTCAAAGGGGAAATGCCTAATGCCCAACAGACTGCACACCAATTGGAACAGTGCAGTAAGAGGGGTTTACTTGGGTTAATTGCCTGTAGAGCTTTTTTTTCTTTGAGGGGAGGGGTGTGTAAACTTTTTAGTTGGGCAGAAACTCAAAGGCAGGAAGATCTTGTGCAGTGTGACTGTCATCATGAACATCAACAAATGTATTAGTGCCACTGGAATAATAAATTTGATATGGTGATGAATATCCAGCTGGATTCTTGTTCAGTTTCACTTCATTCCAGATACAGTCCAGCAGAGAGGAAACCGCAAAGGTCCTTTTGACTCTAGTCCTCTTCCTCTCCTCGCCTATTTTTTTTTGCCTTTTAGTGATCTGGTACTGGCTGACTGAGGCCCAGGGGCGAGATGGCCTTATTACAACTAGCATGGTCTGTGCTGGGGTATGTACTCTCCTCTTAGGGAGGAGGGGGTCTTAGCTAAGTAGCTTCAGGATGAAGTGACCTTGCAACCATGCTGAAAAATCTTCCCTGAAGCCATCACTTCTGGCCTCCACATGGACCAGAAGCAAGCTCCTCCCTGCCCAGGATGCACCAATTCAAAGCAGCACTGGATTCTGCCAGAACAGATGCAAAACTTGCTGCCATCCCACTGCTACAATGATCCAAAACCCTTTCAAGATCTATGAATCTTACACATGACCACCCCAATAGGTGTTATGGGGGCATTTAGTACACTGAGGTGGGGTGTGAAACCAGACACTCCCTATATGCTCGAATTGATTGCTCGAGCAGGGGGAAAGACACTCTTTAACTGTAGGTAATAGGATGCTGATTTGATGGGTGGGGTGGTGTTGTGGTGTGTCTTTTGTTTTGGAAGGGGAAATCTCTTACTCAGGCCTGGGCCTAGTGGGCCAGGAGTAGCTGTGGGCCTAGCTTTGCTCTCTTCTCTCTCTCCTCTCCTCCTCCCCCCCTCCCCCCATCTTCAGTCATGGACAGGTTTGGGGATTGAATATTTCATGCCTGTGAGCTGTACCTGCCATACTGAAAATACCAGTCCTCCACTCTAGAAGTCTACATGACATTTTCAAATGATAAGCCTAAGGCTATGTCTACGCTCGCGGCTTCTTGCATGAGTAATATGCAAACAAGGCTATGCATGAAATATTGCTGAGCCTCATTTGCATACCTAATGAGCCACCATTTTTTTCAGAAGAGGCTCTTGGGCAAGAAGGGGCAGTGTAGATGCTCCTTCTTGTGCAAGAAAAACCCTCTTGCGCAATGCTGTTCTTCCTCTCAAGTAATAGATGTAACGGCAGTGTAGACGCTCCTTGCACAAGAGCTTCTTCTGAAAAAAATGGTGGCTCATTAGGTATATTCCATGCTTAGCCTCATTTGCATATTACTCTGCAAGAAGCCGCAAGTGTAGACATAGCCTAAGAGTTGAAATTCATGACTGATAGACACTGAACAAAGACCAGATATATTGCTGTAACTCAACCACACTGTCCTGTGCCTGCAGGGGTTTTAACAGGCCACTCTGCATTGAATAGTTCCTTATTGTATGTGCTAATTACATATGCTAAACACTGAGAAGATCTTTCCTAGTCCTGGAGAAGAGCTGTGTGTCTTGAAAGCTTGTATCTTGCCAATTCAGCTGCTCCACTATTACTTGGCCTACAACATCTCTACTTGATGCAACAGCTGCTAACAGTAGGTAGGTGTAATGAGCTCACAGATATTGCCAGCTTCTTGGGCTTTCCTGCATTGTTAGTGGGAACTAGAAATAGAGTTTTGTCTAATGGTTTGTTCCTGCATTTTCACCCCTCATGCAAACTAAGGTTGCGTTAAGCACCAGCTAATTGGCCCATCAATGGTTTAAGCTCAAGTGCTGTGGGTGGTCCAGCTAGTGTCAGGGTGAGGACACAGTAACTTGAGTTACAACTGGTCATCGGAAGAAGTGGGCTGTGCCCACCAAAGCTCATGATACCATCTACATGTTTTGTTAGTCTTTAAAGTGCTACTAGACCATGTGTTGTTTTTTAAGTTTATCCTATACAGACTAACTTGGCTACACCCAGAAGCTTTTGAATTTTCTTCTGCTTGTCCAATCACTAGCTATGTGGTCCCTTGCTTGAGTGACAATACTGGAGCTACTGTGGAATGAAGGCAAGTCCCAAATAGGGAACCCTCCCAGCAGCCTTCACATTCAAGGGCAAAGGAGAAACTCTTTTTGTTCCTAGTAGGTCTACATTGCAACAAAACAGCTAGCCTGTGGCAGCTGTGATGGGCCTGGTCTACTATAAAATAGTGTAGATGCCTGGGCTGGTGTCAGAGTTAGGGCTCCCTGCCGTGCTCCCCAGAACAGTTATCCAGCTGAGACTGCTCAGTTCTACTGCAAAGAGGCCAGCCCTGTGGCCTACAGGAAAGGTGCCGGGCAGTCCCCTTCAAGAAAACCGCTCCTGTGCTGTTACATTTGGGATTTGGCTCAGATGTTGAGGGGGTTGGCATGTGAGAAATATGCCATGTTTGAAACTTGCTGTGTCACCTCAGCAGAGAGGTTTTTGAAGAAAAAGTGTGAATGGTTTTTCTGCCCACCTTGGGAGCTTAATGTTAAACTTGGGGGTGAAGCCAAAGACAATAAATTGACACAGGTGCAGCCGTTAAGGACACAAGCGAGTACAACATCTTTGCAAAGGATTAGGAGACTTAAGGCTTTGTTGAGACTGTGGTGGGCCGTCAACCTAAATGATGCAACTTCAGTTACATGAATAATATAGCTGAAGTAGAGGTCAGCTACATTAGGTCTGCTTAATGTAGTATCTTCACAGCAGCAAGCTGACAGCTGGTGCTCTCCCGTTGTCTTCCCTGACCATTCTAGTTCTGGTGATTCTGGAGTTGATGGGAAAGTTGGTCGATTAATTGCATCTATTCTAGACGAGAAATTGACCCCTGCTGAATTAACTGCAGCCCCTTGATTCATCTTGTAGCAAAGACATGCCATAAGGATGAAAAGCACCAAACTGTGAAATATTGTTAAAATAATATATACCTTTCATGACGGTCCCTGTTCCTAACAGCTTCCAAGCAGCTGCATCCATCTCTTCCATTAAGATTAGGACATAAAAGGCTACCCCAGAAGTTTGCAAATTACATTGCACCCTCTGCCCCCTTTGGACAACAAAAATTACATGACCCCAGGAGGGGAGAACAGGGCCTGAGCTTGCTGGAGTCAGGGTGTGTGTGAGAGAGAGAGAAAGCATGAGCTCCACTGTCGAGGAGGGTGAGAAGAGCCCAAGGATTCAGTGCCAGGCTGGGACATTGCAACACAATTTGAGAATGGGGGAGGGGAAGATTGAAGACCTCTTAGGCAAGCTTTACCATATAGTAAGTGCCGTGGGTTTGCCCATGCAGCACAGGAAAGGCCTCTGCTTAAATGCTATAGTGAAAAGCAATTCCTTAAACATCCACACCCTTGTGACTAACCATTTATATGTTACTGGCTCCTCCTCACTGTAAAATTGTGGGTGTGGAAAGGCACGGCCCTACTACTGTAGTTCCCTGCTCAGCCCACCCATCTGCTGTACTACACAGATAACAGCGCTGGTTGATCTGTTCCTAAGGCCCCATGCATTGGAGTCTGGTGCATTGCGGAGTCTAAGCTCCTCCAGCTCATGTGTGTTTCCTGCAGCTTGGGTGGAAAGGATCAACCCGCCCCTCAGGGATGGTATAGGGGTGGGGTGAGGATCTCCCTTGGGCCATATAAGCACATGGTGAGGAAGACCCAAGGGGGAGGTAGAGGAAGGATGGGGGAGGGGAAGAGAGAGAAGGAAGCAGATGGCCAAGGGGGGGCATTAGAAACCCTGGGGAGGGTGGAAGGGGTCCGTAGTGGAGCTCTGCTGTCTTGGGAAGGGAGGCGAGGGGTGTGGCAGGGGTTAGAGCTGGAGATCTACAGAGGAATTCTACTATCCAGGGGGAGGGGCCATGGGGGAGCAGCCCAAGGAATGGTGAGGGGTGGCAGGGTCAGGGGGAGCTCAGGGAAGGGGTGGGAGGGACCATAGGGAGCTCAAGGGAAGAAAGGGAGGGGCAGGGGCCATGGGGAGCTCAGGGGGGAAGGCAAGAGCTATGGGGGAGGAGGAGGAGGCCCCCTTTCGGAGAGGAGAACCCCTGGGGAAAGCAGGGAAGGAGGAGGGTCCAGGGGGAACCGGAGCAAAGGGTCATGGCCCATAAGGAAGGGGGGGGAAGGCCTATAGGGGAGGGGGATAGGCCAGAGCAGTTGGGGGGGAGGGGCCCAGGAAAGGGGAGGGCCCTTGTGGGGCAAGGGAAGGGTGGAGAGGCCAGGGGAGCCATGGGGGGGCCGGAAAGGGGGGGTCCTTGGGGGAGGCGGGAAGGGGGAGGCCAGGGGAGCCATGGGGGGGCCGGAAAGGGGGGGTCCTTGGGGGAGGCCAGGGGAGCCATGGGGGGGCCGGAAAGGGGGGTCCTAGGGGGAGGGGGAGGGGGAGAGGCCAGGGGAGCCATGGGGGGGCCGGAAAGGGGGGTCCTTGGGGGAGGGGGAGGCGGGAAGGGGGAGGCCAGGGGAGCCATGGGGGGGCCGGAAAGGGGGGTCCTAGGGGGAGGGGGAGAGGCCAGGGGAGCCATGGGGGGGCCGGAAAGGGGGGTCCTAGGGGGAGGGGGAGAGGCCAGGGGAGCCATGGGGGGGCCGGAAAGGGGGGTCCTAGGGGGAGGGGGAGAGGCCAGGGGAGCCATGGGGGGGGGGGCGTTCCTGGGAATCCCGCTCGGGCTCGCAGCTGTGGCCCGCAGAGCGAGACTTCGCCCCGCTGTGACGCGCGTCCGGCTCGGCCAATGGCGCGCTCGGGGCCGGGCCGGCGGCGGTGACGTGGCGCCGCGGCTCGGCCAATGGCGAGCGGAGCCAGGCGGAGTGTCGGAATGCGGCGGCCCCGGGCCCAGGTGCGGGCTCTGGAGCCGGATCGGGGCGGAGGCTCGGGCAGCGCCCGCGGGGTCTGCGGCTGCTGGGGCAGGGGGCCCGTGGGGTGAGGAGGGCTGGGGCCGGGGGCCGTGTGAGGCTGGGGGCTATGCGGGGGCAGGGTTGAGGAGGGTTTGTGCTGGGGGGCAGTGTGGGGGGCTTGGGGCGGGGACCCGTATGGGGGCAGGGAGCTATGGGGTGAGGAGGGCTTGGGGCGGGGACAGGGACAGGGACCCGTGTGGGGGCAGGGAGCTATGGGGTGAGGAGGGCTTGGGGCGGGGACAGGGACCCGTGTGGGGGCAGGGAGCTATGGGGTGAGGAGGGCTTGGGGCGGGGACAGGGACCCGTGTGGGGGCAGGGAGCTATGGGGTGAGGAGGGCTTGGGGCGGGGACAGGGACCCGTGTGGGGGCAGGGAGCTATGGGGTGAGGAGGGCTTGGGGCGGGGACAGGGACAGGGACCCGTGTGGGGGCAGGGAGCTATGGGGTGAGGAGGGCTTGGGGCGGGGACAGGGACCCGTGTGGGGGCAGGGAGCTATGGGGTGAGGAGGGCTTGGGGCGGGGACAGGGACCCGTGTGGGGGCAGGGAGCTATGGGGTGAGGAGGGCTTGGGGCGGGGACAGGGACAGGGACCCGTGTGGGGGCAGGGAGCTATGGGGTGAGGAGGGCTTGGGGCGGGGACAGGGACCCGTGTGGGGGCAGGGAGCTATGGGGTGAGGAGGGCTTGGGGCGGGGACAGGGACCCGTGTGGGGGCAGGGAGCTATGGGGTGAGGAGGGCTTGGGGCGGGGACAGGGACCCGTATGGGGGCAGGGAGCTATGGGGTGAGGAGGGCTTGGGGGCAATGGGAGGTTCGGGAGCTATCTGGGGCTGGGATAAGGATGGGAGGCTATATGGGTTGGGGAGCTGGGTGAGGGTAAGATGGGGGACTGTGGGGTGAGGAGGGTTTGGGCTGGGGGGGCTATGTAGGGTGAGGAGAGAGAGCACTCGGTGGTGGGGTGGAGAGCCAGGAGGGAGGCTGTGGGGAGCCGGTGGAGCTGTATGTGGGTGGGCTGGGGATGGGGTAGGGCAGCGGGGGGCAGGCTGGGATCTGTGGGGGTTGGGGATAAGGTGTGGAGCCATGCGTTGCTGGCAGTAGGAAGTGGGGTATGAGGGCTGGGGGGGTTGAGGGAGTTAGGGGTGGGGGTACCTGTGTTAGGTCGGGAGAAGGTGGGAGAGTTAGGTGTGGGGCCCTGGGCAGGTGATAGGTGCTAGAAATGGGGGTGCTGCTGCTCCCCCTGGCTTGAAGCGGTTGCCATCCTATCTCTTGCTTTATGTCTGCACAGCACCCAGCACAATGCGGCTCTGCTTGTAGTTTTGAGGGGCTACTGTCATACCGCTGCTAGTAATCTGCCATATCTTCCCACAAGCAGTGCGGGGGCGCTGAATCATAACCCTGGAGAGCAGACTGTGGGCACCAGCTTTGCCTTGGCTGGGTGCGAATGAACTAGAAATAGATGCAACGTAACAGCCGGGCTCGTGCCTCTGGTGTATCCATTAGCCTGCCAGTTTAGAGCAGGTGCTGCTGTGTCATTCAGGGCTTCTATTGCTCATCCCATAGCCCTGGAATGGCTGTGGCTGACTAGGACATTACAATCTCTCCTTTTTCCTTTGTCTGTGTCCAGAGTTGAACTGAGTGGTCTGGTGCATGTAAAGCAGAGGAATCTTTGGCTCTCTGAAAGGTGAGACAGGCTCCTTTTGGTCTGTCAGCCATGTCCACCTTCAGGCAGGAGAACGTGGAGGACCATTATGAAATGGGAGAAGAACTTGGCAGGTGAGCGTGCTAACGGGGGTGGTGGGGTGGGGTTGCTGTGCTGTGGCCATGAAACGGAGAGCCTGATCGCTTATTGTCATGAACTTAAAACAACATTTCTTTTGCTACCTGAGTCAGATTCCACTTCTGGTCACCACACCCTGTCTCCTCACGTTCCCACCCTGCGTGTTCAGTCACGTGCGGGGTTCCCTCCCTCATTTGCGGTCTTAAAGTGTTAGGCAAGGCTGCTTTGTCTAACATTCTCCAGAGAAAGCGCTATTGGGTAAGGGATCCTTTATCTTCCCCCAGGGGCGGGCCGAGTGAGGCTCATTGAAAACTGGAGCAGGTTGGGAATTGTTGAACATCTAAGGAGGGGAGAGGGGCATGATAGAGGTCTATAAAATCATGACAGGTATGGAGAAAGTGAATAAGGAAAAGTTATGTACTTGTTCCTATAACATAACTAGGGGGTCACCAAATGAAATGAATAGGTAGCAAGTTTTAAAACAAACCAAAGGAAGTGCACAGTCAACCTGTGGAACTCTTTGCCAGGGGGTGTTGTGAAGACGAAGACTTAAACAGGGTTCAAAAAAGAGCTAGATAAATTCACGGAGGTTAGGTCCATCAATACTTATTAGCTAGGATGGAAATGGGTGATAGGAGAGGAATCACTTGACGATTCCCTGTTCTGTTCACTCCCTCTGGGGCATCTGGCATTGGCCACTGTTGGAGACAGGACACTGGGCGAGATGGACCTTTGGGCTGACCCAGTGTGGGATTGGTCCTGCCTAGGGCAGGGGGCTGGACTTGATGACCTTCTAAGGTCTCTTTCAGCTCTATGGTTCTATGTTCTTACGTTCTTATCTTTCTCCCCTAATTTTGTATGGGACTGGGCCAGTTTCAATTCTACTGTTGATGGGAAAGTTTCTCAGGTCAGCAGAGTGCCAGCCAGCCCGATAGGCCGTCTCAATCTCTTCTGCAGGAGCTGTTCCACTGTGCCTAGTTTTTTTGCATTCACTGAGTTGATGAGCGAGAGCCTGCAGTGACAGGCCTACAGGCGTTTGTATTCCTAATTCACTCCTTTTTAGTGGAGATGTGACTTTCCCATGAGCTCCCATCATGCCCCTGTTTGGCTGGGTCTGCCCTGCCTCCACGAGATGACTGTGGCTTCCTTAGCATTCTTCGTCAGTGTCTCATTCGCTCGGCCTGTTTGGGGCACATTTCTGGCGTGAGTCATCTCTGCCTTTCGACAGACGCTAGGCTGTCTTTAGAACACAGGAAGAGGGGGTGGCCATGTTGCAGGCAAACAGAATGTCCTCCCTTCGGATGCAAGAGCGGTGTGTATTTTGGCTGTGCGCCAGGCTGGCGTGAAAGAGAAGCTCTCCCCAAGTTTTTGGTGTTGATAATTGAGAGACTATTTATTGCAGCAGCGCAAAGGTCCTGTGTGACGGAGGCCTTTGCTCCAGGTGCTGTCCAGACCCATAGGAAGACCTGGTCCCTGTTCCAAAGAGCTTATGGTCTAACACAGTGATAGTCGGACTAAGACTCATGAGCCAGAAGTGGTTCTTTAGCAAGTCCCCTGTGGTTCTTTGCAGCACATGATATTAAAACACTGCGAGATTTATTAACCAGTAAGTTATTAACCAATCCGGGTGCTTTTACTATGTTATTAACCAATTGTAGTTGATAAAATATTAATACTTCATCAGTCATTTTGCTCAGAGAATCTACTATAAATGAGAGAGTGAGTCTGTCTGTTCAAGACCTCCTAAATGAAAAAAGAAAAGAAAAATAATGGAGATGCCTATCTCCTAGAACTGGAAGGGACTTTGAAAGGTCATCTAGTCCAGTCCCCTGCCTTCACAGCAGGACCAAGTACCACCCCTGACAAATTTTTGCCCCAAATGGCCTCTGCAAGGATTGAACTCACAATCCTGGGTTTAGTAGGCCAATGCTTAAACCACTGAGCTATCCCTCCCCAAATGGTAAGAGCTAGGACCACCGAAGTTGACAGAGCTTCCTCTTATCTTATCTTAAAGCAAATGAAGGGCTGGTTTGCGCCAGGGAGATGGGATGTTCCTGGAATGGGATTGTTTCTCAGAAAACCATACAGAAAAGAAACCGAATCACCAAGCAGGTGAAAGGAGCTGGCTGAGGGCGCTTTCCCCTCACCCCCCAATCCGCGTGTGCTCGAGCCTCCTACCCCCAGAGGCCCTTCAGCCGAATTCTCTTTTCAAGTCTAGCAGCAGCAGATGGGCCCAGCATAGTTCTGCCTTTCTGGATGGCAGGCAAAGGGGTTTTTTTTGGTGGGGTTCCTCTAGTCCCCGGGAGCCCAAATGTGGCAGAGTCCCCACCCCCTGGGTAAAGGACTTTTGTGTCCCCAACCCCTCCAGCGGACCAAAGAGCATAATGGATTCCTCTTGCTCCCCCCTGGACAGGCAGCTTGGAAGGTTGCTGGCTACTGTGGTCATAAAGAGAAATGAGAGGGGAGGGGGAAAGAACACAAGATTTTTTTATTTTTTTTTAAAGGGAGGCAAAGGCGCAGCGCCTGGGACTGTGTGCAAGCCAGGAATCAGCTGATTCCTGGCTCACGCCGGGTCCCCTGCTATGCCTTTGCCTTTTTTACCGCCTGGAGATGGTGTTGGGGAGGGAACCAGCTTTTAATCACTAGCTCCTGCTCCCCTCCCCCCTTGCTGCCTCTATCAGAACGAGGCAGCACGAGAGAGGGGGGGGAGAGGGACTAGTTGAATCACTACTTGACTACCCATGCTTATTGGGTAGTCGACTAGTTGCTTGCATACTGGGGTTAGACAAACATGCTCATAAGGGAAAGAGCATCTTAAAAGGAGTGTGGCCAGTGGTTCCCTGGACTAGGGATCACTAGGGCTCTGGCTGCATCGCTCCGGAGGCCTGTAACTCTTTCTCCGTCCCAGCAGAGCGAGCTAAGGACCAGGTGGCCTTATTTCCGCCTTTCCTAGCAGAGGTGGGGTTGTGCACCGCTCCACTTTTCACAGCCCTTCTTCCTCGCCCGTGCCAGGCTCTTTAATCCACCCAGGCCGCGGGACTTCGCCTGGGGGAGCTAGGCGTCTGTTGGGCTAGGGACGCCTTCAGCATTTGTTCAGCTCTGATGGTTTCCTCTCCAAGCAGGAGCCTTATATGGAAAGTTCAGGCCTGGCAGCCGCCAGCCAATGAAATGAGCCTTGATGTCATTGCTTAAAAATGTAAATAGCCCATTGGTAGCAGCTGCCTGATGGAGAGAAGTGTGGGGAGGAGTGTGTGGGGGGGGGGGGGGGAGTGTATTTTGATTCTTCCATGAAGGGAAGAAATGCACCTAAATCTAGGAAAGGGGCCCCCTACATAGATGCTGCAACTAGGGGTGTGGGAATGCAGCACCCCCAGACTTGAAGTGCTTTCCATTACGTACAGATCTTACAGTTTGGTTCAGTGGCTCTCAGCCCTATTAACACATGGCCGGGATCCTGGAACAATAACTTCCAGAGGCAGTATTGTCCAGTGGGTAGATCAAGGTATTGGGGCTCAGGACACCCTTGGGTCTGTGGGTTTTGGTTTTTTTTAAACTCTGCTGGTGACGCTATGTGTCAATAACTTAACCTCTCGGAGCCTCGCTTTTCCTGCTCGCCCAATGGTGGTGACACAGAATGTATCACGGGCGGGAGCGTGTGTTTCCGATGTAGTATTTGCGAAGTGCTTGCAAATCTGAAGAGGTCTGTCAGCGCTAGGCATTACAGCCCCGGGGCTCTGGTTCATTTGCACAGGGACACGCCTCCCCAGCAAGCTGGCCTCGTGGGGCGCTCTGCAACGGAGGCTGGCACGCTCGAGCCGTTGGGTTAAGAACATAAGAATGGCTAGACTGGGTCAGACCAAAGGTCCATCTAGCCCAGTGTCCTGTCTGCTGACAGCAGCCAATGCCAGGTGCCCTAGAGGGAGGGAACAGAACAGGGAATTCTCACACGATTCCTCTCCCGTTATCCATTTCCAGACAAACAGAGGCTAGGGCCACCATTCCTACCCATCCTGGCTAATAGCCATTGGTGGACCTAACCTCCATGAATCTATCTAGCTCTTTTTGGAACCCTGTTAAAGTCCTAGCCTTCACCACATCCTTTGGCAAGGAGTTCCACAGGTTGACTGTGCGCTGCGTGAAGAAAAACTTCCTTTTGTTTGTTTTTAAACCTGTTGCCTATTCATTTCATTTGGTGACCCCATAGTTGTTACATTGTGGGAATAAGTAAATAACTTTTCCTTATTCAGTTTTTCCACACCAGTCATGATTTTAAAGCCCTCCGTCATATCCCCCCCCTTAGTCTCTTTTCTAAGCTAAAAAGTCCAAATCTTTTAAATCTCTCTTCATATGGGACCTGCTCCAAACCCCTCATCGTTTTTGCTGCCCTTTTCTGAACCTTCATTGCTTTGAAGGCCAGAAGGGACCACTGTGGTTGCCATGCGTGGGGCACTCTGCATGGAGCCTCGTGACGTGCAGTGTTGCATCAGCAGGATATTGCACCAATGTTGACGCATCATCGTCACGCTCCTGCCGTGCTGTGCTTCCTGCGGCCCGGGCGGCTGACGACATTTCGGGGAAGAGCCGGGATGCGTATGAATCAGAATAGCTACCGCAGTGGGGTAATGGGGGTAAAGTCAGCCAGGGGCGTCCAGTGTTGCGCTCTAGGATGTTCGTTGAACTCCAGCTGCGGCTTGGAGGGGCGTTCGCTCCTTCGCCCTGCCTGCACTGTGGCACGTCGCGGTGGTGTATTCCTGCGCCTGCCTCTGACGCTCCACCTATTGACAACCCCCGGGCGCTGGATCTCACTGGGCGTGGCAGCGCGTCGGTCGGTTCGGCCACCATGGGCGCTTGAAGAAAGGGGCGTTTCAGAGCCCCCGCTCCCTGAGTTGCTCAAGTGGTGCATGGAGGAGGCAGAGGCTCAGGGCTTGGCCAGCTGCCTGGCTCTGTAAGGAGCGGCACCCTTCTCAGAAGGGAACTGTGTAAATGGGAGGCCTCTTTAGAGATGAGCAGACGGTAGCTGCCATACTGTGGTCGCTCCAGGTGGGGGTCAGTGCTCACACTGAGAGGGGCCGTCTTACTAACTGAGGTGTCCCCCTCCCCTCCGCAGTGGCCAGTTCGCCATCGTGCGGAAGTGCCGGGAGAAGTCCAGCGGCCTCGAGTACGCGGCCAAGTTCATCAAGAAGCGGCGCCTGTCGTCCAGCCGGCGGGGCGTGAGCCGGGAGGAGATCCAGAGGGAGGTGGACATCCTGCGGGAGATCCAGCACCCCAACATCATCACGCTTCACGACATCTTCGAAAACAAGACTGACGTGGTGCTGATCCTGGAGCTGGTCTCAGGCGGCGAGCTCTTTGACTTCCTGGCCGAGAAGGAGTCCCTGACGGAGGAGGAAGCGACCCAGTTCCTCAAGCAGATTCTGGACGGGGTCCACTATTTGCATTCCAAGCGCATAGCGCACTTTGACCTGAAGGTGAGTCTTGGCCTAGGGTGCCCGGGGCCCTGCAATGCCAGATGCAGCAACTCACAGCGTGGATGGACCCGTTGCCGGCAAGGCCGGGTCCCTCTTGTGCTGTGATCTCGTTAGATCTTTCCAGCTAAATGAGATCAAACCCGCTCTATGCCGGGAGGGAGATCATAGAATCCCAGGGCTGGAAGAGACCTCAGGAGTCATCAAGTCCAGCCCCCTGCCCAAAGCAGGACTTTGTCAAGCCGGGCCTTAAAAAGCTCTAGGGATGGAGATTCCACCCCCTCCCTAGGGAACCCAGCCCAGCGCTTCCCCACCCTCCTAGGGAAATAGTTTTTCCTAATATCCAACCTAGATCTCCCCCAGTGTAACTTGAAACCGTTGCTCCTCGTTCTGTCATCTGTCCCCACTGAGAACAGCCTCTCTCCGTCCTCTTTGGAACCTCCCTTCAGGAAGTTGAAGGCTTCAAATCCCCCCTCACTCTTCTCTTCTGTAGACTAAGCCCAAATCCCTCAGCCTCTCCTCATAGGTCATGCGCTCCAGCCCCCTAATCATTTTGGCTGCCCTCCGCTGGACCCTCTCCAATGCGTCCACATCCTTTCTATAGAGGGGGGCCCAGAACCGGATGCAGTACTCTGGATGTGGCCTCACCAGAGCTGAATAAAGGGGAATAATCACTTCTCTAGATCAGCTGGCAATGCTCCTCCTAATTCACCCTAATATGCCATTAGCCTTCTCGGCTATAAGGGCATCCTGTTGACTCCTCTCCAGCTGCTCATCCACTGGAATCCCCAGGGACTTTTCTGCTGAACTGCTGCTTAGCCAGTCGGTCCCCAGCCTGTAACAATTCTTCCTTTTTCTTGGGTGCCGCGGGGGAGGGGAAATGAAGTGTGGTCTTCCAGGCGAGAGGTGAAAGGTCCCGAGTGATTGGTCTGCCTCTGTTTCCCAGGGCTCCTGAGCCCAGCACCTGGGCTGAATTGGGCTTTTGCTTGCTATGGTGCCAGGCTGTTGGCCCCCGAGGAGCCACTCTGGGTGTTTTCTGGTCTGTCGGTGAATGAGAATCCCGCTGGCTGATCTGGAGTCGAGCTTCCACCTGTAAACACAGGTGCAAAGAGCTGACCCCCAGCTGGGGCAGTCTGTGCTTCAGGGGAAGCTGGGAGAGGCACCACCCGCCACCCCGGAGCAGAATACACCCCCGTGCTCGTGTAAAGTGACGGCGTCGTTTGAGTCGGGCGTCTCAGCCGCAGCGTCGTGGGGGGCTGTTTAAAATAACCACGTAGAAACGGTCCCACCGTAGCCGTGCGGATTCCTGTGCCGCTCAGTCGACGCAGGGGTTTTACCTCTCTCGGCTGCGGCAGAGCAAGCCGACGTCCATGCCACTTCACGAGGCAGCATCGGAGCGGCTTCGGCCGGGCTCCAACCACATCTGATGTGGCAGGAGGGAGCCCGAGGCAGAGGCTGTAGGGCCGGCTGCCTGCAAAGCCGGGCTTTGAGCTAGGGATGTAATAGTGTACTTGATTAACAGATAAGCAAAAGCGTAGAGGTTAATGCTATAGACCACGCACCTTTCCCTCTCCCTGCCATTACTGTTTTTTAGCAGGCTGGCCTGCAGCCTGGCCCAGTCCTGACTTGTGCTGAGTCCGGGACCTACCCCTGCTGCAGCTCTGCATTTAAAGTGTATTAAGAGCCAGGCAGGCAGATAGCCCAGCTCAGTTCTGGCTTGCACTGGGTCCGGGAGCTCAGACGTCTCCCCCACCCCCAGGCAGGGACTGCTGCTACTCCGTGCTGCTGCCTCTTTCTCAGAAGCAGCCACACAGGCTGACAGGCAGTTGGTCGGTGAGGGGATCATAGAATCATAGAGCTGGAAGAGACCTTAGAAGGTCATCAAGTCCAGCCCCCTGCCCAAGGCAGGACCAATCCCAACTAAATCAGCCCAGCCAGGGCTTTGTCAAGCCGAGACTTAAACACCTCTAGGGATGGAGATTCCACCCTCTCCCTAGGGAACCCATCCCAGTGCTTCACCCCCCGCCTAGGGAAATAGTTTCTCCTAATATCCAACCTGGACCTCTCCCACTGCAACTTGAGCCCATTGCTCCTTGTTCTGCCACCGTCACCACTGAGAACAGCCTCTCTCCATCCTCTTTGGAACCTCCCTTCAGGTAGTCGAAGGCTGCTATCAAATCCCCCCTCACTCTTCTCTTCTGCAGACTAAACAGACCTAACTCCCTCAGCCTCTCCTCATAGGTCATGTACTCCAGCCCCCTCATCATTTTGGTTGCCCTCCCCTGGACCCTCTCCAATGCAGCCACATCCTTCCTGTAATTGGGGGCCCAGAACTGGACACAATACTCTTATATTTTTAAACTGGCTCCCCTCGCAGACCAGCTCCCACCTGGCACCCCACGCTGCTGTCTCTGGTACCGTGACTGCCGCCTCCGCCCCCAGGGGCTATAGACTAGTCGACTAACCGATAACATTTCATGAGGTTACTCGACTGATCAATGAACCGATATGTAACATCCCTACTTTGAGCGATAAACGTAGTGAAGATGACCGAGGCCTTCTCTGTGCTACACAGGGCCGCTGACGGGGCTGGAAAGGGGCAGCTGGCCTGGGGCCCAGTGATGTAAAGGCCCCAGGGCTCCTGGCCGCTGCCACAGTGGCGGCGCATACCAGGTGATATTGAAGGGCTGGCTGGGGGTGGCCAACCCCAGCTCTGCCCCTTCGAGGGGCCCAGAGCCACCCCCCACTTTGCCCAGGGCCCTCACCTTCGCCCTCTCAGTTGGCAGCGTTCGCCCTCACCAGGAGCATGAGGAATCATTTAAAAATGGGTGGGGGGAAGGGATAGAGAACAAGACAGAGAACATCTTATTGCCTCTACACATCCATGGGACGCCCACATCTCGAATACTGCGTGCAGATTGGTCGCCTCCTCTCCAAAAAGATACATTGACATTGGAAAAGGTTCAGAAAGGGGCAACAAAAATGTGGAGGGGTTTGGAACGGGTCCCATATGAAAAGAGATTAACTAGCCTGGGAGTTTTCATCTCCGAAAAGAGGAGACTCAGAGAGGATATGACGGAGGTCTATAAAATCGTGACAGGTGTGGAGAAAGTGAATAAGGAAAAGTTAAGTTACTTGTTCCCGTAACATAAGAACTAGGGGTCACCAAATAAAATAAACAAGTAGCAGGTTTAAAGCAAACAAAAGGAAGTTTTTCTTCACACAGCGCACAGTCAACCTGTGGAACTCCTTGCCGGAGGATGTTGTGAAGATTAAGACTTTAACGGAACTGAAAAAAGAGTTAGATAGTTTCACGGTGGCTAGGTCCATCAATGGCTGTTAGCCAGAGGGAGCAGGGATGCTGTCCCTGACCTGTTTGTCAGAGGCTGGGAATGGATGACAGGAGAGGGATCACTTGATGATTGCCTGTTCTGTTCACTTCCTCTGGGGCTTGCGGCATTGGTCGCTGTTGCAGACAGGACACTGGGCTAGATGGACCTTTGGTCTAACCCAGTGTGGATGTTCTTATGAGCACTTCCACTGACTTATTTGCATGGCTGCCGGAGCCTTCCACCCTGTGGCCGACAGCCTGAGTTCTCGGCCGAGCCGCACCCCCTGTGCAGCGCTCTTGGCCGGAAACCCCAGCTCTCCAGCTGTAGAGCAGACCAAGTCCGAGAGGGGGAGGGCGGCTAGGGAATCGCAGGGTGTGTCTTGCCAGCCTGGTGCTGCGCTCGGAGGCACGGGGCTTTCAGCGAGGGTGTTGCTGGAAGCCTCCATGAACACGCCTCACCCCATCAGCTGCGCTTGCTTCTCCCCAGCCTGAGAACATCATGCTGCTGGACAAGAACGTGCCGAGCCCCCGCATCAAACTCATCGACTTTGGCATTGCTCACAAAATCGAAGCCGGGAACGAGTTCAAAAACATCTTTGGGACCCCAGAGTTTGTAGGTAAGAGGGGGACGGGGCGAGGGTGGTGCTTGGGTGGGGGGTTTTGCAGTGAGGGAAAACCAGGCTGGGCATTGGCTGGTGTGGTCCCCATGGAGGGGCAGGATGCTCTTCGGTAGGGAACTGGAGTGTAGAAGCCGGTGCCTGAGAAGAGCGCTGGGGCCCTACTTCCCTCGTTCCCCGCCTCGCCGCCAAAGAACCTACGACGACGTTGCCGCTGCGACTTGCGGGAACACCGGCAGACGCTGCCGTGCTGGGGGGGTCCCTGGAGTTCGCTGGCTCTGCCTGCCAGGAGCTGCCTCCGATCCTGCAGGCTGAACCCGTGTAGGGAGCTGCCGTGGGCTCCACCAGCTATGTGTCCGAGACAGCCCTGGGACCAAGAAAGCTGCTGGTGCAGCCCTGATCAGGGCAATATTTGGTACCTTTTCTCTTGGGCATGTCCAGTATCACCACAGCTCACGGGGCGAGGGCTTGAGTCCTTGCCCAAGGTGAAAGAAGCTGCTTGCAGTGGATTCTTCCTGCCCCATAACATCGTGTCTTTCTCCTTCTCCTTCTAAAGCCCCAGAAATAGTGAACTACGAGCCCTTGGGACTGGAGGCTGACATGTGGTGAGTAGACTGGGCTCTCCAACGGAAACACGGGCCCATCGTAGAACAGCTCTTGGCATGGGGCGGGGCTTTGGCCCAGTTCTTAGCGGGCAGGTGCTTGCATCCCCTCTCTGGTAGCCACCTGCCGGCGGATTCCTTCGATAGACCGAGAATGAAATGCGCCTGGAGACTGAGCTGCCATTTTTTGCTGGAAGGGAGTCCCCCTAAGCCAGAAGTGAGGTGTGCTGCGTGGGCAGTGTGAAGGAAGCAGGCCGCATGCTGCTCGGGCCGTACGCTGCCCATGTGCTGGCTTGCGGCGCTAATGTGCGTGTGGCGTGTTCTTGTAGATGAACAGGTTGCTACTGTCTGCCGGGCTGTCGGCTGACACTGGCCATCAGTCCGGGAGGAGGGAATTCTGCATCCGGGAGGCTGTTTGTGTCCCGAATCCCGGCAGTGTTGTGGCAGGCGCCTGCTGACCCCACTGCTGTCTGCTGCATGTCCCCATCTCATTCCCTCCCTTTGTCTTTTTGTCCTGCTCCGGTGCCTGTTTGTTGTCCCAGGTAATCACTCGATTCCTGGTTCTGTGATTCCTCCCTCGCTGAAGAGAGCAGGCCTTTCATTCCTGGTGGACCGCACCCATCTCTCTGGCTTGGACTGGCTGGTCTTGATGCCGCTAAATCGAGCATTTGGGGGGAGGGTCGGGTTTGTAGGCCTGGATTCAGGTTAGGCCTGTCATTGCTTGATGCCTCAGTGGGGCTCGGGTGACATGTGCATCCCGGAAGGTTCTAATGAAATAACCCAGCCCCGGATTCCCTGTTGTGGGCGAAGGTCTGTGCTGAGGGAACGGTGGAATCTTGGGGACAGCTGGCGGCAGGGTGGACCGGTCTGTCAGTATCACGTGCCCACTGGTAGAAAAACTAAAAGACTTAAGCCGGGGGTGAAGAAAGACTTGACTAAACATTGATCTTACATCCTCTCGCTCTTTCCTAGGAGCATCGGGGTCATCACATACATCCTGTGAGTATTATTCTCTCTCTATATGAATATGCAGGAGACAGTGTTGGATTCAGGACTCGAGGGTCCTATTCCCAGCTCTGGCACTGGGTCGCTGCCTTTCTCCCTCGGTGACTCTGGCCTCGGCAGCTGGAACCATGTTAGTTCCTCGGGGCGGGGTTGAGTGAGGCCTGCCGAATTGGTGTTTGGGAGCGAGCGGCAAGATTTGGCGGCGGCGTCTGATGGGACCTGTCTTCTCTCGCCCCACAGTCTCAGCGGCGCCTCTCCCTTCCTGGGCGAAACGAAGCAGGAGACGCTGACGAACATCTCCGCCGTGAACTACGACTTTGACGAGGAGTATTTCAGCAATACCAGCGAGCTGGCCAAGGACTTCATCCGGCGCCTGCTCGTCAAAGATCCCAAGTACGAGACCAGTCGGTTGAAACTCCCGGTGTGTTGTTGGCCATCAGTCAGCCAGAAAGGCTGTTTTCTCATGCCTGTAACCTCTCACTGCTGCTTATCTGCCATCCGAAGGCTCCAGTCTCTCTCTCAGTAGCCTCAAAGCAAAAGCAACTGCTCCTCCCCCAAGCCGCTCCAGGTGTGCGGGTTCCAAGGGAGCCGCTGGGCTGGTTATGGTGTCTCCCTGACTCGAGTAGCCGTTGCGGTAGCTCTGAAAGCCAGTTCCCCTCTTGTGGAATCCTGCACGGAGCAGAGCAGCTGGTTGGCGTTGGGTGGTGGTTAGGCCTGCAGGGCAGGAAGGGGGAATCGTGACGCGGTGCGGGAAGAAGGCAGCGGGCGGGAGGCTGGCGCTGGTTGGGATTCAAGCAGGGACTGCGAATAACTGGCCCATCTCTCTTGGCTGCGAATTTCGCCGGAAGCCTAGTGACCCGAGTGCCGAAAGCTCGGTCCAGCGGCTGTAGCCTAACGAACGGGCCTAATGTCATTGCAGGAAGCGGATGACGATTGCCCAGAGCCTGGAGCACCCCTGGATTAAGGTAAAAATACAGGGTTGGTCTGGCTTCCGTGTCCCAAAAGTATCAAACGGCGCAACGCCCCTGGACAGGCACCGCATGCCCTCGGCCCCCCCGGAGTCAGCCGCTCAGCTTGGTGTCTGAAAATTGCTCTGTCAACAGCATGTGGCCTTGCCCATAAGACAAGAGGCGTTTGCTTCTCGTTTCCCCCAGCGGCACGGAGAGATCATAGAATCCTAGGGCTGAAAGAGACCTCAGGAGTCATCGAGTGCAACCGCCTGCTCAAAGCAGGACCAACCCCAAACCAGCCAGGGCTTGGTCAAGCCAGGCCTTAAAAACCTCTAGGGATGGAGAATCCATCCCCTCCCTAGGGAACCCCTCCCAGTGCTTCCCCACCCTCCTAGGGAAATCGTTTTTTCCTAATATCCAATCTAGACCTCCCCCACTGCAACTTGAGCCCATTGCTCCTTGTTCTGCCATCTGTCCCCACTGAGAACAGCCTCTCTCCATCCTCTTTGGAACCTCCCTTCAGGAAGTTGAAGGCTTCAAATCCCCCCTCACTCTTTTCTTCTGTAGACTAAACAAGTCCAAATCCCTCAGCCTCTCCTCATAGGTCATGTGCTCCCGCCTCCTCCTCATTTTGGTTGCCCTCCGCTGGACTTTCTCCAGTGTAGCTGATGTAGCTGACTTGGTCTAGAAGAAGCTGATTCCTGCCTAAGTTTGAAGCATGGGTAGGGGAAAAACAATGGTGTGGAATTCTCTACCGGCAGTGGCGTGGGGGACCGGTGGCCACTTCTCCATGCGTATTTGTATGCCCCATGGTGGTAGTGGAACTTCAGCATGTGTGAGCTGGCCGTGAACCATGCACGGCGTATACACTGTGGCTACGTCTACACTGGCATGATTTTCCGGGAATGCTTTTAACAGAAAAGTTTTTCGTTAAAAGCATTTGCGGAAGAGAGCGTCTAGATTGGCACGGACGCTTTTCCACAAAAGCACTTTTTGCGGGAAAGCGTCCGTGCCAATCTAGACGCGCTTTTCCGCAAAAAAGCCCCGATTGCCATTTTTGCCATCGGGGCTTTTTTGCGGAAAACAAATCCGAGCTGTCTACACTGGTCCTTTTGCGCAAAAGGACTTTTGCCCGAATGGGAGCAGCATAGTATTTCTGCAAAAACACTGACAATCTTACATGAGAACGTCAGTGCTTTTGCGGAAATTCAAGCGGTCAGTGTAGACAGCTGGCAAGTTTTTCCGGAAAAGCGGCTGATTTTCTGGAAAAACTGGCCCGTCTAGACACAGCCTGTGAATGCAACTGCAGGGCTTGCTGTCGGGCTGTTCCAAGGCACAGCCTGGAGTGGGAGGGGAAAGGGATTGGCCCTGGAAGGTACCCGAGCACTGAATGTTCCCGTCTCCTCCTTGCAGGTGATCAAGCGGAGGAACGTCCGCAATGAAGACAATGGCAAGAAGCCGGAGAGACGGCGTCTCAAGACCACTCGGCTCAAGGAGTACACCATCAAGTCCCACTCCAGCATGCCTCCCAACAACACCTACATCAACTTCGAGCGCTTCTCCAAGGTGCTGGAGGAGGTGGCTGCGGCAGAGGAGAGCCTCCGGGAGATGGAGCGGAACAAGAAGTCCTTCCGGGAGGACATCGATGCCTTGCGCTCCATCTACGAAGAGAAGGAATCGTGGTACAAGGAGGAGAATGAGAGCATCAGCCAGGACCTGCGCCAGATCCGTCAGGAGCTGCAGAAGACAGAGGCCCTGAAAAAGCAGACCCAGGAGGAGACCAAGAGCACGTTGCTGGTGGCCAATGGGCTCAAACGGCGCTACCGGAAGCTGGAGAACCGCTACGAAACTCTGGCCAAGCAGGTGGCCTCAGAAATGAAGTTCGTGCAAGAGCTGGTACGGTCGTTGGAGCTGGAGAAGCTGCAGGGCGGAGAAGGGGACTGTAGCCTTCGCTAGCTTTATCCTCTTGAGTTGATCGCCAAGGTGGGATGGGGCCAGTGAGCTGGACAGAGTGGTGGGGAGATACCTTTGTCACGGCCTGCCCACTTGGGCGTCATCTGTTCACCAGGAGCCCAAGGGACTCTGTCTTCATGGCTTAAAATGGGAGTAGATTGCAGCAGCATTTAATATGTAGGAATGGCAGCCTGGGCACTACAACTCCCATCATGCAAAGCTTCTGATGGGAGCTGTTGTTGTCTGCTGAGCCCACTGCATGCTGGGACTTGTAGTCTCCCTCAAGTTGCCCCGCCATACGAAAGCTGAAGGCTTCAGTATTTATGGGTCAATCTCTGGCCAGCTGCCTGGTTTGGCAGTGGCTACTTTTCATCACTTGCAAGAGGGTCCAGTCTTTGTCCAAGGACCTGGGCTCTTCCTGACTCTGAAAGTTAGAATGGTCCACAAGTGAGTTCCTTAGTGTTCCTTTCTCCTCCTCCTCTGACCACCAGAGGCTGAGACGTGTCTTCTCACTCCCTGCAGCCATGGCTGTGACTGTCCGGACCTGGACTTCTAGAGCATCCCAGCAGTGGGAGCTGCTCCTGCAAATTCATTAGCTTCATGCCTAGCTGGGGGGAGAGACCAGCTGGTGTTCCCAGGTACACTAGCTGCACAGGGGGCTTGGAATGCCGGGGCCCTTGATCAATGTGTTGTCCAGACGTTGGCTCCTGACATGTTTGGCGAGCCAAGCCCTTTGGGAAAGGAGTTTCTAACCGGCCACTCTGGAACCTGGTTCTCCTGCTCTCCCGAGCTGGGCACCTCCTCTTCCCCACTATCCTTCGCCGGCGTGTGCGGTGGCTGCCTGTCGGTGCGCTCGCCGGTAGAGTCTCTTCCCGATCTGCAGGCTCCTCTAGACCTGTTGCCTCAAGCGCTCGGCACTGTGGCCTCTGGAGCTGCCTTTGTCGCTCAGCGCCCGCGTCGGTCACTCGGCATGCGCTGTGTTTGCAGGAGTGGGGGGAGGGCTTTTTTGCTTTGTAAGCTCTTCAGGCCACCTGCTGCTGGCAATGCATTTTCTTTCCATTCTGGGGAAGAGCTTTGGCTGAGAATTGGTCACCCTGCGATAATCTGAACCGTTGAGATTAGCGCTGCCTCCCGTCGCGCAGTTACTAGCTGTAACCCGTGGGTCTGGGGGGTGCGGGCTTGCTTCGGTGCTTCTGGGCACCATTCCCAGCAGCACAGAGCAGGGGGGCCGGGGGGGGGGGGGGGAGGGGGGGGGGGGGGGAGAGAAACTCTGGAAGGTCTCTTTAATACCAGGCCCACCTCGCCATGATCCTTGCTCTTTTCCCAAAGTTGACTTTGTACCTCCCTGAATCCTGGCTGCAAAAAAGGCTGGCTGGGCCTTCCAGAGCCAGTGCTGGGTTGTGGAATTGGAAACCCATTGGAGCACTGAGTCCTTTCTCCCTAATGAGGGCAGAGTTTGGCCTTCTGCTGCTACGCTCTCCCCCCGAGAGCCTGCATGTCAAGCACCTCGGTTGGTCGGAGCCAGGCGAGCCCTGGATCCAGGAGGACAAATTCCCGAGTTTGCTGCTGCTCAGCCGGCCGAGTATCTTGCACTGCAGCAGCTGCCGGGAACGCGGCTGCCTGTGTCAAGTCCCCACGCCTGGTATCTGCATCTCCTGCCTGGGATGGTCCTCCCAGAACCATCCCCCTCTCTGCAGGAAGCGTCTTCAGTGCCCGAAGCAGCTGGATGCCTCCCAGCGTCAGCCTCTGGCTTCTCTTCTCCCTCCTCTTGGAACTTGGTGCTGCTTGGCCCCGAGCCCTCTTGGGAGTTAGTGCAGCCTCTTTCCTTGTGTCCTCTTGGCCCAATAGGAATCCCAGCGTCACGGGAGCCAGAGCTGGGAGCGAGCCACGAGCAGGCAGCTGGAGTCGGCAGATGCAATGCAGGTTCTTCATTGCGGCCTCTTCCCACCGGCAGAACAGGCTGTCTGACATTGGGCCCAGTGCCTCAGACCAGAGTCGCTGGCCTGGACCATTCGGGTCTCCCCTGACTCCTGCTTCTTGTTCTGTGTTCCCGCCTGCGGCGTGTCACTGCCCAAACCTCCGCTCTCCTGCCCGAGTGGCTGATTCAGTGTTTGGCCCTCTAGGGCCTAATCCCGTTGCACGTTTCTCCCCAGCCTGCTTCTTACAGAAGCCGCTTGTCAGTGCTTGGCCCTTTTCTCGCCTAGCCCCCGCTCTAGTGTTGGGTGCTGACAGGGCCTTTGCAGTTTCTTGACCTCTGTTTCCCATCTCCCTGCACGTGGCCAGTTTGTTCCTCCTGCTTGAAGGGCCGCCAGTCTCTGCTGCTTTGATTTGTCACTTCCCGGTAATTATTCCCCTCACGCCTTCCCAGGGACCTGGGAGCACTTTGCAGAGACCAATTAAAGCCTGTGGGCAGAATCTGGGTACGATTTTAGAGGCGAACTGAATTGCACAGTCAAGTCACTGACGCGTGGGAACAGAACCCAGGAATCCCGACTTCTGTCCGCATCTCTCCTCACTAACCAGACCTCCTGCCCTTGAGTGCAACCACGTTTCTACCTCCGCAGTCCACGCCAGTTTAGGGCTGTTCTGTGGCTTCTTACCCAGCCAGCTTTAACTTAGTATGTTGTCGTCGGTGAAATGTTTGCTGTCTTGATGCTTGTACTGACAACTTCTTTGAGTCTATAGTGTGCCTTTAATTTCAGTTTCCCAGACTTTGACCCAAAGACCTACCACTGGTCTTCAACTCCAGTTCCAATCCATTTCCTTTCTTGGCTTCCTTCCCCTGTCCTAGCTGCGAGTTTGCTCTGTCCAGCCGCCCAACGCAAGGCCACATCTGCATAGAGACTGGTGAGGGAAGAAACCTTCTCTCAAACTGGAAAATCAGGCTGCAGACGTGGCGTGTGCAGCTTGTTTGGGTTTCTAGTCTGTGGGCTCTGGCGTGGGGCGGGGAAGAATGTGAAGTATGTCCTGGATTTTCTTGCCTTTTGTGCTAACGGCGTCATCGATCCCGCCGGGGAGGAAGCAGCGAGGAATTTCTTGCCTGCCTGGCTTTTCGCTGTGGCTGCATGAGCTCTAAAGCTGGTGGCTGTGTTGCTCGAGAATCCCTTTTCAGCTGCTCTCTAAAATCCCCCCCGCCCCACGTCTGTGCTTAAAGGGTGAGACCATCTATGACCAAAGACTTTGAATCTCACAGGGGCCCGATTCTTGATGTTGGCAGATACATTCCAGTCCTGTGGATGTCACTGGGAATACGGGGTCGCTTGGCACGTCCCAGGATCGGGCTCGACTTCTGCAGAGGGTGTAACTTAAACTCTCTGCCCTCGTGTCGCTTGTTGTCCAGCTATGTAACCCGAGAGGGAGCAGGACTCTGGTGAGGGCTGTCTCCTGGGTATGGCTGGCTATCACAGCAGCTATGCCTAGAGATCTCTCCAACATTCTCTTTACCCAGCCGAAAGGTTTGGCCTTCACACTGCAAAACGAAAGAGCAAGAAAATGCCTAGCAGAGAACACAGTGGCTGTCGCTACCCGGGCAGCAGCAGTGTGTATGGTGCACATAGGCTATTCTGCTTGTGTTCCCCTTTTCTGTGCCATAGCTGCAGAGGTCACGGCTGTGAGTCGAAAGGCAGCCCAGTGCTGGAAAAGCGTGCAGCAGTGAGGGCTGTCATGTGCCTCTTGAACTCGGAGCTGTATTGTCCACCTCTGAGATTTAAAAAAAAAAAGTGTGTTTGTGCCAATCCAAGTCAAAAGCCCCACTGCATGTCATGTAACCCAGCCCCTAACTTCCAGCTTGAAGTGGGCGCCTTTCTGGGGGCACCTTTGAAGCGAGCTCGTTCTAGTGCTGCGGAAGTGTTTGTGGATGAGGAGGGCCAGGTCTGAACCTGGGCATGTTCCTCTCTCGGCCTGGTGAGATGCGCAGCGCATCAGAGGACCCTGATACGCTGGGACCGGATCTGCACCAGTCGCATTTTCTTGGCGTTTTCCTTGCCTGTGCCGTGTGATCTGCAAGTGTCCTTTCCATGTCGACTGTTGGTTCTCAGGGGCTGTCGCAGGGAACCTAGCAGCCGCTCCTGTATCTTCCTGGTGTTGGAATAACCTTTCCCCTGAAGCTGGAGAAAGCAGGTGGCGGTGCGGGTGGGATGGAGGGAGGCGAGTGTGAACTACCATATCAGAGGCAGGGTTTGCCCACCGTCTGCTCTCAAGCTGCTTGGGTGAATTGGGAGCCCTCTGAACACACTGCCCTGTGTGTATTACACTGCAGCAGCCTCTGCTGCCCCTTGAGCAAGGATCGGCTTCTCAGGCCTTCCCAGGAAAGTCCTTAGCCCGGCCCTGATGCTGCGCACAGGTGGCAGCGTGATGAAGGGCTTGAGGAGGGTGACGGGTGGGCTCGAGGAATCCTGGCGCTTGTCATTAGCGTGACAGTGGCGCTGCTAGAAACCGTTCTGCGGGACCAGGTCGTCATTCTGCCTCGGGTTCTCCAGGGGAAAAGCTGGGAAGGAAATGGTGGTGCCGTTGCTGGGGGCGCGGAGTTCATGGGTTTGCCTCGGGGGGGGGGGGAGGGAGAGGAGAGAGAGAGGAGAGAGAGAGAGAGAGAGAGTGTGTGTGTGTGTGTGTGTGTGTGTGTGTGTGTACTTCTCAGCAACCGGGTCCTGGGGGGAAAAGACGAGAGGAGGTGGCTGCCCCCTGCAGAGGACCTAGGATGGTGGTGGGGTGGGGGGTGCTCCGGCTGTCTTGGTGAGCGAGGAAGGTGCCTGCATGGGGGAGCGAGAGCCTCCCTGGCCCCCCGGGGCTCTGGGCTGCCTTGTCGCTGAGCGTTTAAGTCCCTTCATTGATGGTGGGAAGTGGAGCTCGGGGGCCTGCTAGCAGCCTGGGCCCTGGCTACATCCCTGACGCTTGTGCTGAAGGGGAACCGAGCTGGGCAGCCTGCAGTTGCTGTGTGGCTACTTTCCTGGGCCAGATGGTGGTGGGTGTGCCGGGGGGGGGGCCCGGCTAGAGCAATGCAGTTGGCCGGCAGTACCACTGGTGTCTCTGGCGTGGGTGGAAAGGAGGGCTGGAGTACAGCTCAGCCGCAACCACGAGCAGCCAATCCCCATTCAGCTTTGCTCGAAAGGAGCCGGGGGTTGACCAATCACTGACTCTCGCTGTCATCCGTGTTCACACCGTGCCCACTAGGCTCCTGGCTCCTGTTCTGTGCCAAGTCCTCCTGCCTGTAGCAGGGAGGTGTATTAACCTTGCTCGAGGCCTGTTTTTATCAGTGACACTGTGCTCTGAGCTGCGCCAGGGCCAACAGGTCGCCCCAGCCTGTCTTTATTTGAAAAGAATAAAGATTTCTGTATCAGCTGGCTGCGGTGTTGCCTTTTGTTGGGACGCGGGGGGTCAGGAACCTCTCTCTAGAGGCGGGAGCAAAGTAGCCTCAGCAGGGAAAGCTTATTAAACTGCTTCTTGCCTCCAGCCAGCTTGGTGATGGTAGAGCACCAGGGAGGGGTGTAAATAACTATTTGAATGGGTAACTAGTTAAATGATGAAAATTCCACTGGTTAATGCTGGAGCACTGATGCAGAGCCCCTGGGGTTCTGCCAGGGTTGCAGTTCAACTGCCCCTGTGGAGCAGGGATCCTACCCTGTGGGCTGGCCCAGTATGGGTGGTCCTGGCAGGCGGGCGGGCTGTCTGCTGGGTTTTGGCCAAGTCTGGTTCACCGGTTACCAGGTGAGCGTGCCAGTAAGCCTAATACTTACCAGGTAACCAGTTAACCTTTTACCTACGTATCGCTATTACAGTGCCCTACGTGGCGTCCACTTCCTCGCATCCATGGGATTGCAAACCCCTCTTCCCCCAATGTGCCCCATAGCGGCCAGGCGCTGTTCTGTGGGGGAACACAGGCCTTTCTTCTCCCGGGCTGGGAGGCTGGTCCCCCTCTCTGTGCCCTCTCTTCACACCGTTTTGAACCCCTCTGCCTCCGCCAGCTGAGCCTCAGCCAGATTTCTGCAGGCGGGAGCGCTCAGCCCTTCAGAACTTTGCAGGTTGAAATTAAAGTTGTCGGTGTCTGGCCCCTGCCCCACGGGGCTGATCTAATGAGAAACAAACCTACTGCAGCTCTGCGAGAGGAACTCCCTAAGCCCGCCTGATCTTGTCTCTACAGCCACTGCCCCCCAGGCTAACCTTTGTACTTACCTGGGTGTGAGAGTGAACCTCCCCCCTGCCCACGACACCCTCATACCCTTTCTGCACAGGGTCTGCATCCTGCCTGGGCTTGCCAAAGGAGACAGCCTGGGTGCTGCCCAAGCCCCCCCGTGGGGAAAAAGAGAGCGAGGGATTCACTTGTTCCATGCTCCTCTGCCCATGCTGGTCTCCAGAGCAGCAGGGCCTGGTGAGGATTAGGGGAGCATGAGAGGGGGGGGCTGAGCCTAGGCTGGACTTCCATAAGAAGTGGTGCACACGCTCTGCAATGCGGGACAGGCCGGCTTCCACTAGAGGTCACTGGTCTCCCTTTTTAAAGACCAGGCCTGGCCTTTGAGGCTCCAGTTCTTGGTCTTTGCTGGAGACCGGGTGGCCCTGATGCTGGGGTGTCTGCAGGGCTTTGGCCTCGCCTGCTGCTAGTGGGCGGGGTGGGGGGGAGGCCTGCGTCCTGGGGTCCTTCCCTACACACTGCAGCAGCATGAGCTGGAATGTGGGGGTCAATGGGGGAGGGGGGAATATCCTGCTGGGATAAGGGACCAGCTGAGACTCATTCCAACTGGTGGGAGAGATGGAAAAACCTCCCTGTTGCCTCTCTCAGCGCCTCCCACCGCTTCCCGCTTCCCCGGCCATCCCCTCCAGCTACTGCACTCGGAGCAGAGGGGGCCCTGCCCTGCCCTGCCTCTGGGTGGGGCTGCCTACATGGGGCTGCTGGGTGGATTCTTCTGGGGGAGAGTTTGCTTTGCTGCCTGCTCCCTCCAGGGCGGCTGCTGGGGCCGTCCACAGCCTCCAGGAACGCAGCTCACGCAGCCACAAAGAGACCTTCCCTCCTCCTGCTCCTAGGGTCTAAACACCCAGGCCTGAGTCAGCCCCCAGCCGCTGCCATGGAAACACCCCCTGACGGCGGTCGAAGGCCTTTCTTGCGCTGCTGGGGGGCTGGCAGGGTGGAGTGGGGAGTGGGGTGGTGACTGTTCATGACTTGTGCTCTGGTCAGAGCTTTTGATGAACCATCCTGGGGTGTGATCGGTTGGGGCTGGGGAGTTCAAAGTCTTGAGCCCTCTGGTTTGGGCACGTAGATACCCAGGGGCTATCTAGCATGTTGGCGGCGGGGGGCGGGTTCCCTTGCCTGCAGAACCCCAGGCTGAAAGTGGGGCTGAGTCTCAGCCAGAGTCTGTGTGTCATGGCCTGTCAGGTTTAACTGTTGGCTGGCTACTGAGCCTGCCTGGGCAGCGAGGGGCTGGCCAAGGGCAAAGAGCTGTCAGTCCAGCTGAGCGCTGCTAGTCACAGGGCCGGGGGAAGGCACGCTCCCGCTCTAACAAGCTGAGCCGGGGACTGGCTGGGGACACGGGCTATGTCCACACTGGCAGGTTCTTGCGCCAGAACGACTGTTCTTCCGCAGAGCGTCCACACAGCCCGCCCGCTTTGGCGCAAGATGATTTACAGCAAAGCGTGGGAAGAGAGGGCTTCTTGCGCAAGAGCGACGCTCTTTTCTAACACGCGTGATCTCTCTTGTGCAAGAGGGCAGTGTGGCTGCGTGGCAGCGGTTTCTTGTGCAAGAAACCCCTATGGCTAAAATGGCCGTCAGAGCTTTCTTGTGCAAGACAGCATCCACGCTGCCATGGAGGCTCCTGCATAAAAGCACATGGCGATGTGGACGTGTTCTTGCGCAAGAACTTGCCAGTGTAGGCAAAGTCAGAAGGTCCAGGGTCTGTTCCTTGAGCTTCGAGAGAGACTGGGTGAAGGGGGAAGGTGATAAGAAACTTTCAAAATGGAGGCAGGAGCCTGAATCTCATTGTGCTCCAGCCAGCCTCAGGCCCCTCAGAAAAGGGGTTTGAGGTAAAACTTCTACAAGTGATTAGTAATTTGCAGGGGGATGTCTCAGGGGGCTGATTTTCTGCTGCCACCTGCCAATCAGGGCCACTTATGGTGTTGTGGGTGAGAAAATACCAGGCAATTTGGAAAATAATTTAGGCTCCTACATCGGATGCTTTGGCAGCTCTACCCCTCAGCCTGTGTGTGCCTCTGTTTTCCTTTTCTATGCACCTCACTTCTATGCATAGAGAGTACACTTATTAAGTTTGCAGATGATACCAAGCTGGGAGGGTTTGCGACTGCTTTGGAGGATAGAGTCATACTTCAAAATGATCTGGACAAATTGGAGAAATGGCCTGAGGTAAACAGGATGAAGTTTAATAAAGACAAAAGTGCTCCACTTAGGAAGGAACAATCAGTTTCACACATTCAGAATGGGAAGTGACTTTCTAGGAAGGAGTACGGCAGAACGGGATCTAGGGGTGATAGTGGACCACAAGTGGCTAAATATGAGTCAACAATGTGATGCTGTTGCAAAAAAAGCAAACGTGATTCTAGGATGCATTAACAGGTGTGTGGTGAGCAAGACACGAGAAGTCATTCTTCCGCTCTATTCTGTGCTGATTAGGCCTCAGTTGGAGTATTGTGTCCAGTTCTGGGCACCACATTTCAAGAAAGGTGGAGAAATTGGAGAAGGTCCAGAGAAGAGTAACAAGAATGATGAAAGGTCTAGAGAACATGACCTATCAAGGAAGACTGAAAGAATTGGGCTTGTTTAGTTTGGAACAGAGAAGACTGAGGGGAACATGATAGTGATTTTCAGGTATCTAAAAGGGTGTCACAAGGAGGAGGGAGAAAACTTGTTCTTCCTGGCCTCTGAGACTAGAACAAAAAGCAAGGGGCTTAAACTGCAGCAAGGGAGGTTTAGGTTGGACATTAGGAAAAAGTTCCTAACTGTCAGGGTGGTCAAACACTGGAATAAATTACCCAGGGAGGTTGTGGAATCTCCATCTCTGGAGATATTTAAGAGTAGGTTAGATAAATGTCTGTCAGGGATGGTTTACACAGTACTGGGTCTTGCCATGAGGGCAGGGGACTGGACTCAATGACCTCTTGAGGTCCCTTCCAGTCCTAGTATTCTATGATTCACCACCTTGTAGGGGCGCCCTAAGGATAAGTATATCCCGGACTGTGAGGCACTCAGCAATCCAACTGGCAGAGGCCATATGCCCGCAATGCTGGGCTGGACACACCGGCTTCCTCCATGAATTATTCCTACTTCCTATCCAGCACTTTTGTCTGTCAATCTCAATGTGCTGCACAAAGTAGGGCTGTATCATTATCCCCTTTGACAGTGGGGGAAACTGAGGCACAAGATGGGGCAGTGACTTGCCCCAAGTACCGCAGCAGGCCAGCGGGGGAAAGAGGAGTGTCTCAAGTGGCCATCCCCTTCTCAGCTCTGATTTTAAGGCCCTTGGAAGTGGGGAGTGTTGGGGTTGGTGGCAGAGGCGCAACTAGCTGTCCTGGGGGGGGGGGGGCATGCAAGATGTGACTTTGGGCCCCCTCCTCTCACAGCTCGCCTCTTAGCTAGTGTTAATTATTTCCCCCCCCTCTTCTCAGTATATTAGAGGGATTAAATAAGTTTGCATAGTTTTAATTGTGCCTAGTATTTCATTTCAAGACAGGGTGAAAGTAACTGAAGTTTCTTACAGGTACTGTTGTATCACGTTGGGGGGTGTGATAGACAGTGCCTGTGGGGTAGGTGGAGAGTAGGGAGGCTCAGGACAGAGAGTCAGAGCAGGGGGCTCAGGGCAGGGAGGTTGGGGGTGGGGGAGGTCAGGGCAGGAGGCTGAGGGGTTTAAGGGTGAGTGCGGAGGAAAGGGGTAGGGCACCATTCTGGGAGGGGTGGGGGCTGCAGCTGCACATACCGAGTCGCTGCTGCTCTTCCCCTTCCCCTGAGGGCCAGGGAGTGAAGGGAAACGCACAGCCTGTGTAAAGTCTCCTCTGCCCTGGCCTGGGCCGTCGGGAGCGAGAGGAAGGTGCACACGCGGCGCGCTTCCCCCCCGGCTCCCTGCTAGTCCAGGGACGGGAAGAGCAGCAGAGTTTTGGGGCCCTGCCTGCCCCCAGCTGCACTCCTGGCTGGTGGGGCTCACGTGCTGGAGCTGGGTGGGCAAGAGGGGCAGAGTTCTACGCATGGCTGGCTTGTTTGAGAGGCTGCTGCTGCTTTGGCCTGTGTGTGGCACGTGGGGTGTCTGT
Source organism: Pelodiscus sinensis (assembly GCF_049634645.1). Classification (NCBI taxonomy): domain Eukaryota; kingdom Metazoa; phylum Chordata; order Testudines; family Trionychidae; genus Pelodiscus; species Pelodiscus sinensis. Next base: position 21,975,943 of record NC_134729.1, on the reverse strand, counting down.
CTCCGTGGCCGTCCCGCCTGTGCAGGAGGAGGTAGCTCTGCCTTGCTCCCCGCTCCGCCTCACATGCCCCTGAGAGCTGGGGCTCCGCTTGGCTCTCTCCTGGTGCTGGACAGCCGTGGGGGTTGGGAGGCCGTGCAGGCTCCGAGTGAACCTCCCTGTGCGCCTCAGTCACCCGCAGGCTGCCCTGGGGCATGTGCGGATCCACTGAGCAGGGCAAAAAGGCGGGAAGACACAGACACGTGGCTGTTAGGTCTCAGTCTGCAAAACCTCCGGGTGTGATTCGCATTCAGAGCCCCCGGGGGAGACCCAGGGGGTGCTGGACCGGTGCTGGGCTCTTCCCCTGGAAGGTCCGATTGCTGGAATGGGAACTTGTTTATATTACAAAACCTAAATTGGGGATTTAAATTGGCCCTGACCACTTAATGCTACCGAATCCCCAGGTGAAAGCTTCCCTGAAGAGTTCAGATGTTTGCAGCTGCCCCTTCCAAAATGATTTGTCACCTGGGCGAGGCTGAGATTGGGATTTCTTTGTGCTTGGTGCCGTAGGGACCCTTCCTGCCCAACGAGCTTCCAGCCTCAATACCTCTAGGGTGGGCTGGGAAGCAGGAACAAGAGGAGCAAGTGACCAGCCGACAGTCACGTACTGCATTGGCGGGAGAGACTCCAGCATAACTGCTTCTTGGTGCGGCGCTACTAGGCCACGCTGCCTAACCATTTCAGTGATGAGGTCTGTTGCATCTACAAGGAGCAGTCCCATGGCACTTTGACTCGGGGGTCCCGAGGTTGCTGGAGTCGTTTTGGCCCATGGTAGTTTCGGGAAGATGATTCTCTCTTCTGTGCTGACCTTTCGGCCTGGGTGCAATGTCTCCCAGGTCCTGACAATCCTGCCCACAGTGCAAGGGGGAGCATCCAGCTCCTCTCTGCACGTACCTCAATCGGCTCTTTGCCCCAGCCGGGCAGACTGAGCCATTCCCCGTCTGTGCCTTGCCGGGATGCTCAAGGGATTTTGCCCAACCCTCAAACCCAGGGCCAGGCCCAGTGCATGTAAGAAACCCACTCACACCTCTGCGGGCTGACCACGTGAAATCCTCCCCCTTTGGCTGCCGTGTCCCCATGTCTGTCTGCTCCCCCCACCCCCCAGCTGCCCCTGGAGCCTGCCTTCGCTTTCGTGCCACATGCTGCTCAGGCTCAGCTGAACGTCAGCCAGCCGGGATAATGCCTGGCTGAGATCTCGCACCAGGAGAGAGCAGGGCTGTGTCTACACTGAACCCGCTAGGCTCAGGACTAAAAGGTGAGGAAAGACTTTTCAAACCGCCCAGGCCCTGCAGAGAGAGGGAAGAGACAGGTGCAGGGCTCTGGTGCATGGTGAGCAGCTTGTTAATGCCTCAGTCCTGTGGCCCCTCTTCTGAGGCAGAGCCAGATACAGCCCTGGGCCCAAGGAGCGTCCTCCATGTCCCACCGGCCCCAGGCTGTCTTGCAAACCAAGCCCGGTTCCCCTGGTTTCTTCCTCCTCTCTGCAAATCCAGATGATCTCCAGTAGGTGGCGTATCCGAGCCGTCTCCCCACTGAATTAGATGCAAATTCATCCAGCCTCTGCCTCTGGATGTACAAATACTTATTGGATAGTCGACCGGGTGGTTGACTAGTCGCTTCTCTCCTCCCCCCCCCTCCTTATGCTACCTTGCGGGGGAGGGGGAGGGAAGAGGAGCAGGTACTTCAAAGCAGCAGCGCCGCATGGAGCCTGGGGCTGGACCCTGGGCTCCACATGGCACTGCTGCTTTGAAACGCCACGTGCAGCCCGGGGCCAGCTGGGGTGTCCCCAGGCTGCACGCAGTGTTTCAAAGCAGCAGCACTGCATGAGTCTGGGGTCAGTGGGGGAGTCCCCAGCTGATCCCGGGCTCCACATGGCGCATTCGCCTTTAGGCTGTTGCTACACTTCAAAGGCAGAGGCGCCTTATGGACTAATCGAATCGTCAATGCAAAATGCATTGATGATTTGATTAGGCAGTTACTCGCAATGCAACATCCCTAATGCAGAGCACTCAGGGCCGGCCTGGCCCTGCTCGTGTGGAAATTGAGGATGAAACTCCCATGGAGTACGGCGGTGGAGTGTTCGCAAATCCCACTTCCTCTTCATGCCCGGTGGCCCCCAGAAGCGCCTCTTTGGACCTGGCCTGCTGGAGCCAGCTTCCACTGCTGCTGACTCCCAGCCGCTTAGGGGCCGGACATTCTGCAGTGGCTTTCATCCCCAAAGGGCCAAACTGCCCTTGACCAGGCTGGGAGCAGGAGCTGGCCTTTTATTTCACCTCCATAAAACCCAGTGGCTGTGTCTAGACTGGCAAAAGTGCTTTTGCGGAAAAGCGTCTGTGCCAATCTAAGACGCGCTTTTCCGCAAATACTTTTAATGGAAAACTTTTCCGTTAAAAGCATTTGCGGAAAATCATGCCAGTCTAGACGTAGCCGGTGTGTGTGTCCCCACTTGGCCAGCCCAGAAACTGCACTCCCCTGCCCCCACTGCGGTTCCTTGGAGGGCCCATGAAACGAGGGCCTTGGTCTTCCTTTGCAGCTTTGGACATGGGATGGATGAGGGACGTGACATCCCACCCAGAAGCTGCTTGGTACCCGCGGCTGTTCTGCAGGGGACGGCTGGGGTGAGCAACTGAGTGGCTACTGATCAAAAGGCAAATGTCTGGGATGGTTTAGATGTGTGGGAGAGGGCCAGAGACTGGAGGAGGTTCCTAGAGGGAAAGGAGAACCCGTGGATTATTTATTACCGGGAAGGGGGGAGGATGCATTGCTGACTGGGCTCTCCTGGCTCCACTCCCACTCTGTCTCGGACACTGAAGCCAATGAGTGTTCCTGTTAACTTCAGTGGGGTTTGCACAAAACCCAGCATGCCCTGGGGCAAGTCACTTCTCCTCTCCGAGCCTTGATCCCCAGAGGCCTGCATCCTGTGTGGTGATTTTCACTGAGTCCCCCGCATGGCTGTAAATGGAGACATCAGGTGCCACGCAAGGGGGAACCAGGCCGGGGTGGGGGTGGCGTCTGTGAGGGCTGCGAATGCTTTGGAAGTGAGCTGGGCTAAGATTGTTAATGCCCTGCTCACAATAATGTGGGAACTCTTGATCTGGAGATGTGGAGAAGTTGGAGAGGGTCCAGAAATGAGCAACAAAAATGGTGACGTATCTAGAAGATATGAGCTATGAGGGAAGGCTGAAAGAATTGGGCTTGTTTAGTTTCGAAAAGAGAAGACGGGGGGGACATGATAGCAGCTTTCAAGTACCTAAAAGGGTGTTACAAGGAAAAGGGAGAAAAATTGTTCTCCTTGGCCTCTGAGGATAAGACAACAAGCAATGGGCTTAAACTGCAGCAAGGGAGGTTTAGGTTGGAAGTTAGGAAAAACTTCCTGTCAGAGTGGTGAAACACTGGAATAAATTGCCTAGGGAGGTTGTGAAATCTCCATCCTTGAAGATATTTAAACGCAGGTTAGATAGATATCTATCAGGGACGATGTAGATGGTGCTTGGTCCTTCAGTGAGGGCAGGGGGCTGGACCTTATGACCTCTCGAAGTCCCTTCCGATTCTTGTAGTCTTTGATCCTATGATCTTCATGAGCAAAGGGATCTTGTTCCGGGGATCTTGTCTGTAGGGGTGCGTCTAGATTACATTTTACTTTCGAAAGAAGATATGCAAATTTGGCGGGAATTTGCATATTTTCTTATGAGCACTTTTTCGAAAGAGTTTTTTTCGAAAAAGCAAGCAGTCTAGATGTGGTTCTTTCGGGGGGGGGGAAACCTTTTTTCTAAAGAACCTATAAACCTCAACTTTTGAGGAAGAAGTTTCTTTCGGGGAAAAAAAGAGATTTTTTTTTGAAAGAACTGCGTCTAGACTGTTTGCTTTTTTGAAAAAAACTCTTTCAAAAAAGCGATCGGAAGAAGATATGCAAATTCCTGCCAAATTTGCATATCTTCTTTCAAATTAAAACATAGTCTAGACGTGCCCTAGGGAATCTCTTTCCTAATCATTGTCATCCAGGGCTGACTTGAACCAGCCCCCTGGTTTAAATGGACCCAAGCTTTTGGGGATGGTGGCAGGTCAGAATTTGGACCTTTGGTCTGGTCTACACTGGGAGTTTAGGTTGGATGCAGCTCCCAGCTGCTATTATTAGCTGGTTCCTTCCCCTTCTCTCTTCCCCACACAGCCCCACAACCCGACCTGCTTCAGCAAGGGGATGAAAAGCGTTTCCATCAGCAGCCCTGAGTGCCCCAATCCCCAAAGTTGCTGGTGGGGATTGGGAAGGGGCAAGGGATAAAGGCCTGAATGTAGAAGACCATCAGCAGGCCATGGAGTCTGGGGAACAATTGGGCTATGTCTACACTGGCGGGTTCTTGCACAAGAACGTCTTGCACAAGAACACGTCCCTAGTCCCTACGGCCATATGCTTTTGTGCAAGAGCATCCATGGCAGTGTGGACGCTCTCTTGCACAAGAAAGCTCTGGTGGCCATTTTAGCCATTGGGCTTTCTTGCACAAGAAACCCCTTCCGTGCATCCACACTGCCCTCTTGTGCAAGAACTCTTGTGCAAGAGGGCTTACACTTGTTAGAAAAGAGTGTAGCTCTTGCGCAAGAAGCTCTGTCTTCCGACGCCGTACTGTAAATCTTCTAGCACAAGAGTGGGCGGGCAGTGTGGACGCTCTGCGAGTTCTTGTGCAAGAACCCGCCAGTGTAGACATAGCCCTAGAGAGTGAAACTAGAGAACTGGGAGAGGTGACTCAGACACAGGACTCCTTCCGGGTTGTTGGCTCCTGCCTCTGTTTGACCTGAATGCTGGGATGAAAACAGGGCCTGGGTGGAGGCTGGGGTTAGGGGTTAGAGTTCTTGATCTTGTGTGTTTGCTTTCTCCCTGGTGATTTGATTGAACCCACACTGCTGTGCATCTAGGGCCCGCGTCAGTCTGACAGACTATCACCCAGGTCCCGCAAGGAACCCTGATGTAGGTGTCCTTGTAGGTGTCCCGGAGTCCATGATGGGACTGAGGAATAGCGCCGCTGGCATGTGTCAGATGCAGAATCAGCTAGAACAGGGCGGTGGGTTTGGGTTAAAGTCGCGTCGATGGGCCGCGCACAGTGAGTTCACATGCCCGGCAGCCGTGCTCTAAAGCTGTTAATCACGTCTTATGCAGGGAAGAGGTGGGTGAGGTAACATCTTTTAGTGCAGCGCTTTGCAAACTTTTTTTTCCTCATGACCCAGTTGAAGAAAACTGGGACTCCCCACAGTTATGTCTTTTGTCTAGAGTGTGGGCTCTGGGGCGAGGGCGGGGATGAGAGGTTTGGGGTGCAGAAGGGGGTTCTGGGGTTGGGGGGCTCATGGGATCGGGGTGCGGGGTTCAGGTGTGGGTTTACCTGCGGTGACTCCCCGTCAGCGGCACAGTAGGGGATCTAAGGCAGGTACCTTGCCTGTCCTGGCCCGGCGGGATGCCCTGTGCCCCAGAAGAGGGTGTGTCCGGCTCCTAGGTGGGAATGCACGTGGTTCTGCGCATTGAACTTGCCAACAGGCACTGCCCCCCAGCTCCCATTGGCTAGGAACCGGCCAATGGGAGTGCAGCACTGGTGCCTGGGGTGGGGTCACCATGCAAAGCCCCATGGCCTCTCCTCTTAGGAGCTAGACCAGCTGCTGGCTGCTTCCAGGCCTCAGGGCAGCCCTGAAAACTGGGCACCTGGCAACCCGACATGGCACCTGGACACAGAACCTAAAAACAGGGTTGTCCTGAGAAATCTCAGCTGGGTGCCCTGGAGGGCCGGACACTTGTGCTTGTCAGCACGTGGGCAGCTGCTCTCTGTCTGTGGCTTTGTTCCTTCGCTAGACGGGGCTGGCAGCTGATGGGAGCGTGACTGCTGTGATAAAAGGCTACATGCTCCAAATAGCTCATGCAGTGAGGGGTTTGCATAGCACAAGGGCATGACTCACTGCCAGGGACGGACCCGAGCCAGGCCTGTCGGATCAGGGCCTGCTGTCGCAGTGGGGGTGCCCCTGTCCCCACATTCTGGTTCGGGCCCAGAGCGATTTAAAAATCTGGCTCCCCTCTGTTGTGTGGGACCTTCCTTGTGGTCACCCCATTGTCCTTGTGGGAGGCCGAGTCCCGTCAGCTGTTTCACTAGCTGGGATCAACTAACCGATATTGGTCCCCATGCTTCAGGGCATCCCTTGCGGTGGGTCAGGAAAACACTTCTTCCCTGCTGTGACAACGAGGGATGGAAAAGACCTTCTAAGTCAGGGGCAGGGAACTTTTTGGGGGTCAGGGGCTGCTGACCCACAGAAAAATCAGTCAGGGGGCACACAAAAATGAGAAAAAAACCCACCAATCCCACTTCAGAGCTTAGGGAGGGGGCCTAGGCTAATGGATTTTGTGGGTCCCCCTACACTCTGGGGTGTGGCTAGAAATGAGGAGTTCAGTGTGGATAGGAGGGAGCTGCTGGGAAGTGGGCATGGGGAGTGGGGTTTGGGCAGAAGGGAGGGTGCCGGAGTGGGTTGGGGGGTCTGGGAGGGTGGTAGGGTGCAGGAGCGGAGTGGGGTGCGAGGTCTGGGCAGGAGGGGGCCATAAGGCTTGAGCACCAGTTCCCCAATGCTGGGAGGGGGGCCCCGAGCCTCAGGGGCCGGATCCTGGGAAACCAGGGGCCAGATCCAACACCTGGGCCGTAAGTTCCCCACCCCTATTTTAAGTCACCCACCCAAGCTGCTCCCACCCCTAAAACTCTCAATGTGTGGATGGACCCTGCAGTGGATCAGCCTGGCCTTTGTCCAGCTGACATTTAAATGTCTCAAGAGATGCAGTTTCTGCCTCTTTCCTTGGCTCACCACCACTTAGTGCCTCGCTAGGCTCGCTGGAGGTGAGTTTTCAGTCTCATAGAATCATAGAACCATAGAGCTGGAAGAGACCTCAGAAGGTCATCAAGTCCAGCCCCCTGCTCTAGGCAGGACCAATCCCAACTAAATCAACCCGGCCAGGGCTTTGTCAAGCCAAGACTTAAACACCTCTAGGGATGGAGACTCCACTACTTCCCTAGGTAACCCATTCCAGTGCTTCACCACCCTCCTAGGGAAATAGTTTTTCCTAATATCCAACCTGGACTTCTCCCACCACAACTTGAGACCATTGCTCCTTGTTCTGCCATCTGTCACTACTGAGAACAGCCTCTCTCCATCCTCTTGGGAACCTCCCTTCAGGAAGTTGAAGGCTGCTCTCAAATCCCCCTTCACTCTTCGCTTCTGCAGACTAAACAGACCCAACTCCCTCAGCTTCTCCTCAGAAGTCTCACTCCAAAGCACCCAGCACTGGCCACTATTAGCGACAGGAAACTGAACTAGATGGGCCATAGAGTCTATTTCAGGGCAGCAAATCCTGGGCCAGATTCTCAGTAAGGCCCCTCTGCACCACTTGGAACCTTAAGGGAGGTGGAAATTACAGCTGCATTCCCTGGGAGACCCCTATATGCTCCAGTCCCAACACCAAGCAAAGGGGCCCTGGTGTAACTGAGAACTCAGGCCCCTACGGCAGGTCTACCCTGTAGTTAAGTGACCATTGTCAGCTGACAGATTTGTGGGACTCGGGCTATGGGGATGTTTAATTGTGGTGTAAATGCTTGGGATGAGAGGGGGGCACCCTGGGCTCTGGGACCCTCCCCTTTTGTGTGGTTCCACATCCCAGACTCCAGCCTGAGCCTGAATGTCTACACAGCAATAAAACAGCCCTCTAAGCTCAGATCTGCAGTCAGCTGACGCAGGGCAGCCAGGGGCGTTTCACTGCTGCGCCCCATGTGTTGTGGGCCAGAGGAAATGATCACACGATGAATGACAGAGGTGGGAATATTGTAGAACCCAGGGGTCCTGATTCACAGTCCTTTGCTGTAACCACTAGGCGTGCCCATGACTTGTGAGAGCTGGCGTTGTGGACGTCACCCTGCCCTTTGCCTTTATGGGCTTTCTACCAGCCCGTAAAGCGTATTACTTTACTTTGCAATGATTCCCATTGACATGAACGGGGCCGTGCAGTGAGTAAAGACACTTCACAGTGGGAATAGAGCTGGCAGAATCTGCCCCTTTACGAGACAAACAACAACCCCCGATGTCCTGACCTGGGCAAAGCAGCCGCTTCGTTTCCATGGTGTTATAACACTTCACATGAATCTCAAACATGCTGCTTCTCACTCAGGTAAAGAAATGCCCCGTGTGACACAAACGTGAACTCAGCACAGCCTCGCAGCCCTCCTGGGAGGTGCAACACCCTGTGTTATGGATGGGGAAACTGAGGAACAGAGGGGTTGACACGACAAGATCACCTTGGGCAATGTTTGCCCTCATGCAAACAAGCCCTGTGCACCTCTTATGTGCTAACGTGAAGGCTTAATTGGTATTAAAACTTCCGCCGGTTCCTTCTCTGCAGGGTGAATTTGGCCTACAAAGCAAGTCTGTAGCAGAGTCAGGAAAAGAATCCACATCTTCCGCTCAGTGTTCCCTGTAAGCGGAGTGCTTGCGTGGGTGCCCAGGAGAGATTCAAATGCCGCCCAGCTGATTAGCAGAGTACCCACAGCACCCAGAGCCAGAAGCATGTGTTTCTATTGGTGGTGCACATCTCCACATGCCTTGGTGCGCATGACAAAATTTATTCTGCACATGGATGGAAAAACTTAGAGGGAACATTGCTTCTGATACCCATTTCTCTCCCTAGGACATCCTCCTCCTCCTCTCATGACCAGCAGAGGGTCTTGGCTTTTCTGTTCCCTCTCCCTGGCCAGTCTGCCATCTGTTCAGTCCCCTCCATCGATAGACACTGGCGTGAGTGGCAAAGAGCAATTTCCGTTCTCTTCGGGGCTTATCCTGGATGGGGAAACTGAGGCCCATAGTCTGCTTTTGGCAGATGAGTTGCTAGAAGGGACTGGAGAGAGGGACCACCATGGAAGTCTCACGTCTGGGGGACTACATGGGTGGCAGTGGGGATTTCGGATCAGCTCTGTGCATGGTGGGGAATGCTCACACCTAGGCTCAGATTTGTAGCAATTTGGTCCTTTCTGGTACTGGGTGCTGGGCGGTGGCTTCTCTTTAGCTGGATTATGTCACTGTCTATGGACCCCATGCACAGACCAGGACCCCACTGTGCCAGGCACTGTCCAAGCACAGGCCAAAGAGACACTCCCTGGAAGCTGAAATCCCAAGACAGGCAGGACCCACCCTGCATGTGCCTACTAGGCCTAGGTCTTAATCCGCCATCTGAAACTCACCGTTGGCTGGGATTGGCAGGCCAGCCTGGTGTCTGAAACGGGTGGAGCTTGGCTGGTGGGCACAGCTGGGGGAGCACGGCTACGTTTCCAGCCCCTATTCCCTCCTCATGCTATTTCATGGCTGATACGATCTCGGTGTTACAAATGGAGATGCTGCAGGGCCTTCGGCAAGCCAGCTCCCACCCTGCGGCCTGGCCTCAGGAACAGGGCAGGCCCTGGCAGGCCGCCTGCCTGGGTACGTGTCTGGGTCATCCAAGGTGCAGTCGAAGATCTTTGGTGACGCTGCGGAATGTGGCTTGACCTTTGGTGCACGTTTCTCTCTCCTCTTGGCCGCGGTACCCTGTGCACTGTCCTTTCTGCGTCACTTTTTACAGTGGGCCTGGCCGGTGTTGCCTACGAGGCCGATAGGTCGTTGTGGGGCGGGATGTGGCTTTCGGCCTAGGCATGCTCTGCACGGAAAAGAGGGGCTTTGACCTCCCTACACGCTGAACTGACTCAGCTCCAGGATGTGCCCAGTATACCCCTACCCCCCCTTGGTATATCCTCAAGGGTTGCCCCATTTCAGGGGGCCCCCGACGGCTCACTCCCATGGGCCAGCGCGGCTGCAGAATTGTCCACAGATGCTTCACAATCTCCTTTAGATGCCTGCCGGATGCGGGGGGCAGAGGGTGGTTACTCCCCCATGCCCACCTTCTAGATGGGACACCCAAGTCAGCCTGCCATTGGCCAACAGCTGTCCCACAGCAGTAATCTCGTAAGGGGCGAGGACACCTTATCAGCTCTGCATTTATCACAGATGGCAGTGAAATTCTGTGCCCCCTTCCAAAAGACTCTGGGTGCTGCCACCTAATAACAATGCCTACCTCTGACGTGACTCTTTTCACCCCTCGGTGGTTTTCATTATTCCCATTTTGCAGGAGGGGAAACTGAGGCACACAGCAGGGCTGTGACTTGACCAGGGTCACCCAACGGGCCAACAGCTGTGCTCGGGTTAGAGCCCAAGTCCCCTAAATGCCCGTCTAGTGCATTACCCACTAGGCTACCCTGCCTCCTGGAGCCCCACGGGAAGCCAAACTTTCGGTGCCTTTGCAAAAGCAGACTCTGGCCGGGGAAGGACTGGATTTGACAGACTGTGACACTGACGCTGCTCACGGCTGCGGAAGGGACACCGCGGTTCTGGCGGCTCGTCACAGGGTGCGTGACTCCCAGCCGGTAGTGTCTGGCTGTGGAGAGAACCTCATACAGCTGAGCCCAGGAAAGGCAGAGTGCACTGATGGAGGGGGAGAAAGGCCCCTCCCACGGCAGCCAAGACAGTCCCAGCTCGAGTCCCAGACACCGGATCGCTTGCTTACGTGAACAGCGGGTGTAGGTTTCGTGCTGACACACAGAGCACGCAGGCCTGCGGATAATTATAGCCTGCCAGCTCCTCCCCCACTCCAGCCCCAGCTCTGAGAACCGGCTCATCCCAGGGGTGCAGCCTCATGCATAGCTGGGCCGGTAGGAGCACCCCGGGTGAGCCCAGTGCCTGCCCCTTGCAGGAGGGAGCTGGCAGGCCCTGTTCAGACCATTGGTCACGTCCCCTCCAGCTGCCTCTAGCCTCCCATGCGTCAGAAAATCCACTAGACGGGCATTTAGCAGACAAGGGCTCTAATCTGAGTGGAGCTATTGGCCTGTTGGGTGACCTTGGTCAAATCACGGCCTGGCTCCGTGCCTCAGTTTCCCCCATAATGCACATGAGGAGTGGGTGAACTCCTTCCTTCCTGCCCTGGCAGGGAATCCATTCAGGGTGTCCTGAAGCATGAGACCCTGCATGCCCTGGGCCACACCCGTAGTTATTGTATTACAGCAGCACCTGGAGGCCTGTGGCAGGGCAGGGTTCTGCCCCCGCCCACCTGCACTCTGTGTTGCAAACAGCCCTCAGACGCCTGTAGCGAGTTCAACACCCGGGGCTTGATTTACAACATGCTGCACACAAGTGCTTGTTTCCCTGCGTGCATCTCTCCGGCCCAGCCTTCCCTGCTGGCTTCTGCCTGTCTCTCTTTTAACTGTCCTCCTCTAAGGAGCTGAATCCCCTGGGTCACTGCTTTCCCCCCAGCGCCTAATCAATTGGCTCGTCAACTGTGGGGACACGTCCTGTCCCCACTCGGTCACTGGACTCAGTCAAGAACAGGGCCCCCTCGAGCCCGGGTGAGAGATGGTCTCAGCCCCACAGAGCTTACAGTGTAGGCTCAATAGACAAGGAAGGGCCGAAGGGGGCATGGGGGAACATTGAGGGGGTGATGTGCGGTAGGGTCCAGATCAGCCCCCCACAGGGGGGTGGGAAGGGAGAGCCACCCAGGCCCTGCCTGCCCCCAGTCCTGCTCCAGGCCTGTTGGCAGCCGTATCCCAGCGCCTGACCCAGGCCCCATCCTCAGCATGGCTCTGCCCCTGTCGGGGGCCTGGCTGCTGATCCCCTTCATAGCCTGGAGGTGGGTCCCCCCTATGTCAGCCCCCGGCCTTGGCTGGTGGTGGCAGCTCCTTTCCTGGCCTGGGAGGGGGGCTGGGGGCAGGGGCCACACTGGGTCATGGCCTGGCTACCGGCCCCGACCGCAGCCTGGCTGTAACTGCAGCTCTGCTCCTGTTACTAGCTATGGCCCTGCCTCCACCCCCAGTCCCGCGCCCCCTTACTCCTGTCTGCTGCCCCCCAAAGCAGCATCTGCGCTCTCATTCCCAGCTCCAGGGAGGGGCAGGGAATACGTGTGGAGACCACTGGTCTACAGAGACTTCAGCCTGCTGGGTACTATGACAAACACCCCATGACAATCCTTTAACCCTTAAATCCAGAAAAGAAGGGCAAACCAGCCAAAGTCCTTGAAATACCAAGTATTAAGCCAGGCTGTCAGGGTAACAACATTGTAGGTGCTTTTCCCCACGAGCTGCTGCGCGTTGTAGCAGGAAAACCCCCTCCCTTTGTCTGACAGGCACTGTCAAGGCGGGTAAAAACCTGTCCCTTGCGGGGAGCCGCTTGAGAGGGGCTGGAGCTGGGATTGCTGCAGCTGCTTTGACCGCGGCTGGTGGTCGGGATTCGGCTGCAGCTGACAGAGTGAAGTCCAGATGCGCCTTGGGCCCAGCTGGGAGTGGGGCTGTGTCAGGACGTCCCTCAGCATTGGGACAAAGGCCATCCTAGGAGATGGGGAGGGGTGGCAGCCGTGTTGGTGAAGCTATTTCACCAGCCTGTTGGTTTGCCTCATGTTCTTCCTTTTTACATCCCCCCCCTCTGCCTGCACAAATATTTATTTTAAAACCCCCAAAAAGTAATGATGCCTGGAATAGTCCATCCCCTCATTATTTTGTCCACCAATTAGGCCTAATAATACCCAACACATGGCATTTTCTGTGGTGGATCCAGCCCTAGCATCTGGGAAATCCACACCTGAATAACTCTCATGCTCAGAATGCCAGATGCAGAGGAGCTGTGAGCTCCCCCCTCATCGTCTTACAAATTGACGAGAGAGTGTGAAACAAACCACTGCCAGAGCGTGGAGAGAACCAGCAGCATTCTGGTCACTCACCAGTGCCCCCCAGAGATGCCCTGATTGAGGGGAGCAAGACTTAATTATCTAATCAAACTGTGAGTTGTTGAGCTCCGGGGCTAATTAACTCATCAGCTGAGAAAGTAGTTAATAAGCACACACAGGCAGCACAAAGAGGAGGGCTAGTAGAACCCAGGGGAAGCTGTTTGTGGCTGCTTCCTGGAGAAAGGACTGAGAATTGAAGGGGTGGGTGTGGGTGTGGGTGGTAAAACCAGGAAACTCATGGAGCTGTAGGCAATTCAGAGGTATCCCGGTCTTAAGAACTCTAGGGAGGGAGAGGACCTAGCTTGTGAAAGCCACAAGGTTTCCTCCTAAATGCACAATAGGGTTGAGCATAAAATAGTATTTATTGGCTGGCTGACATACAGCTCATGTCTTTCATATCAGCACTTTGAAAAAAACCAAAACTCTTTGAACTTAAAAGATGGTGTCACAAGCAATAAAGCAGAAGCTTAACAGCTATTCAAAAGTAGAGGCAGAGCAGAGGGTGGGCTCTTGAATGGTGGAAAAAAGCATCTTAAAAATCACATATTTAGACCAGTGGAATATAGATTTAAAAAAAAACCTGCCTGTGGGTGAGTTGTAAATAACTTATCTTCACATTTTCAATTATATACATCAGAGTTTTTCCAAGGGACAGTATACGGCTGGTTTACACAAATACACCCTACCTAATACTATCTTCTAACACCTAGGGCACTATTTACATCAAATCGGGGTCTTTCAGCTCTTCTCAGACTCCAGAAAGCAAGACTAGCCCAGTGTGGAAGAAGTGTGCTGTTTCAGCAGGGACCAATGCACATAGAAGCAGGTGCCTATTTACCTATGAACAATTTAAAAGTGTGTTCTGAACCTCTTCAAAGACCTGATTGTACAGGTCCTCTCTAGACTTCAATCCATCCAGATGCACTGAAAGGAAAAACAACAACAACCCAGTGAGTTTGTTAGCTTGCAATTTGAAGGGCATTCGTGAAAGTCACATGTAAAAAGGATAAATTTAAATGACAACAAATGGTCTGGTAGCACTTTATAGACTAACAAACCATGCAGATAGTACCATGAGCTTTCGTGGGCACAGCCCACTTCTTCAGATGACCGGAGTTTTGAGTTTAGGATGTGCAGACCCAAAATAAATAGGGGAGAAGGGAGAGGCAGGAAAGAAAAAAAGGTTCTTGAAACCTGGTTTAAGGGTCACGCACCCACATGTCCAACCTGCCGTTTCCACAAAAAGAAACCCCAATCCACAGACTCTTCCCATCTTGATTTAGACTTCCAGGAATAAGCTGCTGCTATGGCTGCTTGGTTATAAATAATATTTTGCCTTGGAATGGTGTTTTCTAATCTAAGGTTTGTTTCACAGACTGATCACCCCCAGAGGCCTATGAGGTAGATCACGGTGGGTCCCATGTCATGAGAGGGGAAATGGAGGTGAAAGATCATAGAGCAAATCTATGGCAAAAGATTATAGATCTCCGGCCCTGATCCTGCGTTTAGCCACTGCTCTTCTTCCTTGTCAGGTAGCTAGGCGTGTGAGGAGGAAATCCTAATGGGGTCTCCCAAACTAATTTAAAAAATGCAACAACAACAAAAAAAGACTTGATAAATTGAGGCATGGTGCCTTCTGGTGCAGCCTGCAAGGCATTCTCATAGACTCATAGACTTTAAGGTCAGAAGGGACCATTATGATCATCTAGTCTGACCCCCTGCACCGTGCAGGCCACAGAATCTCACCCACCCCTCTTAGAATAATCCTCTCACCTGTGTCTCAGATATTGAAGCCTTCAAATACTTTGAAGGCCCCAACATGCAGAGAATCCTCCAGCTGTGACCCGTGCCCCATGCTACAGAGGAAGGCGAAAAACCTCCAGGGCCTCTGCCAATCTACCCTGGAGGAAAATTCCTTCCTGACCCCAAATATGGCGATCAGCTAAACCCTGAGCATGTGGGCAAGACTCACCAGCCAGACACCCAGAAAGTTCCCTATAGCAACTCCTATCATCCCTCCATTGACCTATTTCCAACTGGTAATGAATGGTCAATTAGTTACCAAGATCATGTTATTTCATCCAACCATCCCCTTATCATAGAATCAGAACTGGAAGAGACCTCAGAAGGTCGTCAAGTCCAGCCCTCCGCTCTAGGCAGGACCAATCCCATCTAAATCAACCCGGCCAGGGCTTTGTCAAGCCGAGACTTAAACACCTCTAGGGATGGAGACTCCACTACTTCCCTAGGTAACCCATTCCAATGCTTCACTACCCTCCTAGTGAAATAGTTTTTCCTAATATCCAATCTGGACCTCTCCCACCACAACTTGAGCCCATTGCTCCTTGTTCTGCCATCTGTCACTACTGAGAACAGCCTCTCTCCATCCTCTTTGGAACCTCCCTTCAGGAAGTTGAAGGCTGCTATCAAGTCCCCCCTCACTCTTCGCTTCTGCAGACTAAACAGACCCAAGTCCCTCAGCCTCTCCTCATAGGTCATATGCTCCAGACCCCTAATCATTCGTTCTGATACTCCCACATAAACTCTGGGCTGAATCCTGCTCTTAGTGACACCAGAGCCATTTTAAAGTGGCACTGAGCAGAAGGGAGGCCAGCGTTCTTAGCTTCATCATTCAAACCTCCTTGAGTGAAGTCTTGACGGCCTGGTGCCGGCACTACAATGCCACCGTTTGCGTGAAGGGCAGCTTACCCACATCCACCTCACTCGTCTCCATTTCCTTCCTGTACTTCAGATACATGGGCCAGACGTGGCCGTCGAAAAGACCAGGCGGGTCAGGAATAGGATAATGGCGTGTACTGTCAGTGTTCAAATGGAAAGGAAGCTGTTAGAGCAAGGGTGGGGAACCTTTTTTGGGTCCACTGACCCACAGAAAAATCAGCCGGGGGCCACAAAAGTGAGAAGCACAAAAACTATCCCCAAACCCTCACTGATGTGACCCCCGACTGAGAAGCAGAAAGACCCTCCCCATAGTCTCCTCATGCTCCAGAGCCTAGAGGGGCCTGGGCTAGTAGATCTGTGTGCTCCAGCTGTGCGGTGGATGGAAGAGGGACGGGAACCCCAGCATGGGCTCCCCAATACTGAGGAGGAGCCCGGAGCTTTGGGGACCAGAACCAGGCAAGCCGGGGGCCACATCCGAACCACGGGCCTGAGGTTCCCCACCCCTGTGTTAGATTGTCATGTTGGCATTACATCTGGCCCAATGCTAAAGATCAAATGAGGTTATCTAATGGTGGTTCGGTAATATACTGCTGAACACAGCCCATGTCCTAAGGGACAGGAGCTGTACCTATTTGAAGGTCACTCCAGAATATCAGCTTTCAGATCTGCAACTCCCAAGAAAAGCTACTCCCCCCAAGATAGCTATTTTCTAAAGCAGGGGTGGAGAACCTTTTTTGAGTTGGGGGCCACTGACCCACAGAAAAATCAGTCCGGGGGGGGGGGAGGGCTGCACACAAATGAGAAGTAGAACACACCCCCCCACTGGGGCCCCCGAAATGAGAAGGAGAAAGACCCTCCACACATTCCCCTCACACACCAGAGCCGAGAGAGGCCCAGCCTAGTAGATTTTGTGTGCTCCATCTCCACTGGGAGGCAGTGGGGGGGGGCTCTGAACCTCGGGGGCCAGATCCAGGCAAGCCGAGGGCCGCATCTGGCCCCCGAGCCTGAGTTTCCTCGCCCCTGTTCTAAAGGTACAAGAAATGCCCCATGAGCTGTCATCTTCCGACTGACTTGAAAGTTTGTCAATTGCAACTGCAGTTGGAAAGCAACGCCAGTGCGTTCATTGAATCACAATCGTCACGCAACTACCATACTCTCCCTTGCATACGCGCTCCAAATCCGATACCAGAGCAACGTATTAATTAACCGTAGGTAAAGTAACGCGCTTACCTCCTCCTCCTTTTGCATTCGTCATAGGGAACTGTCAGATAGTAGCGTCTGTTGAACAAGTCAGTCAGCGGTCTGGGGGAGCGGGGAGAAAAAAGGCAACACTAGATCACTATTACTTATTTCCTCAGAGACAAATGCTAGTGGCCACGTTGCAACAAATACAATCTTTTTTTCCTGTGGTTTGTCGTGCCCTTGCTTCAAAGACTTTCTGCAGCAGTCCGGACTTCTGACAACATTTCACGTGGCCTGATGTGAGCCCATTTACAAATACTTCTTGTGTCCGAGACAGAAATAGAGTGTCTAAAGGGGCCTGAACAGCCAGGAAAACTAGTCACCCTGTGAGCCTAAGGGAAAAGTCTTTCACATTTGGCTTGAATTACGCTCCTACTAGTCTGGAAAGCCAGTAACTGGAGATGTCAGCTCAGACCAGAGGATCATGGCGGGAGGAATCGGATGTATACAGCAGGCTTGGACAAAGTTTGACTGACAGGATTCTGGTGCGATTTCCCACAAAACAGAATGCAGTATTCCATCTTAGCCTAAATCTAGGCTCTTCACTCAGAGTGTTTCCTAATGGGACCTAAAGTCTCATTTGGACAACACTGTTCTACTTCATTCAGGCAACATACAAGTCTTGGGCCCCTGGCAAGTTACTGATGTAATCTTCAATGAGGCTCTCGTAACACACAGTCTGTGGAGACAAGCCATTCACATCTGACATTCACCTTCAGAAGGCAGGTCCCAGCTGCTTCCTATACTGAGTGTTGAAACAGTGCTGAGCAGGTGTCATTGAATGGTTGTCCTCGCAGAACCACTCATGGCCTGGACCTTTTATGATGATGTAGTCTGAGCGCCTATCTATCCCATGCCTGAGAACTTCCCCCAAATAATTCCTACCTAGGGTCTTTTAGAAGGACGTCATCACTGTTGAATCAAGTTTGGGAGAACCCACCCTGACCCTCAGTAAATTGTTGCAGTAGTTAATGACTCTCGCTGTTACACATTTATGCCTTATTTCTAGTTGGAAGTTGTCTAACTTCCGGCCATTGGACCCTGTCTTACCGTCTCTGCTAGACTGAAGAGCCCATAACAGGTTGGACCTCCCTGATCTGGCACCCTTGGGACCTGACTGGACCCAGATAAGGGATTTTTCTGGACCAGAGGAGGTCATTTCAGCCCTCCCGTTACCACCGGTTTCCTGGCTCCCCCTGTGCAGCTCCAGCCCTCCTTGAAGACCGATTGAGCTGTATCCCGGCTCCTGGCTCCCTCCTCACTGCCCAGCTAAGCCGCACACAGGCTCCTGGACCTCCAACACCCTGCAACGCACCGGGACTTTCTGATCCTGGAACATCCGAGGTCATGCCAGACTATGGATGTTGCCGGACCAGGGAATCCCGGATTTTAGAGGTGCAACCTGTATTAAATATTTGTTCCCCAAGAAGGTGTTGTTAGATGGAACTCAAGTCACCTCAACCACTGAGAATTGTGATTCCGATGCAAAGACAGAAGCAGCCAGCAGCAGGTTCTCAGCCAATGGGAGTGCGCTCTTCCCCACCCCCACCCTCACCTAGGAGGCGGGCCTTCTGCCAGCTGCTTCTGGGGTGCAGCACAGTCTGAGGAGCCAGGACAGGCAGGGAGCTGCCTTAGCCCCCCCCCACTGATCCCCCTGCAGCAACCAGACCCGGTGCCTGACATTCCACGACCCAGTACTGTGTCGTGACCCCTAGACTGAAAACCACTTGAGTTAGTTAATTGCAAGGAGACTTCCGTGACCAGAGCTATAAATCCTGCACTTTTCATTGCCACAAAACGTTCTGTAAATAAAAAGACACTTTACTTGTAATTGTAAAGCAGGAAGCCTTCAATGACCAGAATGTGGATCTCCTCCGGGGCGGGATCTTTAGAATTAGGCTTAATATTCACCCCATGGGAACGGGCAAATTTCCTTGGCTTCTCAATCCACGCCCTCACTGTGCTCACCATCGCCTCCATATCCAGGGATTCCAGTGCTATTTAGAAGAAAATCAGGTGGGAAATAAGTCAAAAGCCCCAAACCCCAGAGGCAGGAAAGTGTGTAAATAGAAACGTGTAATATAGAATTATGGAAATTTACCATTAAGTCTTAATAGTATAATTAAAAAGAAATACTTAGGAAAAAATATACATTACTGCTTCCTACAGCGAACACTGCTCTTACCATCCCATTGTTTAAAGCCGTCTTCCCCGACTTCTATCTGATCTTGTGGCTGAAATATAGTGAGCAATAAAACATTGCTGCAAAGGCAGGGTGATCTGTTAGCTACGATGTGATCACAACCTGTGCACGACTGCACTACACAACGAAGCAAGAGTTCACTTAACAAAACAGCCGCAGCAGCCTTCGGGTGTGAAACCTGATGGAGCATTTTTACCGCCCCATCTTCCACCCCATCTGAGAGTATCAGCAAGTGAATTTGCTCTCTTGCCCCAAGGAGGCTGCGTCTGCCCAAGGATTCCCAGTTTAACATAAAGTCAGAAAAATGCCATTTCTGATTTGGTAGAGAAGCATGGTTTTAAGTCAAGAAATAGAATCTTTGGATTTAAAAAATGCAGGTAGTGTTAAGTGACCATTGCTGTATCACATCTTACATTAATTCCTACGATACTGAACAAACGCGTCCAATAAAAGCTGTGAGTCAGCACAGTAACTTTCGTTTGCTCTTAGCTCTGCTTTCAATAACCATTTATAAATTTAACATGGCAGAATGAAATACATATTTTACAGAAAAAGTTATAACTACCTCTCAAAGCTCCTCTTAGCATTTATCTAGATGCACTTTTTGGGTTAGGATGAAGAAACACTTCCAATTTAGCAATATAAAAAATGTGCTGAGTTCTATTCAGTAGGGCATGTACATGCATGAAGGACAGACAAACAGGCCTTTTAGGTCTGGGAGCACAGGAACATCGACCGGGTTGGGGCTTTGTGTTATAAAATAGGAATTCTCCCACTGTGTCACAACATGGTTTGATCTTGCCTATATCAGCGGGATCAAAATACGGTTATGACCCTTCTGATCATTGTTAGAGCCCAAAACACAATTCGGTAACATGTTCTAACGTGGCTTTGTCCTTGCCATCCGCCTGGGCTTGATCCAACACAGCCAACTGACTTTAGTGTGAATCTTTCCATAGACTGGCTCAGGCTCCTACAGAGGTAAAACAGAGCTAAAGGTGTTAGACAGTTTGACCCTTCCCCTGACATTGAAATCAGTGCAAGCGAGGAGCCTAAAAGCCTTTGAGGATGTGGTCCCTTGTGCCGAAAGGTTAGCTTGTCTTTGTTTTAAATGATAAATGCAAACATGCTTGCAGCCTATGTCATAAAAGGCCTTTGGAAAGCCAGAGTCTTTTTTGTAAAGAGAACGATTACAAGAAAGGGCCAAGGTGGGGACAAACTAGGAAAATAGCTAAAATAAAAGCAAAAATAAGTCCCTTTAAACCAATAGGCTGATCTAAAGTTACATGCATTTGCTGTGAAATTAAAATTCAAGGAGATCATTTCCCTGTGTTCCAATTGGCTACTGTGTTGAAACTAACATGCTAACAGTTTGTAAAAGGCCATTGTATTTCAATCTGCCCAAGGCATTTCAGAAGCTAAATATGTTCTTCCTAAACCACTTAACCACACAAACTCACACCAGGCTTCCCTATGGCACATACTTGACATTGCATGGAATATATTTAAGCCTCAGTAGCTATTTTTAAACAGGCAGAATAGCTTAATTTACCTTGTAAAAATCATCCTGATGGACAACACAACAGTTTGGAAGAACTTTGATAAGTCGGTTGGTCAAAGTGGTTTTGCCACCGTTGGTCACACTAAAGAGGGAATGTGAAGCAGCGGGAGAGAAGAGGCATTAGAATTACGACAGTATAAGGTGCCGTTACGGCAGCCTAACACCATTTCTTCAGGGGTATTTCTATTCCAGCCAGATCTGTCTGCTTCTGTATCACATGGAGTCAAAAGAATCTTTATTAAAGGCGTCTATAAGCCCAGCATAGAATCTTAGAATCATACAGGTGGATGAGACCTCAAGAGGTCACTGAGTCCAACCCCCTGCCCAAAGCAGGACCAATCTCAACTAAATCATCCCAGCAAGGACTTTGTCAGGCTGGGACTTAAAAACCTCTAGGGATGGAGATTCTACCCCTCCCTAGGGAACTCATCCCAGTGCTTCCCCATCCTCCCGGGGCTATCGTTTTTCCTAATATCCAACCTAGATGTCCCCACTGCAACTTGAGACCATTGCTCCTTGTTCTGCCATCTGTCAGCCTCTCTCCATCCTCTTTGGCACCTCCCTTCAGGCAGTTGAAGGCTGCTATCAAATCCCCCCTCACACTTCCCTTCTGCAGACTAAATAAGCTCAGATCCCTCAGTGTCTTCTTGTAAGTCATGTGTTTTTCCCCTCCATTGGACTCTCTCCAATGCATCCACATCCTTTCTGTAATGGCAAGCACTAGACTGTAGGTCCTGATGGAAGGAAGGGATGCTTCTGAACTAATCCCATCACTTTCTCTTCAATATTTTTTGCCCCAGCTGGATCTGACTTGTAGGCTTGGTTAAACACGGCGACCGTATCAGATTCAATAACCCCCCCCCCCCCCCGACCTTCCTAGATAAAGTGACTAGTCAGACTCCAGGGATATAATGAACCCCCAAGACAAATAAGTGCCAAGGTGGAGATGTAAAAATTCTTAAAACAAAGAAATAAAATGCTCATGCAAAAGGGGCCCTGTTTACCCAGGCAATCAACTTGTGAGATCGGAGTAATTGTTTTGCTTGATCCAGTCGTCTTCTGGTGAGATCTGAAAACCAGCCAGCAATGGTCTGTCATCCAAAAGGTCACCCAAAGGGCACACTGGGGACCCCAGTCCCTCTTACGACGTCTTCACTGCAGACTGAATCTGGATCCTTCCCCAAGATTTGACTTCGCTAACTGTCTCGCCAGTCACTCCCAACACCCTGACATTCAGACGTGCTTCAAAGCTGGGAAGGACGTGAACCCCCCCGCCCCCCAGCCTTTTCATCTACGATATACTTGAGAGAGTTTGTCTCTCTGCCCATCTGTCTGTCTGTCCATTTGTTCAAGAGCTCCTCCTCCAAAATGGCAAGAGCTAGGACCACCGAAACTTGGGCCGCAGCTTCCTCCACTCTAACGTAAAGCAAGGCCAGAGTTTTGGTGGTGCCAGGACAAGGGGCTGTGCCTGGAATGGGTTTGTTATGCTTCAAATGCAAAGGGAGGGGGTCTGCTAGGAGGCACAGCTACACTGCAGAATGACCACCGGGGCAGCAGAGCTTCCTGGGTGATTCATCAGCCCCGCCCAGTCGGAGGCTCAGGGCTCCGTGCACGGAGCCGACTGTCTGAGCGAGGCTGATGAATCACCTGTGAAGCCGTGTAGCTTAGAGGGAACACTGCACTGGGAGGGGAGGGGGGTGCAGCAGTAAGAGTGTGGCCAGCTAGGGGCGGGGTTCCGGATGTTGCTGGTCACCCTACACGGGTAAGGTTTCTGTTCTGGTGAGCTGCTGGCAAGGCAGCCTGCCCCCTGCTTTGGTCAGCCCCAGGGAGCCAGAGACTGGACACAATGCCTCTGCTGCCCTGGCCAGGCTTGGGGATCAACCAAACTCCAACCCCTGTCCTGAGCCCCCTCACGCCTCCCAGCCCCCTGCCCTGGCTCCTGCACCCCACTATCCTGAGCCCCACTATAATGACCCGAGCTACGCCAGGTAAATGTGCTAGTCCCATAGAAACCAGATTCTTAGCTGTGTTATGGCGGAGTGGGGAGAGGTAGTGGAATCCCTTTCCTGCCCTTCACAGACCCAGTGGGGGAGAAGCAGGGCTGCTCCCCGTTCCTACACACTTTATAGGACACAAATGCACCAGGTGAGGGGCCCTTCTGTCCAAGAGCCAAAGGGGCTGTTCTGTGAAGGCTGCCCCAGAACCAGGGGGGAAGGGGTTAGAACATAAGAACAGCCATACTGTGTCAGACCAAAGCTCTGTATTGCCCAGAATATTGCCTTCCAACAGGCGCCGGGGTCAGCTGCTTCAGCGATAGAACAGAGCAATTATCTGGGCTAGAGGTGCCAACCCTGCCCACCTGGCTAATCGCCATGGATGGACGTGTTCTCCATGAACTTGTCCAGCTCTTTTTTTACCCCTGTTATCGTCTTGGCCTTCACAGCATCCTCCCTGCCTCCGGCCAGGGTCCTCCTCTCAAGAACCAAAGCGGGGAGCCCTCCGGTCAGGGGGAAGGTCTTGCAGTCCCTCAGACTAATCCTCTCACTCAGACATGAGAGGGAGTTATAGTCAACCTCTAATTAAATTGATTTCCTGTGGGGGAGGAGGAGCAGGATCTCCGTGTGTTGCAGTGAGAGCCCTCAAATCTCACTTCGGCCCCGAAGGATCCAAATTAAAACATTGCTCCTGTCTTAAAAATCCTGGGATTGTGAGCAGGGAACGTGAGCGGACGTCTCCCAGGGATACACTCAACGGGGGTGAACAAGCCATTTTCAGCATCGATTCCAAATGACTTCCTATTAGCATGGCGGTAGCCCCATCACCCTGCTGTCTGTAGGATCTAGGACACTTCAGCTGATGCAGCCAAGATCTTTGAGACTTAAAAAAAATCTGCCACAAGAGGGAAATGCCTTACACAACGGCCTTAAAAATTACCTCCCTCCGCCACCCTGTGAATGAGCCTTAAGTGGAGGGCAGATCTGGACTCAGACCCCCACGGTCCCACATCACTGTATCCCAAAGCAGAGAGACTTTCCTCCCTGCAGGAGGGCGGGGTGGTCTGGGCTGAACGTGCCAGCTTCGAACATTTCTTTACAAATCTCTCACCTTTGCACACTTTTTCATGCCGTATAACCCCCCTAACTCACCTATGACAGCCAGCACCTGCGCAGGATCTGTGCCCCACAGTCACCCAATTCGGGAGATTTATGCAGCTCTTCTTCCTAGTCTCACTCATTTGGAGGGGAGGAAACAAAGTCCCTCCTTTTTGGAACCATTTTAGGAAGCTTTTTTTTATCAACTTTCCCCTCCCCTCCCGTGTATTCAGTGGAACACTTAAAATCTCTCTCTGCACTGAAAGCCTCTTACATTTTATAACTGTTTCAACCCATTTCGAAATCAGGTGTGAAGATAAAGCCAGAAAACCTTTAGCTCCTGCCCTGTATTACTATAGAAAGACCAGGTGTCTGGTTTTCATATGGACAGTCTGTTTTGTCTGGCCCCGTCCAGAAAAAAAGACAGAAAATACTGTACATACAAAATGTCCTGTATTTTTTGTTTCTCTTGGATGGAAGGCCAGTGGGGACAATCTTCCGCTGGTGCGTCTGGCGAGGGTGGGGGTGAAAGCGTCTGGCAAGCCCAACCTGCACAGCTCTCTGTGTGCAATAAAACAAGCATGATCTAGAGCTAGGAGATATTTGATCTAGATTTTGCCTTATTTAAACCCCTATCCTTGTTACCATATAAAAGTACATGTCATCCTCATGCCTCAAGGCATGCTGCAGGTGACAAAAACGAAAAGCAGGAAGTAAATGCAAGATCACCTAGCACCTTACCCTCCTATCCCGATGATGTATTTCATCGTCCGGGAGTTGCAGGAATGGGAAGGGAAGCAACTTGGATGCACAAGCAGAAATGATGCAAATGAAAATGGAGCAAAGCGATGCCTGATCTTTCCTTTTCCTTAATTGAGTGCCTGCATCCAGCTGCTCCCTCTCAGCTCTGCCTTGCAAGCTGCCTTACTATTCCCTTGAGGAGAAAAAGGCATGTGCGCCTTTAATTTATACCCCCTCCCTGTCCTTTCCACGCCCCACAGGGTGATGGGAAAGCACTCTGACTATCATGAGATGCAGCACTTCAAGGCTCTTAGTCCTGGTCATGCGCACTGCAGCTGCACCTGTTTTGCCCCCCTCTGAGACCTCTTACAGTCCCCTGTGTTATTTATAGCTTTTTGGCAAGCTTTTCCTTTGCCAAAATTAGAAATGGGCAAGGTGAGACTATCACCCCCCTTTTTCATTTCCACGGGGTCTTCTGGGGGAGGGGAGGGAGGGTTATAATGGCAAAATGAAAAGCCTCGTGAGTTGCTTTGCTGTTTCATTGAGGGGGACAAAAGGTGTGTGCGCCTTTAATTTATATCCCCTTGAAGTCCCCCACAGTCCCCCTCCCCGTTGGCTTTCCTTCCATGACTCCTGTGTGTCAAATGTCTCCCAGTGAAAGCACGAGGACTCAAGATTCCGCCTATCGTTTTTCCGAGGAACATTTCAAAGGAGAATGCAGGGGGAGGCGATGAAATCATGTTGGATGCCCACTCTTGGAGGCTTTTTTGGGAAGGGCACGGTGGCTGATCCGACCGCTATTTGGGGCTTATTTCTTCCATGTTGACGCAAACTCGTGAAAACTAATATGAGCTGCTTTGCTGAGCGCCTGTTTCTGCAAAACTCACTCCTACTGAGTAGCACTTCCTCCTGGGAGTTGACCTGAGTTGGCCTACACGCTTGAATACGTACTACTATACTCAGGGTGAGCAACAATTGTGGAGCCTGCCTGGAAACCTTTATTCTTTCCACAGCCTCTGCTTTCTTAGTCCTGAAATGAAAATACCAAGGCCCAAATGCTTTTGCAAGTTTAAGAAACTAGGGACCTTTTCAGGTGAGGGTTGAAAAAAAAAAAAAGCTGGTAGTAACCTGGAGATCATTTTGAATGATCTTTTTTCAGATCCATATGATGCTAAGAGTGCATAAAACACACTGAGACCTCAGCTGTTGTGAACAGAGACATTTCTGGGTTTTAATTTTCCACCGACAGTGTGGCCCTTACGGTTGCCAGGTGTCCAGTAATTGTGCCTTCCATCCAGTAAAAAAACCCAACAAGATTTTACTCAACAAGATTGGTCTCCCCACCCCCCACTTTTTTTTGCTCAATAAGTTTGGTCCCCCTCTTTTTGTTTTTTTTGCTCAACAAATTCCCCCTCCTCCCCCCACCGTCATGTTAGGGATTTTTTGTGAAGGTAGCTGGCAACCCTAGTGGCCCTTTTGTTGTGTCTTTTGTAGAATCAACAGATGGGCAAATTTAAAAAACTCGCTGAAAGAGTCCTTGTTTCGCAAGGCTTTGTACACACAATTTTAAACCTTATGGCTGTGTCTAGACTGGCCAGTTTTTCCAGAAAATCAGCTGCTTTTCCGGAAAAACTTGCCAGCTGTCTACACTGGCCGCTTGAATTTCCGCAAAAGCACTGACTTCCTACTGTAAGAAATCAGTGCTTTTTGCGGAAATACCATGCTACTCCCGTTCGGGCAAAAGTCCCTTTTGCGCAAAACTTTTGCGCAAAAGGGCCAGTGTAGACAGCTCAGATTTGTTTTCTGCAAAAAAGCCCGATCGCGAAAATGGCGATCGGGGCCTTTTTGTGCAAAAGCGCGTCTAGATTGGCATGGACGCTTTTCCGCAAAAAGTGCGGAATGAAGTTTACCAGTGTCGGAAAACCCCCTGCGTTCTTTTGATTTTGATTTTCTTTCAAAAGTACTCAATAGCAGTAAGTGAAGTTTCTTCAGAAAAAAACCGCAGTTTTTCTGAAAAAACCCTGCAGTCTAGATGCATCCTTAGTGTCTTCAGGAGAGTAGCAGTTAATCCTATTTCATATGCACTGTGTAGTCGTACCACAAAGGGCTTTTGAATTTTATCTGTTGTCCTGGTCATGTTCTTAGCAGTGAAGATGTGTGGGTTGAGTGTACTCAGCCACGACTTCCCTTTTTGGAACCCCTGACTCAAATTCTTCTGATGGCAAAGCAGTGATGTTAGTAACACTCTGGTGAAGGGCCACTTGAAATATTTTGGAAGTAATTCATATCCTAATAATATGCGACCCTGCCACGGAGGCAGCGTTTTGTCTCAGCATGTTCAAGAGTTATCATAATGGATCCAAATTTGCTCTTAGTTTGCTACTCATGCAACAGAAATGTAACCCTAATAGTTTACACTCATGTTAACTGTTATAGATTTCAGTACATTTTTCACAACATACATCCAGCAGTGAGTGGTCTCGGAGGATGTCAATTTATTTTTGGGTTCACGCTAATTAGTTAAGATATGCAAATATCTCACTTTAAAAGGTTTTTAGCATTCAAATTAGGATCCTGACATCCCAGATATATGCTGGTTTATTATAGAATCTCTTAGGGCTGAATGGTGAAGCATTTATGTCAATTAGACTGCAAATGAAATATACAAAGAAGGGGGCTTATCAAGTTTTAGTTTTTGTGGTGGATGGTTCTGCATAGAGTAGGTGATACAAAGCTAATAGAACAGTTTTTCCATGGGTCTCTTCTGAAGCAAAACGTAAAGAGACACTCGTAAAAACATATTGGCCATATCTGCACTAGCAAGTTATTTTGAAATGACTACATTTGACTTAAGAACGTCTGATTTCGCAAATTTGAACTTGTGTGTTCTCACCGAAATTAGTCCGATGCAGGCTCTGTTAATGTGGACGCGCTACCCCAGACTCAGAGCCACAGGAAACATTCTAGGGAGCTGTGGGAGGCCTCCCGAAGGCCCATTAGTTCAAATTACCGGTACTGGAGCATCCACACTAATGTTATTTCAAACATACAAGTTTGGAATTAGCATTATTCCTGATCAAAAGCAGGAGTACAGAGTTCGAATTCTGCGGCCTCTTGTTCTGAAATAACGGGCTTTGTAGTGTGGACTCACCACTTACTAATTCAAATTTGGGGGGCTATTTTGGACTAAGGTGTAGACAAGGGCATTGAGATTGTATAGTTACTGTATTTTTAGTAAGATCATTTTGAAAGAGTTACCTTTTAGCTTCCGCCGTAGAGATCTGGCACTTTGGCCGTGTCCAGACTCAGGGGTTTTTTCGGGAAAAGTAGCCTTTTCCCGAAAAAACTTCCCCTGCGTCCAGACTCAAGCCGCATTCTTTCGAAATTATTTCGAAAGAACGCGGCTTTTCTTTCGATGGCGGTAAACCTCATTTCACGAGGAAGAACGCCTTCTTTCGAAAGCTCCTCTTTCGTAAGAAGGCGTTCTTCAATGTAAAGAGGCCGTCTTCGAAAGAGAGCATCCAGACTCGCTGGGTGCTCTCTTTCGAAAAAGCGGATTTCTCTTTCGAAAGATCCGCCTGCAGTCTAGACGCGATCTTTCGAAAGAGGCTCTTTCGAAAGATGCTTTCGAAAGAGCCTCTTTCGAAAGAAGCCTGCAGTCTAGACATAGCCTTTCTGACTTGTTTTAGAGGAGGAAATGGTCCTTAATCTAAAGAAATGAAGATTTTTTTCATCTGGTTTTATATTTAAGGCAATATTTAATTTCATCTGGCAGTGAAACTAGATGCACACAAAATGTAGGCGAGGCATTTTTGTTTAAGGGTCATTCTGATTTTAATTAAATATCCAGTTTTGTATGGCATAATATAAAGCAAAAAATAATACATTGTTAACAATAATCTATATCTTCTAGCATAAACCACCAACATACAAACACTTTAGAAAAATGACAAGTTTCACACATTTTTACATGTAGGTATGGGCTGGAGTGCCTACTGCAAAGGAAGAAAACTGAGATTATATTCCCTTCTTATAGTGACTTCAAAATTCACTTTAACAGTAGCATGCTCTATTTCGGATTGCCAGACAGTATGAAAATACAAAAGAAAAAGTGAATCCACATTTTTTTAAAAGCAATCTTGCCTGTATATTTTTCCTGCTGTTGAGCCAATATCAGTTTACAGCAATCATTCTTGTATTAACTCTGTTCTGTTTTCCAGCCAGGAAGATGAAATAGAGGAGTGTTGCTTTTAAGAACGTTAACACTTAGAAATATTGTTTTCCCCTACCAATATGTAGACACATCTATAAGCAAAGAGTCTTTGGGAAAAAACAGATGGAAACAATTGCCATGAGGTATACGTTCAATGGACTCAGATTTTACACAGTACTGTAGAGAAGACATTGAATTACTTTTCACACTTGATGAGATCACAGACTCTATCCATTTCATTTCCTGTGTCGGGTGCACCAAAACGAAACCCTTGGCCAGACCTAAATTTCAACACATTCTCACAATGCCAGCACACAGTAGTTTGCATAACCCCGCTGCCTGCTGCTTAGCCCTGAAAAAAATATCTGCAGTTCAGATGGATGGTCTACCTCAGTCTATAGCTTTCCTTGGTCTGTCAGTAGAATACCGCAGAATAAGAAATCGATTGGAGAAAAATCACGGAATGTAAAATGAGCAAACAAGTTTCCTTCACGATGACCCTGATTCAAATCCCATTGAAGACAAAGGAAAGATTCCCAGGGACTTTGGATCGGCCCTTTAGGGAGCATGCACTTCTACACTGGACACAAGCTATGTCTACACTGCAGGCTTTTTGCTCAAGAAGCTTTTTGTGGAAGAGAACTTCTGCAAAAACGTCTGGCGCAAGAGCGCATCCACGCTGCAAAAGCGCATTGAAAAAGCGGGTTTTTTGTGCAAAAAGAGTCAGTTCCCCTCCTCCCTGCAAAAAGGAGTTATTCCTCATAGAAAGAGGAATAATTATTGTGCAAAACCCCCTCTCTGCTTGAGGTGTGGACGCTTGGTGAGTTTTTGTGGAAAAATGGCCGTTTTTCAGCAAAAACTCTGTAGCAGAGACATAGCTTGAATTAGGATGTTTTAAACTCTGCTCTTTAACTGTTTCCATATAAAGGCCAAAATCTGATTATGTGGGTTGGGTTTTTTATGACATGGATGGTAGAATGCAGCCACCAACAGCTGTGAGGGGAATACCTTGGTGTTATTTCTGAAGGGGGTGTCACAAATGTAAAATAAACTTTTCCCCTCCATCAAAAATGTTGCTGTGGATAGACTCAATATGTGAACTGACCAATTCACATCAGTGGTGGAGTCCAGGAGTTGCCTTCCTCAGGAAAATGTGTTTGAGAACGCCTGCTATTTGAAATCACACAGAGTGGTCTTTAGGCAGGAATAAGGCCAGGTCTACACTAGAAACTTTTCTGGCCTAGCAATTGTGATATTTTTATACTGGCAAATGCCCTAATGCACATGCAGTTTGAGGGTACACCTATACTGCACCGTTATTTCGAAATAACAATGCAAACGTCTACACAGATATTCCATTATTTCGAAATAATTTTGAAATAATGGACGGCTTATTCTGAAATCTGTAAAGCTCATTCTACGAGGAATAACGCCTTTTCCGAAATAGCTATTATGAAATAAGGCGTGTGTAGACACTCCACAATTGCTATTTTGAAATAGCCTCTCCCCGGGGCCATTCTAAGTTATTCCTTCCCAGTTCCTCCTGGGGCTCTAAATTGAGATAGCATGTCTACATTAGGGAATCCTGCCTCGAACTAATTTTGAGGCTTCCCTGCAGTGTAGATGTCTTATTTCGAAATAAGCTATTTCGGAAGAATTATTCTGGAATAGCTTATTTCAAAATAGCCGTGCAGTGTAGACATATCCATACTGTCATTTGGGGCTTCTGCTGGTCTAGGTGACTTTGTTAGGGGAACTGAAAACCCCCCGGCAGAAACACTTGGTTTTTTTTGTAGCAGAATAGCTATACTGTTGAATCCTTTTTAGTATAGACAAGGCATTGAAGTCATCACTGTCGGGTCTAAGTCAATGGCAAGAAAATCCCCAATCCTCTTTTCTGTTTGTATTCTGCATCGTCGCCATGTGTAACCTTTTTGTCTTGGAAAGTAATATCGTGATTAAAATTAATAGATTTCTCCATCCATCGAGTAAGAGTGGAGCTTTAGCAAGATGCCAGGATATAAACACACCAAAGGCTTCTAATGACATCATTAACAACAACAGCAGCGCGTGAGTAATGCTACCCGATTTCTGACAGGGCATGAAACGATACCATGTGGCAATCGTCTTATAGCTGATACCTGCACATCTCAGCTATGCTATGAGGCTCAAGTATGTTAAATGGCTTCAAGTACCTCAGAAGTACGGCTGTCTTGCATAACGGCACTTCGTGAAGTGTTATTACTTTCATATATTTTGCGGTTGTTTTTAAACAACTGGTTGACAGCTCCAGGCCTGGGCGGTTATACCGGATCCCTGCATTCTCTGGGACTTTGCTTGCCTTTCCAATTCTCTCTTTTGGAGAACCAAAGCCCACCCTTTTTGAAATTCACTGAGGCTTTCTGTTGTCGAATCCAGCCCATTATGCTCTTTCTGTAAAATGAATGGTGCCCATTTTGTGTTGAAATGTTTACAGTCTATGGATCTTATATTTTATTGATGGATAACCAACATTTTAAAATTTCACACGGCCGTGAATACCAGTCTTTTGATATGAGGCCACAGATCTCGTTAAAGGGACACTGACAACTTGAACGGCACATTTCCATCTCAGACTTTTGTAGCCACAATGTTTACAAGCAATAACCTAAAATCACTGCAACTGAAAGATGCTGTCGATATTTTTTTGTCAATTTTTTCAGTTTATTTGGCGTATTTGACAGCACCTTGTGTATCATCGGTTTCACTTTTTCTCCTGTACAGTCAGTTTTATTCATATTGAATAGATCCTTATAGACATCCACTTGGAAGCAGAAAATCTCTTGACACATATTTTAAAACCTCTGTAATATCCCGTTTAAAGAATGCTCTATCACAGAGTGTCATTTTTGAAAAATTAGTTCATTTTACAAAATTCAAGTTGATGTTCTCCATTTCAATGTATGTTCCTTTCCTGTATGTGCATACGAAATAGATGATGTGCATTTTAATATCCTGAAACGTCAGCCCCATTTTGGAGGACCTGCCTCGAAAGATACTAATACTGTACTTCAGCCTCTAGGTCCATCCTTTGTGTGGCTTCTCTGCTAATGCTGCATATGATGGCGTCCAGTATTTTTCCTTTAAAAAGTTCACCTATTGAGATTGCTATTCACAATCAGTATTTTAGTTCTCAAGGTCCCAAGACTGAAGATAAATCTGTGTTGGTTTCCCCCCCAGCAGAATGTGTACCAGAATAGTGTTATTTCACAGATTAGGATGTTGTGAACATTTTCGCTGAAGTGTTAAGCTACTGCAGATGTGCTAGAGGTTTTGGGGTTTGGCTTTCAAACATCTCTTTAGTGTTCCGCCAAAGTGACTTTACAATTCCCTTCTGGTCTCCAGAATTTATAGAGTTTATTGCACTTTTGACTTCCACTGAAATATGTTCTCAGAATGAAAACAAAATTCTAGGCCCGTGAATTTCTAACGGGAAGAGGGAATTCACATCTTTTGTACCACAGTAAGATCTGTACTGATTTATTCTGAGATTATTCCAAAAGTTCTTTGATGTCCGAGGGAGTGTTTTTAGGGACTCCAATGGGTTTTGGATCAATGTTTGTGAGTGCACAGATGGCTTTGTGGATCAGATTAACCTTGACATAGTCTAGAAATTCTGATGACTGCTTCTTGCCTTGAAACTAAGTGACTGCCGAGTTTTTGGAAATTTTAGTGCAGAATATTTTTTTTGTCTTATTTAGCATAAACTCAAATGCCAAAAAAACTGACGTGCTGTGTTCTTTTGCTTGTAACACAGAAATCCCATCTCCATGGCTAGCAATTGGCTAAGAGTGAAATTTCCAGGAAGTCAAGTAGATAGATGAGTTCTCAGCAAATGAATTGTTACTACTTTTTAACATGGCTGCAAAACAGAGCATCAGGATCCTCTGCTTCTATGGCTAATGCGTTCTCCTCTTTCCATGCATATGTCTGCTCCCTAAATAAATACACAATTTGAAGAGACATGCATCCCATTATAAGCCTTCTGCCCCCAGTATAGGAGAAGCATGCAGAACATGAAAAGTTAAAAAAAACACTGCAATGTGCCTGGCGAGCTAGCATACTCTCTGCTCCTCTGCCATTGTGAATTATAGGGAAAGAATAAAAAGCAAAGCTCTGTATTTTACAGAAAGCTGATTCTGCTGTTCAGAAAATCTTGCTTTGCCGGTTTTGCCCTCCTGCAGGGAGATGTGGTATTAATTTCACATGGTAGTGAATAGCTGGGCTGTGGGGGCCCTGTACACGAGATCCATCAAGGATACCAGTAATAAAATGTCCCTTGACTATTTTAATTCTCCGATAATTCTTCAGCTGCAGAACTCATCCATAAGGGGGTTTTCCCTTGTGCATGTGTGAGATTGTTTGCATAAGCTGACCCTGGCCTCAGACGAGTTTACAAATAACATTGCCAGCTGTATGCTTGTTAAAATTCTTCTCTGCTCTGTTCAAGAATCCTCATTGCATCCCAAACCGTGAGTTAAAGTCCAGATCTCATGTCCGCATCACTTCAGAGCTGAGCGCCTGAGTGACCATACAATTCTCCATCTTCATATTTGCATGATTCCCAACCTGGGTTTGTGCTGGTCACGCTGCAGTTTGCCCTTTGCTCAGACAGGTCTCCCCATCCAGGAAGAGAATGTAGGAACATTTCCAATAATTAGCAGCTTGCTTTTGCAATAGGAGGTATAAAGAGTGGATGATTGTCCAGTGTCGTCTATATAAAGAAGAGGGGTGAAAAACTTTCCACTTCATAAGGCTCTTTCCTAAGAATAGGTCGGTCTTTGAACCACACCATGAAAAAGTGCTTATAGAAGGATTCTGACTGAGGTGGCATCCAAATAGAGGCGCCTTCTTTCAGAGTGTAGTTTTTCATCTGCGAGAGCCTTATGAAGAGGGATAGGACAAATTAAACATCATTGTACTTACTCAGAGGTAAGTTTCACTGTGAGTTAGCTGTCGAGTTGGCCCAGCAAGGGCATCTCAAGGTGAAAGAGCCAGGGGTGGGGGAAATGTGTCGGTGACAGACTTGGTGGACATTCAACGTCTACTGGAAGAAGCATTCACTTGCATCTGAAAGGGATGAAAGTTGCTCTTCCTAGTTCCCGTGTTAGTTAATGAAGGTCCTTGACCATTGGAATTGCTATGTTGTGGAAACTGATGTGCAAAGGAAAGCAAAACAGCATGGTGCTGGCCAGCAGCAAGTTAGGGAAGGAGTTTATAAATAAAAAAAAATAGACCTCTTCTTTTGGGCAGGTGGCTGTAATGGACTCTGGGTGATATTTATGTGCTAAGAGAGAAACATTCATTTGCACAACTTAGCTCTCCCCACAGACCAGCCTAGAAACAGAGGTTGGAGCTTGTCCTCGAAAGTGCTGCTGTTGGTTTATTCTTTCTTGAAATTAAATGTTTCCAGAAGCGTTAAAGGACTTTGCATCTCTGTGCCTTGATCTTACAGGAGTTGGAATGAGACGATGACAAGATCTGATACCAGGAAGGGCATTTACAGTGGGTGACTGCCAGACTGCATCCTCCTTTGGTTCCCTTCATTCCTCATTATTTCCATTCATGACATGCTAGGATGGGAGAGAAAGACAGGGACAGTTTTAGACAGCAAATGGTAGCAATCAATCTTCTGCCTTGAAAGCCAAACAGCTAAGCCTCCCAAAGATACGCACGAGCTTAACCCTCCATAAAATTCTGCAAACTAGACATGGCGGGTCACAGCATGAAAGCATTACTTTGCCAAGACGCCTATTAACGGCAATGGCCATTTGGCACTATAAGAATTAAGGGTCCAAACCAGCAAAGTTTTACTTGTTCCAAGTTGCGTTTATTCACACACATGATCCCATTGATGGCTATGGCCTATTCATCTGAGGAAGAGTGGCATGGTCAGCCTTCATGTGGCCCTTAGAGAAGTCTGGGTATTCTCTGCTAGTGTTTCTTAACCTTTTTTTATAAAGTACCCCTTTTAAAAAAAAATTAGAAGTACCCCCAATACCTATAGTTTTCAGACACACCATTTTTTTGTCTACGATGCAACACATTTGTTTAAACAACTTAATTGTAGCCGGGCGGGCGATGACATTTTTGGGTGTAAGAAGTACAAAAATGATAAAGCGCTATAAAACTTAAAACAGAAATTCAGTTTTCTCCAAATGTCAGTTGTATTGACGTACCCCCCAGGCTTCTCTTGAGTACAGGCAGGCCCCGGGTTACATGGATCCGACTTACATCGGATCCCTACTTACAAACGGGGTGAGGCAACCCTGAAGTAGCTGCTTCCCCATAGCAGACCAGGGAGATACAAAGGTAGCGCCCCGCCCCCCAGCAGACTAGGGAGACGCGGAGCGGCTTTTCTCAGTAGACACCTCAGCTTGAGAATAAAGGACTGAGGGAAGTGAGGTGTGGGAGAATAAAACTGAGCTCTGGAGAAATGTTTGGCTAGCGTTTCCCCTACAATATGTACCAGTTCCGACTTACATACAAATTCAACTTAAGAACAAACCTACAGTCCCTATCTTGTATGTAACCCGGGGACTGCCTGTATCCCTAAGCGTTCTCGTACCACTGGATGAGAAACACTGTTCTGTGCTGTGATCTATACATTCCCTTTATGCCAGGAGCAAGGAACCTTTTTTGGGTCAGGGGCTGCTGACCCACAGAAGAATCAGTCAGGGGCCGCACACAAGTGAGAGGCAAAAAAGCCCCCAAACATTCTGCCCACATTCCCCTTCCACACCAGAGTGGAGTGGGCCCATCCTAGTAGATTTTGTGTGCTCTAGTCCCACGGTGAGGTAGCGGGGGTGGGGTAGTGGGGCTGGAGCACCAGTGCGGGCTCCCTAATGCTGGGCGGAGACCATGAGTCGGGCCCTGAGCCTCGGGATCAGCTGCATCCGGGCCCCGGGCCTGCGTTTCCCCATCTCGGCTTCACGCACTGAAAATCTCAGCAACTACACTCTTGAAACTATGAATAGTCCAGTGTCACCTTAAGGGTATGTCTACACTTGCACTTTCTTTTGAGAGAGGGATGCAAATGAAGATATTTGAAATTGCAATTAAAGCCAGAATTTACATATCTTGCGCTTCATTTGCATATTCGCGTTTTGGCGCTCTTTCGAAATAACAGACGCTGTTAAGACGCGGTTATTTTGAGAGAAAACCCTTCTCTTGAAATACCCGGTAAACCTCATTGTATGAGGAATAAGGGTTATTTCGAGAGA
This sequence comes from Pelodiscus sinensis, assembly GCF_049634645.1. NCBI lineage: Eukaryota > Metazoa > Chordata > Testudines > Trionychidae > Pelodiscus > Pelodiscus sinensis. The sequence continues at coordinate 21,940,118 of NC_134729.1, read as the reverse complement.
AGGGTTTTCTCTCGAAATAACCACATCTTAACAGCGTCTGTTATTTCAAAACAGCGCTATTTTGAAATAGCACCATAATGCGAATATGCAAACGAAGCATGGGATATTTAAATCTCGGCTTCATTTGCAATTTCGAATGTCTTCATTTGCATCCCTCTCTCGAAAGAGGGTGCAAGTGTAGACATACCCTAAGGGTGTGTCTAGACTACCTAGTTTTGTCGACAAAAGTGGACTTTTGTCGACAAAACTATACCAGCGTCTACACTACTGCTGAGTTCTGTCGACATAACGTCGACAGAACTCAGCAGTTTTGTCGATGCTGGTATACCTCATTTTACGAGGCATAACACCTTCTGTTGACAGAACTCTGTCGACAGAAGGTGTTATTGCCTGTAACATTGCGTCCAGACTACGGAGTTCTGTCGACAAAGCAGCTTGCTTTGTCGACAGAACTCAATGTGTCTGGACGCTCTTTGTCGACGGAAGTTTTGTCGACAGTATCTGTCGACAAAACTTCCGTCGACAAAACGCGGTAGTCTAGATGTACCCTGTGAGACTAACAAAAAATATATAGGATCATGAGCTTTCGTGACTGAAACCCACTTCCTCAGATGAATCTCATTTGACGAAGTGGGTTCTACTCATGAAAGCTCATGATCCTACATATATTTTTGCCACAGGACCACACATTGTTTTTAAAGTGAGGCTATGTCTAAACTGCACTAGTTATTCTGAAATAGCATGTCTACACTGCAGGGAAGCCTCAAAATTAGTCCAAGGCAGGCTTCCCTAATGTAGACGTGCTATCTCAATTTAGCGCCCCAGGAGGAATAACTTAGAATTTCCTAGGGAAGGGGCTATTTTGAAATAGCAGAAGTGGAGCATCTATACAGGCCTTATTTTCGAAATAGCTATTTCGGAATAGGCGTTATTCCTCATAGAATGAGGTTTACAGAAGTCGGAAAAAGCCATCTGTTATTTCAAAATTATTTCGAAATAACGGAATTGCTGTATAGACACTCGCATAGTTATTTTGGAATAGCTTTGCTGTGTAGGCACACCGTTAGGGTACGACTACACTTGCTCCCTATCTCGAGATAGGGATGCAAATGGAGTGTACCGAAATTGCTAATGAAGCAGGGATTTAAATATCCCATGCTTCATTAGCAAGATCTCACCCGGCATGCTAGTTTGAATTGCAGTTGATTCGAACCAGGAAGTGCACGCCAGGATGTGTTAGTCTGAACCAAAGCCCTTGGTTCAAACTAACGTTACTCCTCAAAAAAAGAGGAATAACGTTAGTTCAAAAAATGAGGAGTAACATTAGTTCGAACCAAGGGACTTTGGTTCAAACTAACGCGTCCCGGCACGCACTTCCTGGTTCGAATCAGCTGCGATTCGAACTAGCGTGCCGGGCGAGATTTTGCTAATGAAGCGTGGGATATTTAAATCCCTGCTTCATTAGCAATTTCGGTACACTACATTTGCATCCCTATCTCAAGATAGGGAGCAAGTGTAGACTTTCCCTTACTTGGCGACTCTGCTGAAACTTTGTAAATATTACGCGTGTAGACCACTAGCCTTTTAGGGGTGGATGTTTGTTTCCTTTGGCCTGTTACCCTGGTGTTAATGAGCATTTCTAATTAGTTACTGTAATTCCTGATGGCCAGCCCTTAAGCATAATCAGTGCAGGCAACTTCTTGGGGTCCCACAGATACGCAACGCACCTAAAAGCCCACCTGCGCTTTGGTAATGGGGCAAGAGCAGATAAAAAGCTCCCTTGTTCCTCGCACTTTTTGAGTCTCATAATTCATACTTTTTTACAGCGAGCGATCGTTTGGAGCACAGTGTCTACACGCCGCCACTTGGGGATTTGCTAACTCGAAACCCTTCCAAATAGGTACACCTTTTTTTGCTATTCAACACCATCCACGAGACACTCGTGCCACTAAAACACCTGCATGAGACACCACTGATACACCGATGGGAAGAGTCCTCCCACTGCTGTAAGGAGTCCATCTGCCCAAGAGGCGGTTGCTAGGGTAACAGGAGAATTCTCCCATGGACCACATGCTGGCTACACTGGTTGGCTTATCTCCCTCACTCAGGGTACGTCTTGACTACAAGCCTCTTTCGAAAGAGAGCGTCTAGACTACAAGCAGTACTTTTGAAAAAGTGAGCCGTTTTTTCGAAAGAGAGCACCCAGGCAGTCTGGATGCTGTCTTTCGAAAAAGCACAGTTTGCGTTCAATAACACCTTTTTCCAAAAGAGCACTTTTGAAAAAAAAAAGGTGTTATTTCTCGTAAAATGAGGTTTTCCACGATTGAAAAAACCGCCGCGTTCTTTCGATTTACTTTCGAAAGAACATGGCAGCAGTCTAGACGCAGGGGAAGTTTTTTTTGAAAAAAGGCCACTTTTTTTGAAAAAACCCTGTAGCCTAGACACACCCTGAAGCGTGTGGATTTCTCACATCCCTGGATGACACAGCTGGGTTGACTTAACTTTTGAGTGTAGACCTGGCACCAGTCATGCGTGGTGAATATCAGCTTAATCCCAAGAGGACAGGTCTGCTATTTCAGCTAGACCCAGACTAGCGCCAAGGTCTCTGTATTCCTGCTGATGTCACAGTTAATGGCAAGAACGATTTTGGAAGGGATTTTAAACCTTGTCCTTCAGGGCATACGCCAACAATTACAGCTCAGGGTGAGCCTTCTGTGGATGGCAGATTAGTCCCCAATTGTTTGCTTGCACCTTCCTTCGAAGCATTTGACCCTGGCCACCGTCAGAGACAGGACACTGGGCTATATGGCCCTTGGATCGGCTCCAATCTGGCAGCCCCTATACGTCTGTAAGCAGTGGAATTAGAGCATTTGGTGGTAGGCATGCAAAGCAGGATCACTGCCCAGCCGAAAGAATGCAAACACATTTTAAATTCTGAATTAGAAACAGATTTTCGTTCCCACCTGGTTTCCTGGTCCTCCCTCGGCAGCACAGGCCTGCTCGGGAGACAAACATCACAGTGAAAAAGCAACTCTGCATTGCACGCCCGTCGTCCTCAACCTACGGCCCTAGAGTCCCATGTGGGTCTTTGGCACAACACAGCCAGCCCCTGGGGCGTCTCCTAGGTCTGAGCTCACACCGGGGGGAGAACAACTGGGACAACCAACCTTTCCCCTCCGCAGCCAGGAGGAGGGAGCGCAAAGGAAAGACCGTGTTAAATCGAGTTGGAGCCAAAGTAGTCATGAGGTCATGGAGCAGTCTGACATTTGCCATTGCTTTGCATTCACATGTGACGACGGAGGATCCGACTCGGCTTCGAGGGGCCTCCATGAGGTCAAAGGAGTTACCCGGCTTGCCCTGGCAGCGGAACATGTCCCTTTCTCTTGCCGTGACGCTACCGCAGATATAAACATGGCGGCACAACGTCAGGAGACCCCTCCGAGTGACATTGTGATTCGCTGGCTCCCTTCCCTGAGCACCCAGGATACGTCTAAACTACACGGCTCCGTCGACGGAGCCATGTAGATCTGTTTGTTCGGCAAAGGGAAATGAAGCCGCGATTTAAATAATCGCAGCTTCATTTAAATGTAAATGGCTGCCGTGCTGAGCCGACAAACAGCTGATCAGCTGTTTGTTGGCTCAGCGCACTAGTCTGGACGCTCCCCTGACGACATGAAAGCCCTTTAACGACCTCCCTGGTAAACCTCATCCTACGAGGCATAACGGGGAGGTCGATAAAGGGCTTTCAGGCCGGTGCGGGAGTGTCCAGACTAGCACGCTGAGCTGACAAACAGCTGATCAGCTGTTTGTCGGCTCAGGGCGGCAGCCATTTAAATTTAAATGAAGCCGCGGTTATTTAAATCGCGGCTTCATTTCCCTTTGCCGATCAGCCTAATCTACATGGCTTCATCGATGGAGCCATGTAGTTTAGATACACCCCTAGTGTTGCCAGCTGTAGGAAGCCGAAGAGCACGGCCAGAGATGATGAAAACCAATAACGGAGCGAGACCAAGCTGAGCCGCATAGTCCTTGTACAGTCACAGTACCGAGAAGGTGGCATTCTCTAGATCAGGAGTTGGACCACAGGTCACTCAGCAAGGCCTGGCGCCAAGCTTAGAATGTTTCCTAATTTGGACCATTCCAGAATTCCTGGCAGCCACCCAGCTGTGTTTTAAGGTCATTCCCCAAAGTGCCAGCTGACAGTTTCTGAGCGTGACAGTCAGAGAGATACCCATCAGCTGCCCCACTCTGAAACACAGGCATGGGAGCTGAGGGTGAGTAGGGGGGGCTATAGCACCCCCAGGGTTTAGCCGTGACTCTGCAGCCCCCTTCCTCTGCACCTGGAGTCCTGGCTGCCAGCCAGCCACCCCCTGCGTCTGGGGTCCCAGCTGGCCCTCTCTGGTCCTGGTTGTGGTCCAGCTCCTGCTCCCCATGGGCCCGGCTGCCACTCTCTTACCCCACGCTTGGGGTCGCAGCTCCCTGACTTGGGGCTCCACTCCTAGGCTCATGCCCACACCCAGCTTGGGGGGCCAGACACGAGTAAGGGAGCTGGCTTTTAGCACCTCATTATTAAAAGTGTGCACAAAGACAAAGTCCCAGGCAGACGTAAGGAATTAAATCGTACTCGAAAAAGGGGCTGAAATGGCTATGAAGCCGTAAAGCTTTGTAAAGTTCTCATCTCTTTGTTCAATCTAGGTAGGCCCCTACCAAATTCACATTCACTTGGGTCCATTTCACGGTCATAGGCTCTTAACATTGGCTAGGCTCATGATTTCAGATATTTCCATCTGAGACTCCGGGGTGTTGTAACCGTGGGAGCCCTGATCCAAAAGGGGGGTTTGGAGGGTCCCAAAGCTGGTGTAGGGGGAGTTGCAGAATTGCCTACTCACTGGGCTCTGAAGGCAGCAGCTACTGCATTTCCTGCAGCTGGAGGAGGCTTCTGGGAGCACCCTAACCAGGTGAGGGCCACTGGTGGACTAACGCATGGGTCCATGGAGCTCATGTCCAGGAGCCCCAGACAATTTGAAATATGGTGCCGCAGCCCTGGGAGGAACCCCTGAGCCCCAGCAGGTGCTGAAGTCCTGAGCTTGGCTGTCCTGATCCCAAGGCGGGGCTGAAATTCAAAGCAGGGGGCGGGGCTTCAGGGGAAGGGGGGGAGTAGGGGCGGGGCCTCAGGGGAAGAGGCAGAGTAGGGGTGGGGCTTCAGGGGAAGCGGGAGAGTTGGGGCGGGGCCTCAGGGGAAGAGGCAGAGTAGGGGCGGGGCTTCAGGGGAAGCGGGAGAGTTGGGGTGGGGCCTCAGGAGAAGAGGCAGAGTAGGGGCGGGGCTTCAGGAGAAGAGTCGAGGCAAGGGTGGGAGGAGGTTTGGGTGCTCCTGCACTGGGGCTAGTTTTCAGAAATGAAAAGGCTGGCAACCCTAAATCTTCTCTTGTCTCCTGGCAACCCTAAATCTTCTCTTGTCCCTCTGCCTCTGGTTTCACATCCTTTGGTAGGTGCGTCCCTGGGTGAGTCACAGGATTTATCCAGGGCAGAGCGCTCTGCTTCCATGACTCAGGAGGGACTTGCAATTTAACATGCTGCCCTTTCACCGTGGGCCATAAACACACTGGAAGCATGACATGCACGGGGGCAGAGCTGGTGATGCCAAGTTCCGGCCAAATGTAACGTTTCCCTTCCTTTTCCTTCTGAAGATCTGGCTGATTTGCTAGCTACATTTGTCCCCCTTGGCTTTCATCACGGTGTTTTCAACCGCTCTTGGCAACAGGGTGAACTGTTTTCAGTGGAACAGAACTGGTAATAATAAGGCAGGGACGGGATCCAGAGTCATTTTGTAAGTGCGTGCCGCTCACCCACCACTTCACGGCCTTTACCTTTCTTTCTCTGCCAGGTCTTGTTTCTCCTCTGCCCTGTAATGAGAAAATATAGTTGAAATCTACCAAATCGGAGCAGCCAGGGTGGAAGGGCTGTGCTGGATTCTCCGTCGCAATCAAAACTGGGCCTCGTTCTGAACCAGATGCTGTAGCTCCACCCAACGTGATTTGACTTGATGCAGAAACTAATCGGAGAGGTTCTCTGACCTCTGTTTATGCAGGAGGACAAACCAGACGATGAAAATGGTTCCGTTTGGCCTCTAATCGATGAATCTATTAAAATACGGAGATTCCGTGTCTTCCTGCGTATTTCAGACCCGTCTTGCCTTTCTGGCGTGGAGATGAGAAGTGCTATGGACCTATTTTGCTCATGATGGTCCTGATCTTGCAGCTGTTACTCGAGTGAGTCCTCTTTTCTCCTGTGACTAGCCCTTTGGGACTGTTGCCTGCTCTAATTTCATGTTAGTGGCTGTCCTTGAACTGTAGATGATCTTTTTTTTTTTCTCGTTTGATCATCTGGAACCCTTAAAGGAATATTGCACCCATTATTTCTAATAACTTGGAGCTAGAGCAGGAGTGGGAAATAATTTTTGGCCGGGGGCCGCTTCAAAAATGTTTGAAGTGGCCCCAGGCCCGGGCTTTCCCACCCACAGACCATGATTGGTTTGGGGGTGAGGGAGCCCCTTTGCCCCCTCCCCTTTCCACTAAGCACCCATGCCCCTGGCCAATCAGAGCTTGGGGGCGGGGGAGCGCGTGAAGTCTCCTCCTGCCCTGCCAGGAGCATGCAGCACTTTAAAGTGTGGCATGCTCCTAGCAGGGTGGAGGAAATTTCGTTTGCTTCCCCCGCCTCCAGATCCTAATTGGCCTAGGGGCAGGGGAGTGGCAGGGCCTCTGCGGGACGGATCAACCCCCTTGGCGGGCTGAATCCAGACTGTGGAGGCCCTTTTGCTCACCCCTGAGCTAGAGTCTGGCAACCTTATTTCTGTGGAGTAGCATCTTATCCCCTGGGTGAAGCCATATCCCTGGGAGTTTTGCCACTGATTTTAATGGAGCCAGAACTCAATGCAGAGAAATGCAGGGCTGGCTGGATCTGACCCATAGGCCTGGTCTGCACACGGGTTTTGCACTAGTATAATGATATTGATGGCGGGGGTGTGTGTGTGATTTTTTTTTTAACCAAAATAGGTAGAATTGTGCAACCTGAAGCTATGTCTTCACTACGCGCCTATTTCGAAATAACAGAGTGCGCGTCTACACAGCAAGCCTGATATTTTGAAATAATTTCGAAAGAATGGGCTTCTTACTTGGACTTCCGGACCCCTCATTTCACGAGGAATACAGGAAGTCAAAGGAGCGGTCTTCCTTTGCAGTCCTGCTGTGTAGGCAGCGTCCGAAGCCAAGTTAAGCGAGTTGGACTTCAGCCGCAAATAACACAGCTGAAGTGGCATAGCTTAACTCGACCTGCAGTGTAGACGTGCCATTGGCGTGGACATGATTGCACGAGTTATAAAGGTGCTTTGCACCGATGCAGCCTATTCCCCGTCCTGTTCAGGAATAAGCTATACTGGTATAAGCAACTTTCATACTCATAGACTCATAGACTCATAGACTTTAAGGTCAGAAGGGACCATTATGATCATCTAGTCTGACCCCCTGCACAGTGCAGGCCACAGAATCTCGCCCACCCCTCTTAGAATAATCCTCTCACCTATGTCTCAGATGTGGAAGCCTTCAAATACTTTGAAGGCCCCAACATGCAGAGAGTCCTTCAGCTGTGATCTGTGCCCAATGCTACAGAGGAAGGCGAAAAACCTCCAGGGCCTCTGCCAATCTACCCTGGAGGAAAAGTCCTTCCAGACCCCAAATATGGCGATCAGCTAAACCCTGAGCATGTGGGCAAGACTCACCAGCCAGACACCCAGAAAGACATACCAATCTGCATCAACACTAGAGGTGGGGTGGGCGGGTGTTGATGAACCCCTAGCAGGACAGTGAATTTTTTGGGCAGGCAAGGCCCCAAGAGAGGTAAATTGGTTTTTATTTAAGTACATAGCCACATGTATTTCCAAATATTGGTCCCTTTTTCACTAGCGCCTTCACTGAGAAGGGTCCATTGAACAGGGTGGCTTGCATGGAGACAAGCCTTTTGCTGAAATGAGAATCAGGCTCAGTTATTTCACTGCAGGTTTATTCTGGGGGTGGGGAGGACGGTTTCTGCGCAGTGTTGCTGTGGGGGACAGGTTTTTCCTATTGTCCTGCATCCAGATCCCCGATTTACCACAGGGGAGTATGGAGGGGCGCCAGATACTTTCACACAAAATATCGAACGTGGCAGGAAAAAAATGGGTTGAGCAAAAAAAAAAAAAAAAAAAAATGGAACCAAAGTTGTTGAGCAAAAAAGAAGAAGAAGAAAAAAAGGCACTGCGCCTTTAAATCCCCATGTTCCCCTCTTCCCTCTGCCCCTGACAGACGTGGCAGGGGAAGAAAGTGCCCGCCGGCCTTCCGTCCGAGAAAAACAAAATATTTTCTGTTTTTTTTCTGGACAGAAGCCACAAATACTGGACTTCTGGGCAAAAACTGGACACTTGGCAACCCTAGGAGTATCTTCACTAAAGACAAAGGTGCATGGTGAACTGAAGCTAGCTAACCGGAGGGAAAATCCCTAGGCCGTTGGCAAGCTTCACACAAGTACAGAGCAGACAGCCTGGCTGCGTTATCAGGAAGGCAGAATGTACTGGCTGTAACTGAGCTGCCTGGCTGCATCTCTGCCTAGGAGCCCGTCGGAGGGGGGCGGAACATGCCGTCTGCTTCTAGGAACTGCTTGAAGAGGAAAAGCTTTAGGATAGGGGAACCTACGGTCTCTGGCTTGCCTGGATCTGGCCCCTGAGGCTCAGGGCTTCTCCCCCGCATTGGGGAGCCTGTGTTGCTGCTCCAGCCCCCCTGTTACCCCACCGTGGGGCTGGAGCACACCCAACCTACTAGCCTGGGACCCCTAGGCTCTGGTGGGAGGGGAAGATGGGGAACGTTCTTTTCCTTCTCACTTGTGTGCGGCCCCCGACTGATTTTTTTTGAAGCGCAGTGGCCTCTGACCCAAAGAAAGGCCCCACCCCGGCTTTAGGACACTACAAGCCCCATCCCCCCCACCCCACTGACTTTTTTACCTTTCTTTCCTGGCTTTGATTCTCTCTTCTTCGTACCTGCAACAAACCAGACAGATGCCTTTACAAGTCGCCATCAGGAAAACGCAGCCTTCGCCCTGAAGGCCACAGAGCTTGGGGCAAGTCCCGGCTCCAGCGGACACAGAGTTAACGCGCTCGCGCTCTCATGTTTCCTGCCCGCCGGAATGGGGCCACGCCACGTGCAGAGAGGGGAGGTTTTGCCCAGGGCCAAGCAATGAGTTTGGAGTGGAGCACGGATGAGGCACTGCAGCCAGGCCGCCTGAAGACCAGACCTTGATCCCAGGACCATCCTTCCTCTCCGAAGCCCAGGGGAAAAGGGCCCATGGGAAGGGTGGCCGGATCACACCAGGGTTCTCAGGTGAGAGCCACTGGGATACTTACTGCACGAGGCAGTCAGGAATCTGCACGTGCTCCATAGGGATCATCTGCTCCAGCTCTTCCAGACTGTGAACGTACTGGATCTTACTGATAAACTTCACGCTGGCGGGAAGAGAACACCCCCCGTGAAGAGCTTATCCCGACATTCCCCTTCCTAGGCGGGTGGCTCTCTGGGCCTGCATCCAGATCCTACTGATGTTTTGCTGTTGATGTCAACGCACTGGGATGGGACCCAAAACAACTCTCAGCTAGAGTGGGGGTCTCCTGCTCCCAATGTAATCCTGCCCTTGGCATGGCAACTTTTGCTGGGAGAGGATGGCTGGGGGGGAGGGGGGAGCCAGGTGTGCCTCTCCGATGAGTTTTTACATGGACAGCAGGGGAGGGCAAACTTTTTGGCCCGAGAGCCACATGGGGGTATGGAAATGGAAATGGTATGGCAGGCCAGGAATGCTCACAAAATTGGGGTTGGGGTGAGGGCTCCAGCTGGGGGTGTGGACTGTTGGGTGGGGTTGGGGATGAGGGGTGTGGGGTGCAGAAGGGGGCTCCAGGCTGGGACCAAGGGGTTTGGAGGAGAGGCGAGGGTTGGATTATGTGTGTATGAGGTGTCTGGCTGGGGGTGCGGGCTCTGGGGAGGAGGAGTTTGGGGTGTAGGAGGATGCTCTGGGTTGGGACTGAGGAGTTCCACGGGCAGGAGGGGCACCAGGACTGAGGCAGGGGGTTGGGGCACAGCGTGGGGCTGAGAGGGGCTAGGCTCCAGAAGCAGCCAGTATGTCCCCCTACTCCAGTTGCTTCCTACACGGAAATGCGGCCAGGCAGCCCTGTCTGCAGGCACTGCCCTTGCAGCTACCATTGGCCGTGGTTTGCAGCCAATGGGAGCTGCGCGGGTGCCATTTGGGGTGGGATCAATGCATGGAGCCTTCTGGTTGCCCCTACATGTAGGAACTGGAGGGGGGCCATGCTGCTGCATCCAGGAGCCACACAAAGCCCCGGCATGCACGGAGCACGGCAAGCCCCAGACCTCACTCCCCAGCAGGAGCTTGAGGCCTGGGTTAAAATGGCCGACAGGCCACATGTGGCCTTGCAGGCTGTCATTTGCCAACCCTGATCTACAGTGACCCCTGCTGGGAGAGGCTGGGGATAAGGCATCTGGGACTTCTCAAAGAACCAGAACTCTTGCACCAGCTCGTCCACTGTCTCCTGTGGGGAGAGAATTTGGCACCCGCCCCAAATCAGGATCTGGCCCCGTCATTCCTTTAGTTGGGCTAAGAATTTGACACAAACAAAAACTCCTCCAGCCACGTCGGGGCACCCGCCCCCTCCCAGTCAGAGATGATCCTGCCACAGAAATCCAGCCTCCCTTTCTGGCTGCCTCCGTAGGGTAACAGAGGCACAGGCCTTGCCCGGCTCAATCGGATCCAAGGCCCATCGAGCTTAGTGGCCTCTCTGAGATCGTGTCCAGTCCCAGGGGCTTCAGGGGAAGGTGTGAGAACCTTGCATTAGGCCCAGGCCATGTGGGATAATCACCCCTCACGGCGCCCCTACCCTGCCCTCTCACACAGACTGGTGCCAGGGTTAACAACCCTAACTAGGGGATGTGGGAGGGGTTTGTTCACCTGATGAAAGGCCTGGATATAGCCAGCACTGTCCGGATGAACCACGAAGGGTGCACGATTATCAAAGCCTTCAGGTTTTTTCGTAGCCTGTGGAAAGGCCAGATGGGAGAGGTTAGATACTCAGAGCCCTCTTCGAAACTCCTGGTGTCCCCCCACCCCGGTGGGACCTTGTGGATTTCAGGGGTTTACTCGGCTGTCGGGGCAGAATGGGCCCATGGGATCACATAGGTTAGTGATGGCAAAGGCCAGCTAGAGCATTGCCCTCCCGTCTTTAGCTATGGCGGGCACGTTCCTTACAGTATATTCTTCAGCGCCTTGCCCAGGCCTTGTTTGACAAACAGTAATGACAGGCCGCCCACCCTATCGCTTGGGAGAGGAACAAGAAAATCTGTTCTAGTCTTAAAACAGCCACAGGTTTGTCACACAAAGGGCCTTAGGGGACACCAAGTGCTGCCCACCTAGCCTTTAGGTGCCTAGAAAACCACTGGGATTCCCGGCGCCTGAGTTTGGGGCCCTCTATACAACGAATGAGGAGAGACAGACGCCTCAGAACGGGCATCCCAAAAGCCAGCGCTTGAGGTGGCTCCTTGGAAGCTAAAGGAAACCAGAGGGAAGTGCCGTGTCCTGCCCCTCTCAAGGAGACACGAGTCTCCTTCTGCTCACGATTCGCAGCCGCAAACCCTTCTCTTGACTGGAAGCGCCGACTCGTTTTGGCAAGAATCTGGGCCGTTGTAGCTCTGAGCCCAGTGGTTACTACACTCAGCCGGGCTGTGAGAGAACATGTTGCTGGAGGAGGAGAAGGGATTCGCACCCGGACCTCTCAGGGGAGCACCCTAATTGCCGGGCTACGGGCTGCTCCGAGGTGGGGAACCCCTCCGGCTCTCCTGTTGAAGCTGTTCCACTGAAACTAAATTAACAGGTCTTGGGGCAGAGGGCCTGGATTTTCCCTCCCTGGCGCGGGTGCTATCGAGCCGTTCTCATGCCAGCTCGTTCTCTCTGGCGTTCCTTATCGGCCCGCCATGGCCACTTGAAAACGGAGGCACCCTAACCGATCTGCTCTCTGCAGCACCCCGAAGCCTGACCTCAGAGGAGCTAAGCTGATGGACAAGGAACCTGGCTTCTCCCGTATAAATTAAAATACCATGACTAAGAAATTATTTTTTAAGTGAAGCTACTTCGGATGCACATCTTATCAATCTCCCCTTTGCGCTAGGTGCTGGACAAGAACAGAACACAGAGAGAACCCTGGGCTTAGTGGTTATAGTCTAAGTATGAGTAGGTATCCAAGGGATACAAATAGGCTGTGTCTACACTGGCCAGTTATTCCGGAAAATCAGCCGCTTTTCCAGAATAACTTGCCAACTGTCTACACTGGCTGCTTGAATTTCCAGAAAAGCACTTGCGATCTAATGTAAAATCATCAGTGCTTTTCCGGAAAAACGATGCTGCTCCCGTTCGGGCAAAACTCCTTTTCCGGAAAACTGTTCCAGAAAAGGGCCAGTGTAGACAGCAGAGATTTCTTTTCCGCAAAAAAGCCCCGATGGCGAAAATGACGATCGGGGCTTTTTTGCGGAAAAGCGCGTCTAGATTGGCATGGATGCTTTTCCGCAAAAAGTGCTTTTCCAGAAAAGCATCCTGCCAATCTAGATGCGCTTTTTCCTAAAATACTTTTAACGGAAAACTTTTCCGTTAAAAGCATTTCCGGAAAATCAAGCCAGTGTAGATGTAGCCATAGAGAGACGGGGGAGAGGAAGAAAGAATTATCGCTCTAGAACAGCCCTATCCTCTTTAGTTCCTTTACTAGCTTTATGCCTCAAATTGATGTTGACCCATGTCTGTCTCGCTTGCTGTGCCGAGTCCCATGTGCTTGTTTTTATTGTATGTGCCGTGCAATATAACCGACAGAAGGGACAACACAGCGTCAAAGTCTAATGTGGAAACAATCTGGTGTTTTCCTTGGTTGGCTGATGCTGCATCTGTGTCTTTGTACATAGTCACTCCAGGCAGACTGCAAAGCGTGAATACGATAATCAAGAATAATGACAAGTGAGTGGGAGGAGGAAGCAGGTCGAGCTGCTCCCCCTGCTGGTTCCCATTGGGCGCTGCGTCCTGGCTTTGCCGGTGCGTCACTGTGAGCATCCCTGGTGCTTTGTGGGAGATGTGGAATGACACAATTCTGCTGATTTTGCCCCCTCGTTGCAAGGAGGGATGGATCCCAACCAGGCCTATGGCTCAGCTGTATCTGCTGCTGCTTCATCTGCACTCGAAGCCCCACTCTCTATAGCATGAGAATGGCTCGACAGTGCACACACACTCCCGAAGGGAGAATGGGGGGAGATCCAGGCCCTCTGTGCCAAGACTTGTTCATTCAGTCACAGTGGGGCAGCTTCAATAGGAGAGACTGAGGGATTCCCCGCCTCAGAGGGCTGCTTGATGAATTTGGGTACGTGGCCATGGGCTGGCTCCAACCGCGGAAAGGGCGGGGCCTGGGGTGGGAGGGGCGGGGCTGGGGGTCTAGCCTCCCCCCAGCATTATCTGAGGCCAGAGGCAGGCCCAGCCTTAGGCCAAGGCGGTTGCCGTGGGCCCCGCATCTTCAGGGCCTCGCGCTGCTGTGCTGGGTCGGGACCCAGGGGTGATGATTGGCCCTGGCCAGTGGGGGCTGGGGATAAAGCCCTGATGGAGCCCAGTCTCCTCTCACCATGGGGCGCACTGCGCTCCACCTGCTGCTCCCAGCCCTCGCTGCCAGTGGCTGCCACTTGCTGCCCGGCTTGGTGAGCAGGGCTGGGCTAGGCTGAGCTGGCTCCCATGGCCCGAGCGACGCTCACCGGGGCTGCAGGCGGGTGGGGCTGGGAGGGGAGCTCCCTGGTCTTGCCCCTGCAGCAGGCTGGAGGGCTGGGGCGGTTCCTTTCCTGCTCCCATTCCCCAAGGCCCTGCCTGCACCGCAGCATCCACCAGCCGGGCTCTGCAGTCCATGTGCTGCTTTGAACCCTTCAGGCTCTTTGGCCGGGCCTGGCCAGGGGCTTTGGAGTGAAAACACAGCACAGGTCTCATGGATCCTGGCCCAGCCACTACCGCGTTGCCTGGCAGCAGCCCAGGGTTGTGGCAGCTATTTCAAGGGCTCTCAGCTCCGGCTCCTGCCCGGGTAGCATTGTGACCGGGAGCCCTTTAAATAGCTGCAGCAATCCCGGGCCGGGAGCTGTGAGCCCTTTAAATAGCAACAATTTAAATAGGAGCCCTTTTAAATAGGATCCTGCTGCCTGAGCCACTGCCTAGAAATTCGGTGGCAGGGGCAGCAGGATAGAACTAGAAAGTGACCAGATGCCCTCTGTGGGTCGGATCAAAGTGTTCAGTGGGCCAGATCCGGCCCCGGGGCCATATCTTGCCCCGCCCTACTCTCTAGGCAGGTCCTCTGTTTGCATCCAGTCCTAACACACCTCACATGGATGCATCAGAGCTCCAATCAGCTTGGCAGCAGTGGAGCGGAGTCTGCTTGATGCTAAGGGTCTTCTGCATTCTTTTGGCCGTGCCGTAAACTCGGTGTATAGTGCAGGGGCTGACCCTGGAAATAACCCGCCCCCACTGGCCGTCCTCACCTCCTGTCGATCATCTGGTAGCATTTCTTCAGCCAGCCCAGGCCCGGCATCCTCCTCCGGGGCGTGGCTCCGTTTAGGTACACGATCATGTAGTCCTCCGCCACCAGCAGCTCCAAGCTACTGATCACGTACCTGTGGGGTGGAAATCCAAAGCAGCCATGGAGTGGGACCGTGGGGACTGAAGCGCCCGGACATATAGCGGGGTTTCTGGATATATTTGCCCCCAGATACCCCCTTTCCGAGCTCCCCCAGGCTCATCCCTCCCCATCTGGTTGGGACTCTGGGTGTGCCTAGAGGACACCTCTCTGTTGACAGAGAGATGTAGATTAGGCACATCGAAAAGTGCAAATGGGGGAGCCGGGATTTAAATATCCCGTGCTTCATTTGCATAAACATGGCCACCACTTTTTTTCAAGATGGCGCTTTTTTGAGAAAAAAAAAGGCAGTCAAGACGCGATCGTTCGAAAATACAACCCTTTTTCGAAAGATCTTGTAAAGCTGGGAGAAGGGATCGTTCGAAAAAGGGTTGTATTTTCGAATGATCGCATCTAGACTGCCGTTGTTTTTTTCAAAAAAAGCTCCATTTCGGAAAAAAGTGGTGGCCATGTTTATGCAAATGAAGCACGGGATATTTAAATCCAGGCTTCATTTGCACTTTTGAAGTGCTTGATTTGCATCCCTCTGTCGACAGAGGGATGCAGTCTAGACATAGCCTGAGTGTTTGGCCAGGAGAAGCCTCCAAAGAACATTGTACTGAAAATCTCACCCCTCTGTCTTTGTGGATTATGGGATCTGAGGAAGATAGTTCAAATTGCCATGAGGCAGCTTTGCAGCACCCTGGGAGGGGTGAGCCAAGGCCTGGCCTAGGGGTCCGCAATGGGAGTCAACTCATTTTATGGGCACCAGGTCCTTTGCCCAGCAGTAGCCTCAGATGGGATGTTCTGCGGTGGACCAGCACACTTTGCTGGCTAGCTGGTGGGCGCCCATTCGTGCAATATGTGAGGCTGCTCTTAGGTTCCCCTGTGTTGG
This sequence comes from Pelodiscus sinensis, assembly GCF_049634645.1. NCBI lineage: Eukaryota > Metazoa > Chordata > Testudines > Trionychidae > Pelodiscus > Pelodiscus sinensis. Next base: position 21,924,459 of record NC_134729.1, on the reverse strand, counting down.
GTCAGAACTTGGCCCATTACGACACCATGAACAAGTCAGCTAGTAGCCTTCAGCCAGATCGGCTGCTGCACCTTGGTCCTGCAAGCATGGATTCCACCTTGCCTCGGTTCCCAGCTGAGGTGTTCCATGTAAAGTCCTAGCAAGTGGCTCAGAGGGGGTTCCCGGGCCCCATGTAACCTTTCTCGCCTTCCCTCCATCATAACACTTGGCATCGGTGGTCGACTAGCCACTGGGCCAATGAAGCTCATGCCAATGGGCCCCACCCAATTGGAGGGGCCTGTAAAAATGGATGCCCCTGTACCGTGATCTGCTCTGCCTGCCCAACCAGCACATCTAACAGGGAGTGAGATCAGGGTGCGGAGACTTGCCCTGCTTATCCCGGTACTCCTGCTGGGGTGGCAGGAGCCCCCGGGGGGCAGAGAGGAGCAAACCCCCTTACCCCAACCCCATTTCCCTGGCAGAAGCATCAGGGAGAGGTGGGGGGGGGACTGCAGGCCTAAGGACTAAGAAAGGGGGCCCCATTGCTCTGGTTCAGAGCCCCACGAAACTACAATCTGCCTCTACTTGGCATAGGCACTTACAAGAAGAGGTTCTCCATGATATAATGATAGTCAGCGAGGTTGCTGTCCGGGAGATAGCAGGCAGCAAAGACAATGATGGCATTGAGACCTTCTCCGTAGTACCCTGAGAGAGAAAGAGATGGACAGCACGGCCACTCGCGTGAGACAGACAGAGGCAGGAGGTCATAATGGAACACCCTCATGGACACCACCCCATCCATAGACAGGCAGAACTCCAAAGGATGAGGGGTTTTGGCCAACTCCCAAGGAAACGGGATTTCCGAGGTAGAGGCCATCTGCTGAGAGAGCCCAATGCATGGTCCTGCCGTGGAGAATTTTACCCAAAGGATGAACTACAGTGGCCTCCCAGATGACCGTAACACGCTCCAGCAGGCCCTGTATTGAAAATTATCAGCTGTTTCAGGGGAATCAGCATCCTAGAACCAGAAGAAATCTTGAAAGACCCTTCAGTCCACCCCCCCTGCACTCATGGTCCAAAATCAAAGGACCAGAAGCTCTATTTCAGGTGGTCCCACTGACTCATTGCTTGCCTTGAATTTTAAACGTTGCCACTACCTCTGGTGCTTTAGTATTTGGGTATCTGACTGGAAACACCAGGACCTGGTTTTCAGAGCTACTTAGCTCCCGCAGTTCCAGTTGACTTCAGCGTAAGTTGAAGGTGTCCTGCATCTCTGAGATGGACCAGACCCTCCATCTATTGCTACTGTTCGTTCCTGTATGTTTTATATTATGTAGCCAGGCTTTATAGGATGACAGGCCGATCTGGGTGGAGAATGGTTTTCCCATTCCAAGAAGAGTTTTGCTAATTTATTCTATCCTATCATAATCAAAATCTTGAAATTTTTGCAAAGGAAAAATCTACAAGAGAACCAGTTCAGGCCAATCAGAACATATGGGTTCAACCCTTTCAACATTTGTTTTACATTGTACTACAAAGTGAGGGTATGTCTACACTACCACCCTAATTCGAACTAGGGTGGTTAATGTAGTCATACGAACTTGCAAATGAAGCCCGGGATTTGAATTTCCCGGGCTTCATTTGCATGTTGCCGGGTGCCGCCATTTTTAAATGTCCGCTAGTTCGGACTCCGTGCCCGCGGCTACACACGGCACGAACTAGGTAGTTCAGATTAGGCTTCCTATTCCGAACTACCGTTACTCCTCGTGGAACGAGGTGTACCGGTAGTTTGGAATAGGAAGCCTAGTTCGTGCCGCGGGCACGGAGTCTGAACTAGCGGACATTTAAAAATGGCGGCGCCCAGCAACATGCAAATGAAGCCCGGGAAATTCAAATCCCGGGCTTCATTTGCAAGTTTGAACTAGGGTGGTAGTGTAGACATACCCTACCATATTTTGAAACAAAAAGTCATTTTGAGCCAACTACGGGAAACATTTTGGTCTGAAAATGCCAAACCAGGGCGGTGTGACAATTTCAAAACTTGCTTTCCCAAGGGTTTTCCAAACGAGCGATGCATTGAAACTGGATCTTTCTGGTGACGTTTTGGTTTTGACCAATGGTCATTTTTCGACAGAAAAAATTAGTAAAAAAAAAAAATCCCAGCTGGGTCTAGTGATATGAATGGTGCCATACTGAGTTAGCAAGCACCGTATGGATTATCGTCTTTCCATGCTGATGGCTCAGACAACCACTAGCTACTTCTCTTCCAACCCCATTAAGCCAAACAGCAACAGTTTGAAAGAAAGACCAGCCGGCCAGTGCATTTCTGAGGCCCCATGGTCTTCCTAAACCTCACCTCCGTGGGTCACCACTTTCATGTAAGGTTTGATCATCTGCAGGTCAATGCGGTGTTCCTGCTCCCCGATGATCACCGTCCTCCAGAGTCTCCCATTGGCGGCACTGCCGTCTTCCACCGCCCCATCCCCAAATAGGTCTGCGCTGTTGCCCGGCATGTTCTTGGCGGTGGCCACGGGGGTATCATCTGGAAGAGGGAAAGTGGAAGCTCTGGTGAGCCTGGACAGAGATCTAAGGTGCATTTCTAAGCATCGCTGAAACGAAGGGCTGGTCTACACTGAAAACGTACAATGGTGACATAGGGTGTGAACAATCCCTCCAAGCAACACCGTTCAGATGACCTAGCCCCTGGCGTAGACAACACTAGGTAAATGGTACAATTCTTCTGTTCACTAAGGTACTGCCTCTCTAGGTGGATTAACTCCGATATTGGATGAATCCTTCACACCTCTGTGGTGACAAACTACACTGATGCATGACAGTGTTGCAGGTGCAGCCATGCTGCTGTATTCATAGAATCATAGAATACTAGGACTGGAAGGGACCTCGAGAGGTCATCGAGTCCAATCCCCTGCCCTCATGGCAGGACCCAGTACTGTCTAGACCATCCCTGATAGACATTTATTTAACCTACTCTTAAATATCTAAGGAGAGGACATGATAGCGGTTTTCAGAAAAGAGTGTCACGAGAAGGAAGGAGAAAACTTGTTCTCCTTGGCCTCTGAGGATAGGGCAAGAAGCAAGGGGCTTAAACTGCAGCAAGGGAGGTTTAGGTTGGACATTAGGAAAAAGTTCCTGTCAGGGTGGTGAAACACTGGAATAAATTGCCTAGGGAGGTTGTGGAATCTCCATTTCTGGAGATATTTAGGAGCAGGTTAGCTAGACATCTATCAGGGACTCTAGACAGTACTCTAGCCATGAGGGCAGGACAATGGACTTGATGACCTCTTGAGGTCCCTTCCTGTTCTAGTGTTCTATGATTGTATGATATAACCCTGACCTTACTAAAATGGGTGAACTGGAGTGCCGGGTAGTAGATGAGGCCATTGATAATAATACCGCTCCGCACTGGTTGGGGAGGGGTATTATGTTGCAAGAAGGCATGGAGTCAAATACAATACAACTCTTAAATGACTCAAACAGTACCATGGAATCTCTATGGCTATGTCTAGACTGCAGGCTTCTTTCGAAAGATGCTCTTTCAAAAGCATCTTTCGAAAGAGCATCTTTCGAAAGATCGTGTCTAGACTGCAGGCGGATCTTTCGAAAGAAAAATCCGCTTTTTCGAAAGAGAGCACCCAGCGAGTCTGGATGCTCTCTTTCGAAGACGGCCTCTTTACATTGAAGAACGCCTTCCTTCGAAAGAGGAACTTTCGAAGGAAGGCGTTCTTCCTCGTGAAACGAGGTTTACCGCCATCGAAAGAAAAGCCGCGTTCTTTCGAAATAATTTCGAAAGAACGCGGCTTGAGTCTGGACGCAGGGGAAGTTTTTTCGGGAAAAGGCTACTTTTCCCGAAAAAACCCCTGAGTCTGGACACGGCCTATGGGTGGAAATTCCATGGCTGAATAATAGGAAAATAGCAGTAGGAATATACCACTGATCACCTGGCCTGCATGCTGAGTATGAAACGCTCAGGGAGATCAGAAAGGCTACCAAAGCAGAAAACCCAATAATAATGGGGGATTTCAACTATCCCCTTAGGCCTGGTCTACACCAGGACCGTAGTCCAAAATATCCCTTCTGCCCCCCCCCCCCCCAAGTTCAAATTAGTAAGCATCCACACTACCAAGCACGTTATTTCAGAATAACGGGCCATGGAATTCAAACTCTGCACTCCTGCTTTTCATCAGGAATAATGCTAAGTCCAAACTTGTACGTCTGAAATAACATTAGTGTGGAGGCTCTGGTGCCATTAATTTGAACTAATTAGTCTCCAGGAGGCTCTGGGTCTGACGGAGCGTGTCCACATTAATGGAGCCTGCCTCAGATGACGTTCCATTCTTCCCTGTAGTGAGGACATGCTAGTTTGAATTTGTTAAATCAGGAGTACATAAGTCAAATGTAGTAAATTTGAAATAATTTCCTAGTGTAGCCATGGCCTTCTTGACGTGGAACATGTCTCCTCAGGATGGGCCACAGCAATGCAATTCCTAGACACCATTAATGATTGCTGATTGAAGCAGCTAATCCTGGAACTCACAACGGAGGAGGCAATTCTTTCTTTAGACCTAAATGGCACACAGGATCTGGTTCAAGAGGTGAATGTAGCTGAACACTCAGTAATAGTGACAATAATGTAATTAAATTGAACATCCGCGCACGCGTGCATGTGTGTGTGTGTTTGTGTGTGTGTATGTGTATGTGAAACACCAAAGAGACACACCACAGTAGCATTTAACTTCCAAACAGAGAACTGCACACAAATGAGAGTGGCTCATTTAATGGCAGTCACAAGAGTGAAATGCCTGCAAATTGCATGATTTAAAAAACACTACAACAAAGGCTTAATCTATATGGCTACCCCAAATTAAGAAAAAAAAAATCAGTAAGAGGATCAAAAAGTGCCACCATGGCTAAACAACACAGTAAAAAAGGCAGTGAGAGACAAAAGGAGAGCTTAAAAAAAAAAGGAAGTCAAATCCTACAGAAGAAAAAAGAAAGGAGTGTAAAATCTGGCAAGTGAAGTGTAAAAATATTCTTAAAAAGGCCAAAAAAGAATATGAAAAATAATTAGCAAATGACAAAAATGAACAGCAAACTTTTCTTTTAAGCACATCAGAATCAGGAAGTCCTCAAGAAAGACAAGGCCATCGCAGAGAAGCTAAATGAACTCCTCACATCGGTCTTCACTAGCTAAAGAGAGAGTCCCAAATCTGACCCTTTCTTTTTAGGTAATGGGTCTGGGGAAGTTTTGTCATTAGAGGAGGTTTTGGAACAAACTGATAAATTAAACAGTCCCTACAACTGGATGGGATTCACCCAAGGGTTCTGAAGGAAATCAGATCTGAAATTACAGAGCTATTCACGGCGGTCTATAACCTATCACTGAAATCAGCCTCTGTACCGGATGACTGGCAGATAGCTAATGTATTGCCTAATTTTTTAAAAGCGCTCCAGAGGCGATCCTAACAAGTCCAGGCTGGTAAACCTCACTTCAGTACCAACAAATTGGCTCAAATTTTAGTAAAGAACAAAATGATCAAACTCATACATGAGCACGTTGGGAGGAGTCAACTCAGCTTTCATAAAGGGAAATCATGCCTCACCAATCTACTAGAATGCTTTGGCGGGGTGGGCGGTGGAGCACCAGCAAACCTGTGAACAAGGGAGATCCAATGGATATTGTGTACTTGGACTTTCAGAAAACTTGGACATGGTCCGGGCTCTTAAGCAAAGTCATGGGGTAAGAGGAAAGACTCCTCATGAATCAGCAACCAGTTGAAAGATAGGGAACGAAGGGTAGGCATAAATGATTAGTTTTCAGAAGGGAGAGGGGTAAATAGTCATGTCCCCAGGCCTGCTGACAGAGGGCAGCTAAGGGAGTAACTGCCCAGGGACCTGGATGATTTCAAAGGACCAGGAGGGGCCCTGCCACTCAGGAGAGACTAGCATGCCTCCTCCTTGAGAGGTGGCAGACGGACACGGGTGGTTCTGGCTGTGCAGGACTCTGGTCGGAGCTGTTTCCTTCTACTCTGGTGAGTGTGTGAAGGCTTCTCTTAAAGTGCCTTGTTTCTTAGATTTCCCCAGCAGCCAGCTCACACAATGTCTCTCTCTCTCTCTTTCTCTCTCACACACACACAGGCCTGTCTCTCACACACCCTATTGTTCCTTCTCTCTTTCTCTCATCACCACCCATCTCCCACTGTCCAGTCTGTCTCTACCTCTTACACACACACATTGTCCTGTCTTGTGTCACCCTCACCTCCCAACACATATTTGTATTGATTGTTGTTGTTACTCCTCGGGACTTTCTGCAACACACAGCTGCTCTCTGCCATCGTATTGTTTTTAAGTGTGCCATTTTAGTGTTTTGGTTGGTCTGTGCATGTTGTAACTTTTATTTCTCCTAGGCTTAAATGTAATCTTTTGAGTAGTGAGTTCTACCAGGCCTCAGCTGTCCTAGCTGGAGTGATTATCCCTAGGGTCATTTAAAAATATGCATTTTATTTAGTTTTTTTGTTTCTCCTGGTGGTGCACATCTGCACATGCCTCAGTGCACAGAACAAAATGTGGTCTGCATGTGGATGGAAAAAAATAAGATGGAACATGCTGGCAGTGCAAATATCATAGGGGACCCATTGTCTATTCTGCCACGGGCCTGGAATTACTGTCCATGGCCCTGGGTGTCCCCAGAGGGTCTGTACTGGGACCAGTGTTGTTTGTCACATTAATAAGTGATCTCGAAAAAGGAGTACACAGTGAGTTGGCAAAGTCTGCAGACTAAGCCGACTGTCATGTGTCACAAAGGGAATTCACAAAACCGGGTGGCTGGGCAACACACTGACAGATGAAAGTCAATGTTGGTAAATGCAAAGTAACATACACTGAGAAACATAATTCCAACTCTATGTACAAAAGGATGGGGTCTAAGTTAGCTGTTTCCATTCACGAAAGAGAGCTTAGAGTCACTATAGCTAGTTCTCTGAAAACATCCCCTGAATGGGCGTGGACAGTCAAACAAGCCAGCAGAATGTTAGGAACCATTAAAAAAAAAGAGATAGATAATAAGATAGAAAGAATCATCATTCTACTATACAAATCCATGGTACGCCTTAAATACGGAGTGCTGTTCTGGTAGCCTTGTTTCAAAAAGGATATTGTGGTGGGGTGGACTAGTCCCCAAGGCCCACTGCTGGAAGCTAGAGGCCTTACTGCACCCCGCCGTAGGGTGAAGAGCAGAAGAGAGGTCCTCCACGCAGGATAGAGTGGCCACAGCAGAGGCAACCAATCAGGGCCCAGCAGGCTGATATAAAAGAAGCTGCTGGGCCAGGGCCTGCCAGTTCCTCACTGGAGCTTGACCCAGCCAGATCTGAGCTCTGACTGGGAGGACTGCAGCACCTCGGACAGTGCCGAGTGTAAGCTGAACTTTAGACCTGGTTAAGACCCGGGTCCAGAGGCAGAAGACTAGCCACAAAACGTTATGCAACCTGAGACAGGGTGTATCAAGAGCCAGGGAGCAAGGTAGCAGCAGACACTAGAGACTCATAGCAGGCAACTGCTACTTACACGGACCCTGGGCCAGGACCCGGAGGAGTGGGTGAGTCTAGGACCTCCCCACCTGCAGCAAGGAGGTATGAAACCCCCCTCTAGAACTGCTGGGCTGAAAATTGCAGATGTAGCCTTGGCCTCTAAGAGGCGCTCACGGCAAGTGACCCCTTTATAGATATATTAGAATTGGAAAAAGTCCAGCGAAGGGCAACAAACATGATGAGGGGTTTGGAGCAGCTTCCCTAGAAAGAGAGATTAAAAAGACTGGAACAAAATACAGGACTATGTAACACTTTAAAGACTAACAAGATGGTTTATTAGATGATGAGCTTTTGTGGGTCAGACCCACTTCCTCAGATCAAATAGTGGAAGAAAATATCATGGATGATAGGCTCTGTGACAGTTTTCCCCACCCATGCCTTATGAGAATTGGCTTGCGAATATGAATATGCATAACTTGAAGATGCTTTATGTAAAACAGGCCATGTAACCTATCAACTTTTCAGATGCAGCCTGCTGAATTTGTGCATCCTATTTTTGTGCATGGATCATTCTTGCATGTGAAGTTAGAAATATGAAGTGTGAATCTGTTCATAGTTCTAAATGTGTTAATGAGGACCATTAGTCATACTTCAGGAATTTAATGATTCAGTAATCAAATCAATGACTTGGGAATGGCCTTGTTTGTCCTGTAAGCTAAGACTGTGATTGGTCCTAGAAAGCCATGTGACTGTGCCACCTGGTACTTGAATCCATCTTGAACCTGGTATTTTTCCATGGGGACAGGGGTGTGTGTGTGTGTGTGCCAAACAAAGGATTCACACTCTGGGGGAAAGTCTATTTAAGCAATGGGAAGCCCTTTGTCTTCAGCTGGCTTTTGAAACTGCCTGGCCCACCCTAAGAAGACTGTCTGTCTCACCCTACGAAGATACAAAAGAACTCTGTCACACACACACACACACACACACACACACACTATCCAGTCTACTCACCTCCAGACACATACTTGTATTTATTGTTGTTATTCCTACTTGGTACTTCCTGCAATGCATAGCTATTCTCTGTCATTTTATTTTTTCAGAGGGTGCTATTTTAGTATTTTGACCAGTCTGTGTGGCTGCCAACAGCTGCCAACATGTGCCGTGCCGTCTGCCATTAGCGTGCCAAGGACAAACTGTGTATGAGGGAGCTCTCATCAGAGCCGGGGCTCAGCAAAGCGGAGTCAAAAGAAAGAGGGTTGAAAGCAATTCAAGACAAGCACCCAGACCCAGCAAAATCCCCTCCAAGTTCACCTTTTACCTACCTTCCCATTCCAGTTCATTCCCATTGCCCAAGAACTCCAGGGAGTCCGTCTCATCCGGGGTTTCGATGTCATCCACATTAATGTCCAGGTCGTCGGGCGTGTCCAGGAAGTCATCCGACAGGACGGAGCCCTCACTCTGGTCCAGGGAAATGTTGATTTCTGGGGCTATCAGCGTCTTGCGCTTCCGATGAGCCCCGTTAAAGTTCAAAGTGTTAGGGGGAGCTGCAAGGAAAGAGGAACGTAAGCAACTCAGCCAGATCCTGGCATATGAGCAGCAGCCTCCCACCCTTGTGCACTGCGGCATTTTAGCCCCATTTGAAAGGGGGGTTAAACTGAGGCACAGAAATGTTAAGCCCGTGCCCAAGCCAGGAGTGGAATGCAGGTGTCCTGAGTCCCAGCTCTCTGTTCTAATGAGGCCAAACGCAGCTCCATGTTGGAGGGGCTCCCAAAGTCGGGAATTATTACATTCCACCTTCCTTGCCAAGCTGGGCAAGTTATTAAGCCTGAACTTTCTCTGCTCAAAAGTCTCCGTTCCATTCAGAACATTTGCACTAATATAGGCCGTGTCCAGACTCAGGGGTTTTTTCGGGAAAAGTAGCCTTTTCCCGAAAAAACTTCCCCTGCGTCCAGACTCAAGCCGCGTTCTTTCGAAATTATTTCGAAAGAACGCGGCTTTTCTTTCGATGGCGGTAAACCTCATTTCACGAGGAAGAACGCCTTCTTTCGAAAGTTCCTCTTTCGAAGGAAGGCGTTCTTCAATGTAAATAGGGCTTCTTCAAAAGAGAGCATCCAGACTCGCTGGGTGCTCTCTTTCGAAAAAGCGGATTGCTCTTTCGAAAGATCCGCCTGCAGTCTAGACGCGATCTTTCGAAAGAGGCTCTTTCGAAAGATGCTTTCGAAAGAGCCTCTTTCGAAAGAAGCCTGCAGTCTAGACATAGCCATAGTGCCTTTCATTTTTTAAAAAAGGCATTAACTAACTGAGCTTCACAAGCCCCCCAAAACAGGTTAGAAGCACAACCACCATCTTATGGAAGGGGAAACTGAGGCACAGAAAGTCCTGTGTCCACTAAGAAGGAAAGTGAGGCTGAAAATGCTGTTAAAACATGAATAACACTAGACCGTTTGGGGCTGATGATGCTAGAACCCGTGTTTGAGCCTAGTTAAGAAGCTGGATGATTGTTTCCATGCTTTGTTCTCTGGAACCCTGGCACTGACCGATTGGTGATGGTGGTTGGCTGACCCCCACACCTCCCAGAGATGGGGTATTTATTTTTATCATTGTATGATTCTTAGAATACTAGAACTAGACGTGACCTTGAGAGGTCATCAGGTCCAGCCGCCTGCCCTCACGGCAGGACTAAGCACCTTCTATTCTAGATCAGTGTTTCTCAACCAATGGCACGAGTCCCCCTTGGGGGTACACAAAAGAAGTCTGGGGGTACGTCAACACAACTGAAATTGGGAGAAAATGGAATTTTTGTTTTAAGTTTTACAGCGCTTTATTATTTTTGTACTTTTTACACCCAAAATTTTCATCGCCCACCAGGCTACGATTAAATTGTTTACACAAATGTGTTGCAATGGTAGAAAAAATGTTGTGTGTCTGAAAACTGTAGGTACTGGGGGTACTTACAATTTTTTTAAAGGGGTACTTTATAAAACAAAAAGGTTGAGAAACACTGTTCTAGATCATACCTGATAGATGCCTCTCTAAGCTGCTCTTAACTATCTTCAATGATGGAGATTCCACAACGTCCCTAGGCAATTTATTCCAGTGTTTCACCACCCTGACAGTTAAGAAGTTTTTCCTAATGTCCAATCTAAACCTCCCTTGCTGCAATTTAAGCCCATTGCTTCTTGTCCTATCATCAGAGATTAAGAATAATAATTTTTCTCTCTACTCCTTGTAGCACCTTTTTAGGTACTTGAAAGCAGCTATCATGTCCTCTCTCAGTCTTCTCTTTTCTACACTAAACAAACCCAGTTCTTTCAGTCTTCCCTCATAGGTCATGTTTTCTAGATCGTTCATCATTTTTGTGGCTCTTCTCTGGACCGTCTCCAATTTCTCCACATATATTTGAAATGTGGTGCCCAGAACTGGACACAATACTCCAACTGAGGCCTAACCAGCGCAGAGTAGAGCGGAAGAATGACTTCTTGGCTGTGTCTAGACTGGCATGAAGTATTTCCACAAAAGTGCATCTAGACTGGCACGGATGTTTTTGCGCAAAAGCATCCGTGGCCAGTCTAGACGCAATTTTGTGCAAGAAAGCCCCGATAGCCATTTTAGCCATCGGGGCTTTTTTGCGCAAAACAGTTCTTCCCTGTCTACACTGGCCCTCTTGCGCAAGTATTCTTGCACAAGAGGGCTTTTTCCCGAGTGGGAGTGTGAAAATATTTGCGCAAGAAGCACTGATTTTGTACATTACAAAGTCAGTGCTCTTGCGCAAATTCAAGCGGCCAGTGTAGACAGCTGGCAAGTTTTTGCGCAAAAGCAACTGCTTTTGCGCAAAATCATGCCAGACTAGATGCACCCCTTGTGTCTTGCTCACAACACTCCTGTTAATGCCTTCCAGAATCACGTTTGCTTTCTTTGCAACAGCGGCACACTGTTGACTCAAATTTAACTTGTTGTCCACTATAACCCATAAATCCCTTTCTGCCGTACTCCTTCCTAGACAGTCATTTCCCATTCTGTATGTGTGAAACTGATTGTTCCTTCCTAAGTGGAAGCACTTTGCATTTATCCTTATTAAACTTCATCCTGTTTACCTCAGACCGTTTCTCTTGTTTGTCCAGATCATTTTGAATTTTGACCCTATCCTCCAGAGCACTTACAACCCTTCCCAGCTTGGTATCATCTGCAAACTTAATTGTATCATCTATGCCATCATCTCATTGATGAAGCTATTGAACAGAACTGGTCCCAAAACAGACCCCTGAGGAATCCCACTTGTTATACCTTTTCAGCAGGATTGTGAACCGTTAATAACTACTCTCTAAGAACGGTTATCCTGCCAGTTATGCACCTACATTAGAGTAGCCTCATCTAAGTTGTATTTCCCTAATTTATTGCTAAGAACATCATGCGAGACCATATCAAATGCCTTACTAGAGTCTAGGTATACCATGTGCACTGCTTCTCCCTTATCCACAAGACTTGTTATCCTATCAAAGAAAGCTATCAGATTGGTTTGACATGATTTGCTCTTTACAAATCCATGCTGGCTGTTACCTATCACTTTATTGTCTTCCAGATGTTTGAAGATGAATTCCTTATTTATTTGATACATCATCTTTCCTGGTGAAGTGAATTAAACATCAGCCTGTGATGAGGGAATACCTGTGGTCTCAGTCTGGCTCTGCCACTGATTTCCATGCAGGACCTTTGCCCTGTCACTTGTTCTTGCAAATCCTTTCTATTAAGCTAAACATGCCTTTCTTCGCGTAGGAGAAATCTAACTTCAGCAGCCAACCCCAACGAAAGCTGCAGAGATCAAAGCACAGGGCTGAACAGAACAACTTTTACTGAATGGATAAACTAACCTGAGCAAGTGAAGGAACAAAGGTGTTTGGGGCCACTAATGTCACCATCTTTTTGTTTTATGCGTATGCAGCACCTAGCACAACGTACAGTGCCCAGTCCTAAAAACATAAGAACATAAGAATGGCTGTACTGGGTCAGACCAAAGGTCCATCTAGCCCAATAGCCTGCCTGCCGACAGTGGCCAGCACCAGGTGCCCCAGAGTGGGTGGACCGAAGACAATGATCAAGCGATTTGTCTCCTGCCATCCCTCTCCAGCCTCTGACAAACAGGGATATTTCTATCCCTTGGCTAATGGCCTTTTATGGACCTAACCTCCATGTAATTATCTAGCTTCTCATGAGTCCTGGCCCATGACTGGACTCCTAGCTGTCACAGCAATGCAAATATCACATATTAACAAGGATTGCTCTTGTGGATTCCTATCCTCTCCCTGTTAAACAAATGCTGAATAATATTCTGGCTGTGTTCAGGGAGGGAGCACAACCATTGTATTTGCTCTATTCCGTAGAATGAGGTGTGGCAAAGCTCCGTCAAATAATTGCAATGAGCTTTCCAGCCTGAACTCTGCTGTGCACTAAGTCAATTATGGCAGCAATTGCTCAGCTTATTAATGAGCATCTGGCTTTTCAAAATCTTCCTCCTGTTTTGCAGCAATTCATGTTGGCTGCGGGCTCAGCTGTGTCCCAGGCTGGGTGTCAGCTGGACGGAGGCTCTGGGATGTCCCACTCAACCCTCCCCAGGAAGTCGGGGTAGGAGTCAATGGGTGTCCATGGCGCCTGTGGAAATTCTTCTTCCCCCCCGCTTGTCGTGAATCTGCAACACTCGCATGTTGTTCTCGGTTTGGCAAGATTTTTTGCGCAAGACTTGAAGGTGTGAAAGTAGAAAGAATTATACTGTAAGAGAAAGATGAATTATGCTGTAATAATTGAGTAAGTTGAAGGAATACTGTTAGTCTCTGAACAGGAAGAAGAAAACGTATGTTAATGTTGGTTGTAGGTATGCAGATCAGAGTGCTAGCCAGGAAGGCCTGAGATAATAGGAAAAGGAACATTAGGTATTAGGCAGAAAGTAATTGAGATAACCAGGGAGATATGGACAGGAGATTGCTGTGTGCTTGATGTGGAAATGAAGATACTTGACTAGTCTCATACTAATCATGTGAAGTTTTGCCACTTTTTAATCTTGTTAAGTTGGCTTTCTTTTGACTGCATAAATCTAAGGAGTTTGAGCCTTGCATGGTACTCACATTTTCTGGGTGCATTTAGCAGAGCAGCTTTGCTAATAGAGTGGCCTGACAAATCTGAGTGAGTCCTGTCTGACTTTGACAAAGGGAATTTGGCCCAACCTGCTGCCCAGTAAAATGCCCTCTCCCAAGCCCAGCGAGGCCAATCTGATACTTACAGGACGTGTGCTCGTCTTCTGTGGGGATGCCCAGGGAGTCCATGCCTGTCTCTTCCGGGAGGGGTCTGCCAGTCAGCCGAAGCAAAGGGTCCAGAGGCCCAGGTGCGGACGCAAAGAGGGCACAATTAGCAGGACTTGCCACTATTAAATCCATTCATCCCAGTGCCCTGGGGTTTGCAACAATTATCTTTACCATCGTATTTACCAATCCCACCGTTCCAACTCAAGGTACATCACCATTGGAAAAAGCCACCCACCCACTCCAACACCAAACAGGACAGAATCAGATTCACATGTCAATTACACCTGCAGGGCTGACCCTACCATGAGGCCAACTGAGGTGACTGCCTCAGGTGCCAGACTGTTGGTGGGGAGGGGAGTGTTACTGGGACCCAGAGGGTGTGTCTTGACTACACCTCTTTGTTGACAGAGAGATGTAGATTAGGCATGTCGAAATTGCTAATGAAGCCTGGATTTAAATATCCGGTGTTTCATTAGCATAAACATGGCTGCCGCTTTTTTTTCAAAACGGAGCTTTTTCGAGGCAAAAATGGCAGTCTAGATGCGGATTTGTCGAAAAGAAACCCTTTTTTGACAGATCCCGTAAACCTCATTTTTGAGGAATACAGGATCTGTCGAAAAAGGCTTTATTTTCCACAGATCTGCGTCTAGACTGCTGTTTTGTTTCCAAAAAGCTCCGTTTAGGAAAAAAAGCGGCAGCCATGTTTATGCTAATGAAGCGCCGGATATTTAAATCCCGGCTTCATTAGCAGTTTCGATGTGCTTGATTTGCATCCCTCTGTCGACAGAGGGATGCAGTCTAGACATAGCCAAAGTGTAGAAAATTATGTCTGCTGCTGGTGCATATGTAGGGAGAAGAGCAGTCCCATGAGAGCAGTAAAACAAGAAGAAGGCAGAATTGAGACCTTTCAAAGTTTTGGCCCACGTGAGGAGGCATGGGGGCATCATTTGAGCTCCCCACCTCAGATGCCAAAATGTTGTGGGCCAGCCCTGGCCGCCTGCCACCCTGCTTCCTAGCAAGAGCACAGTTCCCTGGGGTTGCAAAGGAGCAAATTGGAAAACGGTCATAGGTGCCAAAAGCTCTGAAGTGCACCCCAAAAGGGGCAAGAGAAGACAATGGGACCTGTTGCATGTCCAAAGGAAGTAGCTGCTGAAGGACACCAGGAAGGGCTCTGGAGTGAGAGAGACCTCATCCAAGACTGGATCAAAATAAATCTAAGGCTTGAGAACAACAAACCTACTTTGGCCGACCCTGGCTGCCGGCAGGGCCGTAGGGTAGGCAAAGGCCTTCAGGGGTTTAGGGCCTGGGTGTATCAGAAACTTCTGAAGCTAAAATTTGCTGCTGAAATCATAGAATCAAAGAACACTAGAACTGGAAGGGACCTTGAGAGGTCATCAAGTCCAGCCCCCTGCCCTCATGGCACCCTCTAGATCATCCCTGACCGGTGTCTGTCTAACCTGCTCTTAAATCTCTCCAGTGATGGAGATTCCGCAACCTCCCCAGGCAACTTATTCCAATGTTTAACCACCCTGACAGTTGGGAAGTTTTTCCTAATGTCCAACCTAAACCTCCCTTGCTGCAGTTTAAGCCCCTTGCTTCTTGTCCTAAATATGAAGCTGCTGTTCAGTTGACTTTGCCTTATGCACGGTGCCGCACGCCCCATGGAGTGATTGGTCTTCCCAGGGCAGATGCTCTGAGAGCACCACGGGAAAATGTACCAGTTCTACACCCGTTCTCTAATGCACCTTTGGGCCCAAGTGCATTTCAACCGGACAGACCAGCGGCACTGAGTCCATGGAACCGACAGGTGGTTTGCCTGGGAACAACCTAATCAACGTCCATTTATTTTTATAGCATTTTGCATCGCCAGGTGCTTCAGGAACGACCTCTATAAACCCCCCTGCCACCGAGCACATCGCCGTGAAATGCAGCCACTTCTGGGTGGACGCAAGGCAGCAGCCAGACACAGAGCTGCCACCCAGCAAGGAGAGTGGATGTTTTAGCCAAGGGCGCTACTAGAGGTATCATAGAATAACTGTTTAATTGGCTAACCAATGAGCATGAGCATATCAGTTACCGCAACTGTTACATATCAGCTCCCTGCCCCACTCCCAGGGAGCTGCCTACCCACTCGCGCTTTATCAGAGCCCACAGCATGGGGTGGCAGCCAGCTCCCTGGGGGCCAGGTAGAAGCTGGGAGCTGGGTGCGGGGCTGGGAGCCAATATGTGCTGAGAAACAGCTTAAAAACCAGCTTCTGGCACGCACCAGCTCCCAGGGAGTTGGCTGCAGGTGGGAGCCGGTGCATGCCGGGGGGCTGGCTGTGCTGCCGGCTCTGTAGTACAAGCTTTACACATGAGGAACCTCCCCAGTGGGAAACCCTCATTTCTCATCCTCCGAAATCTCCCCTTTGCCAGACATACAGATGGGCTGTTGACAGACAGGGGAGCCCAGCAGAGCTGCTGCTGCTGGCAGACCTGTTCCCTCCCCTGGTTGGCGGATTCTTGCAGGGAGGGATTCTTTGGTCATTCTCACTATTGCACGGTACCGGACGCCCTTGTTTCCTTGTCCATTTTGGTCAATTTCACCGTCACAGAATTAAAAAAATCACAAACGTTGCGATTTTGAATATTTCAGTTGGAAATCTTGTGGCGCTGTCATCGTAGGACTCCTGAGCCACAAAGAAATCACAGGGGGTAGGGGAGGGTTTTCTTACTTCCGCGCTGCTGCAGGTGGCAGTGCTGCCTTCAGAGTTGGGTGCCCAGCCAAGAGCCCCTGGCTGCCGGAGCACCCCCCCCCACACACTGACCCCCACTGCCGCCAGGGACTCTCCCCAGCAGACCCGCTGCAGCCCAGGACTCCCACATTCCGCATGGGCCGTGTGATGACTACACCTGGATGGGACCATGGTGCTATTTTTAGCACCACCACCCCGGCCCAGGATCAGCTGCACTATTGCTCCGGCAGCAGTCCTGGAACATGGGGCAGCCACCCATGGGAGCGGCTGCGGCTGCGGCTGCGGCTGCGGCTGCGTGGAGTCTGCTGGGCCCAGGACTGCAGACTATTTTTAGTACCCCTGTATGGGCCCTAGCAGCCGCCAGGCAGCCACGGCCCCAGCTGCTCCCAGGGATGTGGCCATGTG
Source organism: Pelodiscus sinensis (assembly GCF_049634645.1). Classification (NCBI taxonomy): domain Eukaryota; kingdom Metazoa; phylum Chordata; order Testudines; family Trionychidae; genus Pelodiscus; species Pelodiscus sinensis. The sequence continues at coordinate 21,907,503 of NC_134729.1, read as the reverse complement.
CTGGGTGGCTGGAGCCAGGACTATTTTTAGTACCGTGTCCCAGGGAGTAGCTGGGGCCTCAGCTGCATGGCGGCTGCTAGGGCTGGGACTGCGGCTGGGGCCATGGTGCAATTTTTAGTACAAGGGCCCAGGCTTCAGCTCCTGGCTGTTGTGTCATGGCTGCCCAGCTGTTCCTGGGATGGGGCAGCCACCTGCCACATGGCCCCATGTCGCTGTGGCTGTGCAGCTCTGCTGAGGAGGTGGGCAGGTCTGAAATTTTTGGGTAGGACTGAAATTTTTCCTGAGAGGGAACCCCCTGCCTGTAGCCCATTCCCAGCCCCTGACCTCACAGAACAAGGCCACAGCCCCAGAAGCAAAGGTTTTCGGTTTCTGACATTCACTTCTCGCAGCCCTGTGGGCTGGAAAAGTCACTTTTCAGCAAGTGGGGTCCTGCTAGCGGGAGGGGCTGAAATCCCAAGGAAGAGGGAAGCGTTGCTTTCAGGGGCAAGTCACGGGGCTGGATTCTGCGCTAAGACACGCCGGTGCCGAGTCCTGCATCATTCCGAGGAAGCCAGCGGATCAACGCTGCTGTTAGCGAGATCAGAATCTGGTCCCCATCTGAGAAGCAACACTTCTCCCCCGTCCGTGTGTCGTCTGCCCAGCTGCACTACCCTGGCGGATGCTGCACGGTACTCTGAAGTCCATGATGCTGTGCCAAACTGCAGGCTGTGGTCCTTAGCCCTGGTGTCCACTAACCCAGACTAGAACTGGCGTTCCAGCTCTCTGAATATTGCATACCTGAGAGGAGGAGGGAGAGACTTTACACGATTTTGCAGCTCCCATTGGCTGGTTTCTGGCCAATGGGAGCTGTGTGTGAAGTACCCCTCCCCTCTCTGGGCTCACAGAGTTCAGAGCCACACCTGGCCCCTGCAGCTGGTGTAGGGGCATGGAAGACAGGGAGACTGGCTGATGAACCCACTGGGCTGCAGGAGCCACCCAGGTTACCACCTCCGGGCCAGAACCTGCCTCTGGCATCCCAGTCCCTCCCGCTCACAACCCCCTGCCTCCCTCCTGCATCCCTGCCCCTCTCAGACCATGCACCCCAATCTCCTACACACACCCCCGCACCTCAATCCCCTACACCGCCTCCTGCATCCCTACTCCTCCCAGACCCTGCATCCCAAGCCCCTATACGTCTCCTGCACTCCTGCCCCGAGTTCCAATTCCCTCCTTGACCCTGCACCCCCTCCTACACTCCTCTCCAGGTCACAGCCTCCTCCCACAACTTACACCCTGATCTCCTATCCCCGGTCACAACCCAGATCCCTGCAGCACTCCCCTGCACTCCTGCCCCAGGTCACAACCCCCTCCCTCATCCACGTCCTCCCAGAACCCACCCCCTCTCCTGCACGCCAGTCCCTTCCCCAAGCTCCCTTCGGCACCCACCCTCCATCACGATCATGGAAGAGCGCCGCCCTTGGCCACTTATCAAATTCTTGGAGTGGCCTCCCTCCATCAAAAATGATCGCCCGGCCCTGCACTAAGTGGTGCTTGGGAGGGGCTGGCGTAGGAAGCTTTGCAAGTTCGGGGACTGAGCCCCACAGAACGGGTCCATCTCAGAGCCACCTGGGGTCGTTCCACTGGGTCCATTCAAGCCAGGGGGACAGACTGCGCATGCCCCCCCAAACCTCCAGAGCCTCCCTGCGACCCGCCCACGCCGTCACAACTCCCTGTCAAATGAAAGGCGAGACACATTGAGATGAAGGGAGAATCCCCTTGGAGCCAGGCTGTTGTATGTTAATGAGGCTGTTGTATGTTAATGAGGCTGTTGTATGTTAATGAGGCACACTGGCCCTGCCTCCAAGGTCCGACACAATAGCCAGCAGACAGCGGTACCCTAAACTGGCAAGAAATAAGAATATTCCCAGAGCAGGGCAAAAAATCCACAGGGGACGGATGGAGACATCCCCACCCCCACCACACACACACACAGACACACAGACATGGACAGACACACCTGTTGCCTCCCTGTTCCCAGCTATTAGCGAGCCAGAGAAAAGTTATGCCTGGGAGGGGGAATAAGGGGCGGAAGGGGGGGGTGCTTTTAGGGTGCTTGGGCTTAGAGCGGGGGTGCTTCATCGGTATTCGTGACCTTCCACTCCCCCGAGTTACCTAGGATCATGCCCAGTGACCCCAACACACCCACCCTCCACACACGCACACACAGACACACACATACACGGACAGACACACCCATCCTCTGTGCATGCGTGCACACACACACACACACAGACATACCACACAGACACACACAAACAGATACCCCCTGCACTACACACACAGACATAGACACACACAGGCATGCACACAGACACACAGACAGACAGACAGACAGACACACTAACTAACTAACTAACTAACTAACTAACTAACTAACTAACTAACTAACCAACCTTCTTTCCTTCTTTCTTTTCTCCCTCTCTCTGACACAGAAAAGCCACTAGGCTTGGGTGTATCAAAATGCCCTTTGCCGGGGGGCTCGGGGATTTACCGTGCAGGTGAGGGATCTCAGAGCCTTTCCATTTAGCAATTCAGTCTGTCTAGTGGGGGGAGGGGGTGTCTTCCTTACCTTCCCGAAGGATGCTTAGCCTGCTAACTCCTGGTTCCTAAGGCAAAGTCTTTCCTTGGATTTTCCTTCCCACACAGCTAGCTCGACCACCTGTCCCTTTTCTAGCATTTCCTCAATACAGCTGCTTTTCTAAGGGTCGTGGGCCACCATTTTGCTCGGCACTGATCAGCTGGTGGCCAGTGGCACCGTATAAGGCCCGTGCTGTCAGGCAGCGAACAGCCTGAGTCTCTCTGCGCGGTGATTAGATGGATGCCGGGGACACAGTGAGCATGCTCCTGCCTCCACCCCCCCGGCCTCGCCACAGCATCACTGCAGGACCGGAGTCACACAAGCAGCAGAGCCAAACTGTAGCCAGGAGATTAAACCTTCCGGGAAGGGAGGCGGGCTCTCCTCTACTTGGATCCTTCCCTGCCTGCATGACGGAGCCCTGCCCTGCGGTGCAGCCGCGGGGACCTCCCCTTTGCGAGCAGGGACCAGGAAACTCATCCCCTGAACCGGCTGCCCACGGGGAACGTTCGGGCCCTGCAAGGGGCTGAATTCGCTGGGATCTTCGTGGAGATGCCGTGGGAGCCAGATGGGTGAATGGCAGCTGAGCAAATACAATTGCGCAGCACGTCGGCCGGCAGCGGGAACTGGGCTCAGCCTCGGGCCTGTGTGACTTGAGTTCTCAGGTGAAACGAGCTTCACATGCAGACGCCCACGCCGGCGGAATTCTGCCAGCCCGGCCGGGAGCGCACGTGGCAAGTGATTGGCTGGGTTGGGTCTTATTTAACATGAAAGACTTTCCCTGCTGAAGCCGCTGACCCACAGGAAAGTCAGCCGGGGGCCGCACACAAACTAGAATAAAAAACCCAACCAAACCCTCACGGAGGAGCAGAAAGACCCTCCCCACTTTCCCCTCACGCACCAGAGCCAAGAGGGGCCGGGGTGGGCGATTTTGTGTGCTCCAGCCCCACAGGAGGGTGGCAGGGGCTGAGCACCAGTGCAGCCTCCCCAGTGCTGGTGTGGGAGCCCTGGGCCTGGATCCAGGCAAGCCAGGGGCCACACCGGGCCTCCAGGCCTTATGTTCCCCACACCGTCCTATGCAATGGGGGGAGTGTGGGTTAATGGGCGGGCCTGGGGCGGGGGAAGGGGAGTTGGCATTCAGGACCCACTTCTGCTGATTTGCTGCACGGCCTGAGATATGTCACCTCCGTGCCCTGCGTTTCCTGGTGCGCGATACGGAACCGCCTTAAGATCTAAGGGTGAAACCGAATAGCCGTGTGATTATTATTAGCCAGCGAGTTTGCTGCAACTGAAACAAGAGAGCCTTGCGGCTCCCCGCACCGACGTAGCGGCGTGACCTAGTGGCTAGTGCACTGGCCTGGGACTCAGGAGACGTGGGCCTGTGGGCCACAGTTGTACAGCACCGTGCACAAGGGGGGCGGGGCGCCACGCGGCGCGGGTCCCAATCTTATCATTTGTCGTGGCTGCTGCCCGGTTGTGCAGCAGGTCTCCGGCTCGGGGCTAGCTTGCTTTCTCGGCTCTTTTGGGGCCCTGAAATAAGCGAGGGCGGTTCCCATCTTCTAGACGGGCTGAGTCTCACTCTTGTGTGCGGGGAGGCCGACACGCGGGCCCCAAGGAGCGGGGTGCCAGGGGCTGCAGACAACGGGGCTTAGATTCGCCCCACAGCTGGGCCTTGCCAGAACAGAGCCAAGCTGATCCGCCGACGGCCAGGCGCACAGGAGCGCTCAGACGACAGCTCGGCCTTGCCAAGGGACCGCCCGGAACAGCCCGACTCGCACAGTGGGCCCACTGTGCTGCGAACACAGGGGGGCTGTCGCGCCGGCGGTGGGAGTTCCGCCGCAGCTGGGTCCAAAGGATGGCAGCGTGAAAGGCAGCCTCACAGCCTTTGGGTACCAGCGCGCCTCCCCATTCAACAGCGCCAGCTGCATCCCCTCCTGGCGTGGAGCTGGGTCCCGGGGGAGCCAGGTGCTGGTGACAGGCTGAAGACTGGAGCCGGGGGAGGTGGGGTCTATGCAACATTGCAGATCGGGTGGGAGCAGAGGCACCTCTGTCCTTCTCTGTGTGGCTGTCTGACAGGTGTGGGGGAGGGGAAGGGGGGGAGGGTTGTCGTTAGGGCCCGATTCTGCAACTCATAAAGGCATCGTGTAGCACTGACTCGCCCGAGTCCTGCCATTGAATTCAATCAGGCCTCTGGGCTGTTCCCTTGAGTAAGCTGCTCAAAGAAGAGCTTGCGGGAGGCTTTCTTTGAGATGCTCCCTGCATCTTAGACGGGCGCTGGGGCACATGTAGCTCGGCTGTGACCATACTCCCCCCCGGTATCGGAGTGCCCAAAGGGGTGTGAGGGTGACAGGAGATTATTGCCACCGAAACGTTTTCGGAAGGGCAGCGGCATCCCTGCTTTCTGACCACTGCTTTGCCTGAGCGTTGCCAGAACCCGCCCCGTGACCCAATCGCCGCCAGGTAACGCTTCCCCTGCCGTTCGCCGCGGCTTTGCCAGAACCGACCTGGGAAAGTCCTCGTCTTGCCACTCCTCCTTCACGTCCACGTTCTCCATCCGCAGCGTGGCCTCCGTGGTGCCCATGGCGAGACGCTGGCGACGCTGGGTTTCACCTGCCGCGGGGTTTGGGCTGGAACAGGAGACACAAGCGCGTTGGCCCCCGGCGTAAAGCCGTCAGGAGCTGCAACCCATTCTCAGCCCCTTGCAGGGGCCCGGGGCTTTGGTGTGGTCTGTTCCAACGGCAGTCGCCATTTGGAAAACGTAGCTCCCGATGTGGGTCAGTGTGTGCATGTGCTTGTGTGTCTGTGTGTGTGTGAAGTGTTCAGTGGTGACGTGACTATAGAGCCTCTCTCCCTAAAGCACAGTGACTTTACAAATGCAGGAACCAGTGGGCGTGGTGTTGCGGAGATATGAATAAAAGCCATTCTGCTGAGCCTGGCGCGTAGGTTCCGTGTAAAACGTGACCACCGCACACGGCTTCTCAATCACCCGTTGTGACTCTCACGCACTGGTCCCCAGGGACCCACCATGTTCAGTGCATAGGCTCGCCGGTCAGGGTTTATCCTGCCGTACTAACAATGGTAACCGACACGCTGGGCAGTGGGAATGCAATGCAGGCTGAAAGGGCCACAACGCACGATCAGTTTCAGGCCATGGGGCAGCGTCACTTGTGTTCATTTTGCTCTCTCTGGTGGGTGCTGATGTTGCCTGTTGCACAGAGAAACGCCAGGGCGATGCTTTGTGCTGAGACCCGGTGAAGGGCTTGTTTCCAAAGGAAGGCGTAGGAGGCCTTCTGGGAGGAAGACACTGGTTCTTCGTCATGCAGGCAACACACCCGGGTTCGTCCTGTGGCTCTTGTCACATACTCTGAGTCCCGTTTTTATGAAAACAGATGTCACACCCATGGGGGGCCCGGCTGCGCATGGGGCTGGCTCGGCACTTGCTTCCATGTGGTTTGTACTGAGGCAACTCCACGGAGTCCAGTGCAGCCACTCGTGAGCCACGCCAGTGCAAGTGACGGCCAAAATCAGCCCCACGGGATCGACTTCTCCTTCCCATCTAGGCCTCTGGGCCGTGCTACGGGACTTTCAGAGTAGGGTTGCCGGATCCTTTCACAAAAAATACTGAACATGGTGGGGAAAAAATTGGTTGAGCAAAACAAAAAAAAGGGGGAGATGGGGATCCAAGTTATTGAACAAAAAAATACGTGCCCGGTATTTTCTGTTTTTTTTAATTGGACAAAGGCCGAAAATATCGGGCTGTCCAGGCCAATACCGGACACCTGGCAGCCCTATTTCAGAGAGACTGTGGCCGCCTCGCACGCTGTGATACAGCTGTCAGTGAGAGGACTATTCTTTATTCCTCGCATGCCTAAAGTCAGTAGGAGTCGAGCGTGGGCAAGACCCCTCCGTTGGCTGGATTTTATTCCCGTTGAACTCAATGGCTGCGGAGTGTAAAGGCACCAGGATTAGACCCTGGCAGCGCGAGGTTTCGGACGTTGCCCGCTCAGGAGAACAGTGGGCGCGGAAGGTGCTTGAATGTTCCGACCGCATCCAGATACAAACCCCATGTCTGCATGGGCAGGGACGGGCTAAACCGGGGCCTGTTTTGAACCCAGCGGGTCAGATCCCGGTCTCTGTTACACCCGCGGAAGGCCCGAGTGACCCGGCTACAGCCAACATTGTTCCTCCGGCCCACTCGATGCTGTTTGGGAAGCCGCTGCTCTGACCTGGCCTAAGCAGGCTTGTCCTACCTCAGCAGGGCCTCCATGATGAATGGGAGGGAGACAAGGCTCTGCCTGCAGGCTGCTTTCAGGGGCTGAGGCTCAGCAGATGGCTAGGGCTGTCCTGTGTTTCTATTTACTGCAGACATGGCCAGAGGTGGGAGTCAGCCCTGCGGGAGGCCGGCAAGGAGCTGTGTGGCGAAGGGTTACCGCGTTCTCCTCCCCTCTCCCTCTGCCCGCACGGCGCTTCCTGCATTACGTATTTTTCTTTCTCTTGGTGCATTGCCGGCTGCGCTGCCAGGGCAGGAGCATCTCTGTGCTAAGGGACGATTCCCGAGCGTGCAGGAATGAGCAATGCCCCAGGGCTCACACAGATCCCGGGCACGTAACTCCCCTTCCACAATCCCTTCACAGCACCCTGGAGAAAAACTAGCGTCGGTGTCTCCATCGCCAACCCCGCAGAATGGGAGCGCGGACGCCGCCGGGGACTTACCGTCTCTGCGTCTCCTCTTGCTACTGGGGAATAAAGGAGCTGTCGGCTGTATTCCAGCTTGGCATGCCTCCTCCAGTGGCAGCGGGCTCCTTAAGACATCCAGGACTGGCATAAAAATACTGCCGGGCCAGGCTGTCGCAGCTGGGGGACGGGGAGACGCATCAGGGCCGGCCGTGCGCTTTGGAAATGGATGGCAGCGGCTCGTCTTCTCTGAATGCTTCCCCCCCGCCGCTGCTCGCTCTGCCTCAGAGATACTGGATTATGTGCAGCTCACAGCTGGCTCAACCCCAGCTCCCTTCAGACAGCTAATTGCACCGCTTTTGTGTGCCGGGAAAGGAGGGGGGTGGGCGGGTGGAGAGCTCATGACGTAAAGTGCCCCCCCTCCTTTCAGAGCCACGGCTCCTCTGATTGGCTACAGAAGAGCAAATATCTCCACAGCTGCTTCCCTGGCATCCTGAGCATCCTCAGTAGGATCAGGCCCAGGAAGAGAGGGGCGGGGTGAGGCTGTTTAATGTGGAGCATCATTGGCTAAGGAAAGGCAAAGTGGAGTGGTCCAAGGCAGGGTCTCAGGACCAGTCTAACAGCACGGCCGTCCTCTGCACCTAGAAGAGAGGGTGCTCCTTGCTGCTGGGAGCTGGCGTGGGGCTGGCTGGGGGGGGGCTTTTGGGGAAGGGGGTGCAGGGCCCCAGAGGGGTTTGGAGGAGCTGAAAAGAATCGGCTTTGAGGAAGGGGGAGAAGGGGGAGGCAGGTCGGTGCAGACGCAGCCCAGGGCAGATGGCAGGTGGAAAGGCACCAGTGGAAGGCCTAGTCTGGGGGGTTTTCAAAGGGGTCTAGTGTGTCCAAACCCCGCTGTCAAGGGGCAGCCGGGGCCTGATTCCCTGCTGACACAAATCCCTGCTTCTCTTCCAGCCTTGCCTCAGGCTCCTGGGAGAGGCTGTGCTGAATGTCAGGGGTCCCTTCTGCCGGGCACACACCTGCCGATGAACCATTATTACGGCTGATTGTTTGTAGCCCTGTCGGGCCCTGGAGCCCCCGTCACAGACCAGGGTCCCTGGGCTGGACAGGCACCAAGACCAGAAGATCATCCTGCCCCGCAGCTACGGACAGGCTCCCGGCTACCTGCATCCAGCACGTTTGTCATCTGAGCTCACGCATCCTGCTCTTCTCTCCTCGCTGCATCCTCCAGCGAGATGATACAAGACGCGTCCGGAACAGCGGAGCAGCTCCGGTCCCCCAGACCAGGCACCGGCACAGGCACGCAAGGGCTGAGGAGAAGCAGAGCAGGAATAGCTCCATGAGGCGGGGTGGGATGCCGAAGACGGGTTGGACTGGGCTCCACTCCTCTATGCCACGTGCTTACTCCTCTTTCTTTGTGCATAGGCTTGGTGCCAACCCCACAGTGCACAGCCCCGAAGTCCTCGGTGGCTCTGCTGGGTTGAGGGCTTCTCTCCAGCTACGCTTCTGCGGCTGTAGGGATTTCCCCTGTCTGCGGGCGAGTGGCCAGGGTGAGCAGGAGGCTTTGGGGGCAGAGATCTGGCAAGAGCTCACGACAGAAAGATTTCACTGGAGGCGCGAAGAGAGAGAGAGGAAGTCACTCGCGAAGCAGGACTCTTTCTGGTGTGACTTGGCTCTTCACACAACATTAAGCCTAACCCATAGTTACAGCTGAGCTGGTTCCAAATAAAAGCCCTCTATGCAGTACTAGGGCCCAGCTACACAGACACAACAGTGCCTGGTGAGGTTTTGGTGGCTTCTGCAGGAGAAGACGAGGAAACTCACACAGTATGTAAAAACAAGGAGTGGTCCTGTGTATTGGAGAGACTAACCAAAATACGTAGAATCATGAGCTTTCGTGGGCAAAACCCACTTCATCAGATGACTTGGAGTGGAAATAACAGAAACCAAGATACAGATTTAACAGCGGAAGAAGTACCAATCTATTGTAAGACCTGTGTTAATGAGGCTAATTAAGTGGGCTGGATGTGACCCATACATAACTTTGGATGTGGAAATGCAGGTGTTAATGGCAGGAGAAAATGGCTTTGTAATGCGCCGACCAGTTAATGCGTACTCCTGTAGCATCTTATCTCCGGTCTACACTAGGGAGTTATTTCGAAATAACAAGCAAAATGTCCACACTACCAAGCCTGTTATTTCGATATAACGGACTGGTTATTTTGAAATAATAACGCCTGCTTTCCTTGAGGAATAAGCTTATTTCAAAATAGTTATTTTGGGAGTTATTATTTCGAATTTAGTTATTTTGAAATAATTTCCTAGTGTAGACATGCCTCTAAAAACTAACAATATATATATACAGTATCATGAGTTTTTGTGGGCAAAACCCACTTCTTCAGATGAGTTGGAAGCAGGAGGAAGTGGGTTTTGCCCACAAAAGCTCATGATATTATATATATTTGCGTTAGACTCTAAAGGTATGTCTACACTGCACAGCTATTTTGGGATACTGGAAGTATCCTGAAATAGCTACCGCATGTCTACATAAGCCACCCGTTATTTCGAAATATTGGGTGCGCTTTCACCATTCTGGTAAACCTTGTTGCACGAGGGATAAGGGATGGCTCAAAATAGCGTGTTATTATGAAATCTGGTGCTGTGTAGATGCGCCAAATTTCAGAATAAGCTATTTTGAAATAGATTTGAAATAAGATACGCAATTTGCATAGTGCAAATTGTGTATCTTATTTTGAGTTTAGGATGTTGTGTAGACACACCCTAAGGGTACGTCGAGACAGCAGCTTTATTTTGGAATAACTGGCATTATTCCAAAATAACATAGTGCATGTCTACACTACAAGCCTTTATTTCGAAATAATGTCGAGCTGCAGGACTTCTTACACCAACTCTTGGTAACCCTCATTTCACAAGGAATATGGGAAGTCGAAGGAAGAGCGTTCCTTCTCAGACTTCCTGCTGTGCAGACAACGCCAAAAGCCGAGTGAAGCTTTTTCGATTTCAAAATGACGTAGCTCAAGTTGCGTAGCTTAATTCGATGTTAGACCTGCCGTGTAGACATGCCCTAAGGTGCCACAGGACTACTCGTTTTTAAAGTTATCGACTAACAGGGCGACCCCTCTGAGACGGTATTTAAAGGCCTATTACCCAGACTTTCCTAAGACCAAACTGGGGCAATGAGATGAAGGGTCGTTTTAGAACCAGCTCCGACAGTCGATGTGGGACTACCCAGCCGAGAGGAGCATTTCAGTGTTTTCTTCCATGCAAAAAACATTTTTCTCCTTTGCTGTTGCGTGGCAAGTGAAGCCGCCTGCAAAGCTTCTGAGCGCCACCTACTGGTTCTCGTTCACCTAGCTCTTGGCTCCACTGTGCTTGCTCCGCCTTCAATCCAGTCACTGGTTGTGATAGAAATGTAGCTGTGTTAGTCTGGTGTAGCTGAAACAAAATACAGGACTATGTAGTGCTTTAAAGACTAACAAGATGGTTTATTAGATGATGAGCTTTCTGCTCATCCGTGCCCTGTGCGCTCTCCCCACTTCCCACCTATGAACCGGGCCTGCTGCGGCCACTTCTGGGGCGCAGCGCAGTCTGGGGTGCCGTGAGAGGCAGGTAGCAGCTTTACCACCCCCGCTGCTCCCTGACCCCTCCCTGCAGCACCAAGACCCAATGCCCGACATTTCATGCCCCCATACTGGGTAGCAACCTGTCCTTTGAAAACCACTGCCGTAGAGGAATAACAGTGAGCACTTCTGGGGCACCTTAGGGACTATCATTTATTAGGTCATGAGTGGGTTTTACCTACGGAAACTCCTGGCCTAATATATCTGTTAGTCTCTAAGCCCTGGTCTACACTAGGGGGTTATTTTGAAATAACCCCCATTATGTCGAAAGAATACGCGGAGTGTCCACACTCCAGGTGTGTCTAGACTACACCTCTCTGTCCACAGAGAGATGTAGATTAGTCACATCGAAATTGCTAATGATGCAGGGATTTAAATATCCTGCACCTCATTAGCATAAACATGGTCGCTGCTTTTTTTCGAAACAGAGTTTTTTCGACAAAAAAACTGGCAGTCTAGATGCGGATCTGTCAAAAATAAACCCTTTTCGACAGATCCTGCATTCCTCCAAAAATGAGGCTCTCCCGTCATAGGGATGAGATATTTCGATTTTGTTATTTTGGGAGTTATTAAATCGATTTTAGTTATTTCAAAATAACTTCCTAGTGTAGACATGCTCTAAGGTGCCACAGAACAGTTTTTATAGTTACAAGCTAATGCGGCGCCTCCTCTGAGATTCTAGGGAATAAACTATCATGAGGTGACCGTGTGAAAAAAAATCCCAAGTAGGACCCCAATTAACCAATCCTCTCAGAGGCTGCTGGGAGTGGGAGGAGTCTTGGGTGGGGCGTCTATATAACCAGGCCATGATTATTCCCAAATAGAAGGTGTTAGTGGCACTAATAACCAAGAGGACTGGAGAATAAGAGCTCCAGAAAAGGACAGGAGGGGAAGTGATTACTTGGCAGAAAAGGGACTGGATTTGGGGAAAGTTGGGCACAGGCTGCGGTTTGCCTCCCCGGAAAGTTTTGGATTTTTCTGAGGAGTAATGTAAAATATGATGGGGACTAATTTAGCTATAACTACTCAAGAGAGAGATCTCGGCGTCATTGTGGATAGTTCTCTGAAAACATCCACTCAGTGAGCAGCAGCAGTCAGAAAAAAAGCAGATAGAATGTTAGGAATCATTTAAAAAGGGATAGAGAATAAGACAGAGAGTATCTTATTGCCTCTATAAAAATCCATGGTACGCCCCCATCTTGAATACTGCATTCAGATGTGGTCACTTCGTCTCATAAAGGATATATCGGCATTGGAAAAGATTCAGAAAACGGCAACAAAAATGAAGAGGGGTTTGGAACGGGTCACATATGAAGAGAGATTAAAGAGACTGGGGCTTTTCATCTTAGAAAAGAGGAGATTAAGGGAGGGGGGGCTATGATAGCGGTCTATAAAATCATGACTGATGTGGAAAAAAGTGACCAGACATTATTTACTTGTTCCCATAATCAGGGGTTGACAAACCATGGTGAGAGCTACTCGCCAGCCCCACACCGCACATGCGCCAGACCAGCACCGCGCATGCACGCAGTGCTGGTGAATGGGTCGCACGGAGCGACCAGCTGAAATCTACTGACCACGGGCAAGTACAATCAGCGGTTTGTTGAGCCCTGCTCATAATATAAGAACTACGGGTTGAGCAAATGAAATGAATAGATGGCAGATTTAAAGCAAACAAAAGGAAGTTTTTCTTCACACAGTGCACAGTCGACTTGTGGAACTCCTTGCCAGAGGATGTTGTGAAGACCAGGAATTTAACAGGGTTCAAAAAAGAATTAGATAGATTCATGGAGGTTAGGTCCATCAATGGCTATTAGCCAGGATGGGTAGGAATGGTGTCCCTAGCCTCTGTTTGTCTGGAAATGGATGGCAGGAGAGGGACCACACAATGATAACCTGTTCTGTTCACTCCCTCTGGGGCATCTGGCATTGGCCACTGTTGGTAGACAGGATTCTGGGCTAAATGGAGCTTTGGTCTAACCCAGTATGGCTGTGTGTATGTAAGTTTTTTTAAAGCAGCGCACAGTCAACCTGTGGAACTCCTTGCCAGAGGATGTTGTAAAGACCAGGACTTTAACAGGGTTCAAGAAAGGACTAGATAAATTAATGGAGGACAGGTTCATCAATGGCTATTAGACAGGATGGGTAGGAATGGTGTCCCTAGCTTCCGTTTGTCAGAGGCTGGGAATGGATGACAGGGGAGGGACCGCTTGATGATTCCCTGTTCTGTTCTGTTCTGCTCACTCCTTCTGGGGCACCTGGCACTGGCCACTGTCGGCAGACAGGACACTGGGCGAGATGGACCTTTGGTCTGACCCAGTGTGGCCGCTCTTATGTAAGAGAACGCCTTGGGGAATGGAGCTAACGGCTCTGGGTGAAGATTCTGATTGATTGACAGGGCCCCCCCGCCTTGATTTCCCTCCCCTGGGTGCTTGCCAGGACTGATCATTTGCATGCGTTCTCCACCAAGTGCCTTCCTCGGTTTCCCCTCTTGTTATGGCAACACCAGGATCTCCAGCAAGTATCCAAGTATAAAGAGCTACACATTTCTGAATTATATAGCTAGATCACTATATCCACCTGGGGTGGAGGGAAGGAGGGGAGGGTTGTATGCTTTAGCTTTACTTGTAGGCTGTGTCTAAACTGGCAAGTTTTTCCGCAAAATCAGATGATTTTGTGGAAAAACTTGCCAGCTGTCTACACCGGCCGCTTGAATTTCCGCAAGAACACTGATGATCTCATGTAAGAAATCAGTGCTTCTTGCGGAAATACTGTGCTGCTCCTGTTTGGGCCAGTGTAGACAGCACAGTACTGTTTTCCGCAAAAAAGCCCTGATGGCGAAAATGGCGATCGGGGCTTTTTTGCGGAAAACTGCGTCTAGATTGGCCACGGACGCTTTTCCACAAAAAGGGCTTTTGCATAAAAGCATCCTGCCAATCTAGACGTGCTTTTCTGAAAATGCTTTTAATGGAAAACTTTTCCGTTAAAAGCATTTTCGGAAAATCATGCCAGTGTAGACGTAGTTGTAGAGTTAAGGAACTGGTATGTGTAGAGAGGTCTATGTGATGTGTCCCAAGGTCACACACTTATTCCAGGACTTCCAGATTCCTTGCCACCGAACCTGGAGCCTAAGCAACCGGAGAGTGCTGGTTCTAAATAGGGTTCTGCAAATCTCTCTCTCTCTCTCTCTCTCTCTCTCTCTCTCTCTCTCTCTCACACACACACACACACACACACACACACACACACACACACACACTCTCTCTCTCTCACACACACACACACACACACAATCCTGCACTGAGCTCTACACATACCTTATAAACCCATTTTGGTCACCAAATAAAAAGTCTGGTTCACATGCTTGGACTTGGAAGACCTTTCCCTACCTGCCACCGACTTTGTGTATAATCCTGGACAAGTCACTTAGCTTGCTTGTCCCTTAATAAAATGGAGCCGTTAGTGTTTCCCTGCTTCAAAGGGCTGTTGTGATCTACTGCTAAAAACACAGTATGTGATTATGTCTCTTGTAGAAATTATTATTTAGGAGCCTAAATTGCAGCTTTCTGGGAACATGAAGTTATGGGTTACAGAGCAACTTTCTCCCAATGCTCCTACTATCAGGCAAGATCTCAGGTGAACCTGGCAGAGGAACAGAATGAGCCAGTTATGTCACATATGTGGTCAAATGGACTCCTCTCCAAAGGAGCATAGCAGTTACTATCTGTGATGACTGCGAAAGTTCAAAGGTGGCAGTTGGCAACCTCTGCATTAGGCATATTAGTGGAAGAAGAAATATCATTTAAAAAATCTGGTTCCTGGTCTCTGTGCCTCAGTTTCCCATCCCTAGCACTGCCTATCTCTCTAGAGCCCTGTGCAGATACAAAATTTTGTAGCCACAGCCACAGCTGTATCTGCAAAGATGAGTCCTAGGTATCTGGATGTGCATTCGCTGGCATAGCTGAAATAACTCACTGGGGCAAGTATTAGACTGAGGATCTAAAAGTCCTTGATTCAATCCCAGGTTTCAGTAGCTGTTGTTTCTTCATGCAATAAAAAGTGAATCTGTGGAACTCCTTGCCAGAGGATGTTGTGAAGGCCAGAACTTTAACAGGGTTCAAAAAAGAACTAGATAAATTCATGGAAGTTAGCTCCATCAATATTTATTAGCTCGGATGGGCAGGAATGGTGTCCTTAACCTCTGTTTGTCAGAGGCTGGAAATGAGTGACAGGAGAGGGATCATGTGATGGTCTGTTCACTTCCTCTGGGGCATCTGGCAGTGGTCACTGTCGGTAGACAGGATACGGGGCTAGATGGACCTTTGGTCTGACCCAGTGTGGCGGTTCTTATATAAAGTGGATATCCGCAGAGTTGCAGAGCTCTACAGTAGTGAGCTTGTGAGGTGCTCAGGGTACGTCTAGTTTACAGAACTTTTCCAGGATTCCGGAGGTATCCCGAAAAAGCTCTGCTGCATCCGAGGACCATGTCCACTTTTCCGGAAAAAAAAATGTCAGAAAAGCAGATGCGTTTTTTCAGCATCCCTGTAAACCTCATTTCATAAGGAATAAGGGATGTTCTGAGAGAGAATTTGTTTTTTTTTCGGGAATTTGGCCCAGTAGAGATGAGCCAAATTTCAGAAAAGCCTCTTTCAGAAGTAAATTGGAAAAAGATACACAATTAGCATACTGCAAATTGCGTTTCTTTTTGTAATTTATCTTTGTAGTGTAGACCTACTCTCAGATACCCTGATGATAGAGTCTATAGACTTTTTGTTTTTGTACAAATAACTAACACTGCCATCTCTCTAAAGGGGTCTCCTCATGTCATTTTTAGGGCCAGTTTATTTTGTCTCCTTGAATTGCCTTTGAGAGAGATGGGAACTGCTGATCTGCATGGCTGTGTCTAGACTGGCAAGTTTTTCCGCAAAATCATCTGCTTTTGCAGAAAAACTTGCCAGTTGTCTACACTGACCGCTTGAATTTCCGCAAAAGCACTGACGATCTCATGTAAGATTGTCAGTGCTTTTGCGGAAATACTATGCTGCTCCCGTTCGGGCAAAAGTCTTTTTCTGAAAGACTTTTGCACAAAAGGGCCGGTGTAGACAGCAGAGATTTCTTTTCCGCAAAAAAGCCCCGATGGGCACAGGCTGCGGTTTGCCTCCCCGGAAAGTTTTGGATTTTTCTGAGGAGTAATGTAAAATATGATGGGGACTAATTTAGCTATAACTACTCAAGAGAGAGATCTCGGCGTCATTGTGGATAGTTCTCTGAAAACATCCACTCAGTGAGCAGCAGCAGTCAGAAAAAAAGCAGATAGAATGTTAGGAATCATTTAAAAAGGGATAGAGAATAAGACAGAGAGTATCTTATTGCCTCTATAAAAATCCATGGTACGCCCCCATCTTGAATACTGCATTCAGATGTGGTCACTTCGTCTCATAAAGGATATATCGACATTGGAAAAGATTCAGAAAACGGCAACAAAAATGAAGAGGGGTTTGGAACGGGTCACATATGAAGAGAGATTAAAGAGACTGGGGCTTTTCATCTTAGAAAAGAGGAGATTACGGGAGGGGGGGGCTATGATAGCGGTCTATAAAATCATGACTGATGTGGAAAAAAGTGACCAGATATTATTTACTTGTTCCCATAATCAGGGGTTGACAAACCGTGGTGAGAGCTACTCGCCAGCCCCACACCGCACATGCGCCAGACCAGCACTGCGCATGCACACAGTGCTGGTGAATGGGTCGCACGGAGCGACCAGCTGAAATCTACTCACCACGGGCAAGTACAATCAGCGGTTTGTCGAGCCCTGCTTATAATATAAGAACTACGGGTTCAGCAAATGAAATGAATAGATGGCAGATTTAAAGCAAACAAAAGGAAGTTTTTCTTCACACAGTGCACAGTCAACTTGTGGAACTCCTTGCCAGAGGATGTTGTGAAGACCAGGAATTTAACAGGGTTCAAAAAAGAATTAGATAGATTCATGGAGGTTAGGCCCATCAATGGCTATTAGCCAGATGGGGAGGAATGGTGTCCCTAGCCTCTGTTTGTCTGGAAATGGATGGCAGGAGAGGGACCACACAATGATAACCTGTTCTGTTCACTCCCTCTGGGGCATCTGGCATTGGCCACTGTTGGTAGACAGGATTCTGGGCTAAATGGAGCTTTGGTCTAACCCAGTATGGCTGTGTGTATGTAAGTTTTTTTAAAGCAGCGCACAGTCAACCTGTGGAACTCCTTGCCAGAGGATGTTGTAAAGACCAGGACTTTAACAGGGTTCAAGAAAGGACTAGATAAATTAATGGAGGACAGGTTCATCAATGGCTATTAGACAGGATGGGTAGGAATGGTGTCCCTAGCTTCCGTTTGTCAGAGGCTGCGAATGGATGACAGGGGAGGGACCGCTTGATGATTCCCTATTCTGTTCTGCTCACTCCTTCTGGGGCACCTGGCACTGGCCACTGTCGGCAGACAGGACACTGGGCGAGATGGACCTTTGGTCTGACCCAGTGTGGCCGCTCTTATGTAAGAGAACGCCTTGGGGAATGGAGCTAACGGCTCTGGGTGAAGATTCTGATTGATTGACAGGGCCCCCCCGCCTTGATTTCCCTCCCCTGGGTGCTTGCCAGGACTGATCATTTGCATGCGTTCTCCACCAAGTGCCTTCCTCGGTTTCCCCTCTTGTTATGGCAACATCAGGATCTCCAGCAAGTATCCAAGTATAAAGAGCTACACATTTCTGAATTATATAGCTAGATCACTATATCCACCTGGGGCGGAGGGAAGGAGGGGAGGGTTGTATGCTTTAGCTTTACTTGTAGGCTGTGTCTAGACTGGCAAGTTTTTCCGCAAAATCAGATGATTTTGCGGAAAAACTTGCCAGCTGTCTACACCGGCCGCTTGAATTTCCGCAAGAACACTGATGATCTCATGTAAGAAATCAGTGCTTCTTGCGGAAATACTGTGCTGCTCCTGTTCGGGCAAAAGTCTTTTTCCGAAAGACTTTTGTGCAAAAGGGCCAGTGTAGACAGCACAGTATTGTTTTCTGCAAAAAAGCCCCGATGGCGAAAATGGCGATCGGGACTTTTTTGCGGAAAACTGCGTCTAGATTGGCACAGATGCTTTTCTGCAAAAAGGGCTTTTGCAAAAAAGCATCCTGCCAATCTAGACGTGCTTTTCCGAAAATGCTTTTAACGGAAAACTTTTCCGTTAAAAGCATTTTCGGAAAATCATGCCAGTGTAGACGTAGTTGTAGAGTTAAGGAACTGGTATGTGTAGAGAGGCCTATGTGATGTGTCCCAAGGTCACACACTTATTCCAGGACTTCCAGATTCCTTGCCACCGAACCTGGAGCCTAAGCAACCTGAGAGTGCTGGTTCTAAATAGGGTTCTGCAAATCTCTCTCTCTCTCTCTCTCTCTCTCTCACACACACACACACACACACACACACACACAATCCTGCACTGAGCTCTACACATACCTTATAAGCCCATTTTGGTCACCAAATAAAAAGTCTGGTTCACATGCTTGGACTTGGAAGACCTTCCCCTGGCTACCATTTCCCTACCTGCCACTGACTTTGTGTATAACCCTGGAGAAGTCACTTAGCTTGCCTGTCCCTTAATAAAATGGAGCCATTAGTGTTTCCCTGCTTCAAAGGGCTGTTGTGATCTACTGCTAAAAAACACAGTATGTGATTATGTCTCTTGTAGAAATTATTATTTAGGAGCCTAAATTGCAGCTTTCTGGGAACATGAAGTTATGGGTTACAGAGCAACTTTCTCCCAATGCTCCTACTATCAGGCAAGATCTCAGGTGAACCTGGCAGAGGAACAGAATGAGCCAGTTATGTCACATATGTGGTCAAATAGACTCCTCTCCAAAGGAGCATAGCAGTTACTATCTGTGATGACTGCGAAAGTTCAAAGGTGGCAGTTGGCAACCTCTGCATTAGGCATATTAGTGGAAGAAGAAATATCATTTAAAAAATCTGGTTCCTGGTCTCTGTGCCTCAGTTTCCCATCCCTAGCACTGCCTATCTCTCTAGAGCCCTGTGCAGATACAAAATTTTGTAGCCACAGCCACAGCTGTATCTGCAAAGATGAGTCCTAGGTATCTGGATGTGCATTCGCTGGCATAGCTGAAATAACTCACTGGGGCAAGTATTAGACTGAGGATCTAAAAGTCCTTGATTCAATCCCAGGTTTCAGTAGCTGTTGTTTCTTCATGCAATAAAAAGTGAATCTGTGGAACTCCTTGCCAGAGGATGTTGTGAAGGCCAGAACTTTAACAGGGTTCAAAAAAGAACTAGATAAATTCATGGAAGTTAGCTCCATCAATATTTATTAGCTCGGATGGGCAGGAATGGTGTCCTTAACCTCTGTTTGTCAGAGGCTGGAAATGAGTGACAGGAGAGGGATCATGTGATGGTCTGTTCACTTCCTCTGGGGCATCTGGCAGTGGTCACTGTCGGTAGACAGGATACGGGGCTAGATGGACCTTTGGTCTGACCCAGTGTGGCGGTTCTTATATAAAGTGGATATCCGCAGAGTTGCAGAGCTCTACAGTAGTGAGCTTGTGAGGTGCTCAGGGTACGTCTAGATTACAGAACTTTTCCAGGATTCCGGAGGTATCCCGAAAAAGCTCTGCTGCATCCGAGGAACATGTCCACTTTTCCGGGAAAAAAAATGTCAGAAAAGCAGATGCGTTTTTTCAGCATCCCTGTAAACCTCATTTCATAAGGAATAAGGGATGTTCTGAGAGAGGATTTGTTTTTTTTTTCGGGAATTTGGCCCAGTAGAGATGAGCCAAATTTCAGAAAAGCCTCTTTCAGAAGTAAATTGGAAAAAGATACACAATTTGCATACTGCAAATTGCGTTTCTTTTTGTAATTTATCTTTGTAGTGTAGACCTACTCTCAGATACCCTGATGATAGAGTCTATAGACCTTTTGTTTTTGTACAAATAACTAACACTGCCATCTCTCTAAAGGGGACTCCTCATGTCATTTTTAGGGCCAGTTTATTTTGTCTCCTTGAATTGCCTTTGAGAGAGATGGGAACTGCTGATCTGCATGGCTGTGTCTAGACTGGCAAGTTTTTCCGCAAAATCATCTGCTTTTGCAGAAAAACTTGCCAGTTGTCTACACTGGCCGCTTGAATTTCCGCAAAAGCACTGACGATCTCATGTAAGATTGTCAGTGCTTTTGCGGAAACACTATGCTGCTCCCGTTCGGGCAAAAGTCTTTTTCCGAAAGACTTTTGCGCAAAAGGGCCAGTGTAGACAGCAGAGATTTCTTTTCCGCAAAAAAGCCCCGATGGCGAAAATGGCGATCGGGGCTTTTTTGCGGAAAAGCGCGTCTAGATTGGCCAGGGACGCTTTTCTGCAAAAAGTGTTTTTGCAGAAAAGCATCCTGCCAATCTAGACACTCTTTTCTGAAAATGCTTTTAACGGAAAACTTTTCCGTTAAAAGCATTTCCGGAAAATCATGCCAGTCTAGACGTAGCCCATGAGTGGTCGACTATTCTGTGGAGCAATAGTGAATACTCAGCTTCAGTATTCTCCATGGTGCTTTGAAAGATGCCTCCTCTGCGTTCTGTCCTGTACTGAGGTGTGACAATTCGTCCTTACGTGGAGTTATGCGGAATTGCTTTTACTTAATGTTGCACATTTTAAAGCACTTCTGTTTCTCCTGGAAGCAGTGGCGGAATCACAATATGATTCTGAGATGTTGGCTAATCCACAGCATCTGGCAAGGTTCTGCACTGAGCCGACAGAGGTCAGTATGCCCTAACTCAAAACCAGGTGGGAAAAGGACTTTAAAAATAATTCTCCTCTTGGCCAAAATTGCGTAGCCACGAATCGGCCTGAAGGGGTCACACTGCACCAGAAGATCAAAGCTGCAGCTGTTTCAAAGGGTGGATGAGAGTCAGTCTGCCCTGCAAGAAAACATCCATCAGCTGACTCAGACATGGGCTGCGGGACATATATGTGTGTGTGGAGGGACGTGTCCCAGAACCCAGGGTCCAAGCTAAACCCAGGCATCTACACTGCAATTTGCCAGCCCAATGAACCTTCGCTAGCTGACGTGGGCCACCTTCAGGAGTCTGAAATGTAAACATCCCCTGTAAGGCAGTGGTGGGCAAACTGTGTCCATGGGTTGCGTGCAGCCCAGCCCTAGTGGGCTGCAAGACGTGCTAACATTGACCATCCTCAGGAACACGGCCCCCTGCAGCTCCCATTGGCTGCCATTTGCTGTTCCCAGCCAATGGGAGCTGCGGGAAAGGCTAGCATGTCCTTGTGGCTTGCTGCTTCCTGCAGCTCCCATTGGCTGCCGTTTCCTGTTCATAGCCAATGGGAGCTGCAGGAAGGTCTAGCATGTCCTTGTGGCCTGCTGCTTCCTGCAGCTCCCATTGGCTGGGAACGGTGAACCACGGCCATTGGGGGCTACTGAGGGGCTGTGCCTGCAGGTGGCCAACATCAGCAAAACGTCTCGTGGCCCGCAATCAGATTATCCTGATGGGCCACCCAGCTTTGAGGCCTGGCCCATTGGGTGGCGAGTCCTGGTGATTTTCAGGTTATTTTAAATGGCTCTTCGGTCAGTCCAAACCAATGGGGCTCGGAGCAGCATCCTGAAGGGTGGGAGTGGGGGACAGTTCTGGATGTAAGGGGGGCCCCAAACAGCTCCCCTTCCAGGGTCCTTTGTGGGGAAGGTGGCCCAGCCACCGACATCCTCCAAATCACATAAACATTCAGGGAAAATGTGGGGAACCTCCCCTTTAAAAAAATTACGGGGCATTTTTCAACCAGCTCAACAGGGCCTTTGGTCTGATCAGCACAGAGCAGGTGAGGAGGGGAGGAAGGCACCGGCAGTGTGAATGCAATGTTATTGATCCTAAGCGTACCAAAAAATCACGAGCCAGGCTCGATTCTGGTGTTTGAGCCCAGAAGGTGCCCTCTGGTCATGTTGTCAGGCCCTTCTCTGTGACCATGAGAGATAGAAACATCACGCGAAATGGGAGCTGAGATTCGTGTGCGTTCACATGACTCCAGAAGCTGGGGCTTTAAGGAATACACCAGCTCTCATGCGACTCTTGATAAACATCACGGCAACAGGCAGCACTGCAGGATGAACAGCCCCCTGAAGAGGAAGTGTCGGGCCTTTAACCTGATAGGCAAAAAACGTAACAGGAACCTAGTATATTCAGCGTAGCTAGAGTCAACATACCTTAAGCTCAGCCAGTGCATCCATGCAGTGAGGAGGCCAACGAGAGCAAATAATCCCATCAATTTTCCTTACACTCACAGAAAGAGGTGTACTGGATGTCAGCGGGCGCTGCCCTCAGCGTTTGATTTAGCGGGTCTATACTAGACCCACTCAATCAAACTCTAAAAGCATAGGCGGTCGGTGAAGGTCGGGCTGGGGAAGGTAAACCCCCAGCCCCACCTTCAGCCCCGCCCTTTCTTCTGAGGCCCCATCTATTTCTTGTCCCCCCCATGTGGAGTGGAATGCCCTGCGCATGCTCCCCCTTTCCAACCACGGGGAGGGGAGCGGATGGGTGCGCATTGGGTGCAGCCCGGCCCAACCTGGTCTCTCTAGCCCTGGAGAACTGGGGAAGGGAGGAGGGCACGCCACACAGCCTGGCCCAGCCTGGCCCAACCCAGCCCAGCCTCTCCAGCCCCAGAGGAGGGAGGAGGGCATACTGCATGCCCTGGGCTGGCCCAGCCTCTCCAGCACTGGGAGGGCAGGCGCTGGGGCAGTAACACTCTGCCCCCAGAACGTCTCCAGCAGGCGTTCTGGGGGCGGAGCATGGGCGGGGTCAAGCTGGTGGTTTGGAAAGGCAACGCCTTCCCCTGCCTTATGCACCAGACGCCCATGGCTAGAAGATCGACTCGTGGAGTATTGATCTTGCACCAAGTATAGACGTGCAATAAGCCTGAGTGGAACCAGTGAGGATTTTTTCAATGAAAGGGCGGTTTTTTTGGTTTGTTTTTTGGGTTTTTTTTCTTTGTCAGAAGCTGCTGACGCATTGAAACCAAAGCTGAGGGGAGACGAGCTGGTTAGGACAAGTTATTTGATACGAAAACAAATGTTTAAAATGTCCCAGCTCTTTTTTGGTCCTTTTCAGAACAAAGACATTCCAGTTTTCTGACTTGCAACGACTTTTTAAAAGATAATGGCACGTTTTTAAGAGATCACCATCAAAACGAAAGGCTTTGAAATGATCCAAATGGAATTTTTCAATTGCTCTCAACTGAACTCTCTTCCCCCCCCACCCCCCAATTCATGAAAACTTTCAAGATTTCACTTTTGGGGCTTGTTTTAGCTTGAGGACAAATCTCTATTGCAAATTTTTGTGGGCTGTGAAAACCAGCTTCTCTCCTAGTTCTCACACTGGGGGCTAGAGCAAATCCCTTGAACCCAGCAGCCTTTCCGAAGGGAGGGGCCCAGACCAACTGTGGCTGGTTGAAGATGGATTGGTCATGGTTCCGAATTCCTCTCCTGAAGCTACTTCTGTAAACTGGGACAATTTGGCCGATATCTAGCGATCCCCCCTGCCTGCCCTTCCAACACACCCGTCTTTAGAAGGCTGGCTGGGGCCGTTGGATTCTGTACCAAAAAGGGGCTTGATGCATACGGAGCAGGGTGCTATAACTAGTAACAAAGCAAGCCTGTTTTACCCAGGAGCGGATGGGTGGTGTCGAGCGTGTGTGAATGTGAGTTTGCTCACAGATCCCCAGCAATGTGCTGTCATGGACAGACATAAATTGGAGACCGGCAAACAGCATGGCTCAGGGTCAGTAATGCAGCGTAGCTAGACCCAAGCAGTTGTTGGCGCTGACTGAGAAGGGGCTGGCAGGCGCTGGATGCTGGCAGAGCCCCGTCTGGGGCGTGTGATGATGTCCGATGCCAATAAACAAACAGGGGTGGTGCTATTGGGCATGTAATTAACATAGGCCGCTCTTGAAACCACACAGTAAATATGTGGGAAGCCCTGTGGCCTTTTGGAGGCAGCGCCTTCTCCTGCGTCTTGGGAGGTTTCTGGCCTGCGAGACTGGGGGAGGTTTTTAAGAGGACAGGGCAGCTCTTTCCGGCCGGGGGGGCGGGGTCACTGAAGGCCGTTGCCAGCTGCAACCTGTTTGGGCACCGGTGTGAAATGCATCTGTGGTGTGAAATGTCGTTGCTCATGCTCGGGGGGAGTAGCCCGGTTCCCTATTTCCAGGAGCTTTGGGCTTTCCCAGCTGCTGTGGCATGGGGGTTATCGTTTGCTAAGAAAGACCGGAGTCTTCAACGGGGTCCCCCCGACCGGGGTCTTCAAAGGCACCGAGTCAGCATGGGAGGGGTGCTGGGTGGCTGCCTCGTCTTTTAATCTTTACACGCTATTTTCTTGATCATTAGCACTGGCTAATTCATCCATTCACCCTCAGCCAGCCCAGGAGCTGGCTGAGTCCCATTTGCTTCCTTTCTCTACCTTTCTCCCTTCACATCTCTCCTCCTCATGCCCCGTGGGCCGGCCACCCTCCCAGGGACTGAGCGGGGGAAATGCAGTGCTAAAGGCTGCTGAAGCTAAAGAGCAAAGGATTCCTAGTGGTAGCGGCACAGAGGGGGAACTATACAAGGGGCGGCCCTAGACTAGCTGCCAGCAACTGGCGCCCGAGGTGAACCAGGCAATCGGTGCCCCCAAACTTCTCAGTGATATTGCGCCACCATTTGGTGCCACATTTAACGTGGCGCCCTAGGTGACCGCCTAGTTCATCTCTATGGACAGGCCGTCCCTGACGGTGACACAGACTCCCTAGGGGCTATGTGAGCCAGGTGTGTGGATCTCAGAACAAAGAAGGGGAGATGTGTCCGCGGAGGAGGGAAGGGGGTCTCTTTCCAGAGCAGTTGCCACATTTTGTGAAGCCGCTGGGGCAAGAGCTGGAGGGAGTTGCCAGGCAGGAGCTCTTTGGGAGGAATGCCTGGCTAAGCCCCAGGCGTTTCCTGATTGGGCCCCCTCAGCTCCCATGGATATTAAAAACCTCTCCACAGAGGCTTAGGGAGATAAATGCAGCGGAACCACGCGGAATGCATGTGGGATGAGGGCGCGAGATCTGAGACGCCTCAGCCCTGACTGTCTCTCTCTCTTCCTCGTGGAAAGCAAATGGTTTCGCAGCTCCCTCAGCGTGCCCCCCCCCCCCGAACCCGGCCCTCGTGAGCCCAGGCCTTTCTCAGAAACCTCCCACTCAATGGCTTCTTGGGAAGGCCAGGCGGAAAGTTGGAGAGACTCACACGGGATATTTATACTGTAGCATAAACAGAGGCCCGAGGGAGAGGCTGGTGTTTTTCTCCTGAAAGCCCGATGGCACTTTTAAAGGCAGATGAATTTGGCACACGGGGCGGTTCCCCAGTACGGAGTGGGGTGGGAGGGCTCCCTTCCATTGTGAAATGAAGAGGCAACCTAGAAACCAATCCCAAAGTTCACTGCATGCTCTGGCAGGAGGCAGCCCCGTGTGGGGGTCCGGTACACGGCAATGGGGCGGAGGGTCTCAGAAGTGGGGCCTTGGAATCAGTGGGGGAATGGGAATGGTTCCCCTCTTTTGTCCCGCAGGGGGTGCCGGAGGAAAGCCCCAGTGCTAGCTCATGGGAGTTGGATGGACGGGCCTACACGTCCTTCTCTCCTTCCTCTCAGAGAACCTACGTGAACCCCTGCCTCAGCTTGAGGGCATGGCTCTAGTGTGATGCCCAGGCGATAGGCAGAGGGTTCCCGCCTCTGGAGAAATCCCACAACAAGCCCCCTCAATCTACAGGAGCCTCTGGCCCAGGAAAGCCGTTTAGACCAGAGAAAACCGGGAAGAGGGAGTTGTGTGTGCAGTGGGCAGGCCAGGCTGGGGGGATTGCTAAAGGAAACTGGTTCCAAGTGGTTTACGGGCCTCCAAAGGAGCCCACGCATCGATGCCTTCCAGTGGGCAGGATCAGGGCTGTTCCAAGACTTGCTTGGCAGAAACCGGGAGTGTGCCGCTGACCTGGGGTCTAATTCCTCTCCCTGCTCTGACTCCTACGAGGCATTTTCAGGCAGCCATACTGGTTAATGCTCTCATGAAGCATCTGCCTTCGTAGAATCCTAGAAGACGAGGACCGGAAGGGACCTCGAGAGGTCATCAAATCCAGTCCCCTGCCCTCACGGCAGGACCCAGCACCATCTACATCATCCCTGAGAAATGTCTGTCTAATCTGCTCTTAAATATCTAGAATGCCCAGAGCTGGGGGGGCGAGGAGGAACTTGCCTGACAGGGGTAGGGTTGCCATATACCGTCACAAAAAATCCCCTTTTAAATTGCCTTTAAATTCCCCGCTCCCCCTGCCCCCGCCAGACTCAGCAGGGGAAAAACATCCCCAACAACCTTCGGTCCGCACAGAAGATGCAATTACCGGACTGTCTGGGCAAAAACCGGACACCTGGCAACCCTAGACAGGGGGGCGTAAGCAAGTGACAGGCTGAAGGGCCTAGGCCATCACAAATTCCTGTTGGTCCTCAAGAAACCCCATCACTGCTCATGGCCCTGGCTCCATAGGTCCCATGTTTTGGTGCAGAAATTCTGAGGGAGGAGGTTGGCTGGGGAAGGATCCTTCCAGTGGGCATATGGCAAAGGAGCAAAGGCATCTGGGAGAGATTACAGTCCTGACCTGGGCTCTGTTTATATCCAGCTAAATAGCTCGTGACCTTGGGGCTCTGCCTGGCCCAGTCCGTGTCACTTGGCTAGTTTTATTTCGCATAAACAACTGGGCTAGCCCCAGCCACTTCCTCGGTGATTAACCCTGATTGCTGCCTGGTTGTTTTCCCTGTCTAAGAAAATACACAGGAAGAGGCATAGGGCTGCATTGGCCATCTCTTCCCAATGCGCAGACATCCTCAACTTCTCCCTGGGTGTTGGCTACATGGAGAGAGCAGGCAGAAATGGCTTTGTGCCACAAAGCATCATGGGATTTGGCCTGGCCTAACTGGTTACTGGTTCTTGTTGCAATAAAGGGAGATTCTGAGGCTGTGGCTACACTGGTGCGATCTTGCGCAAAGACTTGCTACCTGTCTACACTGGCCATGTGTTCTTGCACAAGTAAACTGATGTTCTAATGTATGAAATCAGGGCTTCTTGTGCCAGAACTCTGCCCCTTCCACTCAGGAATAAGCCCTTTTGTGCAACTGTTCTTGCGCAAGAGGCCAGTGTAGACAAGCAACATGAATTTCTTGCGCAAGAAAGCCCGATGGTTAAAATGGCCATCCGAGCTTTCTTGCGCAAGACAGCGTCTACACTGCCATGGATGCTCTTGCGCAAAAGCACATGTCAGTGTAAACGCTCTCTTCTGGAAGAGTTTTTGCAGAAGAACTCTTCCGCAAAAGAGTTTTTGCGTGAGAACGCGCCAGTGGAGACATAGCCCTTGCGTCTGGCTGAGGGGCGGTGTAGGTTTAATTTGCATGGCAGCTCCTCTGGGTCTCCCTAGTTGAGGGAGGAGGTGGGTGTGCCCATGGCTGACCCTGGGAGAAAGATGATAGATGGGAGAGGTATCCATGGCGACATGCCACTGCCTCAGGATAGGCAGCAACAAGAAACAGGACCGGGGATCAGACCCCAAACAGTGTGTGTCATGCCACCCTGGGCACGCCGTGCCTGCCTCTGATACACACTTGCCAGGCCTGTCAAAAGGCCACAACCCAAACCCCTGCATCCGTCCCTGCCCCTGGTCACAGCCCCCTCCCAGACCTTGCACCCCCCCCCCCACGCCTCCTCCAGGTCAAAGTCCTCTCCTGCACCCGTCTCCTCTCCAGACCCTGCACCTCCCTCACGCACCCCACCTCTCTACCCAAGGTCACAGCCCCTTCCCAGACCCTGCACCCTCTCCTACACCCCTTCTCCAGGTCAGAATCCTCTCCTGCACCCATCTCCCCTCCAGAACCTGCACCCTCCCCCAATTCCCTGCCCCTGGTCAGAGCCCCCACCCAGACCCTATACCCCCTCCCAGACTGCACACCGACTCCTGTACCCAATCCCCTGCCCCAGGTCACAACCCCCTTTTTCACCCACACTTCCTCCCAGACCCCACAGCCCCCCTGCACCCCAGTCTCCTACCCCAAGTGCCCTTCTGCATCCAACTTCTAATCCAGAACCTGCACCTCCTCCATTAATACCATGGAAGAGCATCACCCTTGACCACTTCCAAAATTCTTGGAGGCCCCCACCCCCCAAAACAATTGCCCACCCCTGCTTTAGCCATTTTAAGGAACAGCAAATGCTGAGAAAATATCCCAACCACTTCTCTACAGCGTAGCAGCTGGTGGCTGCAAGAAGGGGACTTCGCGGGTGAATACAGGCCAGGATTATACCCCATGGCTGTCTAGACATGCTCAGTTGGAGAGATCATTTATATTTCTTCCCACCCAGGAGAGAAGCCCAATAGAAGCCTAATTCACTATCCAGTTTATAATAGCCCTGAAACAGTGAGGTGCTAGCTTTGCCCCAGGATAAGAGGTAGCATGTGAAAGGAAAGGGGCTTTGGAAGGTTTAATGGCAGCTTCGATTCCTGATCAATAGTGGTTAATATTTGCATAGCACCCATGTGCTGAATAATTAATCTACCATATATTTGAGAGAGTTGGTCTGTCTGTGAGTGTGTCTGTCTGTCCAAGAACTCCGAAACGGTATGAGCTAGGACCACCAAATTCGGTACTCAGCCTCTTATCATAACTTAAAGCCAGGTCAGGGTTCGGTTGTGCCAGGACAATGGGATGTGCCTGGAACGGGACTGCTTCTCAGAAAAGGGCTCTGCTTTATAATGACCACATGAGGGCAGCAGGGGAGACAGGAGAGAAAGCAAGCACAATTATACTGTAGAATGACCACAGGAGGGCAGCAAAGGGTCAGAGTTGGGGACCAGGACAGCCATAATCCCATTGGAGCAGCCGGGGGTGGAGAAAGGGACAGCTATCTATTATATTAGTTGGGATTGGTCCTGCCTTGGGCAGGGGGCTGGACTTGATGACCTCCTGAGGTCTCTTCCAGCTCTAGGATTCTATGATATCCCTGAGAGAGAGAGGTGTGGGATTTGTCCTAGGATGCATAATGAACCCCGCATCCTAGGCCCCACCCCAGAGCAATGATTCAAATGAAGCGTGTACATTTTCATTTTATTTTCCAAAAAAACAAAAATTGGTTAAGGACCCAACCAATGCCGGGTAAATCTTCTAGTAGTAAATAAATAACGGGAATCCTTGGGCATACTGCCTAGCATTAATGTTCCTTAATACTTTCCATAAGACCCTGAGCTCTGAAGTGCTGGGTGGGAGCAAATTCAGATCTGGGGAGGTACATCCAAAGAATACGCTTACCTTGTCTTTCTGGAGAGATTGCTCAGAGATGTTGCAATGGAAGAAAAATGTGGAATAAGCAGCCTATTTCCAGCCTCTTAAACCCAGCTCTGACCTCCCCTGTTGGGTGGTCTTAAGTCATGGTCATTACTACTTCTTGCCCATTTGTGATCTAATTGTTCCTTTCTCTTTCCAATGAGAATCCAGGGGTTTCTATCTCCCCCTTTGCCTGGATATGCTTTGCCGGTAAATCCCACGCCTTGGATTTTTCACTAGAAGTCTGCCAGCTGCTCCAAGGAAGTTTTCCAGCTGGGGTGAAGAAATATGCCGCTGTGTATTCTCCATAGTGTGACCGACACTCGTAGGCTGAAATGTAGCTGGTGCCCCTCAAGGCCCAAAGACACGAATAGGAAGAGAAGGTGCTTTTTACTTACGGATATAACAGAACATAAGAAGGGCCACATCGGGTTGGAGCAAAGGTCCCTCTCGCCCAGTGTCCTGTCCTCCAACAGCGGCCAATGGCAGGTGCCCCAGAAGGAGCAAACAGAACAGGGAATCGTCATGTGATTCCCTCCCCTGTCGCCCATTCCCGACTCTGACCAAGAGAGGCGAGGCACACCATCCCTGCCCATCCTGGCTAATAGCCATTGATGGACCTATTCCTCCATGAATTTATCTTGCTCTTTTTTGAATCCTGCTAAAGTCCTGGCCTTCACACAGCATCAGACTGGTGTTCTGTCTATTCGCTTATGGCCAAATTCTGCCCTCTTTCATCCTGGTGTCAACCACAAGGTATCTTTGCTGATGTTGTGGGAGTTATTCTGGATATACCCAGAATCTGTGCCTCTGTCTTCCCCCCCCCGACACGCGCACATGCACACGCACACACACACACACTCGTGTGTGTGTGTGTGTGTAAACGCACCGGTGTGTGCATGTGTGCAATTGTTTTCTTAGCCTGGATTTCAACTCCACTGCAGGGCTGAATTATTGTCCGCTGCCTGACTCGCTTTGTGTCCCAGCCGGGGCTGCAAAAAACATCGCCTAGGTGAGGAAACGAGGGAAGACAAATATCACAGACAGATGCCTTCATTATAACGTGTGAACAGCGTCCAAAATGACTCCGGGCAAGGTGACGACTACAGAGAGATTAGGGGCCATGTGGTTTTATTCCCTCCGTGATGGAGAAGAGGTCTCAGGCCACAAAACCCTGGTGTTAAGTCAAAGGAAACCAAAGCTTGGAGGGATGGATGTGAAAGGAACGGTTCTGGGAAAGAGGGCTGGGCCACATTCTCATATAACAATGAGCCCTGATCCTCATACTCCAACACCCTCACCCAGCACCCGCTTTCTTTTAACGTCCTCCTCACAACTACCTCCCTTGTTTTCAAAACTCACCAGGGATGTACTCAGAGCCCTGGATCCTGTCTTGCCTTTGCAGCCACGCGTAAAATCCTCACCCGATAGGGAGAGACACTCCCTTTGCACAGTCAGGGCTTAATTTGTGCCAGGCCTTGAGTTCAGAGCCCCTGCACCTCTAGCCTTGCTGCATTAATTATGAATGCAAACAATTGCTTGAGCCCCGGCACTTTTGTTTTTCCCATCGCAAAATCAGCATGAACTGGGGTAAAGAACCCTGCACCGGGCAGGGCAACAGAGAATCAAACCCCTTCTGGTTCTCTCTCTTTCTCCTTCCCTCTCCAGCTTTCACACCCGCCCCTGTTCCCACTACCCTGCCACTCCTGGGAAATGCTTCTCTTTTCCATCCCTCCTGCTGCTGGGGACTCCTTGCCTGGCTCCCTCCACTTCCCTTGTTCCGCAGGAACAGCCATTCACGCCAGGGTGTTTCATCCGCGTTGTTTTGACGTATCCAGAGCATGCACAATCGGGGAGGTACAATTATGGGGCTGTAACAGGGGTTGGCCCCTGCCAGAAACCAGACACCAGACTACAGG
Source organism: Pelodiscus sinensis (assembly GCF_049634645.1). Lineage (NCBI taxonomy): Eukaryota > Metazoa > Chordata > Testudines > Trionychidae > Pelodiscus > Pelodiscus sinensis. The sequence goes on along the minus strand of NC_134729.1, from coordinate 21,876,274 downwards.
GATGTTACCATTCCAACTGAGAAGTCAGTTTACCCACTGGGGTAAATGACGACACAGCACGCAGACCTACGGAGAATGCACTTGGCACTTTGTATCTCACTGGGAGGTACGCCTCCCCGCCCTTTGCACTCCACCAATAGTTGGTGTCTCCCCTTAAGGCAGCTTCTTTATTTTTCTTTTGTTTCCATGGGAGCTATTGCTCCAAAAAGGATCGACCGCCATTGACATCCCAAAGCAAGACATGTTCCTTTTACTGAATATGCAAAATTATCCATGACACATCCCTGCAATCTGACTCTTCTGAATTTATGGCTCTTTCCTGCACTATTAATCCTTCCCAGGTTTGGGGTGGTGTTTTTCTATTCCACGTAGAGTAATTCATAAATAGTTCACTTTTGGAGTGTGTTTTTATGGGCGTTATTAGGATCACTCGAATCTGGAAATGCCTGTGTGAATTACGGTGGCTTTAATATACCACAGACTCCTTTCTAGCCTCGAGGGCATAATGGAACATTTTCAGCCGCTGGATGGAACAGCTCTCATGGGATCCTTTGGACTTGGGCAGAAGACCAACAGAAAGGCCTGCCACCTATAAATGTCTCTGAACTGAGTCACTGGGAAAGAGTTTCTTGGGGGTGAGTTTTAATTGGCTCCTGCCGTAGCAAGCTCACATGGCTCGGTGAGGCAGAGTTGGGTCCAGAGCGCCGGCAGCGGGGAGCCAGCTTCAGAACAGAGCGAGCAGCTCCGCATCACAACACAGAAAAGGAAGTGGCATCGATTAGAAAATCGCTCAACGCCCCAAGCGCTCAGAGGCCAATGGCGCTCCCTCATTATGACAACAACTCCTCACTTCTAATCAGGAGAGCACAGGCACTTTACCAGGGAGGCCAGCAGCACGGTGCCCATTTTACAGATGGGGAAACTGAGGCACACAGCAGATCCAGGAGTGGAACCTAGGCACCAGGTTCTGATTCCGAGATCATCCCGATTTAGGATAGCATGTAAGCCCCAGGCTAAGTACCATTGAAATCCAGGGCATGCAAGTGAGTGCTTAAAGTTAAGCCCACACACATACGAGCCCAGCTGAGAACAATGGGAGCAGAGCTCTTGAGAGAATATGGCTTAAGTGGGACCTGACTCCTTTTCAAAATCTGCCCAGCGCTGACCTGGCCTCACTCCCTGACTTGCTACCTGATCTCACGCAACATCCGTGATCCAAAGCTGGGCCAGGCCAGATGATGCTTTAGGACAGGAAGTGAAGAATACCAGATCTAGCGGAAATCCCAGGGGTTGTTTAATAGGGAGAACTCAGAGACTGCATCTAATGATTGTGCCTTGCAGCACGGTGGGCACAGAACAAACATTTTCCCTTTGGGTTCTTCCCGTTGTATTTCTCGCCACCCCAACCACTGGTTTAAAAGAGCAAGCTACTAAGGTGAGTGTGCCCAAGGATGGCCCTGAAAATCATCCCTGACAACCAGCGTTTTATCCACAAGAGGTACACAGGGAAATGTAGCTAATGAAACATAAACGACAATGGCAACCGTAATAAATCTTAATGCTAGGACTTTGGAGATGCAGGATCAGTCCCCTCCTCTGCGACAGACTTCCAGTGGGGCCTTGGGACAGTCACTTAGCCTATCTGGGCTGCAGTATTCCCAGCTGTGTGATGGGGATAACAGCACTGTGCTGCCCCGCAAAATGCTGAGAGAATGGGTACATTAAAGATCTGGAGGCATTTTGAGATTCATTAACGAAAAGCAAAGTATAAAAGCCATGGGTTGGCATGGGGCCTTCCATCTGCAGGCCTCCAGGAAGACATTCTGCATGCCTGGTGGATTCAACCCCCAACTCCCTCCCGTGTGGTTTCCCTGTTTTGCAGAGGGGGAAACCGAGGCACAGAGAATGTAAAGCCAAAGTCAGTGGGATCTGGGCACTCTGTCCAACTGGATTCCAAACCCTGGAGGCCCCCAACGTCAGTGACCATGACATGCCTGCATCTGACTCTCCCAAGGCCACCCTGGGAGTCCACAGCCCAGCTGGGAACAGAACCCAGGAGTCCGACCTCCCAGCCCCCTCCTTCTGTAAGCCCCGTCACTCCCCAGGAACGCAATCTTGCAAAGAACTCCCATTGTCCCTCTCAAAGGTATCTCGCAGCTGGAGGTGCAAATATTTATCCACTCTTGGCACTGCAAAGTGAAGGCGGAGGGAGCCCTTGTTAGCCTGTCAGAGGTGAATGCCAAGGTCAGGGCAATGTTTAACTGAGGCACCTTTTTAAAAGGTTTCCGTTGCCAGCGGCTGGGCAGCCCCGAGGGAGGAGAACTTCCCATGGATAAGCTCATTAGCGGGGGCAGATGTTACGCGCTGCTCCTCGGCCGTGCTCAACACCGGCTGGGCCAGGGTTACTTACCGTAATTGCAAGTAACCACCCCAATATAAAAGGCTCAGGGCCTGCTGCAGGAGAGCCCTTCGGCACGTGCTCATGACAAGAGCCAGGCAGCAGCTGGCACTGCTCCTCTGCCCTCTCCCTGGTGGGCGCTCTGCTCCACTGCGGGGGTGGGGAGCAGAGTCCCCCCCAGCCCATTGCACTCCCCCCTCCAGCTCTGCATCACTCTACCTCCTACTGCCACCTTGCATCAGACTCTCCTGGTAATCCCCCAGGCCGCCCTATGCCCTGTGGGCTGCCATCCAGATGGGGGACCGTCCTCTCTGTAGGATAGTTGGGACAGCCATCATGGGGCCCACCCAAAGTCCCAGACCTGGCCCGTCTGCCCCGAACTGTCCTATAGATGGGATGGCTCTGCCCTGCCCCAACTCAGAGCCTGCACTCAGCCCTCAAAACCCCAGAGCCTGCACTCCTCCCCCACCCAAACCCCCAGAACCTGCACCCCTCCCCCACCCAAACCCCCGCCCTGAGCCTGCACCCTCCATCACCCAAACCCCCAGAACCTGCACCTCTTCCCCCACCCAAACTCCCTCTCTGAGCCTGTACCCCTCCCCCACCCAAACCCCCAGAACCTGCACCCCCCTTATCCAAACCCCCAGAACCTGCACCTCTTCCCCCACCCAAACTCCCTCTCTGAGCCTGCACCCCTCCCCCACCCAAACCCCCAGAACCTGCACCCCCCTTATCCAAACCCCCAGAACCTGCACCTCTTCCCCCACCCAAACGCCCTCCCTGAGCCTGCACCCCTCCATCACTCAACCCCCCAGAACCTGCACCCCTCCCCCACCCAAACCCCCAGAACCTACACCCCTCCCCCACCCAAACTCCCTCCCTGAGCCTTAGGCAGGGCTGTGTGTGTGAGAATTGAGGGGGTATGCAGGTTCTGGGCACCCCCAGAATTTCTGCAAACCTGCCACCCCTGTCCAGGAGCTCCGGCTGGGTGAGCACGCCGGGGGATGTGTGCAGAGCAGACTGGGAACAGAAGCGGGTCTCCGGAATCAGGAGTTAAGCGCATCGCCTCTCCTTGCACCTGCGAGCGTGTTTTTAATTTCTTTCTCCTCCGGGGGCCGTAGCCTGGTGAACGCCTCTATCTCCCCGCACAGGGGGCAGAGCATCCCATCATGGGCTGAGTTTCCTCTCCAGCTTTCCAGAACTTCTGGCGAGGACCAGCTGTAGGGAGCGGGGCGGCCGGCAAACACGTCAGTTTCAAGCCCCAGCCTCTGAATTCATGCAGAATCTTTCCGGTGATTCATTCTCTTGGGGTAAATATCATGTGCTGGTAGGACAGGCCCTGAGCAATCTCCCCAGCTCCTAAATCAACACCCCTGCCAGCATCCTTCAGTAGGCCCTAGCTGACTTTATTCCTTACTTCAAACCTGGAAATCAGATCATCTCAAACATGTTTTTAATTGGCTAACCCTAACCCGCTTTTCCTTTCCCAGGGACTATGAACGACAGAGCAGCAGAGAGCACTTCTCCAATCTGGAAGTACTTAGAGGTCTGCGGGCTGCCTGCTAGTGCTTAGTTGGGGGGTGGGTTGTGCTCTACGTTCTGCCCCATGGACGTGAGGTTGGGGCGAGGGGCTTATGGGGCAGCACCTTCTGGCTGCTCTTTCGCAGTGCAGAAGCCAAGCGAGCCTGGGGTGCTCGTGAAACCCCCGAGTGACAACCCCCAATGTTTAGCAATCATGAGTCCTAGCAAAAATCATGAGATTTAAAAAAAAACAACAACTTTTTGGGGCGGGCTCCTGGTTTTTGACGCTCACCCTTCCCCTCGCCGCCCACCAGGAATGTGACGGTGGCAGGGTGAAAATTCACAGTGCATGCAAAATGTGTGCACAGATCTGCAGGTGGGGTGTCATGTTACTGGATTTGAACACGAGCAGGCCGATTGCTGTTGCTCCCACTAGTGTGTGTTTGCTCCAAACCCTGGTCCAAGGGGACCATGTGAGGTGGCAAATAAAAGCGTTTGCTCTGCGGAGTCTACGGATGCTACTCATGTACGTGTGTGATGTTTGTATGTGAAGTTATGACGATGGGCTCTGTTCTTGTATTTAAACATGCGGGCTGTGTCTAAACTGGCCAGTTTTTCTGGAAAATCAGCCACTTTTCCAGAAAAACTTGCCAGCTGTCTACACTGGCCGCTTGAATTTCCGCAAAAGCACTGACTTCCTACTGTAAGAAATCAGTGCTTCTTGCGGAAATGCTATGCTGCTCCCGTTCGGGGTTTGCGCAAAAGGGCCAGTGTAGTCAGCTGAGATTTGTTTTGCGCAAAAAAGCCCTGATGGCGAAAATGGCGATCGGGGCTTTTGCGCAAAAGCGCGTCTAGCTTAGCCACAGACGCTTTTCCGCAAAAAATGCTTTTGCAGAAAAGCATCCTGCCAATCTAGACGCACTTTTCCGAAAATGCTTTTAATGGAAAACTTTTCCGTTAAAAGCTTTTGCGGAAAATCGTGCCAGTCTAGACGTAGCCTCTCTGGGAGGGGAGCAATGGGCCTCCACCACCTATCACGAGGGACGGTTATTCACTGAAGGGCGGTGCTAATTAGCACTGCTGCATGAACAAAGGCTCTCAGGTTGCCAATACACACCCGAGGAATGAGTCTGGAAGCTGCAAACTAGCCAGGATATCATGGCGACTTGCATGAAACACATGGGCAGGACGCTTGATCATGTGACCAGCTCCCATTTTGGCGGCACCAGGAATATAAACGTGCCAGGAGGCTGCCTCCATCATCTTCAATCCTGCTCCTGATTCCACAAGCAGCTTTGCTAGGGACAGAGGGCCGGGAAGGTTTTGCTGAGCCATCCCGAGAGGATGTGCCCCAGAGACTTTTAAGCTTGCAGTTTGTAGCATCTCTGCTAGGAGCCTGCATTGAGCGCTTGGAGATTGATGTATGTACTGTGCTTGCTTTCACAATCGTACTCTTTCTTTTGTTAATAAACCTTTGGATTTTAGATTCTAAAGGCTTGGCCCAGCGTGCTCTTGTGGGTAAGATCCAAGATATAAATTGATCGGGGATTGTGGCTGATCCTTTGAGGCTGGGAGAACCTGTTTGGAGTTGGTGAGATTGGGTTTTATAACCTCTCACCTGTATAAAGTTTGGGTCTGGTTCTGGCACAGGCAAAGCTACAGCATCCAAGTGTACATCTGGACTATCCGCATCTTTCGAAATGTATCCCCTCTGATACTTGACATCATATTTAAAGTTATAATTTGCTGAGTGTGTATATTCTACTTTTGAGCAGGCATCATTCTTGGATGTGAAGTTAGAAATAGGAAGTGTGCAAACCTGTTTTATTAATCTAAGTCTTCTATTGAAAAGTATTAGTGGTACATAAGGAAACTTAATGTCCCGGTGCTCAAGACAAAGATGTATAAATTGGTTTGTTTTTCCTATAAGCCCGAGCTGTGGTTGGTCCTAGAAAGACATGTGACCATGCCATCTCGTGCTAGAATCCATCTTAAATCTTGTATTTTCCCATGAAAATGGGAAAGGTAAAACAGAAGATTCCCACACTGGGGATAGTCTATTGAAGGAATGGGAAGCAATCCATCTTTTGTCTTCAGCTGGCCTTTGAAATGGCCTCCCTATCTTCAGAAGATACACATGAAGTAACCTGAAAACAAAGAACTCTAAGGACACAAGGAGCTGTAGACCCAGGCCAGAGAGGGGGAAAAAAATCAACCATTTCAAAGCATTTTACCTGAAATAAGGACAAGGGTGAGGACTATACGTTGAAATCATTTATTTTAGTGTATTAGGTTCAGCTGATGCGGGTTTGTTTTGGCTTAGTAACTTGCTTTGATCTGACTGTTTTCACTTGCAATCTCTTAACCCTACGTTTTATACTTACATAAAATACTGTAGGGGTATGTCTACACTACCCCGCTAGTTCAAACTAGCGGGATAATGTAGGCATACCGCACTTGCAAATGAAGCCCGGGATTTGAATTTCCCGGGCTTCATTTGCATAAGCCGGCCGGCACCATTTTTAAATGCCGGCTTGTTCGAACCCCGTGCCGCGCGGCGTACAGATAGTGCGGAATGGCTTGCTAGTTCAAACTATCTAGCCCGTGCCGCGTGTAGCCGCGCGGCACGGGGTTCGAACAAGCCGGCATTTAAAAATGGCGCCGGCCGGCTTATGCAAATGAAGCCCGGGAAATTCAAATCCCGGGCTTCATTTGCAAGTGCGGTATGCCTACATTACCCTCCTAGTTCGAACTAGGGTGGTAGTGTAGACATACCCTAGATGATTATCAAGACCAGGTTAAATAATTGTTACCTGGGGAGAGCAACTGCTGGTCATCTCGCTCTTTCCTTGATAAAAGAGGATTAACCTTCTGAGCTTTCTGTGTATGTTTTATACCCAGTACGGGGGATGTATTTGGGGGTTTGGTCCCCTTTTGGGGGTTGCCTACCTGAGTGCTGTCAAGGCCCTATAGCTAAGCTCTCCTGGAGCTGAGCTGGTCCAGTGTCCGTGTTGCTCTGCTGGGGGGCAGTCACCCCAACTCTGTGCCTTGGCTGGGGGAGACCACAGCTTCTGGCCCACCAGGACAGGGTGGTGGGGAGCCCCAGATGGCAGCTGGTATGACCAGCGCACCAGGTGACAGCCCCAAGGAGACCCCTGTGATCCAACTGGGTGGCCCCTGCACTCAGGGCAAAATGGTTATTATCAAGGGGCAGTATGTGTGGGGTGCTTCCTTTGCTGGGGATAATGAAATGGCGCCAACCAGCAGCACTATGTTCGCTTTGAATGATTACTATTATAATTCATCTAAGGGACCCCCCACCTGGGCACTGTCAGCCCCAGCGTGAGATTCCCCAGGCACCAGATGTGGTGTGTGAAAACTGACATCAAAGCACTTAGGACGGCCAAGCAGACGCGTCGCCTTCGACCTCTTCCATTTCGTGGCCAGATCTTAGTTCCCGCTCCCCGTCAATGCCCATGAATGCACCTGGTTGTTTGGATGTCGGCTGTTTCTGCCGGTAAGAGAGAGGCCAGCTGTTCTGAGTCACAGTCCCATCATTTCTAGCCGTCAGCGTCTGGTGAAGCAGGGGTGGGCGACTCAGGGGCCATGCACAAGTGAGAAGCAAAAAAACAAAACACAAAACTCCCTCACTGATGTGGTCTCTGACTGAGAAGGAGAAAGACACTCTGTGATGGACCGGGCCGGGTCTGGGCACTGCTGAGGGCGTCCGCTCAGGGTGAATTGCTCAGAACAAGAGCTCTTTACAGCCCCAGACCGGAGACTTTCCCAAACAGGCCACAAATCAGTCACACCAAGCAAAACCCTTCAGGCACCCCAGCTATCCCTGTGCCGCAATCAGCTCCGGGCCTAACATGCAGGTGAGGGGTTATAGAACCCAATCTCACCTACCCCGAACGGGTCTTTCCAGTCCCAAAGAACCAGCCACAAATCCCCGGTTAATTTACACTCTGGATCTTACCCACAAGATCACGCTGGGCTAATCCTTTAGAATCTAAAATTTAAAGGTTTATTAATAAAAGAAAGAAAAGCATGGGAGTAAGTTTGTTAAGGAGAATACATGACATGCATCGAATCACCAAGTTCTCGATGCAGGCTCTTAGCAGAGGTGTTCTAAACTACTACCTTAAAAGTCTCTGGGGTACATCCTATGTCAGGATGGGTCCACGGTTCTTCCCGGCTCTCTCTTCCACTCAAGGCTGCATCTGGAATCAGTAGCAAAATTGAAGGCAAGATGGAGATTGCCACATGACCTTTATATACCTCTCCTGGCATCTTCCTGCCCAGAACAGGTCACGTGGCCCAGTGACCTATCCCTGCGTCCCATGTCAGCAGTCATCAGATACTGGCTGGTTTGCATGTCCCAGACACATTCCTCAGGTGTGTATTCGGCACCTCGAGAGCCATTGTCCCTGGAGCTTTGATAATTAGCATAGTCGCTGGCTGAACATTTTCTGCCATTGCTGTGTCTCAGAGGGTATGTCGACACTACAGTGCTAATTCGAACGAACTTATTTCAAATTAGTTAATTCGAAATAAGCTCATTCGAAATAACATATCTAGACCCCAAAACTAATTCAAAATAGCAGTTTGCATGTGTAGCCCCTCTGAAAGTTAATTCGAATTAACGGCTGTTAGTTCGAATTAACTTTGTAGTGTAGACATACCCAGATGGAAGATTCTCTAGCATAAGCACAGAGAACATATTTATAACTCCATATACTGATATCATACAAGTACATCAATAGCATATACCAAATCAGAAGAAAACAAGCTTTCATTTGACACCTCACATGGCTCTCTTTGCACATACTTTGGGGGCAACCTCCCCCCCATGGGTACAGCAGTGATCTGGAGGGATGGCAGGGGGGTTAGAGAACCAGCACGGGATCCCCATTGCTGGGGCAGAGCCCTGAGCCTCTGGGGCTAGAACCAGGCAAGCTGGAGGCCCCCAGGCCTTAGGTTCCCCACCTCTCTGTTGAAGGAAAAAGAAATCTGCTGTCACTCATCTTTTATGCCCCTCAGTTAAAAAAAACCTTGTTTGCTCCCAGCTCACTGGTGCAGAATTCCTGAGGATTAGAACCTCCCTGGAGCAAGTGTTTCACATATTGTTGTGAGAGATGCTTCTAGCCCATGCAGCGCTGAGCTAAATATTCAAGGTGAAAGGAGGACGCATAGATTTATGTGAAACTAATAAGTGTTTGTGGTTGCATAGTAGTGCCTAATGGATTTCCCTGCTGGTAGGCAGAAAATCTTAAATGAAATCCCAGCATATCTAATGAGTTGCAAATGGCTCTTTCACAGTTTAAAGGGGAGCTTAAAGCTGAATGAATGGGTGTTGGACGGGAATTTATTTTTCCAAAGGCAGGCGTTTGTTTCGCCAGGCAACATATGTAAGCGAGATTAGGTTACGGGGCCTGCCTGTCTTGATGTGCTACTTCTCAGCCTGCGCATGGAGCTGTGTAAACTTCAAGTCATCTTATAATTAGAAGGTAATCTTCTAATTTTCCAGAAATGGAATTGGATACGCTGCCGGCTCCTGGGATGTTTAGGAAGGGGTGTTGCTCCTGACACTTGCTGTTTATCATTCCTAGGAGGCCAAGCCCCTGTCACGCTCTGCGGTGGTTGAATCACATTTGCGTGAATGGAAAGTTCCTTTCTCAAGCCTGAGCGTTGCAAGGGCTTACGGGGAGGTTGGGGTCTAATCCAAAACGGTAGGACCGTGTGAAATAGCCTGCGGGAAGCATTCCCTACCGTGCTGAACCCAGAACGGAGGGAAATTGCTCTGGGCGGGCCACAATTCAGGGAAGGAAGTCAGGTCACATGGGGCGCCACATGTGGCGCTGTCATTCTCAGGCGGGCCATTACATCATGGTGTTTTGCGACCGCAGATCAGGCCATCAGTCTGTCAGTTCTGGGAACCTGCCACTCAGGGTATGTCTAGACTGCATCCCTCTGTCGGCAGAGGGATGCAGATTAGGCAGGTCGACCTTGAAAATGAAGTGGGGATTTAAATATCCCACGGCTAATTTGCATAAAAATGGGCCACCATTTTTGCCGACTCAGCACTTTATCGGTGAAAAGCGGCAGTCTAGAGGGGGATCAGTTGAGAAAGAAAGCTTTTTTTGACAGATCCTGTAAACTACCTGCCTAATGTGGATCCCTCTGCCGACAGAGGATGAAGTCTAGACATACCCTAAGTGGCCCGTGCAGATGGGGCAGAGTAAGAGACATGATGGCCTTAATGCACCTGCTCTCATGTGCAACAGCCATGGAAAGAAATCATGGGTGGGGGGTGAAGACAGGGCTGGGGGAGACAAGGCCCCCTAGCTCTGCCCCTAACCCCACCACTTCTGTCCAGGCCCCATCCCCTGCACCATGTGGAAGTGGGGCGGAGCACGACCCAGCCCCCTCAGCACCATGGAGAGGGAGGAGGGTGTATGGCCCCAGGATCCCTGGCCCCTGAGCACAGAAAGGGCAGGTGCTGGGGGCAGCAACACTCCACCCCCCAGAACGCCTACAGTAGGCATTCTGGGGGCAGAGTGTGGGCAGGGCCATGCCTGGTGGTTTGGGAAGGCAAAGCCTTCCCCTACCTATGATACTTCCCGCCCCTGAAAGAAATCCCCCATCGCCCTTCTGACAGGAAGGCATATTTGGTCAGGTGCATTATGGGTGTCAGGGGCCAGGCAGGGGCCAACTTGGGGGGTGGTCAGGTGCATTATGGGAGTCAAGGCTTGACAAAGTGCTGGCTGGGGCTGGGGTTGGGGTTGGGTGGGTCCTACTTGGGGCAGAGTTGGACTCAATGACGCTCTTCATAGAATCATAGAATCATAGAATAATAGGACTGGAAGGGACCTCGAGAGGTCATCGAGTCCAGCCCCCCGCCCTCAAGGCAGGATCAAGCTCCGTCTACACCATCCCTGACAGATGTCTATCTAACCTGTTCTTAAATATCTCCAGAGAGGGAGATTCCACCACCTCCCTTGGCAATTTATTCCAATATTTGACCACCCTGACAGTTAGGAATTTTTTCCTAATGTCCAATCTAAACCTCCCCTGCTGCACTTTAAGCCCATTACTCCTTGTCCTGTCCTCAGAAACCAAGAGGAACAAATTTTCTCCTTCCTCCTTGTGACACCCTTTTAGATATTTGAAAACCGCTATCATGTCCCCCCTTAATCTTCTTTTTTCCAAACTAAACAAGCCCAGTTCATGAAGCCTGGCTTCATAGGTCATGTTCTCTAAACCTTTAATCATTCTTGTCGCTCTTCTCTGTACCCTTTCCAATTTCTCCACATCTTTCTTGAAATGTGGCGCCCAGAACTGGACACAGTACTCCAGCTGAGGCCTAACTAGTGCAGAGTAGAGTGGCAGAATGACTTCACGAGTTTTGCTTACAACACACCTGTTGATACAACCTAGAATCATATTTGCTTTTTTTGCAACAGCATCACACTGTTGGCTCATATTCAACTTGTGGTCCACTATGACCCCTAGATCCCTTTCCGCCATGCTCCTTCCTAGACAGTCACTTCCCATCTTGTATGTATGGAACTGATTGTTCCTTCCTAAATGGAGCACTTTGCATTTCTCTTTATTAAACCTCATCCTGTTTACCTCTGACCATTTCTCTAACTTGCTAAGGTCATTTTGAATTATGTCCCTATCCTCCAAAGAAGTTGCAACCCCACCCAGTTTGGTATCATCTGCAAACTTAATAAGCGTACTCTCTATCCCAATATCTACATCATTGATGAAGATATTGAACAGTACGGGTCCCAAAACAGACCCTTGAGGAACTCCACTTGTTATCCCTTTCCAGCAGGATTTAGAACCATTAACAACAACTCTCTGACTACGGTTATCCAGCCAATTATGCACCCACCTTATCGTGGCCCTATCTAAGTTATATTTGCCAACTCTTCCAACTCTCTGATTCCATGTCTCTGTCCTGTGGTGCTTCAGTCAAATCTCACTCTTCAGGCCAAGATGGGCACGGCAGATGTGGCTCTGGAAAGTCAAAGCCGGTCTGGATGCCTTACAGGGTACAAAGAGGAGCTGGATAGATTCATGGAGGTTAGGTCCATCCATGGCTGCTAGCCAAGATGGGTAGGAGCGGTGTCCCTCACCTCTGTTTCTCTGGAGGCGGATGACAGGAGAGGGATCTCGTGAGGATTACCTGTTGTGATCCCTCCCTCTGGGCAGACAGGACATTAGGCTGGATGGACCTTTGGTCAGACCCAATATGGCCGTTCTCATGTTCCTATGGTGGGTGTTGTGTTCTAACAACAAAGATGCCGCTTGGCTGATGCTCGCGGTGGGATACCCCTCGTCTGATCACTGCAGGGCGAGCCCGGATCATCTTCAAGCCACAGGAGGGAGATAGAGCCACACCCGGGTTTGGCCCGGGTTCCGCTGGTCTGTGGGTCGCGCTGGCTAGCGGGTATCATTTGTAGCGCTGTACGGGGCACCGTGGACCACAGGGCCCCCACAACAGAATGGTCCCTCCCCGGAGCAGCAAAGCAAACAAATACCTCATTTCCCAGCTTTCGCTGTATGTTTGCTCGTGCGGTCGGTCCCACGAGGTGCTTGGCCAGCGCAGGAGGGCAAGGGACACGTCCATAGTGAAGTTGCATGGCCCATGAAGGAACACAGCTCACAACAGGCCCTGGAAATGCCTCCTGGCCTACTCTCGACTTCATCGATTTTTCCTCCCACAGAAAGGGAAGGGAGGGGGCTAAGATGCTGGAGGACCCCAGAAAGAACTAACTAGGCAGGGGGCAGCCGTGGGGGAGGAATTCAGCCTGGGTGGGGACTGCCCCCTTTTTGGGGCTCCTCTCTGATCTCTCCCAGCCCAGGTGGAGCTAGAGTCCTGGTTCCCCTTGGGCAGTGACCCAGGAGAGTCACCCCACCCGCCTTCCCTTTGTTTCTGGCACCTCAAGGGTGGCCGCAGTGGAAATCTTAGTGGGGATGGATCCCACGGCTCATCTGCAAGCTTCACTACTACAAAGGCCTGGTCAGAGTGAGGCTGGCTTCCCTCCAGGCCCACGTGGGGGGCAGAATGGGCTCTGGGCATCAGAGGGGGCAGGCTAGGGTGGGCAGTGGGCTATTGGAGTGGGGGAAATGAGTCCCTAACATCAGAGGGGGCAGGGAGGGTAGGCAGGGAGCTACGGGGTAGAATGAGTAGGAGATGGTAGAGAAACTTTTCTGGTCTGGGAAGGAAGCTCCATCCTGCAGCTCCCTGGAGAGACCGTGGTTCCCACAGATGCACTTTTCCTGACTATCCTGCAATGAGGTCGGTGAAACGGCCCTTGTGATCCACCAGAGACTGCAGCACCATCGAGAAATACCCTGGTCTGTGCTCTTGGGCAAGGCGGTCGGGTGCCCAGATGGGGATGTGCAGGGGCAGATGACCATTTTATGGGGTCCAGGGTAGCATCATTTCACGGGGCCCCCCTTTGCCACGGTACATGCGCGGGGCTTCTTGAAGCACGGGGCCCGGGGCAGCTGCCCTGCTCGTCCTGCCTTATATCCGCCCTTGGGGATGTGCGTTCCATTTATCGCCCCACCACCAGGGAACCCTGCACTGCAAAGCCCTCCCCTATGTCCTGTACGTTTCCCAGGGCAGAAGGATGTGATGCCCTGGCGACTTGGATCACAGCAGCCCCCGCCGTAGGTTTTCCAAATTGATTCCCTGCTGACCGGTAGCTGTCTGGCACGGCAAGCTTCCACAGGGCAATTGCCATGTGCTTCTCCGCTCTCAGAGAAGACCGGGCTCATACTAGTCTTGCTGCGCTTCTGGGCGCGGAGAAAGCCATTCACAAACTGCCCAAAAGTGGCCTGACGCATGCGAAAGCTTTCCAGCTGCTGCTGAGCGTCCCATCGCTGCTTAACTATGCGGTCCCACCCGCCCGCGCTTGATCCACGGCACCCGAACCGGGGTTCCGCTGTGTCAAGAGGCTCGACGTCAAGCGCTCACGTCAAGCGCTTCACCTGAGAGCCTGTTCATGGCCTCCTTCTAGTCCTCCTCACTCTGGCATGCCCTGGCGTACTGCAGCATCAGGCGCCAGATGTTTGCTTTGATTGCCACAGCACTTTGCTGCTGAACAGGGTCCACGCTTGCCCTGCTATGGAGTCTGTATGGACAATCGGGGAAAAAAGGGGCACGAAAAGATTGTTTATCATAGTTTCAACCCGGGGGAGGGAGGAGACAAGTGCATTGTGGGATGCTGATGACGTTCCCCAGAGCTACCCTCTGCACAGGTTTGGTCCCAGAATGCAAAGGGATGGCAGGAACGGTGGGATAGCTACCCTCAGTGCATCACTTTCAGAATCGATGGTAACCCCCTCACTGGAGATGCACACAGTGGGGTGGGCGGTCGTGCACCTTCGACTTTACAAAACCATGTGCTAATAATTGACCGTAATAAATTCCACTTTATCTTGTAGTGTAGACTGGGCCTAAGACCAGCTGCCTTCTGTTACTTTGGATACTCTGAATTTCTCCCTATGCTGAGCTGAGGGGCCTAGAACTCACCTATTTTAACCTCTTGGGCAAACTTTATTGCAGCAAAATACAGGACAATGTAGCACTTTAAAGACTAACAAGATGGTTTATTAGATGATGAGCTTTCGTGGGCCAGACCCACTTCCTCAGATCAAATAATGGAAGAAAATAGTCACAACCATAGATACCAAAGGATACAATTAAAAAAAAATGAACACACATGAAAAGGACAAATCACATTACAGAACAGAAGGGGGATGTAGCGGGGGGGGGGGGGGGAAGGAAGGTGAATGCCAGTGAGTTAATGATATTAGAGGTGGGGAAGGGGAAATGTCTGTGAGTTAATAGTATTAGAGGTGATAATTGGGGAAGCTATCTTTGTATTTGATCTGAGGAAGTGGGTCTGGCCCACGAAAGCTCATCATCTAATAAACCATCTTGTTAGCCTTTAAAGTGCTACATAGTCCTGTCTTTTGTTTCAGCTACACCAGACTAACACGGCTACATCTCTATCACTATTTATTGCAGCAGTAATTGATGTTTTTTTTCAGATCCCTCAGTTCGGGAATCCCTTGCGTTCCCTGGAACTATCCTGGCGTGAGGAGCCATGAGAAGGGATATCCTTTCCCCTCGCTGTGCTGGCAAGCAGAGAGATGGTCTGGGAAGGGCGGCTTAAATGGAAAAGGCAAGATAAACAAGACGAACACTCAGATTGCAAAAGAACTTGCCTAGGTTTAAAAAGAAGCTAAGTTTGGCACCGAAATATACAGACATGTAAACACCTCTGTGACACACTCAGGGTGAGTCAGGCATGGTAATCCTGAGATGAGAGTTGTTTCATTTTCAAGCATGTTTCCCTGCAAGTGGCCTTCTGGACCTCAAAGAAGCACCTTGGAACGCCGATTGTCACCACTGCCATAGAATTATGTCTTGTATGAAGTAGGCCTTCTGCAGTGCCTTTTGAAAAGTCCCGACCTGGTGTGTCTTAGTACCCTGTTGGATTCTATGTGCTATCGTTGTGTGGGAAGTTATGCTTTGTGTGGGGGTTGCTGAAAGCGATGGCCCATCTCCTCCCATTGATCATCTCGGAAATGGCACGTCTACGATGGAGCCTGCCTCACCCACTTCTTTGCAAAAGCTCTTTCTGGCAAGTAGGAAAGCAAGAAGAAAAGAAAGGAATTGACATCATCAGTTGCCCCTCCTCCCACATCTCAACTCCTGGAAACATGTCTAGAGGGCAAAGACTTTGAACTGAAGGAGGCATGGGTGGCCGGTGTGTAAGGAGCGGAAGGCATTGCCTTTCCAAACTGCCAGCCTGGTCCTGCCCACATTCCACCCCCAAAATGCTTACTATAGTGCTCTGGGGGTGGAGTGTTGCTGCTGTGGGGCACCCACTCTCCTGGTGCTCCAGGGCTGCGGAGACTGGGGATGCCCGTGTGCGCCCATGGTAGGGGGGAGGGTGGGCAGACAGCTTGGCTCACGTGGGGGACATGGTCTCAGTGGAAGGGGCAGGGCTGGGGAAGGAGGGTTGTCCTGGGCTAGAAGCCCAGGCCAGCCCATGGGGTGAACTCTTTGTGCCATCTAACAGGGCGAGACACTGCTTGGTTCAAATCCTGTTGAGTGTGCAGCACTCAGACTGCAAAACTCAGAACTCAGACAGCTACACCAGACTAACACGGCTACATTTCTATCACTATTCTGCAAATCTATGTGTATTTCCAAGGTCTCCAGCGTTGTGTTCTACGCTTGCTATGTAGCATCCTTAAAAATCCATCTTTCTGTAGTTAAAGTGCCTGTTTATGTTTTACTCAAAACAGTGTGTTTTGGTCTAAGTGCTTGGGAAATCTCAGCTCAGGTTATAAAGTGTGAGTCCTCTCCCATCTGACTGGGTAATGAGCATACACAGGTCAGGGCAAGACAGTACCCTGCTGGGGGGCAAGCCTGGGGAGCTGGGGGCATTGTCTGGAACCTCCCTATTGCTGGTTCATGAGTGGCTGGCAAAGCGTTCATGTAACTCAGTTGGGTGTATCCTGCCTGGGAGGCATTAACAGGCGTGTTGTGAGCAAGACACAAGAAGTCATTCTTCCGCTCTACTCTGCGCTGGTTAGGCCTCAGTTGGAGAATTGTGTCCAGTTCAGGGCACCACATTTGAAGAAAGATGTGGAGAAATTGGAGAGAGTCCAGAGAAGAGCCACAAAAGTGGTCTAGAAAACATGAGTTATGAGGGAAGACTGAAAGAATTGGGCTTGTTTAGTTTAGAAAAGAGAAGATTGAGAGGGGACATGAGAACAGTTTTCAAGTATCTAAAAGAGTGTTACAAGGAGGAGGAAAGAAAAATTGTTCTCCTTGGCCTCTGAGGAGAGGACAAGAAGCAATGGGCTTAAATTGCAGTAAGGGAGGCTTAGGTTGGACATTTGGAAAAACGTCCTCACTGTCAGGGTGGTTAAACATGGGAATAAATTGCTTAAGGGGGTTGTGGAATCTCCATCACTGGAGATATTTAAAAGCAGGTTAGACAGACACCTGTCAGGGATGGTCTCTAGACAGTCCTTGGTCCCGCTGTGAGGGCAGGGGACTGGACTCGATGACTTCTCGAGGTCCCTTCCAGTTCTAGGATTCTATGTCTGGTAAGTGCAGTACCTACCAGTCATTTGTAGCTTTAAACAGCATCACCGCGTGAGAGGGGTATCCAGGTTGATGGGGCAGAGGGCTTACTGGTCCCACAGTCCAAGTTGCATCCTGGGAGCTCCATTACACTCTCATAAATCTGAAAAACACCCATGTTTCTGTGATAAGAGTCCATGGGGGGAACCCACTGAGGGTGTGTCTAGACTATAGGGTTTTGTCCACAAAAGTGGACATAACGTTGACAGAACGCGGCAGTTTTGTCGATGGCGGTAAACCTCATTCTACGAGGAATAACACCTTTTGTCGACAGAGTTCTGTTGACAGAAGGCGTTATTGCATCTACATTGTCCTTTGCATCTACACTTTCATGTCGACAAAGCGATCCTGGCAAAAGAAATATTGTCCATCTCTCATTTCTTAACATAGAATCATTGAATCCTAGGGCTGGAGGAGACCTCAGAAGTCACTAAGTCCAGCCTCCTGCTAAAAGCAGGACCAACCCCAACTAAATCATCCCAGCCAGGGATTGGTCAAGCTGGAACTTAAAAACCTCTAGGGATGGAGATTCCACCCTCTCCCCAGGGAACCCATCCCAGCGCTTCACCACCCTCTCAGCAAAATAATTTTTCCTAATATCCAATCTAGACCTCCCCCACTGCAACTTGAGACCATTGCTCCTTGTTCTGCCATCTGCCAGCACTGAGACCATACGCCCTCCATCCTCTTTGGAACCCCCCTTCAGGGAGTTGAAGGCTGCTATCAAATCCCCCCCTCACTCTCCTCTTTTGCAGACTAAACAAGCCCAAATCCCTCAGCCTCTCCTCGTAAGTCCTGTGCTCCAGCCCCCTAAATATTTTTGTTACCCTCCACTGGACTTTCTCCAACGTGTCCACATCCTTGCTGTAATGGGGGAGCCCAGAATTGGACACAATACTTAACTGATATCTTAAAGTTATAGGGAGGTGTTTTTACAAGGGCCAGGCTCCAAAATGAATCACAGAATCCTAGAATCTGAAAGTGACCTCGAGAGTCCAGTCCCCTCTCCTCACAAGCACCATCTAGATCATCGGTGACGGGTGTCTGTCTAACCGGCTCTTAAATATCTCCAGGGATGGAGATTCTGCAGCCTCCCTAGGCAACTTATTCCAGTGTTTAACCACCCTGACAGGTAGGAATTTTTTCCTAATGTCCAACCTAAACCTCCCTTGCTGCAATTTAAGCCCATTGCAGGCCTGTCCTATGCTGTTGCAGCACTGGCTGCTAGCTGCTGCTAAGCTGGCCCCTTTTGGTATCCCAGCTGGGGCAGGTGCCAGGCTGGTGTATATGGGAGCAGTAGTTCATTGTGGATGTGTCTAAATGACATGGCTCCATCGATGGAGCCATGTAGATTAGGCTGATCGGCAAAGGGAAATGAAGCCGTGATTTAAATAATCGCGGCTTCATTTAAATTTAAATGGCTGCCGCGCTGAGTCGACAAACAGCTGATCAGCTGTTTGTCGGCTCAGCGCACTAGTCTGGACGCTCCCGCGCCGACATGAAAGCCCTTTATCGACCTCCCCGGTAAACCTCATCCTGGCCCGGTCGGTTTGGAGAAACCAGTTCTGACAAGCATTGACTCAGCAGGAACTTGGCAGGAGTTTTGGGACAGAGCTAGGATAGGGCACATGCATTCCAGTCCCTGTTCTGCCTTCTGTATGCCATGGGATCTCTTTGCCCTGCCCCCAGGAACAACTCTTCCAGCCCCAAGAACTGGTACATAGCCTCAAAAACATCAGCACCAGGAAAGAATAACCTTGTGACAACCACAGAGAATCTAAGAGCGAGTATTTTCTCTTGAGGCTACTGGATCTAGACAAACCCTCTGGCTCTTTAGCTCCCAGCCGCTGCTGCCTGTATCCCCCTAAATCCTAACCTGTATTCAGCTGTCATGGTACCAGGATTCCCTCTAATTTTTCCATCCATGGGCAGAATAAATTTTGTGATATGCATCGAGGTATATACCGATGTGCATCCCAGTAGAAAAGCATGATACCTGCTAATCAGCTGGGCGGTGCCGGAATCTCGCCTGGGTCTGGTGGCTGGCCAACTGCTCAGTTTACAGAGAACACTGCTGCCAACCCTAAATTGCTGAAACTGTGAGCTACACTGCACATCAAGCAGGCAAAAACTGGCCAGCCAACCAAAATCCAGAATGTGAAAATAAGGGAGAAAGAAATCTGGGGGAAAACTAAAGCCAAGTTTATTTATTGTTGGATAAACGTTAAGAAATGTCTGTTTCCTTTGAACAATCTCTAAAAGGGACGTTGTCAGAGTCTGGGGGTAATTGATGCCTTAGGAGGCTGTGGTCGTATCGTGAAAGAAGCAGGTGAGGTTGAAGGTTCTTGCTTTACCGATGTATCTGCTTAGACTTTTCTGAGAAATTGTCCAGCTCCAGTTCCCAAAGATTAAACCCATGTTAGTTTAGGGGACCAAAGAATCAAACTAACAAAAAGAGTCTGTTTTGATTTATTGGAATGTCCATGAATGAGCAATAATGACTGTTCTAGGCCCGTGGAGGTCATGGGCATGGGGGTGATATGGTTAAAAGAAATGAAACCCAAAGGGATTTTGTGGTTTGTGTTACTATACAGGCCTGACCGGAATGGGGAATGGAAATTTCTTACACCTCCCCAGAGTTCTTGCCGACATTTTAATGAGTGTTTTATGGGAGGAACTGAACAATTAATTCACCCATAAAGGCTGATTCTTTGAAAGAGTTGCTCTATTTCTTAATACTGCTTTAAGCAAAGACCAGGGCGTATTTTAACGAACTAGAGCCACAGCCCTAGTTGTGGTAACGTAGCTCAGTTCTTTTGCAATCCGTGACATTCACAGGCCAACTGAGAATCAGGCCTCTAAATGATACATCATTTAAAAAAAGTAAAGTGATATCTCCTACGGCCAAGCTCTCTGGATATTTCACAAAGTAACCAAATCCTTTTCCGAGGCTAAACCGGATGGCGGAACCATCCTAAAAAATGTACCCGGCAAACTTCACATTAGGCACAAGCAAAGGGTGGTTTTATTTAAAGACGATCACGTTTGTATTAGAAATGTTCAGAGAAAACTGATTCTGATTAAAATCTGCATCTGATTCTGATAAAAGTTATAAAAGTTTTACACAAATGTAATTCCAGTGGGACCCATTCTCCATCATCTTGCACCATGATTTGCAACAGGTAAAATGGGCTCTGGTTGGGCAACATTTCATACTCACCTTGCACGGGGGATGGGAAATGACAAGACAAGGTGCAGGAGAATGGATAATTGGGCCCTGAGGACTCAAGTGCAAACTCAGGTCACTGATCGACATCTGCTGACTTAGGGCCTGAGTCTGCTCCCGCTGAGGACTTTGGCAAAACTCCCAGGCTATGTCTACACTGGCCACTTATTCCAGAAAATCAGCCGCTTTTCCGGAATAACTTGCCAGCTGTCTACACTGGCCAATTGAATTTCCGGAAAAGCACCGACGATCTACTGTAAAATCATCAGTGCTTTTCCGGAAAAACTATGCTGCTCCCGTTCAGGCAAAAGTCCTTTTCCGGAAAACTGTTCCGGAAAAGGGCCAGTGTAGACAGCACAGTAGTGTTTTCCGCAAAAAAGCCCTGATCGCGAAAATGACGATCAAGGCTTTTTTGCAGAAAAGCGCGTCTACATTGGCACGGACGCTTTTCCGGAAAAAGTGCTTTTCCGGAAAAGCATCCTGCCAATGTAGATGCGCTTTTTCCGGAAATACTTATAACGGAAAACTGTTCCGTTTTAAGCATTTCTGGAAAATCATGCCAGTGTAGACGTAGCCCCATAGTCTTCAGTGATGCAGGGCTAGCACTTTCACGAGTGTAGTTAGATGTGAATCTGGCCCCTATCTGTTTAGAGAACTCATTTACCACCCCACCCCCACCCCCACCCTCACCCCCACCCCCACCCGCACGCACACATATACAAAGCGTAGCTAAGTCCTGGTTTTGACTATCTTGGTGTTTGTTTTGTCTCAGCTAGCGCTGTCCTGCATGTTCCAGCTTCAGCAACGTGTCTATATATTTATTTTGCAGCGGTTCCTGTGCGGCTAAGTCTTTGTGAAATTCCCGGAGTGAGAGCTACCCAGGAACGGTCTCAGCAGAAACACTTCTGGACTCAGTGAAAGTTCTCAACTTGCTTCTACTGAACATTCCTCTGCTTAGGGTCCAAGAGCTGGTGTAAGAAAGTTCAGAACCCAACAGCGCCCATGTAAGTACCCAGGAAAGGGAGAGGTTCAGGAAGGCCTTCCACTCCTAGCAGCTTCCAGTTAGCTCAATGGGAGATGAGCTCTTAGCCTATGGCAGTGGTGGGCAAGCTGCAGCCAGAGGCCGAATGTGATCCATTGGGTTCTGTGTGGCGCCCACGGGACATTTTATTTACTGTTGCCCACGTGCAGATTCTGCAGCTTTCCGTCTGCATTGGTTTTTTTTTCCTACCAGTATTGCTAAAGAGACACATGCAAAGCCAGGGCACAGGAAGGGAGGTGCAGGCGGATTGCACCCCACACTGACTGTGACAGCCGGGCGCTCCATCTGCAGCCAATCACAGCGCTGCCACGGTTCAGTTCAGCACCGCCCAAAAGTTCTGGGTCCGCGAGCACAGTGAGCAAAACTCCCCTAGCCTGGGAGACCAGCTAGGTTGCAACCAACCTGCAGCCCACTGAGGTGCCGGAGGGCCACTCATGTGGCCCACTCACTAGCCTCGGTTGCCCATCGCTGGTCTATGGGCTTGATTCCTTTCACCCTGGGAGAGGGGCTCCAAGCTATGCACAGGCTACTCTCCCCAAGCAAACTTGAATCCAGCTAGTGCAGGGGTGGACACTACAGTGCAGAGTTTTGGGGAGTGTGGTATTAGCCCTGTGGCATAGTGCGGGTGCTGTCTGCTCTGTACCCGGTGCCCCCCTGCGCTGTGATGTGTGATTCCCACTGACTCACCCACATGTTGTGATGTAGTGTCAGTACCTTGCTGGTTGCTGTGCTTGGGCTGTGGGCTGTGGATGGGCTCTGCCTGTGAGCACTGCCCAGCAGGTGGGCTGCCTAAGTCCCCTAGACAAAGACCCAACCGGTCAGACTGGTTGAGGGCAGAGAGGGAACTAAGGAAGTGAATGTTCGGGGGAAGGGTCAGTTGCTGGCTGGGAATCATGAAAGAAGCAGCCTTAGCTGAGGGCTGAGGGTCTAGTGATCATAGAATCATAGAACCATAGAACTGGAAGAGACCTCAGAAGGTCATCAAGTCCAGCCCCCTGCTCTAGGCAGGACCAATTCCAACTAAATCAACCCGGCCAGGGCTTTGTCAAGCTGAGACTTAAACACCTTTAGGGATGGAGACTCCACTACTTCCCTAGGGAACCCATCCCAGTGCTTCACCACCCTCCTAGTGAAATAGTTTTTCCTAATGTCCAACCTGGACCTCTCCCACCACAACTTGAGACCATTGCTCCTTGTTCTGCCATCTGTCACTACTGAGAACAGCCTCTCTCCATCCTCTTTGGAACCTCCCTTCAGGAAGTTGAAGGCTGCTCTCAAATCCCCCCTCACTCTTCGCTTCTGCAGACTAAACAGACCCAAGTCCCTCAGCCTCTCCTCATAAGTCATATGCTC
The DNA here is from genome assembly GCF_049634645.1 of Pelodiscus sinensis. Taxonomy (NCBI): domain Eukaryota; kingdom Metazoa; phylum Chordata; order Testudines; family Trionychidae; genus Pelodiscus; species Pelodiscus sinensis. Next base: position 21,853,545 of record NC_134729.1, on the reverse strand, counting down.
CAGCCCCCTAAAGTCAATGGACTCCCTAATCCAAGGAGTCTGAGGCATCCTGCTGAAACCACACCACGTCTATGCTGTGCTGTATCCTGGAGGAGCAATAAACCCTTTCTATACTACTGGTTGGTGGAGTCTCATCTTGCTGCAGACGGGGTGCAGGATCGGGGGGGGGGGGTACTCGACGTGCCACCGTGAGCCCATCATGGACCTTGGCTATATACTTGATTCACTAGCCAGCACTGCGCTGCCTTCACTGCTCTTGTCACCCAGCTAGCTGGATTCAGTCTAACTCAGGTGAGATGGCTGATCCGTAGCTTTTGCTGTGTAGATAGGCCCCTCCAACTCTTTTAACTGCTCTGGTGATGTACCGAGCCCTTAAACCAGGTCGATGGTAGCTTACTGCCTGGGCAGCGTAAAGGGGCTGCAGTGTAAATGAAAGCCTGAATCCCAGCCTGATTATTTTGGAGGTGGGTGGGTGAGGTGGGTTGGCTGCTAACAATGTGAGACCTACAGTCAGGTAGTCGAAAGCTCAGAACAAAGCGGTGTTCCTCTGAGACAGCAGAGCACAGTTCTGTGATGTGGGCATGTTACAGATCTGCTGCTCAGGGGAAGACTACCTCCATCAGGCGTCTTTTACTCCTTGATCTGAACAACCACCACTCCTGGACTTTGCACGATCTCTTCCAGCAAGGAGTTCCACAGGCACACAGACAGTCCTGTATCCAGTATCTTGACTGTTGATCTACCCAGCTACATTGACTCATGTGCACTGCTGGGTCAGGAGTTAGAGTGGTAAAGGCATGGTTTTCCTGCCCAGCCCTAGTGGGAGCCAAAACAAAAGAGTAGCCAATATAATGGTCTATTGTTGAGATGTGTTTTAATAGTTAAATTCCTGGACTGTCATTGCTCATTAAAAGTGCTGTCATATGGGTAGAAATCGGGTAAATATTGCATTTTATTAATATCAGCAGAACTGACTTAAATGGGGCCTGTGTGTTGTGTCGTCTTGCCTTAATCTTTGTATTCATGCCCGTCAGTGTGAAAGAAGCTATTTGCATATTATTTGTATGTATATGCAACCACACTTAAGTTGCGGCCCTTGGCATGTGCTGTGAGTATCATTGTGGCTCCTACGACTTCCAAAGTTGAGTAGCCCTGGTCTAGATCACCCGTGATAGATGTCTGTCCAACCTACTCTTAAATATCTCCAGTGATGGAGATTCCACAACCCTCCTTGGCAATTTATCCCAGTGTTTAACCATCCTGGCAGATAGGAAGTTTTTCCTAACGTCCAACCTAAACCTCCCTTGCTGCAATTTAAGGCCATTGCTTCTTGTTCTATCCTCACAGGCCATGGAGAACAAGGAATACAATATGCATGCATTAATATGCATGTATCATTTTTGTATTTGGCATGAGTATTGGCTCTGTAGTTGTATTTCAATGTTTGCTTCTGAGATACATCAACAGGCTTGGCCAACCTCTTGTGAAAGGGTTGTTAGTCAAGTGAGTACTACTTGGCTAACAATGGGCCTTACTAGGTGCCACTCCACATCTGAGGAACTTTGCTGTGAACGAGTGATCCTGTGGCACCTTGGGGTGTGTCTACACAGCAGGGCTTATCTTGAAATAAGCTACACAATTGAGCTACATCAATTGTGTAACTTATTTCAAAATAATTGGGGGTATGTCTACACTACAGCGCTAGTTCGAACTAACTTAGTTCGAATTAGTTAATTCGAACTAAGCTAGTTCGAACTAACGCGTCTAGAACTAAAAACTAGTTCGAACTAGCGTTTTGCTAGTTCGAACTAGCAAGTCCACATTGAGTGGACTCTGAACAGGGCTTAAGGATGGCCGGAAGCAGTGCCGGCAGGGCATAAAAGGAGGACTTAGAGCATGGAGATGCTGTCTCAGGCTAGCCGAGGGCTGCGCTTAAAGGGTCCCGACCCCCACCCCGGACACACAGTTCTAAGGGGTGCCCCGCTTGCAAAGAAGTTCTGGCTTGGAGTGCCCTGAGTGCCCACACTGGGCACATCACAGCACTCGGCCATCAGCCCGGCTGCACTTGCCGCAGGCTGCCATCTGGGGAGAGGGAGTAATTGGGGGGCTGCAGGAGAGCTTCCACCCCCAGAAGCCCGCAGAGCCAGCCCAGTCCTCCCCATCGGGGGCTCGTACCCCATTCCTCCCTCACCTCCTTCCACTTACCCTTCCTTAGCCCCCCTTCTTATTGATGTACAAAATAAAGATAACGTTTCTTCCAACATTGACTCTGTCTTTATTGAAAAAAAACTGGGGGAGACTGGGAAAAGGAGGTGGGAGAGGGGAAGAGAAAGGCTGGGAGAGGGGAGGGCAACTAACATGATCAGGGGTTGGGAACAGGTCCCATATGAAGAGAGGCTACAGAGACTGGGACTTCTCAGCTTAGAAAAGAGGAGACGGAGGGGGGACAGGATAGAGGGCTCTAAAAGCAGGAGTTGGGTGGAGAGGGTGCATACAGAAAAGCTCTTCATTAGTTCCCATAAAGAAGGACTAGAGGACACCAAAGGAAAGGACTGGGTAGCAGGCTTGAAACTAGTCAGAGAAAGTTGTTGTTCTTGACAAAGCAAATAGTTAACCTGTGGAACTCCTTGCTGCAGGAGGCTGTGAAGGCTACAACTAGAACAGAGTTTAAAGGGAAGTGAGATCAAGTCATGGAGGTTGGGTCCATGGAGTCCTATTAGCCAGAGGGTAGGAGTGGTGTCCCTGCCCAAAGTTTGTGGAAGGCTGGAGAGGGATGGCACGAGACAAATGGCTTGGTCACTGTCTTCGGTCCATCCCCTCCAGGGTCCCTAGGGTTGGCCGCTGTTGGCAGACAGGCTACTGGGCTAGATGGACCTTTGGTCTGACCCAGTACGGCCATTGTAAGCTCAGGGCTCAGGGTCGGGGGTCTCAGTGGACCCCCTTGATTTTCATGCACACCTGGTCCTGGGTGGCCAGGCTGGCAGCTCTCCTGCCCTAGACGGCCACTTTCCTGTGCCTAGTGAGGAGATCGTGGACGAGGTCCACGATGTCCGCACTAGCCCAGGAAGGTGCCCGCCTCTTGCGGTCCAGGGCAAGCTCCCGGGAGCTGCCAGCCTGGTCCCGGCAAGAGAGGGTGGGCTGGGGGGCATCGGGTGGGTGGCTCTGTGCCGTGCCAGGTGCAGGGTCTGCTAGCTGGGTGCTGGCAGGCTTGCACCTGGCACGGGCACCGTAGCCAGCCCGTGCCCCTTTAAGGGGTCCGGGGCCGGGAGGGGGGCAGACGAGTTTCCCTGGTGTTGGCCAGAGTGGCCACCAGGGAAACCTGGGGAGGACTAGCCTCTCACTAGTTCGAACTAAAGGGCTACACAGCCCTTAGTTCGAACTAGCTAGTTCGAACTAGGCGTTAGTCCTCGTAAAATGAGGTTTACCTAGTTCGAACTAAGCGCTCCGCTAGTTCGATTCAAATTCGAACTAGCGGAGCGCTAGTGTAGCGCCTATTAAAGTTAGTTCGAACTAACGTCCGTTAGTTCGAACTAACTTTGTAGTGTAGACATACCCTGGGAGTGTCTACACAGTACTTATTTAGAAACAGAGCACTCTTCCTCCAACTTCCCTTACTCCTTGTACAATGAGGGTTATGGGAATTGGAGTAAGAAGTCCTCCAACTTGACAGTATTTTGACATTTTTTTTGAAATAACTGCCTACTGTGTAGATGCGGAATAAGTGATTTCAAAATAACACTAGTTATTTTGAAAATAATGTTGCTGTGTAGACGTACCCTTAGGGCAGTAGTCTCCAAACTTTTTACACCCAAGATCACTTTTTAAATGACAGACCAAGCAAGATCTACTGCCCCACCCCTTTCTTGAAGCCCCACCCTCTCTATTCTCCTCCTCTCCATCACTTGCTATCCCCAATCCTTATACTGCTACTTTAAAAAAAAAATTCCCACCGTTCCTCGCAGCTACTCACCTGTGCTGTTGCTCGGTGAGTAGCTGCTCCTCAAATGAGGAAATCCAATGTAAATGTACTACGCAGGCACGCAGTTCAGAGAGGGCTCAAGAGCTACTCTTAGAGCCTCCGAGATTTACCGGTAGATCGTGATCTACTGGTTGGTGACCACAGCCTTAGGGTATGTCTAAACTAGCCCCCTAGTTCAATCTAGGGAGGCTAATGAGGGTGATCAAAATTGCAAATGAAGCATGGGATTTAAATATCATTAGCATGTTCCCAGCCAGTCGCCAGGATGGAATAACAGGATGTCCAGGAGGAATAACAGCTAATTCGATTTAGGGCTTTAATTCAGAATCCCGTTTCACTGCCGCGTGTAGATGTGGGCAGTTAATTCGGGCTAGTCAATTTCTAAAACGGCGACCGGCCGGGAACATGCTAATGAAGCGCGGGATATTTAAATCCCGCATTTCATTTGCAATTTCGGTCGCTCTCATTAGCCTCCCTAGATTGAACTGGGGGCTAGTGTAGATGTACCCTTAGAGACTAACACAAATATATAATATCATGAGCTTGCATGAACAAAACCCACATGTAAGCCATGGCTGCTTGCTTAAAAAGGACTGACCCATGCATGGACAGGTGACTTGCTCATGTGACAAATTCCCTTTTGGGAGGTACTTTCACACAACAAGAACAATGGGATTCCCTCCACCAGGACAAGCTTATAAACAGGGCCTGCCCTGGAATCCGGAAGGTCTGATGATTCATGCTAACAAAGGATGTACCCCATAGATTTATAAAACAGCAGATTAATCCCTCTTTCTTTCTTTCTTTCTTTCTTTCTTTCTTTCTTTCTTTCTTTCTAAACTAAACCTCTCTGTCGACAGAGGGATGCAAATCAAGCACGTCGAAATCTGCATCTGACTACTCTTCTTCTTTTTGTGCAAAAAGAAATGGCAGACAATATGCTAATGAGATTGTGACTTATGCTAATGAGTCCCTCATTAGCATATTCTGTGCCTCAAAAACTTGCAGTGTAGACAAAGCCTGAGAGTATGTCTACACTGCAGTTTTTTTTGGAAAATTGGCCGTTTTTCCAGAAAAACTTCACTTACCTCCACCGCAGTCATGTTCTTTTGAAAAAAAATCGAAATAACAGAGGGGGTTTTTCTGACACTGGTAAACCTCTTTCTATGAGGAAGAAGCCTTTTTCCGAAAAAGCTCTTTCAGGAAAAGGCAAGTGTGGAGGGGGAAGAGAGTGTTCTTTCAAAAGAAGAGGAAAGAGGAAAAAGTGCAGGTGCCCTGGTGGCCACTCCGCCCATAGTAATCTCAGCTTAATTGCGAGATGGTGTCCATTCAGTGTGGACGCTCTTTCAAAAAAGCAGGTCGCTTTTTTGCTGTGCTTTTGCTGTGTAGACGCTCTCTTTCGGAAGATCTCTCCCAGAAAAGCTCCTTCTGAAAGAAGCCTGCAGTCTAGACGTAGCCTGAGCAAGGCCAGCGGTTCCTTCCCGTGCGCACAGCCACCAGAGCAGATAGCCTGTGCAGGGGGGACTCCTGCCCCATTAGTCTCCTGGAGCTGGGTGTGAGGTGGCTCATGACAGCCCTTGCTGGCTGAGCAAATTGCACACTCCAAGGCAGCCTGCGGGGGTGGCGCCGTGTGGTTCTAGCCACATTGCCTTTCCCTGCCAGCTTTGGAGGATGGTTTGTCGCTTCGGTTCGATCCAGGGTCCCTCCCGTTGGACTGGCTCAGATGCCCTGTGGATGACCGCGGTGTAACAGCGTATAGAGCACAGACCAGCGTCCCGACAGCGGAGAACCAGCAGCAGGAAGGAGGGTTTCCCCATCCGATGCTGCAGCCAAGGAGCAAGGAGTCACAGGGCAGATGGCAGAGAAAGGAGACGTCGGAGTTTTCGTCCTGGCAGCGTGGAAAGGAAGAGACAGCTCATGCCTTCTGAATGTGCGGCCAGACAAAGGAACATTAACCCCCCCCCCCCCCCAGGGGCCTCCGTGTAAACAGGGGTCCTGTCTAAAACGAGAGTTCGCTGGGGCAGGGGGATGAGTCACCGGAATGTCCTGGAGCCTGGAGGACAAAATTCCAGGGTTGAGCGTGTGCCATGTGGCTGCCACGCTGGGCCAGAAGTTGCAGGATTTGCTCTAAACTGGCCTGCGGCACTGCCGGTGGCCTGCACATCTGAAACCACCGTGGTTCTCAGTTAACCCCTTCCCTGCCGATTCTCCCCCTATACCTTCATTCTAATTTGTTGGGCCTGGCATGTCAGGCCTCTTGTCTAGTTACTTACAGTGGAAGCCCTTTGGGGCAGGGCACATCTTCCTCTCTGTGTTTGTACAGCACCTAGCACTGGGGGGGGGGGTCCCATTGGAGCATCTAAGCAAGGCTCACAGCTTTGGGGTTCTACCCAGGCCAATAAGGGTTTGTGCCCTGCAGTGCTAGCTGCCCGAAATGCTCTGCGGCTGTAGGTCGCAGCCCTGACCCCAGCAGACAAGCAGGCAGGTCTCACCCTGGCTTCCACCACCCAGGTACAGTTTGGAGAGTGACCCCCGCCCCCCACCGTCCTCACCCTGAGATTCCCCGCCAATCATCTCCCTCCCATGTGCAGCCCTCTCGCTGTTCGCTTGCAGAAGTTATTAAGTTCGCGGCCCCTTAAAGAGACAATTCACAGAAGCTCATTAATTTAACAGGGGTCTGAGAAACAGGCCGATTTCAATCACAGCACTGAAATGTTTATAGGAAAAGCAAAACAAAGTGCTTAAACAAAGCCAGAGGCTGGAGAGATCCTAAGTGTAAGGTGGGGAGCTAAAAAGGGTTGCCAGGAAACCAAAGTATAAAAAAAAGATGCTGCTAAGGTAAATGCCCACCCCCCACCCCACCCGTTAACCAACTAGAGTCTGTTCAAAGAATTGTTTCTCACTAGGTCATTTTTCCAGCCTGGCTGACCAGACCACACACAGCTGAGCTTTTTGGAGACTTTAGATGAAGGATAACTGAGGGGCTTGCTCCCTCGCTCTTTATAGTCCAGTAAACCTCTGGAATGTAGCTCTCTGAAGTGTATCCCCAGATAAAGCTCCTTCTGCATACAGGGTGTGGGCGCCATGCTGTCTGGCAAAGGCACCACGCTGGCTTCTCCCACGCTGGTGAGTTTTACAAAGCAACTTCCCGTGCAGACTAATAGCCTCTTGAACCTGGGTTGAGGGGCTGGTCTCTTTCCTTTGTCTGGAGAAATCTGGTTTGTCCCTTCTCCATGGCCTTACACATATTTGAGTCACATTTTGCCAGCATGTACCCAGAAAGCCCTTTGTGGGTTTGGATCACATGTATCACTCTAGAATATTAACGAGCAGTTATATTAACACGAGGTGCTGACTCTGGGGTTGGAGCATCCTTGGGAAAAAATAGTGGGTGCTAAGCCCCCCACTGACACACCCACCAATCAGCACCTCTCCTCTTCCCCAGTGCCTCCCACCCATAGACACACCCACCAATCAGCACCTCCCCTTCTCCCCAGTGAGTCCCACCCACTGACACACCCACCAATCAGCACCTCCCCTTCTCCCCAGTGCCTCCCACCCACCGACACACCCACCAATCAGCACCTCCCCTCCTCCCCAGTGCCTCCCACCCACTGACACACCCACCAATCAGCACCTCCCCACTTCCCCAGTGCCTCCCACCCACTGGCAGCCCTATCAATCATCTTCTCCCTCTCCCTCCCAGTGCCTCTTACTCAGTGACCAGTTGTGGGGGTGGGACCTGGGGCAGAGTGGGGGCAGGAAGGAGTGTGGGGGGGATCTTGGAGAGGGGGTGGTGTGGGGTGGTGTCTGGGGTCAAGCACCACCCCAGGAACTGAGGAAGTTGGCATCTATGTATGCCACCTTTGAGTAAGAACATAAGAACAGGCATCCTGTGTCAGACCAAAGATCCATCTATAGGCCAGTATCCCGTCTTCCAACAGTGGCCAATGCCAGGTGTGTCAGAGGGAGTGGACACGACAAGTAATCATCAAGTGATCAGTCCCTTGTAACTATCACCTGTGTGCCATCTGGCAGCGGGACGCTCGTCGGGACGCTCATAGGGACACAGTAGCACGTTTATAGTTTATCTTGGCCAATGAAGCACGTTGGGGGAGATGCAATAATGGTTTTAATAAATACGACCAGATCACCAGGAACTCCTGTTAAAGTCAGGAATGGAGACAGCCTGAGAGACAGCTGCACAATGAAACCAAAGCATGCCCCATCGCAGCCGTGACACCAACCGGGAAACCACACTCTGCATGGGGCATGACTTCTGGCGGCCATGCGGAAGGCTAATGGTGTCTCTGGTGAACCCAGGAAGGCCGCCAGTGAGGAATCAAAGGCGGTTCTGCTTAATGAAGGAGGAAAACATCCGGAGCTCACCCTTTCTGGCTTGGTTGGCTGCCAAGTGGGGGTAAACCAGAGCGCTTGCAAACGGTTATTTCAGATGTCAAACCACACGAAATACACATGCACACACACACCATGGGAACCATAAATCCCAGGGCATACATATCCAGCACAGGGAATGAGAACTGGGGAGCTGGCACGGGGCATGCGATTCCCACCAAAACACATTCCCCATTCTTCACGTTCCATATGGAACATCCGCTCGGAAGAGGCCGGGCATGGTCCAGGAGGACTCAGGAGAGCTTGTCCTTTCAGCTGTTTAGGGGCTAGCGGGGTGGATTTTTTTTTTTTTTTTTTTGCTGGCGTGGGCACTGATGAAGGAACGGGAACACCATATAATCAGATTATCTGTGATGACCTTTTGTTGGCTACTGGGGATTAGTAGCTCCCAGCAAGGAGAATTCAGCTAGGGAACGAGGGCAGCTCCACAATCCCAACCGGAGGATAACAGCTGATACTGGAAATTTGGCTGCAGTCAGGTTCAACAAAAAAAATTCCCTGCTATCTTCCCATCCAGTGACAGTCTGGTTTCTTCCATGCTCCCGTGCCAAGCCATGGTGCCATCCACATGATTTGCTCCTGGCTCTTTTGCTTTTGAAGGGGCGTGTGCTCCAAAAGGGGCATTTTCTTTCTCTGCCTTGTCTTTGCTGTTGTTCCTGCAGGCCTCTCGAGTTGCTGACGCACTTGCCAGCAACTTGAATGCGGGCTGGCAGCTCGGCCTGCCTGGAGCGTGGCTCCCCTCCAACATGATAATGGGTAAATCCTGCGTTTTACGACTGTTGGGGACAGATCTGGCCATGGTCAGGTCATGGCAATGAAATTCTTCCCCCTCCAGGATGTCTCCTCCGGATCCAGTGTAAATAGAATTGTAACAGTCTTTTAAGACAGGGCGGGACTGGCAGGGGCTTCCTTGCATGGCTCCTTCAGCAGCCAGACAGCACGCTGGAACGGGGGGGTCAAAACGTTGTGCGGAGCTCTGTCTGGAAACCATGTACGGCTTGACCTGAGAACCGACAGGGCTAGGAACAGCTCAGCTAGCCTGTCAGTGCTGTCCTGAAATGACCTTCCTCTCTTGCTGAGTATGTACCTAAACTAGGGCATGTCGCTGCTCTACTCCCATTGGCGCTAGAGGAAAATCTCTGCGTGGTCTGTACTTACTCCACTGTGTTTGGGGACAGAAGGGTGTTTGAATGATGCACGTCCAGTTCCAAGCCCAGCTGCAGGAAGTGTCTTGTAGAGCCGATCCCAGCTTGGTGTTGGTATCCACCCTGCATGGCAGCGAGTCCAGCGCAGAGCAGTGGGTCCTGAAACATCTCTTGCCCGGGGATGTGAGATGGGGCAAAGAGGACGCTGCAATTTACAACCAAATATCTCCCATGGAGAGACATAGGTCTACAGAGCTGCAAAAGAGCTGAGCTGGTCTCCGCTCACTCCTACCACAAACACAGGGGCTGTGTCTAGACTGGCAAGTTTTTCCGCAAAATCATCTGCTTTTGCGGAAAAACTTGCCAGCTGTCTACACTGGCCACTTGAAGTTCCAGAAAAGCACTGACAATCTCATGTAAGATCGTCGGTGCTTTTCCGGAAATACTATGCTGCTCCCGTTTGGGCAAAAGTCTTTTTCTGAAAGACTTTTGCGCAAAAGGGCCAGTGTAGACAGCACAGTACTGTTTTCCACAAAAAAGCCCCGATCGTGAAAATGGCGATCGGGGCTTTTTTGCAGAAAAGCGTGTCTAGATTGGCCACGGACGCTTTTCCACAAAAAGTGCTTTTGCGGAAAAGCATCCTGCCAATCTAGATGTGCTTTTCCGAAAATGCTTTTAACGGAAAACTTTTCCGTTAAAAACATTTTCGGAAAATCATGCCAGTGTAGACGTAGCCAGGGACTAGGAGAGGAAATTCTCGTTAAGATTGTGGGAGCTGACAGACCCATCACCAGCCCATCTTGGCTTCTAATTTCACCAGCTGAGAATCAGCCTTTGATCACAGATCAAAAGTATTGACTGGATCCTTAAGCATGGCCCTCTCCAGGAATCTGGCAGGCACTGCAGGGGGATACCTAATAAAATCGACTCCTGGATCTGGGTTGTCCTCTACGCAGGAATTGCTAGTGCCAGAGGCTTTGAGCTCCGTGAGACTCCCCTTAATGCTCTTTCTCTGAAATTTTTGTCTCTCCCCCCCCACACACAGTGAGGTGAGCCCCCAAATCTGTCGATCCTCCAAACCCATCCAGCTCCCAGGGGATCCACCATGGCCAGGGACATCGTGTGTACTCCCGGAGCCTCCTCTGCCCTGCTCTGAATCAGCCACAAGGGGATTGTTAATGGCTTGCTCTGTGCACCACCTCAGCATGTCAGTTTCACCTTTCCGCTGTAAGAAACCATCGGCTTCCATCGGGGCTCACGGTTCCTCCCCATACCAATGCTGCCAAGGGCTCCTCGGGTGCTGGCAGATAATGTGAGATGATGCCTGGTATTCAGAGAGGAATTCTGGCTCTCTTCCCACCAAAGCCCGCCCCTCCCAGGCAAACATCCTCCTTAGGGCTTCTCACATGACCCATCCCCTGCAACTCCATTTAAAGCATGCACCATCCAAACGAGCCTCTTCAGAAGAGCAGGCTAATGAGCCACATCTCCCCCTCCTTGAATCACCTGTCATTTGTTTGGGGCCCAGCTGCTCTTTATTTTTACTTTGGGCAAAAGCAGCTGCCGTGTCGTCCCTCTAACAGAGCCCGTGAAGCTGTGCCGAAGGCTGCGGAGAATGCCAGACGTCGTCTAAAATATCAAAAGAATGGATGCCTGTGTGGGGAGGAATTTCTTCACTAGAAATCCTCTGGCTCTCCCGAGAAAAGAGGAACAGCAGAACTCCAGATGGCGCAGGGAGGGCTACCCCGATTAACCTTCGCGGGAGACGGCTCACTCTTCCCCATCTCAGGACTTGCGACTGGGCTGCCCAGGCAGAGCCATTCTTAGGCATATGTGAACTACGCTATCATCCGACCTAAATGGGACCGACACATGGTCGGATTCCTGAATATGTCGGATGATACAGACTCAACTGTAGAAAGCAACAGAACAAAGTCCCCGCAGAGCAGCATGAGCATGAGCATGAGCTGTCCCATTGCTCTCTAGGAGCAGCTGCTGCTGCTCCTGCTGGAACGCTTCCCCCCAGCTCCAGCTCTGTGGGAGGGAGCAGGAGCACAGCAGCGGTGTTCCACCTTTGAAATGTACAAGAGTCCCCACTGGGGCTCTTGTATGTTTCAAAGGTGGAACCAGGGCCAGCCCGAGCCATGCCCCCACCCCGTCCGGCAGCCCTGTACGGCGCCCCCTACAATGGGGCGCTCGAGGTGGTAGCCTGGGTCAGCCCGTAGCTTGGGCCGACTGTGGGTGGAACACCGTGACACTTCCACCTTTGAAATGTAGCAACAGCCAAGCAGGCTTTTGCTACATTTCAAAGTGGAAGTGCTCTTATCGACTAATCGAATAGTCAATGGAAATTCCATCGACTATTCGATTAGTTGATTAATCTAATTTTAACATCCCTATTGTACAGCAAACAGGGAGTTTGGCTGGAGCGGCCAGGGCCAGCTATAGCACTGTACTCAGATGATTTCTCTGGCAGAGAGATGGAGGTGAGCGAACAGGTCCCTAGGAGGGTCTAACGTTTGGGGGAGTTGATCCTAGTCAAACCATTAGCCTGTCTCTGACCCATCCCAGCCTTTTTGTCTTCCCAGTGGGTGTCACCGAACATCTGGATTTTAATGGCTAAGAAGAGCTGGAAGGCGTGAGGGGAACTTAGGGTCCCTTTGGAGAATGCATTGACATGTTCAGGAGGCGGGGAGTGGGGAGAGGAATGGAAAAGGAAGAGCTGAGCTTACCTATTGCTATTACTTGCAAACCCACTGGCACGAACAGACTGAGAGAAGGGGCCTGGGATGCAGAGCCCCACTGGAAGACCAGGTGTTAGCAAATGGGAAGGTCCTGAGGATGGCATTTGAAGCAATGGGCTCAGAACCACTCTCAGGGGTGCTGCCGGCGGGTCGCAGAAACAGAGTCACTCCAGGTTAGGGAAGGTCTGAATTGAGCGCTTGGCTTGCCTGCACGTCTTGATTACATTTTTACGTCAGCCCTGTCTGCATGCGAGAGCCCTCTGCCCGCCAGGGTGCCGCTGGGCTGCTTGGAAAATCCCCACTTGGCCGTGGAAGAAAGAGAAGCAATGATGACGCTGCCGTGTTATTACCACGAGGGGGTGATTAGCAAGCAAAGCGCCCAGCGAGATGTGCAGGGAGTCTATTCCAGATCCAAATGACCTCAAGATGTGTTCAGCCCTGCTGCTCTAAACCGTTCCAGAATCTCTCAAGGTTTTCTCTCCACGTTGCTGGCTCGGTTACGCCAAGCCTCCATGAGAGGGTGCAGCAACAATTGCTGTGTGAGATTCTTTCATCCTGTGTCCTGTCTGACTTCCGAGCCGGGAGTCAGGCCGCGTGTGGGTTTGGTTTGTAATCTCTCCTCCCGTTACCGAGTCACTTGGCTTTCCTTTCTCAGCTCCTGGAGCACCCGCAAAGGATGGGCCAAAGGATCCGCCTAAGCTCCTGGGCTTTGCCCTGCAGTAAATGAACCACGAGGTCCTGGTTGTGGTGGTCCATATGAATCAGACCCTGTAAGGCTTGCTCAGGCCAGCTGGGTACAACCACCTGCCGTGGAATCCTGGAAAGAATCCAGGCTGCCATGGAGAGGGAACTGAGTCCTGATTTAATGGAAAGCCTGAAATCAATGGGAATTAGGAGCCTGCGTTGCTTGGTGGGACTGGGCCCAAGAAATTTCCTGCCCCACAGCAGCCTGTTGAGAGCCCACAGCACCTTGCAAGGGCAGACCTGTGCTCTGTCTAGAACTCAGCTCCTGCCATGACTGACAATCCCGCTGGTCCATGAGAAATGGGTCTCGGTCTAGTTCCCAGTGGTTATCTCCGAAAAGCCACTGACACACTGAGCATTGGCTGGGTCTCTTCTCCAGGGCTTTCACCTTGGCACTGGTCACCAGCAGATAGATAGGCCGGCAGGGGTATGCATGATGTGGCAGACCAATAGATAGGTACCTTCCACCTTAAAACTGCTCCACAGGACAGAGATCTTTGTCAAACTATAAGTTCCCAACTCTGCACAACCAATGACCCTTTTTCATCTGACAGCTGTTCATACATGTGAGATGAAGGTGTTTGGATGGGCCCTGCGCATGCTCCCATGCGCCTTGCTGTCTGAAGGCACCTGCCTGTCAACATCTTGGACTGCTACGATGCTGCCAATACGGGACATATTATGGAAATGCCTAGAGGGCTCAGCATGCACTTACATGTAGTGAGAGACAGTCTCTGTCCTGGAGGATTTGCAGTCCAGCTAGATTAAAGAGGTGACTTGACCAAGATCATTGTGCAGGTCAGTGGCAGAGTTAAGGACAGACCCACCCCAACTTTCCTGAGGGAGTGGGGAACCTTTTTTGGGTCGGGGGCCACTGACCCACAGAAAAATCAATCCAGGGGGCCGCATACAAGTGAGAAGCAAAAAAGAGAAAGACACTCCCCACATTCCCCTCACACACCAGAGCCTAGAGGGGCCCAGATGAGTAGATTTTGTATGCTCCAGTCCTGAAGTGGGGCAGCAGGGGAGAAGAAACACCAGCTCGGGCTCCCTAATGATGGGAAGGGGTCCAGAGCCTTGAGGGACACGGAGCCAGGAAAGCTGGGGGCCACATCCGGCCCTCGGGCCTGAAGTTCCCCACCCCTGTACTAGCTCAAACTCCTAAGAAACCTGCCATGTAAAACACACTAGGAATGGCATAAGAATTCTAGCTCGTTCCAGCAACAGAGCTGTCCAGATGCCTGTCTGGCCAAGAGGCTGGGAGACGAGCAGCAAAAGGCCAGCTATGGGCTGAGCTGGAGATGAAGTTATTGACTGATGACAAGAGATGCTCCATCGGGAGACGGGACAGATTTAAAGCGTGTTACAAATGGGTTCCAAGCTGGGGGCAGGGTTTCGGAACACAATGAACGGAATGTGCCAGAGCTTCAGTCACATCTGGTGTGTTGTCCTGAACGTATGGGGCAGGCGTTAAAACTTCCCCACTGGCTACATCTGACTGGAAGATGTTTAAGTTCTTGTCCCAATTCAGCGTGAGAGAACACAGAGAGATCTACTTCAGGAGAGGACTCTCAGGATATGTTGCAAGGACCCGTCAACGGAGGACAATACCAAATCGATAAAACCTGTATTAAAATATATGAAAGAATAACAAACGTCAGGAAGCATGCAGTCAGGGCCATTCAAAGGGGGGGGGGGGCCAAGGGCCATTTGGCCTGGGCCTTAAGCTCAAAGGGGGCCTCAAATTTAAACCCTTGTTAATTTTTTGGCATTTGATAAGTTTCGCAACTTGTTTTCATGCACAGAAAAAAGGCTAGAAAAGCATTTGTTAAATATATAAACAGTCAAAGTATGTCTCACTCCTTTTCTGGTGCCTTATTTTGCTTTCATGTGTTGTCGTTTCTTAATTTTTATTATGGCGAGGGGCCCCCAAAGCTGGAGGTGGCTCTGGCCTCTCTGGGTCTCTGAGAGAGCCTGCAAACAATTACAACACGGTGATTCAATTCTATGACTCCTGGCGGTATCATTTCTGTGGTAAAGAACTACTCAGAGTAACATACTTACACCCTTCCCTGGGGGTAAGAGACGGACGGCCAGCCTCGCCCCGGGCATGTCTGACGAATTCAATGGTTCAAACAGGTAGTGTGTTGAGTGGCTAAGCTTCGTTGCCAAGCTGAGCTAATAGCTTGATAGAAACTAGGAGATGCTGAAGAGTGAATGAACCCCTGCAGCCCCTAGCATGGTTGTTTTATAGGGCCCTGGCACTGTTTAATTCAGGCCACACCTTCTATACCCATATCTTATTTCCTCACCTAATACATTTTTGGGTACCCTTACTCTGTAGGTGAACATAGTTTAACACATATTCTTATGTATTAATACTAATGATCTCACTCCCAAAATAGTAACCTTGGGTCCTACTGGTGACTCTCATATTCTGCAGCATACCTTGCAGTTACCTGAGGTAGGATAAACAGATTCAGCTCTTTATTCAATTCCCCATTCAGTTCCCCAGAGTTGAGGGGCAACAGGTAGGCCATTTATCTATGCCAAAGATTATCTATACTAACTTGCTTTAGCTAATCATACCAGCCACAGGCCTGTAGGTTTGTTGCATGACAGCCAAATATTAAGGGGTATGGCTATACTAGCCACCCTAGTTCGAACTAGGGTGTCTAACGTAGTCATTCGAACTTGCAAATGAAGCCCAGGATTTAAATATCCCGGGCTTCATTTGCATGTTCCCAGGCACCGCCATTTTTAAATGCCCGGTAGCTCGAACTACCTGCCCGCGGCTACACGCGGCACGGGCTAGGTAGTTCGAATTAACACTCTTAATTCGAACCACCATTACTCCTCCTGCAATGAGGTTACTCCTCCTGTACCCATAAGGTTAAGTTACTAGCCTGCTCAGCTAACAGGAGAGTTTGGAGAGGGAGTTCTCCAGGTAAAAGAGGAGTAAAAATGGGACCCTTGTGGTAAGTGGCTGTCTGAAGTGTGTGTTTGTGTGTGGGGGAGTTATTTGCAGTGTGCTGAGCTTGTGTTTGTCTGTTTGGTTTGTTTGTTTGAAGGAGCTTCTAAAAGGTTTGAAATCTAGAAGCCTCTGTTAATTGGCTGAGCCTCAGTCAGCGGGAGGGGCTACCAGAGCTATATAAGCCTGTGACTCAGCGACCAGGGAGAGCGCGACCAGGAACAGGTAACAGGAGAGTTTGGAGAGGGAGTTTAGAGGGCACGAGTGACTTCTGTCCTTCTTTAAAACCTAACTCTTAGAATAATCTATACTTCAGAAGTTTAAAAAGAATCCCAGTTTACACTTAAACTTATTCATTACAAACATGGAGACAGAAGCCCAGCAGCAGAGTGGGGGCTATCCTGTTTATTGTGTCAGATGTAACATGTATGATTACCTGCCCTGTGGGTGGGTGGTGTATGTGTGCACCCGTTGCAAGGAGCTCCTGACCCTCAGAGACCGAGTTCGGGCTTTGGAGGCCAGGGTGGCTGAACTGGAGGAGCTAAGGGAGGTAGAGAGCTATATTGATGAGACTTTCCGGGACACTGTAGTACTGTCCCACCTCCAGTCTGAGAGCCCCAGTGTTCTCAAGGAGGATGAAAGTCTCAAGGGAACAGAGCATTTAATGGGAGCAGAGGGAAACCATCCCGTAGTTGGGACCCTCCTCCCAGAGGATGTTGCTGTAGCCTCTCGCACTGAGGATACCTCTGATGGGGAGGGAATGCCAGTTAGGAAGAGGCAGGTGTTAATAGTGGGTGATTCGATCGTTAGAAACATAGATAGTTGGGTTTGTGATGACCGGGAAAACCGTATGGTCACTTGCCTGCCTGGTGCGAAGGTTGCGGATCTCTCGAGGCATCTAGATAGACTTATGTGTAGTGCTGGGGAGGAGCCGGTGGTCGTGGTACATGTAGGTACCAATGACATAGGGAAGGGTAGGAGAGATGTCCTGGAGGCCAAATTTAGGCTGCTAGGAAAGAGACTGAAATCCAGGACCTCTATGGTGGCGTTCTCGGAAATGCTTCCAGTTCCATACGCAGGGCCAGGTAGGCAGGCAGAGCTTCAGAATCTCAATGCGTGGATGAGACGATGGTGTAGGGAAGAGGGGTTTAGATTTATTAGGAACTGGGGACACTTTTGGGAGAGGGGGAGCCTATACAGGAAGGATGGGCTCCACCTAAACCAGGGTGGAACCAGACTGCTGGCACTAAACATTAATAAGGCCATAGAGCAGTTTTTAAACTAAGAGATGGGGGAAAGCCGATTGGTGCGGAGATGCACGTAAATCGGAGAGAGACTTCTCTTAGAGGAGAATCCGTTGACAGAGATTCTCTAAGCTGTAGTCAGAAAGAGAGGAGGGGAGAGGGCAAACCATGGGCCAGAGCTGACAAACAACCGCATACAAAGGAATCCAATGCATCAGGGAAGGGCAGACAAATAACCAGTGGCAAATTTTTAAAGTGCTTGTACACAAATGCTAGGAGTCTGACTAATAAGATGGGTGAACTAGAGTACCTCGTATTAAATGAGGAGATAGACATAATAGGCATCACTGAAACCTGGTGGAATGAGGAAAATCTGTGGGACACAATCATACTGGGATATAAAATATATAGAAAGGATAGAGCAGGCCGGGTGGGTGGCGGAGTGGCACTGTATGTCTAAGATAATGTAGAATCAAATGAAATAAAAATATTAAGTGAATCAACATGTTCCATAGAATCACTATGGATAGAAATTCCATGCTCCAATAATAAGAAATTAGCAGTAGGGATATATTACCGACCACCTGACCAGGACAGTGATACTGACATAGAAATGCTGAGGGAGATTAGAGAGGCTACCAAAATAAAGAACTCTATAATAATGGGGGATTTTAATTACCCCCATATTGACTGGATACATGTCACCTCAGGAAGAGAAGCGGAGATAAAATTTCTCAATGGCTTAAATGACTGCTTCTTGGAGCAGCTAGTGCAGGAACCCACAAGGGGAGAGGCAATTCTCGATTTAGTCCTGAGTGGAGTGCAGGATCAGGTCCAGGATATAACCATTACAGGACCGCTTGGGAATAGTGATCATAATATAATAACATTCCTGTGGTGGGAAGAACACCTCAGCAGTCCAGCACCCTGGCATTTAATTTCAAAAAGGGGAATTACACAAAAATGAGGAGGTCAGTTAAACAGAAATTAAAAGGCACAGTGACTAGAGCCAAATCCCTGAAAGCTGCATGGAAACTTTGTAAAGACACCATAACAGAGGCCCAATTTAAATGTATACCCCAAATTAAAAAACATAGCAAGAGACCTAAAAAAGAGTCACCGTGGCTTAACCACCATGTAAAAGAAGCAGTGAGGGACAAAAAGGTATCTTTTAAGAAGTGGAAGTCCAATCCTAGTGAGATAAATAGAAAGGAACATAAACACTGTCAAATCAAGTGTAAACATGTAATAAGAAAAGCAAAAAAAGATTTTGAGGAACAGCTAGCCAAAAACTCAAAAAGAAATAACAAAATGTTTTTTAAGTACATTAGAAGCAGGAAGCCTGCTAAAAAGCCTGTGGGTCCCCTAGATGATCGAACTATAAAAGGAGCAATCAAGGACGATAAAGCCATTGCGGAGAAACTAAATGATTTCTTTGCTTCAGTCTTCATGGCTGAGGACGTTGGGGAGATTCCTGAATCTGCACCGTCCTTTGTGGGTGATGAATCTGAGGAACTGTCCCGGATTGAAGTGTCATTAGAGAAGGTTTTGGAACAAATAGAAAAACTTAACGTTAACAAATCTCCGGGACCGGATGGCATTCATCCAAGGGTTCTAAAAGAACTTAAATGGGAAATTGCTGAGCTATTATCTGTGGTTTGTAATCTATCCTTTAAATCAGCTTCCGTACCTAATGACTGGAAGGTAGCCAACGTGACACCAATATTTAAAAAGGGCTCTAGAGGCGATCCTGGCAATTACAGACCGGTAAGTCTAACTTCAGTACTGGGCAAATTAGTCGAAACAATAGTAAAGAATAAAATTGTGAAGCATGTAGAAAAACATAATTTATTGGACAAAAGTCAACATGGATTCTGTAAAGGGAAATCCTGTCTTACTAATCTGTTAACCCCTTCAAAGAACTAACAAATATGCGGACAAGAGGGATCCAGTAGATATAGTATACTTGGATTTTCAGAAAGCCTTTGACAAGGTCCCTCACCAAAGGCTCTTGTGTTAATTACATGGCCATGGGATAAGAGGGAAGGTCCTTTCTTGGATTGAGAACTGGTTAAAAGACAGGAAACAAAGGGTAGGAATAAATGGTAAATTTTCAGATTGGAGAGGGGTAACTAGTGGTGTACCCCAAGGGTCTGTCCTGGGACCAATCCTTTTCAACTTATTCATAAATGATCTGGAGAAAGGGGTAAGCAGTGAGGTAGTAAAGTTTGCAGATGATACCAAACTGTTTAGGATAGTCAAGACAGAAGCAGACTGTGAGGGACTCCAAGAAGATCTCACCAAACTGAGTGATTGGGCAACAAAATGGCAAATGAAATTTAATGTGGATAAGTGTAAAGTAATGTACATCAGGAAAAATAACCCCAACTATACGTACAGTATGATGGGGGCTAATTTGGCTATGACAAATCAGGAAAGAGATCTTGGAGTTATCGTGGACAGTTCTCTGAAAACTTCCACACAGAGTGCAGCGGCGGTCAAAAAGGCAAATAGGATGCTAGGAATTATTAGGAAAGGGCTAGAAAATAAGACCCAGAATATCTTACTGCCCCTGTATAAAACTATGATACGCCCACATCTTGAATACTGTGTACAGATGTGGTCTCCTCACCTCAAAAAAGATATTTTGGCCTTGGAAAGGGTTCAGAAAAGGGCAACTAAAATGATTAGGGGTTTGGAACGGGTCCCATACGAGAAGAGGTTAAAGCGACTGGGACTTTTCAGTTTAGAAAAGAGGAGACTGAGGGGGGATATGATAGAGGTCTATAAAATCATGAGTGGTGTGGAGAGGGCTGATAAAGAAAAGTTATTTATTAGTTCCCATAATAGAAGAACTAGAGGACACCAAATGAAATTAATGGGTAGCAGGTTTAAAACTAATAAAAGAAAGTTCTTCTTCACATAGCGTGTAGTCAACCTGTGGAACTCCTTGCCAGAGGAGGCTGTGAAGGCTAGGACTATAATAGAGTTTAAAGAGAAGCTGGATAAATTCATGGAGGTTAGGTCCATAAAAGGCTATTAGCCAGGGGATACAATTGTGTCCTTGGCCTCTGTTTGTCAGAGGCTGGAGAGGGATGGCAGGAGACAAATCGCTTGATCATTGTCTTCGGTCCACCCTCTCTGGGGCACCTGGTGCTGGCCACTGTCGGTAGACAGGATACTGGGCTAGATGGACCTTTGGTCTGACCCAGTACAGCCGTTCTGTTCTTATGTTCTTATATAATATGCTTCTTTCTTGGGCTGATTTATACTCATTTGTTATTAGCACCAGATCATACTTTCAGGAGCTGTGTTTTCTGAGTTCCAGTAGATGTTATTCATCATAGTCATTCAGCTATCCCTAGGTATGGCTACACTAGCCACCCTAGTTTGAACTAGGGTGGCTAATGTAGTCATTCGAACTTGCAAATGAAGCCCGGGATTTAAATATCCCGGGCTTCATTTGCATGTTCCCGGGCACTGCCATTTTTAAATGCCCGGTAGCTCGAACTACCTGCCCGCGGCTACGCACGGCACGGGCTAGGTAGTTCGAATTAACACTCTTAATTCGAACCACCGTTACTCCTCCTGCAATGAGGAGTAACAGTAGTTTGAATTAAGAGTGTTAATTCGAACTACCTAGCCCATGCCGTGCGTAGCCACGGGCAGGTAGTTTGAGCTACTGGGCATTTAAAAATGGCGGCTCCCGGGAACATGCAAATGAAGCCCGGGATATTTAAATTCCGGGCTTCATTTGCAAGTTCGAATGACTACATTAGCCACCCTAGTTCGAACTAGGGTGGCTAGTGTAGCCATACCCAGGGATAGCTGAATGACTATGATGAATAACATCTACTGGAACTCAGAAAACACAGCTCCTGAAAGTATGATCTGGTGCTAATAACAAATGAGTATAAATCAGCCCAAGAAAGAAGCATATTATATACTACAGCAGGCTAGTAACTTAACCTTATGGGTACAGGTGCAGCAGAGAGAACAGAAGGGTGGTGGCCAACTGCAGGAGGCAATTTAATGTCTCTGTGGCACTTTGCAGCACACGCTATTTAAATAGGGTGACCCTACTTTCCTAGACTGCATACGGGATACCTGGTAAAATCACTCGTATTCAAGCGAGTTCCAGGGCCGTCGGTCAGAGCTAAGCAGCACAAACGTTCAAATTCACATCAAAGCTGACTGAGCCCCTGTGAAAAAGACTTGCCTCTCTTGGTACCTGGTACTGTGGGTTCTCCAGGCAGCATGTGGGGGGCACGCAGGGTCACAGGTCCCCCGCCCAGATTTCTGTGAGGGCTCACACCAGAACATGGCCAGCACTGTGCAGGCGGGAAGGGATGGGTGCTGCTTTCAGCCACAGGGGATGAGGGTGAGAGGGCAGGGATGACGCAGCTCGTGTCTTTGCAGAGATCATCTCTTTCCTCCAACCCCGTTTCCGGTGGCTGGAAGCTGCTTGTCCCTTCCTGCCCACAGAAAGGCAGGTAACACCTCCAAGGGTCTGCCGGCCACAGACATACCCCAGCCACCGCCTGTCCCCTGGTTACAATGGAGGCAGGAAGGGATAAACCCCTAAGGGTGGCTTGTGCACCCAGGCTTGGGGAACCTGACTACAGGGGCTTCAGAGAACTCAGCCAGCGAGGTGGCTTAGCCAGAGAGGGCACATAGGGGACAGAGCAGTCCTGCACTGCCTGGGTTGAGTTTGATGTTCTTCATGCTTGCAGAAGGTCCTCAGGAAATCAGGAAACAACATATTTTTATCAGTCAAAACAACACCTTCATGGAAACTGAAACCTTTCACATGAACCACTAGGTCAGAGGATAACAACTTAATACTGCCTGTGGCTAACGGAGCCACGCCTTTCGTTCAAGTGGCAGAACACCATGCAAAGGTGGTGAAAACCCTGCTGGAGACCCATGTGGCTGGATCACAGAATCATAGAATACTAGGACTGGAAGGGACCTCAAGAGGACATTGAGTCCAGTCCCCTGCCCTCATGGATGTCATACAGGAACACAAGGGTCCATGCAGGCCTGTTGACAGGGGGCACTGGGGCAGCTGTCCTGGGCTCCGGTGATTTAAAGAGGCCTGGGGCTCCTGGCTGTTGCCATGGCAGCAGCTGGAGCCCTGGACCCCTTAAATCTCTGCTGGAGCTCCAGACAGTGCATGCCGGGTGGTGCTGAAGGGCTAGTTGGGGGAGGCTATCTGGCAGCCAGAGGATCTGTCCCTTCAGAGAGATGCAGCCACCCCCCTTCAGAGAGACTTGCCCAGGGCCCAGCAAAGTCTGGTGTCCACCCTGGATCTCTGTCCTGTAGATGTGTTGGGCTGTTCCAGGAAGCTTGTGACTCTGGGAACAAACGTGCTAGCAGCATCTTCTACCTGTTCCTTTATGTTGGTGTTTGCTTTTCACGTTCTCCAA
The DNA here is from genome assembly GCF_049634645.1 of Pelodiscus sinensis. Lineage (NCBI taxonomy): Eukaryota > Metazoa > Chordata > Testudines > Trionychidae > Pelodiscus > Pelodiscus sinensis. The sequence goes on along the minus strand of NC_134729.1, from coordinate 21,830,873 downwards.
AGAGCTTAGTCTTTGACCCATGGGCTGGTTTGCATTAGCTTAGGGCAGTGTTGCCTGGTTTATTTTCTCTTCCACTTTTCCTCCCCCTGTGGCTGTGAGAGTCTCAAGGAAATAGTTTTCTCTCAGGCAGGTGTTACTGCAACACAAAGGCCACACGTCAGTAACCAAACACTCCCCTCGGCTACAAATCATTTATACTGAGCCAAAATTTCCTGCGCTACTCATTGCGATGGGACGTGCAGCAACCAAATCACCCCTTCAATTGTTTATCTAGGTTTTCCTCCTGAAGCCATGGCTACATTTCTGCGTGGTTTCAATTCTAAGGTAATAATCTACATTTTCAGCGGCTTCACTATTATAGTTTCCTCCCTCCACTCCTTGCAGGTGACTTCATCTCCGTGATGGCCTCTAGGATGTTTAATTCCTTGCTGATCTCAGTAAGCAACGCAGCCACAACAGCTGGTTAGGAAATCAATTTTTTTTCCCCTCAACAAACAACTTCAAGCTTTCAAAGTGAAATCCTCTAGTTTAGTGGTTCTCAAACACCATGGCACTGTGACCCCCTTCTGACAACAAAAATTACTACTCAACCCCCCCCCCCCCCCGAAGGAGGGAGTGAAGCCACCCAGGTTGGGGGGCTTCAGACATTGGCTTCAACTCCAGGACCCTGCTAGTCTAACACCTGCCCTGGTGACCCCATTTAAACAGGAGGTGACCCTCTTTGGGATCCTGACCCACCATTTGAGAATTGTAGCATCCAACTCCAAGATTTTGGCAATTGAAAACCAAAATATTTGGGATTCGAAATGAAGGTTTTAACTGGGCTGTAAGACAGATGTGCATGGGCCAAATTCAGACGGGGCATAAGAAGCAGAAGATTCATTGACCACACGTAGCAGCCCTTATTCATGAGCTGATGTAGGGCAGGATGGAATGGGTGGGGGAGGTTTAACAGCTCATTGGCAGGGCTGTGTGATTGTCAAGAGAACAGGGTTTTGGGAGGCCTGGGGAAAAATCTGCAATGGAAGCCACCCACTCTCCCCACTGGAAACTGAGGCCCCAAGCTGGGGTGGGGCTGAAGAGTGAATCGGCCTCCACTTACCTTGGAGTGGCAGCTCCTGTCCTGCGGGAGTGGGCCCGGTTCCCTGCTCTGAGCATTGCTGCCTGGCTCACAGGGCCTCAGCGCAGCTCATGATCACCACCACAGCTCCTCCATTGACAGAGGGGTGGCTGGGTCAAATTTCACTGAGTGGAGTTGGCACCTAGCTCGGCGCCACTCAAGTTTGGACTGAGCTGCCCGACACTCAACGTCCATAGGTTTGGGGACCCTCTCAAATGGAAGGCCTGAGGCAAACTGCCTCTGTTTCCCCTTGCACGGGCGGCCCTGCCTGGGGATCTGGAAGAAGGGAGAGCTAGAAGAAGCAAGAGCTGAGATTGTGGGGAGGGAAGAGAGAAGGTGACTTAGCGGGAGATGGATCAGCCCAAAGGCAGCAGCCTCTGGGCTTTATTTTAATTCTTTTAAAGCGGATTCAAGCCCACACAAACTCTTGCTAAGATTTAAGCCTGGCGATGGGGCTTGAGCCTCTCCCGACCCTGTTCCAGCAGCGTCTTGCCTCTCCTGACACATTCCACCACCTACTTCTCCTTCATCCACCCTGCCTCGCTTTCTCCTCATCCCGCCTCAACGCACTCCCTCGCTCTGCTGGCCTCTCTCCTGTCACATGCCTCTTTCCCTTCCGCATCCCTGTTCCCTATTGCTCCTTGCACCAATCCTCTTTCACCCCCCATTCATCCATTCCCTCCATCCCCTGTTCTCGCTCTCATTGACCCCCTGGCTTCTCTCTTTCCCCCTTTCCACCCCTTCCTGGATTCCCCTTTGCACTGCCATTACCTCCTCTGGAGGTAGGGTTGCCAGATGGTTTAACCAAAAATACCGAACATCTCCCTCCCCCACAAAAAAAAACCCCACCGGGGAAAAAATTCTGTTGAGAAAAAAAAATGGGGAGACCAAAGTTGTTGAGAAAAAAAAAAAAAGACCCTGAGAGTTATTAATAAAAAAAAATTAAAAATTAAAAAAACCCAGCATGGTCCCTTTAAGAAATGCTTTAGAGCCAAAAAGCCTCAAACAGGCTGCTGGCGGCCATCCACCCTCTTATCTTCCTGCTCCGGGCAAGACAGCTCCCCTGCAGAACCAGGTAAGCACCCAGTATTTTTGCCTCCTGGCCAGGAAAAAGTCAGAAAATACTGGACATTTTAGGTGTCTGGTATTTTCTGAATTTTTTTACTGGACAGGAGGTGAAAATACTGGACTGTCCGGGTCAATACTGGACACCTGGCAACCCTATCTGGAGAACACCAGCTGCTTTAGTTGGGATCAGGAGCTTTCTCCTTTCTAGATGCTGCCTTGTCCTTTCCCTTAAGCCACATGTTTCAGTCACACTTTTCCTTTGTTTCCCTTTCCATCCACTGCTTCCCTCAGTAGGTGCCATTGCATCAGCCTGGCTGTCTTCCTCTTTGCCTTCTGCCATCTTCTCTTTCTCTTCCTGAATTCCTGAGAGACTCTGGCCTTGGGCTTTGCCCGTGTAGATTCAGGATCTGGAATATATCAGACTGGGCCTGCGTCTACTGCTGCTGTTACTATTACATGCAATTGCTTGGTGGTGACAGGTCGACATTCTCAAGGAACCTGGCTGGAAAAAGGAGTGATTGGACACTTGTATCTCTGCGGACCTTAAGGCCAGGAAAGATCATCCAGTTGGACCTCCTGCTTAACACAGGCCAGAGAACTTCAACCAGTCAGGCCCATTGTGACCAGGACCCTGGAGCGTGGGACTGCTGAGCCCTCTGTCCCACCAACTGGAGGTATCCCTCTGATTCTGTGATGCTGTGTCATACCATAAAGCCCTGGCAGGCACTGCACTTGCAGACATCCACAGGCAAGAATACACCCAACTGAGTTACATCAAAGCTTTCTCACCCACTCATGAATCAGCAATGAGAGGGTCCAGCCAGACCCTCCAGCCCTCCCAGCCAGACACCCCATAACTGTACCCTTTTGCCTTTCTCAGGAGCCTGACCACTGTAAGTTCATTATCTAGGCACCCTCCCTCAATGTGGAGAGGACACGCACTAACCTTTGTAACCCGATCTGAGACTTCCCAAGCACTTCAACCAAAACACAGAAGCAAGGAAGTGAAATACAAGCACATCAGAGCCAATACTCATAATTTCAAGTACAAATATGATACATGCATATGAATAGTACAGACAGAATCCACAAATCATAAGCTTTTTATAGACACCTCACTTGGCCCACTTCGTACAAGATTTGGTGCAAACATATAACAGCGTTTGCAACACAGATCTGTATCTTCATATTACAGGCCAAATAACGCACAACTTCCCTGCTCCGTGCCTCATTTGCTCTTCCCCACCTTTTGCCTCTTGTCATTTATTTCAGTTGTAAGCTCGTTAAGGAGCAGAGTGTATATGCCCAGCCCCTTGCACAATACAGCCCCAATCTCAGCATTGAGGTGCTCTTTTCTTACAAGTAACAACTGAGTCACAGAGATGAGGGAAGCACAAGAAAATCCATGCCCAAAGTCTGGCTGGGTTGCAGTGGAAGGGTCTGTTAATTGCCGGAAACAGCCTGGCTCTCAAACACTTTTTCGACTAATGAGACATTTAAATTTCAGCCCAACTAAGATCACTGAATGTGCATGCATCCGGACTGGACTTTTCCATTTAATATAGCAACAGCCAGGAAGGACAATTGCCATTTTTTTCCTTTCACACATTAAATGGCTTCTAATTCCACGTCTTTTTCTGGAGACCTGTGGCAAATCAATGAAAAATGACCCTTAATCCGCCTGAGCTGCTAAATCTCTCAGGAATCCCTCCCTCCCAGAACACACTACTCTAAATGGCTCTTCTTGGTACCATTAATCAACAAGTCTGGCTCCTGGATGCCTCATGGTCCGTGTATACTTGGGGAAACCTTCTCGTTTATAAAACACCGGGACCTCACACAGTCTCCCATTCCCCATGACCCCAGAGAGGGGTTAATGTAAGCTGGCTGAGTGGGAAAGTTCGAATATTTACATGGCAGGCCATTAGCAGAACAGTGTTAGCTCCCTTTGGTTGGAATGGACATTACAGTTCTTGGTCCTATGTATAGTAACAAGGTTGCCTCTGAAACAGAATGACTTCGTCCTTTTTTCTGGCCATCCCAGCTTGTGACTTGGTGACAGTGTACGTGCAGCCTGGGCGGAATTCGATTGTAACAAACCAGATGGCTAACATTACTGTTTGTTTTTCAACATGCCTGCCTCCCATGTTTTCTTAGTTGAATGTTGCAAGCAAGGTGCTGTCAGTAATTCTGGGCCCTAGGGCAGAACAGTCAATGGGCTGTGCCCAAACAGGTGGTGTTGTGTCAGCTGAGCTGGCTGGTGCCCAGCAAGCTTCCAGTTGAGCTACTGGTGCACTCTTCTGGCACAGCCAGGGCCCTTATATGCCCACCTGGTAGGGTTGTCAAATGTTTCATTGGCAAACCCAAAGATCTTTGCCCTGCCCCCTGCTCTACCCCTTCCCTGAGGCAACGCCCCTGTCCGGCCTCATCTGAAAGGACCCACCATTCACTCCAGCCCCCCATCACTTGCTCTCCCCCATCTTCAGTTTCACTAGGCTGGGGCAGGGGTTGGGTGCAGGGAGGGGTCCATGGTGCAGGCTCAGCAGCAGAGCCGGAAACCTGAGCAGAAGGGGCATGTGGCTGGGATGCCCAAAACTTGGTGGTGCCGCAACATCCCTCCACTCCTACTTCCAATGCCTAGGGAAAAATCCCCCCTTCTGCTCCCTCCCTTTGTGCCTCAGTCTGCTGGTGGTCTGACCAAGCTCTCCCCGGCCCTCCCAGTGCCACAAACAGCTGTTTCACGGTGTTCAGGAAGCTCCAGGAGGGTAGGAGAGGGGCAGGGCAGGGCAGGGGCACGGGCTTGGGGGAAAGGACTGAAAGGGGACAGGCCTGTGATGGAGTAGAGGGGGGTCGAGCACCCCCTGGCTAGGGGGGAAGTTGGCACCCACGACTGGAGCTATAAAAGACTGGCCCTCTCGCTCAGTGAAGAGAGAGAACTGCCAGAGGAGCAAGATGGCTCTCCCCGGGGCTGGGGCTTGGAGCCGTGTCGGAGACCCAAGAGGAATGGCCAGAGCTGCCAGATCCTGGGAACCCTGGCGAGCCGGTGGAGCTGCCACTTGCTGTTTACACAAGTGTGGCCAAGGACAGCCCCGGAAGGCTGGTGGGAAGAACCTCAGGAAACCCAAATAGGGTTCGGTGTGGGACTGATTGCAAACTAGCCTGTGTGATGCGTGATAGGGCTCTGCTCTGGGAGATGGAGGAGGGGCTGCATCCCCCCCGACCCCCACCTGGCCATCCCTTTCCTGGTGAGTGGCTGCCTGCATCCCCCATTAGGCCAGGAGGCCTGTACTGGTCTGACACCCGCCGGAGATATGGCACCAGATGACTTTGATTGTTGCTAATTCCCCCCAAACTGCTGCGTTTCTCCCAGAGCCATTAACTACCCAGTCTTGATTGAGACCCCTGGGCGGATAGACTAATAGCAGCCCTGACTGATTGCCAAGCAACTGATTTCTAGCTAGCCCCCTCCCCTGCTCCTGGGGGGAGGGTCATAGAAAGAGGGCTTGGTCTCGCACCCTGATGGGGAGAGACCCGTGACCGCCTGACAGTTCCTTTTGGCTTTAAAAATCAGTATAACAAAGATATTTTGTTGTAGTTTGAACCCCTCACTCTTGCCTCCTTCCTGTTATTATATCACGTCGTCGCTGAGAACAGAATGCAGCGGGTTGAAATGTTTTAATCAAGCGTGTTTAGCAACAAAAACCGGCGTCTCTGCCAGAAGTTTGCAGACATTTTTTCTGCAAGTCTGGTTGCAATTTGCCCATTGTGATGTGGTCGCCATTTTTAACCCTGCTCTAAGTGCAAACCACAACTCAGCTGAACAGTGGCTTGGGAGAGGCCCTGCCATAGTTGAGATGAAATAGGACTTATTAAAGATAATCAACTGCATTAGAAAGGAACGTGAAAGAATCCAGTCAGTTCACTCCAAAAGAAGCACTTCACTCAAAGCATTTACACAGTTCTTACACTGTAAAATGACGTTCAAAGGAGCATAAATGCAATTTATGTCTCTTTACACCCCCTTAGGGCTCTGACTGGGTACATCTACACAGCAGGACTAAAGTCAGTTGTGAAGCCTAAGTCAAAAGAGCTTAATTTGGTTTTTGGTTCTGTCTACACAGCAGGAAGTCGAAGGAAGAGCACTCCTCTTTGACTTCCCTTGCTCCTTGTAAAATGAGGGTTACCAGGAGTCCGAGTAAGAAGTCTTCCAGCCCAACATTATTTTGAAATAAAGTCTTATAGGGTAAACATGCATTGGCTGTGTCTAGACTGGCAAGTTTTTCTGCAAAATCATCTGCTTTTGCGGAAAAACTTGCCAGCTGTCTACACTGGCCGCTTGAATTTCCGGAAAAGCACTGACGATCTCATGTAAGATCGTCAGTGCTTTTCCGGAAATACTATGCTGCTCCCGTTTGGGCAAAAGGGCCAGTGTAGACAGCACAGTACTGTTTTCCGCAAAAAAGCCCCAATTGCGAAAATGGCGATCGGGGCTTTTTTGCGGAAAACCGCGTCTAGATTGGCCACAGACGCTTTTCCGCAAAAAGTGCTTTTGCGGAAAAGCATCCTGCCAATCTAGACGTGCTTTTCTGAAAATGCTTTTAACGGAAAACTTTTCCGTTAAAAGCATTTTCGGAAAATCATGCCAGTGTAGACGTAGCCATTATGTTATTTCGGAATAACATAGTGTGCGTCTACACTACAACATTACAACACAAGAACATCAGTTAATCTGAAATAACGCTGCTGTGTAGATGTACCCTGTGAATGAGATTGTGGCTCTATGTCTTTCTTTTACTTGGCACAGGTGTCACCCTTCTGCCAGGTGGACCCAGCAGCAGCCAGGACTGGGTTCAGTATCTAGGGGATACAATACAGAACTGGCTTAAGACCCCACCCAGTAACCTGGGAAATTCACACCCCACTCCTGGGTGCTTCTGAGGGGCAATGCTTCCCTATTCGCAAGCACAGAGTCTCCTAAGTGTAGAACAGACTCTTTTAATAAACGGGGGCAGTAACTCAGAGTTAATTTGGGAAAACCCCACAAACAGGGTTCATAAACGTAAACCAGAAAGTCTTACCCCAGGTAGGTTGGGCAGTGTCCTTTTCCCCTCAGGTTCTTAATTCCAGCAACACAAAGGTCCCATTCACATGCCCAGCCCTTCTTGGCACCCTAGGGTACGTCTAAACTACATGCCTCCGTCGACGGAGGCATGTAGATTAGCCAGATCGGCAGAGGGAAATGAAGCCGCGATTAAAATAATCGCGGCTTCATTTAAATTTAAATGGCTGCCCCGCTCTGCCGATCAGCTGTTTGTCGGCAGATCGGGGCAGTCTGGACGCGCCGCGCCGACAAAGAAGCCTTTCTTGATCGGCACAGGTATGCCTCGTGAAACCAGGTTTACCTGTGCCGATCAAGAAAGGCTTCTTTGTCGGCGCGGCGCATCCAGACTGCCCCGATCTGCCGACAAACAGCTGATCGGCAGAGCGGGGCAGCCATTTAAATTTAAACGAAGCCGCGATTATTTTAATCGCAGCTTCATTTCCCTCTGCCGATCTGGCTAATCTACATGCCTCTGTCGACGGAGGCATGTAGTCTAGACACACCCCTAGAGTTCAGAGGTGCACTCTGGGTGTGGGGAGGAAAAGAGGCAACTTCCTTGCCCTGCTGGATGCTTGGTGAGCCTCTCCCTTGCCGCCTTCTGTCGTCCTCATTCACTGCTCCCACCAGCTGCTCTCCCCAGACAGGCTCTCAGTTATTCCAGCTCAGAAGCGCAGTCCTGTCACAAGTAACTGCAGCTCCAATGGAGCAAAATAACAAAGGAGGCACCTAATAAAGCTCTATTCTTGGAACAGTGAGAAACAGGTTGAACCTGTCTTGCAGCAGACCCTTGAGGTGTTGAGGCCGGGTTTGGGGCCCCCACATTGGCAAGGAGAGAATGGGCCACTTTATTAGGGGCCCAGAGGCCTGGGTGCCCTCACCTAGGCTGCAAATTGTGGTGTGTGGGGGAGGGGGCTGGTGTTACAAGTGTAGCCCCTCCCTTACTATAGAAGCCTCTGACCTTTACTGAGAAGATCTTGCGTGCTACAATCTAGCCTTAGAAACTCCCACGATGCCTTCGGGAAAAGGGGGAAAACTGCTCTCTTCCAGCAGTGCTGGGAGGAGCAGATGGTGGGCTGCCCAGAACCTGCTGCTGGGAACCTGCCTGAGCTTTGAGCTGGGAGCTTCAGAGGCTGTTTGGGGGTTGTCCCGGAAGGGGAAAGCCTGTTGCTCTGCCTGGAGCTGACAGAGGGGCCTGCAGGGCAGGAACTGGGACTGTTCTTTGGGGAAGTGCTTGGAAGGGAAGGAGCACAGCAGAGAGACTGAGTCTGAGAGGTAGAGGGATCCGCCCAGTGAACTGGGGCCCAGAACTGCTGGGCTGTGTCTAGACTGGCATGTTTTTCTGCAAAAGCAGTTGCTTTTGCGGAAAAACTTGCCAGCTGTCTACACTGGCGGCTTGAATTTCCGCAAGAACGCTGACTTCCTACTGTCTGAAATCAGTGCTTCTTGCGGAAATGCTATGCTGCTCCTGTTCGGGCAAAAGTCCTTTTGCGCAAAAAGGGCCAGTGTAGGCAGCTCAGATTTGTTTTCTGCAAAAAAGCCCCGATCGCGAAAATAGCAATCAGGGCTTTTTTGCGCAAAAGCGCGTCTAGATTGGCCATGGATACTTTTGCGCAAAAAGTGCTTTTGCGGAAAAGCGTCCGTGCCAATCTTGACGCTCTTTTCCGCAAATGCTTTTAATGGAAAACTTTTCCGTTAAAAGCATTTGCGGAAAATCATGCCAGTCTAGACGTAGCCCTGGTGTTTGGTGAGGCCAGCCTCAGTTTCAGAGGGGTTGTGTAGCTTGTGGCCTTGGCTGGACTAACACACCAAATCTGCACTGTGCCGGCTGCTTGCTGGCTGTGGATCTTCTAGCTCCTCCATGCAAGCAAGTCAAGTGCCTGGGACTCTGAAATCCAGAGGCGCGTACGCTCAGGCGTGGGGTCAATGGTGGTGGGGTAAATGCCAGTTAGATGCATTTCATTTATTCCTGTTTGTTAATTCATTTTAGTCCACTGCACGCTGTGGATTTAATGTAGGAGTTATATTTAATCTTAGCCTGTTATATCCTGTTTCTTTAAGCTGTTAAGGAAAGGTGTGGGTAGGCTATTTTAAGGACATTAGATGCATATTATTTATAATTGTTATTTTTGAGTGACATCCCTGTCGCAGAGGGATTTATTCCTGGTGCTTCCCAAGGCACGGCATTGCGTGTGTATGGGGGCTGGCCTGGTGCAGGCACCACCATATTTAATTCCTTTAGAAGCAAGGGACTGCAGAAGATGGACTAACAAAGTCCCTCCTATCGAATGTCACCACTGGGATACTCGGGACAGGGGCAGTGGGGATAATAGGTGGGGGAATGCACTGCCTTCTCACTCTGCCAGCCGGTCCCCATCCAGATTCCACCCCCAGAATGCCCAATGTGGGCGTCCTGGGGTGGAGTATTGCTGCACCCAAGCGCCCGCCCTCCCCGTGCTCCAGGACCAAGTAGGCTGGGGCTGTGTGCTGCCCGCCCTCCCTGTGCTCTGGGGCAGGGGAGGCTTGGTTCCCATTGTGGCAGGGCTTGGGTAGAAGGGATGGGACTCCCCCAGCCCATGACTCAGGATCTCCTTTAATATCAACAGCATCAGGTGCCCAGGCACACAGGTGAGTGTTGCCAGCTCCCAAGTGCATCTGTATTGAGCCCGAACAAATTATTTTTGGGCCCTGCACGGTCACGGGACACACCATGCACCGCCTCCTTGAGGTACTCTGGGATTAGTACAAGGCTACTGCCCCGCATCCGCGGTTTGCGCAGTCACTTTGTCAGTTTTGTCAGCAGAAGGGTGACCGTAGAATTTGAAAGCCATCCAAGAGCCGATTCCTTTGCATTCCTTGTCTGATTCTCCCCACCCCAGTCTGTAAGGTTTGGACTCTGTCCAAAACCCATAATTCAAGTCCAACAGCCAGCGCTTCCATTTGAACATATTTCACCCTGATTTAATGCATGATGCCAGCCGAATGCAGGTAGGTTGCCAAGAACAATTTCCTCCAATCAAAGGAAAAGCATGGTTTACCCCTGTGACTAAGATGCATAAGAACACATCTGGACTGGAGAGAGTCTAAGGCAGGGGCTAGAGAGCTCTGTAGCTGGACAGGTCCCACAGCTGGTCTTCCCCAAGCAGAACCAGTATCGCTCTGTGTCCTTATCCAGCTCCTCTTGCAATGACAGAGGGAGTGTGAATGGGTGGAGGGGTCAGAAGGCATCCAGGCCTTAGACCCTGGTCGAGGCTTTTTAGGGGGATCTGGCTGTACATTGGAATTGATGGGAGCCTGTGGCTACATTTGCTATTTAGCTTTGACACTCATTGTGATTACTAATGTCCCCGTCAGCCTAGGCAATGGAGAAGTGGAGGGTAGAGACTGGCGGCTCTGCACATGCTCAAATGCCCTGCAGGGCAGGGAGGCTGACACCAGGGCTGATGTACCTACTGGACAGAACTCTGAGGACCGTTCCATCCATCACCACTCCCTTGCTCTGCAAAGAGCCACTCAGGCATGTGAGAAGCTCTGGGATCCCAGCTCACGCACATTGCTCTGCCCGATACATTCAGCGGGAAAGCTGCTGAGTCACATCCAACCAAGATGGCAGAACAAGTAAGGTTCAATCTTATGTTGCTTCTCTTTGGATGCTGTTTCCAATCCAATGCTTTTCCTCATCTTTTCTGTCACCATTCAGTTATTTTCAGGCATAGCTGGGGATGTTCAAAGAGGGTGGGATTTTTTGTTATGTGAGACATAGTTCCGGCAGCCAACAATTGACATTTAGTAAACAATTAGCCAAGTATGTGAAATCCACTCCTCATAACTTTGCCCGCCTCATTCTGTTTTGCGTCACTTGCTTTCCCTTGTCTTTCCAGCCACTTCAACACACCTTGCACTTCTCACTGTCTCCGGAACTTGTCAGGACAGAAACCAGAGGTGAGTTGCTTTCTGCATTGTTCTCTGGACTGCTGCTTGGGTGGCAAATTATGAGCTGTTGGGACCCCAGTCCAGGGTCTAGGGAAGTGGCCCAACTTGCAGAATACCAAAGATCTAGTCGCAGTTCTGCCAGCAGTGGGGTCTATGACTTTGGGTAGGTTGTTTCCCCGGCCAAGCTCCAGAGGGCAGCTTTGGGGTTCCTTTGGCCGGGACTGCACTGGGTCTCTGCAGGGGTCTTGTCTCTCCTCCTGGAGGAGGGGGGCCAGGGCCTGGTCTGCGTGCGCAGCCAGGTCCGAACCTTCCGCCTCCAGGCCCTGCAGAGACTCCTCTTTAGTGCAGGTAGTCCGGCATGGAGCATTTTGGGGCCCGCCTTCCTCCGCCGCCTCCGAGGGCTCCGATACGACCGGCAGCTCTTTTTCATCCAGCCGAGGGGCCTTCCGCAAGACCTCTCAGAACTGCCGGAATTCTACCAGGACCTCCTCCAGACCTGGAAGCTGTTTCTGGCGACCAGGTCCGTTGTGGCCTCCGAGGGAGCAGACCTCCTGGCGGAGCCCCTGCTCCACAATCCAGCCTTGCGCGTGCAGGTGGCGGAGTCTCCCTCGGTGCGCCGGAGGCTGATCCTGGCAGAAACCACCATGGTCGGGGACCTCCTGGACTACGACAGGGGGGACTGGGTGGATCCCCGAGCGCTCGCTCAACGCATGGGACTCTCCACCCCCCGAACCTCCCTGCGCCTACTCCAGGAGGTGAAGGCGGCTTTGTCGCAGCCCGCTCGCGATCTCCTACAGAGAGCCCTGCGAGAGGGAACACCCTGCCCCTCCCCTCCTGCAAAGCCTCCGTCCCTCTTTATTGGGCCCCTGTCCCGCGGGCCCCCCCGGCCTCCCCACCCTTGGACCCCCAGCCGGCTGCAAAATCTGCAGCCGGTCTGTTTCCGGACCGCGCCCAGGGAACAGCTGTACACGCTCGTGCTCCACGCTTTGCATTTCCCCACCCTCGTGTCCCGCCCCGATACAAAGTGGCGGGACTACCTCAGACCTATAGAGGGTGGGGAACCCCGATGGGCCAGCGTTTATTCGACCTTAATTCCGCGGCCCGTCGGGGACATCAGTTGGCGGCTCCTTCACGGGGCCGTGAGCACGGGCGTGTACTTGGCGCGGTTCACCCCCATCCCAGACACCTGCCCCTTTTGCGGCGTGAGGGAAAACCTGGCGCACGCCTACCTCGAATGCGCCAGGTTGCAGCCCCTATTCCGGCTCCTCCAGAACCTCTTATTGAGGTTCTGGCTGCACTTCTCCCCTCACCTTTTTATTTACGCACACCCAATCTGTGGCCCCACAAAGTCGCGAGACCTCCTCGTCAGCCTCCTCCTGGCCTTAGCGAAAGCTGCCATCTACAATAGCAGGAGGAGGAGGTTAGACGAGGGGGTTCTCTGCGACTGTGGGGCCTATTTCCGCTCCTCCCTCGTGTCACGAATCCGGGCAGAGTTCCTCTGGGCGGTGTCCACTGGCTCCATCGACAGCTTTGAGGAGCAGTGGGCGCTGTCCAGGGTTCTCTGCTCGGTGTCCCCATCCGGCTCCCTTATTTTGAACCTGTGACCTGCACTCCTTGACCCTGTTGTCATTATTTGTCCCAAGCAATCAGTTGGACATGGGTTCAGTGTCCCTCCCATAAGGTTGGGGAGGGGCTTTTAGAAGGTGGCCGGGCTTCGCCCGCCCACCTTCCCATGATTTCAAATAGGCCCTCCTGCTCTGGATTAATCCTGGAGTGAGCTCTTCAGGGTTGAGATTTTGGCAGTGCAGAAGGAATCCGAGACTCATTGCAGGTGTGGTGTTCTGCAAATGAATTGCTAAAAAGGGATGGGTGAAAAGTTCAGTAAAAGGGTGAAGACACAGAGGTGAGTGGTAGGGAAGGAAACCCTGAGATCTTTAGAAGATCTTGTGTAACTCACTGGTGAGTGTGAATCACGGCTACTGCATCTGTTCTCCTCTGCTCCTGCTGTTAGCTCTGGAAGTTCCTGGTGTGTCAGCCAAAGGGGAGGCAGTAACAGATGAAGTGACGAATGCTCTTACTGCATTTAGCACCAGGATCCTGGCAAAACTGCAGTTCAGAATTACCTGCTGCCTCCCAAAATCCTTACTGCCAACTGCAAATGCTTTTCTCCATTTTCTGTCCTGAGGCTCCAGTTATATTTATACAGTAGCACTTTCAGCTTGTGCGGGAGGTACTGTAAACTGTTGGAAAATAACTTAATAGCTCCACCTCCACCTCTGCAAAAGGTGGAAGTTACGTCTACTCTGATGCTTAGTTCAGGAGAGTTCAGAACCTCCTGCCCCCCACAGTGAGAGATGCAAGTTATATTGAAGGAAACTGTAGTGTAGATGAGGTCTGAGCAGTTAGAAAGGAGTGGCCATTCCTGTTTTCGCTGGGCTACCCATTCTGCTCTAGGTAATTCCGAGCCACAAGGGCAGTGTCATACCTAAATTAGGTTATTCCAGGAGAAGCAGTCTGCACAGCCTTAGGCATGAGTGTGCAAGTGATTCTGGTTCAGACTGCCTCATTTCAAGCTTCAGATCTGTGGGGAACTTTCTAACATGCTTTGCCAGCTCCTGCAACTGTTCTGTAGCCTGCCTACCTCCCGCCACGTTCAGTTATTGCTAGTCACTAATCACTCCGTAATTGGTGTTCCCTGCAGCCCCAGGCCAGCCATGCCACTCAGCGAACACATGAAAAGCCCACCCTGCCGGCACCTCCCCATCTTTATTCTCTCGCAATTCATAACAGCCTTCTGCTTGTTTGCCTACATTCGGCTCTCCAAAGACCCAGGCCAAGAGGTCCAGGCTGGCCAACCATCCACCCTGACCACCCAGCCTGTAAACAACCCCACAACTCCACAGCCTGGTTCGGAGCTGACCATCCTGCTGTGGACCTGGCCCTTTGGGCAACATGCTGCTCTGAGAAAATGCTCCAAGCTCTTGGGCATCCAGGACTGTCACATCACGGCCAACCGCAGCTGGTACCTCAAGGCTGATGCTGTGATTGTACATCACAGGGACGTGTGCTCCCGCCCAAAGACATTGCCCCAGGGCCCACGGCCCCCTTCCCAGCGCTGGATCTGGTTCAACTTGGAGTCTCCCACCCACAGCCCTAACCTGGGCTTCATGGATAACCTCTTCAACCTGACCATGTCTTACCGAAGGGACTCTGTTATCTTCACTCCCTACGGGTGGCTGGAGGTCCTCAGCCAGCCCCAGAACTTCAGCATCCCTGCCAAGTCCAAGCTGGTGGCCTGGGTGGTGAGTAACTGGAACCCAGCCTCCCACCGGGTGCAGTACTATGAGGAGCTGAAGAAGTACATCCACGTGGATATATATGGCAGCAATCACATGCCTCTGCCCCGGGACAAGCAGTTATCCACCCTGTCCCAGTACAAGTTCTACCTGGCCTTTGAGAACTCGCTTCATGAGGACTACATCACCGAGAAGCTCTGGTACAATGCCCTGGGCTCAGGGGCTGTGCCCGTTGTCTGTGGCCCCCCGCGAGAACACTATGAGCGCTTTCTGCCCCCCGATGCCTTTATTCACATCAGTGACTTTCCCAGTGCTCAGGGGCTGGCCCAGTACCTTCAGGAGCTGGACAAGGACTCAGTGCGCTACCAGCGCTACTTCCAGTGGCGAACGTGGCTCAAACCATCAGAGAGAACTTACTTGGCCATTCACCTCTGCAAAGCCTGCCAGGCCTTGCAAATGACACAGACCTACCAGACCGGGCCTGCTCTGTCCAAGTGGTTCCGCTAGGGGTGACATGCTCAGTTGCTGTGTTCAGGGCAAGTCATATACTGCTGGCTTGGTTGCAACTAGCCATGATTGACATTTTTCTTTGTTCAGCGATGTGCTTGCATTCATTACAAGCTGGGTAGACTTTACCTGAGGGATTGGCTGTTGTCTGCCCAGCCCCTCCCTGGTACTCCATTGACTAGTTTAACAAAACTGGAATTGTGAAATGTGGAATAAGGAAACGAGACCAAATAAAAAGGCAGCGTCTGGGAATTAGATCAGGGATCCAGTTTCGGGGAGCTGTGGTTATGGCCAGTCTAGCCACTTAGGGTATGTCTAGACTACATGCCTCTGCTGACAGAGGCATGTAAATTAGACATACTAACGTAGTCAATGAAGTGGGGATTTAAATATCCCCTGCTTCATTAAAATAAAAATGGACGCCACATTGTGCCGGCTCAGCTGATTGTCGGCACAACGCGGCAGTCAAGATGTGGATCGGTCGACAGGGAAAGCCATTGTCAACCGATCCCTTATGCCTCATGAAACGAGGTTTACAGGATTGGTCAAAAACGGCTTTTCCTGTTGACCAATCCACATCTTGACTGCCACGTTGTGCCGACAATCATCTGAGCCGGTACAACGCGGCGGCCATTTTTACTTTAATGAAGTGGGGGATATTTAAATCCCAACTTCATTGACTATGTCGGTATATCTAATTTACATGCCTCTGTTGGCAGAGGCATGTAGTCTAGAAATACCCCTAGGTTTGAAAGAGGAAAGAGCTACTTCAGCTTGGGAGACATCCAATACAAAGATATTATGACTACTCAAGAGGAGGCAATGGGTTGATGTGGGGTAGGAATAAGAACAGAAGGATGAGAGGCACTTGGGGTATTCTAGCTTCCATATGTCAAGCTGAGCATTTTATGGGCCTAGTTGAATCTTTAAGGGGCCTAACTAATGAATAACGATTCTCCATCTATGGCTATTCCACTGGTTCTATATTTGGACCTTCCTGACAATAGTTTGGGGCCCTTTGAAGTTTTTTGAAGGGGCAAATGTGACGGGTGCTGTCACAGAAGACTCCTTGGGGGTGCCTCCCAGAGTACTGACAAAGCCACTGACATTCACCTCCTTCCTCTCTGGAGCTTCCCACCACCCTGTCTTGCTGAGCCAGCTCTCCTGGTCCCCCCCCCACCGAAGGTACAGAGCTGAGATTAGTGCTCTTCCCCCCCAAAGAGCAATGCAAACACTGACCCTCTTCAGGTCTGAGGAGAATGCAGTTTTGGGCACAGCTTCCAGGGAGCCCTCTCCACAAATGGGATTAGAACCCCAAATAAATCATTTAGGCAAGCCCCGTTTAATAATGAAAGGAGGATGTACCTGCTGATTGCTCCCCCAGATAGCAGTTGTTTACACTGGGCTTGATAGTCAATAAAAGTGAGTTTATTAAGTACAGACAGTAGAATTTAAGCGGTTGCAAGTGAAAACAGGCAGAGCAAATTGAATTCCAAGTTTAAAATAACAAGAAATGCATAGCTAGTTCTAACATACACTCAAGCTTATTACAAAATCACGCTAAACAAGTTCTTATTTTAGCTAAAGCTCCAAACCAGGGAAGATTTTTTTCCCTGGGTCTCTGGTTCATTCTCTTGGCAATGACACAGCAGCCAAAGACAAAGGCCCTGTAAACTTGGCATCTTAAATAGTCTTCTTGGGTACGTCTACACTACAGCGCTAGTTCGAACTAACTTAGTTCGAATTAGTTAATTCGAACTAAGCTAGTTCGAACTAGCGCATCTAGAACTAAAAACTAGTTCGAACTAGCGTTTTGCTAGTTCGAACTAGCGCGTCCACACTGATTGGACGCAGGGGGGCATTTAAGGGCAGCTGAAACCGGTTCTGGCAGGGCATCAGGTCAGCAGTTGCTTTGTGTGGCTGCTGTCTGAGGCTATCTGAGGCTCGTGCTTAAAGGGACCCCCCCTGGACAGCCGGTTCTCAGCTTTTCCTGCTTGCTTGCCAACCTCGCCGAGGGACAGCAAAGCGTCGGTCTCTGTGCCCGTCTGTGTCGGTGCTTCCCTTCGGGGGGGCCGCCGCAGGTGGCAACATGGAGCCACGGCTCGCCCTGCACCTTCTGGTGCACGTTCTGGACTTGCTGCTGCAAGCCTGCCAGCAATGGCTCGAGGCTGCCTGGCACCACCTGGGGAACGTCAGCCCCCTGCCTCTCCACCTGGCCGCCCTGGGGGCCGTGGAGGAGCCGCGGCGGCGCCCCGGCACCGGCGTGCCCCGCCGCATCTGGCGTCTGGACACCAGCAGCGACTGGTGGGACCGCATCGTCCTGGAGCGCTGGGACGACCGACAGTGGACCCAGAACTTTAGGATGAGGAGGGACACCTTCCTGGAGCTCTGCGAGTGGCTCGCCCCTGCCCTGCAAAGAAGGGACACTCGCATGAGGCCCGCCATCCCCCTCCAGAAGCGGGTGGCCATCGCCCTCTGGAAGCTCTCCACGCCGGACAGCTACCGATCCGTCGGGAACCAGTTCGGCGTGGGGAGATCCACTGTCGGAGCAGTGCTCATGCAGGTACGGCGCTCGTCGGCCACCGAGCCGGGGGGCAGGGGGGCTGCGAGGAGGGGATGGGCCGCCCCAGGGACAAAGGGGGGGGCGGGAGGAGGCGAAAGCGCCCCGCACCGGAGGGGTCGGGCTGTCCCGGCCGTACTACACGCCGCCAGGGGGGTTGCTTCCGGGAGTGGGGCGCGGGGCACTGCCAGGGCACGCACGCTCCCAGCCACCCGGGCGCCCCACTGATTGACGCTTTGCTGTGTCTCTCTCCGCAGGTGGTCAAGGCCATCAACCGGGTGCTGCTCCGCAGGGTGGTCCGCCTCGCCGACCCGGATGCCGTCATCCGGGGATTCGGCGCCCTCGGCTTCCCCAACTGCGGGGGGGCCATCGACGGGACGCACATCCCCATCCGTGCCCCGGAACACCAGGCGTCCCGGTACGTGAACCGCAAGGGGTACTTCTCCGTCATCCTGCAGGCCGTATGTGACCACCGGGGACAGTTGACGGACATAAATGTGGGCTGGTCCGGCAAAGCACACGACGCCCGGGTGTACCGGAACTCCTCCGTGTGCCAGCGGCTGCAGGACGGGACCTTCTTCCCCGACCGCCACATCAGGGTCGGGGACGTGGACATGCCCGTCTGCCTGGTGGGGGATGCCGCCTACCCACTGCAGCCCTGGCTCATGAAGCCCTACACGGGACACCTCAATCCCTCCCGCCAGGCCTTCAATAACAGGCTGAGCAGGGCCCGCATCGTGGTGGAGGGGGCCTTCGGGCGACTGAAAGCCCGCTTTCGATGCCTCCTCACCCGTCTGGACCTGGCCGAGCACAACATCCCTCCCGTGGTGGCGGCATGTTGTGTGCTCCACAATTTGTGTGAGCGGAAGGGGGAGGCTTTCTTGCCAGCCTGGATGGCTGAGGCTGACCGCATGGCTGGACACTACGGTCAGCCCCGCACCGCCGCCGTCCGGGAAGCCCAGCGGGGGGCCATCCGGATCCGGGAAGCCCTGCGGGAGAGCTTCCAGGTGGAGGAGGAGGAGGACTGACCTCTCCCTGCATGCCCCACCGGGGCCTTCTTCCACCCTACCCCCCCCCTTCCCCTTTCCCCTCCCTAGCTACTGTACAATAAAGACACCTGTTTTTCAAACAAAAACGTCTGTTTATTTCAGAGAACTGGGGTGGGGGAGGGAGGAATGAAGGTGGGAGAAGGGAGGGGGAAACCTGGGACGAGGGAGCTGGGAGGGGAGGGGAGGGAAGGGAGGAAGGGAAAGGAAAGCTCAGGGGTGGGAGTCTGGGTGCCTCTCCCGTCTCGCCACACTGCGGGTCCGGGGGCGTCGGTGGGGAATGGTTGTGGAGGGGGGGGCAGAGAGGACAGGGGGTGTGGAGGAAGCAGGAGCGGAAGCAGGAGGAGCAGGAGGAGCAGGAGGAGCAAGAGGGGGAGCAGGGGGAGCAAGAGGGGGAGCAAGAGGGGGAGCAGGGGGAGCAAGAGGGGGAGCAGGAGGAGCAAGAGGGGGAGCAAGAGGGGGAGCAGGGGGAGCAAGAGGGGGAGCAAGAGGGGGAGCAGGGGGAGGAGGAAATGGAAAGCGGTCTAGCAGGCTCTGGAGGTGGCCTCGCAGGGCACGGCCCTGCTCCTCCAGGGCCTCCAGACTCCTCTGGCGCAGCCTGAGGTCCTCCTGGACCCAGTGGTCCTGGAGACGGAGCTGTCGGTCCAGGAACCGGAGATGCCGCCTCTGGTAGTCCTCCTGGTTCCTGGCTGTCCTGCTTGCCCGGGCGCGGGCGGCTGCTGCAGGCGGTGTGGTGCGCCCTGCAGTCCCCGGTGCTGCAGCTGTGGTGCAAGAAGACCAGCGGTCAATTACCCCAGGGGCCCAGGTGTGTGAAACCCAGCTCCCCTCTGCAAGGCCAGGGCCCCTGCAGGATCCCCAGCTGCTGCTCCGTGGTGGGCAAGGCCCAGGCGCACGGTCCCGGGGCTCCCTCTCGCCCCAGCCCCCCGTACACATAAGGGGAACACGAGGGTACTCACAGGTGGACGCCTCCCCGGCCTCTGATGATGCAGGCGAGCGGCTCTGTGGGGTGCCTCGGGGGTCCCGGGTCCTGGGAAGGCTGGCAGCAGGCTCCTGGCTCTCAGAGCCCTCTTCCTCCTCCTCGGTGTCCAGGAGCGGTCCCTCTGCCCCGGGGTCAATCACGTCCCGGGGGGCAGGGACGGCATGAGGCCCCAGGATGCGGTCCAGGGCATGGAAGTGGGGGCAGGCCTCCGGGTCAGCCCCTGTCAGGCAGGCCCGGGAGTAGGACTGCCGCAAGTCTTTAATCTTGCAGCGCACCTGCTCCCGGCTGCGCTGGTGGCCCCTGGCGGCCAGGCTGGCAGCCATGCGTCCATAGACGGCCGCGTTCCGGTGGCTAGTGCGGAGATCGTGGACATTTGAGGCTTCCCCCCAAACCTCGATGAGGTCCACGATCTCCGCACTTGACCAGGCGGGCGCCCGCCTTTTGCGCCCCCGGGCAGGCTCCCGGGAGCCGCCAGGCTGGTCGTGGGGAGCAGTGGAGGGCTGGGAGCCCTCGGATGGCTGGCTCATCCTGTGGCAGGTGCAGGCTGTGCAGGCACGGGTGCTGGCAGCCTTGCAACTGGCACAAAGTGAGTAGCCAGCCCGTGGCCCTTTAAGGGCTCCGGGGCCGGGAGGGGGGCAATAGAGTTTCCCTGGTGTTGGCCAGAGTGGCCACCAGGGAAACCTGGGAAGCCTTAGCCTCCCACTAGTTCGAACTAAAGGGCTACACAGCCCTTAGTTCGAACTAGCTAGTTCGAACTAGGCGTTAGTCCTCGTAAAATGAGGTTTACCTAGTTCGAACTAAGCGCTCCGCTAGTTCGATTCAAATTCGAACTAGCGGAGCGCTAGTGTAGCGCATAGGAAAGTTAGTTCGAACTAACGTCCGTTAGTTCGAACTAACTTTCTAGTGTAGACATACCCCTTTTTAGAAGGGAATTCTTGGTCTCCAAATTCTACTCTTCCACGGAAAATTACCTAGTCAGACCCCTACCAACTGGGTTGGACACGTGACTTCCTAAGCCCAACTACTGCTTAGACTCAAATCACAGAAGAGGCTGTTTACTTGTGATCTCCCAGACATTGAGAGAAACACTCTTGATGGCTTTCATTTGCACATTTAAAACCCTAAACCATTCCATACTCCATATTTCTAACTTTCTATACAAGAATGACACACACGCCAAAGTAAGATACACACATCCTGCAGGTTGTGATTAAGATTGGTAGGTTACATTGCCATGCTAGTGGAGTTCAGGCTGAATGTAACAGAACAATGATAAAGTGGAAAAAAAATAGCCATTTGGACCTGTAGGATCTTAGCCCTGGTGAATGAAGTCCAAAGTCACTGTTCTTATCTTGAAAGCATTCTAGTGCTGGTACATATGTTGTTGAAAACAGTTGAAAACTCTTGTTTTGTACTAACATGTTCTGATATGTTGTGGCAAGTCACTTAAGGGACACTGATTAGACTAAAGGTTTTAATGTATAATCTTACTTTGTTAGGTATGTCTACACTATAGCATTAATTCAAGTTATTTTAACTCGAATTAGTTAATCTGAATTAAGCTAATTCGGATTAACGCGTCTACACACGAAATGCAGTTCGAATTAGCATTTTGCTAATTCGAACTACTGCGTCCATACAGAGTGGACACTGAATCGGATTGAAGGCCGGCAGGAACCAAGTCAGGCAGGGCATCAGGTCAGGAGTATCTGTGTGTGGCTGTTGCCTGAGGCTATCTGAGGTTTGTTCTTAAAGGGACATCCCGCCCCCTCCCCTCCCAGCTAGCCAGTTCGCAGGTGTCCTTGCTTGCTTGCCTGTCTCGCTGCGGGACAGCAAAGCATTTCTGTCTTGGAGTGCCCTGAGTGCCCACACGCGGAACATCACAGCACTCAGCCATCAGCCCGGCTGCACTTGCCCCAGGCTGCCATCCGGGGGATCAATCGCGGGGCTGTCAGGATCCAGGAGACCCTGCAGGAGAGCTTCCACCCCGAGGAGCCCGCAGAGCCACCCCAGTCCTCCCCATCGGGGGCTCGTACCCCATTCCTCCCTCACCTCCTTCCACTTACCCCTCCCTAACCCCCCTTCCTGATGTACAAAATAAAGGACACGTGTGTTCAAAAATAGAAACTCTCTTTATTTAACAAAACTGGGGATGAGCGGGGGGGATTAACCTCTGGGGAGACTGGGAAAAGGAGGAGGGAGAGGGGAAGAGAGAGTGGGAGAGGGGAGGGGGAAACCTGGGAGGAGGGAGCTGGAAGGGGGAAGCCAGGGGAAGAAGGAGGAGGGGAAGTATAAAACTATGGTATACCCACATCTTCAGTACCGCGTACAGATGTGATCTCCTCACCTCAGAAAAGATATTTTGGCCTTGGAAAGGGTTCCGAAAAGGGCAACTAAAATGATCAGGGATTTGGAACAGGTCCCATATGAGGAGAGGCTAAAGTGACTGGGACTTCTCAGCTTAGAAAAGAGGAGACTGAGGGGGGATATGATAGAGGTCTATAAAAGCATGAGTGGTGTAGAGAGGGTGCATAAAGAAAAGTTCTTCATTAGTTCCCATAATAGAAGGACTAGAGGACACCAAATGAAATGAATAGGTAGCAGGCTTCAAACTAATAATAGAAAGTTGTTCTTCACAAAGCAAATAGTTAACCTGTGGACCTCAGCCAGCCCCAGAACTTCAGCATCCCTGCCAAGTCCAACCTGGTGGCCTGGGCGGTGAGTAACTGGAACCCAGCATCCCGCCGGGTGCAGTACTATGAGGAGCTGAAGAAGTACATCCACGTGGATATATATGGCAGCAATCACATGCCTCTGCCCCGGGACAAGCAGTTATCCACCCTGTCCCAGTACAAGTTCTACCTGGCATTTGAGAATGCAGTTCATGAGGACTACATCACCGAGAAGCTCTGGTACAATGCCCTGGGCTCAGGGGCTGTGCCCATTGTCAGCGGCCCCCCGCGAGAAAACTATGAGTGCTTTCTGCCCCCTGATGCCTTTATTCACATCAATGACTTTCCCAGTGCTCAGGGGCTGGCCCAGTACCTTCAGGAGCTGGACAAGGACCCGGTGCGCTACCAGCGCTACTTCCAGTGGCGAACGTGGCTCAAACCATCAGAGGAACATTCTTGGGCCTTGCACTTCTGCAAAGCCTGCCGGGTTTTGCAAATGACAGAGACCTACCAGACCTGGCCTGCTCTGTCCAAGTGGTTCCGCTAGGGGTGACATGCACAGTTTGCTGTGCCCAGGGCAGATCGTTTCCTGCTGGTTCGGTTGCAGTTAACTAAGACTGCTATTTTGTTTTGTCCAGAGAGGTGCCTGCATTTGTTACAAGCTGGATAAACTTTGCATAAGGGATTGGCTGTTCTGCGTCACTCGGCTGCAGGGGTGGATATAGAGCAGGGTGAGCGGGGTGGCCGCCCCGGGCCCCACTCTTCAAGAAGCCCCGCGCATGCGCCATGGCACCACCGTGCATGTGCATAGCGTCACTGCGTATGCGCCGTGGCAAAGGGGGGCCCCATGAAATTGGGCTCACCTGGGCCCTGCAAAATGGCCATCTGCCCCTGCTCAGCTGACTAGCCCTAGAAATCTTCAATAGTGAAATTTCATGCAAAATGAGAAAGATAAAACAGAACTTAAGGGAGTGAGGGGAGGGGCCCACTTTGGGGGAGCTCTGTTTACAGCCAGTGTAGGATGTTTGTAAGAGCTCGATCATACTGTGAAGCAGACAGGAATAATCTGCTTCAGTCTGGGAGACTGACAGGGTTGCCAAATTTCTACTCCCAGAAGACTGAATACCTTCTGAATACCTCCGCACCTGTGAAGCCTCAGCCCAGAGACCTGTGCAATGCCAGATGAGTCTTCTAGTACTTAATAATATCACTGCTGTTCATTCATAACCCAGCAAGTCCCTTTGGTTGATCCCTCCAGGAGCTGAGCTGATTTCAGGGCATGTCTACACTATGAGATCAGGTCGAATCTAACATGGTAGATTTCTGGGCATTTGTGGGGGGTTAATGGGGTGCGATCACCCCCTACCGGGCGGGTAGAGAAGCTCAGAAAACCCCTTCGTCCTACTCGCCCCCTTCCCCCGGCTCCCCGGCTGGAGTTCTTGGTCGTACGACCCGGATGGTGGGTGCGATCACCCCCTCCCTGCAGGGCCAGGGGGGGCGTCAGCAAACCCGGTGCCAATTGTGAGAGACCAGGCTGTGTCTGGGCACAATTGAGGGTGTCCACTCAGGGCGAATTGCTCAACTTCGGGGCTCCTTACAGTCCCCAGACTGGTGACCTCTCCAAACAGGCCACACACCAGTCCCACAGAGCGCTCCAGCAGCCTGCCTGAAGCCTCACAAGCAAAATCCCTCCAACACCCCAGCAATATCCGTGCCCCAGATGGCCCCGGGCCTCATATACAGGTGGGGGGTCCTAGCACCCAATCCCACCTACCCCGAACAAGTTCTGTCCAGTTCCAAGAAACCAGCCACAGATCCCTGGTCAATTTACCCTTTGGACCTTACCCACAAATCACGCTGGGCCAATCCTTTAGCATCTAACATCTTAAAGGCTTATTATTACAATAAAGAAAAGCATGAGAGTAGGGTTGTTAAAGAATAGTACGTAACATGCATCGAATCTTCCAGTTCTCAATGCAGGCTCTAGCAGAGATGTTACAGCTGCTGGTTTAAAAGTTCTTGTTGTGCATCCTAGGATCAGGATGGGTCCACAGGTCTTTCAGGCTCTTCGATCCCTGCATTGCTGCCTCTGGGATGAAGTGCTGAGCTGAAGACCAAAATGGAGTCCCCCACATGGCCTCTTTATACATCCTTCCTGGCCTCTTCTTGGCTGCAGCCAGTCACCTGGCCATCAGCCTCTCTCTGCTGGCAGCTCTTAGGTCTCCGCCCTAATGCTTTAGGTGTGTCCTTGGCCCATCGAGTGCCATTGTCCCACAGGGCCTCACTAATTAGCATGTCCATAGGCCAGGCTCTGCCCAATGCTCACCCACATTCAGAGAAATATTCAGCTTTCACACAGATTACAGCTTCCTACCTAAGCACACAGACATTATACACTCACATAAATAGCGTACACAAGATCAGCAGACAATAAGCTCCCATTCAACACCCCACATGGCCCCCTTTTATACCATTTTTGGGGCCAGCACCCCCACCTATGGGTGCAGCAGTGATCTGGCTGCTTCCCTCAAATTCGGTCACGTGACACCGATATCCCGCCTTAGCGGAAAAGGAGGGGACACATGCCCCAAGTCTTGCCCCTCGGAGGGGCGATACCTTGGTTGGCCCTGCCATCTGGCCGCCGCTGTTCGCACGTCAGAGGGCGGTCAGGTTTGAAAAGGGGTCGGGTGCTAACAGGGGGTGAGGGAGGGGGACCCGGGCCCGCCCTCTCTCCGGGTCCCAGCCCGGGGCCCTAAGTACAGGGGCTCGCTGTCGCCCCTGCATGGCAGATGGGGGATGTTTCCTCCCGTAACTCGTCTGCCCAAGGACGCCAGAAGGCTCCTGCCCAGGGCTGCTTCCTCCCTTCCCCTAGCCCCTTGAGCATCCCCGCCGTCTCGCCCAGCCTACCGCGGTTCCGAGGTCCGGGTTCGGGGTTGTTCCGTCCAAGCCCTGTGGGGCTGTCTGTTTCCGCGGGTCCAGTCCTGGCTGAGTCGCTCCTTTCGTGGGTGTCGGGTCCTGTCCCGGTCGTCCTCTGACCCGGGACTAACCGACCGGCGGCTGCGGGGGCTGTCCCGCGATCCCCCCGGACGGGGGTGGGCCACCTGCTGGTCTCAGGCAT
Source organism: Pelodiscus sinensis (assembly GCF_049634645.1). Classification (NCBI taxonomy): domain Eukaryota; kingdom Metazoa; phylum Chordata; order Testudines; family Trionychidae; genus Pelodiscus; species Pelodiscus sinensis. Next base: position 21,805,476 of record NC_134729.1, on the reverse strand, counting down.
GCACCCGGTCCATCCTGGGCCCTGGGTCACCTCTCCCTTCTGGAGAGGAGGCCCCCCTCCTCTCTGCCGGCGGACCTTTTTAAAATGGCCTGCCGCGCCAGACGTAGTCCGGGAGCCCCCCCTTCCGGCGGCGTGGCGGCTTCCTCAGCAGCGGCATGGCTGTCAATCCCAGCAACGGCCCCTCCCAGAGCCTTCCCAGGGGAGGGGCCAGTAGCTCCCTGCCGGCGCAGGCGCGGAGGCCGGCGCTGGCCCCGCAGCCATTCCCCTATGACCCCGCTGCGCAGGGGGGTTCGGCCTACGACTCCACTCTCCTCCCGGCGGTTCGGGCCGGTCGGCGTGTGGGCCGCTGATGGCCCGTCACAGCACCCGATTTAGAGAAGGCCAAGGTCCGTGTCCTTGCTATGGGCAAGAATCATATGTTGTCCAAAGAAGCACGTCCAGATTACGGAGACTGCTGTTGACTCAGAGAGCAAGGCACCATGGGTAGCTATGCTTCCGGTGTCCGCGGAGTCCAAAACTCCGCAGCAGGTGGTTAGAGGGGTTCATGTCGGCTGCATCCCATAAGACACTTCTTGAATCCCTCCCATGCAAGGTAAAGGGGACACAGTGTGCATCCCTCCCATGCAGACTCCAGAGCACTGTGACCATATAGACCAGTGAACTGGAAAGCTTTGTCATGCTCACGAGTGTCGTGGTGTGGCTCATGGTGCTGTACTTCGAAAGCCTACGCGGGGGTGGCCAACCCATTACAGGCAAAGAGCCAAAATAGTAGTGCATATAGCACAAAGAGCTGGGGAGGAAAAGTTCTCGAGGAAAAAAAAAAAGGACTGCCTCTTTAAGAAATGCGATTAAAGGCTTTTTGGCCACATCAGTCTCCCTCCGGCCTCTGCCATCTTGGAGACGTCATTTTGAATGATCATGCAAGGTGTGCAGGGGTGGCTTCATGAACCGCACTTTTTTGGGGGGAACATGCTCTTTTTTATCATGTCTCAAAACAGAGATGGTCTATGAACATTTTTTGATTGGCCTGGACTGAAACAAGTTGAGAGCCAGTGACCTAAGCCAATGCCCTAGACCCTGCACCCGGCTGCCTAATGTTAGAGACAGTGACAAAGAAAGCAACTCATGTCTGCCTTCTATCCTGCCAAATTCCCAGGACAAGTACTCTGGCAAGATGAATTGAAGTGGCTGGAGCACAAGGAATAGCAGGTGACACAAAACAGAACGAGGAAGGCAAAGTTACAGGAGTGGATTTCACCTATCTCTTGGGCAATTATGTACTAAATGTTGATTTTCTGCAACTTAAATATTGTTCTAAACAATAAAATGTCTCTCCCTATTTAAACATCCCCACCCTAAACTGAGGTGCAATAACACGGAAGAGGGAAGGCGTTGGACTGGAAACACGTCCAAAGAGGGGCAATATCAGACTGAACCCTACAAGGTCTGCCATCTCGGATGCCTGTGACCCAGCAGCTTTCCCGCCGAATGGGATGGGCAGAGCACTGTGCGTGAGCTGGGATCCCAGATCTTCTTGGGTGCCCGAGCGGCTCTTTTCAGAGCAAAGGAGTGGAGGTGGACAGAACGGTCCTCAGAGACCTGCCCGGCAAGTACATCAGCCATGCAGGTGCAGCTGTGCTAGTGCCAGGATATGAGAGAGACACGGTGGGTCAATATAAGATTGCATTTGGTTTGTACCCACAGTAGCAGATTATGAGCCTTTTATCACACTTTTGCACAAAAGGGCCAGTGTAGACAGCTGAGATTTGTTTTCCACAAAAAAGCCCCAATCGCGAAAATGGCGAAAATTGGGGATTTTTTGTGCAAAAGCGCGTCTAAATTGGCACGGAGGCTTTTCTGCAAAAAGTGCTTTTGCGGAAAAGCGTCCGTGCCAATCTAGATGTGCTTTTCCGAAAATGCTTTTAACGGAAAACTTTTCCATTAAAAGCATTTCTGGAAAATCATGCCAGTCTAGACGTAGCCTAAGGGTATGTCTACACTACAGCACTAATTTTAACTAACTTAATTCGAATTAGTTAATTCGAACTAAGCTAATTCGAACTAGTGCACCTAGACCTAAAAACTAATTCAAATTAGCGTTTTGCTAATTCAAACTAGCATGTCCACATTGAGTGGACCCTGAACCAAAGTTAAGGCTGGCCGGAAGCAGTGTTAGCAGGGCATCAGGTTAGGACTTAGAGCATGGAGCTGCTGCCTCAGGCTAGCCGAGGGCTGTGCTTAAAGGGACCCGAGCCCTACCCCGGACAGATAGTTCTCAGGGTTTCTGGCTTGCTTGTCTACCTCGATGAGGGACAGCAAAGCAGTCCTGTCTTGGAGTGCCCTGAGTGCCCGCACTCAGCACATCACAGCACACAGCCATCAGCCCAGCTGCACTAGCCACAGGCTGCCATCCGGGAGGGGGTGTCAATTGGGGGGCTGTCAGGATCCAGGAGGCCCTGCAGGAAAGCTTCCACCCTGAGGAGCAAACAGAGCTACCCCAGTCCTCCCCATCAGGCGCTTGGCCCCATTCCTCCCTCACCTCCTTCCATTTACCCCTCCCTAGCCCCCCTTCCTGATGTAAAAAATAAAGGACACATGTGTTCACAAATAGAAACTCTCTTTATTGAACAAAACTGGGGGGGGGGGAGATTAACCTCTGGAGAGACTGGGAAAAGGAGGTGGGAGAGGGGAAGAGAGAGGGTGGGAGAGGGGAGGGCGAAACCTGGGAGGAGGGAGCTGGAAGGGGAAAAAGGAGGAAAAAGGAGGAGGGGAAGTTTAAAACTATGATATGCCATACCTTCAGTACAGTGTACAGACGTGGTCTCCTCACCTCAAAAAAGACGTTTTGGCCTTGGAAAGGGTTTAGAAAAGGGCAACTAAAATGATTAGGGGTTTAGAACAGATCCCATAGGAAGAGAGGCTAAAGAGACTGGGACTTTTCAGCTTAGAAAAGAGAAGACTGAGGGGGGATATGATAGAGATATATAAAATCATGAGTGGTGTGGAGAGGGTGCATAAAGAAAAGTTCTTCATTAGTTCCCATAATAGAAGGACTAGAGGACACCAAATGAAATGAATGGGTAGCAAGCTTCAAACTAATAAAAGAAAGTTCTTCACAAAGCAAATTGTCAACCTGTGGAACTCCTTGCCACAGGAGGCTGTGAACTATAACAGAGTTTAAAGAGAAGTGAGATAAAATCATGGAGGTTGGGTCCATGGAGTGGTATTAGCCAGGGGGTAGGAATGGTGTCCCTTGCCTCTGTTTGTGGAAGGCTGGAGATGGATGGCACGAGACAAATGGTTTGGTCATTGTCTTCAGTCCATCCCCTCTGGGGTAGCTGGTGTTGGCCATTGTTGGCAGACAGGCTACTGGGCTAGATGGACTTTTTTCTGACCCAGTACGGCCGTTCTTATGTTCTAAGCTCAGGGCTCAGGGTCGGGGGTCTCACTGGACCAACTTGATTTCCATGCAAACCTGCTCCTGGGTTCTTATGTGGCCTTTGGTGACCAGGCTGGCAGCTATCCTGCCCTAGACGGCCACTTTGCTGTGCCTAGTGTGGAGATCGTGGACATTGGAGGCCTCCCCCCGGACCTGGATGAAGTCCACTATCTCCGCACTAAACCAGGTGGGCGCCTGCCTCTTGCAGCCCCGGGCAGGCTCCTGGGAGCCATCAGCCTGATCCTGGGAAGAAGCGGAGGGCTGGGTGGCAGCGGGTGGCTGGCTCATGCCGTGCCAGGTGCAGGGTCTGCTGGCTGGGTGCTGGCAGGCTTGCACCTGGCACGGGCACCGTAGCCAGACCATGGCCCTTTAAGGGCTCCGGGGCTGGGAGGGGGACAATAGAGTTTCCCTGGCTTGGCCCAGAGTGGCCACCAGGGCAAGCTGGGGAGGGCTAGCCTCCCACTAGTTTGAATTAAGTGACTACACAGCCCTTAATTCGAACTACTTAATTTGAACTAGGCGTTAGTCCTCGTAGAATGAGGTTTACCTAGTTTGAATTAAGCGCTCCGCTAGTTCGAATTAAGTTCAAACTAGTGGTTTGCATGTGTAGCGCCTATGAAAGTTAATTTGAACTAACGGCTGTTAGTTCGAACTAACTTTGTAGTGTAGACATACCCTAAGTTAGGTGGAGAGGTAGATACATTGGATGGTAGGGATAGGGTCCAGCGAAACATAGACAAATTGGAGGATTAAGTCAAAAGGAATCTGACGAGGTTCAACAAGAACAAGTGGAGAGTCCTGCACTTGGGACAGAAGAACCCCAAGCACTGTTACAGGCTGGGGACTGATTTTCTGCAGATCAGCTGGTTAGTCAAGGACTTGGGGATTATTGTGGATGAGAAGCTGGATATGAGTCAACAGGGCGCCTTGTAGCCAAGAAGGCTAACAGCATATTAGGGTGCATTAGGAGAAGCATTGCCAGCAGATCTAGAGATGTCATTACTTCCCCTTTATTTGATGATGGTGAGGTCACATCTGGAGTATAGTGTCCAATTCTGGGCCCTCAATTACCATAAGGATGTGGACTCATTCGAGAAGGTCCAACAGAGGGCAACAAAAATGATTGAGGGCTGGAACACATGACTTACAAGGAGAGGCTGAAGGATTTGGACTTATTTAGTCTTCTCTGTGGTGACAGATGACAGAATGAGGAGCAATGGTCACAATTTACAGTGGGAGAAGTCTAGATTGGATATTAGGAAAAACTACTTTACTAGGAGGCTAGTGAAGCGCTGGGCTGGGTTCCCTAGGGAGTTGGTGGAATCTCCATCCCTAGAGGTTTTTAAGTCCTAATTTGACAAAGCCCTGGCTGGGATGATTTAATTGGGGTTGGTCCTGCTTTAGAGAAGGGGGATAGAATCAACCTCCTGAGGTCTCTTCCAACCTTGTAATTCTATGAATAACAATCGAACCAGCAGGAAATGATCTGCCCTGGACACAGCAAACTGAGTATGTAACCCCTAGCGGAACCACTTGGACAGAGCAGGCCAGGTCTGGTAGGTCTGAGTCTGGTAGGTCTGCAAGGCCTGGCAGGCTTTGCAGAAGTGAAAGGCCCAGGAAGTCCTCTCTGATGGTTTGAGCCACGTTCGCCACTGGAAGTAGCGCTGGTAGCGCACTAGGTCCTTGTCCAGCTCCTGAAGGTACTGAGCCAGCCCCTGAGCACTGGGAAAGTCATTGATGTGAATAAAGGCATCAGGGGGCAGAAAGCGCTCATAGTTTTCTCGCAGGGGGCCACAGACAACGGGCACAGCCCCTGAGCCCAGGGCATTGCTCCAGAGCTTCTCGGTGATGTAGTCCTCATGAAGCGAGTTCTCAAAGGCCAGGTAGAACTTGTACTGGGACAGGGTGGATAACTGCTTGTCCCGGGGCAGAGGCATGTGATTGCTGCCATATATATCCACGTGGATGTACTTCTTCAGCTCCTCACAGTACTGCACCCGGCGGGAGGCTGGGTTCCAGTTACTCACCGCCCAGGCCACCAGCTTGGACTTGGCAGGGATGCTGAAGTTCTGGGGCTGGCTGAGGACCTCCAGCCACCCGTAGGGGGTGAAGATATCAGAGTCCCTTCGGTAAGACATGGTCAGGTTGAAGAGGTTATCCATGAAGCCCAGGTTAGGGCTGTGGGTGGGAGACTCCAAGCTGAACCAGATCCAGCGCTGGGAAGGGGGCCGTGGGCCCTGGGGCAATGTCTTTGGGCTGGAGCAAACATCCCTGTGATGTACGATCACAGCATCAGCCTTGAGGTACCAGCTGCGGTTGACCGTGATGTGACAGTCCTGGATGCCCAAGAGCTCGGAGCATTTTCTCAGGGCAGTATGTTGCCCAAAGGGCCAGGTCCACAGCAGGATGGTCAGCTCCGAACCAGACTGTGGATTTGTGGGGTTGTTTGCAGGCTGGATGGTGAAGGTTGAGGGTTGGCTAACCCGGGGCTCTCTGCCTGGGTCTTTGGAGAGCTGAATGTAGGCAAACAAGCAGAAGGCCGTTACGAATTGCGAGAGAGTAAAGATGAAGAGGTGCTGGCAGGCAGGGCTTTTCATGTGCTCCCTGAGCGGCATGGCTGGCCTGGGACTGCAGAAAACACCAATAACAGAGTGATTAGTGATACCTGAACATAGTAGGGTTGGAAGGAGACACAGAACAGTGGCAGGAGCTGGCAAAGCACACTTGAAAATGTACCCCACCGATCTGAAGCCTCACATAAAGCAGAATCACTTGCAGACTCACACTCACGGGTGTAGAAGTTCTTTGTTGCCTCCAATATCTGCTTCTGATGAAATAACTTCTGTGACATACTATACCTGGGGGAGCAACCAGTGACTGCCATATTCCTCATCCTGTAGATAATTGTGATATTGCAAATAAAGCAAGCCATCTGACATATCAGGGGAAAGGTTATGATTTGTTGAAAGTCATTTCTCTATCTAAATATGTACAGCATCCAGACATAAGAATTGTGTTTTTTAGTTTTCACTAAAATATGCTGAGGACTTAGGAAGTGCCTAGCAGGAAGCAGGCAAGCAATAGCTCATGTTAGTTCTGCTGTGCTCAACACAGAAACCCCCAGTCAATTGGAACTTATCTGTGATGGTTCCCCCTAGCCCGATGCTTTATGGAAATTGGCACATAACTATAAATAGGCATAGCTTGGAGGTGCTTTGGAGAAAGTACCTCACGTAACCCAGCAAATTTAATGTTACAGTCTGCTGGATCTATATAGCCTATTTTGGTGAGCATATCATTCTTGTATGTGAAGTTAGAAAGAGCAAGTGTGAGTCTGCTTGTAGTTTTAAATGTGCCAGTGAGAGCCATTGCCAGTGCCCTAGAAGCCTAATGAATTGCTCATCAGCTTAAGTATCAGAGGGGTAGCCGTGTTAGTCTGAATCTGCAAAAGCGGCGAGGAGTCCTGTGGCACCTTATAGACTAACTGAAGTGTAGGAGCATAAGCTTTCGTGGGCAAAGACCCACTTCGTCAGATGCATGATTCGTCATCAGCTTAAGGATATGTAAACAGCTTTCTTTGTCCTATAAGTCCAAAGGTGCTGGAATCTACCATTTTTTTTTCCACAGAAGGGGGATGTAAATAAAAGATTCCTGCTCTGGCGTGGAGAGTCTGTTTAAGGAATGGGCCCTTTGTCTTCACGTGGCGTGGTGCAACTTAAAAGGATACAAAGAGGGCTGGAGACCCAAGTCAAAGAGTTTGTCACTGACTTGAAGGCTAGCCTATGCCTGAAATAAGAACAGCTCTTTAAGTTAAGAATCTTCTTGCAATAAGTTTCTTAGTCATTTAGTACTAGAACTCTTAGGACTATTTTCTTTGCATTTTAATTTAGTAACTTTCTTTGATCTGTCTGTTTTCACATACAATCATTTAAATCCTATTGTTTGCACTTCATAACAACACTTTTGTTTACTATTAGGCCCAGTATAAATAATTGGTATCTGGGGGGAACAATTGTTGTGAGTATCTCTTTCACTGATAAGGGGGGGTTACCTGATGAGCTTTCACTTAGTGAATCTTTAATTTGAGGGGATTTGGTTCCATTTGGGGTTGGTTTCCTGAGTTCAAGATCCTAGATGTGTGTCCACCCAGAGCTGAAGTGGTTCAATGTCTGCATTGCTCTGCAAGGGGACAGTTACCCCAATTCTGTGCCTTGTCTGGGGGAGACCAGAGGAGCTGGTTCAGCAGGACAGGCTGGTGGGGAAGCCCAGGAGGGCATAAGGACATGATCAGCACACTGGAGAACAATTCCATAGGGACTTCTGTGACTGCACACCATCACACTATCATATTGTTTTGTGAGGTTTTCCTCTGCAGACCCAGATATGGAGCATGTTGAAGTTGTCCAAATCATTGTCAGGGAATGCTTGTGGCAGAGGAATAGAGGGGCCCAGATCTCTCTGTTTAAGCAATGTGGTCCCAGAGGCAGAGTCATAGGATGGTTCGGGGCATCAGCCCCAAACCCTCGCTTTTGGAGGCCCCAAGGTGGCTGTTTGACCCATCCTATGAAGGAGTTACAGGGCAGTCTGGGGGCTTACCTAGGAGTAGGGGCCTGGCACGGAGTGGCAGCAAGGGTTGCTCCCCTCTTTCCGCACTCATGGAAATGGAGGGATCCAGAGCTGCCTGGCAGCCTGCTCCTCTCGGTCTCAGACTCCTTTCCCAGCCTTCTTAGTGGTTTGTGAGAAGGCCAAAGCCCCAGCTAGCAGAAAAGGGGGGTGTCGCTCCTCAGGCTGGTGAGAAACAGAGAGCAGGTATGGGAAAAGCACTGAGAAAAGGTGCTTCTGATCAAAGAATAGACACATCCTTAGCCGAGAGAGCACAGATCACATCCCTCAAAAGATATGGCAGGTCTCAGTGCTGGGAGAGGGAAACACAGGGTAACCCCCAAAAAGGAGCTTCTTTTTTTTTTATATATATATATATATATATATATATATATATATATATATATATGTACGGGGTTGGGAGACAGCTGCCCAAAGGGACAGCAAATATGCAGAATCCTCCTTATCTTAACCATTTTGCGGGATTTTGGTACCTCAGTGTCTGGCAAGTAATCCGCCTGAAAGAGTGCGACCCAGCAAGGTTGAGGAGGAGCTTTGTCACATTAGATAGAACCCAGGCCTGCATCTAGACTGGCAAGTTTTTCCGGCTGCGGAAAATCATGCCAGTCTAGATGTAGCCCAGATGTCTGCACCCCCCACTGTAAAGCACTAGACTCCTCCCCTCCCAGAGCTGAGAGAGAACCCAGAAGTCCTGAGGGGTTTCTCTGTCGGCATGACTATGAGGTCTGTTCTGTCCCATCTACTCTTCCTGCATTCTGGGTTCACTTCCCTATTAGCCCTAAACCCTGCTGCAAAGGATGTCCTCTGAGAGAGACAAAATGCTCTGTTCTATCTCAGGCCCAGAACAACTGGGTGGGAAAAGAGGAAATTCGCCTCCTCCCCCTGCAAAAAAATTCAGCGGGTCCCAAACTATTGTCAGGGAGGCCCAAAGATGTGAAAATATCCAATGTTAAGCAGTGGAAGAGCCGCAGATGGAGAGGCTTTGCTCTTTAGTTACATTATAGATCACAGGAAAATACTGACATGCCTGCCTAATTTTTACTCTTAGAATCCACGTGTATGTCTAGACTACAGGGTTTTGTCGACAAAACTATACCTGTGTCTACACTACCGCTGAATTCTGTCGACATAACGTTGACAGAAATCGGCAGTTTTGTTGACAGCGGTAAACCTCATTCTACGAGGAATAACGCCTTCTGTCGACAGAACTCTGTCGACAAAAGGCGTTATTACATCTACACTGTCCTTTGCATCTAAACTCTTATGTTGACAAAGCAGCTTGCTTTGTGAACAGAACTGGATGTAGTCTAGATGCTCTTTGTCAACAGTATCTGTCGACAAAGCCTGTGTCAACAAGAGCCTGTAGTCTAGATATACCCAAGTGTTTCCAAGAATCTAACTAGACCCTGGATTTTAATAGTAAAATCCAGTATACAAACATCCACTTACTACTGCCCCACCATATCGGGTTCCTAGAACTGACCCTGATCTATGTATCTAGCTATTATTCACCTGAGCCTTAACGGATCAACCAGGCAAATAAACTGCTCAGTTTAGCTGGGGAAGCCAGAATACTCTCATCCTTCTATTTGCTACCCTGTTATCTCACCCTCTAGGTAATCCACAAAGGTTCTTATTCCTATCCCACATGAGCCCATTGCTTCCTCTTGAGTAGTCACCATACCTTAGGGTATGTCTACACTGCCACCCTAGTTTGAACTAGGGTGGCTAATGTAGGCATTCAAACTTGCAAATGAAGCCCGGGATTTAAATATCCTGGGCTTCATTTGCATGTTCCCGGGCACTGCCATTTTTAAATGCCCCGTAGTTCGAACTACCTGCCCGCGGCTACACTCGGCACAGACTAGGTAGTTCAAATTCAAGCTCCTAATTCAAACTACTGTTATTCCTCCTGTGCCACTGCCCTACGTCCTGAACCAGGCTGTCTAACATTAGAGAGCTTGCTACCTAAGCAGCAGTCCCAAAAGCAACGAAGAAAGAGACTCACCTCTGGCTTCTGTCCTGAGACATTCCCGGGACAAGAGCTCTGGTGAGGTGCGTTGAAGCGGCTGGTAGCATGAAGGAAAGCAGGTGACGTAAAACAGAATAAGGAAGGCAAATTTCTAGAGAGTGGATTTCACCTACCTCTTGGCTAATTGATTGTTAATTGTCAGTTGTCTGCAGCCAGAACAACATCCCCAAAAGTTAAAAGTCCTGCCCTCACTGAGCATCCCCACCTCAAATCCTTCCTAACAATTGTACCAAAGATTGATTTGTCTGAGGAGAGCTGATATAGAAGAGCGAGGAAGAGGGAAGGAGTTGGACTGGAAACAGCATCCGAAGAGGGGCAGCTTTCCCATTGAATGGGAAGGGCAGAGCAGTGTGCATGAGCTGGGATCCCAGATCTTCTTGAGTGTGTGAGCGGCTCTTTGCAGAGCAAGGGAGTAGGGATGGACAGAACAGTCCTCAGCGTTCTGCCCAGTAGGTATATCAGCTCCAGTGTCAGCCCCTATGCCCTGCAGGGCACAGAGCTACCAGTCTCCACCCTCCACTTCTGCACAAGCCCCCTTTGCCATGAAGCTATTGCCTAGGCCGGGGTGGAGGGTGAGGGGGCAGCATCCAATCCATCAATATGGTGGATCTGGACCACGGCCACCCTGTTACTTCCCAGGCCAATCGAGACCTGGAGATGGGGGTGGAGGTGCTTGAAGTCTCCTCCCCCTGTCAGGCATGCATGAAACCAGAGGGAACTGTTTTAAAACAGGCAGTAGCTCTCTTTAGCCACGGCGTGCCCCTGGCAGGGTGGGGGCAGGCGGTGAGAGACTTTGCGCGCTCCCCCACCCCTAGGCCTGATTAGTCTGGGGGCAGGGAGAGCACACAAGGTCTCCTCCCACTGCAGCACCTAGAGGGAACTGCCAGCTGTTTTAAAACAGCTTGGGATTCTCTCTAGGACCGGGAGGTGGGTGGGAGAGTCAAAGACTTCACCTGCTTCCCCACCGCCAGGGCAATATGCATAACTTTCAGGGTCTGTGCGTAGGGGAGCATGAGAAGTCTCTTGGTCCCAACCCTTCTAAGTCCAAACTCCTTCCAGGGTGGCCTGGGCCACGTCAGAAATTTTTGAAGTGGCCCCCTTTTAAAAATTATTGCCCACCCCTAGGCTGATGGGGACATTAGTAATCACAAGTATCAAAGCTAAAGGACAGATTTAGCTACAGGGTCCCCTCAATTCCAACGTGCAGACAAATCCCCTCTGAAAAAACCTCAGGTTTTCAAATTTTTTCTGTCTGACTCCTTCGTGCCCCTCCCCCTCATCTCCATGTCTATCACAGCTCTCGCGAGCTGAGCTGGACAGGGAGACAGGACGATACTGGTTCTACTTGGGGAAGACCAGCTGTGAGACCCATCCCACTACAAAACACTGTGGGCCGTGCCTTGCACTCCCCCAAACTAGGTGTGGTGGTTTTGTGTATCTTAGTCACTAGGGTGCCCCATGCTTTTCCTTTCTTGTGACTGGAGTAATTCGTTCTTGCAATGTACCTGGCTGGCTGCAAACAGCCGGCATGAAAAGTTTATTCATGTATTAAATGAAGAAGATATGGGTTTCAATGAAAAGCTGACTGTTTGATTTATGATTTCTAGATACACTCTGCAACTTACCTCTGATTACTAACCTCTGTCCCCAAAGTGTATGTCTACACTATGGCATAAGGTCGAATTAAGATATGTAAACTTCAGCTACGTTAATTGCGTAGCTGACGCTAAAGTAGCTTCACTCAACTTTTGGCGCTGACCGTACTGCAGGAAGTTGAAAGGAGCACGCTCTCCCTTCGACTTCCCTTACTCCTCATGAAAGCAGGACTACTAGTATGAACCGTAGTGCCCCTATATCTGCTAATTCAAATCCTGGAAGATTGACAGAGGCAGCTTTGATCTTCTCTATAGTGTAGACCTACCCCAGGTGTGGGATATTAAGAAATCTGCCCTTGAAGGGCTTCTAAATTCTTCAAACCCCAATGGGCTAGGCCCATGGGTCAGAACAAGAGCCACTTTTTCCCCCTATCCTTCCCCCTGGTACCTCCTACAGACTGGAGCAGCTTTTAATGTTAGGTGTCTAATATGGCGGAGTATGAAAAGTACCATTGAGTAAAGGAGCGCAATATACTTGGCTCGGGTCACCCAGAGCTCCTGAGGTCATAGAGTCCCATTTCTGATTGGGACAATCTGTGTCAGACCTGGGGCTGATCTACCCTGTGTTCCAGGAACTGGTCTAGGGGAGGTGTGGGTTCCCTGTCCCTCCCCAATGAAATGAAGCAAAAGTTCTGGCAGGCCATTCAGTACTTGTGAGGTGCAATATCACAGGGCAGAAGCAGCCCGTCCTTTAAACCATCATGGCTCCAAGGCGGTTAAGGGACTAAAACTACATTACTGTCTGGGAGGCAGTCACTGGGAGCTGGGTGCAGCAGTCCTGAGAGGTAAGCAATTTTTTCCTGACAAGGAACTTGTGTCTTCTGGTCCCTAGGAAGTTGCCATACTCACAGAACCACCACATAGCTCTCACAAAGGAATGCTACATGGGCTCACAGTTTTATAGGCCTAAGCACTACAGAATGGTCTGACTGGCAGTGCTTCCCATGACCCTGATTGGTTTATTTAAGCCTGAGGGGGGGAGATTTTCTGTATGACTAAGTGGATCCTTAATGTATCAAAGAAAACAGGTTGATACTTCAAACAGAAAATGGCATTTTTCATCCCCAAATTTTTTTTTACCAACATTATTCCAACCAGCTCTTGATTTCTAACTCTGCATTTGAACCCCTGAATCCCAGCTGTCCTTTCACTAGGACAGAAAGTACCCAGTAGGTTTCACTTTTGTAAAGCTTTGTTCCTGATTCTTTTGCCTGCACTTTGGGGTTCATTCTCATTGACATTAAAGCTGTTCCAACAGTGTGAAATGACCTGAAATTATTACTGGGGTAACACCTAGGAGTCTTAGTCATAGGCCAGGAACCTGTAGTACTAGGTCAGTACAAACAGTCCCAAAAGAGGAAGTGGGTCTGGCCCACGAAAGCTCATCATCTAATAAACCATCTTGTTAGTCTTTAAAGTGCTACATAGTCCTGTATTTTGCTTCAGCTACACCAGACTAACACAGCTACATTTCTATTACTAGTCTACAAGCAGGATCCAATTATTGAGAGGTAAGGGAGTATTTTGAGGCCCCTGGCCTCCAGCTTGCCTTGTTCTGGTCCCTGAGGCTTGGGCTTCCCCCTAGTATTGGGGAGCGCTGGCCAGAATTCCAGACCCCCACTATGGAGGGAGGAGCCATGAGTGGGGGAGATTTAAATCCCCGCTTCATTAGCAATTGCGATACGTCTAATTTGCATCCCTTTTATGAAAAAGGGATGCAGTCTAGACATAGCCAGTGAGTATTGTCTACCCTGCAGGATCCTTCAGTGTATCTTGCATATGCATAACTCAAAGATGCTTTTCACAAAATATATCATGTAGCATATCAGTTCTAAAGTTATGATCTTTTGAATCTGTGTATCTTATTTTTGAGCATGTATCATTCTTGTATGTTACGTGAGAGATAAGTTAGGAAAGTGAGGCTGTCTATAACTCTAAATGCGCTACTGAAATCCATTACTGATACTCCAGTTCTTAATGATTCAGTTCTCAGACCAATGGTCTATGCATAATTTTGTTTGTACTGTAAGCCCAAACTGGGGTTGGTCCCAGAAAGACATGGGTCCATGCCACGTGGTACTGGAATCCATCTTGAACCTGGTATTTTCCCATAGGAACAGTGAGTGCCAAACAAAGGGTTCCCACCCTGGGGGAAAGACTAGTTAAGCAATGGGAAAGGATCAGTCCTTTGTCTTTAGCTGGCCTTTGAAATTGCCTGGCCCACCCTAAGAGGATACAAAACGCTTTGAAGAAGCTGAAGACAGATTTATTTGGGGTTTTGGTCCCTTTTGGGGATTGGAAAGGTGGACATCTGTGGCATGATCAGCACACCAGGATTGAGTTCCTTCAGCTAATGCAGGCTCTGGCCCTGGAGAAACTGGTGGTGACTGTCCAGTTTCTCCTGGAGTGGGGAGGGGCATGGGTGGGACTCAAATCTACAATCCCAGCCTCAGGATGTACCCTAAGGGTACATTCAACCTGTCACAGAATTATTAACCTCTTTCCTGACAATTTACAGTGTCTCCCCTCCATCCCCGCTTACTCCGGTGACACAGCTCAATGTGCTGTTGTGTAAATCTAGCTGGAACCTCAGGGCAAAAAATGGAAATAACCATCTCCGGATGGTAGGAGGAAGTGAAAGAGGCAGCCGGTATTTCCAGATTGCAGATTTGCCTGCATCTTCCTATTAAATACACACCAGTTTCGATGTGACTGCCACCCCTTTGGCTGACACATCAGGAACTAAGGAGTACACAACAGGAGCTATAGAGCAAAGTTGTTGTTGCTGAGAGAGACACTCACCAGTGGGTTACACAGCTTCTTCCAAAGACCTCGGGTTTTCCTTCCTCACTGCCCACCTCACCCTTTTATCTTTCTTCCTCACCCTTTTATGCCACTCTTACCAACAGGGATTTCTCTACACCCCCCTCATGGGGGTGTATACCCCCCCTGAATTTCCCCAACAATCCCCCCATTTTGTGAACTATGGTGCCATACAGCCCACCTTCAGCGTCATGGTCTCACCGCTCATCGACCCTGACGCCCTCCCCTGTAAATTTGAACACCCCCCCCCATTTCAATTCCCGGGGAGGCTACTAAAAATAACCCACTCCTTTTCAGAAATATATTTGCGTAAGAGTACATCACCGATGAGTCCAGAATTCTTCTAGCACTGCCAAAGATTCATCCTTAAGAAGGTCACTACACAACTAAACCAGGGTGGGAGGGGAACCAATTTGCCCAAAGTCATAGATCCCAATAGTGGCAGAACTGGGACTAGAATCCTGCCGCCTGCACCACTGCCCTAGGTCCTGAACCAGGCTGTCTAATATTAGAGAGCTTGCTACCCAAGCAGCAGTCCAGAAATCAATGAGGAAAGCGACTCACCTCTGGCTTCTCTCCTGAGAAATTCCGGGGACAAGAGCTCTGGTGAGGTGAGTTGAAGTGGCTAGTAGCATGACGGAAAGCAGGTGTTGCAAAACAGAATAAGAAAGAGAAATTTACGGGGAGTGGATTTCGCCTACCTATTGGCTAATTAATTACGAATTGTCAGTTGTCTGCCGCCAGAACAACTAGCCCAAAAACTTAAAAGTCCCACGCTCAGTGAACATCCCCACCTCAAACGCCTCATAACAATTGTACCAAAGATTGACTTGTCTGAGGAGATCTGACATGTAAGAGCAAGGAAGAGGGAAGGCATTGGATTAGAAACAGCAGGTTCTCAGCTTTTCTGCTTGCTTGCCTACCTCGCTGAGGGACAGCAAAGCATTTTTCTCTCCGCCTACCTGTGTCGGTGCTTCCCATTGGAGATGCCGCCGCAGTTGGCACCATGGAGCCAGAGCTCGCCCTGGGCATGCTGCTCCAGTTTTTGGACTTGCTGCTGCAAGCCTGCCAGCAATGGGTGGAGGCTGTCTGGCACCATCTGGTGCACGTCAGTCCCCTGCCTCTCCCCCTGGCCTCCCTGGGGGCCATGGAGGAGCCGCAGCAGTGCCCAGATGCCTTACTGCATCTGGCGTCGGGACACCAGCAGCAACTGGTGGGACTGCATCGTCCTGGATTTCTGGGGAGACCAATAGTGGACCCAGAACTTCAGGATGAAGAAGGACACTTTCCTGGAGCTCTGCGAGTGGCTTACCCCTGCTCTGTGGCAATGGGACACTTGCATGAGGCCTGCCATCCCCCTCCAGAAGCGGGTGGCCATCGCCCTATGGAAGCTCTCCACGCCAGACAGCTACCGATCCGTTGGGAACAAGTTTGGCGTGGGGAGATCCACCGTCGGAGCAGTGCTCATGCAGGTACGGCACTCACCGGCCACTAGGCCAGGGGGGAGAGGGCTGCAAGGAGGGGATGGGCCACCCCAGGGAAAACAGGGGAGGAGTAGGTGAAAGTGCCCTGCACGGGAGGGTTCTGTCTGTCCCGGCCGTACTACACGCCGCCAGTGGCGGCCAGGATCACAGCAGGGGTTGCTTCCGGGAGTGGGGTGCGGGGCAGTGCCAGGGAATGAACACTCCCAGCCACCTGGGTGACCCAGTGATTCGCGGTTTGGTGTGTCTCTCTGCAGGTGGTCAAGGCCATCAACCGGGTACTGCTCCACAGGGTGGTCCACCTCGCTGACCCAGACGCGATCATCCAAGGGTTCAGCACCCTCGGCTTCCCCAACTGCGGGGGGGGGCCATCGACAGGACACACATCCCCATCCGTGCCCCGGAACACCAGGCCTCCCAATACATCAACTGCAAGGACTACTTCTCCGTCCTCCTGCAGGCCGTGTCTGACCACTGGGGCCAGTTCACGGACATTAATGTGGGCTGGTCTGGCAAGGTACACGACGCTAGGGTGTTCCACAACTCCTCCTCCACAACTTCTTTCCCGACCACCACATCAGGGTCGGGGACGTGGACATGCCTGTCTGCCTGGTGGGGGATGCGGACTACCCCCTACAGCCCTGGCTGATGAAGCCATACATGGGGCACCTCAACCCCTCCCGGCAGGCCTTCAATGCCAGGCTCACCGGGGCCCACATTGTGGTCGAGGGGGCCTTCGGACTCCTGAAAGCCCGATTTAGATGCCTCCTCACCCGCCTCGACCTCGCCGAGCACAATATCCCTCCCGTGGTGGCAGCATGTTGTGTACTGTACAATTTATGTGAGCGGAAGGGGGAGGCTTTCATGCAGCCCCGCACCGCCGCCGTCTGGGAGGCCCAGCGGTGGGCCGTCCATATCTGGGAAGCCCTGCGGGAGAGCTTCCAGATGCATGCCCCACTGGGGCCTTCTTTCACCCTCCCCTCCTTTCCCTTTCCCCTCCCTAACCCCCCTTCCTAATGTAAAATAAAAACACCTGTTTTGCCAAAAAAACTCTCTCTTTATTGTACATAACTGGGGTGGGGGGAGGGAGGAATGAGAGTGGGAGAGGGGAAGGGGAAACCTGAGAGGAGGGAGCTGGAAGGGGAGGAAGGGAAGGGAAAGCTCAGGGTTGGGGGTCCTGCTGGCTCTCTTGTCTCGCAGCACTGCGGGTGTGGGGGCGTTGGGGGGAGTGGGTGTGGAGGGTGGGGCAGGAGGGGGGCAGAAGAGTTTCCCTGGTTTGGCCCAGAGTGGCTACCAGGGCAACCTGGGAAGGGCTAGCCTCCAACTAGTTCAAATTAAATGGCTACACAGCCATTAATTCGAGTTACTTAATTCGAACTAGGCGTTACTCCTCGTAGAATGAGGTTTACCTAGTTCGAATTTAAGCACTCCACTATTTCGAATTTAATTGTGTAGCCCCTATTAATTGCATGTGTAGTCCCTATGAAAGTTAATTCGAACTAACAGCTGTTAGTTCGAATTAACTTTGTAGTGTAGACATACCCTGACTGACATGCGGTGCAAGGCAGGGAGGGGCCCATGACTCCCAGCCAGCCATGTCTGGCAGTGAGGACCTGAAGTTAAGGTTCGAAAAAGTGAAGGCCATAGCACTTTGACCCTTTCCCATTCATGTCTCCAGTGCCGGTGAATTTGGAGCCCCTTAAAGACTTGGGAGGATGGGGGGAGGAATGTCGCCTTTTGTTCCCTGGTAACACCAGCCCTACCCCAGAGATACCCTATGCCCAGGGAATTCCCAACTGCCTGACCCTGTCCGTAGTCCCCTGGCACTCACAATATTGAAATATCCCCTGCTCCCAAAGCATCCAAGCAGCCCAGCCTGCAAGTTACTCCGTTGAGCATGGCTCTGCTTACTACATAGCGCTTAGGTGAGTGTACAATAAACACAAGAACATTTATTTAACAAGGTGTAGAGCTGAATAAATGCAAGTAGAAATATTGCAAATGGAGGGTTACATTTAAAACCATCACTAAGTATTAGCCATATTCTGTTTGTCCCTAGACTCTGGGTTGTGTCTAGACTGGCAAGTTTTTCCAGAAAATCAGCAGTGCTTTTCCAGAAAAACTATGCTGCTCCTGTTCGGGCAAACGACTTTTTCGGAAAGACTTTTGCCCAAAAGGGCCTGTGTAAATAGCATAGTACTGTTTTCTGCAAAAAGCCCCGATTGCGAAAATGGCGATCGGGGCTTTTTTGCGGAGAACTGCGTCTAGATTGGCCACGGACGCTTTTCTGCAAAAAGTGATTTTGCGGAAAAGCATCCTGCCAATCTAGACGCGCTTTTCCGAAAATGCTTTTAATGCCAGTGTAGACGTAGCCTGTTAGCATAGGGAAATTAAAACCAGAGATTGTGATGTGTGACTCAATACCCTGTGCAGTTCCTTCAAGCATGGTTTATCACTTGTGGTTTCCCCAGTCCCCAAATAACAAGGAGACACATTATAGGATAAACCAAGGAAGTGTGTATGAGGGATTGAGTACAATGTCGGAGAGAAAGCAGAAACCCAACAATTAAAAACATTAAAGAATTTTTGACCCTGTGACTTATTCCAGGGACACGAAGTACTTTCATTCCGCACATGTCTCTCAAAGCTGGCTGGTCAACTCCCTGCAATGCTACCGGTTCCACGAGGTGTACCGGTAGTTCGGACTAGGAACCTAGTCCGAACTACCTAGTTCGAGCCCCGTGTAGCTGCCTGATATCTTCACCCCCTACGGGTGCGTGCATGGGGGGCGTGGAGCCCAAACGGTCGCTTGCGCCACTTGCTCCCACACGGCGGCCTGGCTGAGCGGCGCAGAAATCAGCCAAGCTCCACGGCAGGAGGCGAAGCGGGGGCAGGGCGGTGACGTTCACGGCCAGGGGATGGGGCCTGGAGCCGCTGTCATGCCATATGTCACTGCCCTGCCCCCCTTCGCCTCCCACCGTGGCACTCGGCTGACTTCTGTGCCGCTCAGCCGGGCCGCCGCGGGGGAGCAAGCGGTTCCAGTGGCCGTTTGGGCTCCGCACTCCCCATGCAGGACGGGCTGCCCAGAGGGAACAGCCAGGATTTCGGCATTACAGAGGCTCAGACACTGGGGGTACGTCTACACTACAGCACTAATTCGAACTAACAATTTGAATTAGTTAATTCGAATTAAGCTAATTCGAACTAGTGCATCTAGACCTAAAAACTAGTTCGAATTAGCATTTTGATCATTTGAACTAGCGCGTCCACACTGAGTGGACCCTGAACAGGGCTTAAGGATGGCCGGAAGCAGTGCCGGCAGGGCATCAGATTAGGACTTAGAGCATGGAGCTGCTGCCTCAGGCTAGCCGAGGGCTGTGCTTAAAGGGACCCGACCCCCACCCCGGACATACAGTTCTCACAGGTTCCCCGCTCGCTTGTCTAACTGGATGAGGGACAGCAAAGTAGTCCTGGCTTGGAGTGCCCTGAGTGCCCACACTCAGCACATCACAGCAGTAGGCCATCAGCCCGGCTGCACTTGCCGCAAGCTGCCATCCAGAGGAGGGTTAATCGGGGGGCTGTAGGAGAGCTTCCATCCCGAGGAGCCCCCAGAGCCACCCCAGTCCTCCCCATCGGGGGCTCGTACCCCAGTCTTCCCTCACCGCCTTCCACTTACCCCTCCCTAGCCCCCTTCCTGATGTATAAAATAAAGGACACGTGTGTTCAAAAATAGAATCTCTCTTTATTGAACAAAACTCAGGGAGACTGGGAAAAGGAGGTGGGAAAGGGGAAGAGAGAGGGTGGGAGAGGGGAGGGCAACTAAAATGATCAGGGGTTTGGAACAGGTCCCATATGAAGAGAGGCTAAAGAGACTGGGACTTTTCAGCTTAGACAAGAGGAGACTGAGGGGGGATATGATAGAGGTCTAGAAAAGCATGAGTGGTGTGGAGAGGGTGCATAAAGAACAGTTCTTCATTAGTTCCCATAATAGAAGGACTAGAGGACACCAAATGAAATGAATGGGTAGCAGGCTTCAAACTAATAATAGAAAGTTGTTCTTCACAAAGCAAATAGTTAACCTGTGGAACTCCTTGCTGCAGGAGGCTGTGAAGGCTACAACTAGAACAGAATTTAAAGAGAAGTTAGATAAAGTCATGGAGGTTGGGTCCATGGAGTGCTATTAGCCAGGGGGTAAGAGTGGTGTCCCTGGCCTCTGTTTGTGGAAAGCTGGAGATGGATGGCATGAGACAAATGGCTTGGTCATTGTCTTCGATTCATCCCCTCCAGGGTCCCTACTGTTGGCCGCTGTCGGCAGACAGGCTACTGGGCTAGATGGACCTTTGGTCTGACCCAGTATGGCCGTTCTTATGTTTTTATGTTCTAAGCTCAGGGCTCAGGGTCTGGAGGTCTCACTGGACCACCTTGATTTTCATGCAAACCTGCTCCTGGGTGGCCAGGCTGGCAGCTATCCTGCCCTAAACGGCCACTTTCCTGTGCCTAGTGCGGAGGTCATGGACGTTGGAGGCTTCCCCCCAAACCTGGATGAGGTCCCCCAATCTCCGCACTAGACCAGGTGGGCACCCGCCCCCATTCAGCCCCAGGCAGGCTCCAGGGAGCTGCCAGCCTTGTTCCGGGAAGAGGCAGAGGGCTGGGTGGCAGCGGGTGGATGGCTCATGCCGTGCCAGGTGCAGGGTCTGCTGGCTAGGTGCTGGCAGGCTTGCACCTGGCACGGGCACCGTAGCCAGACCGTGCCCCTTTAAGGGCTCTGGGGCCGGGAGGGGGGCAGAAGAGTTTCCCTGATGGTACCCAGAGTGGCCACCAGGGCAAGCTGGGGAGGGCTAGCCTCCCACTAGTTTGAATTAAGTGGCTACACAGCCCTTAATTCGAACTACTTAATTCGAACTAGGCTTAGTCCTCGTAGAATGAGGTTTACCTAGTTCAAATTAAGCGCTCTGCTAGTTCGAATTAAGTTTGAATTAGGCTTTTGTATGTGTAGCGCCTATCAAAGTTAATTCGAACTAACGGCTGTTAGTTTGAATTAACTTTGTAGTGTAGACATACCCTGGGCTACTATATATATGATGTCAATTATCCGCAACCAAAATATTGTCCTAAACGACAAAATGTTCCCTCCCCCTTTAAACATCCCCACCCACCTGTTCCAAAGATTGATTTGTCTCAGGAGATCTGATCGAGCAAGAGCAAGGAAGAGGGAAGGAGTTGAACTGGAAACAGCATTCAAAGGGGCAATATAAGACTGAAACCTATCAGATCTGCTTGTGACCCAACAGCTTTCCCTTTGAATGGGATGAGCAGAGCAATGTGCGTGAGCTGGGACTCAAGATCTTCTTGAGTGCCCAAGCGGCTCTTTGCAGAGCCAGGGAGTAGGGATGGACGGAACGGCCCTCAGAGTTCTGCCTGGTAGGTACATCAGCTCCAGCGTCGTCTCCCCCACCCCCTTGCATGTCCTGCAGGGCACGGGAGCACGTGCAGAGCCATCAGTCTCCATCCTCCTCTTCTCCACAAGCTCCCTTTGCCATGGGGCCATTGCCTAGGCTGACAGGGACATCAGTGATTACAACGAGCGTCAAAAAGAAAAAACAGGTTTAGCTGCACAGCGCCCATTGATACCAAAATGCAGCCAAAGAAACCTCGCCCAGACTCTGGTGCATCACCAAGGCCCCCAAGCTTTTCACACACACACACACACACACACACACACACACACACACACACACACTGTGTCTACACTGGCATGAATTTCTGGAAATGCTTAAAACAGAATAGTTTTCGTTATAAGTATTTCTGGAAAAGAGCGTCTACATTGGCCACAGATGCTTTTCCGGAAAAGCATCTGTGGCCAATGTAGACACGCTTTTCCGGAAAAGAGCCCCGATCGTCATTTTCGCGATCGGGGCTTTTTTCCGGAAAAGACTACTGGGCTGTCTACACTGGCCCTTTTCCAGAACAGTGTTCTGGAATAAGGACTTATGCCCGAGCGGGAGTATCGTAGCTTTTCTGGAATAGCAGCTGATTTTGTACAGTAAAGAGTCGTTGCTTTTCCGGAAATTCAAGGGCCAGTGTAGACAGCTCGCAGCTTATTCCGGAAAAGCGGCTGATTTTCCGGATTAAGTGGACCAGTGTAGATACAGCCACAGAGTGATAGAGGCTCCGTTAGGGTAGGACCAGCTGTGCTGTGCTGCAGGTACTCCCTGCGAAGAGGAAGGAGGTTTTGGGAACCGGCCGGCCTCGGAAGAAAAGGGAACCTGCAGGAGTAGGGAGCAGTCCAGGGATAGAGCAGCAACGCCTGGAGTGTTGAGTTGAGGGTCCCTGGGCTGGAAGCCGGCAAAGAGGACGGCCTAGCACTATTGAGGAGCTAAACCTGCCCCAGAAGGGGGGACACAGACAGAGACAGGGCTGCTGGCTGAGCCGTGCAGAGGTTGTTGTGGTTCCTGACGCTGCAGGCAGACAAAGCTCTTGTGCAAACTGCATTGGGGCGGCATCAGCCTTACGCTAACCCCCAGAGCACCAGAAGGAAGCAGGGAGTGCTGCGTTCCATGCCCATCTAGGGCCCAAGCATAATTTCTATGGGCCCAGTACAAATTTTTAACACAGGCCCCCTCCCATATACATGGCAATTTGCAGCCTGGGCCAGGCCCCCGGCCATGTGCACCCTTCCCTCTCCCCACCCACGTGGGGATCCCAGATCCCAGTCCTCAGTCTCAACACTCTCTCAGAGCCATATGCAGGGTCGTTGCAGCTGTGTTGGTCCCAGGATATGAGAGTGACCAGGTGGGTCAATACAAGATCTTACCTCGCTCACCTTGTCAACTGGGATAATGGAGGCCAGTTCTACGCTGCACCCCAGCTGGCTGCAAACAGGAGTGAGACGGGAGGAATAAGGAAGATGTTGGAAAGGAAGGGGGGAGGCGCATATCATGCCCTGCCCCCTCAGCTCTGCCCTGTGATGTGTTTGATTTGCACCCACAATAACAGATCACGAGCCCTTTTCCACATGTTTGTTCTGGTTCTGCCCATGGTGGGGACTTCCTGGTTGCCTGTGACGCAGCATCATTCTCGCTCAATGGGAAGGGCAGAGCTCGGGGATTAAGGTGCTGAGTGGGGATTGATGCCTCCTTTAAAGTCCCCAGCTCCGCCTGAGTGAATCCAAAAGCTTTGAGAACCACGTGAGCTTTGGCAAAGGAGCAGAATTTAGCAGTGAGGGGGTGGACTATTCATAGAATCATGGGACTGGAAGGGACCTCAAGAGGTCATCGAGTCCAGCCCCCCCGCCCTCAAGGCAGGACCAAGTTCCGTCTACACCATCCCTGACAGATGTCTATCTAACCTGTTCTTAAATATCTCCAGAGAGGGAGATTCCACCACCTCCCTTGGCAATTTATTCCAATATTTGATCACCCTGACAGTTAGGAATTTTTTCTTAATGTCTAATCTAAACCTCCCCTGCTGCACTTTAAGCCCATTACTCCTTGTCCTGTCCTCAGAAACCAAGAGGAACAAATTTTCTCCTTCCTCCTTGTGACACCCTTTTAGATATTTGAAAACCGCTATCATGTCCCCCCTTAATCTTCTTTTTTCCAAACTAAACAAGCCCAGTTCATGAAGCCTGGCTTCATAGGTCATGTTCTCTAGACCTTTAATCATTCTTGTCGCTCTTCTCTGTACCCTTTCCAATTGCTCCACATCTTTCTTGAAATGTGGTGCCCAGAACTGGACACAGTACTCCAGCTGAGGCCTAACTAGTGCAGAGTAGAGCGGCAGAATGACTTCACGAGTTTTGTTTACAACTCACCTGTTGATACAACCTAGAATCATATTTGCTTTTTTTGCAACAGCATCACACTGTTGACTCATATTCAACTTGTGGTCCACTATGGCCCCTAGATCCCTTTCCGCCATGCTCCATCCTAGACAATCGCTTCCCATCTTGTATGTATGGAACTGATTGTTCCTTCCTAAGTGGAGCACTTTGCATTTCTCTTTATTAAACCTCATCCTGTTTACCTCTGACCATTTCTCTAACTTGCTAAGGTCATTTTGAATTATGTCCCTATCCTCCAAAGAAGTTGCAACCCCACCCAGTTTGGTATCATCTGCAAACTTAATGAGCGTACTCTCTATCCCAATATCTACATCATTGATGAAGATATTGAACAGTTCGGGTCCCAAAACAGACCCTTGCGGAACTCCACTTGTTATCCCTTTCCAGCAGGATTTAGCACCGTTAACAACAACTCTCTGACTACGGTTATCCAGCCAATTATGCACCCACCTTATCGTGGCCCTGGCTCTCAGCGCTAGGTGCTGCACGTAGACGGGCTAACCGCAGTGTCACGAGCCCATCTCAGCGATCGGTTGCAGTGACTGTCAGGGCGTCAGCGGACCCGACTTTTCCTGACATTGTTTACGAGGCACTGAGCATCAGCAATGCCAAGAGCCTTCACTGGGACTCGCAGGGCTCATCGGGGCCCCGATCCTGATTGTCCCCACGCCAGGGATGACGATTCCGTGCAACCGAGGGGAGCCTGGCATGAGCTCCAGCAGGCTCACCATATTCCCAGGGGGCCGGGGAGCAGGGACTGGAGAGTGGGAAATGTTTCTTCTGATGGGAATATGCTGATTCTATGATTTGAAGCTAGATAAAGAAACAAAATTCTGTATCCCTGCTGGGGATGAAACCTGCCGCTGCTTGATTCGCAGACGGCATCATGGGTGGGGGGGTACTATAGGTGGGCCGGCTGTGTGGCTGCCCGTCCCATACCCCTCCTGCCCTGTCTCCTCATTGTTTCCTCTTGTCCCCCTGGCATTTCTCTCTCCTCCACCCTGCTATTCCTGCTCATTACCTGACAGGATCTGGCCTAAGGTTCCGGCTTCTTTGCCAAAGTTCACATTGTTCTCAGAGCCTTTGGATTCGCTCAGGAGGAGCTGGTGACTTAAGGAAACAGACCATAGAGGCCTCAACCCCCACTCAGAGCCATAAAACCCAAGATCTGCCCTTCCCATTCAGAGAGAAAGGTGCCGCGTCACATGCAACCAGCAAGGCCCCACCATGGGCAGAATCAGAACAAACAAGTGATAAAAGGCTCATAATCTACTACTGTGGGTACAAACCAAATGCACCACAGGGCTACTGGAGGGGGAAGGAGCAAGCCTGTGCCATGATATGTGACTCCCCGCTTCCTTTCCAGCATCTTCCTTACTCCTCACGTCTCACTCCTGTTTGCAGCCAGCTGGAGTGCAGTGCAGGACTGTCCTCCATTGTCACAGTTGACAAGTCAAGTGAGGTAAGATCTTGTATTGACCCACCGTGTCTCTTTCATATCCTGGCACTAGCACAGCTGCACCTGCATGGCTGATGTACTTGCCGGGCAGAACTCTGAGGACCGTTCTGTCCACCCCCATTCCCTTGCTCTGAAAAGAGCCACTCGGGCACCCAAGAAGATCTGGGATCCCAGCTCACGCACAGTGCTCTGCCCATCCCATTCAGCGGGAAAGCTGCTGGGTCACAGGCATCCGAGATGGCAGACCTGGTAGGGTTCAGTCTGATATTGCCCCTCTTTGGACGTGTTTCCAGTCCAACGCCTTCACTCTTCCTTGTTATTGCACCTCAGTTTAGGGTGGGGATGTTTAAATAGGGAGAGACATTTTATTGTTTAGAACAATATTTCAGTTGCAGAAAATCAACATTTAGTAAATAATTGGCCAAGAGATAGGTGAAATCCACTCCCTGTAACTTTGCCTTCCTTGTTCTGTTTTATGTCACCTGCTATTCCTTGTGCTCCAGCCAGAGTACTTGATTTGGGAATTTGGCAGGATAGAAGGCAGACGTGAGTCGCTTTGGGTATGTCTACACTATGGCACTAATTTGAACTAACTTAATTCGAATTTGTTAATATGAACTAAGCTAATTCGAACTAGTGCATCTAGACCTAAAAACTAGTTCTAATTAGCATTTTGCTAATTCAAACTAGCATGTCCACATTGAGTGGACCCTGAACCGGGGTTAAGGATGGCCGGAAGCAGTGCCGGCAGGGCATCAGATTAGGACTTAGAGTGTGGAGCTGCTGTCTCAGGCTAGCCGAGGGATGTGCTTAAAGGGACCCAACCCCCACCCTGGACAGACAGTTCTCAGGGTTCCCCGCTTGCAAAGCAGCCCTGGCTTGGAGTGCCCTGAGTGCCCACACTGGGCACATCACAGCACTCGGCCATCAGCCCGGTTGCACTTGCTGCATGCTGCCATCCAGGGGGGGAATCAATCGGGGGGCTGCAGGAGAGCTTCCACCCTGAGGAGCCTGCAGAGCCACCCCAGTCCTCCCCGTTGGGGGCTTGTACCCCATTCCTCCCTCACCCCCTTCCACTTACCCCTCCCTAGCCCCCCCCTTCCTGATGTACAAAATAAAGGACACGTGTGTTCAAAAATAGAAACTCTCTTTATTGAACAAAACTCGGGGAGACTGGGAAAAGGAGGTGGGAGAGGGGAAGAGAGAGGGTGGGAGAGGGGAGGGCAACTAAAATGATCAGGGGTTTGGAACAGGTCCCATATGAAGAGAGGCTAAAGAGACTGGGACTTTTCAGCTTAGACAAGAGGAGACTGAGGGGGGATATGATAGAGGTCTAGAAAAGCATGAGTGGTGTGGAGAGGGTGCATAAAGAACAGTTCTTCATTAGTTCCCATAATAGGAGGACGAGAGGACACCAAAGGAAAGGAATGGGTAGCAGGGTTCAAACTAATAACAGAAAGTTCTTCTTCACAAAGCAAATAGTCAACCTGTGGAACTCCTTGCTGCAGGAGGCTGTGAAGGCTACAACTAGAACAGAGTTTAAAGAGAAGTTAGATAAATTCATCGAGGTTGGGTCCATGGAGTGGTATTAGCCAGGGGGTAGGAGTGGTGTCCCTGGCCTCTGTTTGTGGAAGGCTGGAGATGGATGGCACAAGACAAATGGCTTGGTCATTGTCTTCGATTCATCCCCTCCAGGGTCCGTAGGGTTGGCCGCTGTCGGCAGACAGGCTACTGGGCTAGATGGACCTTTGATCTGACCCAGTACGGCCATTCTTATGTTTTTATGTTCTAAGCTCAGGGCTCAGGGTCGGGGGTCTCACTGGACCACCTTGATTTTCATGCAAGCCTGCTCCTGGGTGGCCAGGCTGGCAGCTCTCCTGCCCTAGACGGCCACTTTCCTGTGCCTAGTGCGGAGGTCGTGGACGTTGGAGGCTTCCCCCCAAACCTGGATGAGGTCCCCCAATCTCCGCACTAGACCAGGCGGGCACCCGCCCCCATTCGGCCCCAGGCAGGCTCCAGGGAGCTGCCAGCCTTGTTCCGGGAAGAGGCAGAGGGCTGGGTGGCAGCGGGTGGATGGCTCATGCCGTGCCAGGTGCAGGGTCTGCTGGCTGGGTGCTGGCAGGCTTGCACCTGGCATAGGCACCGTAGCCAGCCCGTGCCCCTTTAAGGGCTCCGGGGCCGGGAGGGGGGCAGACGAGTTTCCCTAGTGGTGCCCAGAGTGGCCACCAGGGCAAGCTGGGGAGGGCTAGCCTCCCACTAGTTCGAATTAAGTGGCTACACAGCCCTTAATTCGAACTAGTTAATTCGAACTAGGCGTTAGTCCTCGTAGAATGAGGTTTACCTAGTTCGAATTAAGAGTTTTGGACCCCGTGGACACCGGAAGCATAGCTACCCATGGTGCCTTGCTCTCTGAGTCAACGGCAGTCTCTGTAATGTGGACATGCTTCTTTGGACAACATATGATTCTTGCCAATAACAAGGACACGGACCTTGGTGTTCTCTAAATTGGGTGCCCAGAAATCTACCATGTTAGATTCGACCTGATCTCATAGTGTAGACATGCCCTGAAATCAGCTCAGCTCCTGGAAGGATCAACCAAAGGGACTTGCTGGGTTATGAATGAAGAGCAGTGATATTATTAAGTACTAGAAGACTCATCTGGCATTGCACAGGTCTCTGGGCTGAGGCTTCACAGGTGCGGAGGTATTCAGAAGGTATTCAGTCTTCTGGGAGTAGAAATTTGGCAACCCTGTCAGTCTCCCAGGCTGAAGCAGATTATTCGAGCTCTTACAAACATCCTAGACTGGCTGTAAACAGAGCTCCCCCAAAGTTGGCCCCTCGCCTCACTCCCTTAAGTTCTGTTTTATCTTTCTCATTTTGCATGAAATTTCACTATTGAAGATTTCTAGGGCTAGTCAGCTGAGCAGGGGCAGATGGCCATTTTGCAGGGCCCAGGTGAGCCCAATTTCGCGGGGCCCCCCTTTGCCACGGCGCATACGCAGTGACGCTATGCACATACGCGGTGGTGCCATGGGGCATGCGCGGGGCTTCTTGAAGTGTGGGGCCCGGGGCAGCCGCCCCGCTCACCCTGCTCTATATCCACCCCTGCAGCCGAGTGACGCAGAACAGCCAATCCCTTATGCAAAGTTTATCCAGCTTGTAACAAATGCAGGCACCTCTCTGGACAAAACAAAATAGCAGTGTTAGTTAACTGCAACCGAACCAGCAGGAAATGCTCTGCCCTGGGCACAGCAAACTGAGCATGTCACCCCTAGCGGAACCACTTGGACAGAGCAGGCCAGGTCTGGTAGGTCTCTGTCATTTGCAAAACCCGGCAGGCTTTGCAGAAGTGAACGGCCCAAAAAGGACCCTCTGATAGTTGGAGCCACGTTCGCCACTGGAAATAGCGCTCATAGCGCACCGGGTCCTTGTCCAGCTCCTGAAGGTACTGGGCCAGCCCCTGAGCACTGGGAAAGTCATTGATGTGAATAAAGGCATCGGAAGGCAGAAAGCGCTCATAGTTTTCTCGCGGGGGGCCGCAAACAACGGGCACAGCCCATGAGCGAAGGGCATTGCTCCAGAGCTTCTCGGTGATGTAGTCCTCATGAACTGCGTTCTCAAAGGCCAGGTAGAACTTGTACTGGGACAGGGTGGATAACTGCTTGTCCCGGGGCAGAGGCATGTGATTCCTGCCATATATATCCACGTGGATGTACTTCTTCAGCTCCTCATAGTACTGCACCCGGCGGGAAGCTGGGTTCCAGTTACTCACCGCCCAGGCCACCAGCTTGGACTTGGCAGGGATGCTGAAGTTCTGGGGCTGGCTGAGGACCTCCAGCCCCCCGTAGGGGGTGAAGATATCAGAGTCCCTTCGGTAAGACATGGTCAGGTTGAAGAGGTTATCCATGATGCCCAGGTGAGGACTCAGGCTGGGGGACTCCAAGCTGAACCAGATCCAGCGCTGGGAGCGAGGCCTTGGGTCCTGGGGCAGTGCCTTTGGGCTAGAATTCGCATCCCAGTGATGTACGATCACAGCATCAGCCTTGAGGTACCAGCTGCGGTTGGCTGTGATGTGACAATCCGGGATGCCTAAGAGCTCGGAGCATTTTCTCAGCTCAACACGTTGGTGAAAAGGCCAGGTCCACAGCAGGATGGTGAGCTCTGAAGCAGGCTGTGGAGTTGTGGGGTTGTTTGCAGGCTGGGCGATCAGAGCAGAGGGT
Organism: Pelodiscus sinensis; assembly: GCF_049634645.1. Taxonomy (NCBI): domain Eukaryota; kingdom Metazoa; phylum Chordata; order Testudines; family Trionychidae; genus Pelodiscus; species Pelodiscus sinensis. Next base: position 21,775,901 of record NC_134729.1, on the reverse strand, counting down.
TGGCCAGCCTGGGGCCCTGGGCCTGGGTCCTTGGAGATCCGAATGTAGGCAAACAAGCAGAAGGCCATTACAAATTGCGAGAGAATAAAGATGAAGAGATGCCGGCAGGCTGGACTGTTCATGTGCTCGTTGAGTGGCATGGCTGGGCTTGGACTGCAAGAAACAGAAATAACAGCTTAGTGATTAGCGATAACTAAACATGGTGGCTGCATCCAGACTGGCATGATTTTCAACAAAATCTTGCCACCTGTCTACACTGGCCATGAGTATTTGCACAAGAACACTGAATTTGTAATGTACACAATTAGTGATTCTTGCGCAAATACTCTGACCCTCCCGCTCAGGGATAAGCCCTCTTGTGCAAGTATTCTTGCACAAGAGAGCCAGTGTAGACAGCAACGTTAATATCTTGCGTAAGAAAGCTCTATGGCTAAAATGACCATCGGAGCTTTCTTGCGCAAGAGAGCGTCTACACTGGCACGGATGCTTTTGCGCAAAAGCAAACCTTTTGAGCAAAGGCACGTGCCAGTATAGATGCTTTCTTGCGCAAATACTTTTAACAGAAAAACTTTTCCATTGAAAGTATTTTCTCAAAAGCATGCCAGTCTAGACGCAGCCGGTGTGGGTGGAAGGAGATACACAACAGTGTGAGGACCTGGCAAAGCACGGTAGAAAGTGTTGCGCATATATCTGAAGCCTCATATGAGGAATCATGAAGCAGAATCACTTGCAGACTCACATTCAAGTGTGTACGTGTTCTTTCGTACCCCCACCATCTGCCTCTGATGAAATCACCTCTGTGACACACTATACCTGGGGGAGCAACCAGTGACTGCCATATTCCTCATCTGTAGATAATTGTGATATTGCAAATAAAGCAAGCCATCTGATGTATCAGGGAAAGGTTATGATCTGTTGAAAGTCATTTCTCTATCTAAATATGTACAGCATCCATGCATAAGAATTGTGTTTTATAGTTTTCACTATGCTGAAGGGCTTGGGAGGTGCCTAGGATGAAGCAGGCAAGCAATAGCTCATGTTAGTTCTGCTGTGCTCAATGCAGAAACCCCCACAGAATTGGAACTTATCTGTGATGGTTCCCCCCAGCTCCATTCTTTGTAAAAATTGGCATATGGAGGTGCTTTGGACCCATGTTTCTCAATTTTTTTAAATAAAGTATGCCTTTTTTTTCAAAAAATTATAAGTACCCGCACTACCTACAATTTTCAGACACACATTTTTTTTCTATCATTGCAACACATTTGTTTAAACAACATAATTATAGCTGGGCGGGTGCTGAAATATTTGGGTGTAAAAAGTACAAAAATAATAAAACACTAAAACTTAAAACAAAAATTCAGTTTTCTCCAAATTTCAGCGTGTTGACGTACACCCCAGACTTTTCTTGAGTACTCCTAAGAGTACTCATACCACTGGTTGAGAAACATTTCTTTGGACAAAATTCCTTCAATGTTACAATCTGCTGGATCTGTATGGCCCATTTTGGTGCATGTATCATCCTTGTATATAGAGATAGAAATGTAGCCGTGTTAGTCTGGGGTAGTTGAAGCAAAATGCAGGACAATGTAGCACTTTAAAGACTAACAAGATGGTTTATTAGATGATGAGCTTTCGTGGGCCAGACCCACTTCCTCAGATCAAATAGTGGAAGAAAATAGTCACAACCATAGATACCAAAGGATACAATTAAAAAAATGAACAAATATGAAAAGGACAAATCACATTGCAGAACAGAAGAGGGATGCGGGGGGGGGGGGGGGGGGAAGGGGGAGGAAGGAAGGTAAGTGTCTGTGAATTGCTGATATTAAAGGTAGGGAGAGTGGGATGTTTGTGAGTTAGACATCTGAAGAGTGAGTCTGTTTACAATATTAAATGTAAGGACTTGGTGATTAACTTAACAACGTGTAAACAGCCTTCTTTGTCTTGTGAGTCCAAAGGTGATTGGTCTAGTGAGACTTGTGACCATACCACCTGGTGCTGGAATTCATCCTGAAACGGGTATTTTACCATAGAAAGGGGGATGTAAAACGAAGGACTCCTACCTTGGGAGAGAGCCTATTTCAGCAATAGGAAGCTATCAGAGCTTTGTCTTCGGCTGGCCTGGCACACCTCAAAAGGATACAAAGAGTGCTGGGAACCCAAGTGTGACGGGGCGGCCCCGCCCGTGGCGGAGAGCCCCGTCTGGCCGCCCTGTACAGCGGGAGGCCGAGCGCCCCCCGCCGCTGTCCGCGGTGTTCGGCGGCGGCGAGGAACGTGTCGGCCTCAGGCGCGCCGGAGACCAGGCCCCCGTTGCCTCGGCAACGGGCAGACGCCCCGGCTTTAGGGGCGGGGACGGCGCAGGACGCCGGGGCCGCGACCCCGGCGCCAACTTTAAAAATGGACCCACGGCCCCAAGGAAAGGGGGGGGGCTGACCACGAGCGGAGCGGAGCGGAGCGTAGTGTAGTGTAGTGTAGTGCCGCGCCGCGCCGCGCCCCGCCCCGCGGACTAGAGGAGCAACGCAGCGACAGCTGCCCCCCCCCCTTTCACCCGGCATACGGGTGCACCGGACCACGGCGTGTTGGTGAGCACGGGAGCCGGAGGGGAAGGAAGCAGCCCAGGGCAGAGTCAGGGATGACTGGTGGGCTGACGAGTTAAGGGGTCGTACCCCGTCAGCCGGGTTCGGGTCGGCTGGACCAGAACCCTTAGGGCCCTGGGCTGGGGCCCGTGAGAGTGGGCGGGCCCGGGCCCCCCTTCCCCCCCCGCCCGCCTTGTTGGGGTGTGGGAAACCGAAGATAAACACACGGATAAGAGGAACTGGGGAACTCAGGACTCGGGGACAGCAGCGAGCCCTCCGGGCAAACGCCGCAGGGCGGCGTGGGGGGTGTCACACCAAGTCAGAGTAAAAAAGTTTCTCTCTGACTAGAAGGCTATGCCTGAAATAAGAGCAACTCTCTAGGTTAAGAATCTGCTTGCAGTACGTTTCTCAGTGAATTAGAACTAGATACACATTTCCTTTTCATTTTAATTTAGTAACTTTCTTTGATCTGTCCATTTTCACTTGCAACCACTTAAATCATACTGTTTGTACGTAATAAAATACTTGAGTTTACTATTAGGACCAATATACATCATTGGTATCAGGGGGAACAACTATTGTGAGTATCTCTATTTCATTTATAAAGGGGCTTTATCTGTTGAGCGTTCAGTGTGTAATCTTTTACACAGAGAAGGACAGATTTATTTAAGGGGTTTGGTCCCATTTGGGGGTTGGTTTGCTGGGTGCTGGGCCCAAGGTGGCTACCTTAACTTTCCTGTGGAGGGGTGGCAGGGCAGTTTGGGAGCTTACTTCAAGGGAAAGGCCTGGCACAAGGTGGCAGCAAGGATTACCCCAATACCACTGCACTTATGGCAGCAGAGGGATCCAGAGCTGCCCGGCAGCCTACTTCACTCTGTGTCAAACCGTCTCCCAGCCTAATTAGTGGTTCGTGAGAAGGCCAATGCCCCAACTAGCATAAACAGGGGTGTCTTTCCACAGGCTGGTGAGAAACAGAGAGCAGGTATGGGAAAGGTGTTGAGAAAAGAATTGACAATCTTACCCCGGAGAGCACAGATCATATCCCTCAAGGGGGTATGGAAGGACTCAGTGTTGGGTGGGGAAAACACAGGGCAACCCCCAAAAGTTAGCTGGGTTTTGTTTGCCTATGTACAGTCCTGGAGTTGGGAGACAGCTGCCCAAAGGGACAACAAATATGCAGGATCCCCCTGGATCCCTATCGTGCCAGACACTGAGGTACCACATTCCCATAAAATGGCTAAGATAAGAGCACACACAGATGGGAACACTGACAGAAAGAAAAGCCAGTGACTGATTACATGGAAGGGAGTCCAGTGACACAATAGGTAATGAACAAACCTGAAGCCTGATGATCTGAACAGAGGGTGTGGCATCAGAAAGATACTTGTAATCGCCGACGTATAATACAATTCTGGGATTAATGTTAAACATTGGGATTAGAATATTGGAACTGATATTAAACCTTCTGGTCATGCTCCTTCTTCGTTAACACGTAAACAGACTTCACGCTCACAACAGCACAGGAACCAGAATAAACTTGATTTTCTGTGTAAAAGGGAAACTGACATGGGCCACCTCATGGCCTTAACGACTCGATTCCAAGAGAGAAGTATAACGCAAACTGCCTTTGGGATAGCCAGTGACTACCCCTCCGAGGGGCAATGGTGTGACACTCTGTACCTTGCAGGAGCACCCTGTAACCCTCATATTTCTCATCTGAACCAGGGTCTGAACCACTGCTTCCAATGCAGCCAGCTGAAAGGGGAGAGCAGTCGTAGGTGTGGTTATGCTCATTCAGTAGTTTAGCCCTGCAAGATAAGCAACTGTTGATATGTAAATACCGCTCATGCTGTAATGGGGAAGGAATACAGGGTGTGGTTATATACATCCAGTTCAGTCAATGCTGTAGGCCTGATGGATGGTCAATTGTTGGAATGGAATGTTTTGTATTTCACCGTTGTGGGGGTCACAAACCATGTTAACCCTAAATGTAGGAATTGTAAAATACGACTCCCAGTGCTGTCAGGAGAGACACTGTCATCATGAAGAATCTCAGAGGGAACGAGGTGTACCGGTAGTTCGGACTAGGAAGCCTAGTTCGAGCCCCGTGTAGCTCGTGTGGGGTTCGAACCAGCGGGGTTTTAAAAATGGCGGCTCCCCGCTTATGCAAATGAAGCCCGGGAAATTCAAATCCCGGGCTTCATTTGCAAGTGAGGTATGCCTACATTACCCCGCTAGTTCGAACTAGCGGGGTAGTGTAGACATACCCCCTGTTATTTTGCACTATTATTCCAGTGGGGCCTGGAATCTTTTGGCTAGCCTAGGTGTTGGGTCAAGAGCTGAAATCACTAAGGAAACCGACAAAGAGCAAGTGGCCAGCAGGTGGTTGGTAGGAACAGCAGCAGGCGGCCAGCAGGGTGACTGGCAGAAGCAGGCGGCCAGCAGTTGGCTGGCGGAAGCAGCCGGTGGGTGGCCGGTAGGAACATCAGCGGACAGCCAACAGGGTGGCTGGCGGAAGCAGCGACAGAATGCCAGTGGGGTGGTTTGTGGGAGTAGCAGCGAGTGGCCAATGGAGTGGGTGAGATGTTTCCTATCCCCGCCCCCCAAGGGTGGGAGGTGAGCTCTTAAAATCACTTCTGAGCTCTGATCTGCCCTGACCAAGGGCAGCAACAGTGAGTGGGTACAGAGAAAGGTTGGGCATGTGAATGGGACACTTACATTGCTGGACTTGTGGCCTGAGAAGCTAAGGAATTGCTCAATCTATTTGAGTTGGGACGTTTACTTGTGGTTTGCTTATGAACTCTGTTTGTGGTATTGTCCCAAGTTAATGCCATGTTACTTCTCTCCCTCTTTCATTAAAAATGTCTTTACTAGGCTCAGACTCTGCGCTTGCAAGTGGGGAAGCATTGCCTCTCAGAGGCACCCAGCGGTGTATGTGGATTTCCCAGGCTACTGGGCGGGAGCTTGAGCCAGATTTGTGTGAGATGGATGAAAAGGAACCCCTAGATCAGTATTTCTTAAAGTGTGTTCCGTGGTTCACTGGAACAAGAGACAAGCCCCTCCCCCCCCTTTTTTGGTTAACTTTTCTCGGGGGCTTTTTTTTTTTTTTGGTCAACAACTTTTCCCTGGGAAATGGCCGCCCTTAAAGGGGCAAACCTCCTTTTTTTTTATCAACAACTTTTCCCTGGGGACTCTTTTTTTTCTCAACAAAAAAATCCCCATAAAAAATTATTGCTTGGTGTTCTTCGGTCTTAAAAATTTTAAGAAACACTGCCCTAGATATTGAACCCAGTTCTGGCTGCTGCCGGAGCTACCTGGCAGAAGGGCTATACATATAAAACATGCCACGGGAGGAAAGGTTCTGATCTGCTGAAGGTCATTTTTTCTATCTAAATATGTAGAGTATCAATGCATAGGAAATTATAAGAATTGTGTTGTATGGTGTAGCCAGACACAAACCCCATCTTGTTTTTCCATGAACCCCATCTTGTTCCCCGCCCCCAGAGAGCAAGAGAAAGGCAGTCAGCCTTTGATGCCCTGGGAATGCAGGTGTGCTGCCTGTCCCTGACTCTACCATAAACAGAAACCAGACAGTAAATGGGCTAGCTGACGACCCGGGGCCTCCCGTCACCCTGATGGCTAGTACCAGTAATTGACACGCCTGCACTGTCCCAGGAGAGGAATCTTCGCCCATCACATACCAGAGGTGCCCATTGTCTGCATTTTCCCAGGTGTAAATTATGCTTTGCACCCTTCGTGGGAAACTTGGTGTTCAAAGCCATTTTTCCTAATTGGCCACTTGAGACCAGGAAGAAGCCTACATAACCCAAGGGGTATAAAAAGAGGTTCAGCAGCCCACCCCATTTGAGCTCCAATCATCTATACCTGCTGGCAGGTATTGATTGTCTCCCGAGGACTATGGGACGCCCAATCTCGCCCTACTTCTTCCCGAGGGATTGAGAGAAAGACGCTGGCCACGCCAAGTCTGGAACGCAGGGGTGAGAATATATACCTGCTATGTGTCTATTTTGCATGCATTTAATAAGAGCTCAGAGAACCAAAAGGGTTTCATGGTACCTGTAAGTAACTTATTAGTGTAATTTCTGTCCTGTCCTTTGTAGTGTCTGTGTTATCTGTAACACAGCAGTAGCATTTAACAACTAAGTTTACCCTGTAACAATAAAATAGTAACTGTTTAAGCTTTAACCTGACTCCTTCAGTTGCTGTAACAAAACCAAGCACAATTTAAAAGAACTTCAGCCGGTCATTAGGGACAGATATAGGAAGAGCTTGGGCATTTGGATTTGTGTCACACTCAGGTGGCAAAATCCACTGGGGCACCTTTCAGTCTTTCCCCAAGGCTGCCCGCTGCGAAGGAATTATGAATTCTAGCAGCTAAAATCTAAGGTGTAATAAGGTCTTCCTATAAACTCGGGGCATCTAAGAGCCTGTTGGCTGCCCTCTGCGACAGGACCCCGGTCCTAGCAGTAAAGTCACAGACGTTAAACTATTTTTTGGGGAGCCCTCCAGCCTCCTAGGCTGCCCACTGCAACGAGACTTTGTGTCTCAGCAGTTGAAGACTTGGGTGTAACACACACGCACACACTGCCCTGACCGTCGGCTGACATATGGAGGTCACAAAAATATGCTGTGGGTTTGGGAGATGCCCAGATACCAGCTCTACAGAGATAATGGGGTTGTCTAAAGAAAGCTGAAATAGCAACTCCTTTCAAATCACTGAGAGCTCTGATCTACACTACAGGTTATTTCATTATAAATAACATCTCTTTGGGTGGGGGGGGGGTAGGTGAATAATCCACACCCCTGAGCAATGTAAGTTACCTCAACTTTAGCACTGGGATAGACATAGCGTCCATCTTTCGCGGGGGGGGGGGAGGGGGAGGATTCGAGGATTATGAAGCTCTCTCCTGACAACTGACAATGTCTTCCCACAAGTGCTACAGTGGCGCATCGCAAAATGGTGTTGTGTAAATATCGCTGGAGACTGGGGACAGAAAATTGCAGGGAGGATTTAGGGAGGCAGCAAGTAATTCCAGATTGCAGCTTTGCCGGGATCCAGGTACTAAATACAGTGGGAGTGCCCATCCCTTTCGCTATGACTCCCACCCCTGTTACTAACGCACCAGGAACTTCCAGAGCTAACAGCAAGGAGCTGAAGAGCACAGGCTCTGTCACTATAACACACGCTCAGCAGTGTGGCTTACACAGGATCTTCCAAAGGCCATTGGGGGTGGGGGCTTCTCTACTTTACAGAGAAGATCGATGCTTTCAAGACCTCAGAGTTTCCTTCCCTACCGCTCACTTTGGTTTTTCCCTCACCCTTTTAACAGATCCCTTTTTAGAAATTCATTTGCATCACAATACACCAGCAACCTGTCTGGCACTGGCAAAGTCCCATCCCTAAAAAACGTTCTCCACGACTGATCCAGAGAGGGAAAGGACACAAGTGGCGGCAGAACTGGGACTAAAATCTTGGGATCCTGCCTCCTGAACCCCTGCCCTAAACCAGGCTCTTTAATGATAGAGAACTTGCCACCCAAGCCGTAGTCTAGACAGCAACAAAGAAAGCAACTCACCCCTGGCTTCTGTCCTGACAAGTGCTCTAGCAAGTTGCACTGAAGTGGCTGAGAGCATAAGGAAAAACAACTGATGGGAAACAGGAGGAGGGCAAAGATATGGGGAGTGGATTTCACCAACCTCTTGGCTAATTATTTACTAAACTAGCCAATTAGCCCGCAAATGGCATTTTCAGGTCTCTCCTCCACGTCAGTCTTCTCTCCTGAGCCTCTGGTCTCTCACTCTGTCTCTCTCTCTCTCTCTCCTCCTACTGCCTCCCCCACTCTCTCTCTCTCAGCTGTCCTCCACCTCCTGCCTCTCTCTCTGTCTCTCTCTTTCACTTCTTCTCCCCCTCCTGCCTCTCCCTTGGGGGACCACGGAGCCCAAATGGCCTTTTGGGCTCTGCACTGCCCGTACTACATGGGGGGGCGTGGAACCCTAACAGTCCCTTGTGCTGCTTGCTCCCCCGCAGCGGTCTGGCTGAGTGGTGCAGAAATCAGCCGAGCTCCACGGCGGGAGGTGAAGGGGGGAGGGATGGCCCTCAGAGTTCCTCAGAGGCCCTCAGAGTTCTGCCTGGTAGGTACATCAGCTCCAGCGTCCTGCATGTCCTGCAGGGAACAGGAGCACATGCAGAGCCGCCAGTCTCCATCCTCCACTTCTCCACAAGCTCCCTTTGCCATGGGGCCATTGCCTAGGCTGACAGGAACATCAGTAATCACGACGAGCGTCAAAGAGAAAAAACAGGTTTAGCCGCACAGCGCCCATTGATACCAACATGCCGCCAAAGAAACCTCGCCCAGACTCACACACTTTGGTGCATCACTAAGGCCCTCAAGCTTTTCACACACACACACACACACACACACACACACACACACACACACACACACACACACACACACACACACACACACACACACACACACACACAGTGATAGAGGCTCCGTTAGGGTAGGACCAGCTGTGCTGTGCTGCAGTTACTCCCTGCGAAGAGGGAGGAGGTTTTGGGAACCGTCTGGCCTCGGAAGAAAAGGGAACCTGCAGGAGTAGGGAGAAGCCCCCAGCTCGCCTGAGTGAATCCAAGAACCACGTGAGCTTTGTCAAAGGAACAGAATTTAGCAGTGAGGGGGTGGACTATTCCCTGGCTCTCAGCGCTAGGTGCTGCACGTAGACGGGCTAACTGCAGTGTCACGAGCCCATCTCAGCGATCGGTTGCAGTGACTGTCAGGGCGTCAGCGGACCCAACTTTTCCTGACATTGTTTACGAGGCACTGAGCATTGGCAATGCCAAGAGCCTTCACTGGGACTTGCAGGGCTCATCGGGGCCCCGATCCTGATTGTCCCCACGCCAGAGATGACGATTCTGTGCAACCGAGGGGAGCCTGGCATGAGCTCCAGCAGGCTCACCATACTCCCAGGGGGCCGGGGAGCAGGGACTGGAGAGTGGGAAATGTTTCTTCTGATGGGAATATGCTGATTCTATGATTTCATGCTAGATAAAGAAACAAAATTCTGTATCCCTGCTGGGGATGAAACCTGCCGCTGCTTGATTCGCAGACAGCATCATGGGTGGGGGGTACTATAGGTGGGCCGGCTGTGTGGCTGCCCGGCTGCTCCTGGGGCTGGGGCCTTAGTGCAGCTGCCTGACTGTTCCCTGTGCCGGAGCTGGAACCGGTGCCATGATGCAACTGGCCTCAGAGCCTGAGCAAGGGGTGTGTGGGGAGAGCTAGTGCATTGCAGACATTCGCTGCCACAGAGACAATATTTGGTCACACAATACTCTCGGCCTCACAGTCTCAGCATGCGAAACTCCCACCTCCTGCTACGAACGCTGCTTCGTAATCACGGAAGGTGGAGCACCCCCAGGGACACTCCTCGAAGAAGTAGGGAAGGTTACTCACCCGTGTAGTAACTGGAGTTCTTCGAGATGGTTGTCCCTGTGGGTGCTCCACCACCTACCCTGCACCCCTCTGCTTCAGAACACCACATGTCCGGGGCAGAGAAGGAACTGAGAAGGGGGGGCGGGCAGCCACACACGCACAGTATCCTGCTCAGAACACACACTGGCTCCCTGCGCGCCTGGCCAGACAGGGGTACTGCTATCAAAATCTCCATCCTCGGGATCAGCGGTGCTGAAGCACCTAAGGTGGAGCACCCACGGGGACAAACATCTCGAAGAACTCCAGTTACCTACACAGGTGAGTAAGCTTCCCTTGTAGTGTATGTGGCCATACAGGTATGTATGGTATATATTACCTTATAGCCAAGCATAATCATATTATATATATATATATATATACACACACACACACACCCAGGGCTTGACAAACCACGGCGCGAGCCACTCGCCAGCCCCGCACTGCAAATGCGCCAGACCGGCACTGTGCATGCGCGAAGCACCAGTGAATGGGGCTCACGGAGCGACCGGCTGAAATCTACTCGCCACGGGCAAGTAGATTTAGCAGTTTGTCAAGCCCTGTAGATTAGATATAGATATAGATATAGATATGTGATTAGCCTGGCCCTTTTAAATCTAGTATAAGCTTTGTTAGGCAGGAAACAGGAATAGCTAGCTTTCCAGATCAGCAGTTGGGGTCACCAATGTAGTAGTTCAGGATAGCGATACAGGAAAGTCAGGATTCACTGGTGTGATGTCTTGACAGACCTCATGCTCCATCAACAATAAGAAATGCGTGGCGGTGTGTGTTTTCGTACGCTCCCACAGTATATTGTGCCAGCTCTGTGCAGGTGGCTTGTATAATAGACTTCAATTACAGCGGAATACATTAAGCGTAGGGCAGTTGCTGGAGTGACTTCAAGGTGAAACTCCAGCCCATGAGGTGACAACCAGACACATGTACCTGCTTCTCGCTGCTGACAAGCCAGACGCTCACCTGCTGTAAATCGACTCAACTCCGTTCAGTTGAATAGAGCCATGCCAATTACACCCACTGAGGTCCTGGCCCTAGAAAGCTGGGAAATTCTTGGAAATTAGGCATCTTGCAAGATCCGTCCATTTCCCCGATTTTGTACCCAGTCTGAGTCCCACTGGCTTTAATTTCACCATAGCCCATGACAATCTCACCCCTAATGCTGTCCCTGCAAGGTGGCCATTCCTTGAAATCTCTAGGTGTGTTCTGGGTCAATGTTAGAGTCCTCCATGGTCTGAGAGAGGGAGGAGTGGAATGAGCTGATGATATGCAGCAGCTGCTCAGAGCTGGGAGCATTTCATGCCAACTGTGTCCAGGTATAAATGGCTGTATGAAGTGCAAAGAGATGGAACATCACCATCCTTGGACTTTCTCTCCCTGCACATACCCCACCCACACTCATAATGGCCCTACCTGGCACAGAAGTGGAGAGAAGAGTGCTAAGTCCACTTGAAGCTTTGTCTCAGTAAATGACTCAAGGGCGGAAGTCCCGCTGGTTGGGATCTGCGTCCCACCTCTGTCTTGTACACCGGCCGTGTCATTTCTGGTCCGCGATTCATTATGCAGCACAAAGGCAAACAAATAACCAGTCACTCCCAGGGATTGAGACCATCCGGCGCATCTCACAACTGCTTCATAGAATCCTAGAACACTAGAACTGGAAGGGCATCGAGTCCAGTCCCCTGCCCTCATGGACAGTCAGGCTTGCTGTTGCCTTTGTTAGCTCAGTGATTTTGGGACACTGGCTACGGGGCGTGGGGGGGAGCGGACGGTCGCACAGCTGCTCCATCTGCAGTGCCTGCAGTGTACCTGCTTGCCACGCCACTGTGCTTAGGAGACGCTTCATCCTCTCCCTGTTCCTCTGATCATCCAGTTCTCTGTGTTCAGCAATAGCGTAACTCCGGACCTCACCCAGAACTCCTCTCGGCCTTTGTGGGCGCTTTCTGGCATTTTTAGATCTCTCCGCAGGTGACAAGCCCTCGAGCTGTCATTCCAAGGTCTATCAAGGCACAATAGCAACGTTACAGAGGGTTCATTGTTAACAGTAGCTACCGCCCAGCCTCACCCCTTTGAAACACCCACACTGTTCAGAAGCTATCAATGGTGAATTCATCATCAGGGCAGGAGGCTCCCTTGCGGTAGCACATTAGCTCTGACATCCTGTCTGTGCTTTGGAACCTTCTGTTTCAATGCAAGGCGTTGAGCATGCGTTTGCACTCAAGATACATAACTTCTTAGATTGGTTCTGCACATCCATTCTGCAGTGATTATAACTAGTGGGCTACTGGATTTCAGTAGGGACCTTACATGCCATTGTAGGAGAAAGAAAGAGCCTGGAGCATGAGCCGGGGGTAAGGTCTGGGGTCTGAACCAAAATAAAGCAAGAGTTACTCTATGAGTAGCTAGAAGCCCCTCTCAAAAGCAGGTGTTTGCCTGGCCGGCAATGTGCAGGACATGAACTGGGCACTACAGCTGCTAGCACTGCAGAGACACACGGAACATGTCAGTACATTCCACCAGCACAGTCCAAGGACACCTCAACCTGGCACATGATACAATGGTTTGACAAAAGTGATGACTAGGGATATTTTGTCTGAAGTATCAGGTGCGCACTCACGATAACAGGCGGTGAATAGGAACGCGTCTGAAATGGAAGGAGGAAAGTACAAGGGGGGGAACAAACATGGAATGAAACACGTAAGAAGATGAAATAGTTTGACAAAAATGTTGAGTAAGTAGGAAACATGCATAGCGGAGTGAGTACAATTTACTGGCAACTATTACTATACTTTGTTTCACAATAATCCTGACTCCGGTGCCTTCATTCCTTATCTGACTCTTTGGCCCATGGGGGCTGGCATTTTAAAAAAAAAAATTCTTTGTTTTATTGTGAATAGTCATGAATAAAATTCTAGAGCCTTTTATTTTAATTGTAAGTTTATCCTATCTGTCATGTATCTTGTGCTGTATTGTATGCTGTGTGTCACATGACTACTTTTTATTGCTTTTGCCTTGTTGCAACATCAATCAATTTTATACCCTTTTGAAAGAAAACTATACATGGTAGCATGCTATTTTGATATCATGGTTTTCGTATAAACTTACTATTATTGATACCTTTTTTCTCAAAGTTAAAGAAGGCCTGAGATATAAATATATGTGCATATATTGCTTCTTTAACAAATAATACAATTGCAAACAAAAATCTTTGGGTATGTCTACACTACCCTCCTAGTTCGAACTAGGAGGGTAATGTATGCATACCGCACTTGCTAATGAAGCCCGGGATTTGAATTTCCCGGGCTTCATTAGCATAAGCGGGGAGCCGCCATTTTTAAATCCCCGCTGCTTCGAACCCCGTGTAGCGCGGCTACACGGGGCTCGAACTAGGTAGTTCGGACTAGGGTGCCTATTCCGAACTACCGGTACACCTCGTTTCACGAGGAGTAACGGTAGTTCGGAATAGGACCCTAGTCCGAACTACCTAGTTCGAGCCCCGTGTAGCCGCGCTACACGGGGTTCGAAGCAGCGGGGATTTAAAAATGGCGGCTCCCCGCTTATGCTAATGAAGCCCGGGAAATTCAAATCCCGGGCTTCATTAGCAAGTGCGGTATGCATACATTACCCCGCTAGTTCGAACTAGCGGGGTAGTGTAGACATACCCCCCGAGAGTAGCCCCACACATAGGGTACGTCTAAACTACATACCTCCGTTGACGGAGGCATGTAGATTAGACAGATCGGCAGAGGGAAATGAAGCCGCAATTAAAATAATCGCAGCTTCATTTCAATTTAAATGGCTGCCCCGCTCTGCCGATCAGCTGTTTGTCGGCAGATCGGGGCAGTCTGGACGCGCCGCGTCGACAAAGAAGCCTTTCTTGATCGGCACAGGTAAACCTGGTTTCACGAGGCATACCTGTGCCGATCAAGAAAGGCTTCTTTGTCAACGCGGCGCGTCCAGACTGCCCTGATCTGCCGACAAACAGCTGATCGGCAGAGCGGGGCAGCCATTTATATTGAAATGAAGCCGCGATTATTTTAATCGCGGCTTCATTTCCCTCTGCCGATCTGTCTAATCTACATGCCTCCGTCAACGGAGGCATGTAGTCTAGACACACCCATACTGTGCTCCAAACCCCCACCCTCACTCCCCTTCCCCCTTGAAGGGACTCAGCTCCAGTCACTGGCCTGAAGCTCACGGCTTGGGCTGGCAGCCAGGGCCTGGTGCAGCCAGGGGCTGTATGGCTGAGGCAGCTTCGGCCAGTCCGGGAGTCAGGCCAGCCGCTGTGTCTGGGATGACTTGGGTCAGCGTGGGGGGTCGGACCAGCCAGTACAGCCGTGGTGGGCCAGCCTGGACACCTCTGGTTGCTGGGGAGAGGAGCCGAGGGTGGAAGTGGGGCTAGCCTACCCGAACGGGGGAATTCACCCACCCCCTGTGACAGAAGGAAGTCTGACATTTGGGGTATGCCTAGAGTACATGGCTCCGTCAACGGAGCCATGTAAACCAGTTTACCCGACGTAGTCAATGAAGTGGGGATATAAATAATCCCCGCTTCATTAAAATAAAAATGGCCGCCGCGCTGTACCGACAATCAGCTGATCTGGCAGTCTAGACGCGGATCGGTCGACAAGGGAAGCCTTTGTCGACCGCTCCTGTAAACCTTGTTTCATGAGGCATATGCTGGGCCTTTCACTGCCTGTGAGGTATTCAAACGGAGAGACCATTGGCCAAATTTGGAACACTAGCTGCTTTTGAACAGATGCCCACATTTACTTATCATTACTGTTATGTAGTTTAAAAAGTATTTTCTCTGGAATCTGGACCCCGACTGTTCTTTAAGCAAGAAATTTGCACCTTGTCAGATATAATTGCCCACCTCTGAGGACTTCTGCACCCAGCTCCTAGTGACTGCCTCCCAGACAGTGCTGTGGTTTCAATGCCTTACCCACCTGGGAGAACCCAGCTATGATAGTTTAAAAAACTGGCTCCTTCTACCCTGTGATATTGCACCCCACAAGTGCTGAACGCCAGGAAACCCAGCCAGCACCCTTGCTTCATTTCACTGGGGGAGAGACGGAGAACCAATGTCTTTCCTGGACCGGACCCTGGAACGCAGGGTGGATCAGCCCAGGTTTGACACAGCTTGTCCCAATCAGGAAAGGGAGTCTGGAACCTCAGGAGCTCTGGGTGACCAAACCCAAGTGCATCGTCCTCCTTCACTCAGTGATGCTTTTCATACTCCTCTATTGTAGACTCTTACCCTTAAAAGCTGCTGCAGTCTGCAGGAAGTACTTGGGGGCAAGGGTAAGGGGCAGAAGGCTCCTCTTGAGCTGACCCATGTGCTGGGCACATTGGGGTTAGAAGAATTGTAAAGCCTTTCAGGAGCAGATTCATGAATATCCCACACCTGATTCCAACTCCCAACTCCAAGGTGCAGGCTGCATCCAGAAACATAAATCCAGCCACCCACACTTCCATTGAGACACTTTATCTTCCTCGTTTAATACACAAATGGCCTTTTCATGCCAGCCATTTGCAATCAGGGGGGCAGATTGCCACGAACGATTTCCTCGAGTCACGGCAAAGGAGAAGCATGACTCACCCCAATGACTAAGCTGCCCAAGACCAACACACCCGGGGTGGGAGAAGTTCAAACCCGCTCGTAAAGAAAAACCGTGAAACGAATTGTATTGACTCTAAAAGATGGATTTGACGTGCTGGTGAATGATAGGCAAAAAGTCAGAGTAGTTACCAAAAGAAAATTAAAATATAAACATGCAGGCTCAACCAGTCCTGCTGACGGGGAGTGGAAAGGGGGTAGCTGCCCCGGGGCCCAGGGTTTCAAAAGGGCCCAGGGCTTCTGGCTGCTGTTGCTTCTACAGCCAGAGCTGTGGGCACTTAAAATTGCAGGCAGAGCTCCAGGCAGCCCGCTCTGAGCAATGCTGTGGGCTACATGGAGGAGGCTAGACCCAGCTCCACCCCTTCTGCCTGAGGCCCCGCCCCTTCTGCCTGAGGCCCCACCCCTTCTGCCTGAGGCCCCGCCCCCTCTAGGGGTACCTAGCCATCCTTCCCCCTGCCTTTGGGCAACATGCTGCCCTGAGAAAATGCTCCGACCTCTTGGGCATCCACGATTGTCACATCACGGCCAACCGCACCTGGTACCTCAAGGCTGATGCTGTGATTGTACATCACAGGGATGTGTGTTCCAGCCCAAAGACATTGCCGCAGGGCCCTCGGCCCCCTTCCCAGCACTCGATCTGGTTCAATTTGGAGTCCCCCAGCCTGAGTCCTAACCTGAGCTTCATGGATAACCTCTTCAACCTGACCATGTCTTACCAAAGGGACTCTGATCTCTTCAACCCTACGGGGGGCTGGAGGCCCTCAGCCAGCCCCAGAACTTCAGCATCCCTGCCAAGTCCAAGCTGGTGGCCTGGGCGGTGAGTAACTGGAACCCAGGCTCCCGCCGGGTGCAGTACTATGAGGAGCTGAAGAAGTACATCCATGTGGATATATATGGCAGGAATCACATGCCTCTGCCCCGGGACAAGCAGTTATCCACCCTGTCCCAGTACAAGTTCTATCTGGCCTTTGAGAACTCGCTTCATGAGGACTACATCACCGAGAAGCTCTGGAGCAATGCCCTGGGCTCATGGGCTGTGCCCGTTGTCTGTGCCCCCCGCAAGAAAACTATGAGCACTTTCTGCCCCCCAATGCCTTTATTCACATCAGTGACTTTCCCAGTGCTCAAGGGCTGGCCCAGTACCTTCAGGAGCTGGACAAGGACCTAGTGCGCTACCAGCGCTACTTCCAGTGGCGAACGTGGCTCCAACTATTAGAGAACACTTACCTGGCCATTCACCTCTGCAAACCCTGCCAGGCCTTGCAAATGGCACAGACCTAGCAGACCAGGCCTGCTCTGTCCAAGGGGTTCCGCTAGGGGTGACATGCTCAGTTTGCTGTGTCCAGGGCAGATCATTCCCTGCTAGCTTGGTTGCAATTAGCCTAGGCTGACATTTTGCTTTGTACAGAGCAGTGCCTGCATTCGCTTTAAGCTGGGTGGACTTTGCACCTGGGACTTGCTCTTCCAGTCCCCTGGGCTGACTAGCCTCAAAAATCTGGCATTGGGAAATGCAGACTAAGGACCAGACAACAGGGCTGTGTCTACACTGGGCCACTTATTCCAGACAAGCAGCCGCTTTTCCGGAATAACTTGCCAGCTGTCTACACTGGCCGCTTGCTTTTCTGGAAAAGCAATGATGATCTACTGTAAAATTGTCAGTGTTTTTCTGGAAAAACTATGCTGCTCCCATTCGGGCAAAAGTCCTTTTCCGGAAAAACTATTCCGGAAAAGGGCCAGTGTAGACAGCACAGTAGTCTTTTCCGCAAAAAAGCCCCGATCGTGAAAATGACGATTGGGGCTTTTTTCTGGAAAAGCGCGTCTACATTGGCCTCGGACGCTTTTCCGGAAAAAGTGCTTTTCCGGAAAAGCATCCTGCTAATGTAGCTGCGCTTTTTCCAGAAATACTTATAACGGAAAACTGTTCCGTTTTAAGCATTTCCGGAAAAGGGTGCCAGTGTAGACGTAGCCCAGAAGAAAAGGCAGCTTCTGAGAGTGTGGGAGGGGACCAGTTTGTGGGAGCTCTGGGTATAGCCCATCTAGCATGCAGGTGAGAACTCAGTGTGTGTGTGAGCCAATCTGGAAAGATCTGCTTCCCCCTAGGAAACTCCCACAAAACTGAACGCCCTTGTCCCTCCTCTGCCCCGCCCCTCCTCCAAGGCCCTACCCCTTTTTCAGGACCCCGCCCCGCCACTGACTCCAGCCTCCCTCCCTCTGCAGATCAATCTCCCCAGTCTCCCTGCCTCCCTCATTTTCACTGGGTTGGGGCAGGGGATTTGGGTGAGGGCAGTGAGTTTTCCAGCTAGAGGTGCAGACTCTGGTGTGAGGCCTGGCATGAGGTGCCTGTGGCGGCTCTGGGCTGGGGAATTTGGGGTGATGGAGGGGGCTCAGGGCTCAGGCAGGGGGTTGGGGTGCTGGGGGTTATGAGGGCTTTTGCTTGGGGTGGAAGCTCTGGGGTGGGGGTGGGGATGAGGAGTTTGGAATGCAGGAGGGTGCTCTGGGCTGGGATTAAGGGGTTCAGAGGCTGAGAGGGGAATCAAGGCTCGGGCTGGGGGTTAGGATGTGGGCACATGTGAGGGTCCGGCTGTGGGTGTAAGCTCTGGGGTGGGACTGGGATCCCCAGGGGCTCAGAGGACGGGAGGGGGATCAGAGCTGTGGCAAGAAATTGGGGCATCACCACTCTGGGCATCACTTAATTTAAATCAGCGCCTGGAAGCAGCGTGTGTCTTCCCCCTTTGGGCTCTTAGATGGAGGAGTGGCCAGGTGGCTCTGTGTACTGCCCCATCTCTAAGATCTGCCCCTGGAGCTCCCATTGGCTGGGATTCCTGGCCAATGGGAGCTGCAGAGCTGGCATTCAGGTTGGGGCAGTGTGGAGCCCCCTGGCTGCTCCTACACATAGGAACGGCCCGGGTAGTGGTACTGACTGGAGCTCTCAGGGTCCCTTTTGACCAGGTGTTCCTGTAGAAAATTGAATACCTGGCAACCCTCGAGTGTGACAACGCACAGAAGTATTGTAAGAACCGGAGTGCAGGCAATGGGCTGATGTGGGATTGGACTAAGAACCTTTGTGGCTTAGGTGGAGGGGGAGATGATAGAGTCATGAATAGAAGGATGAGAGGTGCCAGGTGCAGTCTGGCTTCCACATGCCAAGCTGAACAGTTTATAGGCCTGGCTGAACCATTAAGGGGCAAGGGGATGATAGATGGAATCATAGAACCATAAAGCTGGAAGACACCTCAGGAGTCATCAAGTCCAGCCCCCTGCCCAAGGCAGGACCAATTCCAACTAAATCAACCCAGCCAGGGCTTTGTCAAGCCGAGACTTAAACACCTCTAGGGATGGAGATTCCACTCCCTCCCTAGGGAACCCATCCCAGCGCTTCACCCCCCTCCTAGAACGATGGTTTTCAAACAGGTTTTCTCATGAGCCAGTTGAAGAAAATTGTTGATGCCCAGGACTCAATGTAACTTAACTAGAGGGCGAGCTCCAGGGTGGGGCAGAAGATGGGAGCTTTGGGGTGCAGGAGGGGGCTCCGGCTTAGGGGGGGAGTTCAGGGCTGGGGCAGGACGGGCTTATTTTGAGTAGCTCCTAGGCAGCATTGCAGCAGGGGGGCTAAGTCAGCTTCCTGCCTCTCTACCACAGACCAGGCTGCGCCCCAGAAGCAGCCGTTCCCAGGCAGTGGGAGTGTGGAGCTAGTGCTCAGGGCAGGGGCAGTGCATGGAGCCCTGTGTGCTCTCCCATCCACACCTCCTTGGATCCGGGCCTGTTGCTGGCTGCTTCTGGGGCACAGCACAGTCTGTGGGGTCAGGACAGGCAGGGAGGTGCCTTAGTGCCCCCACTGCTCCCCTGATCCCTCTGCAGCACCGAGCCCTGGCGCCTGCCATTCCACCACCCAGTCCTGGGGCGCAACCCCCCGTTTGACAGCTCCTGTCCTAGAAGGCCTTCAGATGAGCAAGAAAAGGGCCAAGTGAATGGGGCTCGTGTGACTAGGGCTCGGCCAATGGTCTGCTTCGGTGCTACTACCGCCTGGGAGAGCATCGCAAGGAGCGGTGGAAAGATCACAGCGGGGCCTGTTTCTCGTTCCACATCACTGGGCCAGATCCTCAGACCCCCAGATTTCAGGGGAACGACACCAAATTTACACAGCCCGATGCAGCCCTGTGAGTTATTTACACCAGTGCAAAATGGGCACCAACCACCCACTGTGCTGCGGATACCTCAATGCACTCGGGGAGCATTAGAGGAGCTGCCGAGCCTGCAAAACGGAGCAGCCGTGAGGAAAAAGCCCAAGCGGCTTTCCCAGGGCGAGTCCTGCCGCAAACACGGTGGCCCCATTCTCAGTTGCCTGGCGCGCAGGGAATCACGTAACGCCTCTGCACAGCGAGCGTACGATGCTGCCGTGCAGAGCGGGTGGCATTTCACGCCCACCCGGGGCCAACGTAAACAGCGGCACAAGGTGCAGAGCGATGGAGCGTCCCGCTGACGAGCACTCATTTCGCTTGGGGACGCGGGTTATTTTTAAACGGGGAGCGAGGCGCTGTGTGCAGAAGTGGAGCTGGGGTTCTCCTGGCTGCACGTGCCGGGGCTGCTTCTGCATAGGCACCAGCCAGCAGGTTTTTCACAGCTTTGCTTACCTCCAGCCAATTCAGGCTGAGCCGAGACACACTGAGCAAACCATTCCAGGGCATATTTGGCCAAGACTCTGGGGTGAATTTAGCCGTGGAATCCAAGCAGCCAGACCCGACCCAGAGCCAAACCCTCATGTCAATCAATGGCAAAATGTAGGTGCAAAAGACCATTTTTCCCCCCAAATGAAATTCTTTATGTTCTCTCATAAATCCAGCTCTGTGCATTTCAACAGCAGCCATATAAATAGGCTTGGCAGAATGTGATTTTCTCTTTTTCTAATTTCAACAGCCTAACATCAGTGTTTATTTTTAAGCATTTTTAAACGGTTTTCGCTATTTAAATGGTGGCAATTGTGCAGAATCACAGGGGTGCAAGGCATTTTTTTTAAACTTCTATCAAGTTACGTTCTCACAGTTGCGAGAAACAAAGGGGGAGGAGCCAGACTATAATTACTTCATGACAGCAGACCTGGAGAGCTGAAATACTCAAGCCTTATAACTGTTGAAAAACAAACTGCCAGCCTCATGTGTCAAAATTTCAGCCATGAATCACACACTTAATAAATCATCAGGCATTTTTCTTTGCTTAGCTGTACATTTCTCGTATGATGGATGGAAATAGAGTTCCCCCGTGGGTTTGTGTGTGTACAGGGAAATCAACATGGATTGACATGGACTGATAAAAAAAACCATATCCTTCTCAGTCTACCTATAAAAAAGTACCTCGAAACAATGAAAGAACTTGCCAAGTTGCGAATGGGATAGCTCAAACCCGCCTGTGTTTGCTTTCGACATGTTCAGTGCACAGCCGGCCTCTCCAAAGTGATCTGCAAAAGCAGCCCCATTTTCCTAGGAGCCAACGATTTGCACAGCGCATGATGCTGATCTGGCAACAATATTCTTTATACTGCAATGGGGGCTGGAGGCCTCACTGCTTGGCAGGTGCTTCAGGATAGGGACCATGTATTCATCCGTGTGGGTACATCACCACGCCCTGCACACGGGGGAGTTTGACTCCAGGTCCCAAGATGGGTTGGGCCTCAAGGGTGAGGCTGGGGGTCAGCCCTCCCCCCCCCCATACAGCCCTCAGCACTGCCCCGGACTGTGCCCCTAGGGCTTCAGCGGTGATTTAAAGGGCTGGGGCTCCGGCTGCTTCTGCTGCTGTGGGTGTGGCAGCCAGGAGCCCTTCCCCCATCAGTGGGCATGACCACACAGCTCTAATTAGTATGTCTGAAAGCACAGTGTGGCCCTGGCTCTAAAATATCCAGGCCCCCAAAGACTTGCTTAACAGAGGTTAATGGTCCCATTGACTTTAATTGGGCTACTTCCAGGCTATGTATATATGGAACGGGGTTCGCTCACCACTGTAGTGCCTCCTGCTGGCTGTCCTGGGGAGTAGCTCTGTTCACCGGTGCACCCTCTTCTGGTGGTGCCTCGCCACCGCCACTTTCATTCCAGGACTCGCGCCAGCCCCAGGAGTGAGGCGGCCTCTTCATGACGTTATCCTCGTTGGCGGGAGGAGGAGCCATGCCGGCCAAGGGGCCCCTGCAGAGCGTCCAGGTCTTCGGGCGGAAGAAAA
This sequence comes from Pelodiscus sinensis, assembly GCF_049634645.1. Taxonomy (NCBI): domain Eukaryota; kingdom Metazoa; phylum Chordata; order Testudines; family Trionychidae; genus Pelodiscus; species Pelodiscus sinensis. The sequence continues at coordinate 21,753,993 of NC_134729.1, read as the reverse complement.
CAGCAACTGCTGTTGCTCACTGCAAAAGAGGAAATGGTCTCATTAAACTGAATGGAAGACCCCTGGAAATGATTGAGCCTAGAACCCTGCAGTACAAACTGCTAGAACCTGTTCCCCTCCCGGGCCAGGAACGCTTTGCTGGTGTCGACATCAGAGTTCGTGTTAAGGGTGGTGGCCATGTAGCGCAGATCTACGCAATTCGTCAGTCTGTTTCCAAAGCGTTGGTGGCTTATTATCAGAAGTATGTTGATGACGCTTCCAAGAAGGAGATCAAAGCTATCTTAATTCAGTAGGATAGGACCTTGCTGGTTGCAGATCCTCGTCGTTGTGAGTCCAAGAAGTTTGGTGGACCTGGTGCTCGTGCCCGCTACCAGAAGTCTTACCGTTAAAATTGCTCTTTACCCTTGTGTCTTGCAATAAATGAGGGAACAGTTAATAAAGTCAAGTTTCTAAAACAAACAAACAAAAAAGACATTATCCTCTAGCTGGGCCACATTCTGTATCCTCTGTCCAGCCACTTCCTTCAGTGCCCACTGCAGTCCCTTTGCCTGGGGCCACGTCCCCAGTGACACCAGCACCTTCTGCTGCCCTTACCTCAGGGCCTCTGCCTGCAGGCCCTAGAAGCCAGGTAGGAACGCTCTCTAGCTTCCCCCATCCCTGCACTGCTTTGTCCCACGTGCTGCCTCTTCTTCCTTCTGCTAGGAGCCTAAGAACATATTGATAGAAATGTAGCCGTGTTAGTCTGGAGTAGCTGAAACAAAAGACGGGACGATGCAGCACTTTAAAGACTAACAAGATGGTTTATTAGATGATGAGCTTTCGTGGGCCAGACCCACTTCCTCAGATCAAATAGTGGAAGAAAATAGTCACAACCATATATACCAAAGGATACAATTAAATAAAATGAATACATATGAAAAGGACAAACCACATTTCAGAACAGAAGGGAGTTGCGGGGGGGGGGGGGGAGGAGGGAGGTAAATGTCTGTGAGCTAATGATATTAGAGGTGATAATTGGGGAGGCTTTGTAATGGGTAAGATAGCTAGAGTCTTTGTTGAGACCCCCGCGCAGACTGTCGAATTTTAGCATGAATGACAGTTCTTATATGAGCCCGTCTGGCCGTGACTAGTCGCTTCTCTTAGCCCCTTTCTAACTGGCTGCCTCTGATAGGCCTCCGAGGGCTACTTTGAACCCCTTTTCCGCCAGTGAGGGACAGCCACCCTATCCCAATCTATATATTTATTTTCCTATTGGAATGGGGCCCTCATCTGGGTTGGAGCCCCTGGAAACTGCTGAAACAAATTATCACCCTTATTATTGTATCTATAATATATAAGAGAGAATGTTTGTATGTTTGTGCGCTAATAACTTGGACACTATGGCCATGTCTACACTGGTGGCTTCTTACCCAAGAACATCTTGCACAAGGCTTCTTGTGCAGGAAGTCTTGCACAAGAACACATCCACACTGCCACGTGCAAGCTGTGCTTTTGTGCAAGAGCATCCATGGCAGTGTGGATGCTGTCTTGCGCAAGAAAGCTCTGCTGGCCATTGTAGCCATAGGGCTTTCTTGCACAAGAAATCCCTGCCGAGCCTCCACACTGCCCTCTTGAGCAAGAGCTCCTGCGCAAGAGAGCTTACACCTGTTAGAAAAGAGCAAAGCTCTTGCACAAGAATCCCTCTCTTACCACGCCGTACTGTAAATTTCCTTGCGCAAGAGCAGGCGGGCAGTGTGGATGCTCTGTGGGTTCTTGTGCAAGAAACCACGAGTGTAGACACAGCCTATAAGAGCTACCACAACCAAACTTTGCATGGGATAACCTTTCATCCAGGAGAAGGTTTTAAGGTACTGTGGGAGGGAACAGATGAGAGAGCGATGCCTCTCCCTGGGGTGTCACAGAGCTTGGCAGTGCGGGGAGAAGTGGCTTCCAGGGGGAAGCGGTGTGGACAATCACTCACTAAGGCCAGAAGAGGGACAAAGAACCGGAGGGCGGGCTTAGGCGCCGCTCCCTTCCCCCTCCCTCCCCTCAGGCTTCTCACCTCAGTTATATCAACTTTCCCGAGCAATGCTGGGTAACTCCAGCTAGTTGCTAATACAAGAGACTGGAGCAGACAGAGGGAAGAAAACAGATTACAGGGAGCCGTGGTACAAGTAGCAATCACAGAGAATCACAGGCTTAGCCATGGTTGAGTTTTTTGGAGGTGTCATAGGAGAGGGAGTTGTGAAGAGTTCTGAATAGTTCGTGTTCTTGTGTATTAACGGGGTCCTACTAAATGTGGGGTTTTACACAGGGACAGATTTTCGCCAGGATCGGGTGGCGCAGGAGCAGCTGGAAACATATGTTCCCTGCCCAGAAAAAAACCAAACCTGAGCCCTGTGCTTTCAAACAGCAAAGCGCCGTTTTGTGAACCTGAAGCTCCCAGATCTGGCAGCTCCCGGTTTACTGAGCGGAAAGAAACAGGAGAAATGAGCTTGCCACGCTGAGCCGCGGACTTGGAGTTCATTACTGGAAGGGAAAATCAACGCCGTCGCCTAAAAACTGTGTCACGAAGAAATTCAATCGAGTGAAACATCTGGATTCCTGTGCCGCAGAGGAGCAGCTGCCAGGGCTGGAGAAGAACTCTGTAAATGACAATCCCATTTATTAACCAAGAGCTGAGGATGGTGGTGGTGGGGGGGAGGGGGTGTATTGCAGTGAAGCAACATATTTGGGGCCCCCTTTTGAGAGCCCAAATTCTCCTGTGGTTTAGCCCCCTCCCTCCCTTCAAATAGGCCCTCTTGTTTTACAAAACAGCAGGCCAGGGATGCCAAGAGAAGAGCGCATCCAAGTGCAGTCACAGGGCGCGTGCAAACAATGCTGTGAACTGCAGAGAAAAGTCAGTTCCCAACTTTGGCTCCTTCCGTAGATCCAGCTAGCGCTCGAGGTGGCCAGACAAGGGCTGCTTTGGTGGATGTTGAAAGAGACGCCTTCAATCTTATTGAACCATGACATCAGGGGGGTGCTCTCCAAATGGCCGCATGCGGGGAGATGCGGTTGCAGAGCGCCCCCATCATGATTTTCTAGACCTCTGTCATATCCCCCTTTAGCTGAAAAGTCCCAATCTTATGAGGGCCGATCTTTTTGAAACTTCCTGTCAGACAGATCGGATAGGGAGGCTGCATCTGGTGGGACTCACCCCTCGTATGAGGGGATTGGTGGAATATGAGGTGAGGGAGTATGGACTAGTGGTTGCAGCACAAGGGGAGGGATCAGACATTCTAGAGCAGTGTTTCTCAACCAGTGCTACGAATCCCCTTAGGGGTACTCAAGAGAAGTCTGGGCGGTTCATCAACACAACTGAAATTTGGAGAAAACTGAATTTTTGTTTTAGGTTTTACAGCGCTTTATTATTTTTGTACTTTTTACACCCAAAAAATGTCATGGCCCGCCAGGCTATGATGAAGTTGTTTAAACAAATGCGTTGCGATGATTCTTTTGATAACATTGACTTTTTGACTACTACTTATAATCACCTAAAATCTATCTTTTGTAAACAGTAAATGTATCCTCGTGTTTGTCCTCATCAGTGAGTTTGACTGAAGTGTTTGGTAAATCTGCTCAGGTCACGAAGGCTGGTGTACGCCCAGTTTCCACTGATGAAGTTGCAAACGCGCATTGCTCAAGAAAGATCCTTGATCCGTGCAAGATGGTACATTCCTGAAGTACAAGGCTGGGAGCTGTGTTGGTTTTGGCCAGAGTCTACCTCTGTATGGTCACATTCATGCAATCTACGCAGGAGTGTGGCTCCACAGGCAATTGTACTGAGTGTTAGCAGCACCTGGAGGGGTTTGCTTCTTGTCACCAGTAAAGCTTTGAGACCCCCAACCCGGAATAGAGTTAGAACATAAGAACAGCCGTACTGGGTCAAACCAAAGGTCCTTCTAGCTCAGTATCCTGTCTGCCGACAGTGGCCAGCACCAGGTGCCCCAGAGAGGGTGAACCGAAGACAATGATCAAGCAATTTGTCTCCTGCCATCTCTCTCCAGCCTCTGACAAACAGAGGCCAAGGACACCATTTCTATCCCCTGGCTAATAGTCTTTTATGAACCTAACCTCCATGAAATTATCTAGCTTCTCTTTAAAACATTAAAAAGTTAAGGGAGCACAGTTTGCACCCACCGGGATCTCATCGCATTGGCTCCTGTTACCTCTCAGAGAACAACTAAGTGGGCTGGGACAAGGGAGTTTGCATCGATCCTGAGTTTCAAACATCCCATAAAACAACCATCCTGGGATATGGAACCCGCAGCAGCCTTGGCTGGAGGGGTTTTGTAAATGCTGCAGAATCTTAACACGTGTTCCTGCTACTGGAAGGCCAGGGCTGCAGGGGCAAAGGGCCAAGCAATTTCTTCCAGGTCAGAAGAAGGCTTCACAGAGACCTTATCCAGAGAGAGAAGAAGGAAGTGTGGAACTGATGACTGTGCTGCTTATCACCGTGCTGGGCAAAACCTCGCAGAGGGGATCAGGTGGTGGAAAGTAATTCTGAGGAAAATTGGCACAAAACATCCCTGCCTTCTGGGAGATGGAAGCAGCCGTCAGATGAAAAGTAGCCTCGTGTTGGGTCTAGACCTGCTTGAATATTTTGGAATGGACACTTTTGGGGGGAGGGGTGAACAGGGCCAATTCGGCATCATCGAGTTTTCATGAATTTGTGGAGGTCTCATGCAATTTGTTCGGTTGTTTAAGAACTCCCTCCCCGCCCCTCCAAAAAAACCATATTGCTTCAATGTTTTCAAATTAAAGATTTTGATTTTCTTTTGCTATTTTTTTTAAATTTAAATTGTAAATCTTTAAAAATTCACCCAAAATTTCTTTTCAGTTCAGCTCATTTTTTTGTAATTGACAGTGAACTGAAAACATCTATTATTTGCACAGTTCTAGTTGTGACCCGCCAACCAGGCAGACTCCAGGATTTCTCTGGGGAATCCAATCCTTGATCCCACAGCACTTGGGGGATACTTATTCATAGACCTAGACCCTCTGTCCCAGGAGATAGGGGGTCCACCCCATTTCACCCAATGAAATCAGTAGGCAGCAGATTTGAGACAAACATAAAGAAGTTTTTCATACAACATACCATCAACCTGTGGAACTCATTGCTAGGGGATATTGTGAAAGCCAAAAGCATAACTGAGTTAAAAAGAGAATGAGATATGCTCCTAAAGGACACGTCCATCAATGGCTGTTAGCCAAGGTGAACAGGGAGGCAGAGTTTCCCTAAAACTCTGACTGCCCAACATTAGGAGTGGATGATGGGATGATGAAATGGTTGCTGCTCGTTGGAAGCACCATCAAGTTAGGGGGCCAGGCCCTCCTTAATGTTGAAAGAGATTGGTAGGGGAGCCACTGGGCCCAGAACTTAGCCATGGTCCAACACCAAGGAACACCCATAAGGCTCCCTCCCAGTCACCTACTCTCTTGTCCAAGTTTTGCAATCTGATGAGACAAGGTAATAACAAAAGGTACTTACTATGCCACCCATCTGCCCGGGCAGGTGCCTCTGCTCGAGTTCTCTCCTGCAATACAACCGGCTTGTCAGGTGCCCTGTCTCTGTATTTTGGTTCCCAATTTCTTTTCTCAAGGGCGCCATTTGACAGGACTCTTGCCCCACCTCTAGTTTCGTACCTGAGGTTTGCTCCCAGCGCGCACCATAGCTCAGCGGGGCCGACAGCCACTGCAGGCCTGAGGGAAAAGTGTGTGTGGGGGGGGGGGACTGGCCTCAGGCAGAAGGGGTGAGGCTGGGGGGGCAGTTAGCCCTCAGCGCTGCCCGGAGCATGCCACTCCCCCCGTTCAACACTCAAAGCTGCACAGAGCGCCCTAGGAGGAAGCCCCTTGGTGAACAGACAGAAGCTTGGTATGTTTAGCACCACTGATGCGACTGAGGGAAAAAACCAAACCAAGAGGCCTCCAAGATTCACCACAGGTTTGGCTAACCCAGAAAGCCGACGCCTACCCCGCGAAACAGGCGGCGGCAGCTGTTGAATGACGGAGACACTCGCCCTTCCGTTGCATCAGCGCTGCTGGCAGAGAAGCATCTCAGGCAATCCATGGCACCCGCAGCTGGTTAAATGCCAAAACAAGGCGGACCTGCCAGCGCTGGCACCGAATCTCTATGGTGCAAGAGAGGAGGAAAATCCAGCCAAACATCACAGGCGAAAGAAAAACGAGCTGTCTCTGGCCTGAGGGAGACAGCAACTCTACGCTCATTTGTGCTTTCGAATGTTCTACTCACACCTCTTTGGGGCAGGGCTTGGTCGATTTCGTTGGCCTCGGTGTTTAAGGATGGAAAGGCCATCATGAATGTCCAGTCTCAGTGCTACAAAAGTCTAGTGTTTAAAGCCGGGGTGGGGAACCTTAATCCTTGCCTGGATCTGGCCCAGGGCTCCCCCAGCCTCAGCCTGTGCTGATGCTCCAGCCACCCTCCAGCGTCTCACTTGTGTGCCCCCCCAACTGATGTTTCTCTGGGTCAGCAGCCAGCTCCCAACCCCCAAAAAGTTCCCCACCCCAGGTTTAAAAAAAGCTTTAAATCAGGCTAGGACAAATTCTGAGGTTATTTTGAAAAATGTTGTGATTTTTTTTCCAGCCAAACTCTGGTAGACTTTTTATTTATTGTCATGGCTTATAGAGTTCAAGGTATTTTGTGGTTTTTTTCCTGCAACCGTCAAGGCTAAAATCTTACTTTGTATTTAAATGACAGCTCTCACTCTCAGTTAGTCACATGCTGGTAGGAACTGGGGTTTTAAGAAAAGCACCACATGTCCAGAGACCGACAAAATTGCAAGCATTGGCAATACAACAGCCCAACCTCCCGCATAATGCAGGCTGACAGTTTCATGTAGGGATTCCCACATTAAGCCCAGCAATTTATGGTGGAGCAAGAGCCCTGAAAAAGCCGTCCCGTCTGATTGTAACGACTTAATGTGATGGTCCCTCTGCCCCGGCTCCACCATCTCCAAGGGCTAATTACAATCACCTTGCACATCATTTGACTTTTTCTGCCTTCAGCTTCCAACCGTAGGAGCTTCGCCTGTTAGCTTATAGCACCTTCTAGTGTCCGATAGTTTTTGGTGTACTCGTTTTTCTTTATCACCTAGGAGAGCGCCTGGGATCAAGATGGAACGAACAGGCCGGCTTTCAAAAGTGACTTCAGCGGGAGAATTGGAGGCTTAGCACGTGCTGAAAAGCGAGGCCCAATGACAAGTTAACATCCTTGCCAAATAAACCTGTCATCAAGAAAAATGTCCCTGAAAGGAAAAAGGCAGTGAAGGAAGGCCGCAGTGATCAAAACTCTCAGCACATGATTAAAAGAAGGACTCCAGCTGATGTCTTTGGGCAAGGTTCTGTAGGCTGAGAAACCTGAAACACAATGGTTCTGCCGGCCAGCTCGGGTCAGTCTGGTCTACAGAGCAAGAACAACTTTGGCTGTTAAGACACATCCTCATACAAGACGGCTACGTCTAGACTGGCATGATTTTCCACAAATGCTTTTAACGGAAAAGTTTTCCATTAAAAGCACTTGCGGAAAAGAGCGTCTAGATTGGCACGGACGCTTTTCCGCAAAAGCACTTTTTGCGGAAAAGTGTCCGTGCCAATCTAGACGTGGTTTCGCGCAAGAAAGCCCCGAATGCCATTTTCGCTATGGGGGCTTTTTTGCGCAAAACAATACCACGTTGTCTACACTGGCCCTCTTGCGCAAAAGCATTTGCGCAAGAGGGCTTTTGCCCGAACAGGAGCAGCATAGCATTTCCGCAAGAAACACTGATTTCAGACAGTAGGAAGTCAGTGTTCTTGCGGAAAATCAAGCAGCCAGTGTAGACAGCTGGCAAGTTTTTCTGCTGCTTTTGCGGAAAAACTTGCTAGTCTAGACGCAGCCAAGTGCTGAATATTCAGTAGTAATTATGAGTGAAAGGCTCCCCTCTTTCCCATTGCATAGACAGTAGGAGGGAGGGCTGACATCTCCATTTAAACAGCTTTTGGATAGAAAATTGGGGTGGGTTTTTTTCCAACTTAATGAAAGTCTTCACAAGTAGAGTCCGTGTTCCACACATCATCATCTTGATTTTTCACTTAAAAACAGAATGCCAGGAAATAGAAACATTTTTATTTACAAATGCTGCTGCAATGCCTCATGGGAAATATAGTCTGGTTGCCCCATGTCCCCATTCTCCAGCTGGGCTCCCCTACTGGACTACAGCTCCCATAATGCAGCGCCTTCCCTCTTCAAGACTGGACACTTGCAGTCCAACGGGAAAATGTAGTCCAACCAGTGAGCCTGGTCTATAGAACAGAATGGAAGCATGTGGCCATCCAACTACAACTCCCATGAGGCACCAGGGCAGCACTTCCAAATCAAAATATTGGGATATTCACATTTTCACTGAAAAAAAAAATCAAAATTTTCTGCAGCTCATCGCCTCCTTCCATTTTTCCTCACCAGTTCAATTCTCGTGGCAGAGCTCAGTGCAGGCCTAGGACCCTGCGGTTACAGCTCCTGCCAGCTCCTTATGCAGTGATGAGAAAGGCCAAGCCCCCAGCCCTGCTGTCTCTGGCTCCTAATTGGAAGGAGACAGGGAAGGCGTGGTATGTCTGTGGGGGGGCGGATCCAGATTTTGGCTCCACCCCTTTCCTTATCTGCAGAGTCTCTTGCTCCTCCAATAGCCACATGGGCAGTGGGGTCCGTGAGCCCTGACAGCACAGAGGTAGCTGTGGAGTAGAGGCCTCCCCCCTGTGGGGCAGCCCTCATGGCCTATCAAGGGGGCTGCAGTCTGAGCCGTACTGTCTGAGCCTCTCACATCCACTCTGGTTTCTTCCAGTTGTGCGTGTCAGATTTTCCAGGCAGCCTTTTCCAATTTGATCATTAAAAATCACATCTCCTCCCCGCCCCCCCCCCCCCCCGCCCTGTTTTTGACACAGGCTGGCAGGGAGAGCACGGCCTTTTTCTGCTTCAGGCACGCACACACACAGCCCAAAGATTTATGAGCCTCTGAAGATGGTTCATAAAATATTTACAAAGTGTAACTTCACATGTGAATGATGGACTCCCCCACACGCCGGCCGCTGCTGTCAGGAAGCTGGGTGGCAAGCGGGGATGTGTAAACAGACCTTTTTTCCATTCTCCCAAAATGCTATAAATCTGCCGGCCCTACCGCTTTTCTTATTTTTCATCTAAAATTTATCCCCCCCACCTCCCGGCCCAGGAGCCCAGATTAGCTGCAAAGTGGGGGGCGGATCAGTTTCCTTTGTTTAGACTGGGCTTTTCGCAGCAGGCCCCAAAGAGTCTTATCTACCCTTGCTCCAAGCCCTGGCTATTTTTAGATCAGCAGTAAATTACATCACCTTTGCAGGAAAGAGTTAGACCTTGTCTTTGCTAGACATTGTTTTTCTGGCATAGTTACACTGGAAACACCTAGTGGTGATGGCGTAGGTGCATTTTATACCAGCACAAAAGTACTTCCGACAGCCTAGTTGACACCAGTTCCCCAAGGGTATGTCTAGACTACATGCCTCTGGCCTCTGATTAGGCTACCCGGCATAGGAAAATGAAGCGGCGATTTAAATAATCGCCGCTTCATTTAAATTTAAATGGCTGCTGTGCTGAGCCGATCAGCTGTTTGTTGGCTCAGCGCGGTAGTCTGGACGCTCCGCGGTCGACATCAAAGGCATTTGTCGACCTCCCAGGTATGTCTCCTGGGATGAGGTTTCCTATGCCGGGTAGCCTAATCTACATGCCTCTGTCGCCAGAGGCATGTAGTCTAGATGTACCCCAAGAGACATAGGTTATGTCTACACTTCCGATGCTAAAGCCGCCCGGCTTCAGTGATGTAGTACATCCACCTTCCTGAAAGGTGGTGGAAAAATTCTTCTGTCGACAGCTCCAGTGACTTAAGTCAGTTGGGCTACGTCTCGACTGCAAGCCTTTTTCGAAAAAGAGCGTCTAGACTACAACCAGTACTTTCGAAAAAGCACGCCACTTTTTCAAAAGAGCGCACCCAGGCAGTCTGGATGCTCTCTTTCAAAAAAAAAAAAAAGCACAGTTTGCATTACACAACGCTGATCATTTTCAGGAATAATGGCAATGCGCAAGAGGGTTTTTCTTGCGCAAGAAGGGGCAGTGTAGATGCTCCTGCTGGCGCAAGAGCTTCTTCTGCAAAAATGGCAATAGGTATGTAAATGAGGCTCAGCGATATTCCACGCTTAGCCTCATTTGCATATTTCTGGCACAACAACCCGCCAGTGTAGACGTAGCCCCAGTGTGGTCACAACTGGGATGAAAAAGAGGACTCCTACTGGTTTTATTCCCATCATTTGAGAAGGAGGTGTTACTATGTCCAGTTCTGGCCCCCCATTACAGAAAGGATGTGGACGCAGTGAAGCAAGTCCAGTGGAGGGGGCTGGAACACGACAGGAGGCGAGACTGAGGGATTTGGGCTTATTTAGTCTACAGCCGTAGTCACCAACCCGTCGATTGTGAGGCATTCGGGGCCCCCCCATTTTCCCCCACCCTCAAGAAGTCCGACTGCCTACCTCCAGCGACAATGGAGGTAGCGCCGGATTCCTGCAGCGTGGGGTCACATTAGTGAAGCTTGGGAGGGGGGTTGGAGGAGGGTTTTTTTTTCTTTTGCATCTCATCTCTGTGGCCCCAACTGACTTTTCTGTGGGTCAGTGACCCCTGACTCAAAACAGGTTCCCCGCCCCTCTCATACATAAAGACAATGCTGAAACGTTGTGTTTGACATATTTTATTTAAAAATGAAGCCTGGCCAGCAAACCCCCAATTGGGGCCAAGCCCCCATCTAGCCACAGAATAATAACACTCCTGTACCACCCGCAACCCCAAATCTGAGCTTATCATACACTGGAACCCCCTGTCCTGAGCCTCTCACATCCCCAATCTCCTGCACCCTCACATCCTCAGTCTTCTGCCACAACACTTCTGCACCATCCACACACCACAAATCTGTGTCCTGAGCCCGTCATACTCCCAACCTCCCTGCCCTGAGCCCCTCACGTACCCCAACCCAAAGTCCTGCACCCTCACATCCACAAGCCTGTGGCTTGCTCAGTATCTCAACCCGCCACCTGACCCAACACTCCTCAGCCTGGAGCCTCCTCCCCAAGCCAGCATCCCCTTCTCCACCTCCTCCTGCATCCAAATTCCCTCTCAGAGCTTGCACCTCTCACCCCTTCCCACACCCAAATCCCTCATTCCCACCCCAGAGCCCGCACCTCCTGTCTCAACCCAGCGAGGGTATGGCTAGACTGAAGGAGTATTTTCTGGGATCCCACAGGTATCCCAGAAAAACTCTTCTGCATCCAGGGAGGTGTTTGTTCTTCCGCTTTTTTTAGCGGAAGAGCAAACACGCTTTTTTGGCAACCCCTGTATTCCTTGTTCCATGAGGAATAAGGGGGCTTCCAAAAGAAGGTGATTTTTTCTGACATTTGGCCAAGTCTAGACAGGCCAAATGTTGGAAAAACCTCGTTCTGCAGAATAATAATAATAAAGCAGCCGCAGTGTGGCCATACACTGAGGCTCTGTCTAGACTGGCAAGTTTTTCCGGAAAATCAGCAGCTTTTCCGGAAAAACATGCCAGCTGTCTACACTGGCCACTTGAATTTCCGGAAAAGCACTGACGATCTCATGTAAAATCATCAGTGCTTTTCCGGAAAAACTATGCTGCTTCTGTTCGGGCAAAAGTCTTTTTCCGAAAGACTTTTGCCCAAAAGGGCCAATGTAGACAGCATAGTACTGTTTTCCGCAAAAAAGCCCTGATCGCGAAAATGGCCATCGGGGCTTTTTTTGCGGAAAACCGCGTCTGGATTGGCCATGGACGCTTTTCCGCAAAAGCACTTTTTGCGGAAAAGCATCCTGCCAATCTAGACGCGCTTTTCCGAAAATGCTTTTAATGGAAAACTTTTCCGTTAAAAGCATTTTCAGAAATTCATGCCAGTGTAGACGTAGCCTGGGAGTGTATAAGGGCCAGGGATAGCAAGTGATGGAGAGGAGGAGAACAGGGGGGCGGGGCTTCAAGAAAGGGGTGGAGTCTTGGGGGAAGGATGAGGTAGATCTTGGCTTGTTCTGACATTTAAAAAGTGATCTTGGGCGTAAAAAGGTTGGAGACCACTGGTTTACAGAATTGAAGAGTGAGGGGGGATTTGATAGCAGCCTTCAACTACCTGTAGGGGTGTCCAAAGAGGTTGGAGAGAGGCCATTCTCAGTGGGGACAGATGACAGAATGAGGAGCAATGGTCTCAAGTTGCAGTGGAGGAGCTCTAGGTTGGATATTAGGAAAAACTATTTCATTAGGAGGGTGGTGAAGCACTGGAATAGGTTCCCTAGGGAGGGGGTGGAATCTCCGTTCCTAGAGGTTTTTAAGTTCTGTCTTGACAAAGCCCTGGCTGGGCTGATTGAGTTGGGGTTGGTCCTGCTTTGGGCAGGGGCTTAGACTCAATGACCTCTTGAGGTCTCTTCCAACCCAAGGATTCTACGTTGGCAGAACTCATGTCGCCGAGGCAGCGCCCACGCTCGGCCGCTAAGCGGGCACTGGCCATGCAATGTAGATGCAACCGTAGTCATTTAGCAGAGGCTCGTGCTTTAGAAACAGCCAGCTCAGGTTAGGTCCCCAGAGATGCCACAAAGGGGGTTGTCGTTACAGGGAGGGGAATAAAAAGGACTTGCCCCCATAATCCTGTTTTGGAGAAGACCAGTCCCAGGCAGCGGATGAAGTCCATGCTCTGTGTGAAGGCTTGTGCAGCAGACAAAGGCCTTCTGGTGGCTGGCGAAAGAGGTGCAGAGTCAATGGCTTACTTCTGAGCGCTTTCCAGGCGGTTTCCAGGCACGAGGGGGAAATGCACCCAAAGAGAGGCCAAGGCGCTATTGGAACCTTCTCAGTAGGGCTGACGTGATGCACGGAAATTGGGCTGGTCCTAACTGTGGTGGTAGGTCACACCCAGCAGAGTAGAGACGTACATTACTCTGAACGCCTGTTCTTAACTTAGTGCTGGTTACCAGGGGCACGTGGCTTGTTAGGGGCGAGTGGAAACAGGTCATCACAATGCCCGCAACTGTAACGGTGATCTGGGAAGGGAAAGTGTTAGGAGGAGTAACCACGGCCTTGAAGAGGGGAGGGGCCAGTGTTCCCTGTAAGCCGAGCACTTGGGTGGCTACCCAGGAGAGAGTCAAAAGCCGCCCTGTGGATTAGCAGAGCGCCCACAGCATGTGTTCCTACTGGTGGTGCACATCTGCACATGCCTCAGTGCACATAACAAAATGTATTCCACACACACGACAAAATTAGAGGGAGTATTGAGGAGGGTGCTGTTTTTTTGGCTCTGAATGATCAGGCACATCCACCTCTGGCTCTCCTGCACCTTGGGCAGTTGTTTCCCCCAGTGCAAAATATTATTGATTGGGGAGCATTTTACTGCCACACTCGCACTTGCTTTGCTGAGGTGTAAATGACGGCGCAGGGCGTAGAGTGACCGAGATTCAGAGGCGTGCTTGGGATTGTCCAATGTCCACAAGGCGACACTGTCTTACAGATGGCCCAGTGGCTCACCCATCTCACTGATCTGCACCGGGGCCCCCTGCAAGTTTGTACACACACACACACACACACACACACACACTCACTCAGCAGCCACTATGGGGTTTCAGAGCTGTTATCTCTCAGTTTGGCCCTTGCAGGACTAAGTCTTGTGGAACTAAAGGTTTCCAGCTCTTAGTTCAGTAGATCTTGCCACCCAACACAACCAGCAGGGCGAGATCTTTGGCCAGCAGCTTGTTTGGATCACACAGCAAAGCGTGCAGCCACCAAAGAAAACTCCAGTGTGGAATAACACTCCATCGGACTAGAAAGAAGTGTTTTTCTTCGGTCGTAAAAGAACCCCCTAAAAAGAACTCCCTCACACATACATGGGGACTCAGTCAGTTTGGCAACATTTGGCTGGGGCAAAAGGCTTCCAAATACCCCCGGAGCTGCCGCGAGATCAGTTCTTAAGCGGTTGCTACTGTCGCTTGTGGAACAGCTGGTGGGATGAATCTCAGAGATGTTTCCCAGATGCCGAGTCCTCGCGCATTCCCTCGCCGCCAGCGAGTGCGGCAGCTGTTCGACACCTTGGCAAACCGAGAGACTTCTATTTAGGTCCCGAAGTGGGAGTTCCGGAGCCCAGTGAGCGCGGTCTGAAATACGGAGAACTCGGCCCCAGAAGTTCGATGGCAACAAGAGCTCCGCAAAAGGTGGAAAAGGGTTAAGGCCCCAAACTTGCAGTGCTGGGGTTGGCGCATGCTATTTGTGAACTTCTGTCAAATTTTCAGAATCGTTTCAGCCACACACACTCTCAAAAAAAAAGGGGATGGTGGGGGGTGAGAAGAGATTCAAAAGGGGATTTAGAACGCCAGGGGAGACGCTCCCTTTATCTTAGAATCACAGGATCATACAACACTAGAACTAGAAGCGACTTCGAGAAGCCATCAAGTCCAGTCCTCCGCCCTCCCAGCAGGATCAAGCACCAGCTAAGTCACCCCTGACAGATGACTGTCTAACGTGCTTTGATGCCACTTGCCCAGTGATTAGGGCACTCCCCTGAGATGTCAGAGCCTCAGGGTCAAGTCCCCATTCTGCAGCAGGAGTGCTGATCTACCCCTGGGAATTTGGCTGTCGGGGGAGCTCTCTTGATCTCGCATGTTGAAGGCGTTTGACTTTGGACTCTCCCACGGCGGGGATCTCTGGTCCAGCCTCATGCCAGGAACGAGTTAAGTATTTATAGGCGGAACAGCTTTAATGGGGAAGTCTGACAGCAACCATGAAGCAAGTCCCCCAGCACCACCCCTTCTGCCAGGCCCCGCCCCCAGCATTCTCCCCGCCCCCTAGCACCACGGGGAAGGAGGAATGTACATGGCCCCAGTCTCCCCCAGCCCCAGAGCACTGGATAGGGAGAAGGGCATGTGGCCCCAGCCTTCCAGCCCTGGACCACTGGGCACAGCAACACTCCGCCCCCAGAATGCCTTCAGTAGGGGGGCGGGGCCTGGCAGAAGGGGTGTTGCGGGGGAACCACAGGCATTCTAGGGGCGGAGCGTGGGCGGGGCCAATCTGGGGCAGGGGCTTCCCCCGCCTACGATACCCGCCATCCCTGACAGCGACCCAGGTTGGACAAAGTTAGTGGTGAGGGTCACGTCCTCAGAGGAGACACACCTTGGTGCCAAGTCCCTGCTCAAAGGGAGCGCTCAACCCTCAGGACTCCCACACCCCACGGTAGTGCTGTAGCTATTGAGTGGAAGGGGGCTGCTCCCTTGCTTTTGTTACCTACCCCTTCATTTCTTTTGCTTTTACCTCGAAGAAGGTTACCAGGCCTGAAAATTAAACGAGCCATTTCATTTTGGGTGGAATAAGACGGCTCAGCTATACTGACTTCTCCAATTTGCTAAAAATCATGAAAAAGGCCAGCTTCTGTTAGACCAGAATCAATATTTTTTCTAAAATTTCAACCCCCCCCCCCCCCCCCCCCAGCAAACCGGAGAGATCCGTTTTCTCCCCAGCTCTGTTATCACCAACTCCGAAACTTGTGGATTTCCAGTGCTTCCAAATAGCGAAGCAGAACTTTTTCAATACTTCCTGAAAAGTATTCTGAATAACTGTAATCCATGGTAATTTTCATGTATACATCTCCAAGAGCTTTATACAGAAGGGGCAGTATTATTACCCTCATTTTACAGATGGGAAAAAGGCAGGGCAGAAATATTAAGTGGTTGGATGTGCTATGTAATCTTAGGCAAATCAGTGGTGGAGTCAGAAATGGAACCTAGAAATTCTAGTGCATAGACTTTGTAGTTATGCGGCTGCACGGCTGTAGCGTAGACGTTCCTACATCGAATGAAGGGACATTTTGCATTGATGTAATCAGTCCATCCCTCTGAAAGGCGATAGTTAATTCAACAGAAGAATTCTTAGAATCATTGAATCCTAGAGCTGGAAGAGACCTCAGGAGTCATCGAGTCCAGCCCCCTACCCAAAGCAAAACCAACGCCAACTAAGTTTTTCGGTTACAGATTAACTCAGCTACCCTCTGAAGCTTTTAAATCAGCCCAGCCAGGGCTTTGTCAAGCTAGGACTTAAACACCTCTAGGGATAGAGATCCACCACCTCCCTAGGTAACCCATTCCAGTGCTTCACCATCCCCTTAGTGAAATAGTTGTTCCATAATATCCAATCTAGACCTCCCCCACTGTAACTTGAGACCATTGCTCCTCATTCTGCCACCCGTCACTACTGAGAACAGCCTCTCGCCATTCTCGTTGGAACCTCCCTCTAGGAAGTTGAAGGCTGCTATCAAATCCCCACTCTCCCCCACTTTTCTCTTCTGCAGACTAAACAAGCCCAAATCCCTCATTCTTCCATCAATGTACCTGCATCTGCAGAATTAGGTCAGCATATGCATGACACTCGCAGCAAAACATTTTTATGGCCCTGAGCAACGATGCCAGGCAGATATATTTTTAAATGCAGACCAGGCCTTATCCTGTACGCTATCCACTGGAAGATGCCAGCCAGCGAGACAAGAGAGAGACTGAACAAATGAAAGAACTACTTAAACACTATTACAAACTAGGAGCCAGGTTCTCTCCTGCTCTGAAACCTTTGCCCAACAAGTCCAGTGAGACCCATGTGCCTAAACCCTACAAACGTCTTCAAGGAGAGTTACCACCCAGGCAGCTTTAGTTGGCTTTTTTCCCATCTCTAGAAGTTGTAATGTCAATAGCAAAAATGAATGCAGCATCTTATTGCAATTGAATAGACAGAGACAGGAGTTGAAATAAAATAACCGGACAGAAATCAATACAATCCTCACTTTATTTTCACCTTGTCTTGAGTATGTAACAGCATCACAGCTGGCTTTAGGTTTCTTTCTTTTTTTTTTTTTTTGGTAAAAAAAATCATACTGCGTTATACTCAATGTTCAGAATAAATGGGAAAATGTTATAAATGTAAACTGCACTGGCACCATTTTTGCTCAATAAATAAAAAAATGCATTATGCAGACTGCACACTACAGTATCTAAATAAATAACATAAGTTACTTTGAATAAATAGAGACCATCTCAAATACAGATGCATTGCATCAACTTCTTGCAGTTGGTCATTCAAGCCCAACACGGTGGGAATGGAAGTGGTTGAACAGATGAAATTGACCAGTGCTGAAGAACGGACCATAGTTACTAGGAAGAATCCAGCACAATTGATCCTGTGTAATTTACAAAGGAAATGAAAGACCGATTCCCATTCCCGTTGTGTTCCCTTCGATTAATTCAAAACGACTCTTCTATTTCAAATCAGGACACATGCCACCACTGTACTCCTTGCTCAAACAACAGTGCAAGTACTCAGTAACCCGGTTTATTAAGAAAACAGATTTGTTTTTCCTCCCTAAAAATAATGTATCTTCGTAAATTAGAAAAACCAATTTAACAGAAGGTTCCTGGAATGACAAACAAGGTTTCACTCGAACAAAAACAATGGAATTGGGCTGCACCTCCCTGCAAAAACACCAATGCAAATCAGACGGGACTCCATTTCAGCCAGTGGAGTTAACACCGGTCTATGTGAGATAAAGCTTTGCTTCCTATCCACCTCTGTACTTCTCAGTCCTTCAGGCACTGGCCAATGTTATGGATATATAGCGACAAGACAGTGAATTCTTCTGTAGCTCATTTTCACACAGAAGAAGGTAAAAATCATCCACCAACGCTCATGCTTGATCACAACTGCCAGAAAGATATAGATATATATTTAATGCGTCATTGTGTCTGGAAAGCATGTCATTTTTCAAACGCTATGAAGTATCTTTGCCGCCCTTTATTGGTGGCTCATATTTAAAGCGAATGGCTGATCTGCAGCATACAGATAGGCAAGTTACGGGGGAGGGAGAGAGGAGAACATAACAGATGTTACATGCTGTTCATTGTTATTAACAATACATAATTCATGGAGTGGCAAGGAAAGAGCCAGACGACAGATTTGGATGTCGCGTTCGCGTAGAGAATTTTCCATCCCGTTTCGCTTTCTGCGATTTAAGACATTCTTTGGGTGACCCAAATCTCTTACTGCAGCTGAAGAGATTCAGAAGCGTTTTTTTTCCCAAAGAAGAGGGAGCGAGCCTATTAAAACCAGATTGCAGTGAATAAACAACGGAGGAGCACCCGGAATGTGTCTGATTGAGCAACCTTATTACGCAACACACACGGTGGGACTTACAGTGCCTCTGTGTAATGGCCCCCAAATACAGCACTGAGCAGAAACACACCCGTGAAAATCCTTTGGCAAGAGGCTCAATCTATAAGCAAAAGGAGGGAAGTTTGAATTTGGAAATCCAAACTCCAACAGTCACGTTCAAAGATGAAGTCTAATCAAATCAGTTCAGGAGGCCACATTTGCAGGATGGCACCCGAGAGACCAGGCATTCGAGTGCCCGCTGAATGCCACTAAATCATTGTCAAGGTTCATCACTAACAACGGGGCCGGGAGTTTTCGAAAGGGGTTTTATTAACAGACACCCGGCCTGCAAATACCAGCCATGTGGTCAAAGAGAAGGTTGATAGCCAGAAAGACCAGGCAGTCGGCGAGGCTTTCAAAGGCTTTATTGGGCATTTGGGGAGATCAGAACATTTTCATCAGCTTCCAGGGGAGAAGAAGCAGCCTCCACTGTTGGGGGAACAGCGCCGCTGTATCGCCAAATGAATGGACCCCATCAATGCGCCATAGAATGAAGCTTCACTTTCTCTTGGCCACCCCTCATGTTCAAATGTTTTCATGTTAGCCCTCCAGAGAGAGACTTCAAATCGCTTCAGTGACCCATTATATGAACCATGGGCAAATCCTGCCCATGGACACACACAGATGGGCTACGTCTAGACTGGCATGATTTTCCGCAAATGCTTTTAACGGAAAAGTTTTCCGTTAAAAGCATTTTCAGAACAGAGCGTCTAGATTGGCACGGACGCTTTTCCGCAAAAGCACCTTTTGCGGAAAAGTGTCCGTGCCAATCTGGACGCGCTTTTCTGCAAAAAAGCCCCAATCGCCATTTTTGCGATCGGGGCTTTTTTGCGGAAAACAAATCTGAGCTGTCTACACTGGCCCTTTGGCGCAAAAGCTTTGCGCAAAAGGGACTTTTGCCTGAACGGGAGCGGCATGGTATTTCCTCAAGAAGCACTGATTTCTTACAGTAGAAAGTCAGTGCTTTTGCGGAAATTCAAGCGGCCAGTGTAGACAGCTGGCAAGTTTTTCCGGAAAAGCGGCTAATTTTCCGGAAAAACTGGCCAGTCTAGACACAGCCATGATGTGCAGATATCAGAGGATGGGGCTTGGTCCAATGTACAGAAGGATCCATTTCCATTCCACCCCAAAAATGCAGCCTGCTCTGGGGTGAAACACAACCTCATTGACAGGAAATGGCAAAGAGAGTTTGCAGAGGAGACTGTGGGGAAGAGTATTTTTGAGGTTGGAACCACATTAGTTACCCCCGATATTAGCAAGGAGCCCAGAGGTGCTCTGCTTGACTAGTTGACACAAGAGAAGCGTAAATACCTGGAGTGGAGCTGGTTGGAAATTTGTTGAGAAAACTTTAGCAGAAAGTGCTAAGTCAACCAAACTGAATTTTCCCCAGGGAAAGGTTCATTTGGGGAAGATTTCTTATATGAAAATAAGAGACACCTGTTCTCGCCTTCTTACAGTCCCCGTCTAGACTAGGAAGTGTTTTGAAAATAATTCCTCTTATTTTGAAATAACAAGAGGAGCATCCACACGACCAAGCCCATTATTTCGAAGTAACGGGCTGGTTATTTTGAAAGAATAACTCATTTCCATGAAGAACAACACATGTTTCAAAATACGTATTTCCAAATAGTAGTAGTGTGGACACTCCACAGCTGCTATTGAAAAATAGTTACTCCCCAGAGTCATTCAATGTAATTTCTCCCCAGTGCTTCCTGGGGTTTTAAGTCGAGGTAGCACGTGGACAGTACAGGAGCCTGCCTCGGACTAATTTCGAGGCTTCCTTGTAGAGTGGACATGCTCATTCAAAATAGTTATTTCAGGAGTTATTTTGAAATAAGTTATTTAGAAATTATTTCCTATTGTAGACATGCCCCAGGTAGCCAACTGCCCAGTGATCAGGGCACAGTTTTGGGATGATTGGAGAAGACCCCCGTTCAAGGCCCGGCCTCTCCCCATATCCCACAAGTGGACTGTTGATTACTCTGGCTGTTTCTCTCTCTCTGTAAGGGAACATTTTGAAATCTCAACAATTTTGGCAGGATGGAAGAACCATTTCCCACCTGAGTTAATTCCACAATGAAGAGGTACCCCAGTGGACCTAACCCACAAAATCCCTGTTCCCGTCTGCTGCATTCTCATAGCTCATCTTTTCCTTTTCAACCAGAGTTTCTGCAAAACAAAACGAAGCTCCCTGCCAGCGGGGAACCAAACCCTCAAGAGGCCATTTACTTTTCTTCTTCAGGTGGTTTTTTTTTTTAAGAAGTCAGAAGAGTGAGTCTCCTATCTCTCGGAAGTAGGACCTGCCACGATCCTGGCTCTTGCCTCTGCTAGCCAGAGTCCTAGCAGGAAGCTCTATGACAGTGTTTCTTAAACTTTTTAAAACCAAGGAACACCAAACAATTTTTTTTATAAGGAACACCGAGGATTTTTTGTTGAGAAAAAAAAGCCGCCTGCCCCTTTAAGGGTGGCCATTTTGAACTCTGTTGTTCTCCACGGCACACCTCTGACTGCCTCGTGGCACGCCAGTGTACCACGGAACACAGTGTAAGAAACTCTGCTCTATGGGGTGATTTTCTTCATTCAGATCAGGTGCTGTGGCACGAGCGATACCCAGAAACAGTCATGTAACTAGCAGTTGTGTGGGTCAGACTGTCTGCAGGGAAGAAAGCTATTGAATATTTGTCAGATGTAGCCCCCCTTCTAACGAATTAACCCAGATGTCTGCACTGGTAATCATTACCTACAAGCATTTCTTCTTCTTCTTAAACCCTTGTACTCCGAGTGGAGCATAGGTCATCTACAAGTCTCCTCCACTTCACTCTATCTTGAGACAAAACTTCTCAAGGAGTACCCCAGTTGTTGTCCTTCAATCTCTGTAGATCTTCTCCACGTTGTCTGAGGTCTTCCTCTTTTGCATTTTCCTTGAGGGTTCCATGTGAGAGCTTGACGGACTATGCTGGATGATGGTTTTCTGAGCATCGGGCCTAGTCGTCCCTATTTTCTTCTATTGATTTGAACATCAAGTGGACCTTTCCCAAAACTGACTCTGCGATAGCACTTTGCACACCCGGTCATACACTCGCTGAATCCAGGGGAAAACTCCCCCGGGTCACAAGGGAATGCAGCTTGGTGCATGAAGAACAAACATTCTCCAATCACTCATCCTTGTTCCACCACACAACAGGTAGGTCCAGCTGATGTTACAGCAGGGGGGAACCAAAGAGCTATTTGGATTCTGAACGACAGGGCCCATATTGCATCTGTTCTTCGATCCCTAACATCTTCCATAATGGCTCATTTTGCTGCGTGCCTAAAAGAAATGGTTTTCCTTGGGGCCCTTCCATGGACCACATGGATTGCCAAAGTCCTACACTCCATTCAGGGCCAGATTAAGACCTATAGAGACCCTAAACACTGAAAAGATTATGGCACACCCCCCCCCCCCATATGTAATTCAAAATAAAAATAATACTATACCGTAAAATCTCTTTTTATTTTTATTTTTTTGGTGCCCCTGCTTTGCTGTGCCCTAAGCACGTGCTTAGTCTGCCTATTGGGTAATCCAGCCCTGACTCCATTGGTCCTTCCCATCTGTTTTCTTGTCTACAAAAGTGGCATTCAGTTTACACACGCACTGGCCTTGGATTTGCATGATATCTCTTGACTAATGCTAGGATATCAGGTTTCCCGCAGATATAAATATTGCCCTACACCAATGTTCCCTCTAATTATTTCCATCCAGGTGTGGAATAAATTGTGCTCTGAGCACCGAGACATGTGCGGATGTGCACCACCGGTATAAACACATACTCCTGGCTGCTGCCAGCCATGGGTGCACTGCTAACCAGATAGGCGACATTTGAATCTCTCCTGGGCAGCTGCCCAAGCACACAGCTTAGAGGGAACACAGCCCTGCAATGATTCTAAACTTTCCTACACTTGTCTACAGTGAACGGCCATAAAAATCGTGTGCGTCTTTGATTTGTTTATCAACAGGGTGGCACCGGTACCGGTTTATACCCCAGGCAATCTCCATGAAGCCAATAAACTGAATTCTCCAGTCACTAATGCCAATTTTACACAGCAGCAACTCCATTTACTCAACACCTGTGAGTGGAGAATCTTTGCTCCTTGGGCGTTGCATAAGGGGTTGGGAGAATGGCAGGTGTCATCACAGAAAATGGCACCTCAAATAAAATGAAAAGCAAAGGCCAAGATACAGGCGGAACATATGGTCAACTCACTTTTCCTGTACCACCGCAACAACAGGAGCAACACCATTAAACAACAAACCTGCAGCGGTGTAAAACCAGTGGCTGTAGAATCAAGCCCAAAGAGTGGAACTCTATTGCACCACCTCAGGCTTAATTCTTGTGTACAGCCAGCATTAGAAGGCGGCACGTCTCCTGCTACATTCACTGTATTTTTAAAAAAATATACACAAATTGGCTGTGACCACTTCTGAATTAATGGCAGCTCTGGTTTGGGTTAGCAGTGCTCGCTGCTGAAGAAACTGTATAGTGCACCGTGTTCGTATCCCCGTGTGGGATGGTCTGTAAAACTGGGTAAGCACGAATCTGGTCGAAGTACAGCATTATCAATGGCGCTTTTTGCAAACTGACCAGCAGTTTTACATGGGTGTAACAATCTAACAGGTGGACTTGAGTCTTTTCTCTTCCTGCCACCTTCTACATCTGGGCTCCTCTTTCAAAAGTGAGGGTAAAGATTAGAAATCCCGAACTCAACTTGCTTTGCTGAATGACTTTGTTTACATTGCTTTGAGACACGATGGCTTTGTTCAGCTAAGATCAGCGTTTGGATCCAACGCAAAAAGTGCCTGATTTTTGGCACAGGTCAGAAATCCACGTCACATTTTTCACATCTTGCAGGAGACGCACACAAGAAATATTTGGGTTACTGTTCACATCATGGGCTGGGATTTTCAAAGTCCAGCTCGTAGGTCCCTTTGTTGGGTGCTGGGTTCCTATCCCCCTTTGGCTCCTTTACAAATCCCAACCATAGCTGCTAATTATCTATGCAACCAGGGGGCTTTGCTCATTTCACACACACAAAAGGAAGAAACACATTTCCCCCGACTGCTGTGAAAAATAAACAAGGGCCAGATTCTGATCTGAGTGACATCAGCGTGGCGAGTCTCCAGATGTACTTTGGTTGTATCTGGGAGCCGAGCTTG
This sequence comes from Pelodiscus sinensis, assembly GCF_049634645.1. NCBI lineage: Eukaryota > Metazoa > Chordata > Testudines > Trionychidae > Pelodiscus > Pelodiscus sinensis. Next base: position 21,730,491 of record NC_134729.1, on the reverse strand, counting down.
GCCCGTAGCCGGGTAGAAGAGAAGGAAGGCAACATAATCAAAGAATTCCAGGCCTGCTAGCTTTCCATTGTCTTGGTTAAAGCCCAATCATGACACCACCATTCTCCTTCTGTTTATTATTTGCATTTGCTGGGAAAAGAGCCAAGAGAAGAAAACACGCTATTCCCGGCAACGAAGATAGCTTGCAAAAGTCGTCTGTTGTCTCATTTATTTCCCTGCATAGTAAACAGCACTGACACGGTGGTAAATGCTAACCACAGCCAGAAAGGGCCTGTTTCCTCTCTTCCCCATGAAAGTGAATGGGATCACTCGTGTCCTGGCCATAGGACATACTAGGCCTCATGTCTGAAGACAAGGAACTAAGTGAGCAGCGCACATAGTTCATCCCACTCTTCTACATCCGGCCAATGGCGTGGGAAGTCCTAAATCCACATCCTTCTAGGGCTCAGGCGATTTTGCCGAGCATTTCCTGTTGCATTCGAAGGCCATGGCCAGTTGGGTTCTTAAGATCCCTCTGGATTTGAGCTCCAACTCATCTGCGGAGGTGCAGCTAGGACGGTTGGCTGCCTGGTTTTCAACTGGACAGTCCTGTCCTGACAGTGTCTGATCAGATCTACGGACCGGACACCTACAGTCTGAGAACGGCAGGTGAGGGAGGTGAGGAGACCCCCCCCCCAACATTAGCTGGGACTAAATCCTACCTGTGTTGGGCAGCTGCACCTTCCACAGCTGAGTCCTTCCTGACCCAGGGAGGCGGGAGGAGAAAAGCAGCATGTAACAGGGGAAGGGGCAGAGGAGGGAAGAGAAGGCAGAAGGAAGGATCCCAGGGGGAAGCGGCAGGGCTGGGGAGGTTCTGGCACTCCTGTAGGAGTGTCCAGTTTTTAAATATTACCAGACATAGCTCCCCATGGACCTTTTCATTTCACCTGCTTCGGGATTAGGATCCAGCCCTTTTCAATCAGCCAGTGAACTTCTATTACAGCTCCAGCTAGGACGGTATTGCTGACACGTCTCTGGTCTTCCACTGCAGTCCCCCCCGCCCCGGCGCATCCCTCACCCTCAGACGAAAATGCCAGCGGAGGGAAACGCAAAGAGCTCTTGCGCTCCAGAGCATTTCTAAACCATTTTACAAAGTGCCCTGCCAACAATGCGACCCTATGAGCTGACACCAGCCATGGTGGGGGAAAAGGAAAGTGGATCCTTAGGCTGGTAGGAGCCGTAAGACCACAAGCTGATGAGAAGGCGGGAAAGAGTGGGTTCCAACGAGCCGGTAAACACGCAGCGGCCCATGACAAACGCATCTGAAGGCCTACGCCAGCTCTTGGAAGAGGGGAGACTTTCTGCTGATCTCAATGGGAACTGGGTCAGGCCTGAAAGGGGGAAACCATCACACCTTTGTCCAGGAAAAAGCCCCACTTGCAGTAAAGTTGCATACGAATGCCAGGGAGCTCCTTTGCTGTTCGAAGGGCTCAACAGCAACCCCAAGCTTTGAGAAATTAGAGCCCAAGACTTGTATTTTCAAAGGTCTTAATGCCCAAATCCCATTCAAAGTGAACAAGAAGCCCCAAGGCAGCGTCAAAACTCTCAGCCGTCCTGGCTAATCATCCCCACTGTATGGAAACACAATGGCTATTGGGGGCCTAAATCCCTTAGGCCTGGCCCCCACACAGATTTTGTACTGGTGTAACCATTGGAATTAGTTCTGTGATTTTTTTAAAGCCACGCACAGCCCCTAACGTGAACACAGTCGTATTAGAATAAGTGCTTTATAGCTTATTCCTCTTCCAGGAACTGGTATGAGCACCTTTAAATTAATTTAAATGTGTCCAGACTAGGGACATGTCTACACTAGGAAACTATTTCAAAACGACTAACATCGACTTAACTCCCGATGTAACAAAATCGAAATAGCGTGTCCCCACTACAGGGAAGCCTCAAAATCAGTCCTCGGCAGCCTCCGTTATCCGCTATCTTGGATTTAGAGTCCCTGGAAGGACTGGGGAGCCATTAGTTCGAATTACTCGGGGTGGGGGGGAATTATTTCAAAATAGCAGCTCCGGAGCATCCACACAACCGCTATTTGGAAATAACTATTTTGGCATTTGCGTTATTCCCTGAGAAAAGCAGGAGTACCAATTTTGAACTAAGTGGCCCGTTATTTCAAAATAAGGAGCTTGGTAGTGTGACCGCTCCGCTTATAAATTCGACTTACGGGGGGGTTATTTTGAAATAACGCCCTAGTGTAGACCAGGACTAGGGAAGTTGAACTGCCACGAAGTCCAGTTAAAGTGATACGGCCTTGGTGAGTGTATAGGCAAGCTCCTAAACTCTTTTGCAAAGCCAGGTCTTAGGCCATGTCTACACCACATACTTACTTCAGTATAACTCCCTCCTTTCAGGGATGTAGTTATACCGACCGTAGCCCCCCGTGTAGACAGTGCTACATAGCAGAGGTGATGTTATTAAGCCAACGGGAGAGGTCTCTGATGTCGGTAGGGGGGCAGCTGCAAATTGGCAGTGTAGACCTGTCCCCCCTGTGTGTAATGAAGTCTACGCACACTGCTAGAGCACAGGAGTCAGCGAGCCCCTGCAAAGCCAGGGCAAAGTGGTTGATTTCAGCAGGACAGAAGGACTTCCAGATGGAACATAAGAACATAAGAATGGCCGTACTGGGTCAGACCAAAGGTCCATCTAGCCCAGTATCCTGTCTGCCGACAGTGGCCAGCACCAGGTGCCCCAGAGGGGGTGGACCGAAGACAATGATCAAGCAATTTATCTTGTGCCATCCATCTCCAGCCTCTGACAAAAAGCGGAGGAGGTGCCCAAAGCAGCAGACATGTGAAATGACGGCTCGCATCGCCTGCCTAGGACATCGGGACACTCCGCTCTCATTAAAATTAAGGCAACTTTGAAATTCTCATTAACCCCCTCCAATCCTCTCCCCCTCCTCCTTTCTGGTTCAACAACCAACGGGACTAGTATTTTAGATTGCTGTCCTCGCCCAGATCAATGGAACGGGTGGGATGTGGGGGTGGAAGCATCCAACAGTTGTCCATCAACCTCAGTGGAACTTTGGCGTGAGGGCTGGGAAGGAATGATCGTATTCTGTATGTCTGCAGTTGCCACCAATATTTATATCTCTATCTCTCTCTATATTCCTGTATATTTACAGAGCATGAATATACGGCGTGTGTACAATAAAATAAGGGTAAGATACGATCTCAGGATATAAAAGAATATTTCTTGACTGGTCAGTCATTTATCTGCCCAGAAAAAGGTTCCGTCCACCCGAATTCCATGCCCGGGTGTCATTTTCTTCAGGCCGCAATCCATCAGGGAGGGGAAGCCTCTGAGAAGAGGCTGCAGTTTTCATACGACTAGGAATGTGACTCCTCCTCTAGACTGGATCGCGGTTCCGGAGCTGGCCGTCAAAGACGAGACGCCTGGCGCTTTCTGGACGTGAAAGCCTTGGCCAGCGAAGCTTTCCGGCTACACCCCTTTGTGCCAGCAATGAAAGCGCACGTGGATGCCAGGCTGGTGTGGCTGATGCCGGCATCGCTGAGGAAATCAGCGGGTGATTCCTCCTGCCTCTCTGTTCCCCAGCTCCTCCTTCTGAGAGCATCCCACGCTCAGGGACAGGGGCTGGTGGGAGGAGCACAAAGGCACCCGTTGAAGTGTCGAAAGGCTCCTGGATCTCTCTCAAAACACAACCCAACAGCAAGAGTTCCCCTGTTGCTCCTACAGTCCAACCACAGAGCCGAAGTAGACCTGGAAGCAGTTGCCTTCTTGACTATCTCTGAGCCCGGGTCCCTTCTTAGTTCCTTTCTCACTCGGAGGGCAACAATTTCCCTGTAGGCCCTCGCGCTGTTGGCCGTTGGGCGCTGCCTTACAGACGTCAACCTTCCCAGGTTCCCTGTCCCCGCTTCACACGCAGCCACATTCCTTGGCTGAAAGCTCGTTGACGGTGTAGTAGCGGTTGTAAGTGTCCAGGAAGGAGACGTCGTCATCGTAAGCGAGAGGCCTGCAACAGGGCCTGGCTCGGATCTTCTCCTTTTTGATCTTCTTCTTGAGCCTCATGTTCTTCAGGGAGAGGTCGTAGTTCCTGATAGCTGTCTCGCAGGTGCCACTGCAGTACCGGAACAGGACGATCTCGTCCGACTCATAACCCAGGCCCAGCTCGCTCACACTCACCTCCAGCTCCTTCAGGGCGCAGGGTTTGTGGCGAGCCCGGGCTCGCTTCATGCGGTTCCCGGGCTTGGGGAAGAGGGGCAGCTCGTGTCCTCCAGAGTTCATGGACTGGCTGTACCTCTCGACCAGCGTGGAGATCAGCTGTCGGATTTCACCCTCCGTGTAGCTTTCAAACAAGGCGCTGTCTGCAACAAACAGGGACAAGGGTTAGTGAGCCAGGTAGCGGGGAAGGAAAACGCCAGTCACAGAAGTGAGGTACCCGTGGGATCCGGCCATCCAACTCCTTTAGAAAATCCAAGTCCTGAATAGGTCTACACAGTGGGGGTAAACGTTCCCAAAAGCTTAAGTTCCATTCCCTCCCAATGGGGTTTAAGCTCCTAGATCACTTTGGTTCCCCCCATCTTCCAGGTCCCCAGACTGCACTCACAGGCAGGAAAGAGCCCGTAAATGGGACAGGAAAAAGCAACGAGCATTTGGAAATCACGGATCCAGTAATTTGCCATGTTACACAAAGCGAAGCCTCTATTACATACACCCAATCTCCTGCCTGACATTTCCCCGTGTGACGCAATTGTCCCATGCAATGCAACCCGGGCACTCCTAGCTGATTAACCCACCCCACCGAAATCAGGCCCAGCTGACCTTCAGCACCATCAAAGGCTGGCATTCACCCCTCCCTCAACCTCGCTTGCTCCTGAGAGATCAGCTAGACCTGCCTTATTGAGCAGAGCAGAGGCCTTCGCTGCACTAGGGGGGAAAAAGTGCGACTTGCACGGCTGCTGTTAACCACCAGCTCAAGTACTGTAGTTTAAGCACGGGGGGCCAATAATGCAGGCAAGGGAAGGCATTGCCTTCCCAAAACTGCCTATGTGCCCTAGCCGCCTGGCAAGGCTGGGTCTGCAGTGCGGCTGCCCAGCTCCCTGGCCGCCCAAGAAAGCTGGGGTCAGGGCCACAGAACGATAGCCCCAGCCCTCCTGATGGCCTGGAAGGATCGGGCTGGGGGTGGGCTGGGCTTAGCTCCAGGGTGGGGCCTCGGTGAAAGGGGCGGGGCTGGGGCTTGCCTTCCCCAGCTGGGCCGCCCATGGGTTTAAACATTAGTGCAAGAGGCCTTTGGGCCCTGCTTACTGCACAGATTAAACGAGGAAGCCAGAGCCCTGCCCTTCACAGGGATCTAGTCAGATGCCCTGCATGACCCAGGCCAGAGACCCTCCCGCAGTGATCCCTGCGCCAAGACCTCCAGATGCTTTGGCCAACGGCAGCTTCGCTTTGAGTTAACATTGTCCCACGTGGGGCTGGCTTTTATAGGACAGCTGAAACTCCAGTCCCCACCACTGGCGGCGGTTTTGGTAAGAATTACGGATGAGTTAACCCCGGTGCTAACTGCCAACTCAGGCAATGGCATTCTGTTTCGCGACATCCCCCCCACGGTTTCACTAGAATGCAGCAGGCTGGAACACATCTTGATCTGCCGGGAGCAGGGTGGGCTTAACCCGCGGCTTATCCCCAGAAGCAGCTGCATTTCAACTGTGAGTGTAATCATCGCAGTGTGACTGACTGAATGAATGGATGCTGCAAAACGCACTGATTCCCCAGGGCAAAGGCACATTCCCAAGCACTCTGCTGGGGCCAACTCCTGGTTTTACTCAGACCTCACTCCCATCGCTCATTTCAGCAGGAGTAAACACTTAGAAAAGTCGCCAGGGTTTGGCCCACTCTTGCTCCTGGTAGTAAATTATTTTAATTCCTCTACTGATCAGACAACGCCGCATTTCCATGTTCTCTAAATGTCAGAACTATTTGTTTCGGCTTCTGTTGGCGTCAGTCCACATGCAGTGCAGTTTGGCGGGAAACTTTACCCAGGCTGCAAACACGAGATTTCAAACCATTTTCTCTTTTCCCATGGGGACAAAAGGGAGCCATTCAGAACGTTTTTTTGCAAAACCACAGGGTGTAAGAACCATTCCACAATTCCCACCATAGTCCTTAGGGGTGCCAGATACTTTCACACAAAATACCGAACATGCTAGGGAAAAAATTGTTTGAGAAAAAAAGGGGGCCGGGGGATAGGACAGCCACCAATGTTGTTGAGCAAAAAAAAAGAGGCGCTGCGCCTTTAAATCCCCCCACTCTCCCCGCCAGACACAGCAGGAGAAAAATGTCCCCCACAGCCTTCCATACAAGAAAAACAGAAAATACCGGACATTTTACAGAGACCACAAAAACCGGACACCTGCCAACCCTAGTGGTCCTATGCACAATGAGGGAGTGAGAGACCCGTGTTCAAGTCCCCGCACTGCCTGACTCAGACAGAGTAAGGGCTTGAACACATGTGACTGCCCTCACCAGTGAGCATGGGGCTATTCTGGGAGCATGTGCATTTGCTAGATCTGAGGATACCCTCTAGATAAAGGACCATTTTCCAATGAAAACCCATCATCAAAAAAGTATGGACCAGTTCTAATCTACGCACTGCTAGGAAGGGGGATGTCCCATGAGCTACACACAGTACGAAACGGCTGTGAATCCAGCACTAGCCCAGGTCCACATCCCGTCTAGATCTTTTCCAAACGAGCCTCTACTGACTTTTAACCTGACTTTCCATCACAGCGAAATGGGTGCTGAGTACAGAGCCAGTTGGCTGATTACAGAATAGCTGCTGATTCGGTTAAAAGCCCCCATTATTACAGCTGGATGGAGTCACCATGTGACCAGTCTTGCAGCCCACCTAGCATCCCATTGTGCTGTGGTACCTAGATCACTTAGGCTTGGCCTATACCACAAAGGGAAGTGGGTGTAAGATGCCTTGTGTTGACATTCTACACTCACATTCGCCTCCCACCTCCGTAAGCTCTGCCGTGTGCCAACAAGACACAAGCGTGTGAGCAAGACACGAGGAGTCATCCTTCCACTCTATTCTGCGCTGATTAGGTTTCATCTGGAGGATTGCGTCCAGTTCTGGGCTCCACATTTCAAGAAAGATGCGGAGAAATTGGAGAAAGTCCAGAGAAGAGCAACAAAAATGGTTAAAGGTTTAGAAAACATGACCTACGAGGGAAGACTGAAAGAAATGTGCTTGTTTAGCTTGGAAAAGAGAAGACCGAGAGGGAACATAACAGCTTTCCGGTAACTAAAAGGGTGTTATAAGGATGAAGAAGAAAAATTGTTCTCCTTACCCTTTTATGATAACAAGAAGCAATGGGCTTAAATTGCAGCAAGGGAGGTTTAGGTTGGACATTAGGAAAAACTTCCTAACTGTCAGGGTGGTGAAACACAGGAATAAATTGCCCAGGGAGATTGTGGAAGCTCCATCCCTGGAGATATTTAAGAGCAGATCAGATAAACATCTCTCAGGGATGGTCTAGATGGTGCTAGGTCCTGCCATCAGAACAGGAGACAGGACTTGATGACCTCTCAAGGTCCCTTCCAGTTCTAGGTTTCTATAGTAACACAACCTCCACAAGCAGCGTTGACTCATGAGCGATGCACAGATCAATGCAGTGCAGTGTTACCTAAGTCCTCCAGCCGCTGTCCCACAATGCCCAACATTGGCCTCTCTGGTCACAGTTATGAACTTCTCTGAGCCTCCCTCCACACGTCTGAAATTCCTTTTCCTGATTGTCCCCTAGAAGATCCCCGTCATCGTATGCAGCTGCCTGGCCGGCCATGCACTCCAGATGTGCTCCAGCCTGGGGTAGAGGAGAAAAGGCCGGGCAGGCACAGCTCTGAAGCAGCTGTAGAAACATTGTCCTAGACAAGCAGGTTGCGGGCAGGGAAGGGGTATGACCAGGCGCCGCGGCAGTGCAGTGTGAAAGCGAAGGAGCTGCAGCAGGCAGCGCCAGGACAGGGAGGCCAACAGCTGATCCGGGGCAGATCAGCAGACCTGCCACTTCTACAAAGAGCCGTGTGCCCTACACGGCGGAGATCCCACCGCAACCCCGCACACCACCAGGGATACCTCTGAGGATGCTGAGTCACAGGCGGAGGAGGAAAAGGAGGGTGGAGGACACACAACTGGGGAAGCCCAACTGTCCTGCAAGCCCTGTCTGGGGGGCTCTACCCTAGTCCAGTTAGTCCTGGCACTTGAGTCTGGCCCGATGCCAGGGAAGGCTCTTCATGCAAGTGTGTAAATTTATTTCCCATGACAGTGATGGTGCAAGACGGATTTATGGCCTCATAGACTCATAGACTTTAAGGTCAGAAGGGACCATTATGATCATCTAGTCTGACCCCCTGCACAGTGCAGGCCACAGAATCTCGCCCACCCCTCTTAGAATAATCCTCTCACCTATGTCTCAGATATTGAAGCCTTCAAATACTTTGAAGGCCCCAACATGCAGAGAGTCCTTCAGCTGTGATCTGTGCCCAATGCTACAGAGGAAGGCGAAAAACCTCCAGGGCCTCTGCCAATCTACCCTGGAGGAAAATTCCTTCCTGACCCCAAATATGGCGATCAGCTAAACCCTGAGCATGTGGGTAAGACTCACCAGCCAGACACCCAGAAAGTTCCCTATAATGAATGGTCAATTAGTTACCAAGATCATGTTATTTCATCCAACCATCCCCTTATCATAGAATCATAGAACTGGAAGAGACCTCAGAAGGTCGTCAAGTCCAGCCCTCCGCTCTAGGCAGGACCAATCCCATCTAAATCAACCCGGCCAGGGTTTTGTCAAGCCGAGACTTAAACACCTCTAGGGATGGAGACTCCACTACTTCCCTAGGTAACCCATTCCAATGCTTCACTACCCTCCTAGTAAAATAGTTTTTCCTAATATCCAATCTGGACCTCTCCCACCACAACTTGAGACCATTGCTCCTTGTTCTGCCATCTGTCACTACTGAGAACAGCCTCTCTCCATCCTCTTTGGAACCTCCCTTCAGGAAGTTGAAGGCTGCTATCAAATCCCCCCTCACTCTTCGCTTCTGCAGACTAAACAGACCCAAGTCCCTCAGCCTCTCCTCGTAGGTCATATGCTCCAGACCCCTAATCATTTTGGTTGCCCTCTGCTGGACCCTCTCCAATGCGTCCGCATCCTTTTTGTAGTGGGGGGCCCAGAACTGGACACAGTACTCCAGATGTGGCCTCACCAAAGCCGAATAAAGGGGAATAATGACATCTCTGGATCTGCTGGCAATGCTCCTCTTAATGCATCCTAATATGCCATTAGCCTTCTTGGCTACAAGGGCACACTGTTGACTCTAGCTTCTCATCCACTGTAACCCCCAGGTCCTTTTCTGCAGAACTACTACTTAACTGGTTGGTCCCCAGCCTGTAACTATGCTTGGGATTCTTCCGTCCCAAGTGCAGGACTCTACACTTGTCTTTGTTGAATCTCATGAGATTTCTAGTGGCCCAATCCTCCAATTTGTCTAAGTCACTCTGGACCCTATCTCTGCCCTTAAGCGTATCTACCTCTCCCCCTAGCTTAGTGTCATCTGCAAACTTGCTGAGGGTGCAATCTATCCCCTCATCCAGGTCATTAATAAAGATATTGAACAAAACCGGTCCTAGAACCGAACCTTGGGGTACTCCACTAGAAACCGACCGCCATCCTGACATCGAGCCATTGATCACTACCCGCTGGGCCCGGCCTTCTAGCCATCTTTCTATCCATCTTACCGTCCATTTATCCAATCCGCATTCCCTTAACTTGCTGGCAAGAATATTGTGGGAGACCGTATCAAAAGCCTTGCTAAAGTCAAGGTATATAACATCCACTGACTTTCCCATGTCCACTGAGCCAGTTACCTCATCATAGAAGCTAATCAGATTGGTCAAGCACGACTTGCCCTTTGTGAATCCATGCTGACTATTCCTGATCACTTTCCTCTCATTCAAGTGTCTCAAAATGGATTCCTTTAGGATCCCTTCCATGATTTTTCCAGGAACCGAGGTAAGACTGACCGGCCTATAGTTCCCTGGATCGTCCTTCTTCCCTTTTTTGAAGATGGGCACTACATTTGCCTTTTTCCAATCATCCGGGATTTCGCCCGATCTCCACGACTTTTCAAAGATAATGGCCAAAGGCTCCTCAATGACATTTGCCAACTCCTTCAGTACCCTTGGGTGCATTAAGTCTGGACCCATGGATTTGTGTACGTTTAGTTTTTCTAAATATTTCCTAACCTGTTCTTTACCCACCAAGGGCTGTCCATCTTCTTCCCATCTTGCGTCGCTTAGCACAGAAGTCCAGGAGCCGACCTTGTCCGTGAATACAGAGGCAAAGAAAGCATTGAGTACTTCAGCTTTCCCCACATCCTCTGTCACTAGGTTACCTCCTTCATCCATTAGGGACTGCACACCCTCTCTGATCACCTTCTTCTTGTTGACATGCCTGTAGAAACCTTTCTTGTTATCCTTCACATCCTTAGCCAGTCGCAACTCCATTTGCGCTTTCGCCTTCCTGATAACCCCCCGGCATTCTCGAACTATACATTTAAACTCCTCCCTAGTCATTTGTCCAAGTTTCCACTTTCTGTAAGCTTCCTTTTTGTGCTTAAGTACACCAAGGATTTCCCCTGTAAGCCAATCCGGTCTCCTACCAGGTTTGCCTCTCTTGCTACGCGTCGGGATGGTTTCTTTCTGTGCCTTCAATAAGGCTTCTTTAAAATACTGCCAGCTGTCCTGGACTCCTTTCCCCTTCATGTTAACATCCCAGGGGATTCTTTCCATCAGATCTCTGAGGGAGTCAAAATCTGCTTTTTTGAAGTCCAAGGTGTGTATTTTACTACTCTCTTTCCTTCCTTTGGTCAGGATCCTGAAATCTACCATCTCATGATCACTGCTTCCCAGGTTGTCACCCACCTCTACGTCCCCTATTAGTTCCTCCCTGTTTGTGAGGAGAAGGTCAAGCTGTGCACGGCCCCTGGTCGGATCCTTCAGCACTCATAGAACATTAGAACTAGAAGGGACCTCGGAGAGGTCATCAAGTCCAGGCCCCTGCCCTTATGGCAGGACCAAGAACCATCTAGATCAGTGATGCGCAACCTTTTTTAGTTGTGACCCCCCATGGGGGTTGCCGAATTTGGTTGAGAAAAAAAAAAGGAAGTGGCCCCTTTTATTCTCCGGCCACTCTCCCGCCACTCCCCCACGCCCGCCGTGTACACGTCGGGCGCTGAGCCGGGAAGCCAGGAAAAGCAGCCGGCTGGATCCAAGTGTTGCGACCCCCAAGGAAGGCAGCTGCCACCCCCTTGGGGGTCGCGACCCACAGGTTGCGCACTGCTGATCTAGATCACCCCTGACAGGTGTCTGTCTAACCTGGTCTTAAATATCTCCAATGCTGGAGACTCCACAAACTCCCTGGGCAATTTATTCCAGTCTTTCACCACCCTGACAGGAACTTTTTCCTAATGTCCATCCTAAACCTCCCATGCTGCAATTTAAGCCCATTGCTCCATAGGGATGGAGAAAGTTGCATGATGGGACCCTTACGAAGTGGTCCCCATCGCCCCCGTGCGACATGTTCCTGCCCTGGCATGCATTGCCTAAACACCGTGCACCAGACAGTGGTGAGTCGCACCCCGTGATGCCTACATGGTGAGCACATGCAGGGCTGACACGAGGAGCCAAGTATGCCTGCCCAGCAGCAATGTACTAACTTGCGTTGGCAAAAGTTTGCCGTGGAGCCGTGCCCTGAGGCGACAGACGATTGCATGCTTAATTGGAGGCGATTAACCGGTTACGGTGGAGACTGTTGACACATGGGGGCAACGGCTGGGCTAATGAAGTCATTAGCGCGATACGGGCAGGAAGTTGCGGGGGAGGGGGGAGCTTGGCAAATGAGCTGGATGTGGTGGAGAATGTGAGGTGAAAAGCTCCTCCTGACACAGGAGCAGCCCTAGACTAGCTGCCAGCAACTGGCGCCCTAGATGAACCATGCAATCATCGCCCCCACCTCTAAACCTCTCAGTGTTATTGTGCCACCATTTGGCGCCCCATTTAACTTGGTGCGCTAGGCGACCGCCTATATGGACGGGCCGCCCCTGGGCCTCTACTGCCGTGCTGGGACTCTAGAGGTTACAGATGCACGTGGGAAAAAGACACCCACAGCATGTGCCACAGATGGGCCCACGAAAACGGGCCCGGCCCACGGCACACTGGGTAGCTGAGGCAGCAGCCTGTGATAGACGCCTCAGCAGAGCCAGGGTGGGCAGGGAGGTTCTGCCACAGGGGCGGGGAAACTTTGGAGTCGGGGGCTGCAGACAAGTGAGAAGAAAATCCCCCAACAAACTCTTGCTGACATGGGTCCCGACTGAGGAGAAAACCGTCCTCCCGTTCCCCTCACACACCAGAGCCCCGGCCAGTAGACTTTTTATGCTCCAGCTCTGTGGGAGGGCAGCGGGGGGGGGGGGGGCTGGTGTGCCAGCGTGGGCTCCCCAATGTTGTAGGGGGGAACCCTGAACTTCGGGAGTCAGAGCCAAGCACGCCGGGGGCCACTACCGGCCCCTGGGTCTTAGGTTCCCCACCCCTGTTCTACAGAACTAAGAACTTCACTGTGGAGCCCCAAAGAAAATGCTCCTTCAAGCGCAGGATGTTCTGGTCCCTCACCCGCCATCCCAGCTCTTTGGTTTGCAGGGACGCGGTCCATATCTTTTCCACGCTAGCTCCTGCTGCAACGCCTCCTGCTGTGCCCCACTTTGCCTTGTTTATTTTCCTACCAGCCTGATGCCTGAGGTGCATGCTTAAGGAAAAAAAAATTCAAATGTTCGGTGCAAAGGTAAAACGAGCCCCCAAGGCGTCCCCGTTTCCAGGTGCTGGCGGCCAGCCACGTCGGGAGACGCCGGGAGGCATCGCGGCTTCCTCAGCGGGAGGGGAGCGGGCGAGCGTGCGGCTGCAGCCAACAGGGCCGGGCCGGCGTGCTCCTGCTTGTGCAGCACGGTGAGCAGCCTGAGGGCAGGAAGCGCAGAGATGTGGCACCCGTCAAGGGGGACCGCCTGGTTGGCGTCTCGGGCAGCTGTCCTCTAGCACAGGGGTTTTCAACCCCGCTTTTTCCTCTCATGATCCAGTAGAATGGCCGATGCCGTGACCTCAAATAATTTGACTGAGTGTGAGCTCCGGGGTGGGGCCAAAGATGGAGCTTTGGGTTGTAGCTGGGGGGTTCCGGCTTGGGGGGGGCGGTCAGGGCAGGACGGGCTTATCTTGAGTGGCTCCCAGTCAGCGATGCAGTGGGGGGCTAAGGCAGCTTCCTGCCTCTCCTGGACCACAGGCCGTGCTGCGCCCCAGAAGCAGCCGGCAACAGGTTCACAGCCAATGGGAGCGCGAAGCTCGTGCTCAGGGCAGGGGCAGGGCGCATAACATAACAGAAGAAGAAGATAAGAGCGGCCATACTGGGTCAGACCAAAGGTCTATCCACCCCAGTATCCTATCTGCCGACAGTGGCCAATGCCAGGTGTCCCAGAGGGAATGAACCGAACAGGTAATGATCAAGGGATCTCTCTCCTGCCATCCATCTCCACCCTCTGACAAACAGAGGCTGGGGACACCATTCCTTACCCATCCTGGCTAATAGCCATTAATGGACTTAACCTCCATGAATTTATCTAGTTCTCTTTTAAACCCTGTTATAGTCCTCGCCTTCACAACCTCCTCAGGCGAGGAGTTCCACAGATTGACTATACGCTGTATGAAGAAGAATTTCCTTTTATTTATTTTAAACCTGTTGACCATTAATTTCATTTGGTGGCCCCCAGTTCTTATATTATGGGGACAAGTAAATAACTTTTCCTTATTCACTTTCTCCACACCACTCATGATTTTATAGACCTCTATCTCCCTTAGTCTCCTCTTTTCCAAGGTGAGAAGTCCCAGTCTCTTTAATCTCTCCTCATATGGGACCCGTTCCAAACCCCTCACCATTTTAGTTGCCTTTCTCTGAACCTTTTCTAATTCCAGTCTATCTTTTCTGAGATGAGGAGACCTGTGTTCTCTCCCTTCCCCTCCCCTAGGAGCTGGGCCTGTTACCGGCCACTTCTGGAGCACAGCACAGTCTGTGGGGTTAGGACAGGCAGGTAGCTGCCTTAGCCCCCCCCCCCTTCTCCCGCAACCCCCTGCAGCACCAAGACCCAGTGCCCGACTGTCCATAACTGAGTCGTGACCCGTTGATTGAAGACCCCTGGCTTAGCTAGAAAGGCCCCCGTGTTGATCTAAGCGGCTAGCAGAAGCAGGAGAAATTCTTCCCGTCCCAGTCCAGCATCACAGGAGCATAACTCAGCACAAGTCCCCTGCTGTGCACAGCTGTAAGCGGGAGGCCACTGTGGCCCACGGGAGTTACCCAGAGGTGAGCTCAAATCAACCCCCGAAAGCTCTCACGCCGCTGAAGCCAGTTGTCCCTCAGGATCACACGAGAACAAGCCAGAGCGACTGTGCTCTTAGGACCTGGCTCCCATCTTCAATAACGACACAACCTAGTCCTCAGAGCAGACGGCATCCCGCCCCTCCACGCACAAGGCAGCACTGCGCCGTATGGGGCAGGAAGAGGGCATAAAGAGCAGCAAAAGGCGTCTCAATGACCCAAAAGCCTCAGGCAACCTCACGCCCCTGTTCTGAAGCCTGGACACACCAGAAGTCTGCAAAGAAAACAGCTGACAACTGTCACGGCCCCAAACCAAAATGGCTGAATCATTTTCAGGGAAACGGAAACAATTCAGCCAGCGGCTGCAGAGCAAGAATGGAGATTTCACAAGCTGCAAGGCAACCTGGACTCTCAGCATAGTTGTTCCTATCTCTGCTTTCATCTCTCCAGCCATTCGTCTCTCCAGCCCTCCCCGCCCTCCTGCGAGAGACACAGAGAACACAGCGAGGCTGCCCCTCGTGTCTGGGCAAAGCTCGTGACAGACACCCACACCTCACTGCACTCTGCTGCTATGAGGCCCGCAAAAAACGTTACCACAGCCAGGCTGCCGCTGTCCTGAGACACTGTCCGTTGAGCCCAGTCCTCTCACTATGTCCTTGTGCCACCCTGTCTGTACCTGTCGGCTGCCTCCTAGATCGTAAACTCCCTGGGGCACAGATGCTCTGTGTTTATGCAGCGTCTGGCACAGTAGGGTGTCAATGCACGATTAGGGCACCTCTAGGTAACAGGGTGATACAAAAAATATATTTTCATCGGCAGAGCCAGTAGCAAACCTTGCCTTCCAATCAGGGTTGCTAACCCACAGAAATTTCATTTACGGACAAAATGGGAAAAATGTATGGAGACACACATTTTTTTTACGGACATCATTTTTATACTGTATTAAGGTGCCATAAATGGCCAAAAGTGAAAAGTAATCATTGTCATTCATACATCACAAGAACAACGGGCTATTTAACTCACTTTCATTTAGTTAGTCATGGTCCTGGAAGTTTTCCATTTTGTAATTCTACATCCGAACACTGACAACTAAACAACTAAAACGTCCAATTTCCGCGGCCCCAGAGTAAAATGGTTGAAGCAGCACAGAAGAAATTTCATTGCTATAGGATAATTGCTGGGCTTTGAAATTTTATTGAACTTTTATGAAATTTACGGACACCTAAATTTTTTTTACGGATTTTACGGACGTGTCCAATTTCAGCTCATTTTTTACAGACTGTCTGTAAATTTACTGACGGCTGGCAACCCTGCTCCCAATCCCTTGCTGTCACGCCGGACTGTACGCACTCACAAGGAAGCAAAGGCAAATCAACCCACCTAGAATTTCAACAAGGATCCAGGGACCTCAGTTGGAACAAAGAAGTGGCCAACCTCAGAGGTTAGGAGCAGGGTTTCATTGCTCCTCCGAAGGACAGCAACCCTCCTTCAGGATAGTCTGCCAGCATTTTGGTGCTCCCAGGAAGAGCATCTCTCCGTGTACCCGCCACTTCGGACCATGTTTTAAGGAGCAGAAGGGGAGATGGCTGCAGGCCTGAAGAGAGCATGCTGGTTTTGAGCTTGGGTTCAAACAGATGCTGACTGGCACATGTGGACTATGCAGAGCCACACCATGGATAAGGAAGCCTCAGGTAAAGCAGAAGAGGCACAAAACCCCATGTCTGGAGGGGTCAGGCTTGGATGAGCCTAGAAGACCATGGTCTCTGCAGCTTAACTGGCTGGAGAATCTAGCGGTGGCCTGGAAGTCCTGGCGTAGAAGTTGAGTTAACACACCCTGCGTTTGTTAGCGTAGGACTTGGAGCATCTACACTCATTTGCAATCTTGGGAAAGGGTTGATTGAAACTCCAGTCCCAGCCTGGAGCTCTGGCATCCCCAAATGCATACTGCAGGCCTCAGTCCAACCTCCCACCTTCCAGACGTCCCAAAGCTCTCCCAAACCGTGGCCGGGCAAGCTCGCTGTCCATGACGCAGTGTGGGAAAGCCGGCCGGTCCAGAGGACCAGCAGAGTCAGCTGGAACTTTGGGATACAGGAGAAACTCAGCGTTATAAACACCCAAATTACAAACTCATCAGCCAACGTCACACTTCATTTGGCCTATTTGAAATCATGGGATGGTGGGCGGGCGAAGCCCGCCCACCTTCTAAAAGCCCCTCCCCAACCTTATGGGAGGGACACTGGACCCATGTTCAATTGATTTCTTGGGACAAATAATGACTAAAGGATCAAGAAGTGCGGGCTAGAGGTTCAAAATAAGGGAGCCGGATGGGGACACCGAGCAGAGAACCCCGGACAGCGCCCACTGCTCCTCAAAGCTGTCGATGGAGCCAGTGGACGCCGCCCAGAGGAACTCTGCCCGGATTCGTGACACGAGGGAGGAGCGGAAATAGGCCCCACAGTCGCAGAGAACCCCCTCGTCTAGCATCCTCCTCCTGCTGTTGTAGATGGCAACTTTCGCCAAGGCCAGGAGGAGGCTGACGAGGAGGTCTCGCGACTTTGTGGGGCCACGGATTGGGTGTGCATAAATAAAAAGGTGAGGGGAAAAGTGCAGCCAGAACCTCAATAAGAGGTTCTGGAGGAGCCGGAATAGGGGCTGCAACCTGGCGCATTCAAGGTAGGCGTGCGCCAGGTTCTCCCTCACGCCGCAAAAGGGGCAGGTGTCTGGGATGGGGGTGAACCGCGCCAAGTACACGCCCGTGCTCACGGCTCCGTGGAGGAGCCGCCAACTGATGTCCCCGACGGGCCGCGGAATTAAGGTCGAATAAACGCTGGCCCATCGGGGTTCCCCACCCTCTATAGGTCTGAGGTAGTCCCGCCACTTTGTATCGGGGCGGGACACGAGGGTGGGGAAATGCAAAGCGTGGAGCACGAGCGTGTACAGCTGTTCCCTGGGCGCGGTCCGGAAACAGACCGGCTGCAGATTTTGCAGCCGGCTGGGGGTCCAAGGGTGGGGAGGCCGGGGGGGCCCGCGGGATAGGGAACTAGACATGCCCAAACAGGCAGCAGCACCGCAGGGGAGGGGGGGGGGGAGCAAATCCCTTACGGTACTGGGTTAAACGGAAACCACTGAACACACAAAGGGAAAGCAGCATTTTTCCTCTGCGCCGTACAGTTTCAAAGTTGAATGAAGCCAACTTTCAGCTGTTAACAGAGGAGAGAACCATAACGAGTAGACCCTTGTAACTCTGAGGTTCTACTCTACTTCTGGGGGACTATCAGAGCACAAGACCAGTGGGGCTGCATCTATACTGCACAGCAACAGCGCTGGAACCCTAGGTCCCGGCATGGCCTGGCTGCACCTGACATGGGTTTCCGGGGCTCAGCCCGAGGATCTGGGGAAGGATCTCAAATCCCAGGCTCCAGCCTGAGTCCAAATGTCTACGTTGCTATTTTAGCCCTGCCGCCTGAGCCCAACAAAGCTGGCCCAAGCTCTGAGACTTGGCACGGCAGGATTTTTACAGCAGAACAGACACGCTCCATCCCCGTGGCATCCTGAGACCTGTATTCCCTATAAACTACGTGCTTGTGAGGCTGCAAAGGAGGAATGCCGCCCAGGCTGATGCGCAGAGAGCTCATAGCTAGCTTTGTGTTTCTCCGGGTAGTGCACATTCACACATGGCTTGGTGCACGTAACAAAATTTATTCCGCACATAGGTGGGGAAAAAATCCACCTAGGGATGGAAAAAATTAGCGGGAACATTTCCTGAGACCCTGGCTCTGAGCTCTGGGTTAGCACGATTTGCGTGCAGACGGGCAAGGGTTCGATTTGATCTGGAGTTCTAACCCTAAGCTCACACTGCAGTGTAGACACACACTACACCTGGGGTGGGGAACCTGAGGTCCAGGGGATGGATGCAGCCCCCAGCTTGCCTGGATCCGGTCCCTGAGTCTCAGGGGACCCCCCAGCGTTGGAGATCCTGCGCTGGTGCTCCGCCCCTTCCTTCGCCCCACTGCAGGGCTAGCACGCACAAAATCTACTAGGTTGGGCCCCCCAGGCTCTGTTGTGTGGCAGAATGTGGGGAGAGTCTTCCCCCTTCTCCGTCGGGGGCCACGACAGTGAAGTAAGTTTTTTGTGCAGCCCCCAACTGATTTTTCAGTGGATCAGCGGCCCCCAACCCCCAAAAGCCCCCCCCCCCACTCTACGCCCTTTGTAGCACCATCACACCATTGCCTCATGCGTTCCAAGGGGAAGAAACGCTGCCCCCGCCCCCCCTGCTTGGCCAGTGGAGCGGATGCCCTCCCCCGGCGGATGGAGTCAAGGCAGAAGCATGCTGTGGCTTACATCGAGAGAGCAGCGGGTCCCGGGGCTCCAGGGCGCGGGGGTGTCTCCGTGGAGCTGCAGGCAAGGCAGAAGAGGAGGCGGAGCGTGACGGCGAGGGAGGGAAGGGGCTGTGTGTCCGGCGTCCGTTGAGCATGTCTCTACAAACTAAAACGGACAACATGGAACTGAGGAGCATCGAGGCAATGGCTGCAAACTTCCATACCTTCATCTTAGAGCAAGTCAGAACATTGAAACTCTGCAAAACAGGCAAAACAAACATCCTCATTAAAAACCCTCTACCCCCGGGCCCGCTGCACCTCCCCCGCGGCCAGCTCCCCGGGCACGATGGGCGCGGCATGAGCTGCCGAGCAACCTTCCTCGGGGATCTCAGAGCAATCACACGCATTCCTCCGCTCAGACTCCCCCCTCCCTCCCTCCTCGCCTTAGAGGGAAACTGAGGCACAGGGCCAGGCAGCCTGGCAGCCACTCAGAGCTCAGGAGTCCTGCGTCACAGCCCCCTGCTTTCGACCACGGAGCCCACACGTCGCTTTCCCCTTGCGGCAGCAGGCTGCTCTGCGTGTGGGCCAGAGGGCGTTTGGAGATAATCAGCACAACTGGGCCGAGCGCTAGGAAGGGCAGACGGGGGAAGGAGGGCGCACGCACGCGCGTGAGCGCCCTAGGAAGGGGGGGCAGGACACAGGAGCTGCTCAAGAGACCCCCAACTGAGCTGTCTGGATGCAGGAGAAACCTCGGCTGCACCTTTCAAAAGGCAGGAGAGTGACCAATTCCGGATGGCAAGCAGGGTCGACCTGGGGTTGCAGCTGATGGATCCTTTCCCACCGGCAACGCAGTCTAGCCTAGATCTGGGGGCCAGCATGTTTCCCTTCCAAATAAATATCCATAATTCAGCACCAAAAAACCCCTCAGCCCAGCCAGAGCAGCCAGCATGTGAGTGCTAAGCAGGAGCGCTAAGTCTGATCCCTGTCTCCGGCACAAGATGGGTACGGAAGCAGCAGCCAACATCCACCCACGGAAGCAATTCACACGTCGCCTCTTTTCCAAAGACCTTTTGCCTGATCCCTCCTTTGCACTGGGCCTCCTGGAGTCAATTACTCCAGTGCAAAGCAAATGCCATTTGGAGCCACTAGCCCTGTTCCCACCCACCGTGCACCGGTATCACACAAGACCAACGGGTGGAGAAAGGGTTCGAAGGCTCGTCCCCTTTCCAGCAGCGACTAGAGCTGGCAGTTTTGAGATCTCAGGAGAATTCCCCAACCTGAATGGGGAAGAAGAGTCAACATCTCAAACGTGTTGGAGGTCTAAAAATTCCCCCCACCCTCCAGAAAAAAAACACCTGGTTTAAGCCCATTAACACGTTTGATTTTGACAATGTTGAATCATTTTGTTTTGAAAATTTTGAAGCATTTTGTTTTCAACCTCTCTCTTTTAAAACTACTTTCTAGTCGGACTGTCAAGATAGAAACTGATTCAGCTCAGGTCACTGGAACTTTTCAGGTGAAAAATGTTCACGGGGGGCATTCTGACAATTTCAGAACACTTCCCCTGCCCTCTCCCCGCCCCGGAATTTCTCAGGTCAGGAGATTTTGCAAAATGAGTCCTATTTTGCCAACAAAATTGCAAGGGTTTGACATTTTTTCAGCAGAACAGTTTATTGAAAAATTTCTGACCAGCTCTGTAAGCCCTGGTCTACACTAGGGCTTTATTTCAAAATAACCCCCCGAGGTTGAATCAATAAGGGGAGCATCCAAAGAACATGCACTTATTTTGAAATCTGTACTCCTGCTTTCCTCAAGGAAGAATACTGATTTCAAAATAGTTATTTCAAAATAACGGTAGTGTGGACGCTTTGGTACCATTATTTTGAAATAACTATTCCCCAGGCTAATTCGAAGTAATTATTCTCCATTGCTTCCTGGGGCTCTAAGTTGAGGTTGCGTGCCTCCATTAACGGAGCCTGCCTCGGACTCATTTTGAGGCTTCCCCGTTGTGTGGACGCGCTAGTTCGATTTTGTTATTTTGGGAGTTAAGTCAAATTTAGTTATTTCTAAATAGTTTCCTAGTGTAGACATGGCCTTAGAGACTTATACCAGAGGAATTCTGTTGTGCTGATCAGGGCTAACTAGAATTGAATAATCCAACCCCTACCTGACGTAACTACGCTGACCTAAATGCTGGTGTGGACAGCACCAGAAGGGCAGGAGAATTTCTCTTACCACCATGGCGATTGTTTCTTGGGGTAGAGCATCTTTACTGGAGAGTTACAGCGGCACTGCTGCATCGGGGCATCTGAGCCAATCCAGCATTTTAAGAGAGACCGGCCCTAAAACAAGCTGCTCTGCTCTTTACTAGGGTTTGCCCTGCAAAGACAGCTCTGCTACGGGAGAGTCAGCTAGAGTCTGTTCTTCCTGGAACGTTGTCAACAGGGTTGCTTGCAACAGCAGGCCGCATGCAGCACCCCTGGGCTTCTATGTGTGGCCTGGGAGATGTATGGTTTGCGGTCGCCAACGTGCCAAATTCGGCTGGTTTCCATCTAGGGATGCAAGCAACTAGTGTGACGTAGTGTGGGTACCTTGCTGGTTGCTAGGCTTGGGCAGTGGGTGACCCCCACTGGCTGCTGCCTGTACCACGGCCCAGCCGAGTAGCTGATAGGACAGGAAGGTAAGGACAGGAAGGTAACCTGTTCTACCAGTTTCCCCCAGGGAGAGAAACAAAGGAAGGTGGGATGCCGCCCCTGGCGGGAGGGGGGGGGGCGGGGGGAGACAGGGCTGGAAGGGACGGTCTTTAGTTTTCTGGCTGGGAAGCAGGGGAGAAGGAGCTAGGGAGGGGACTGGGATTGTAGGGCCCAGCCACCCCCCATCTCAAGGGGGGCACTGAGGCCTCCTAGCCCCAGTTCCTGTAACCAGATTACATCTGTGCTGTGCTGTATCCTGGAGAAGCAACAAACTCCCTCTAGTCTACTAGCTGGTGAAGTCTGTACGTGCCATTATGGGGGTGCAGGAGACGGGGAAAAACCCGACCCGCCGTCACAACTAGTTGACTATCTGATAAGCAAAAGTGTATCGGCCAGTTGACTAGTCCCTCGACTAATTGCTTCCCCACTTCACTGGCTGCCTCAATTGGGGAGAGGGGAGGAGGTAGGAGCTGGTGCTGGGAGGGGAGCCACAGGAGGCAGGGGGATAGCGGAGACCAGGCACGAGCCCAGCTCACGCCGCGCCTCTGCTTTTTAAATGTATTAAGAGCCACCAGGGTATTATTAAGAGCTGGGTCACACCTGCCGGCTCTTAATACCTTTAAAAATCAGAATTGCAGTGGGGGGGGGGGACCCGGTGCGAGCCAGGACAGCTGATTTCCGGCTCGTACCAGGTCCCCCCTGCTGCGCTTCAGCCTTAAATGTAAAAAGGTTGGAGCACAGCAGGGGGAGTGAGCTGGGAATCAGCTATTTCAGAAGCCGTCAGGCTCTTAATATGTTGAAAAGGCTAAAACACGGGGGGGGGGAGGGATGGCAGGAGAGAGACTTAGCACAAGCCAGGAAACAGCTGTCCCCGCTCACGCGGGGTCCCCTCTGCTGCGCGTCAGCCTGCCGGCTCTTAATACACTTAAAAGGCAGAGCCCGGGGCTGGGAGCTAACTCCGCTGCAGCTCCCCTGCTTATCGACTGGTCGATGGAAAATCCGTCAATTCATTGATTCAGCTAAGTTTAACATCCCCATTTCCATCTCTGCCGGTTTTTTTCCAACCGGTATTGTCGGAGTGACACACAGTAGAGCAAGGGCAGCAGAAAGGACTGGGCTGACTACATCCAACAAAACCTGGGAGAGCCGTGCGCTCCCTCTGCATCCAATCAAAGCGCTGCCACAGTGCAATCGGCACAGATTCTAACCATGCAAATGCAGTTAGCAAAACTACCCTAATCCCAGGAGGCTATCTTGGCTATGACAAGCATCCCCCCCCTGCCCCCGAGATGGAGGGCCACTCCTGCAGCCCACTCACTAGCCTCCGTTACCCACCTTTGGTCTACAAAGTTCCCAGCAGTTACACCTGGGCAAACTCCTGGGTTCTGATGCAAACTGGGAGACAATTTGGAAGAAACTTTTTGCGGAGAGAAAAGCAGCTTTGGCAACATCAAGACCTTTCATGAATCACTGCCTCAAGCAACCAACAAAAAATCATCCCAAAGACATCGACACATTTCAGGGCTGTCAAAACCAAGTGCTTTGATTTGCTGGTTTGCAATGACTTTGTTGCAAACTGTTCTTGCATGACATGTTTAAAAAAAACATGCAAAAGCAAAAGCAAAACATTCGGGTTTCGCCAAAATGAAACCGTTTGTTCAACCTGAGGTTTTTTTTAAATTATTTTAGACTTTTTTCAGTTTGGAGAGAAATTGCATGTATTTTCACTGTTGGTAGGGTTGGCAGATGGTTTAACAAAAAATACCAGACACCCCTCCCTCCCACACCACCCCAAAAAAACCCACCAGGAAAAAATTCTGTTGAGGAAAAAAAGGGGGGAAACCAAAGTTAAGCAAAAAAAAAAAAAAAAAAAAAGAGGGGTGCTGCACCTTTAAATGGCCCAGTGCTCCTCACACCCTTCCCCCCCACCCCACCCCACCCCACCCAACGAGACAGGGGAAAATTGTCCCCACCGGGCTTCCGTCCGAGGGAAACAGGAAATACCGGACATTTCACATGTCTGGTATTTTCTGGGTTTTTTTAACCGGACAGGGGAGCCAAATACCGAATGGTCCGGGTGAAAACTGGACACCTGGCAACCCTAATTGTTGGCCTGATCCAAAATTAATTTTTTTGGAACAGCCAATTAACCAAAAAAAAAAAAATCTACCATTCGTCCCGCTCTAATTTTGACCTGGTAGCCTCGTAGGCTACATCTACACTGCAGAGCTATTTCGGGATATCAGAAATATCCTGAAATAGCTATTCCTTGTCTTTAAAGCGGCCTGTTATTTCTAAGTAGATTTCAAAATAATGGGCATGCTATTCCGGAGTCCCTGTGGTCCTCGTTCCACGGGGGTTAAGGGATGTTTCGGAATAGCGCTTTAGTTCCAAATCTGGCATTGTGTAGACAGCACCACATTTTGAACTATGCTATTTCAAAATTAACTCAAAGTAAGAACAAAACACAAGGACAGTCATTCTGGGTCAGACCAAAGGTCCACCTAGCCCTGTATCTTGTCTGCCGACAGTGGTCAATACTAGATACCCCATATGGAGTGAACAGAACAAGGGATCATCCCCTGTCATCTATTTCCAGACAGAGGCGAGAGACACCATCTCTGTCCATCCTGGGTAATAGTCATTGATGGATCTATCCCTCCATGAATCTATCTAGCTCTTTTTGGAACCCTGTTAAAGTCCTGGTCTTCACCACATCCTCAGAACTTGGTAAACTGCATAGCGTATTTTGAGGCCAGGGTGCAGTGTCGATGCGCCTTTTTCTTACCGTCTCTGCAGTGGGGGAATTGACAAGGAAATTAGGAAAAGTCCCAGGAGTCTTGGGGAGACACACACAGCCTCACCACGGTGTCATTTTTTACAGCCCCTTTCCAGAGCTGTGCTACAGCTGAAAGCATTCGTTTAAAAGGGGAAACGAGAGAAATCCTCATCCGGTCCGTTCTAGTCGACAAACGCCTTGCTCCCTATTCTCCAGCTAACGGAGAGTCTTGCGTACGTTACCAACCATTCTTAATCACCGAGCATTCATTATGGGCCAAACCGTACAGTCCCCACGTGGATCTGAGTTGCATGGATCCTAACTCCCCTTTACACCTGGCACAGAAAGGCGGCTTGCTAGCGAATGCAAACACAGATCCAAAGCAAGGCCTTCTGAACAGCTAATGGCTTTTGCACCAGTGTGAAGCAGATCCACGGACTTTAACAGCAGTATTGCCTGCCCAAAGTCTAAACAAACCGCAGGACTTGGCCCAATGATAATACCAATAAATTATATATTGGGCACCGAGCACTAGGTTTCTGGGCACCTAGCATGTAGCAATGGGTCTCATTAAAAAACCACAGCGCCAATAAGCAAATGAGAGAGCAAACACACACGCAGCTCCCCTGAGCTGGCCTCCTGCCCTCCGCCCACACCCCGCCACACACGCCGCGGCTGCCCCCAGCCAATCCCCCCCTCCCAAGCCACGCCAAGCTACCACACAAACAGGCCTCTCTTCAGCCTGGAAGGCGGCGGACGCCGGGGCCAGGGGCTGTGCTGCGAGGGAGAGAGTCGGGGGGCTCCCATGACCTCGCTGCCGACCCGGTGCTGATCAGGGCACAGATCAGGAGCGGGAAGGGGTGTGCTGCCCTTTTCAGGCCCAATCTGGATCTCACAGCAAGTGCTGCCAGGGTAGCGCCATGGGGGCTCCCTCCTGCGCCCTCGGACTGACCTGCTTTGTGGGCGCAGGGAGCCGAGAGGGAGGCCGAGAAGCTGTCCCGGAACGCACTCCCCCCCCCCCCCCCCCCACGCAGTTCTGGCTGCGAGCACCTGGCTGGCCTCCGCGGGGCAGCGCTCGCTCGCCCCCACACAGCTCTGCGGAGCGACGGTAACGAGGGCGCGGGGATTCTCGCCTGCCAGAGCCCCGCGTTTTAGCTGGCGAGCACAGGCAGCCTCAGCAGAAATGCCAGGTCAAGTCCCAGGCGACATGACACAGTTACATTGGCCTGGGGCAGCTCCGCTCGCAGCCCTCGCAGGGATTTCCGCAGTGGTGCACAGGGCTCGGGGCGGTACGTCGTCGCCAGGAGCACTGGGGTAGCATGGGGGGCTGAGAGCCTGAGCGTGCTGCTCCAGGTGCGGGGCCCGACTCACACCTGGATGCTTAGCTCGGCTCCCTGGAGCTCAGTTCCGGGGGGAGCTCCCTGACAGAAACCAGCCTCCCCCCCAGCCAGAACCCACCTCCCCCAGCGGTAGCCAGGCCCTGAGCTGGAGTCCCCACCAATGTTCCCTCTAACTTTTCCCATCTGTGTGCAGAATAAGTTTTGTTCTGTGCAGCGGGGCATGTGCAAATGTGCACCACCAAGAGAAACATATGCTGCTAGCAGTGGGCGCTCTGCTAATCAGCTGGGCAGCATTTTAATCTGTCCTGGGTGGCTGCCCAAGTGTTCCACTTACAGGAAATACTGCACCCCCCCCCCCCCTGCCCCATCTCGGGGTGACAGCCCCAGCTATGAGCCGCGCGTGGGGTTCACAGCAGAGAACCTACCAGCCTTCCTTGTCAATTCCACGTCTCTGGAAGGGTCCTGGGTCCTTGCCCCAGCTTGCTGCTTAACTCTAAACAGAAAACACCTGGGCTACGTCTAGACTGGCATGATTTTCTGCAAAGGCTTTTAACGAAAAAGTTTTCCATTAAAAGCATTTGTGGAAAAGAGTGTCTAGATTGGCACGGACGCTTTTCCGCAAAAGCACTTTTTTGCGCAAAACAAATCTGAGCCGTCTACACTGGCCCTTTTGCGCAAAAGGACTTTTGCCTGAACGGGAGCAGCATAGTATTTCCGCAAGCAGCACTGATTTCTTACATGAGATCGTCAGTGTTCTTGCGGAAATTCAAGCAGCCAGTGTAGACACAGCCCTGCAGTTTAGGGCTACACAGGATGGCAGGGAAACAGGATCCACGCTGGAGCCGTGAATCAACAGTGGTCAGGGTTGGAGAGGGGCTGTCCAGCCTCAGCACTGAGGCGTGGCTACGATGGGATCGAAGCAATGCCAGGAGAGAGCATCTGATCTAGTGATCATGCCGACTGTATGGACCAAGAATGTGCCAGGGAGGCTGCCAAGCCCACCCCCGAGGACCCATCTCCCACTAACAACAGCCGCTGCCTCCCCCAGCCCTCCCCTGGGCCATGTCCCGCATGCTTAGCCCAGGGAGGTGACCTGAGAACAGCCCTCCGCGAGCCGAAGGCCTGTTGTAAAGCAGACGCCAATCACTTTTTCTCCCTGTGCTCCCAAGGAACGGGCTTAATTTGCCCCTGGGAGATTTGGGGCAGACCGTAGGAAAATCTTTCCAACTCTCAGGGGAGCAAAGCTCCGGAACAGGCTCCACAGGGATTCACGCCACTGGAGGGTTTAAGGAGCAGCGTGGACAAACCCTTGCCAAGGTCGGTCTGGGTTTATTTGGTCCTGCCTCAGCGCAGGGGGCAAGGATGAGACAACCTCTCGCGGCCCCTTCCAGCCCGACACGTCCTAGTGTCTCTCCGCACTGGACTGGCCGTTTCCATAATGAGCCGGGGAAACGGCTGCCGACTCCATCCCCATCCTCTTCACTGTGGCCCCAACCACATCACCTCCCTGCCCCCTTCCCAATGCCTTTGCCACGTCGGCATCCCCTACCCCTGCCCTGGCACAGTGCCTCACGCACCCACCCTCCTCCCACTCAGGGTCTGGGTGCTGCCTGTTCCACCTCTGCCCCCTTCACACCCCGTCTTCCGCCAGCACCTCCAGGCCACACACGAGCCAGTGGCAGAAGCAGGAACAGGCTGATGACCCGTCTGTGTGCTGACCCAGTTTAGGGGGTCCTGTATTGCCTCTCACCCTGGTACCTAGGGACCTACTGTCCTGGACACTGGCCCACACCCTCAACGAGGGCCGGAAGAGGGTGTCCACATGGCAACGAGGGGCTAGCTTGGCCCAGTTGACTGGGGTATGCAGGGTGCAGATGACGGGGCTGTTTAGGTTCAGGCTGGAGCCTGGATTCTAAGGAAGTAGTGGAGTCTCCATCCCTAGAGGTGTTTAAGTCTCGGCTTGACAAAGCCCTGGCTGGGTTGATTTAGTTGGGACTGGTCCTGCCTAGAGCAGGGGGCTGGACTTGATGGCCTTCTGAGGTCTCTTCCAGTTCTACGATTCTATGGTACTGCGAGCGGGGCTGGTCCCACAGCTCAGCCCAAAAGTCCACTGCTGGTGTCTAACTACGGCGTAGGCACAGCCTAAGGGTGTGAAGGGCTAACGTCTGTGCTGTGCCTTGCTCCTAGAAACGCCCTCCCTCAGCAGAGCACCATGCCATTTCCCACTCCTCCTAGCCTCTTGCATAGCTCCAACTTGCCCCATCACCCCTCAAGACAGCCACCCCGCCGGGCCGTCCCCTTACACCCCCTGACAAACAGCATTTCAAACAAAACAAAGCAAACTACAGGCGGAACCTCTCTAGTCCAGCACGCGCTGGGCCATCAACATCCGTGGTTCAGCATGATTTTAGTTAGCTGGATGTCCACTTGTCATGGGTGCGGCCAAGTTTCCCGTGGTCCCGTAAAGTTTGTTTACACAGAGCCAGGACGAGTGGCTGTTCTTTAGCTCTAATTTACCCCCCAATGTCTTCTAAGAGCCCACTAAGCAGTGGAAGTGTTGGTAACAATCCTCGACAGAATTGACCTCCCGTGATTTGGCAAATTCTTTGGTTTGGCACCGGTCAGGTCCCAAGGGTGCTGGACTAGAGACGTTCAACCTGTAGGAACTAATAAGCTATTCTGTGTTGCAGGCCAACACACCCCTCAGCCAGCCCCCACGTATTTCTCCAGCCACCCGGCTTCTTGTTTTCCCCGCACCACAGGGACCAGGGCGGACGAGAAGCTCTCCGGCGCCAGGATCACACCTCGGCGCTGTGCTCGGCACGTCTGCAGTGCCGAACCACCAGGGCTGGTCCTAACCAATCGGTGGCCTCGGGGGACTGCCCGGCTCTCCTGTAGGGTTGCCAGATGGTTTAAAAAAAATACCGGACAAAACGTTGTCAAGCAATAAATAAATCAATAAGGGGGGTCGGGGAGTAAGCAGAGAAACCTGGGGGAGGGGAGGAAAGGATTCGGGAGGTTGGGCCAAAATGCGGTCCTTATCCACCCCTAACACCGGCTCTGTCTGCGGTCCTGGCCTGGCTCTGCAAACCACGCACAGGTCAGTAGCAAAGCCCGTCGGTTTCCCCTCCGCATTCGCCTCGTCCAACAACACGCTTGGCTTCACGAGCTGTCCTGCGTCCAGTAGCTGCTGTGGTGCTTTGTTTGCATTGGGGCAACATTTCCCCAGGTGCCTCGGTGATTTAGGAACCTCCCCCCCAGTTTCAAAGGCAACAAACAGTCCAGTGCCTGGGAGCCACGGTCATGCCACGTGATGTAAGACACACCCCCTCTCACGGGAGGAAAGGCAACGGTTTCATCGGGGATTTGGAGACTTAGGAGCCAAGGCTGTCTCTTGGCTAGTATGGCAGCAGCTGCCCTGCCGTGGCACTCCCGTGGAGACGTTCACTTGCTGCAGTCCACCCACCTCCCGTCTGCACCGGGGGTTAAGTCGGCAAAACCGTATCGCTTACGGGGGGGAGGGGTTCAGTCTGAGGCTGCAGGGGCTTAGGCCCTTTTGGAAAATGCTAGCTGGCTCGGCCGAAGCGAGCCACCTCTGTCCGCTGCTCACCCTTAGGAAACTACTTCCCAGCATCTGACCCAGCGACAAATGCTTCAGCAGGTCTCCCCAAACCATGTGCTGCCGCGTTAATTCCAGCGGTTATCAGCCCCCTCCTCCTTGCAACCACCAGGCCCCGGGGCAGGTGGCCAACTGCGAACGGCTCTCCCGCTTGCCGCCTTCTCTCCCTCTCCAGCCAGACCTGATAAAACCAAAGAAAAAACGGTGATCCCCACGCCGGAGGCTGGAGTCAGTGGGTTCTAAATGTGATCCCAAGCGCCCGACCGCCCTTTCAGACTGGATCGGGGACACAACGTGCCCTACACGCCCTCTACTGGCTCCGCGGGAGAATCAACTGAGCAACGCACTCCCGGGAGCCAGGTGAAATTTTTGGCAGCTAATAGAAATTTGGCGGAAGAATGCTTCTTTTTTTTTTTTGGCATTCCAAAACGGCTCGTGAGTTCGGGTCGGATTCAACAGTTAAATCGAGGCAGGTGTGATCTGGCTGCGTTTCTGCTCTACGATCTGCGAGCCTGGGTGCAACTGAGCACCCAACAGGCAGGGCAACTGGGAATCAGGCCTTTAACAAGGGTAGCAAAACGGGGGCGGGGGTATTAACCCCCCACTAAGAAACAGATCACTTCCCCCAATAGATTTCTGAACCCGCCCCCTGCAAATCTGACTTAACACAGACATTTCTGTGTTAAAATGTGTTTAATTAACTAAGCGTGTAACTGCTGAAAATTTCAACGTGAACGATAGGTGACTCCCTGGGACCCGGTACGCACAGGGAGACAGCTTTTAAGTCGGCACCCTGTGCGTACCGGGGGCGTGTGTGTAACCATGCACATTAACTGTGTACACAGTTACACTTTCACATCCTTACTATGTACCATTAAATTCCCTGAACTGGCTCGTAACGTTCTCCCTTTTCCTTTCAGCTCTTGGCAAACTCCAAACACATCTCCGTTTTAAACAAATTCTGCAGTCTAGAAACACAGAAACAAAAAAGGAACTGTTGCCAAGTGGGAAGAAAGTGAGTTGAACTGAGGGAAAGAAATGTTTATTGTAAAATGGACCTTGACAGATTCCTCTTTAATGTGACTATAGAAAATAATAAATATGGCGCTAGGAAGCTGCTACATTGCCAGTAACACTTTATTTTACAGGATGTAAATAATTACATGTTAACGAACAAAGTAATTATACGCCCCGCAGGCTATAGGATAATTGTAAAACCAAGCCAGAGTCTAAATATTTTAAATGGACTGTAAACAAAGCCACGTTAGAAAAAGAATAGTTTAGCCATATAAGGAGGTGAGATCGTTAATAGAGCCATGACACCAAAGGGTTAGCTGCAAATATACCTTATCCTCATGGCACCAATAAGAAAATCTGGTTCTGTGCACAGAAATAGCCCAAGAATCCCACAGATCACCGTGTTGCTGTTGGTTTGTACTGCAGCACCAGCCACAGTCCCCCGCTGCCATCAAGGCACCAGCTTCATCCTGGAAGAGACAGTCCCTGTCCCAAAGAGCCGACAATCTACCTAGACAAATGTGACATAGTGGGGGTGCTGTCTGCTCTGTAACCGGGGGTACCCCCATGCTGTGATGCGTGGTTCCCACTGACTCACCCACCTGTGGATTGGCCCAGACACCTAGTCCCAGCCTGAGCAGATAACACGGCTCTTCCCAGGGGGAGGGACACCAGAAGGGAGGTGGAGACGCCAGCTGGCTGGGGGGCAAGGCCAGGGAGCGAAGCAATTTTTTGCAGGGAAAACATGAAGAGAGGAGACTAAGGTGAGTACTGGGGGCTAAAGAGGGGGGAGATGGACCCGACCCCAAGGCATCCTGGCCCGGACTCCTGTAACCACATCACGTCTATGCTGTGCTGTATCCTGGAGAAGCAATGACCCCTCTTTGTTGTACCGGCTGGCGGAGTCTCATCTCGCTGCTGGCAGGGTGCAGGGTCGGGGGTATCCCGGACACACCGCCAGAACAAGACAGAGCACAGAGTGAGAGAAAGGAAGGTGTATGTTCCCCATTGCAGAGAGAGGCACATTTCACCCAGCGCAGCCATCAATTCCGCACCGGGCACACCTGATTTCCAGGAGCATGCCCCTCTGGGGAGGGAGCAGAACACACCCCGTGTCCAGACGGAACAGCTGAGACAAGGAATCCGTGCCACGAATGGCCTGGTGGCTCAGAAAGGTTCACAGGAAGGATGCAGCTAATAGCTCGGAGCCAGGTGTTGTTCCTGCACTTCGAAAGAGGCAGAGGCCACAATCGAAACAAAGGATGGGAAGGGCAAACAACCAACCCAATGCCCATTAGGTCAGTGGTAGAGGTGGGACCTGAACCCAAGCCTCCTGATTTGCAGTTCAGGGCCCCTAACCACCTACTCCCTGCTGCCTCATTTGCTCCAGTGTCATCAGAGGTGCTCAGAGCACTGATCAAGCTCCACAACACTCCCTGTGAGGCAGAGAGGCATTATTAACCCCAGTCTGCAGAAGGGGTAAACTGAGGCTGAGGGGGATGCCGGGACTTTCTCCAAGATCACAAGGAAGCACACGGCACATTCAGGAGTGGAATCCAGCTCTCCTGCTGCTTAGATTTGCGCCTTCGCCAGGGAACGCCTTTCTCAGAGATGAAAGGAAGCCGGTGCACGAGCAAGGAGCAGCCGGCTGACTGGCTGACGGGGGCGCTTGGCTGCAGGAGGCGGCGTGGCCACTCCCAGCCAGCTCCCGGGGCTCTGCCTGTTGCTTAGCACGGCAGCCTGCAGGAGTCAGGCAGGCGGAAGGGCCCCAACCCTAAGCTCCCACCCCCAGGGTGCCCTTTGGGGGGCGGGGGGCTGCAGCTGCACTTACCAGGACGCTGCTGTCTTCCCATTCCCCCATCAGGGAGCGAGAGGAAAGTGTCCAGCTTGCTGCATTCCTCTCCCTCCCAGCCACGGAGGGGAGGGGCAGAGGAGTAATTCACACAAGTTACGCACGTTCCCCTCGCCCCCCCCCGATAGTCTGGGGAAGGGGAAGAAGAGCTGCAGCCCCCCCCTTCCAAAATGGTGCCCCTACCCCCCTGCACTCACCTCTACACCCCCTCCCTCTGCCGAACCCCTCCTCACCCCCCAACGCTGACTCTTGCACCCTCCACATTCCCAGGCCCCTTCCCTGAGTCCCCCACACTCCCAAGTACCTGCCCTGATGCCTGCACCCCCTACATGCCCCATTCCCTGCCCGCCCCCCACATTTCAATTTCTTACAGACGCTGCCGATTTGCACCCCACCTTCGCGCTATCCTGAGCCCCCTGGAGGAGGTGGGATATGACAGTACCTCGGCTCGTGACCTGTCCCCACGGAGAGGCTAACTGGACTACAACAGCCCGCAACCGAGCCTGGGTAACAAACCCACGTGTGTGTGTGTGTGTGGGGGGGAACCAACATGGCCAGGTACATCACGCACAAAAGTGGGGAGCCAAGCCTAGAACCCCTGGCCCTTCAAATCCAATGCATAGGCCTCTGCCTGTAACGGAGCGCTCTTTCAGCCAGCTTTTGCCGCATGGCTAAGCTGCAGCCACTAGAGGGCAGCGTGACAACCCTTCATTCACACAACGCCTGTCCATCCCACCATCCCTTCTCCGCAGCTAGAGGCAGACTAAATAACTTCAGTCTTGGCAGT
The DNA here is from genome assembly GCF_049634645.1 of Pelodiscus sinensis. Lineage (NCBI taxonomy): Eukaryota > Metazoa > Chordata > Testudines > Trionychidae > Pelodiscus > Pelodiscus sinensis. Next base: position 21,697,605 of record NC_134729.1, on the reverse strand, counting down.
GGAGAAATGAAACCGCTTCAGCACAGTGGTCACGGCAGGGGGATGGGAAGCGAACAGGGCAGAGGAGCAGACGGTGGCCCAAGCCAATAACTGTGGAGGATGAATATTGCCAAGTCTCCCTGGGAAACGCTTCTCCCGTGTTCGCCGTGCGTCAAGCTCGAGTTGCGTGAGCGCAGAGCCAGCCGCGCCACACGCAACCAACTCGTTGCTTGACGTAGGGAAAGTGGAATCATTTGAATAGGACAGAGGTCTAAAAAAAAGTCACGGCTGGTGTGGAAAAAGTGAATAAGGAAAAGTTATTTACTTGTTCCCACAATATAAGAACGAGGAGTCACCAAACGAAATTGATAGCCATCAGGTTTAAAACAAACAAAGGGAAGTTTTTCTTCGCTCAGCACACGGTCAACCTGTGGAACTCCTTGCCAGAGGATGTTGTGAGAGAAAGGGGAGGGGTCACATGAGGATTCCCTGTTGTGTTCCCTCCCTCTGGGGCATCTGGTATTGGCCACTATCGGCAGACAAGATACCAGGCTAGATGGACTTTTGGTCTGACCCAGTATGACCATTCTTACTTTGAATATAAAAGGTGGGGAAAGCCACCCAAGATGACGATCCTGTCACATGGTGCCCATTAAACACCATCGAGACTAACTCCAGTGATCCAATAGATGCTGGACTTCTTCTGAGACCAAGGTGATGACCAGGTCTGAAAGAGTCTAGACAAAGTGGCAGTAGGGTGTACTGGTGAGAGCAGGGCTTCTGCGTCAACACATACATGTTCTACACCCAACAGTTCTACTGCACAGCCTCACAACACATCGGCTCAGTTCCCTGTTCTACTGTGGATTAGATACGGAACAAGTTCTTTTGGGCTGTGAGCAGTCTCTCATTCCTCCCGCTATATGGTGGGAAGGACAGCACAACCCTACCGCGCAGAGAGCTAGGAGGATACATATGTTGTGAGGGGCTCACATGCTTTGGTTAAGAACATAAAAGCAGCTATAGAAGATCAGACCAATGGTCTCTCTAGCTCTATATTCTCTCTTCCAACAGTGGCCAGTGCTGGATGCTTCAGAGGGCATGAACTGAACAGGGCAATTCACGAGTGATCCATCCGCTGTCATCCAGTCCTTCTGGCAGTAAGATCTGGGGACATCCAGAGCATGGGGCTGCCTCCCTGACCATCCTGGATAATCGCCATTGAGGGACCTGTCCTCCAGGAACTGATCTAAGTCATTTTTGAACCCAGTTATAATTTTGGCCTTCACAACATCCCCTGGCAAGGAGTTCCACAGGTTGACTGTGCGTAATATGAAGAAACTGTTACAGGCTGGGGACAGAGTGGCTAAGCAGCAGTTCAGCAGAAAAGGGATAACAATGGATGAGAAGCTGGATATGAGTCAACAGTGTGCCCTTGTAGCCAAGAAGGCTAATGGCATATTAGGGTGCATTAGGAGGAGCATTGCCAGCAGATCTAGAGAAGTGATTATTCCCCTTTATTCGGCTCTGGTGAGGCAACATCTGGAGTATTGTGTCCAGTTCTGGGGCCCCCCTCACTATAGAAAGGATGTGGACACATTGGAGAGGGTCCAGCGGAGGGCAACCAAAATGATTAGGGAGCTGGAGCACATGACCTACGAGGAGAGGCTGAAGGATTTGAGCTTATTTAGTCTACAGAAGAGAAGAGTGAGGGGGGATTTGATAGCAGCCTTCAACTTCCTGAAGGGAGGTTCCAAAAAGGATGGAGAGAGGCTGTTCTCAGTAGTGACAGATGGCAGAACTAGGAGCAATGGACTTAAGTTACAGTGGGGGAGTCTAGGTTAGATATTAGGAAAAACTATTTCCCTAGGAGGGTGGTGAAGCACTGGGATGGGTTCCCTAGGGAGGTGGTGGAATCTCCATCCCTAGAGGTTTTTAAGTCCTGGCTTGACAAAGCCCTGGCTGGGATTGGTCCTGCTTTGGGCAGGGAGTTGGACTCGATGACCTCGTGAAGTCTCTTCCAGCCCTGGGATTCTATGAAACACTTCCTGGGGTTTGTTTTAAACCTGCTGCCTATGAATTTCAATGAGAGACCTTGTCAAAGGCGTTCTGAAAATCGAGTACTCTATGTCCACTGGATCACCATTGCCCACGTGTGTAGACACCCTCCAAAAATTCTAATAGACTGGTGAGGCATGATTTCCCATTGTTGACGCCATGGTGATCCGTCCCCTCATATACCGTGTTCTTTTATGTTTCTGATCATTCTGTTCTTTACTATAGTTTCAACAAATTAGCTGGTACTGCTTCTAGACTTACCAGCATGTAATTGCCAGGACCACCACTGGAGATTTTTATTTAAAAAAAAAAAGTTATTTTGGCCACTCTTCAGTCATCTGACAGTGTCTGATTTAAGGAATAAGTTACATACCACAGTTAGTAGCTCTGAAATTTCAGATCTGAGCTCCTTCAGAACTTTTGGGTGAATCCCATCCAACCCGAGAGACTTATTACTGCTTAATGTCGCAATTTGTTCCAAAAGCTCTCTCCTGACACATCGATCTGGGACAGCTCCTCAGATTTATCAGCAAAAAAAAAAAGGGTTCATGCCTGATGGCTTCCCACCCACGCGCTTCAGTAAAGACCAGAGCAAAGAATTCATTTAGTGTCTCTACAATGCCCTTGTTTTCCTTGAGTGCTCCTTCCGCACCTCAATCATCCATAGGCCCATGGACTATTATGCAGGCTTCCTGTTTCTGAGGCACTCAAAAAAATATTTGCTGGCAGTTTTTGTGGCTTTAATTAGCAGCTTTCAAATGTTTTCTTGGCCCGCCTTATCATCCTTTTTTTTTTAAACATGCCAGAGTTTATCCACTAGGATTTGACTTGTACATTTTAAAGTATGCCTTCTTGACAAAGCACTCCTATCGTGGATGCGGCACAGGCCACGTCTTCACCAAACGGAAGAGCGACGCTGCCGCGATCAATCTTCCAGAGTTTGATTTAGCAGGTCTAGTTAAGACTCGCTACACCGAATTTAGAGCGCACCCCCACCGGCAGCCAATAGTCCAGCTTGTGTGAGGAGTAAAGGAAGCCAAAGAGAACGTTTTCTCCTACTGGCATCTTAGTTGGGGGGATGGAGGGGAAACTCGAAACAAGGTACGTTGACTCCAGCTACGTAATTAAAGTAGCTGGAGTTGCATATCTTGATTCTACACTACCTTTTAGTCTAGACCAAGCCTTATACTGATAAGGAAAAAAACCCAAAACAAAAACAAACCGAAAAACCTGCACTTTTGCTGGTATTATTCTAGCCTTCCTTCCCCACCACAACTCCCTGAGCAAAATACGGTAGACCAACAAAACAGCATTTTTGCCAGTGTAGCTGCATCTATAAAATCCATAAGAACGGTCTTTACCTCACAGTGATATTTTAAAGCTTTATAAACATTTGAAGGCTTGGCTCAGGGTTTAGCTGATCGCCATATTTGGGGTCAGGAAGGAATTTTCCTCCAGGGTAGATTGGCAGAGGCCCTGGAGGTTTTTCGCCTTCCTCTGTAGCATTGGGCACAGATCACAGCTGGAGGACTCTCTGCATGTTGGGGCCTTCAAAGTATTTGAAGGCTTCAATATCTGAGACATAGGTGAGAGGATTATTCTAAGAGGGGTGGGCGAGATTCTGTGGCCTGCACGGTGCAGGGGGTCAGACTAGATGATCATAATGGTCCCTTCTGACCTTAAAGTCTATGAGTCTCTCCTCTCTGTCTGAATCAGGCAGACTCTCCTGGCATTAGACTGGTGTAAGCATGTGGAGAACAAGTCTTGGAGCCTTTCAGATGTGTCAGGGAAAGGTGTTACGGGATCACAAAGCCGCGTGGTTCAGGGAGGGAGAACGAGCCAAGCGCAGGACTTAACGTTTCGAGTGTCAGTTATTCTACGGCACTCCGGCGATGGCCCTGGCATCTGTTAAGGTCACATGCCTCCCACATGCTTTAAATCAAACTGCCTGTACAACTGCAAACGGTGTTGGAGAAACCATGTTGCGCTAATCAAGGCATCTTGCTGGATACTTTACAAACGGACTAGAAGATTCCCCTGGTGTTGCTTGGGTCCTTAATTCAGTTTTGTTTTGCTTCATTTAAACCATTGCTCAGGGCTGGGGAGGAGGGATTCAGTAGCAGGCTGTCCTGGGGAGAGAGGGCAACCGCAACTTTGTCAGCACAACAGCTTGGGGCCAGGTGAGAAGCACCTCTCCATGGCTGCCGCAGCTCTGGCAGGCACAGATGGGGGAGGGGAGCATGTCCCCTGACTGGGACAGATCCAGGTTCTTCTGCCCCCCTGCCGTTCCCTAGCCAGAGTTAGGAAGGCAGCAGCCTGTGCATTTCCCCCTCCCTCCCTGATGAAGGAGAACAGCCAGAAGTGTTCCCATAGGAACCGGGGGAGAAGGGAAGAGTCAGCTCCCACCCTACCCTCGCTAAAGGTGCCTGGAGGATGGGAAGCTCGAGGCTGGGGCAGCCCCGGGGGCGGGGGGGGGGGGGGGTGGAGGCAGCACCCTCAGCCAGCCCCTTTCACCTGTCTAGTGATTGTCTCTCTTCTATATGGTTTTCTGAGAAGCAATCCCATTCCAGGCACATCCCATTGTCCTGGCTCAACCAAACCCTGACCTTGCTTTCAGTTCTGCTAAGAGGAAGCTGCCTAACGAACTTGGTGGTCCTCAACTTTTTTTTTTTTTTATAAAGTACCCCCTTAAAAATATATATAAGTACCCACAGTTTTCAGACACACACTTTTTTTTTTCTACCATTGCAACACATTTGTTTAAACAACTTAATCTTAGCCAGGCGAGTGATGAAATTTTGGGGTGTAAAAAGCACAAAAATAAAATAAAACGCTGTAAAACTTAAAACAAAAATTCACTTTTCTCCAAATTTCTGTTGTGTTGACGTACCCCCCCAGACTTCTCTTGAGTACCCCTAAGGGTTGAGAAACACTGGTTGAGAAACACTGCCCAAGCTCATACTGTCTAGGAGGAGTTCTTGAACAGACAGACAGACAGACAAACGCTCTCAAATATATAGTAACAAGTAGTCCTGTGAAAACTTAGAGGCTAACCATATGTATAGAATCATGAGCTTTCAGGGGTAAAATCTACTTCATCGGATGAACTGGAGTGGAAATAACAGAAACATAGATAGATAGATAGATAGATAGATAGATAGATAGATAGATAGATAGATAGATAGATAGATATCAGCAGAAGAAATACCTGTCAATTGTAGGCCCTGTGTTAATAAGGCTAATTCAGTGGGCTGGATGTGTTCCTACATTGCTTTTGATGAGGAAATGCAGATGTTCGAAGTAGGAGAAATTGGCTTTGTAATGTGCCAACCAGTTAATGTCTTCATTCAAGCCCAGGGTAACTGTTGAATCTGTAGATGAACTGCAGTTCTGCAGACTTTCTCTATAATTGGATAGGGAAATTCCTTTGTAGAAGAATGATTGTGTTTCAATCCATGGCTGAGTGACCAGGGAGGTTAAAATGTTCCCTTACAGGTTTCTGTGTGGTACCATGATAGCAGTTTTCAAGTATCTAAAAGGGTGTTAACAAGGAGGAGGCTTCTGAGGAGAGGACAAGAAGCAATGGACTTAAATTGCAGCAAGGGAGGTTTAGGTTGGACATTAGGAAAAGCTTTGTGTCAGGGTGGTGAAACACTGCAATAAATTGCCTAGAGGGCATTGTGGAATCTCCATCTCTGGAGATATTAAGAGCAGGTTAGACAGACATCTATCAGGGATGATCTAGATAGTGCTTGGTCCTGCCATGAGGGCAGGGGACTAAACTTGATGACCTCTCAAGGTCCCTTCTAGTTCTAGGATTCTATGATTTCTGATGTCTCATATTTGGGTCCATTTATCCTTTGTCGTAGCAACAGCCTGGCCTATATAGTTGATAGACAGAAGCCCGTGTCTTTCACCACCGCCGGGAAACACAGTGAGTGACTAACAGGACCAAGCAATGTGAGCGAAAAGCCGAAAACGAAATGCCATTTCGCATTCGACCGGAGGTGGCTACTCACATGCACTCCCATGGAAGGGGATGCAAATTGCTCGTTGAGGGACTGAGTGGCAATGGAATGTTGGCTTCTGGGTTCGGTCTGTGGTGCGGAGATTTCAGAGGCTGGTGGGCTGGCTTGGCATTTGGCATGAATTAACAATCCCGTGCTTGCGAAGAGTGGGACAGGATCTATAAAAACTACAAACCACCAGGGCCTGTGATTCATGTTTCCTCTGAAAGCAGCTACAGAGCATGTCCTAGCACAACGGTTCTCCAATGCCACTGCACCACGACCCCCTTCTAGCCCCAAAAATCACGGCTAGGCCCGAGAGAGAGAGACTGAAGCCTGAGCCAATCCGAGCTCTGCTGCCTCAGGCAGGAGAACCAAAGCCCCTCTGCCCCCGGGGGGGTGGGGAGATTGTAACCAAGTTCTTGAGTGTCAGGTTCTGCCCCAAGGCGTGGGGTTTGTGGGGTTCAGCCCTGGGCCTCAGCAAGTCTACCAGCAGCCGTGACAACCCCATGAAAAACAGGGTCACACCCACATGGGTGGCGAGTGATAGGAGCCCGTGGGGCCCGTGTAGGGTTGCCAGGTATCTGGTATTGACCCGGACAGTCCAGTATTTTTCGCCTCCTGTCCAGTAAAAAAAAATTCAGAAAATACCAGACACCTAAAATGTCCAGTACTTTCTGATTTTTTTCCCGGCCAGGAGGCAAAAATCCCGGGTGCTTACTGGATCCTCAGGGGAGCTGTCCGGCCCAGCGCAAGGAGGTAAGATGACGGGCAGCCGCCAGCAGCCTATTAGGGCCAAAAAGCCTCAAAAATAAAGCGTTTCTTAAAGGGGCCATGCTGGTTTTTTCTTTTTTTCCCTTAACCACTCTCGGGGTCCTTTTTTCTTTTTTTTGCTCAATAACTTTCTCCCCCTCCCCTTTTTTCTCTCAACAGAATTTTTTCCCGGGGGGGGGGGGGGGGGGGCAATGTTCGGTACTTTTTGTTAAACCATCTGGCAACCCTAGGCCCATGCTCCACCAATATTCAGGAACATGAGCCTGGATCCACCAAAGGCTCCTGTCCATAGGATGGGCCACAGCAGCCGCCCTGGGCCTCAGGGGCACATGGGGTCCAGGGCCGCCTGGTGGGGATAGCGGAGGCCTGATACCACACCTGGCTCCAGCCTGGGCTGCTTGTCCAGTCTGCCCCCCCACCCTTTCCCATCCCTGTTCTGCCCCCTCTCCCCTCCCATTCCCTCCCTTCACACAAGCCCCTCCCCCTCCCTCTTTCCAGCCTCCACCCCTTCTCCCAAGTGATGCCAGGAGCCAGCGGGGAGAAGCAAAGTAGAACGCCCCCCACCCCCTTGGTTGGTGGGGGAAGGTAGGGCTGGGAGAAGCAAGCCCCCAGCCCTGTCTCTTCTGCCTAGGCCCTGCCCTCCCACAGGAGTCAACCCGCCCCCTTACTTCCCTGGCCCCAGAACACAGAGAGCGGGGAGGGCATGCGACTCCAGCCGCCCAGCCTGGAGCATGGGGAGGGCGGGATCTGGGGGCAGCAACACTCCACCCCCAGTATGCCTACAATAGGCATTCTGGGGGTGGAGGATGGGGGGGGGCAGGCTGCTGGTTTAGGAAGGCAGCACCTTCCCTTGCCTAGCATACTGGCCACCATGGGGCCCCCCATTAACCCTTCAGGCAACCCTGGAGCTAGAGTCCCCCAAAACGGGTGAGAGGCCCAAAGTGCAGTGGATGGGATGGTTCTGGGTATCACCAAAAATGATATGGACCTGACACCAGTAATCCCTGTAAGCTGGGCGCTTGTGTTGCTCCCTCCGCAGAGATTCAAATGCCGCCCAGCTGATTAGCAGAGCGCCCCCAGCTAGATTTTTGTGTTTCTCCTAGTGGTGCACATCCACATGCGCCTCGGTGCAATTAAAATTTATTCCGCCCATGGATGGAAAAGATTAGAGGGACCCTGCCTTGGCGCCCATGACTTTGGGGTCTCGACCCACCGTTTGCAAAGTGCTGCATGACATTGGGTCAGGATTGATGCAGATGAAGAGCGCCACCTTCTGGCCTGCATCCTGGCCACTTGCCTTTCCTGCAGAGCTCTCCCGGGCAGCTTCTAGGCCCTGCCTGGCAGCTTGTAGGTGCTGGCGGGATTACAGCACAAGGGGGTATGGCTGCGGGCCACAGGCCTGTTTGCAAAGAGAGGATCTCAAAATACTTTTTCCAGAACAGGAACTAGGGAACTGTCAGCGACTCGGCGGCCCAGAAATAGACAACGCGAGGCGAGCGTGCCTGGCTGGAGAGGCTAAGCTGCTTGTTTAAAGGCGCGCGGGGGGATTCGCACCAGGGATGGGAATGCTGGCAGGCACGGAGGAGCCCCCGGAGGTCACCATCAAAGGGACGCAGTGTTCCGCGAGAACAGAAGGGAGAGAGATGAAAGGGTCAGCTATTTGCAGAGGCTGCGCTGCAGAAAGGCAGCTAATTTCCCTGCCCTCCTCCTGCAACAAGCCAGGGCTCAGGGGAGTGCAAAGCCTTTGGAGAAGTAACCTGAACACCCCGGCTTCAGGAAATCAGACCACAGCCCTGAACACTGTGAGGCACCCAGGTAGCTGAACAGAACAGAGGCAGGCGTTCGAGCACCAGTCTTGGACCAAGAGCCTACTGTGCTAGGTGCTGTACGAACACAGCACAAACCAGCAGCCCTGCCCCCCAGAATTTACAGTGCCAGGTTTGATGCAGTTTAGGCCGGCGTAATCTGGAGCAACAGCTGTATAAACCACTGGAGTCTCTGAGATGAGAATCTGTGTCTCTAAATAGGGAGCGGTTCAATTTGGCCTGCAGTCCCACCACCTCATCACAGAGCAAAGCACATCTGGGGGCTCCTAAGAAGGCCCTTCAATCTTGTCTACACGGGAACAGTAAAAATGAATTCAGATTAATTTTCCAAGTGGATTCATTAAACCCCATTAAACCCCTGTGGACTCTCTCATTTGAAATTAAAGTGGCTTTAGGAAAATTAATCCAAATTAACTGAAGATGGGAATTTAAAGCAGATTAGTTACTAATCAGCTTTGAATTCACTCCTTTGGATTAACCTTCTGAAGCATCCGTGTGTAGACAATCCCTTCTTTCTATCCGATTTCACATAAAACAAGGCCTTATGAGCAGATCTGGAAGGCACCACGGTCTGCGCAGTCATTTCTGGTTCATCCCTGGCCAAGAGAAACCAAAGTGCTCAGAAGATTTTCAGGCAAATTTCAAGATGAGTGAACTGCTGAAAGGCCTGGAGTGAGCAGCTAATCTTCGGTTTTGCCATGTTCCATGCAGTTTGTCCATCACTAGTCAGGCTGTGCATGGAATTTAGCCCAGATCTTGCAAGCTACAGAGTCTCCTATGAGTCACCTTCCGCACCAAGGAGTGGCGATCTCGAATCTCTCAGACAGGGCTGGAGGCAGAAGGGCATTAAACACACAGGCTGGGATTTCAAAGACGGCTATTGAATTCGAATGGACTGAGGTGCCTAAGGAGAGATGGGCAAATTACCGATTTGGCAGGCTGGCCAGTAAATCGAATAGTGTGGTTCCGAAAGTGTTTGGTGCACGTCAGCAAATTGGAAACGGCCATTTCAGGCCAGCAAACACCTTGGCTGCATCTGCCCTGCAAAAATACCCCGAAAAAAACCACGATACCGAGTCTCAGAGCCTGGGTCAATTGACTCAGGCACTTTCTGAGATCCACTGCCCTCCCAGGGTTTCCAAGTCCAGGTTCTATTGCAAGTTTTTGCCCTACAGCCCATGCTAGCGACAGGTCTCCTCCTGCAATGTAGACATCCCCCATGTGACCTTTGGCCAAGTCAGTAGGATGCTTGCCCACACCGCAGGAGATCAGATGTGTAGCCCGACTCGGGAGCAAGGGCTGGAACTTGAGACCATCCGGCTGTTACGGGAGGGCTCCAAATCCCAGGCCATGGACGGAAGATGCTCTCACTCTCATCAAAGCTGCTGCACTGAGACTACCTAAATAGCTACCGGAACCACGCCCCAGCCCGGTGACTAAAACATTCCCCAGGGAAATAAGGCACTGTGCTCAAATCCCTCCTCTGAATCAGACACAGAAGATTGGAACCCATCTCTCAGATGAATGCCTCCCTCACCAGCCAATTGAGACCTTTTGTTCACTGATCCAATGAATTGGTGAGCAATTATACAAAGTGGAAGCAGGATAGCTGAGAACCAAAAGACAGACATCAGCTCAAGTCACCCAATGAAGTCAACAGGCAGCAGGTTTAAAACAAACAAAAGGAAGGATTTCTTCACATTATGAACAGTCAACCTGTGGAACTCCTTGCCAGAGGATGCTGTGAAGGTGAAGACTATAACAGGGTTAGAAAAAGAGCTAAATAAATTCATAGAGGATAGCTCCATCAACAGCAACTAGCCAGGCTGGGCAAGGAGGGTGTCCCTAGCCTCTGTATGCCAGACGCTGGCAATGGGTGACAGGGGATGGATCATTTGATGATTCCCGGTTCTGTTCATTCCCTCTGGCTTTGGCTACTGCTGAACAACAGGATGCTGAGCGAGATGGACCTTCGGTCTGACCCAATATGGCCACTGTTAAATCCTTAAATCATTAGTCTGTTGATATCCCTGGCTATCTCCTTAGGGAAGGAGAAATCAAGCTGTGGTCCGAAACATACTTTCCGGAGAGTTGCGAGGGCGGGTCTGTTCCGCTCGTGCAGAATCAAGAGGTTTCTGAGCTGGGCAAGGACGCCTGGAACGGCTCAGGCTGCTGCAGCGTGTGAAGAGCGGCCCGGGCCCGGCGTGGCAATGTGATTCTGGAGTGCAGACAGTATAAACCAGTCCAGGTGGCGCTGGTGGAGCAGGAGGCAATGACACGAACCAGACCACCGCCGTCCGTTTGAAGTTCCCTAAAGAAGTTGTGCCAAGGCAACAGTTGTAAACCACCCGCGGGCTCCTGCAGGGGTTTTCAGAATCCTCCACGCGCCATTCTGACCTGTGGGGAGTTGGAAAGCTGGGGGGGGGGGGGAAAGAGAGCACTCCTTCCCTAAGGCCTGGGGAGGAGCAGGCACAAGTTTTGCCTCGCTGTCAGGACTCTGCCTGCCCTCCATGCGAGCGGCACATGGCAAAAGCAGAATAATTCCCACATGTGCACAAAGGTTTTTTTTTTTTTTTGGTTTGGAGATGCACAGCCAGCCAGACGCAAAACACCCTGCAAAAAGAAGTCACAGCAGCGAATCTCAGAGACGGGGTCAACCGACTTGCCTTGCAGGGGCTAAGAAAGCTGCACAGACATTTGGGTTTGGGCCGGAGCCTGGATTCTGAAATCCACAACGGGGGGGAGGGGGAGCCCGAGCCCCGAAACCTACATGCCTGCATGGGAAGCCCCATAACATGCAGCTCAGGAGCACAAATCAGCTGCACCAGGCTCTGAAAATCACTGCCCCGGGTCTTTTTGATTTCCAGCCTAGACTTCCCCTTGATCTGCCCATTTGGCAAGCTGAAAAGCAAAGGGCCCTGCTTTATTTCACACCCATAAAATTTGAGGAGAAATATTTCAGCCAAACAGCAGCACTGGGAAGCATCTGGGTGGGTTTTTTTCCTTTGTTCCGCGTGCTCTTCTGTATTCAATCTGCCTGCAAAGGAGACGCTGTCAGGATGTGTACGGGAGACCCAGAGTAGAAGGTTTAAACAGTTTTGCAAAGGCTGCTCTCAAGAGAATTGTTTTGGTTATTTTATGCCTTGATAGTTAAGGGAAAAACAGTTGTTTGGAAGAAGGAGAAACGGAATGCCAGGCTATGGCGACGTGCCTCCTGCTCTCAATCTACAAGACCAGCGCTTCTCAACCTCTTTGATGCCAGGGACTAGCTTGCTGCCTTCCTAACAGCGTCAGGGAGCGCTCAGGGACTGGTGCCAGGTCCCAAGCCAGTCGTTGAGAAATACTGCTCTCGAGCAGGTTATAAAACGGATCCTGCTTCTCTGCCAACTCCCTCTTTCGGTGACCCAGACAGGAACAGGACCGAGATCCACCTAGCTCATCTCTGACAACGGCCAGCGTGAGATGCTCCCATAGGTGCTATAAGAAACCTTGCAGGGTTGGTGGATTACCCCTCCTGACCCTGGATTGCTAGAGACCAATTTATGCCCTGAAGCATGAGGTTGAATCTCCCTTCCAAGGTCATAGATTTTTTAAAGTGATGACTGTTCTGGCTCTTTTTGGAAGATCTCTGCATATTCCTGAGTAGTGACTAACTGAACTTTCAGGCTGATTGTCAGAGCACATCTGAAATTCATTCTCCCAGCTGAGTGAAGTGCAAGGGGAACGAGAGAAAGGCAATTAGATTCTGCCATCTCGGTGGTTTTAAAACCTGGCAGCTGCATCACAGGATTGGGTGGGAGGAGGGGAATTCTTTTGATATTAACACTGTCCCTTGAAGCCAGGATATACGCGGGGCACGGTAGTAACAACTTAGCTCCCAGTTTTGCAAGCCTTCCTCGCCGCGAGTAGTATGTCGAGGTCAAGGGGACTGTTTGCATACATGCTAACACATCGGTCCCTTGGTCTTCCTCCCCTATGGAGCGGCGGGAAGTTGGCACATTGCAGAAGTGTTTTCACGCCACCTTTCCAAAATATTTTGACCTGCTAATTCCTCCTCCTGACAGATCATCAACAGCTGACAGGCATGCTCCCAAAAGGTAGGCTTGAAAGGCTGTCAGATCAACTCAAGGCAGCTTTGCCTATTGGTTAGTGCTGGCCTGGCAGGCAAGACAGCTGGGTTCTATTCCTAGCTGTCCTGCAGCCTGACCTGGTGGGAGTCCCTTCTTTTTTGCAGTTGCTTCTCCTCCCTGCCCCTTCGTCCGACTTGTCTGTTGAGACGGTGAGTTCACGGCCTCTTGCCATGTGTTTGCAGCGTGCTTAGCACCATCCACAGCCCCATCCTGGCTGCGGCGTCTCAGCTATATGGTACTACAGGTAATAACGGCCACCCAGGCCTGGGGCCAGATGCAGCAATGCGAGAGCTAGCAAAGGCCTGTCCCAGAGATGTTAAGCAGCACCACAGCCATACCAGTAGCTTCCTAGTCAGAACTGATGCCCAAGTAGGAAACCTACAGTCCAGTCATGGCTCTGATCTCCACTTTGCAAATCAATCCTCTATCAATAGTGGGTCCTGAAGACAACTTTTCTATTTATGCAGCTGGAATCATGGAGGGAGGCTTGTTGGTCCAGGGGTATGAGTCTCACCTTAGGGTGTGAGAGGTCCCGAATTCAACTCCAGAACAAGCCCTGGCCTGGCTTCCTTTTATTCGGCACTGAGGAGGCCGCATCTGGAGTATTGCGCCCAGTTCTTGACCCCCACTACAGAAAGGATGTGGATGCATTGGAGGGGGGTCCAGCAGAGGGCAACCAAAATGATTAGGGGGCTGGAGCGCATGACCTATGAGGAGAGGCTGAGGGAGTTGGGCTTGTTTAGTCTGCAGAAGAGAAGAGTGAGGGGGGATTTGGTAGCAGCCTTCAACTTAATATATGGAGATATACCTATCTCATAGACCTTGCGAGGTCATTGAGTCCAGTCCCCTGTCCTCATGGCAGGACCAAGTACCATCCCTGACAGATTTGCCCCAGATCCCTAAATGGCCCCCTCAAGGATTGAACTCACAACCCTGGGTGTAGCAGAATGCTCAAACTACTGAACTAACCCTCCTGAAGAGGGGCTCCAAAGAGGATGGAGAGAGGCTGTTCTCAGTGGTGACGGTGGCAGAACAAGGAGCAATGGTCTCAAGTTACAGTGGGGGAGGTCTAGGTTGGATATTAGGAAAAACTATTTCCCTAGGAAGGTGGTGAAGCGCTGGGATGGGTTCCCTAGGGAGGGTGGAATCTCCATCCCTAGAGGTTTGTAAGTCCCAGCTGGACAAAGCCCTGGCTGGGATGGTTGAGCGGGGGTTGGCCCTGCTTTGGGCAGGGAGCTGGACTCAGCGATCTCCTGAGATCTCTTCCAGCCCTAGGATTCTGTGATTGGCCAAAAGCATTTGGCCTTTTAAAAACCAACTCCCCGCTCCAAGTGAGCAAGGCTGCTAATGTACGTAACCCGCCTGTTTCTTTCCTTTGGATTTTCCTGCACTGGGCAAAACCCCGAAGCACATGCCAGCCATCGGGGGGGATGCAAAATTCACAGCAAAACAATTTACAGCCCATGACTCATCCAGCCTCTATTTGAACTATGCTCTCGGGCTTTTCATTGCCATTTACAACGTTCAAGCCCATATTCAATAGCAATAAATAACAGGAATGGCAGGGCCTCGGTTACTTAACAAGCAATGCACACGCCGGGAGGGGAGGGGAGGTGCCGTTGCCAAGAGAATCCAGAAAGCTCACAAACATGACAGGTGCCAACGAAGCGGACAATTTATTTCCAAACCGCCCGGAATCACCCCTGCCCAAGGCCAATCTTCCGCATGAGCTGATGGGTCTCCATGAAGATGCTCCGTCTCCTCATTCATCAGCGGGGTCGCCGTGTTAGTCTGAATCTGCAAAAGCGGCGAGGAGTCCTGTGGCACCTTATAGACTAACCGAAGTGTTGGAGCATAAGCTTTCGTGGGTCCACCTCGTCACCTCCAGCCTGATTCTGGCCTGCAGATTTATACCTGCCTCTGGACATTTCCACTACGTGTATCTGACAAAGTGGATCTTTGCCCGCGAAAGCTTATGCTCCAACACTTCAGTTAGTCTATAAGGTGCCACAGGACTCCTCGCCGCTTTTGTCTCCTCATTGACTCAATAACCTTGCCCTCATTTCTTATGACTCGAGCCCCAGCAATGCTCTCGTCAACTCAAGCCCCAACCTCAGCCAAGCACTGTGTGAACAGACAGCTGCTAAAAATGGAAGGCATCCTTCAGAGGGCTCAGCACCTGCCATTAACCCCACCTCAGGGTTATCCTTTTTGCTGGGATGTGTTCTTGGAGGCGTTATCCTGGGACCATCTCAAATGAACGATTCACCTTTAATTCCTGGAGAGTCCAGGACAATCCTGGGGGGCTGGCAACCCGCCGCTGTCCATGGGAGCTGCTAGCTGTTGAGCCCTTTCAGAAATCTGGACTATCGCACACAAGTGCCACACCAAGGCCATCAGCCTTAGCATTTCCCCATATGGGCTGAATACAAGGAGTGGCAGAAGGGAGAGATGTAGATACGCTGGAGGGTCGGGATAGGGATGTTAAAATTTAATTAATCAACTAATCGACTAATCGATGGAATTTCCATCGACTATTCGATTAGTCTACAAGGGTGCTTCCTCTTTGAAATGTAGCAAGTCGCAGTGGGGACTCTTGTACATTTCAAAGGTGGAACGCCACTGCTGTGCCCCGCCCCCTCCCCCGGAGCTGGAGCTGGCGGGAACCGGCTTTTAAGCTGGCTCCTCCCAGCACTGCCTCCTCTTCCTCCACCCTTTCTGCCTCTTTCTGATAGAGGCAACAAGGCGGGGGGGGGGGGAGGAGAGCAATTAGTTTGTCAACTATATGATAAGCTTTTGCTTATCAACTAGTCACTTACATCCCTAGGTAGAGATAGGGTCCAGAGCGACCTAGACAAATTGGAGGATTGGGCCAAAAGAAATCTGATGAGGTTCAACAAGTGCAGAGTCCTGCCGTTGGGACAGAAGAATCCCAGGCATTGTTACAGGCTGGAGACTGACTGGCTAAGTAGCAGTTCTGCAGAAAAGGACCTGGGGATTACAGTGGAAGAGAAGCTGGATATGACTCAACAGTGAAGCACTGGAATGGGTGACGTAGGCAGGCGATGGAATCTCCATCCCTAGAGGTTTTTAAGTCCCAGCTTGACAAAGCCCTGGCTGGGTTGATTTAGTTGGGATTGGTCCTGCTTTGGGCCAGGGACTGGACTCGATTTCCTGAGGTTTCTTCCAGCCCTAGGATTCTAGCATTCCAAGAGAGCTGTCTGGGGTCCTACAGGAAAGGGCGCTGTCAATTTAGCAGCCACCGTGTTGCATGGCTGCCCAGAATCTACGGAGAGAAGGGGACATGGCTGCTGGCTCCTTGGCCTTTCTGCTGAGATTGCCAACTAGAGAGCCATTGAGAGTGGTTGATGCTCTATCCACTAGCCCCGACTTAGAGACCAACTTATTCTGTGTGGGCTTTCAAGAGCCAACAGTCCTGGCCCTCAGGACCAACAGCTCCCCATTTACCAAGCCTGGCAAGAGAGGAGCCCAGCTACCGAACTGATCCAGCTATCAGACCGGGCTCATGACACATTGCTGCTCTCCAAAATCACCTGCCTCGATCTAGGACCATAGAATCCTAGGGCTGGCAGAGACCTCAGGAGGTCCAGCTGGGACTCAAAACCTTCTAGCGATGGAGAGTCCATCGCCTGCCTAGGTCACCCATTCCAACCCCCTGCTAACAACCGGGCCAATCCCAGCTCAATCATCCGAGGGCTCTGTCAAGCCATGACCAAACCCTACTAACGACGCCTCACTCAAGCGGCTAGAGAGTTACCATGAAAAGAAAAAAAATTCGGAAAGCCCTGAGCATTAGCCTGCTAAGTGGCACTGCCGTGTGGAGCCAGGTTCCTCAGCAACTGGATAGTTCACATCCTAGTGACAAACGCTAACGAGACATATCGACCCTCCTGGCACGGCAGCCCCTGCTGGTGAGGAAATGTCGAGCTCCCAGCCAGCCCTTCCCCCTGTCCTTTAGGCACGGCCTGGGACTTGGCCACTAGCTGCGTTAGATGAAAGGCGCGGCGCGGCGCGTTGCACCGGCTGCTCTCACTTGGAACGTTTGTATCGAGTGTCCTGCTGGTGCCGAGCAGTCTGAAAGGGAGATGCCTCCAGGGCCGCAGTTCTCAAATGCTGGGTCGGGATCCCCCAGCGGCCTGAGGCCGAAACCCGAGCCCCACCACCGGGGGCGGAAGTCAAAGTCCCCAGATTACAGGCCACCTGCCTGGAGCTGAAACTCTTGGGCTCCAGCTTTGGCCCCTCGCCCCCATCCGGGGAAGGAGGGTTCAGGTTTTGGCTTTGGCCTCCCCACTTGGGGCTGCCGGGTTCCTCCCCCTCCTAAGCTTGCCAGACGCTTTCAACAAAAATCCCCGAACGTGGCAGGAAAAAAAATTGGTTGAGCAAAAAATAAAAAAAAAAAAGCCAGAATTTCCGGACTGTCCAGGCGAAAACTGGACACCTGACAACCCTACCCCCTCCTGGAGTTGTGTGTGTGTCAGAAAGGGGCTGAGGTGCAATTAAATTGAGGACTGCAGCTCTAGGGATTCCTTCACTACAATTAACACGTATATGCGCCGATCTCAAAGCAATCGATTTATTATTATTAATGACGTGTATTACCATAGCCTCTAGGAGCCCTAACCTTGAACCAGGCCCTCCACTGTACTAGGTGCTGCCTAAACTGTATAAAAGACATTCCCTCCTCCAAAAAAAAAAAAAAAAAAAAAAACCCAACCCTCAAGCCAAGTGTAAGACGAGACATAGCAGGTAGCTAGAGACAGACAGGGGGGTAACAAGGAAAGAAAGAGACAGCACCTGTGTGTATCATGGGATATGGTCTCTGCAGAGCAGGATCCCAAGCAATGGGGCGATTCGAAGCCCAGCAAAAGAGCTTTGTGGCTGTGTATAGGAACTGCTTCCCAGCACGAAGGGTGCTCGTTTGTGGATCTGACAACTGGATTATAATGGGTTGATTGTTAGTCCCATTATGCAAATGGGGGAACCAAGTGAGGAACATGACTTGCCCATGAGTTCTGATCAGGGACCCTTTGGGGATTCGAACACAGCTCTGCTGCTAAGCCACATTACCAGCTGTCCAATGCTGCCCTGCCAGAGCAATGCAGTAAAATTACATATATGAGATATGCAGGGGCAGATGACCGTTTTGTGGGGCCCAGGGCAGCATAATTTCGTGGGGCCCCCCTTTGCCACGGTGCATGCGCAGGGCTTTTTGAAGTGCAGGGCCCGGGGCGGCCACCCCGCTCGCCCTGCCCTATATCTGCCCCTGGAGATATGGGACTTAAGACGGCAGCTCCCATCGCGAGCCAGTTCCCAGAAATACACACACATGTAACAGAATTCAATTTCTTTTTAAATCAGAGCATGGCAGTGGTTAGGTTAGGCACTTATTTTTTCCTGGTTAAATGTTCACCATTGCACAAAGGGATGAGGGTTTTGTGCTTTTTTTCGGGGTCACTATTGATGTCCATTTTCACAATTGTGAGCAAGAATTTTGTGAACGGTGGCAGGACTTTGTGACTCGAAAGGCAAAAATTTTGCAATGGTTAAAACCCAACTGGTCAACATCACTGTGTACCCGAATTAGGGTTGGCAGGTGACCGGTTTTGAACCGGACAGTCCAGTGTTGGAGCTTTCTGTTCAGGAAACAAATTGAGCAAATATAAATGTCCGGTATTTTCTAAATAAAATGTAATGTTGATTGTGATGGAATGTCAAGTGTATCCAGTATTTTTGTTGAAACCATCTGGCAACCCTAACCCTAATAAATACCCTTAAGCCCTCATCAGCCTTTCTCCTGCTTTGCCTCTGAACATTTTGATTCATATCAATGGGCATGGTTTTCTGATCAGTTTACAAGGGTACGGGGAAATCTATATTTATCAACAAAAATCAAGTCCTTCCAAGCCAAATTACACAAAGGTCCTGCAAAATGCAGCCAGACGGCCAAAATAGGAAGCAAGTTCAGTTCTCGGAGAACAGCGTGACTCCGGCATATCTGTTATAGGGCTGGAATAGTCATGTACATTTTATATCTGTTTCAAAAAGCAGCATGAGAAACACAGACTGTTTGGAGCATGCCTAGGAGAGGAACAGCCCTTCTAGTAGGCATAAAGGCTATAAAAAACTGCTAAAAATGTTATTCGAAAGAGCCTGCTTTTCCAGGGCCGTGGGATTTGTGCCGTTATTTGCAGGAGGCAAAGGCTTGTAATTTTACTACACAAGCAAAGACGACTTTGCTCCTAGAGAGAAGCAGCGTGGTCTGTTGACTAGTAGCATGGATGAGATCCCTGAATCAGGGCAACCAGACACCCCGTTTTTAAAGGGACAGTCCTGTATTTGAGTTAGCCTGCAGGTGTCCTGCCTTTTATTGAAAAAAAAGGCAAACTGTCCCAGAGTTTCTGTTTCCCATCGGTACTGGTGGGTCCTGCTGCTGGCTGGGTCGCTGCTCACCAGCCGCCCAACCACCAGCAGTAAGAGTAGAGTCCATTCACCGATGATGGGAATGAGAGTGCAAGGCTGGTGGTGGGACGAAGATACAGCCCATAAGCCTGGCGTTCCTGCTTCTAGTCTGTCAGCACAGCCCCGGCTGTGTGCTGGCTCTCAGCCAGCAGGGACCTCACCCCGCAGCTGGCCAGGCTGTTGGCAAGCTAAGCCCTCCAATCAGGAGCTGGTTCTCCACAGAACACCAGAATCGGGATGTGCCCTGCCAGGTGTCCCAAATTCAGCACAGGGAAACACGGTCACCTTATCTCTGACTGACTTGGGTTCTAGTCTCAGCTCTGATTTGTAACCCTGCATGTGTCTCCATTTACACACACACACACACACACACACACACACACACACACACACTCTTGACTAGACTATAAACTTGTGGGCACAACAGATGCTTCCGTTCTTGCTCAGGTACCAGTGATACAGTAATGAATCTGTCCTGGCTGCAAAATGCGAGTGAATCATAGGCCAGCCCTGTGATAGGTGCTGCACTAACACAGAACACCAGCTGGCCTCTGCCCCAAAGAGCTTACAATTGAAATATAAGACAAGACAACCGGTGCATCCAGACGGGAGAGCATAAAAAAAACCCACTGCTGCTTAGTAGTATGGGCAGCGGTCCGAACATGCCAGCTGCTTAGCCACTGTCAAGTGCTATATGCAATCCGGAAAGCACCCAGATGGACTCTCAGATACCAGGGGGAATTTTCCCTCCGCCCTTCCAGGGCTGGGGAGACTGGGGCGAGCGCATGCCCACCCGCTTACCTCCCCTCCCCGAGGTTGGGGGGTGTGTGGGCATGCACGGCATCCTGCCCCGCCTCCCCGGGGACACGGAGAAGGGGTGGGGCTGGAGGTAGGGCTGGGGGCTTGCCTTCCCCAGCCCTATGTTCACCAACTCTCCATGAACCTCCCAGTAAACACATTGGGATCATAAAGAGACAATGCCTGGGCCATTAAAAGGGAGGATGATACTTCCAGACCCCAACCACGTTACAAAACTAATTTGCCACAGCTGAGAAGGAACGCCTCAAAAGCACTAGAAACCATTCCAAACTCTCTGGTCTCAGGTGTCCTGGAGCTGCTTGTGGAGAACAGACTGATGCAGACACATTTTCCTCGGTTTTCCAGTGGGATGGTGACTCGTAGGCAAGAAACTTTGCATATTGTTTTAAGCTTCCTCATATCAGATGCTTTACTTTGTTTTCCCAGTTGAGATTAAACAATACTTGGGTGAGAAAAAGTAGTCTGGTCACCTTCGTTAAAAACTAGTCACACGTTCCTGAAGAGAAGACCCACAGGTACCCAAATGCAGCCAGAGCTGTTAGGAGTAAACATGGCTGACACCAAGTCCCAGGATACAGCATCCTGTATCTAACACCAGGTCTACATTACACCCAGAAGGTTGGCTGAAGGTGCACAATTCCAGCTATGTACACAACATAGCTAGAGTCGACGTGCCTTAAGCCAAGCTTGGCGCCAACTCCACACTCCCATCAACTTCCCTTACTCCTCACAACAGTGAGGAGTACAAGCACTGAAGGGAGCACCCTCAGTGTTTGATTTAGCGGGTCTTTATTAGACCCGCTCAATCAAATCCCGGAAGATCGATCACTAGAATGTCAATCCTCCAATAAGTGGAGACATGGCCTAAGTGGGAGGATTCCATCCAAGGAAGGTAAAGACACAAAGCCTCAGATGTAATGGGGTGGACTCAGGGAGAACAGAGAAAGGGTCACGGGTGCAACTAACCTGGTTACCAGGAAAGAGAGGTCCTAGGCTAGGAAGGGGGCAAATCGGGACGGCCAACAAGGGAAATATTTTCTAATCAATTCAACAACACATTCACTTCCATGAATATGGACCCTACCAATGTGATTGCTACAACTTGCTTTTTAAAATTACGTTTATGTCTGACCTAGTAATGGATTTTTCAGGTTGGTGGCTAAAGTGGAAAAAAAAAAAATCAGTTTCAAACAAAAATGTGTTTTTTCAGTTTTTCTTGACAAATCAAGAAGCCGAAAATAATTATTAAGATCAAACTAAATGTTTCAAATGTTAATTCAAAATGACATTTTCAAAACTAACCATTTTGATATTTCCAAAGTACATGTTTTCAGGGGATTGGTTAGTTGGTTGGTTGGTTGTTTTTTGGAGGAAACATTCACTGAATTCAGCCTGAATAATTGAAGAGTTCAGTGCCTCCAAATGGATTTTCCAATAAATTTATGCTCTACTGAAGATATTTTGCCCAACTCAGAGCTGAGTGAATAATGTTATTTATAATTCAGGAGCCAAAAGGAAATCCAATTTGATTTGAACTGAAACATTTTTCCATTTTATTTTATCCCCCCCAAAAAAACATTTTGAAATGACGAACATTTTGAATAGACCAGAAACAAATATTTTGTTTTTTTAAATCATCTCAAGTCAACTGTAACAATTTCCCTCGTGAAATTTTCATTTTTCTTCAGATGTGTTGGGTGGTTTTCAACCCATTTTGTGTGTGTTCGTTTTTAAACCAACCAAATTTAAAATCAAAGCACTGTTTCAAAGCAGAGTCAAAAAGAAATCCTTCAAAAGAGTAGGAATATTTTTAAAGGCATCCAGTCCTGTTTTAAAGACCTCAGATGACATAAAATCTACCATATTCCTTGGTAAATTATTCCAATGGATAATTATTCTCACTGTTAAAAATTATGCCTTATTTCAAGTCTGAACTTTCTCCACCTTCAGCTTCCAATCATTGGATGTCATTCTGCCTTTTTCTGCTATACCAAAAAAAAAAAAAAAAAATCTACCATCCAAATTCTCTTCCCCTATGTAGGCACTAATAGACCACAATCAATTCACATCTCTACCTTCTCTTGGATAAACTCATCAGATAAAGCATCTCTCTCACTTTAAGACAGGTTTTCCAGACTTCAGATCATTCTTGAATATAGTTCAGAAAAGAAATACAATTTTTTCAACAGATGTCTATTGACAGTCTCATGACATTGAATGAATGTTTTTAAGGCCCTTGCTCCAGGAGTCTAATTATGTGAGTTTCTCAGCTTCTAACTAAAAAAAAGAAAAGTAAGTTTCTGTGTAGAGGAAAAGAGCATGAAAACACAAATCCTAAAGGCTTGCAAAACCAAAGGCAAACAGAAACTCAACATGTATGGTATTTTTAATCGCTCTCCATTTATAAGCCAATCTCATCATTTTCAGGGGCTTGGCATGATTTTTAAACGCCATCCTACGGACGAAAAGTTATCACTGTCTTGGTGCCAACAATTGCTCTCAAGATCAAGGCCTTGCTGGAACATCAAAGAGAGTTTCCACCTGCCACCCTATTTATTTTAGTGCCTTAAATGGGAGCTGAGCTGCTTTGAAATCCTGGCCCTTCGTGACTCACTCAAGAGGCATTAAACAATTTCCACCCAGGATCAACAGACTAGTAAAATAACTCCAGCATTTGCTGTGAGGTGGCTCCTCGGAGCTGCAGTCGCTACAGTGAAACCCGTCTCCTATACAGCGCGGTCTAGTCATTGAGGATGAGGAGCAGCGTGACGCAGAAACGGCCCGATCCGAAAAGCTGCCCAGTCGCGAAGACAATACCCAGAGTGCGGCGAAGGTCTGTCAGCCGACAATCCACACACCGAGCAGTGCCAACACCAAAGTGGATGGGCTGGTCTCCCAGATGGGAGCTGCAGGCAGTTCAAAGAAATACATTACTAGGAAAATAAGTTCCTTTGGGAGTACAGGGGGAGGAGGGAAAGGAAGCGGGAGGGAGAGAGGGGGAAGGAGAAGGCACGCTAAAGAAACTAAAATCTCAAGTTACTGACCCACTTCTGGGGAATTAATTGCTTATAAACCCCCCGGAATTGAAAGGAAATCCCATAAGGAGGCAAAAGCTGCACAAAACGAACCGTTACCCACGCAGAGAGCTAGAGTCTGCTGCAGCGTAAAGTTAACTTCAGATGTTCAAAATCAGGAACCGTCCCCCTTCCCCCAACAAAAGTACAATGGGCTTTTCATTTATCTATATATTTTAGAATCTGTCCGGCCATGAGTCGGTTCAAAAACTACTCTTCAACGGTTAGCGCTAGGACCGCCAAATGTGGCAGGCAGCTTCCTCGTCTCCTAACTTAAAGCCAGGTCAGGTTTGGTTGTGCCAAGAAAACAGGAAGTGCCAGGAATGGGACTGTTTTCCACAACATGGAAAGGGAGCTTCAGGGGGTAGCCGAGTTAGTCTGTTAGGGTGTGTCTACACTACAGGGTTTTGTCGACAAAAGTCCACTTTTGTCAACAAAACTATACCTGCGTCCACACTGCCTTTGAGTTATGTCGACATAACGTCGACAGAACTCAGCAGTTTTGTCGACGTATGTAAACCTCATTCTACGAGGAATAACGCCTTTTGTTGACAGAGTTCTGTCGATAGAAGGCATTATTGCATCTACACTGTCATGTTGACAAAGCGGCTTGCTTTGTCGACAGAACTGGCTGTAGTCTAGACGCTCTATGTCGACATAAGTTTTGTCAACAGATTCTGTCGACAAAACTTGTGTCGACGTAAGCCTGTAGTCTAGACATACCCTCTCAGAAAAAAAAACAGCAAGCAAATGGTCTGGTAGCACTTTATAGACTAACAAAACATGTAGATGGTGTCATGAGCTTTCATGGGCACAGCCCACTTCTTCAGATAACCGGAGTTATGATTAGAGGATAAGGAAACTAGAAATAAATAGGAGAAGGGAAGGGGGTGGGGGAGAAGAAAGATGTTCTGTCACCCACCCCCCTACCTCTATACATAAAGTATCAGGAGAAAGGGTATTAAACCTGAGTAGATAAGATCAAAGTCAGTGGATGGATAAGGCAGGAAGGATACTATTCAGAAAGTAGTTAGCACTTTCATTGATAGAGGTTCCACCACCCCATATCTTGATTAAGTCCATAATTAATTGAATTAAATTTGCATATGTATTGTAATTCCAACCTTGCCCTGTGGATTTGGCTTCAGGAACTGGCCTGTGACAAGCCCGCCACCTTCAGATCTGTGAGATTATGGTTAGATAAACAGAAATGTTCTGCCACTGGCTTCTGAGTATTTTCTTTACGTATATCCGATTTGTGTCCCTTGATTCTTTCACGCAGAGAATGTCCAGTTTGACCAATATATATATAATAGAGGGGCACTGTTGGCATTTGATCAAATTACTAGATGAGCAGTCAAATGACCCTTTGATTTTGTGGCTAGCGTTGTTTGCTCTAGTAATGAATTAGTCAGTGTAGATATGTAGGCAGAGTTGGAATCTTTTCTGGTTGCAGGGCCGGGTTCCTGGAGGCTTATGATGTGGTTGTGTGGCATGGTTATCAGAAAGATTACGTTTCCGGTTAGGGGGTTGTCTGTAAGCAAGAAGGGGGGGGCAGAGAGAGAGAGAAGGGACGTGATACTGAGAAGGGACGCACCACCAAGAGCAATGGTCTCCAACCTTTTCAAGCACAAGATCACTTTTTGAATTTTAGTGCAATCCAGGATCTACCTGAAACCCAAATAGCCTTGCCCCACCTCATTCATACCGCTTCTGAGGCCCTGCCCCCGCTCACTCCATCTTCCCTCCCTTTCACCAGGCATTGAGATACAGGCTCTGGTCTTAAATTAAGGGATCTTGAGTGCACGAGGGGCTCTGAGCTGAGCCTGGGGCAGGCAGTTGGGGTGTTGGAGGGGGTTCTAGGTGCAGGCTCTAGGAGGGTGTTTGGATACACGGGTGCTCGGGGCTGGGGCTTGGGGTGCAGGAGGGGGTTCATGACTAGGGTAGGAGTTCAGGATGTGGGCTCCATCTGGGCACTGCTTACCTCAGGTGGCTCCTGGTTGGTGGTACAGGGGCTAAGGCAGGCTCACCCTATCCCGGCCCTGGCCCACTCCCTAAAGCAGCCAGCAAACTCCATCCCAAGCCCTGTTGGGGGGAGCAGCTGAAGGCAAAGGGCAGGAGATGCACAGCGCTCTAGGGGGAGCAGCTGAAGCAGCTTGACAGCCTCTCGGCCAAACCAACCAGGGTCACCTGTCAGAGGCTCCAAGCTCTACCAGTAGATCCCAATCGACTGGTTGGCGACCGCTGACCAAGAGAGTGACCAGCAGGGCTGGGGCTCTGCCATCTTGCCTGCCACCAGACCGGGTAAGGAGTGCCTCTGTCTCAAACCCTCCCCCCCACAGCCCAAAAGGCTCCTGGCAGCCAGAGGGCTGGGGGGAGGGGAGGAGAGGGGAGTGGGAGACAGAAGGCTCCTTGCAGCTGGGTGAGGATGGGAAAAAGCCCCACTAGATGGGACTCTCCGCCCTGAGCCCCCCTCGCTCCCCAACCTCCTACCCTGCCCCCAACATTCCTGATTCCCGCACCCCCCCCCCCCCACACACACACACTGCCAGCCCTTGTCCTGAAGGACTGGTCGGGTTATAGTGGGTCTTTTGGTCTGACTTGATTTTTTCAAACTCCCCGAGCCCTGTCCTCCCCCCGAGCGTGCGCGCACAAGTGTGTGTACACACACGTCCCTTTCCCCCAGCTGTACTGACAGAGCTGCCAAATTTCTAACGTCTGAAAACTAGGCTCCTTCCCACAGCCCCGCCCCTTCTCCCAAGGCCTCCCCCTACCCTGCCTCCTCCCCCACGTGCTTCTTTGCCCGTCATGTGCTGCTGTGCCCGCTCCGTTCCAGCACGAGTTGCACACCCCAGCTCCTGCAGCCTACCGGGTAGTGCAGGTCGGAAGAGCAGCCCAGCTGGCAAGCCCAGACACGGCCCTTAGGGCTTGGCAGCCTCCCTCTGAGCTGCTTGCCAAGCAGAGCCCTTCCCCGCCCGAGAGCATGGCGAGGGGGAGCGCTGGCTGGCGGGGCAACTTACAATCCTTCCCCTCCGGGGAATACTCCATGCCTGCTGGGAGCCCTTTACCCCCTCACCATACTCTGCCCCCCACCTCCCCCACTTGCTGCCGCCCTACAAGCCACGTTCCCGAGCCGGCGCATGGTTGCTGCCGCAGGAACAGCCGAATTCAAGGTCGGGCGACCCCGAGCTGTGGTAACCGGCCTTTCGGTGTCGGGTCCACACATCTGACAGGACGCAGCTAGGCACAATTCCCTCTATGATGCACACAAAAAATTCTTCCCCCGCCCACCTCTTCGCGGGGAGCTGGGGGACCCTGCCGCAGGCGCTCCAGTGGCCAGGGCTGCCACGTGGCGGGAGGGTGGGGCATGTTCTGGCGGCTGGGGCCAGGAACGGGACCTACCACGTGGCGGGGGGGAAGGCAGGATCTGCTCTGGGACATGCTGCATGGCGGGGGAGGAAGGGGTTTGTGCTCCGGCACTTGGGAACACATGTGAGTGTGAGAGAGAGAGAGAATGAGTGAATGAATGGGATGCCATGGTGGCACACATCCAAACCAGCGCATATGACCTCAAGACCTCCAGAGGGGTGCAGATTCTGGAGTGGGGCTGGAGATGAGGGGTGCAGGAGGGGGCTCAGAGCTGGGGCAGGGAGATAGAGATAGGGTCCAGAGTGACTTAGACAAATTGGAGGATTGGGCAAGAAATCTGATGAGGTTCAACAAGGACAAGTGCAAAGTCCTGCACTTGGGACGGAAGAATCCCAGGCATAGTTACAGGCTGGGGACCAACCAGCCAAGTAGTAGTTCTGCAGAAAAGGACCTGGGGGTTACAGTGGATGAGAAGCTGGAGATGAGTCAACAGGGTGCCCTTGTAGCCAAGAAGGCTAATGACATATTAGGTTGCATTAAGAGGAGCATTGCCAGCAGATCCAGAGATGTCATTATTCCCCTCTATTCGGCTTTGGTGAGGCCACATCTGGAGTATTGTGTCCAGTTCTGGGTCCCCCACTACAAAAAGGATGTGGACGCATTGGAGAGGGTCCAGCGGAGGGCAACCAAAATGATTAGGGGGCTGGAGCACATGACTTATGAGGAGAGGCTGAGGGATTTGGGTTTGTTTAGTCTGCAGAAGCGAAGAGTGAGGGGGGATTTGATAGCAGCCTTCAACTTCCTGAAGGGAGGTTCCAAAGAGGATGGAGAGAGGCTGTTCTCAGTAGTGACAGATGCAGAACAAGGAGCAATGGTCTCAAGTTAGTGGGCGAGGTCCAGGTTGGATATTAAGAAAAACTATTTCACTAGGAGGGTGGTGAAGCACTGGAATGGGTTACCTAGGGAAGTAGTGGAGTCTCCATCCCTAGAGGTGTTTAAGTCTCAGCTTGACAAAGCCCTGGCCGGGTTGATTTAGTTGGGACTGGTCCTGCCTAGAGCAGGGGGCTGGACTTGACGGCCTTCTGAGGTCTCCTCCAGCTCTATGGTTCTATGATTCTATGACCTCAATATTAGTGCACAAGCCAAAACGCCCTCCGCTCATGGCTGGAAAAATCTTAAGAGGGATGACTGCTGCCAGGTCCCCTTTTCGACCCCACTTTCTGGCCAGAAACTGTATTTATTGGGTGAGGATGGTGGTTTTGCCTCCCACCCCACAGCGAGGGATGCAAAAGGGTAACCAGGTAACCAATTCCGGTTAAGTGGGGAAAGGGGGGGCTGGAGCAGCTCCCGTGGACGGGGGCTGATCTGGCTGTCCGAAGTGTCTGCAGTAGGCCCAGGTGCCCCACAAGCAGGGGTTCCTCCAGCCCAGGCGGATCAGCCCCTGCCCGCAGCGCAGGGAACCGCTCCAAACCAGCGGTGGGTGGAGGGGGAGTTCTGGCCCCGGGCTGAGCTGGGAGATCTCATCCCTACATCTACCCACCCCTCTGCCTGCCCCAAGCCGGATATCAAGCTTCTTCCAGCAGCTCAGATCTGCCCGGCAGAAGGCCGCGCTCCCCATGTTGTCCCCCAAAGCTTCCCCAGCTGCACAGAGAGGACATGATACACGGGATTGCTAACTTTTGAAACACAAAACCAAACACTACTGCAGAAGTAAAGAGCGCGATGTGTGCTAACCTAAGGAGAGGGAGGGCGCATAATTAATATGTTGCCGTCCCACCCTGCCCCACCCCCCTGCTAGCTCCATCCCCTCCTCCCTCCATGACTCCTCCCCCCCACCCTCTCTTGCTTTCTCCTGGCTGGGGAAGGGGGTTGGGGTGCAGGAGAGGGCTCTGGGTGGAGTCAGAAATGTGAAGTTCAGGGTGCGGGAGAGCTTCCAGGCTGGGGCAGGGATTGGGGTGCAGGGGGGTGAGGGCTCGGACTGGAGGTGCAGACTCTGGGGTGGGGCTGGTGATGAGGGCTTTGGGGGCAGGGGAGGCGAGGTTTCCAGCTGGAGTGTGGGGCCAGGAATGAGGGGTTTTCAGGTGCAGGAGGGGGCTCGGGGCTGGGGGTATAGGAAGTGCAGATTCTGCGGTGGAGCTGGGGATGAGGGGTGCAGGAGAAGGTTCGGGGCTAGAGCAGAAGGTAGGCATGCAGTGGGTGAGGGGTGCAGATTCTGGAGTGGGGCTGGGGATGAGGGGTGCAGGAGGGGGCTCAGAGCTGGGGCAGGGGGTAGGGTGTGTGGACCCAGCAGCGCTTATCAGCACCGTAACTAGGCACTTTTGCATCCAGGGCAAAATATTAATTATGCGGCCTCCCTCTCCTTAGGTTAGCACACATCGCGCTCTTTACTTCTGCAGCGTGTTATTACTTATTGCGTCTTTGCGCCCCTGAGAATGATGCGCCCCACTCGCCCCACCAAGAGGTGGCTGCCAAGTCCCTGAGGCCCTGGGCACAAAGAGGCTCCCTGCGCTTCCCTCACACTCACAGGCTCTGCCCCTGCAGCTCCCATTGGTTGTAGCTCCTGGCCAATTGGAGCTGTGGGGCCGGCCTCCCTTACAGCAGCTTCTCCCAATGTCCGCCAGCCCACAGGCTCCTCCCAAGATGGACGTCAGGGAGTGGCCATCTCCATATATAACCCTATCCAGTCCTAGCAAAAAAGAGGTCTCCTGACACAATGGCACCACTGTCTGCAGGCTGGGAGGTGGTGGCCAGAGGGGCCCAAAGCTACCCTATTGGTTCCAACTCTATTTTATTTCAAAACATGCCTGATTTGGTGTGGGGTTTTTTTCCTGGACGCTCCAGCGGCCAGAGTCCTGGGATTACACATCAACCTCAGCTCCGGTTTAAAAGCAAAAAGTCAGTTTCTAACCTTTGGAGGACTGGCTTGGAAACAAGAACAGCGTGTGATCCTAAAGGTGTGTCAATCAGAAACAAAAAGAACCCCAAAGGTCCTCTTCTTCGCATGGCTTTTAAGGCCAACTCAGGATCACAGAGGGGTCCAGTCCACGATTCTTTGATCCCCTGGGGGCTGGCCATACAGCTCCCCATTTTGGGAAAGAATATTTTAGACACATGCACATGGTGACTTATTATTGGGTTGGGGTTTTTTTCTCACCTTCTCCGGCCATCTCCACCCAAGCCTAAGCAAAACCAGAGCTTTGCGACACCACAGATGGGTTGGCTTTCCCTCCTGTCATAAGCAAAAATCATCCCATGTGAAAGAAAATACCGAAGCTCTTTTCTGCAATCCCCACATTTTCCCAGGTTCCTCTCCTCAGAAGCCAGCCTGCCCAAGAACGACCCCCTTTTCCCCCTCCCCTTCTCTGGGGAAGCCATTTGGATGACAATAAAAGCCTTTCCGCAGAGCCCCCAGTGAATAATCCGCCTCCTTGTATCCAGCAAAGGCACGAAACCACAGTGGCTAAACGCATCCCAGATTTGCAGAATCACAGACGAGAAGGAGACCGCAACTATGCAAGGGGATTTCTAGCATTCCAGGCAGGATTGAAACGCCATCATCGGCGGGACAGGCTAATCAGCAGCAAGCCGGGCCGTTCCCACCCCGACAG
Source organism: Pelodiscus sinensis (assembly GCF_049634645.1). Classification (NCBI taxonomy): domain Eukaryota; kingdom Metazoa; phylum Chordata; order Testudines; family Trionychidae; genus Pelodiscus; species Pelodiscus sinensis. Next base: position 21,667,481 of record NC_134729.1, on the reverse strand, counting down.
GAAATGCACATTTATCGTGAATTACAGCAGGAAGGTTTCACGTCTCGGAACAGCTGCACAAAATGCAACAAGGTCCCTCCAACGCAGGAGAAGGTGGCTCCCGAAGCACCCCGCCGAGATCGCCATGCTTGGCAGCATCCGCCTCGCTCTAACATTCACCCAGATCGTGAAAGGATGTGCTGGGACGGCAGTCGTGCCCCACCCGCGTTAGCGCCTCGCGAGTGAGTTTATGATGGGGACCGTCAGCGGAAGCGGGGAATTTTTAGCCAATTTCACCACCCCCAAAAAAACAGTAAGTCTCAAATTTGCGTTGCCCAGAAAACCTGGCTTAGAGGCCAGCTGACACTAGTACGGTCCTTGGCACCAACACAAAGAGAGCAAAGGATGTGAAATGCTGCTGTTCTGATTTGGCATTGGAGTGGGGGAACCATTGACAGCTCCCCCTTGTGGGTTCTGGAGTGACCTAGGGGGATACGGCATTTGCAGACACCCTGCCCCTGTTAGCCCCCTCAGAACTGCACGCATGCTTTCACACGGATAGCAACATGCCCCTGTCTGCGGCTGGTTTAACAACATAACTGTTCTCAATCCTCCGGGTGCCAAAATGAAGTCCATTGCCACGCGAGGGCCTATCGTTAGCCCTCACTGTGAGAGCTCTCCTCACAGCTTGTCCTCCTCGCTCTTCCTGGCTGGAGCGCAGCCTTTCAGCACCAGCCTCTAGGTCCCAACCTGGTAGGCTCAAACTCCATTCAGGTTTCCTCAAAGGAGCCCCCTCCACCTCCGCCCGGCTCCTCTGTCCCACTGCGGAAGCCCTCACGTTTCTCCACAGCACTTTACCATTTTCTGAGCTCCGCTTCTCTTCGTTGCAACCTCCTGCTGCTCACTTTATAGGATAAATCACCCATCTTGCTCTCAGGTGTAACTCCTTAATCAGAATCACCTAGCCCCGGTCCTCCCTGTTACAGACAACATCATGTATTGTTTGTATTGCACCTAGAACAGTGTTTCTCCAACTTTTTTTGATAAAATTTTTTTTTTTTTTCCCAAAAAGGAGTACAAGTACCCCCAGGACCTACAGCTTTCAGACACACACAGTGTTTTTCTACCATTGCAACACATTTGTTTAAACAACTTAATTGTAGCCAGGCGGGCGATGACATTTGTGGGTGTAAAAAGTACAAACATAATAAAGCGCTGTAAAACGTAAAACAAAAATTCAGTTTTCTGCAAATTTCCATTGTGTTGATTTCCCCAGATTTCTCTCGAGTACCCCAAGGGGACTCATACCACTGGTTGAGAAAAACTGACCTAGAAGTCCCCATCAGGGAGCAGGACTCCACTGTGCTAGGGACTGTACGAACACAAACAGAAAGACGATCCCTGCCCCTAAAGAGAGTCCAATCAAGGACAAGAGACAACAGATGGGTACAGTTGGAGAGCCCAGGAAAACAACACCGAGGAGCTTGATAGGCAGTGGTTACAGTTTTGCACCAGGGAAAATGAATATACAAAGTGCAGGGGGTGGAGAAACAGACTTATCCAATTAGGGAACAGAAACCTATCACCTGACCCATCGGTCCAATCAAAACTGTGCTGGTTTGAATGTATGAAATCATGGTCAAGAAATGCAAAAACAGTCAGGCAAATGCCATAGGATAAAGACTAAAGCAAACTTTTGGTGTGATTAGTCATAGGCAAAAGTTTAGACAAAGAAATTTCATAAAATTAACACTTGAAACTTTTCGTGGACAGCATATATTGCAACAAGGGAGGTTTAGGTTGGACATCAGGAAAAACTTCCTGCCTGGCAGCATGGCTAAACACTGGAATAAATTGCCTAAGGAGGTTGCGGAATCTCCATCTCTGGGGATATTTAAGAGCAGGTTAGACAGACACCTGTCAGGGATGATCTAGACAGTGCTTCGTCCTGTCATGAAGGCAGGGGACGGGACTCGATGACCTCTTGAGGTCCCTTCCCGTTCTAGTGCAATTCCTTCCCAGAAAATTCATACCCAGCCCTAGCTACAACTCATTCATCTCCTAAATCAGGCCTCAGCTAAAATCAAAGTTCATTGCTTTAACCTTAAATTGGCTAAAAACCAAACTGGGTGATGCCAGTGCAGAATGCAGTGTTGAAACTCAATCACATTTAAACCTGATTTATATCCATTGAGCCAATCTGGTTCTTTACTATACAATGGCTGGTTTTACATGCACCCACATGATTGTGTTATGCCATTGTCTGCTAGATTAAAAAGGCCTCTCATATCAAATTTCTTCTCCCTGTGTAACTAATTAAGAGACTGTGACCAAGCCACCTTTTTACTTCCTTTTCAAGAAATTAAACAGATGGAGCACTTGAAATCTCAGCGCAAGGTGTGTTTCCCATGCCTCTAATCATCTCTGTAGCTCTTTTCTGAATCCTCTCCAATTTTGCAACATCTGCTTTTAAACTACAGACCCTAGAAATGGGCACAAGCATTCTAACGATGATCTCACAGCAGACAAATGAAGAGACAATATCACCACTATTCCTACTGCATATTCAAGCGATCATACTGCTGAGGGTCACATTTGCCCTTTTGGCCACAGTGCGAGTTCATAAAACATATAGGCTGCGTCTAGACTGGCATGATTTTCTGCAAATGCTTTTAACGGAAAAGTTTTTCCATTAAAAGCATTTGTGGAAAAGGGCGTCTAGATTGGCACGGACGCTTTTGCACAAAAGCACTTTTTGCAGAAAAGCGTCCGGGCCAATCTAGACACGGTTTTGCGCAAGAAAGCCCCAATCGCCATTTTCACCATCGGGGCTTTTTTGCACAAAATGGTTCTCAGTTGTCTACACTGGTCCTCTTGCGCAAAAGCATTCCTTTCCAGGGGATCTAGCTCTGGGTCTTTCACTGATCAGGCAAAACAGGCAGCTGGCAGAGCTGGGGAAGGACTCGCTTTGCAGACTCCGCTGCCTAGTCCTCGCCCCGAGGCTGCTAAATTTCCGCCCGGAAGCACAGTTCAGCAAGCGACCTCTGCCCTTCTGCCCAGAACTTCGGAGATGAATGGCCCGGGCAGGAGGGCAGAGCCAGACAGAGGAAAGATCCCGTCTCTAGCATTCTTTCATGTCGCTGAGCACGGGTGCGGATGGCCCCTTTTATTTGGCCACTTCCTCACACGGCTGCCTCGCACCATCGCCGGTCTGCCATGCCCTGTTGGCCAAAGAGAAAGGTCCCTGGGCACACGGAACACCGACAGACGGAATCAAACCTGGGACCTCTGGCTCTTAGAACACGAGCCTCTCGCACAGGAGCGAAAAGCCAGCTGGCCAGTAGCGAAGGCTGTAGAGCAGACGCGTTATTCTCTCTGGAAGTGATCCCAGTGCCACTCAATGGGGCAGTGCCCCACACCTAGCAGGTGTGAGGACTACACACAGTCTATGTCCTTGCACAGAAGAGGCCTAGGCTAGCATGCTGGCAGTATGGCCCAACAGGCAGGGGTACTCGGGTGGGAATCTGAAGACGTAGATTCTAATCCCCACTGGTCTGTTATGTGACCTTGTGCAAGCCACCTCCCCTCTCTGAGCCTGTTTCCCCTTTCACCCTTGGGCTGTCCGGTCTTTGGGGCAGGAACTGTAGATCTGTACAGCACCTAGCACAATGGGCTGATCTTAGTTGGTGGTCCCTGTGCACTAAGGATGTGAAAGTGTAACTGTTTACATGATTAACTGATGAACCTGGGCAGCCGTGTACAGTTACACGCAGTTGGCCCTCACTCCCCCCCCCCCCACACACGCAGCTGCCTCTGATACAGAGGCAGCAACAAGGGGGGGGCAGGCAGGAGCAGGTGTGCGTGGGAAGCTGGCTTTTAATCTGGCTCTCAGTGTGTACCGGTGCCCACAGAGCGGCCTGTGCCCCTCGCCCATCCCACCACGTCACGGCCCGGGATTTTAAAACTGCTGGGCACTGCGTTGCGCCGTGTGGCTGCATTCCGGGTTCAGAGTCCGGGGACGGAGCACAGACTCCAGCCCCACAAAGTGGAAGGCAGAAGGTAGGGGAAAGGGAAGGGCTAAGAGAGGAAGGGGCTTGTGCGGAGGGGGAAGGGAGAGGGGGAAGAGAGGGGAAGGCACCTAAAGGGCAGGTTAGAGGAGAGACAATGCCAGGGGGCCAAGTGCAGACAATGAGGAAAAGGGCAGGAGGGGAGGTGTCAGTGGAAGGGGGACAGAGTGATGCTGGGAGAGGAGAGGGTAAGGGCATTGGGGACTAGATGGGGGAGGGGGAAAGTGCTGGGAGAAGGCTTGAAAGAAGAGGTGGGCATGAGGAAGGCCGGGATGGAGCAAGTCATGTGTGAGGGCACGAGGGGAACGGGGGCAGAGTGGTGAGGGGGTGGGCATCATGGAAAAAGAGGGCAAAGGAGGTAGGAGCAGTGAGGGAAGGTGGAGGCACCAGGCGGGTGCAGGAATAAGAGAAGGTGCCAGTGCCAGGGGATCCTGGGGGTGAAGCAGAAGGGCAGACACCTGCAGGGGAGGGACCAGCACGAGAGGAGAGACACAGGGCAGGTTTGTAGAGGGAGGTAGAATCATAGAACTGGAAGAGACCTCAGAAGGCCATCAAGTCCAGGCCCCTGTTCTAGGCAGGACCAATTCCAACTAAATCAACCCGGCCAGGACGTTGTCAAGCCAAGACTTAAGCCCCTCTAGGGATGGAGACTCCACTACTTCCCTAGGGAACCCATCCCAGTGCTTCACCACACTCCTAGTGAAATAGTTTTTCCTAATATCCAACCTGGACCTCTCCCACCACAACTTGAGACCATTGCTCCTTGTTCTGCCATCTGTCACTACTGAGAACAGCCTCTCTCCATCCTCTTTGGAACCTCCCTTCAGGAAGTTGAAGGTGTTAGAAGAGGGGATGAGGAGGGGTAGCTCACATGATCAGAGTGGGGCTACTGGAGGAGTGGGCATAGGGAGGAGAGAAGGGCTGGTGGAGGGGGGCAGGTTGCAGGAGGGCTGAGGGCAGTGAGAAGGGCAGGAGTCAGGACAGCAGAGGAGGGTGAGGAGTTGGGGGGCAGCAGGCACCAGGGGAGCTGATGGAACAAGGGGAGGAGATATGGCAGCAGAGAGAAAAGGGAAAGGTTTAAAAATATTTATTAATAATGTGGGTGCCACAGTGGCACATCCAAACAAGCCACATGAACTCAGTACTGGTGCACAACACAACATTCATTTTGCTCATGCGAGGAAACTCTTAGGCTATGTCTACACTGGCGGTTTCTCGCACAAGAACACATCCACGGTGCCATGTGCAAAAGCACAGCTCGCACAAGAGCATCTGTGGCAGTGTAGATGCTCTCTTGCCCGAGAAAGTGCTGATGGTCATTTTAACCATAGGGCTTTCTTGCGCAAGAAATTCATGTTGCCTGTCTACACTGGCCTCTTGTGCAAGAACAGCTGTGCAAAAGGGCTTATTCCTAAGCAGGAGCATCAGAGTTCTGGCACAAGAAGCCCTGATTTCATACATGAGAACATCCGTGTACTTGCGCAAGAACACACGGCCAGTGTAGACAGGTAGCAAGCTTTTGCACAAGAGTGGTCACGTTGGTGCAAGATCGCGCCAGTGTAGACACAGCCAAGGGGAGAGAGGGAGGGAGGCAGGGGCAGGGAATCAGCACTGGCTTAGCATGTCTGCATGGTTTGGGGGAAGGTGCAGGGAAATTGAGCTCAGCTGGGTTGCATAGTGGGGAGGTCCGGCGAGCTGAGCTGGGTGCGTGTGCGTGTGCGTGTGCGTGTGCGTGTGCGTGTGCGTGTGCGTGTGCGTGTGCGTGTGCGTGTGCGTGTGCGTGTGCGTGTGCGTGTGCGTGTGCGTGTGCGTGTGCGTGTGCAGCTCAGTTTGGCTGCAGGAGGAGGGAGATGCCGGGAACCGGGGCTACACTCAAGGGGAGGGAGGGGCAAGGAATGGGCACTTGGCTCAGCAGTTTCGCAGGCTTGGGGGAGGTGCAGGGAAATGGGGCTCAGCTGTGCTGTGGGGGAGGCATGCAGGGAACCAGAGCAGGGCTCAGCTGGGCTGAGGTGGATGGGGGAGGGCATACGGAACAGACGGGCAGCTCAGCTGGGCTGTGAGGGGCTGCAGGGAACTGGTGCTGCACTCCCTTGGATTGTGGGGGATGGTTTTGGGGAGGTGCAGGGAACCAGCAGGGGTGGGCAGCTCAGTTGGGTTGCAGGGGACAGAGGTGCAAAGAAGCCTAGTGGGGAAGGGGGGGGGGGAACCAGGAGCCCTGAAATGACCTCCCCTGGTCCAAAAATCCCACATCTGGGACCAATCAGATCCAGAGAGTACCAGATCAGGGAGGACCAACTCTTACCCAAGTCCCCTCCTTGCACCCTCCCTCGTAGCCAGACACCCTACCCCCAGTCTGCTCCTGCTCCCTCCCCCTGGCCAGACACCCTACATCCAGCCTGCTTCTGCATTCTACCTACTACCCAGACCTTGCCCCCTTCCGCCCCCACCTGCCTCCCAGATCCTGCACCACATCCCTATCCTGCTCCTTGGCAGCCCTGCCATCCACCCTAGCACCTAGCACCACCCTGGCCCTGGTCCCAGCACCCTGCCTCACACCCCAGGACTCAGCACCACCCTGGCCCTGGCCCCAGCACCCTGCCATCCATTCTAGCACCCAGCAGCACCCTATTCCTTGTCCTAGCACCTTGCCAGTCACCCTAGTGCCCAGCAGGACCATGTCCCTGACCCCAGCACCCTGCCACCTGCCTGCCCCAGCACCTTGCCCCAGCACCCCGCCACCCGAGCCAGCATCCTTCCACCCAGCAGCACCTCTCCCCAGCCCCAGCACCCACTTTCACTCTGTCTCCTGCCCCCACCAGCACATTTGGGACCACATTAGTGAGGCTTGGGGGTTTTTGGAGGGTTGTTGGGGGGGTTTTTTTGCATCTCACTTGTGTGGCCCCAACTGACTCAAAACAGGTTCCTCACCCCGCTCATAAAGAAAGACAATGCTAAAACCTTTTGAGTTTGACATTTTATTTAAAAATGAAACCTGGCCAACAAGCCCCCGATTGGGGCCAAACCCTCATCTAACTTCAGCATCATAACACTCCTGCACCACCTGGCTCCAAATCTGAGCCTATCATACACTGGAACCCCCTGTCCTGAGCCTCTTACATCCCCAAATTCCTGCATCCCCACATCCTCAGGCTTCTGCCACTACACTCCTGCACCATCCACACATCACAGATCTGTGTCCTGAGCCCATCACACTCACAACCTTCTTGCCCTGAGTCCCTCACATATCCAGCCCAAACTCCTGCACCCTCACAGCCACAAGCCCATGGCTTGCTCAGCATCCCAACCTTCCACCTGAGCCCAACACTCTTGGGCAAAAAAAAAGCCCCCTCCCCGAGCCAACAGCCCCTTTCTCCTGCATCCAAATTCCCTCCCAGAGCTTGTACTTCTCACCCCTTCCCACACCCAAATCCCTCAATCCCACCCCAGACCTCCTGTCTTAACTTAGTGAGCGTGTGTAAGGGCTGGAGATGGCAAGTGATGGAGAGGAGAGGAACAGAGCAGATGAGGCCTCAAGAAAGCGGGGTCGGGGGGGGGGGAGGTTGGGGAAGGAATGTGATTTTCATGCATTGGTGGGCATTTTCATGAAGTGGTGGGTTCCCCCCCCCCTTTTTTTTCCTGCTTGACAAACCTAGGGGTTCCTTGAAATTCTGAAAAGCTGAAAAGGGTTCCTCGGCCAAATAAAATTGGGAACCACTGCGCTAGGGCAGCTTCCCCAGCTCCATGCCACCTGGCTGCTGTGCCCACGCCGTGTCGAAACAGATCGCCCAAAGCAACGTAGATCCGGCTGCCATTCAAACGTCGCGAGCCGTAAAGCACGAAGAGACATCTCTGGGCGCGGCCCAACAACAACGAAGGTTGCTACGGACAAGGCTCTCCCCTCCGGCATCTGCATTCTTTAAACGCAGATCAGAGCCGGTGCCAGCAGCTGTTATGCAATGACTTGTTGCTTTGGCACGGTGTTATACACAAAGGAGCTTAGCCAACGAGCCGTGCGAGATTGTATCAAGTTACAAGAGAATAAGGCACGAATGCCCTTGCATCCCGGAAGGTTCTCACCAGCGCGGTGGGTTCCAGAGTCCTGCATCCCACAGGGTTGTGGAAGCCTGGGTAGGCACAGCCAAAGCGGGAGGAGACACCAGCCTGGCTGCCCTGCTGGATCCTAGGCACCTGGAAAGATGAGCCAGAGGTTCAGGTGGCTGGAAAAGTCCATGGCGCGAGTAGCATGGAACCATTGTGTTATCCAAATGGGAGGTGAGAGAAATCCAAGAGCCCGGTGGGTGCCAAGAAATGGAATCAGCAAACACAACCCCCTTTCTGATGTAGGGCTGGCCCGTTGACAAGCAGCAAGGGGAAGACCGCACACATCTGGGTACTTGGAGGAGCCTGTAGATGAGGTGACCCAAGTGTTAAAGTCAGGAGGTGGCCCAATTACCATTTCTACTAACATATCTCCAGGAGATCACACCTAAGATCACAGCCACCTCATCCTAGGATGACAGGAGAAAGATCGCTTGATCATTACCTGTTCGATTTATTCCTTGTGGGGCATCTAGCATTGGCCACTATCAGCAGACAGGATACTCATAATAAAAATAATAATGGAGATTGCCTATCTCCTAGAACAGACCTTGAAATGTCATTGAGTCCAGTCCCCTGCCTTCTCAGCAGGACCATGTACCATCCCTGATGAATTTTTGCCCCAAATCCCTAAATGGCCTCTGCAAGGATTGAACTCACAACCCTGGGTTTAGCAGGCCAATGCTCAAACCACTGAGCTATCCCTCCCCCCACTTAGCTAGATGGATCTTTGGTCTGATCAAGTCTGGCCATTTATATGTTATGTTCTTAATCTAAATGGACCAATCAGACTCTAGGAAGGTGGGAAACTGGGGGAGAGAGGGTGTGTGTGTGTGTGTGTGTGGAAACTGGGGGAGAGAGGGGGTCGGTGTGTGTGTGTGTGTGTGTGTGTGTGTGGAAACTGGGGGAGAGAGGGGGTCGGTGTGTGTGTGTGTGTGTGTGTGTGTGTGTGTGTGTGTGTGTCCTGAGTCACAGGCCAGTCTAGACCCGGGAAATGAGTTTGAAAACTGATCATGCATTTAGATATATAACAAGCATTCACAGGTCATGGGGGAGAGTAGGGTGACTAGATGATCATAATGGTCCCTTCTGACCTTAAAGTCTATGAGGGTCAACCGTGGCCTGGCAACATATTAGTAAAGGTGTCAAACTGTGCTCGGCTGAAGTGCAAAAGTCACGTGTGAAATATCGGCCAACATTTTCAAGCACAACCTACTGTCCTAATGCCTGGTCCATCCCTGGGGCAGCCTGTGTTGGCTATCCAGCTGCTCTCAGGACTTGGGCCCACCACCTTGTGCTCTCCAGGTAAATGTGCTATCCCCTTCTGTGTTTGTGCAATCGTGAGCATAACAGGGCCCTAAATCGAACCCTGGAAGTCTCCTTAATACAAAAAAATAAGAATTGCCACATCCCATCCACAGTGCCAGTCGCTTTGCTGCCCTGGCCTGTCCCTCCATGCCAGAGGCTGTCAGATTATTACATTTCAGACTCTTTTCCATCCTCTCAACGTTTCTACACATTACAACATGTTCCTGACTCTGGCCCAGCAGAAACAGTTTGCAAGCCATCCAGCTCAATTTTAGCTGTGTGACATGGGAGCAGGCGGGCCATTTTTTCCATGGAAAGTGTCATTTTTAATTGAGCAAAAAAATGGCCAGAGTTACAGGACATTACATTTCCCCAATTTATTTTAACGGCCCCCCATCAGCCAGGGGTTTTCTAAGTGCTAGAAATGCCTCTGTGCAAAAGCTAAAGGAAGAATTTCCATCGCCTCCTTCGCTTGTTAGAGCTCTGCTTTGAAATCCTCCAAGAAATAAAAGAATAACTCTTATATAACTTGAGCATTGGGAGCTGTGGGTAATAGAGAGAAGGGAAAACCCACCTGGGCTTAGAATCCTCCCTCTGACTGTCTTCTCTCCAGCCCTAATGGCATTCTCACTTCCTTCCGCTGTCCAACCCCTGACCCAGAGATGAGTCACAACCTTCTGCTTCCAAAATGCCTGCACCAGCAGGTTTCACTTGGAAAGGACGGTGCAGAGAGAAGGAAATGCCAGCTGCAATCTCCCAGCCCCAAAGGTATCATCTACCCAACACAGTGGGGAGGGGGGTTGGCGTCGAGGTACCAAAAGAGAACTTCAAAGCCAAGTGCTAGCCACATACTTGGTCTGAACCAGCGAGAGTCCTTGCTGGCCAGGAAGAATCACTTTCATGGAGTCACTCCACACCCTCATCTCTGCAGTCAGGCCAGGAACAGACCAGAGACCAGGAGAGGGGAAAGCAGACTGTTTGACCCTCTAAATCACATCCAATCCAACCCTCTTCCCTCTCCCACCCCTGGCGATTGTCCTCGCTAGAGCGGTCCGTCTGTCCTCCACTTAATTTCAGACCTGTTTGGACATAACTTTGAGGTTGAATGACTTAGTGGATCTTGTGATAGAAATGTAGCCGTGTTAGTCTGGTGTAGCTGAAACAAAAGACAGTCTTTAAAGTGCTGCATAGTCCTAACAAGATGGTTTATTAGATGATGAGCTTTTGTGGGCCAGACCCACTTCCTCAGATCAAATAGTGGAAGAAAATAGTCACAACCATATATATAAAAAAATCAAAGGATACAATAAAAAAAAATGAAAATATGAAAAGGACAAATCAAATTTCAGAACAGAAGGGGGATGCGGGGAGGGAGGAAGGTAAATAATGTCTGTGAGCTCACAGACATTATTTACCTTCTACATTTACCTTCCTCCCTCCCCGCATCCCCCTTCTGTTCTGAAATTTGATTTGTCCTTTAAAAAAAATGAACACATATGAAATTGTATCCTTTGGTATCTATGGTTGTGACTATTTTCTTCCACTATTTGATCTGAGGAAGTGGGTCTGGCCCACGAAAGCTCATCACCTAATAAACCATCTTGTTAGTCTTTAAAGTGCTACATAGTCCTGCCTTTTATTTCAGCTAGTGGATCTAGACTGAGATTAGAAACCAGACCTCTATACCTAGCTCTGTCACTGGCCTGCTGGGTAACTGAATAAATTACTCGGCTGCCCATTCCCCCCTCTGTAAAACAGGGCGCTTTGAGATCTATTGATGAAAGGAGGTGTTAGTATTCGAAACCCAACAGGCGACTATGCTCTGTACTCCGGTGGTTATTTATTTTCCTTAACCTTTTCACAATGGTGCAGTTCCCAATGCCCTGGGCCACTCTTGGACTAGCTCTTCCACCAATAACTCAGAAGCATGAGCTTCCCTTTACAAAAGGGAGAACGATTTGGCCCAGACTTGGCCCTGAGTTGCCTCATTCTGTCCTATGTCTTCCTGACAATTTCGCTCTCACTAAAATGTAATGCATTGATGTGTGCCTGGCATTTTCTTTGCCTATGCTTCTTTGCAATGGGGCTCCAAAAAAGCAAATTCCCCCAGTCTTCAGGAAATGTTACGATATATAATTCACAGAGCAACCAAAATAGCATGAGGCATTTCTGGGACAAATACAAAGAGCATACAATCTAATTTTAGGCATTCCACAACAAGGAAGAGCCACCATACTGGGGTTTGGGAGGGACAGAGGGGTAAGAGATAAAGCAGGGAGATCCCCTGGGGAACTGAACACAGACCCTTCAGCAAAGGGCTCTGCCACTTGAGCTAAAGAAGCAATTCAAATGACTAGTAGCAATAGTAGATCATTATCCTTTTACATGGCTTAGCCACTAAAAGGGAGCATGTGACACTTAGTCAATGCACTATACAAAGTTACGGTATGCGTGCATCTTGATGGGATCATGTAAGCCATGGGGCAAGAGTCGCCTCTTACCCTGGTGTAAATCAGGAGTAAGATCAAGGAAGTTTCTGTGAATCAGAATCAGTCCCATCATTTTATTCCACTAATGGTAAATTAACTCTCTTCTCGTAGGTAACAGGGCAGAAGTTACAGGTTTTAAGCACATTACATGGGCGGCCGGCCAATTCTCGCCTCCATGCAGGTTCCACTCTGTCAGAACTCCATTGACTTGTGGGAAGTTTCCACCCCTGGGATTTCACACTTAGTTTCTTTCAGCTGAATAACATCTGGCCCTGATGATTTATGTTCCAGTTTCACAAGTTCCTTTGCAGCCCCCACCACAGAGAATTCCCTCTCTGGCATGGTTACGCACCGAGATAACCCATCAAAGACATCTTAGGAAATGCAAAAACCCTCCCCAACTTCCAGGAGAAAAACTGATGGAAAGGAAAAAAAAAAAATCACCTAACATCCCCTGACTGCCCTATCTCATAGAATACTAGAACTGGAAGGGACCTTGAGAGGTCATTAAGTCTAGTCCCCTTCCCTTAAATATCTCCAGTGATGGAGATTCCACAGCCTCCTTAGGCAATTTATTCATGTTTAACCACAACAACAGTTAGGAAGTTTTTCCTGATGTCCAACCTAAACCTCCCTTGCTGCACTTTAAGCCCATTGCTTCTTGTCCTATCCTGAGAGGTTAAGGAAAATAATTTCTCTCCCTCCTTCTTGTAACGCCCTTTTAGGTACTTGAAAGCTGCTATCTTGTCCCCTCTCATTCTTCTCTTTTCCAAACAAAACAAAGCCAATTCTTTCAGCCTTCCTTCATCGGTCACATTCTCATAATTTTTGTTGCTCTTCTCTGGACCTTCTCCAATTTCTCCATAAACGTGGAGCCTAGAACTGGACACAAAACACCAACTGAGGTATCATCAACCCAGAACTCCAATTCCTGCTTCCTTCCACAGACCTGAAGACCAACTCTGTGTAGCTCAAAAGTCTGTCCTTCCACAGCAAGTTCATTCAGCTTCTCTGTCCCATCTCAGCCTGACAGTCTATGGATTCACCCATCAAATGCCTACTTTCATCATTTCCAGCTGTCTGCCCTGCCTACTGGGACCCGTCTCCACGGGCTGGCATCTTCATGCGCTGATTTCAGGGGAGTGTAAATCATTAACGTTCCAGAGTATTTTGCCCCAATGGGGTAAGTGGTGGTCCAGGGTGTCAGGCAGGGGAGAGCTGGGCCCAGACGACACAAGTGAAACAAAAAAAAATTAACAAGTTTTTAACAAGTGAAACAAAAAAATAATACCTCTGTAATGGACAGGAGGAATGCTGACCAGCACCAGGTGACTGAGGGGTTAAACTTAGGTAGCTAGCAAGGGTGTTGACCAGGGGGCCAGGAGAACCAATTGAGACAGAGGGATGAAATTTGAATTGTATAAGATTCCTTGCCTGCTTTCTTTGTGTGGGCGAGTTAAACCAGGGGTTGAGAGAGACAGAATGATTTAAACCCAGGCAAGACTACCAGGCCTCCAAGGAATTCAGGGCATGGAAGTGGACTGAACAAAGAGAAGACTAGAAGTAAGTAAAGGGGGGGGGAAAAGTGAATCTAGTCACGTTCAGGGTAATTTTTCTTTATTTTGTGGTTTGGGTTGAACTGCTGTGTGTGAATCTCTGCCTCCCCTTGTTCCCAGCAATTTTCTCTATGTGTTTAATTTGTTTTCCTTCGTTGCTCTGTAACATCTAGCAACCAAGTCTGCTTTATCAAGTCTTTGTAACACGTACTTGTTTATACCAGCATCTATCAGGCCTAGTGCTTAGTACGTGATACAAAACCAAGCAGGTCCTTGTGACACCCCCGCACCCCACGATGGAATTTGGAACGTTGGTGGAAACCATGTCTGGGAACTGAAGTGGGAACCACTTGCTCCTAATAACGCCAGGAAGCTAAGACCGTGTCTACATTAAGAGGAGCATTGCCAGTCGACCCAGAGATGTGATTATTCCTCTTTACTCGACTCTGGTGAGGCCACATCTGGAGTAGTGTGTCCAGTTTTGGGCCCCCAATTACAGGAAGGATGTGGATGCATTGGAGAGGGTCCAGCGGAGGGCAACCAAAATGATTAGGGGGCTGGAGCATATGACCTACGAGGAGAGGCTGAGGGATTTGGGTCTATTTAGTCTGCAGAAGAGAAGAGTGAGGGGGGATTTGGTAGCAGCCTTCAACTTCCTGAAGGGAGGTTCCAAAGAGGATGGAGAGAGGCTGTTCTCAGTAGTGACAGATGGCAGAACAAGGAACAATGGTCTCAAGTTGTGGTGGGAGAAGTCCAGGTTGGATATTAGGAAAAACTATTTCCCTAGGAGGGTGGTGAAGCACTGGAATGGGTTACCTAGGAAAGTAGTGGAGTCTCCATCCCTAGAGGTGTTTAAGTCTCTGACAAAGCCCTGGCTGAGTTGATTTAATGGGGATTGGTCCTGCCGTGGGCAGGGGGCTGGACTTGATGGCCTTCTAAGGTCTCTTCCAGCTCTATGATACATTAGGGATCCTCATAATGTCCATACCCAAGGACCCTACAGCGGCATCACTACAGTGCTGTAGCTACACTGTAGCACAGATTCCTCTGGCGGAGACCATGGCTGCAGGAAAGCCACCTCCTGGAGTGGTGCAGTGACAGGACAACTCTTCCATCAACTACATCAACTCGTTGTATTTATACTGACATGTCAGCTTAGCTCATGTGGTTGGGGTGGGGTGTGTGTGTGAATTTGTCACTCCCTTGAACACCACAATGACGCCAACCTACTTTTAAATCTAGACGAGGCCTAAGACAGGAAACATGCAAACAAGACGATATACAGGTTGCACCTCTCTAATCTGGCACCCATGGGAATTTGCTGAACCATGGGAGGTCAATCTCCCATTACCAACACTTCCACGGCTTACTGGGCTTTTAGAAGGCATTGAGGGGTAAGTTAGAGCTACATCACAGCACAGAACACAGAGCCAGGACTAGTGGCTGTCAACAAACTTCACGGGATCGCGGGAAACTTGGCCACACTCGTGCTTTGGACATCCGGCTCAGTAAAAATCATGCCGGACCACGCATGTTGCTGGGCCAGAGAGCTGGACTAGGGAGGTTCAACCTGTACATGCAGGGTTAAAGGCAGTACATTGGGGGTTCTAGCTTGCATGCCACAAGGAAAACTGTTTGTCATTCTATCCTTTCCCTCCTAATCCTTTCTGCACAGAAGCTGCTGGCTCAGGAAAGCTTCTGCCGAGGATTCAGTTGCTCGGCTCAACTCAGGGCAGAGGGACCCATCAGAGATTTGCAAATCCAATTTGTGCTTAAACCCTTCCAGTGGATTCTGGCCCGAGCGCTGCCTGAGATCATGTTCGCAGTTATTGTCCTGCTCCTGAAGCAAGTGGAGAGACATACGGAACCACTTAGGAGCAACACGAGAGCTAACAAATGAGAAATTCCTCGCAGTGCCGCAATAGGACAGGCCTTGAAGAGAGACCACAGCAACATGAAAGGCAGGTTGGGAGGTGAGAAAGGAATCAAGGGCTGCGCAGGCTCAAGTGGGTGGAGGAGCAGAAGGCAGCAGTTATTGGAGGAAAGCTCCCATGCACTGCCTCCCTGTGGTCAGTCTGTGATGCATGACTGGAGTGGAGAAAGTGAAGAAGGAAAGGTTATTTACTTGTTCCCATCACACGAGAACTAGGGGTCACCAAATTAAATGAATAGGTAGCCAGTTTAAAACAAACAGAAAGAAGTATTTCTTGATGCAACACACAACCTGTGGAACTCCTTGCCAGAGGATGTTGCGAAGACCAGAACTTTAAGGGTTCAAGAAAGAACTAGATGAATTCATGGAGGATAGGGCCACCAATGGCTATTAGCCAGGATGGGCAGGAATGTGTCTCTCCCAGCTTCTGATAAACAGAGGCTAATGGGTGACAGGGGAGGGATCACTTAACGGTTACCTGTTCTGTTCATGCTCTCTGGGGCACCTGGCATTGGCCACTGTTGGAAGACAGGATATTGAGCTAGATGGACCTTTGGTCTGACCAGTATGATGTTCTTATGTATTCCAGTGTCTCTGGCTGAGCAACTCAGAATGACCCCCCCCCCCCCCCCCGACAGGTGTCCTGGGGGGATTTTTTTTAAGCTTAATGATACTTTGGAAACTGACTCTTTACGCTTAGATCCACCCCACAGAGCCATGACTGCAACTAGCATAATGCGACAGCTCTATACTGGTCAACAGCGGCAAAGATCAAACCCACAACTGGTCTAAAAAAGCAGGTGCTGCTACTTCCTGAGCCAAAGTGCCCATAGTTCTGAGTACAAAGGCTTTCGCAGACTCACCTGGACTAGCCACAAAAGGGTCAACAAAATACCTGGTTCCTGCAGTGCCTTTACACCTGAAGTCACCTAGTACAGTGTTTCTCAGCTTTTTTTTTTAACCCCTTTTTAAAAAATTATAAGTACCCCCTTTTTTAAAATAAAATTATAAGTACCCCCAGTAGCTACAGTTTTCAGACACACCATTTTTTTCCCTACTGTTGCAACACGTCTGTTTAAACAACTTAATCGTAGCTGGGCAGGCAATGAAATTTTTGGGTGTAAAAAGTACAAAAATAATAAAGCGCTATAAAACTTAACACAAAAAATGCAGTTTTCTCCAAATTTCAGTTGTGTTGACGTACCCCCCCGGCTTCTCAAGTACCCTTAAGGCGACTCGTACCACTGATTGAGAAACACCGGTCTTATCCATAAAGGAACACCCACTAGCTCTTGTAGTGAGAACTTCCGTCATCTCTGTGGCTCTCACCCCTAGAGGGCGCCAAAGCCCTTCAGCCCCCGTTGGGTAGAACGAGTGCAAGGTGCGAGAAACGGCTATTTAGCAACCACCCTGTCAAACGGCTCTAAGGACGTGAGAGCAGGCCGGTACGTCAGGGCTCAAGGGACAGATTCCTGCTCCCAACGTGTGTGTCTTACCTGGCTTTGTTCTACACGGGAGGGTAGCAAACCAGCTGGGGTGAAGCCACGTCCAGGGGAGAGTTGGTTTATCCGGGCTCGGAGTTGTATGAGTAGGTGTTTTCCTCGACCAGTGCTAGGCGAACTGAACCATGGCAGGTTTCAACCTGCTCCCAGCACTCTCGGTCCGCAGTGCTCCTTATTATTCCTGATCTCACCCGGCACCCTTAGCCTGGCTCCAGCAAGTCCCAGATTACAAAACGAAAGCACCCGGGTGCTCTGAGACACGAACCTGTAGCACGGCACTCGCAGGGCTGGTCTGTTTGCCAAGTATCATTACAATTCCCATTGTGTTTACAATCGCGCAGGGACTCCCAAACAAGCACGTGCCATTTCTAGATAGATCAGGCTCCTATTCGAGCTGCCAGTACCACCAATTCACCCTGCAATCCGACTGTCTTCTAGTAGGTCATTCATCACCTGCGAGCAAGAGTCCAAGGGTCTCATTTTGCCCCCAGTGGTGCAGCTGCCAGTGAGTCTTGACAGGTGGAACTGATTGACTGGAATTTAGGCTCGGAGGGTGTATCTACACTGCACCACTATTCCAGAATAACTACACGAGCGTCTACGCAGCAATTCCGTTATTTCAAAATACATTCGAAATAGCGGGCGGCTTCTTGCGACTTTTGTAAACCCCATTGCACGAGGAAAAACACCCCTTCTGAAATAGCTGCAGTGTGGATGCTCCACTGCGGTGACTTCGAAATAGAATTGCCCTGGGAAGGAGCGAAGTCATTTCTCCACGGTGCTTCCTGGGGCTCTACATCGAGATAGCACGTCCACATTCGGGGAGCCTGCCTCGGACTCATTTTGAGGCTTCCCTGTAGTGTGGATGCTCTAATTCAAAATAGGCTATTTGGGAATATATCTTCCGGAATAGCTCATTCCGAAATAAGCGTGCAGTGTAGGCGTACTCTAATGGTATGTTTAGACTACAGGGTTTTGTCGACAAAAGTGGACTTTTGTCGACAAAAGTGGACTTTTGTCGACAAAACTATACCTGCATTCACACTGCCTTTGAGTTATGTCGACATAACGTCGACAAAACCCAGCAGTTTTGTTGACGTATGTAAACCTCATTCTACGAGGAATAACGCCTTTTATCGACAGAGTTCTGTCGATAGAAGGCATTATTGCAGCTACACTGTCCTTTGCGTCCACACTTATGTCGACTTGCTTTGTCGACAGAACTGGATGTAGTCTAGACGCTCTATGCCGACATAAGTTTTGTCGACAGATTCTGTCGACAAAACTTATGTCGATGTAAGCCTGTAGTCTAGACATACCCTAGGTGTGCCAAATCTGGGAACTCTGAAGTGGAGAGAGGTGCCTAGTGGGAAGTTCACAGGGTTGGCCTTACCATGAGGCAAACTGAGGCGGCCGCCTCAGGTGCCAGACTGGGGGGAGGGGCGGAGGTGGAGCACCACTAGGACCCAGAGTGTGTCTGCTGCTGGTGCAGATGTATTCTCTCTGATGGGGGAGTGCCATGAGAGGAGCAGAACAGGAAGACGACAGAATTGAGATCTTTCAAAGTTTTGGCCCAAGAGAGGAGGCATGGGGGCGTCATTTGAGCTCCCCGCCTCAGGTGCCATAATGTTGTGGGCCGGCCCTGGACGTTCCAAAGTACCCCTAGGGCTTAGACACCTCGGTGCTTTTGAGAATTCCACTGGGGGCCAATCTTTGGCATCCTCCGGTGCCAAAATACCCAAGTTAAAGCTTGTCAGCAGGCACGAGGCCAGCGAGACGTCAGCCCATGCCAAATCAAGGCATCCGTAAGCAATGCTGCACAAGACGACATGGGACCCATCTCGTTCTGCAGCGATACCAGGAGTGGAGAGTGATGAAAAGGGGTCTGTGGCCAATGCAGCGAGCAGAGCAGACTCAGAGGCGCGCAGGAAAGAGCGTGGATAAATAAGAAGGAGCTGGTTTTGTGCAATCCCTTTCCCGAGCAAAGCTGCACTTGAAAGTCCTGGATCAAACCGAGAAATGTGCTTTCACATCTGCTCCAGAACGCATTCCTTATGTGCGGCTGGCCTCTGTCTTAATTACATCTGCGCCGTGCGTACCAGAGCACCATAACCTGTCTATACGCTCCCAGGCCCCAATCCAGCGACCCTGAAGCCTGCCCCTGCTTCGTTAGCAAAACGCGTAAACACGAGCTTAACTTGAAGCATGTGCTTCGTTCCGGGGGGTGCGGAACAAGAATGCACAGCCGTTGGGTCTGCCAGCACCCTGCTCATTTGATGCTGGTTCCCCAGATTCCCGTATGGATTAGCGCTCGCTGGGGGGGGACTGGCCACATCTGTCCCAGCTGAACCTGAGTTTGTTGTTCTCTGCCCATGTGGCTGATCTCTGCTTGTCCTGCTCCTCCCAAATCACTATCAGCGTGTTGTTTACTGCCTCTCCCAGCTCATTCATAAGCGGCTTCCCAAAGCCCTTAATACAGAGCAATTAAGTGATTGGCAACACCCCAATGTGCCAGATACAGACGTAAGCAAGGAGCTGACTGATCAGCTAGTTGAGTGGAGTACTCAACTCCTCGCTTTCCCCCACCCTTGCTGCCTCTGTATGAGCGGCAGCAAGGGGGGAGGGGGAAACAGCAGCTGGTGTTGGGGGAGCCGGCTTAAAACCCGGTTCCTCCCAGCACTGTCTCCACGGTGCCACCTGCATCCGCCGCCCGGTGCCTCTACCAGAGGCAGCGGCGGATGGGGAGGATAGGGGAGGCTCCTTCAGCAGCAGCCCCTGCCCACAGACAGCCCTGGCCACCGCGAACAGGGGCTGCTAGACTTGGGGCGAGCTAGGACCAAGCAGTCCTGGCTCGCGCTGGTCCGGGCTGCTGCGCCTCTGCATTTCAAATGTAGCCGGACTCTTACTACATTTAAAACGCAGAGCAGCAGCGCAGGTGGCTCCCGGAGCCAGCGTGAGCTGAGACTGCTCAGTCCCGGCTCCAGGCAGCTCCGGAAGCTACCCCCACTGCGGCCCCTTATCGACTAATCCCGTAGTCAATACAATTTGTATTGGCCACACAATTAGCCAGATCACTGCAATTTTATCTCCTTAGTGCCAGAGAGTATGTCTGCACTTGTACCCTCTTTCGAGAGAGGGATGCAAATGGAGACATTCGAAATTGCAAATGATGCCGGGATTTAAATAGCCTGCGCTTCATTTGCATATCCGTGTTATGGCGCTATTTCGAAATACCAGGCCCTGTTAAGACATGGTTATTTCAAGAGAAAATCCTTCTGTCGAAATAACCCTTATTCCTCATACAATGAGGTTTAACCAGTTATTTCGAGAGAAGGGTTTTCTCTCGAAATAACTGAGTCTTAACAGCATGTTATTTTGAAATAGCGCCATAACGTGAATATGCAAATGAAGCATGAGATATTTAAATCCCAGCTTCCTCCGCAATTTCGAATGTCTTCATTTGCATCCCTCTCTAGAAAGAGTGTGCAAGTGTAGACATACCCAGAGGCTATGTCTACATTGGCATGATTTTGCGCAAAAGCAGCCACTTTTGCCCAAAAACATGCTGCCTGTCTACACTGGCGGGGAGTTCTTGCGCAAGAACACTGACGTTCTACTGTACGAAATCAGTACTTCTTGCGCAAGAACTATGATGCTCCCGCTCAGGAAAAAACCCTCTTGTGCAGCTGTTCTTGCACAAGAGGCCTGTGTAGACAGGCAACATGAATTTCTTGCACAAGAAAGCCCAATGGCTAAAATGGCCATCGGAGCTTTCTTGCGCAAGACAGCGTCTACACTGGCACGGATGCTTTTGCGCAAAAGCACATGCCAGTGTAGACGCTCTTTTGCGCAAATACTTTAATGCAAAAATTCTCGCGTTAAAATTATTTGCGCAAAATCTTGCCAGTGTAGACGTAGCCAGAGAGTATAGCTACATAGGAACTGGCATAACTGTGCTTGTAAACTGACCCTCGCACCCCGATCCAGCTGTCCTTGTTTCACGATTACGTAAACACATCCAGGGCAGGCAGCTCTTTGCAAGCACACCTGGGAAGAGTTTGGGGGTCTCTCTGCCCACGTAGCGAAAGCCACGATCATGTCTGCATCAGAACCGGAGGGACCAGACAGGCTGAACCTTTGTCAGACTGTTGGAGACCTCGCAAGGGCCCCTGCTTTAGAGAGCACCTAGAATGTCTAGCTAAGTGTGTGGCCCAGTAGTGCTAGATGCTGTACATTCACGCAGTAAGACATGGGTGGTGGGTGTAAGAGGCTGGGGGAGCCAACCTGGCCCCGCCCACCACTCTCCTCTTCAGCAGTCTCCTCCAGTCTCCTGGGCCTATCAAGGCTCCAACCACCCCGAGGCTGGGCTGTGCTGCCAGCTCTTCTGAGACTGGGGTGGGGCTGGAGTTGGGGCTGCCCGTGCTCTACGCCCAGAAGGGATGTTTGCCGCACCCCTTCTCTAAGCTCTGCGGATGGCAGGCACAGGGCCTCGGCTGGCTGTGACGGGGCTAGGGGTTTGCCTCCCCCTGCCCTTGGTTCGCCAACCATCCATGCAGTAAGAGATAGCCCCTGCCCCAAAGAGCTCCCGAGACAGCCAGTGGAAGCAGAGACACAGAGAAAAGTGACTTCCTCAAGGTCACAGCAGGCCAAGCGTAGAGCGGGGAACAGAACATGGTTCCTGAAATGCAGGGATCTATCCACTGCACCACGCTGCCTCTCAAGCTTAGCGTGCTCAGGGCTGCCGAACGGGGGCCAGCTGCCCTGGAGCCAAGCAACTTTAAAGGGCCCGGGCACCCAGATGCCTCTTCCGCTACTGAGCCCCGGTGGTCTGAAGGCCTGGCTGGGGGAGGCAAGTTCCCAGCCCCTCCCATTCCGCTAGCGGAGCCAGCTACACCCTGCGTGCTGCACCTGCTATCTGGCTACAGGGAGATCCTCACGCTCCCTCACGCAGTCTTCAGCCTAGCGCCTTTCATCAGAGCTAAACCAAGCGTCCATCCGTGGCAATACCCAGACGCCTGCTAGTTAAACCCCCCAAGGATTTATCTTCAGCAGCGCAAGTCTCGGAGGACTGCAGCGAGGCTGACCAGTTCGCAAGTATGAACACTGAGGTTGACAGGGAGAGAGAGGTAACAGGCACCCGTATAAGACAAAGCCTGAATATTGGGCCTGTCCCTATACAATCAGACACCTGCTCACCCTAATTAAAGCTGCAAGGAAGAGAGAACAGAGGCCTGGTGCTTTAAGAACGTCAGAACGGCCATACTGGGTCAGACCAATGGTCAGTTTAGCCCAGGGTCCTGTCTGCCAACAGTGGCCAATGCCGGTGCCCCAGAGAGAATGAACAGAACAGAACAATCATCAAGGGATCCCTCCCCTGTCGCTCATTCCCAGCTTCTGACAAACAGAGGCTGGGGACACCATTCCTGCCCATCCTAGCTAAAGGCCATTGATGGACCTAACTGCCATGAATTTTTCAAGCTCTTTTTGGAACCCTGTTAAAAACCTGGCCTTCACCACATCCTCTGGCAAGGAGTTCCACAGGTTGACTGTGCTGTTTGAAGGAATACTCCCTTTTGTTTGTTTTAAACCTGCTACCTGTTAATTTTGTTGGATGAAATGAAATTTCATTCTTGAGATCAAATCAATTTCCTTATTCACTTTCTTTGCACTGGTCATGATTTTATAGACCTCTATCATATTCCCCCACTTAGCCTCCTCGTTTCTAAGATGGAAAGTCTCAGTTTTATTAATCTCTCCTGGGATTATGATGGCCAATGTGCATGTCTTTGAATTGATCAACATTTAAATTCATCTACCATTTTGTTGCCCAGTCCCCTAGTTTTGCAAGATCCTTTTGAAGCTCTTCGCAGTCTGCTTTGGACTTAATCTGGAACAGTTTAGTACAGAAGCTTTGCCTGGCCTACCAGGAGCACAGCCATGGAAGGTGTTAACGTTCATAGAGAAAGATCTCCTAGGGGTAAGAGTGCGGGAATGTGTGTTACACATCAGATATGGGCTTCACCGCCTGGCCTCGCAGGAACCCACTGACCACAGAGAGGGAAAACAAAACCATGCCATCTTTGCTGCAGCAAGGAATAGATAGCTCTGTTTCTCTCTCGCAAAGCCAGATCCCCGGAACTTTTGCTGCCTGCCAGCACCTGTATAGTTCACAGTCAGCCCTCCCCATGTGCCCTAAAATCAGGAGCCACCATCATGAAAGCGGCTTAAAAATAACTGTGGGTTGGGTTGGTTTTTTTTAAAAGCAATAACATTTGGGTTTTCTAACTGCCAGCTGGTTTCTGAGCTGCTGGCGCATGTTTTCAAGCTTTTCCCTGCAACCACAAAAGCGAGAAATTGACTTTGGTTTGGAAACTAAAGTAGAGCATCTAATCACAGGACTCCAAGCCCTGAGGTTTTCAGGAGAGGACCAGACATTATAAAACCTGGCAGCCCTGGATCCCATTGGCTGACTCGGGTGCTTAAGTTTGGGCAGGTGCTATAGATACTGGAAGTAAATTTGGCCAGATTTATTATTTGCATTACAGTAGCACTCAGATGCTCCAACTAGCTCTAACAGAAGCCCTATTATGCTGGAGGCTACACAGAGACACAGCGAGACACAGTCCCCTTGCCCTGCTACGTCTACACTTGCTATGTCTACACTACGAGTTTTCCTTGGCATAAAATATGCTAATGAGGGACTCATTTGCATGAGTCACAATCTCATTTGCATATTTTCTGCCAATCCGTTTTTGCACTAGGATTTTTGCAGTGTGACGTTTTCTTTGTGCAAAAACCCTAGCGCAAAAACGGATCGGCAGAAAATATGCAAATGGGATCGCAACTTGTAGTGTAGACGTAGCCTGTGAGTTTACATGTACAGACTACTATATATATATATGTCTGTCCCTCTGTCTGTCCAAGAACTTCTCCCACATGGGAAGAGCTAGGACCATCACATTGGGTAGACAGCTTCCTCTTCTCCTAAATTAAAGCAAGGTCAGGTTTGGCTGTGCCGGGACAACGGGACGAGCCTGGAATGGGACGGCTTCTCAGGAAACCACACAGAAAAGAGACAGAACCATCAGGCAGGTAAAAGTGGCTGGCTGGGAGCGGTTCCCCCCTCCCCCGCACCGTTTGGGACTATCCCGCTCAGGAGGCTCCCACCTGCCAGGTGTCCTTTAAGGAGGGGGAGAGGAAGGGGGAGGCTTGAAGCCTCCTCCCAATTCATATGAGGACATTGCTGGTTGTTCAGGGAGTGAGGGGAAAGTACACCGTTTGCTGCATTCCACAGCAATCACAGCTTACATGGGAGAGCGCGTCTATTCAGTGTGGACGCTCTTTCGGAAGAAGTATTTTCAGAAGATCTCTTCCGGAAGAATCTCCTTCCGAAAGCAGCCTGCAGTCTAGACGTAGCCCAAACTGCTACGGTGACGAAGAGCTGCGGTTGTCCTCTCTGCCTGCCGCAGCCTGCTACCGAACCTCACAGCCCCCAGCCCCACCCCCAAGCAATGCTAGAAATGAAGAAAAACAAACTGTTTTTGAGTTAAGGACCTGAGTAACACTGGGTAAACGTTCCAGTCATCTCTCTATATATGTAAATTCTAACAAGGCAAAGGGACTCTCTCTCTCTGTATGTCTGTGCAGCATCTAGCACAGTGGTCCCCAACCTTTCGAGGTTGTCGGGCGCCAGGGGGCGTGGCCGTTCGCCCGCCGGGCGCCAGGGGGCGGGGACACTTGCACCCCGGGGCCGGCGCTCCCCCCGCCCAGCGCCCGGTGCCAGGCCAGCCCCGAGCACCTGGTGAGCGCATGGAAATGCCCCTGCGGGCGCCATGGTGCCCGCGGGCACCGTGTTGGGGACCACGGATCTAGCATATATACAAAACCCACAGAGGAGAATGAACAGTCTGGCTACGTCCAGACTGGCATGATTTTCCACAAATGCTTTTAACGGAAAACTTTTCCGTTAAAAGCATTTGCGGAAAAGAGCGTCTAGATTGGCACGGACGTTTTTCCCGCAAAAGCACTTTTTGTGGAAAAGCGTCCGTGCCAATCTAGATGCGGTTTTGCGCAAGAAAGCCCCGATCGCCATTTTCGCCATCAGGGCTTTTTTGCACAAAACAATACCGCGTTGTCTACACTGGCCCTCTTGAGCAAAAGCATTTGCGCAAGAGGGCTTTTGCCCGAATGGGAGCAGCACAGTATTTCTACAAGAACACTGACAATCTTACATGAGATCATCAATGTTCTTGCGGACATTCAAGCGGCCAGTGTACACAGCTGGCAAGTTTTTCTGCAAAAGCAAGTGCTTTTGTGGAAAAACTTGCCAGTCTAGATGCAGCCACTATGTTTAGAGTAATTATTATGGTCAGCTCTTTGGGAAAGGGAGGGTATGTCTAGACTACATGCCTCTGCCGACAGAGGCATGTAAATTAGACATACCGACATAGTCAATGAAGCGGGGATTTCAATATCCCCTGTTTCATTAGAATAAAAATGGCCGCCATGTAGTGCCAGCTCAGCTGTTTGTCAGCACAAAGCGGCAGTCAAGATGGGGATTGGTCAGCAAGGAAAGCCTTTGCCGACCGATCACCGTCTTGACTGACGCTTTGTGCCGACAAAAGCTGAGCCGGCACAACGCGGCGGCCATTTTTATTCTAATGAAACAGGGGATATTGAAATCCCCGCTTCATTGACTATGTCGGTATGTCTAATTTACATGCCTCTGCCGGCAGAGGCACGTAGTCTAGACATACCCGGAGTGTCTTTCTTCTTGGTTTGTACAGTACCTAGCACAATGGGTCCTTCTTGATCCGCGGCTGGGGTTCCCAGGTTCAGGCATACATCTGAATAAATACAACAGCTACTGCACAGGGCCTATAGAGCATTTTTCAGTAATTAATCCTATAACACTTTACAAAGGGTGGGAAGTGTTTCACGGGAGGGGGAAACTGAGGCACGGGGCAATGTGATTTACCCAAGGGTGTCTGTGGCAGAGTCAGGAATAGAATCCAGGTGTCTTTACTCCTGATCTAAGGCTCTAGTTACTGGGCTAGGTGGGCAAAAGGCCAAGAGGGGGAGCACAGGGCATGGAGGGGCATGAAGCTGACCCAGAGACAAAGGCCAGGAGACCTTAGGCCAGGGCATGAGGAGCAGAGACTCGAGAACAGAGGGGAATCTGTCCGGCCACTAGATCCGTGCACACACACCAGCAACATCTGGGCCCCAGCCCACCCCAGCTGATTTAGAGGCTGCTGTTGACGTGCCGCATGAGACGGGTTGAACTCTCCTCTGATCCGCCACACGGCTCCAGGCACGGAAACACAAGGTCCTGCATTAAGGGAACCTTTTGCTGTCAGGGTCCTGGCCCCAGCTCATCAAGGTATTAAGCACTTCGGGGGAGGGCGACTCACTGTTGGAAGCAGGGCTGCCAGCTCCGAGGGGCGGGAAAACAGGCCGCTGGCCACTTCCCACCCACAGAGCGGGGTCTAGAACTGGCTGCCGCTATTCCCCAGACCTCCAGGATCACCTAGAGGCACAGGAGCCCTGGGCAAGATGCGGCCAAAGGGCCAAACCCGGCCCGGGGGCCGAATCCGGCCCACCTAACACTTTGATTCAGCCTATGGACAGCATCTGGCAACTTTCTACTTATATCCTGCTGCCCCTGCCACCGAATTTCCAGGCGAAGGCTCATGCAGCAGGATCCTATTTAAATAGCTCACGGTCGCGGCACTATCCCAGCAGGGACCAGAGCCGTGAGCCCTTTAAATAGGAGCAGGAACCACGGGGGGGGGGGGGGATGGGGGCT
The DNA here is from genome assembly GCF_049634645.1 of Pelodiscus sinensis. Lineage (NCBI taxonomy): Eukaryota > Metazoa > Chordata > Testudines > Trionychidae > Pelodiscus > Pelodiscus sinensis. The sequence continues at coordinate 21,640,741 of NC_134729.1, read as the reverse complement.
GCCAGGCAACATGGTAGCAGCACGAGTCCTTGCTGTGTTTTTAATTCAAAGGCTCCAGCCCCAGACAACTCTGGGGGGAGGCTAGTCCCCAGCTCCGCCCCTTCTACCCCAGGCCCCGCCCCTTCCAGGGGAGGGAGGAGATGGAGCCAGCCCGTTACCCCTTAACATTAAGTGCCCCTCCCCTGTGAAAACTATTGCCCATCCCTGCCCTACATGCACCGCATCCTGGAGCCTCTGACTCCTCCACCCCGCTGGCAAGTCGGGTCCATCCCAGTCCCCAGCACCAATAAAAGCTGCAGCGGTTTCAGTAGGTTGTGTACCCGGCCTGCTCCCTGCCCCATGACATGTTGCCAGACGGCTGCCCAGCCACGTGTGCACGCAGCTTCCAGGGAATGTTGGCCCTGGGTGAAAAACAATCCCAGCCTATTTTTTGCAATTTAAGACCAAACAGCCAGAGGGGTGGCAAACCGGCCCGGCCACAACCCTCAGCTGAAGGGAGACCCATGTTTGCTGAACACGACCTTCCGTGCCCAGTATCGAAATGACTCGCCTCACGTATCAACAGGTGTGTTGTAAGCAAAACTCGTGAAGTCATTCTGCCGCTCTACTCTGCTCTACTCTAGTTAGGCCTCAGCTGGAGTACTGTGTCCAGTTCTGGGCGCCACATTTCAAGAAAGATGTGGAGAAATTGGAAAGGGTACAGAGAAGAGCGACAAGAATGATTAAAGGTCTAGAGAACATGACCTATGAAGCCAGGCTTCATGAACTGGGCTTGTTTAGTTTGGAAAAAAGAAGATTAAGGGGGGACATGATAGCGGTTTTCAAATATCTAAAAGGGTGTCACAAGGAGGAAGGAGAAAATTTGTTCCTCTTGGTTTCTGAGGACAGGACAAGGAGTAATGAGCTTAAAATGCAGCAAGGGAGGTTTATATTGGACATTAGGAAAAAATTCCTAACTGTCAGGATGGTCAAATATTGGAATAAATTGCCAAGGGAGGTGGTGGAATCTCCCTCTCTGGAGATATTTAAGAACAGGTTAGATAGACATCTGTCAGGGATGGTGTAGACGGAGCTTGGTCCTGCCTTGAGGGCGGGGGGCTGGACTCGATGACCTCTTGAGGTCCCTTCCAGTCCTATTATTCTATGATTCTATGATTCTACATGCAAAAAGGTCCATCAGCAGCGCTCGGGTCTGTCACAAGCAGGTGTGTCACACTCTGCCCCTTGGCATGTGCCTATGAGAACTCACCCCACCCATCAGGTCTCCAAGATGCTGCCTGCTCTATAGGATTGACCATCCTGTGGCAGAAGACCAAGACCCAGAGCCCGGGTGTTAGGCTACCAGAAGCCACAAGGCAGGTGGGGTCGAGCGTTCTGGAGAGCACAGATCCATCTGTCTACCTAGGCTGCAAGCAGAGTTCACACGGCCACGGCAAACCGACATTCTTCCACGCATAGATCTCACCACCTCTTACACAAGACCCGTATCTCGCTTATGGACACCAGAGTGTCTTGGCACCGAGATCTCCCAAACCCGAGTGCTCCCTATATTGCTGGATGGGTCAGAAACAATGTCCCTGCTTCTAAGCATTCCACGGGGGGTTAGAGCCGTCCCTATGTAGGATCCACCCCAGTTCCTGAGTATCACGTGGCTGGACTTTGTGCAAAAACGTCTGCCGTGGGTCCCGCGTTCCGATTCAAAAGCAGAGCCGCACGTCACCAGGGTGGGCAAAATAAAAACGACGCAACATGCTCCCAAGTTCTCCATCAACACACAAAGGGGGGTGCGCTCGGATCCTAAATCTTGCTGCCCCAGAGCGCCGTGGACTGACCCCGACCTGGGAACATCACGACAACACCTGGTGCAACACCCTCGATCACAGTCACGCTGGTGCAGCGGACCTTGCTAACCTGTGTGTGTTTCACTGGGGAGATGAGAATTGCTGTGTCCTGGATCCCATTTTAGGCCAACCACGCCGAAACTTTAGGGTCAGAGTTCCCTAGGTATGGGGCGGGTCCATGGCAGATTTAAGCCTCCTCTGTGCCACCCAAAGGAGGCAGGAAATATAGCCCCGGCACAAGCTGGAGGAGATCCAGAAGCTCCTCTTACCGCAGCTTGCCACTGCACTGTAGTCGAGATACCCCACGCCGAAGGTTACGAGGGGGGTTATGGCAGAAGACTGTCGATATCCACCCTATGCGTGTGCTCCAGAGAGGCTCTCAATGGTTCTGAAGAGCCTCTTTCCAGGGACCGGTTGCAGCCAGAGCATCGCTCCCAGACAAAGCCCCATGCCATTGCAGAACCAGGAGGATGGATCGGACATCCAGCACTCAGACAAATCCAGCGGCTCCCACTAGGGCAGGCGGATGCCAGAGCCAACGGTAGCAAAGTCCTCTGTTCTGGCATAGGCTCCTTTCTCCAGCAAGTATTCTTTTTAAGCCCCGCCCTCTCTCACCCAGGCTCCACCCACAAAGTGACCTCATTTATGAAGGCCGCAGCAGCTGGACAGCCCCAGCAAACAAGGCCCCCCCCCCCCCGCCCCCCCCGCTCAGTGAGGAACAGCCGGCCAACAGCCGTGCCTTGCTGAACCCGCTCGTCTCCCATCAGGCGACGGGGAAAACGCTCCTGGCACAAGGGTGTCATCCTCGCTAGGGCAAGAGCTGTTTATGGCCTCTTGCATTCCTCTGCCACATGCCACATCCTGTCTCTTGGCACCCTCCCTTCCAGCCGGCCCTGCAAAGCTGCTAAGCCTCAAAAATGTGCTCTTAATAAGCCAGTGCTACTTAGCGAAGGCAGAAGCTGCCCTGCACCGCTGCAGTCCAGCGCTTCCTCGGGGCCGACGTTCGGGGCAGCTACAGAAGTTCTTCTGCCTGTTGCGTGCACGTGGAGAAGGTGCGTTGTGCCGGCAGAGACCAAACACAGGAGCGTACGCAGGAGGGAGCGAGCCGAGAGCGTACCCGGGGGTGTACTCCTTCTGGGAATGGGCTTTGGACCCTGGCAGGGGCTCCCCTCACAACCTGCTCTAAGGGGATTGTAATATCCGTGGATAGAAATCAAAGGTTTTCTTGGTGCATTGCAAGTATCAACTCAGCACACATGGGCAGGACTTCGCGTCCTCTGGCCTCCTCCCTGGCCGCCAAGCCTTCTTTCCACGCCCTTCCCTAATCAGATACAACATTACAATAAAGAACCACCACCATCTACCAGCGGAGCCATCACCTGACGGATCAGCTGTCATCCCTGATCTTTACAGTACTTCAGTTAATCATCTGAAGAGAGATTAAAAAGACTGGGCCTTTTCAGCTTAGAAAAGAAGTGACTAAAGGGGGATAGGAGAGAGGTCTATAAAATCATGACTGATGCAGAGAAAGGGATTAAAGAAAAGTTATTTACTTGTTCCCCATCACAAAAACTGGTGGGGGAGGGGGTCACCAAATGAAATTAATAGGTAGCAAGTTTAAAACAAACAAAATAAAGTTGTTCTTCATGCAATGCCCAATCTGTGGAACTCCTTGCCAGAGGAGGTTGCGAAGACCAGGGCTACGTCTACACTGGCCCCTTTTCCGGAAGGGGCATGTAAATTTCATGAGTCGTAGTAGGGAAATGTGCGGGGGATTTAAATATCCCCCGTGGCATTTAAATATCCCCCGTGGCATTTAAATACACTGGCCCCGATCCTCCGGAAAAAGCGCCCTTTTCCGGACGCTCTTATTCCTACTTTTTAAAAGCCGGAAAAAAGCGGCGGACATTTTTATTTAAATGCCGCGGGGGATATTTAAATCCCCCGCGGATTTCCCTACTACGATAGGTGAAATTTACATGCCCCTTCCGGAAAAGGGGCCAGTGTAGATGAGCCCCAGGACTTTAACAGGGTTCAAAAAAGAGCTAGATAAATTCCTGGAGGTTAGGTCCATCAATAGCTATTAGCCAGGCTGGGCAGGAATGGTGTCCCTAGTCTCTGTGTGTCAGGAGCTGGGAATGAGCAACAGGGGTGGGACCGCTTGATTCCCTGTTCTGTTCACTCCCTTGGAGGCATCAGGCATTGGCTGCTGTCAGCAGACAGGACACTGGGCTAAACTGACCTTTGGTCTGACCCAGCCTAGCGGTTCTTATGAACCAGGCTCTTCCTCCGGGGTTTGCCTCCCTCCCATCCAGACGCAAACGGCTCAGATCCAGGTTTGGGGGCACACTACCCCCACGTGTGCTGACTCGGCTATGGGGTAGCTTAGAACTCGGGCGCTGCTTTAACTTGGACTTGAAACCCATCCCCCCTCCAATGAGACTGCAGGCTAAACCGTTCACATGCTGCTGGCTCTCCAATGCCCTTCCCACAGGACCCCCGAAGCAGAGACAAGTCCTTCCCCAGCTGACTGGGAAAGATCTCAGCCCAAAGAACCCACAGAAACACCTGGCAAGTGCAGGAAGAGCGAGGGTCTGGGAGGGGAAGCAACTTGTCACTTACATCCCTAGACTAGAGCCCAGCTCGAGACAAGACAATGCTGGGCCCTCTGTCATCACCCCCGTATCTATGAATTGGGGGGTTGTCGAAATCTCCATCTGCTCTTTGCTTCCCCTCCCAGCCTGTGTCTAGGGACAGCCCATCTCTAACTGGGGGGTTGCACGGCACCTGGGAGCTTTGATCTCAGCCTGGTCTTCCAAACTCTCCTGTAATAAAAATTAGGGATGTGCAAATGCGTTTAAGTAAACATGTCACTGCAGAAAATGTCAGTGGTTAATGGTTAGCTGCAGGGGCTCCCATCACCCCCACCCTCCATCCCGCTGCCTCTGATACAGAGGCAGCAGCGCAGGGAACAGGGGGAGGGGCAAAGGCAGGTGGCTCTCTGGGAGGCCCCTTGCACATACCGGGAGCCAAGCCCATCCGTTAACCGTGTACACGGCTACATGTGCATGTCTCTGATAGAAATCATCTCAAAGAGACAAAACCGCCCTCACAACGAGTAATGTAAAAATGTGTTAAAAAAATATAACTGTGTAACCGCTTAAAATCCCTAGTCCTGCTTCCAGGGAGGCCTCGTTGAGGGCAGCTCCCCAGGAGCAGGGCTGGCAGCCCCTGCTACACCCTCTCCTGGGGAGCCAGCAGGTAACCTGTGCTGGGGGAAGAAGGAGGCGGTGCTCAGGCCTGTCAAGGACAGGGGCTATTCCAGCAGGCCCCACAGGGCTGGCGCAGCCCCCTACCCAGGGCAGACGGGGGGTTGCTCCAGCCCCTACCTGTGAACCAGAATCGGTAAGTCTCACCCTAAGGATGAGGCTTATCAGTTAACCGGTTACCCTTTTACGTCCCTGCAGACAACCTCTGGGACTGCGCAGATGCAGCTGGAAGCAACGGTTCTCCATGGAAGTTCCTTGACCAAAGGCTGGGGCCTAAGAATCCTCTACCTCCACGCAAAGTCATGCAAGTCAGGAGAGATTCCAGAAGACTGGAAAAGGACAAATCTAGTGCCCATCTATGAAAAGGGAAATAAGAACAACCCAGGAAATTACAGACCAGTCGGTTTAACTTCTGTGCCAGGCAAGATAACGGAGCAAATAATTAAGGAGTTCATTTACAAACATCTGGAAGAAAATAAGGTGATAGGAAACAGCTAGCATGGATTTGTAAACAACACATCATGTCAAACCAATCTGGTAGCTTTCTTTGCTAGGATACCAAGCCTTGCAGATAAGGGGGAAGCGGTGGACATGGTATATCTAGACTTTAATAAGGCATTTGATATGGTTTCAATGACCTTATCAATAAACTAGGGAAATATAACCTAGATGGGGCTACTATAAGGTGGCTGCATAACTGGCTAAATAACCACTCTCAGAGGCGGTGTCTAGACTGGCAAGTTTTTCTGCAAGGACACTGTAAAATCAGTGCTTCTTGCGGAAATACTATGCTGCTCCCGTTCGGGCAAAGTCCCTTTTGCGCAAAGCTTTTGCACAAACGGGCCAGGGTAGACAGCTCAGATTTGTTTTGCGCAAAAAAGCCCCGATCGCGAAAATGGCGATCGGGGCTTTTTTGCGGAAAGCGCGTCTAAATTGGCACGGACGCTTTTCCGCAAAAAGTGCTTTTGCGGAAAAGCATCCGTGCCAATCTAGACGCTCTTTTCCGTTAAAAGCATTTGTGGAAAAATCATGCCAGTCTAGACGTAGCCAGAGAGTAGTTATTAATGGTTCACAGTCATGCTGGAAGGGCACAACATGTGGGGTTCTGCTGAGGACTGTTTTGGGACCAGTTCTGTTCAATATCTTCAACAATGATTTTGGTGATAGGAGAGAGAATATAATTAAGTTTGCAGATGATACCAAGCTGGGAGGGGTTGCAAGTGCTTTGGAGGATAGAGTCAAAATTCAAAATCATCTGGACAAACTGGAGAAAGAGTCTGAGATAAATAGGATGAAGTTTAATAAGGAGAAATTCAAAGTGCTCCACTTAGAAAGGAACCATCAGTTTCACGCTTACAGAATGGGAAGTGACTAGCTAGGAAGGAGTACTGCAGAAAAGAATTTAGGGGTGACAAGTTCAACATGAATCAACAGTGTGACACTGTTGCAAAAAAAAGGCAAACATGATTCTGGGATGCATTAACAGGAGTATTGTGAGCAAGACACGAGAAGTCATTCTTCTGCTCTACTCTGCACTGATTAGGCCTCAGTTGGAGTATTGCATCCAGTTCTGGGCACCACATTTCAGGAAAGACGTGGAGAAATTGGAAACAGTCCAGAGCAACAAAAATGATGAAAGGTCTTGAAAACATGATCTATGAGGGAAGACTGAAAGAATTGGGCTTGTTTAGTTTGAAAAAGAGAAAACTAAGAGGGGACATGAGAGCAGTTTTCAGGGTGCCACAAGGAGGAGGGAGAAACATTTTTCTCCTTGGCCTCTGAGGACAGGACAAGAAGCAATGGGCTTAAATTGCAGCAAGGGAGGTTTAGGTTGGACATTAGGAAAACATTCCTCACCGTCAGGGTGGCTAAATACTGGAATAAGTTGCCTAGGGAGGTTGTGTGATCTTCCTCACTGGAGATATTAAGAGCAGGACAGACAGACATCTCTCAGGGATGATCTCGACCAGGGGTGGCCAATCCGCGGCTCACAAGTGGCTCTTCAAAGAAAAAAATTGTGGCTCCTGCAGCTCTTAAAGGGGTAGCGTTGGGTTGCGTTTTTTTTTTTTTTTGGGTGCTCAAGAACGGTTTCCCCCCTCGGCTCTTTGCGCTGCATCCACCACTATTTTGGCTCTTCATCTGTAATGGGTTGGCCACCCCTGATCTAGACAGTGTTTGGTCCTGCTGTGAGGGCAGGGGACTGGACCTTCCAGTTCTAGGATTCTATGTTGGCCGTAGCTAGAGCTGTGCTTCCGTGCAAGCCGTAGGGCTATGCAAGGTCTCTGGGTTTGTCTACACTACAGCCGGTGGTGCGACTCCCACTGTGGGCAGACGTTCTCAAGCTAGCATGCTACACTTAGCAGTGAGGTTGGGCACAGAGGCTGGGGTTAGCCGCCTGAGTCCATAGCTAGGATCTCCGAGGGGTCCCCACTGCTACCACGGCCCCACTGCTGGTTTTCACACCCTTGCTCAAGCCGAGTTGTGCACTCTGCAGATTACCTCCTCCTCCTGCTGTTGCGTAAGTACGGGCACTCTGGGTGTGCCTCCACTGCAGTCAGGAGGTGTGATGGCAGCACATGGTAGAGACACATGGGCAGGTGAGGCTAACCTGTGAGAGACAGGTTAAAGCCTGCTTGGTACATCTACGCACGCAGCAATCGCCTCCCAGCTGCAGTGTAGACAGACGGTCTGTGGCCTGAGAGAGAAAACCCCCTCAGTAGCAGGTGCCTCTAAGATTCAGCTTCAGGTTTCCAGGGTGAGACAGGGTGGGTGTACCCCCCACTGGGCCAGGAGGGCATAATACCTTGTGAGTGGAGGAAGTCCCGCCCCTGAACACACAGGGCATGCTCCAAGGGCTGGAGCAGGATAAAAGGGAGCAGCTCCCGTCTGGGTGAGATGCCGGAGGAGAGGGACTTGCTGCAGATGCTCCACAGGGAACCCAGCTAGAGACCTGGGTGACTGGAGCCAGAGACCTGGGAGTCTACTTGGATCATCCCAACACTGGAACTGGTAGGAAGTGACCCAGGGAGGATGCAAGAGTGGTATCTCCCACCTGTGTGAGCTCAGTGTGCTGCGGCTGGATTCCCTGCTGAGCATGATGGATCACTCTCCCTCTGACAGGAACCCGGCTTGGGGTTTACGGGGACTGCTGCCCCAAACTCCATGAGACTCTAGCCATTAGGCTCTGCTGCCCTGGACCCCAGGGCTGTGTTACTGACTCTAGCCATTGGACAGCGCTGCCTTGGGACAGGGCCTTCTTACAACATGGGGAAATTAAAGTTACTGGGGGACAGAGCAGAGGAATTAAAAGCTGCACCCAAAAATCTGTCAGAAAACAAACAAGCAGGGTCTGTTCTCCAGTCCTCATTAGAGCTTGTTGCTTTTGGAGCCCAAGTAAAACAGCTCCTGTATTGTAGGGCAGGTTTAGAGGTCAACAACCGCCAGCAATAAATATCTGGCTCCTTTCCAACAGAGGCCAGAGCCAAGAACAACATTATTAAAGGCAAAGAAGCCACCAAACGCCGCGCAGACGCTCTGTTCTCACGCGGCATTTGAAGCCCTTGCTGCCTTTCCAAATAGCCTCGCTGTGTACGTCCCAGCTCAGCAGGAATGTCACCACTGAGCACGTTGGTCCGGTGGAAACAGTCTGGGCAAGAAGAGGTTAGTGTTCTCTCAGCTACTGGGCTGTTTAATTGGATGTATTTCCTGGACTAGATTCTCAGCTGTTGTAAGAAGTGCAGCTCCACTGAATTCATGCTCAATGACTGGTGGTGTATAGAAAACGGTGCCAAAATGATATGCTCTAAGGCCATGTCTCCACTTACTGAAGGAGCGATGCTCCAACAATCAATCTTCCGGGGTTTGATTTAGTGGGTCTAGTAAAGACCCACTAAATGGAATGCTGAGGACGCCTCCTGTCGGCACCACTGCTCCTACTCCTTGCGAGGAGTAAGGGAAGCTGATAGGAGCATTTCTCCCATCGACCTCCCGCTGCGAGAACAGTGCTGAAGCTCAGCTTAAGGTATGTCGACTCCAGCTAGGTTTTTTTACATAGCTGGAATTGCATCTCTTAAGCAGACCTTCCCTTGTAGTGTGGACCTGGACTATGAGTTAGGAGTATCTGGGCCTTCTTGCAGGCTACAGGGCTGCGTTGGGGAGTGTGCGATCTGGGTCTTTTGCAGTCAATTTGCAGAAGAGCCTGCTTAGAGCAAGGAGATGGGGCGGGGGGCATGGGGGAGAGAGATGATGTGTGAACTGTGCCTTAGAGAGCAGCCTGCTTGGTCTTCATTTTGTTTTTGTTTCTTGTCTGGTAGGATTTTGGAGGCTAAGAAACAAAATGGTATTGCCATCACCACCTTCCAGGAAGAATAGTTATTGCTTTCATCTGACACTTGTAGGCACAGGCCATGAAAAAGACAATGATGGACAACACCTGGGAACTGACAACTATTTATTTTCTAAATGGGTGGTGGAAAAACTCAGTTTGATCCCATTTCAAGGCTACTCGGGCAAAATGAAATCAATGCCTGAGCAGACGGCCAGCTCTAGGCCTCATTAAATCTTGAAAATTATGACTATATAAATAGCTACAACATAGCATCTCGGAGCCCTTTAGCAAGGTTCCATTGTGTAAGGTGCTGTACAAACACAGAACAAAGAGAATTCCTATCCCTAGAAAGCCTAGAATCTAAGTAGTGCCTGCTTCTTGTCCCAGCCCCCTCTGTACAAGAATGAATTTCCACCCACATTTTGAACAGGGATGTAGGAGTGTAACCATTTACAGTTACACGCAACCTCCCAGTACATGTTGGGAGCCGGCTTAAAAGCCCCCCCACCTGATCCTGTGTAATTTCTAGCAGTCACACAGTTACTTGATTAAATGCATTTTAACACCCCTAATTCTGAGTGTGATAGTTTGATTGATGCTGGTACGAGGCAGAGACTGGGGTGGGAGGAGCAGAAAAAGTGAAAGAGGGGGAAATCAATGGAGGAAAAAAAAGAGACCGAAAAGCAGAGAAGAGGGTGGACTAAAGTGAAAAACAAAGATGGGGCCAGGATATCCTCTGAGTGTGAAAATGTCTAATTAAAAATAAATACTTTCTTCTGTCAACCTCGATATTATGGGATTCTTCTACTCATTTCCCAGTCCTGGCAACCCAAAAGTGTCCAAAACTCATACGCCAGATCCCCCCCAAAAAACTTTAATAATAAATGCTATGTTCTTTTTATTCACCTTCTGGCTGCTGAGCCTTATAGAGGCATGTTTTCAAGCTTTTCCCCTGAATCACAATGACTAGAAGTTTCCTTTTTCGCCAAATTAAATCCGAGTTTCTAGCGATCACGAGACTCCGGGAGTTGGGGCTTTCAGGAAACCACCAACTATCATGAGACTCACTAAACAACCTGGCATGACTCAGCAACACCAGTTAGCCAGATGGCTTAAAAAAAGAAGTCGGAGACACTTAAGCCAGTATCAAAAACCTTGGTCATGATTCTACACCCTGAAGTGAAAGATCAATCGTCAATGAATTTCCAAATTCAAGCGTACACAAGAGGAATTGGTTTTGCACAGTTTGCTTGGTGACCACTCTCACTGGAGAGGAGGCTCCATCCAAAACAAGGCTGAGACATGCGATTGTCTGACATATCTATTGCAGTACAGCCTGGAGGACACCCTGGCTGAGTCCCGTTAGGCTGGGTGCTGTACAAACATCTAGAAAAGGACAGCCCCTGCCCAGAGTTGCTTAGAATCTAGGGACAGATTCTCAAAATAGCTCAGGACACATTTTTCTGATGCTCAGTACCCAAAGTCAAGGTCAGGGCTTCAGCTCCCAACATGCCAGAATCTGCCCCCCACACACAATTTGGGAAGCTGTACCAAACGAATACCTTCTCCGGGGTCACACAGGAATATAACAGGCAAGGAACAATAGGGCCACAATGATTCATACCCTGTTGACTCCAGACCCGTGTTACAGGGCTGGGAGATCTGAGCCATCAATCCACTTTTAAATGTATTTATGTTTCCACCTTTGTATTGGGCAAGCATCACAAACATTTATTGCCACAGATCCCTCCCCCTGCTTTATGAATATTGGTTTATAAATACACAGAGCTCAAAAGCGCTTTAGGCAAAATACATCATCTGATGGATCATTTTTAAAGTTACCATCTGCTGAATGTGTATATTCAATTTCTGTGCATGTATCATTCTTGTATGTGAAGTTAGAAATATGAAGTCTGGATCCATTCATAATTCTAAATTTACAGATGCTCTGGAAACTTAATGGCTCGGTGATTAAGCCAATAATCTGGGAATGGTTTTGTTTTTCCTGTAGGCCCAAACTGTGGTTAGTACTATAAAGACATATGACCAGGTCACCCGATGCTGGAGCTAGGGACATAAAATCCCATTTAATTAGATAACTAGTTAACCTATTAAACAGGGTTGGGGAGGGGACCATTAATATCCTTAGCTAGAACCCATTTTGGATCTGGTACTTTCCCACTCAAATTGTGGCAAAAATTGAACTTAAAGAACTTAAAGAGCAAAAGTGATATAAAGGGGGGAAAGCAGACAGACAGGGTGGCTAGATGTGAGGAGACCCCTACTTATCACTTAAGATACCTTTAAGGTTGCAACATACTTTCATAAAAAATACCAAACAGGGTGAGAAAAAAATTGGTTGAGCAAAAAAACCAAACTCGCTGCACCTTTAAATCCCCACGCTCCCCCTGCCACTGCCACACAAATATACCGGACACCTGGCAACCCCATATACCTTCTGGAAACAGGGGGAAGGATCAGCCTCAAGTTAGCAGGCTCCCTAGCTTGAGAAAAATATGATTGGAACAATTGTTACATGCAAATTCTTACACTAACAAGCTTCTTAGTGTATTAGGATTAGCTGGCCTGTTTTGTTTATTTTGGCTCAGTAACTTACTTTGATCTGTCTGTTTTCACTTGCAGTCACTTAGATCCTACTTTTTATACTTAATAAAAACACTTTTGTTTATTATCAAGCCCAGTATAAATCATTGTTATATACAGGGGATCAACTACTGTGCATCTCTCTCTTTCATTGATAAATAGGGCGAACTTATACACTTTCTCTGCATAAAACTTTTATACAGAGCAAGATGGATTTAGTTGGCGTTTTGGTCCTTTTAAGGGTGCGTGTTCCTGGGTGCTGTCAACAGCCTTATTGCGGAGTCCTTCCAGAGCTGAGCTGGTTCAATATCTTGTGTTGCTCTGCTGGAGGGCTGTTACCCCAACTCTGTGACTGGGCTGGAGAAGACCAGAAGGATAGGGTGATGGAACACCCCAGGCAGCAGGCAGGCAGGCTCAATGCATGACCAGCACACCGCGTGACAACCGCAAGGGGACCCCTGTGATTCAACCCATCACAATTATCTCTACTGTGAGCTGCATATGTGGCCATCTATTCGATTCATAGGGGCCTCCTTCACTAATTCTCCCCCCCCCCAGAAATCACTGCAAGCTTGGCAGCTCCTTGGCTATGTCTAGACTGCAAGCCTCTTTCGAAAGAGAGCGTCTAGACTGCACGTTGAACTTTCGAAAGAAGGCGTTCTTCCTCGTGAAATGAGGTTTACCGCCATCGAAAGAAAAGCCGCGTTCTTTCAATTTAATTTCGAAAGAACGCGGCTTGAGTCTGGACGCAGGTGAGGTTTTTTCGAAAAAAACCCTGAGTCTGGACACAGCCCTTGAGTCAGGGAATGTCTTTGTACTCCGTATCTGTACAGTGCCTCGCACAATGGGGGGGGTCTTAGTCCAGGATTGTGGCACTACTCAAGAACCCCTAACACAATAATAATTAAGTGTAAATTCATGTGTACCCCAGAGGCACTGAAACCACTGAGAAAAGGGGGAATGAAGTCTCCTTAGCTGAGAGCCAGATGATTTCAGTGCACGTGGCTTTAGCCCCTAAGGTCGCAGGTTCAACCCCTCCTGCCGACTTTGCACATGGAGACTAGTGACAAAACAACCATGAGTAGATCTGGCAGAATTTAATTTTTTTATATAATTTCAACAAATAGATAAAAAAATGCTGAAAAATATTTACTTCAATTTTCCACCACTGCACAAAATCATGGCGGGGGAGCAAGAAGCTATTTAATGGCAGAAGACCCCACGATTCAAAAAACTAAAGCTTTATAAGCCGTGAAAAACACAAACTAGCAACAGACTGTGTCCAAATATACAAAGTAAATATCTTTACATCCACAAGTCAGGCCTGGTTTTGTTTTGTTTTTTACTATCCATTTATCAATCCATCTGCACCAAGCCAAAATCCAAACTCAGAATCCCTGGAATGGGACTGCAGTGTTTGCCGGCAGGGCCAGGATGTGAACAAGACATGCTGGGTGAGGCCAGCTCTTTTAGTGCACCAACGTCTGCGGGTGACAGAGGCAAGCTTTCGACAGACACCGACCGGGGCTCGGTTTTGACCGGGATTCGTTCTCCGCCTGCATTTTTCCGATATTGCCTTACCTGCACATTTCAATTACTGCCAACAGAAATAGATTTGAGGGGATGAAACGGATGTGGCTCGACATTTCCTCCTACAAATCGAATCCGTAACAAACCCAAACAGGAGTTGCCTTCATGTGAGGGCAGATCTCGCCCCCTCTTCCCTGTCTCCTGCTCTAGCATACGAAACGCCTCCAGCCCAGCCTTGCAGAGAAGCCAGGCAGTCCCGCGCCTCAAATCAGACTCTGATTAATGACAGCAGCGCTCCGAGGATTAAGTTTATTTAGAGGAACAAGCTGAGCCCAGCATTGCTGCAAAGGGAGGAGAAGCCCTTGTCCAGATCTCCCCTGGCATCCTCCCCTTCCCCCCCACCCCCACTTCATGTGCAGCTTTGAAGCAGATGGGAGGGCTCCAAGCAGAGGGCTGCGTGCTGCCAGCCCACACGGGAACAGGCTGCAAGGGGACGCGGACTCGGCACATGTGCTTTGGGTTAGGCAAGTAATGAAAGCCTGCAGTGGATTGTGCCTCAAATCCCCGTAGCAGAGCGAACTCCTACCGACTACCTCGACGGTACACCTCAACCCCGCCCCCGCTTCAACCCACTTCACGTGCCAGGTGAGACGGGAAGACTCAATATCCCTGTGGTTGGACAAAAATGTTTTTTATCCAATGTAACATTTATATTACCGAGACGTCTCCACGGAGATCGGAGGTTCTATACCAGCGACAGGCAACCAAGGCTAGTGACTGGGCTGCAGGAATGGGAAGCGACTGTTTAGGAAGGAGTACTGCTGAAAGGGAGATAGGGGTCAGAGTGGATGACAAGTTCAACATGCGTCAACAGCGGGACGCGGTTGCAAAAATAAAAAAAAAGCAAACGTGATCCTGGGAGGCATGAACAGGCGTGTTGTGAGCAAGACACAAAAAGTCGTTCTTCCGCTCTAATCTGCGCTGATTAGGCCTCAGTTGGAGTCTTGTGTCCAGTTCTGGGCACCACATTTCAAGAACGATGTGGAGAAATTGGAGACAGTCCAGAGCAGTAAAAATGATGAAAGGTCTAGAAAACATGATCTATGAGGGAAGACTGAAAGAATTGCGCTTGTTTTGTTTAGAAAGGAGAAGACAGAGGGGACAGGATAGTGGTTTTCAAGTATCTAAAAGGGTGTTACAAGCCGGAGGGAGAAAAATTGTTCTCTTTAGCCTCTGATAGGACAAGGAGCAATGGGCTTAAATTGCAACAAGGGAGGTTTAGGTTGGACATTAGGAAAAACTTCCTGTCAGGGTGATTAAACACGGGAATAAATTGCCTAGGGAGGTGGTGCAAGCTCCATTACTAGAGATATTTAAGAGCAGGTTAGACAGACACCTGTCAGGGATGGTCTAGATGGTACGGGGTCCTGCCATGAGGACAGGGAACTGGACTTGATGACCTCTCGAGGTCCCTTCCAATTCTATGATTCCATGAGGGGTTCTCTCCATCTCAGTGGGACACAAGGTTGTAACCAAGCCGATCTCCTGGCACCGGGGAGTTTTGCTACCTGCATTTGTGTACCTTAGAATTTGTGGATGGTGCCAACCGAACCATAGCAGTGCTTTGATTGGATGCAGAGGGAGTACGCTCTCACGGGCAACATTACCTCACTTCATGTGCTGTGGCTTGACAGGCGGGTCACTCTAGTAACACCAGTAAGAAAAAAACGACGTGGAAAGCAAAGGAATCTGGCAACCCGGCACACGGGCAAGAGAAAACGAAATGTCTCGCGGGCCCCACATAGAACCCCGAGGGGTCGCATGTTGCCTGCTACTGCTCCAGACACACAGGAGAGCCCCAAAAGCATATCAAATCCAAACAGGACAGGTCCCCCATAGCATTATGGGGCCATACAGCTGCCGGAGACCAGATAACAATAGCAGGCCTGCTGAACAGGTGGGGGGAGGGGGGATGCAAAGGGGATGATTGCACAGAGGCCTGGCGCTTCAAAGAGGCCTGGAGCTCCCAGCTGCCACTCTGTGGGGCTCCAAGGGCCGAGAGGGAGGGCTCGGCGCCAGGCGGCGCTCAGGGCTGACTGCCCTCAGCCCTGCCTCTTCCTCCCCTTCCAAGGACATGGAGCTGCCCCATACACCCACCTCGCCCCCAGGCCCGCGGAGGCTGTCAGGCCTGCTGAACAACAGGCATCGAAGGCAGGAAACAAACGCAAGGTCCTACCTCTTGCAGTTTAGAAATGGTGTTCCACGTGCCCCGCCATGCTGGAACCCTCACATCGCGATAGGCGGGGGGCGAGGAGAGGGGGTGTCCTGGGGGTACGTGTTAACTGAGCATTTCACTCAAAAGGAAGGTGAAAACGGGAGCTACGTTTCCAAGCTGACCCTGGGGAAGCCGTTCACCGAGGCAGGCCAGGAGCACCAGTTGCGGCGCATCCACAAGGAAGATGGAGATGAAGGGGCTAATCCAAAGAGGGCATCTAGCAAGAATCTCTGCTCCCAACCCTGCCTCCCTTTTCCTCCCACTGATACAGGCCCGGCATGGAGCCTCTTGCACGTCCCTAGACCTCCAGCTGGGCTTGCATTTGGGCAGTTAGCCCATGTGGGTCCCAAGCTCTCGATCAAAGCTAGCTTGGGAATGCAGCCTAGGCAAACCCGCAGAGGCCCTGCCCTGAATTGAAAACTGGACTTGTTCCATCGAGAAGTAGCTTTGCAGATGCCAAGGCTGTAGGAACCGTCGGGATGCTCCAGACCCCCTGCCTAAGCCAGGCGACAGAACTCCCCCACTAATTCCCAGAGCAGATATTTTAGGAAAAAACCATTCAATCTTGATCTAAAAATAGCCAGTGATGAAGAATCCGTCACAACCCCTTGGTAAGTTATGCTAATAGGGGGTTACCCTCCGTGTTAATAGCGTATGCCTTATTCCTTGCCTGGATTTGTCTAGCTTCAATTTCCAGCCGCCCGGTTCCCATTACATCTTCCTGCGCTAGATTGGCCAGGGAGGAAAGAAAGAAGCTTTTTCCATGAGGCTTTCACCGCGGCAGCTCTTTGAAAACCGTTCAGGGGGCTGGATGGTGAGAGGCACCGCAGCAGGGGACAAAAGGCAGAGGAGGCGGCCAAAAAAAGGCTGAAAACTGTTCTTTAGCACCAGGCGGGAGCTGGCGACATCAGAAGTTATTTTAACCCACTGACATCACGAGCACAGCATCAGTGTTACTAGTACCAGCAACCTTGGCCAAGACGTACAGATAAAAGCAGCAGGTTGCTCATGGGCTTAAGGCCCTGAGCAGAAAGTCAAGACGGAGGATCTGCCCTTGGCTCTCCCACCAAGTCACTCAACAATAAGGCACCTCACTTCCGTAGGGTCGCCAGATGTCTCATTTTCATAGGGACAGTCTCGATATTTGGGTCGTCATCTTCTATAGGTGCCTGTTAGCAAGTGTGAAAAATCGGGACAGAGTGGGAGCTATCTGGTCACCCTACTTCTCTGTGCCTCAGTTTCCATACCGGTGAAACGGGGATCGCGTTTCCCGCCCCTGCAGGGGGAGTGGTGGGATGAAACAACTGAATAGAGCCCTGTGCAGCTACAAAGTGTGCCTCCGCATGCACAAAAATGAGCTTCGGAGAGCCGCATCCACAGATGCGGATACCGGCAGCTATTAAGTGGATATCTGCAAATTTGCAGTGTTCTAGGTTTTTAAAATGGTATCCATAGCCCCAAAAATGAGCAGCAGACCTTCACATGCATATCCATGGATGCAGAACCCCACAGATACAGAGTGGATCTGGGATTTGCAGGGCTCTCCACAAGAACAAATGCAATACTGGGCCGATGAGCAACGCTGAAAAGCCTGCGGCCATCCACAACCTACTCCTCACGTCTATTGGAATGGGAAGCCTTGAGAGCACAGTGCAGCAGGCTGGACCACAAGGACACAGCTCTGGCTTTGCCAGCTCCCAACTGCCCATCTCCCGACTCCGACCTGGGCTGTGAGTTACTGGCATTTCCCTGTGCTCCTCAAGGGCATCCTGACGGATTAGCTTTGCTAGAGCGCTCAGCTGGCAGCTAGAGAAGGGGATACAGCTGAAATGGTCGGTTGTGATTTATTTGGGGTATTATTGCAGCATCCAACAGCCCCAGCCATTAGGGATGTGAAAGGTTAACCAGCGAATTGCTTACCCATTTCCGGTTAACCAACAGGGGCTAGAACAAGGGGTTGCCCCCGTCCCGCAGGGCCCACCGCAGACAGGGCGCATCACAGGCCGGGATGGTTCTGACGCAGCCCCTGCCTGCGGCCTCCCCATCCATGACCCCTTTAATCGGTTAACAATGTTTAACAGGTTAACCAATTAAATGGGATTTTACATCCCTCCCAGTCATAGACCAAGACCCCACTGCGCTAGATGCTATACAAACACAGAAGAAAAAGACTTTCTCCGCCACAAAGTGTTTTGGGCCTGCACAGGGCCTGACCACGGCCGTGTATGATCCATCATTACACATGTGGCACTCAGGGTACATCTAGACTACAGGCTTTTTTCGACAGAGGCTGTGTCGACAGAGACTGTCCACAAAGTCTCTGCCGAAAAAGAGCATCTAGACTACAGCCAGTTCTGTCGACAAAGCAAGCCGCTTTTTCGACAGTCTAGATGCTCTTTTTTGAAAAAGCAGTGTGGGTGCAATAGGGACTTTTTTCGACATAACTCTGTCGAAAAAGGTGTTATTCCTCATAGAAGGAGGTTTACTGCTGTCGACAAAACGGCCACGTTCTACCTTTTGTCAACAAAACCCTGTAGTCTAGACACACCCTCAGATTGCTCAAGGGGAGAGGCGCATTGGCGGAGGTGCAAGAAAAAGCCATTGCTATCCGTGGCTCGCCCTGGGAAAACCATTAGAAAATCATCCGTCCGAGCCTAACTCTGCTACATTGGGAGACTGGGAGGCCGTTTTTCAGGTGGCGTAAGTCTGATGTCGCTCCATGAAGTCAGCGGACCAAAGTGGATTTACGCCGGCTAAGCATCTGGGCCTCAGACTTCAACCCCGCTGCGCTCAATCAGCTGGCCCCTGAAACCTGAAGTGCCCAACCCGGCAGCAGGTCTTGTAAAGTCACACGCATCGGCGCTCGATCTGCACGTCAGTCCTGTGCCTCCTGCCTGTGGCGTTTCCTAACCGTCCATGTTAAGTAACCAAATTGCCTGTCTCCTGCAATCACAGTCTGCGGTGCATTCTACCTGCCGGAGCGGGCACTGGCACGGAGTGCACTGGATTACGGAAGCTGCCCTGGCAATCAGATTCTGCGCTTGTTACTCCATCTCCTGGACGCTGCTCCTTGCTTAACAGGGAGGCCCCTCCGGATTAGGGCAGTCGGTTTGTACAGGGGTCCAGAGCACACGAAAGGAACAGAATAAAACTAGAGGGGACAGGGAACCCTCTGACTCACGCCGAGTTCAAACCATCCACCCGCCCATCCGCCCCTGTGCAGCGGAGATGAAAAAAGCAGGGCTGAGTGTCTGTCCCAAGGGGAGGGAGAGAACTCACAGCTTGTGTGACTCTCCCATTCGCCCCCTCCCTCCCCCCATCCTAGACACACTGTGCAGTAAAACTCACAACACAACGAGCCTGATTCTTCACCGTCCTGCAGCGGAGCTGACAGCCTGGCCAGTTCCTTGGGCAAAGGGGCGGGGGGCTGCCCTGCGTCCCCAGAAGGGACAGGGCCTTGGGTAGATGGGGTGTGGACGGGGCTAGGAGAGCGCTCCCTGCAGTGTCTTAAAGGCACTCCAGGCCCTTTTCTATCACCAGGTGGTGCAGGGTGGTTGCCTCCTTTGTCTTCCCCCGTTGGCAGGCCTGCTGCCCCGACCCTCATGCGGTCATTTACACAGAGGCGAAAGCAAGCGGGGACGCTCTGGCGCGCAGCTCCTGCCAGAGCAGGCTGAGCTGCAGCAAAAAGAGCCAGCAGGGAGCTCTTTAAAGAGCTGGCAGGGACGTGGGTTGCAATAGGACATGGTAAGTTACGGTCACCGCTGCACTGGCACCTGCACAAGGTGGGTGTGAATTGCTGCCGGTGTAGAAAGGAAGCAGATTCAGGCTCCCCAGTGTAAATGGGCACCGGGCCGTTGTAGGATCCGGTTCGATTCAATCGTCAATGATTTAGATAGTAGCACAGAGCAGGGGTGGGTGGGAAAACTCCTGCCCCCGGCTTAATTTGGACCAGCCCACAGCACTGAGACTTGCCCAGGGCTGGAAGCCCTAAGTGTCGGTGTCCCCCCTGTGGTGCTTGAACTGGGAACACCAGCTCTCCCTGCTGGGGGGGGGGGGGGAGTCTTGGCTCCCTGTGGCCCTTCGGCGCAGGGATGATGAGGGAGGGAATAGGGAAGTTCCGGGGCTGTGAACGCTGCCTTGCTCCCGCACCTCTCATTGGCCGAGAATTGTGCGTGGCCCACGACTTATTTTTGTTGTGGATCAGTGGCCCCCAATAGAAAAAAGGTTCCCCAGCCCTGGAAGGGAGAGCACATTTATAACACCAAGCTGGGAGAGGTTGCAAGTGCTTTGGAAGACAGGATTAAAATTCAAATATAGAACATAAGAACGGCCATGCTGGGTCTGGCCAAAGGTCCATATAGCCTCGGTCCTGTCTTCCGACAGTGGCCAATGCCAGGTGCCCCAGAAGGAATGAACAGAACAGATAGTCATCAAGTGATCCATACTCTGTCACCCATTTCCAGCCTCTGACAAACAGAGGCTAGGGACAACATCCCTGCCCATCCTGGCTAATAAGTATTGATGGACCTAACCTCCATGAATGCATCTAGTTCTTTTTGGAACTCTGTTAAAGTCCTGGTCTTTACAACATCCTCTGGCAAGGAGTTCCACAGGTTGACTGTGCACTGAGTAAGAAAAACTTCCTTGCATTTAAGAACATAACATAAGAACGGCCGTACTGGATCAGACCAAAGGTCCATCTAGCCCAGTAGCCTGTCTGCCAACAGTGGCCAGCACCAGGTGCCCCAGAGAGGGTGGACCAAAGACAATGATCAGCGAATTGTCTCCTGCCATCCTTCTCCAGCCTCTGACAAACAAACAGAGGCCAGGGACACCACTTCTATCCCCTGGCTAATAGTCTTTTATGGACCTAACCTCCATGAAATTATCTAGCTTCTCTTTAAACTCTGTTATAGTCCTAGCCTTCACAGCCTGCTCTGGCAAGGAGTTCCACAGGTTGACTACACGCTGTGTGAAGAAGAACTTTCTTTTATTAGAAGAAGAACTGTCTTATATTTGTTTTAAACATGCTACCTATTCATTTCAGTTGGTGACCCCTAGTTCTTATGTGATGGGAATAAGTAAATAACTTTTCCTTATTCACTTTCTCCATACCTGTCACGATTTTATAAAAGATCTGGAGAAATGGTCTGCGGTAAATAGGATGAATTTCAATAAGGACAAAAGCAAAGTGCTCCACTTAAGATGGAACAATCAATTGCACACGTACAAAATGGGAAATGACAGGAGCACTGCAAAATGGGATCTGCGATCGTAGTGGACTGCAAGCTAAATATGAGTCAACCGCATGACACGGTCACAAAAAACAGCATGCTGGGATGTGTTCGCAGGAGTGTTGCAAGACAGACAACAGCTCTACTCCGTGCTGGGTAGGCCTCATCTAGGAGTATTCCATCTGGTTTTGGGTGCGGCCACCTTCCATGAAAGATGTGGACAAACTGGAAAAAGTCCAGAGAAGAGCAATATAAATGATGAAAGGTCTAGAAAACATGAGCTATGAGGGAAGACTGAAAGAATTGGGTTTGTTTAGGTTGGAAAAGAGAAGACTGAGAGGGGACATGAGAGCCTAAAAGGGTCTTACAAAGAAGAAGCGGAAAATTATTCTCCTTAACCTCTGAGAATAGGACAAGAGGCAATAGGCTTCAATTGAGGTTTAGGCAGGAGCTTAGGAAACGCTTCCTTACTGCCAGGGCGGTTACACACTGGAATCAATTGCCAAGGAAAGTTGCGGAATCTCCATCATTGCTTGTAATGATTTTAAAGAACAGTTAGACAAACACCTGTCAGGGATGAGCTAAACAACTCTGAGTCCTTCTGTGAATGCCGGGCTCTGGACTAGACAGCCTCTTGAGGTCCCTTCCAGACTTACAATTTTATGAATCAGGCCCTGGCCCTCCCATATTAGGGGACCACAGACACAGTTCTCAGTGAGCATCGTTTCGCAGGATCAAGCCCTTCATTAGACAAGCAGATGCTCTGAGCCAGTCCAAATGTGACTCGCTCATTTCATTCTGCTGGGATCACTCTGTAGAGGGGTTGGGAATGTCAAACCCACCAGGTGCTCTCAGACACCCACACCGACCAGGCTAGAATACTACCCGCTGGTTGGAGACCCAGGGGACCATGTGCTGAGTTCCTTCCCAGCCCTTAGTCCAGGGCAGACTTCTCAACAGAAGTGCACAGGAGTTTGCATGAGCAAGGGCCTCCAGCTCTACCCTCTCCTGAATAGCAGCCCTCCTGAAACCGGCTGCTGCTACAACTTCCCTGCTGCTAGCTACAGAATGCTCCAGTGACTCGTTAGGAACCAGGTCCGGCCTGCAAGTTGGGTCCTACTAGCCCCATTTTACAGACAGAGAAGCAGAGACTCAGCAAAGACGAAGGTCTGGCTTTCAAAGCTGTGGAGCAAGTTCCACTGAAGTCGGCATCTCCTAAAACCACAAGTGCAGGAGGGAGGATGGGGCTCTCTGGCCCCGTCAGAGGGTCCAAGTAGATTTGCTTCTGCTCTCTTAGGCTCAAGCAACGATCAATCAGGCTGGTTGTCCCAGTTCAGCCCTTAGGCATGTGCTCCTACAGGAGCAAGTTGTGATTGCTAAATTCTGAGAGAGCAGAAGCAAAACAAAGATTTGATCAGGGACAACACCTCCCACCCTCTCTATAAAACCATGGAAAGCAGCCAGAAATTCCCCCATCCCATCCCTCCTCTGCCCCAAGGTCACACGAAGGGGCAAAACCCTCAGAGTGCCCCACACCCGCTTAGCAACCAACCACTCACCACACACCTGATCTGGAACCAGGAGTACGCAAACCGTCGGCAGCAAAGACCCCCCCCCAAACACAGCACAGCACCGAGCCACCGCAATGTTCGGTTCCGCGTTACGGACGCTTCGGGGTTCTCCAGAGCCTCGGTTCCCGCGGGGTGCGTAACTCTGAGCTTCTACCGGAACGGGACTCCTGGGGTGCCACTGAGCACAAGGAAAGGGGCCAGGCTCAGGCATGTGCGCGGACAGGAACAAGTTGCGATTGTTTTTGCTGCTGCGCTCTTAGGCTCCAGCAAAGATTTGATCAGGGACAACATCCCCCCCCCCCTATAAAAACATGGAAAGCAGCCAGGAGTTTCCCCCGGACCAGCCTTCCTCTGGGTCACTCCCTGCTCACCCAGGGGTTAGTGATCCCAGGACAACCCTCCTTGCCCCTTCCAATGCACCGAACACATTGTACAGCCAGCTGGAAATCTGACGTGCAAAAGACGCAGCAGGGAACCCACCTCGGCAAAGCGACCGGAGCGGAAGGTTTGATTTCAGGCGTGTTTAAAAGCAGCAGCAACTTCGGGGCTACCAGCCTGCGCGCCAGGACTCCCCTCCCTGAAACGCGCCGGGAAAGCGGGCTAGGAATCCCAGTGGCTAGTGATCCAAGGGGGGGCATGAGAAGCAGCCTAACCACACAGGGCTGGGTCAATCCACCCACAGACTGTCCAGGGGCTGAGCCACCCTGGGCTTTCCTGGGGGTTACCCGCTGCAGCCTGCGCGCTCCCGCGCTGCCTCCGCGGACTGGGGCTGGCCGTCCCTACCTTTAAGCCCGGCCAATCCAGACTCCTCGGTTGCGCCTCCGGCGGGGTCCCCGGGGAGAGAAACCTCTCGGCTCCCCAGCCATGAAGCGACGGGTCAGATCCGCCGGGTCCGCGCCCTCCATCCAGGCAGCGCCAGGCCGATTAGCTCCTCGCGCCGGGCTGGGGCAGCTGGCGGGCTCCGGCTCGGGTCCAGCGCATCCTCCCCGAGCAGTCCCATGGCGGCCGCGGCTCCGGCCCGGGCGCAGGCGGCGTCTCGCCCCGGGCCGCTGCCCCCCAAACACCGCGCACGTGGCTGCCTCTCCCTCCCGGCGCTGTGCCCTGGGCTGCCCCCGCGGCGCCACCCAGCCCCTGCCCGGGACCGGCTTAGCTCTGCCCGGGGGCCGCGCCTAGGAGCCGGGCAGCTGCCATCCCCCGCGCCCGGCTCAGCCCCTCTAGCCGCAGTAGCTCCGGACAGCTCCCCGCTGGCTCGGCCGCCCAGTCCCGCACCTGCCCGGCTGCGCCCTCGGCGCGGTGCCTGCGCGGGGCACGGAGGAGGAGGGGGCGAGCTGGGGACGGTCTGGCTACTTCTCCCGGCTCGGCAGAAGATGCGAAGGGAGGAGCCGGGCCGGGGCGGAGCCCGGCGCGGCGGGGAGGCCTCCGGGTGGCGGGTTCGGGGCCGGCTCCTCCCAGGGTCGGGTTACTCCCTGCCCCAGGGGTTGGCGGGGCTCGGGGCGGAGCCGGGGCAGGCGAAGCAGAGGAAGCGTCGCGTGGGGTTAGCTCCGTGCCCGTAACGGGACCGGGGGCAGCTCCCCGCCTGGAGCGCACGGCTCTGTCCGGGCCCTGCTAGCAACTGGCGTCGGGCTTAGCGGACTCTGAGCCGCAGCAAGGTGGCTTACCGGGACACGCCGGGCCATTCCCTCCTGCCATCTGTGCCCGGCCGGGAGGCGCCCGCCCCACCTTCCAGGGCAATGCAAAAGCGTAAAAGCCTTCTGCAAAGCAGGGGCAGCCGAGTCCGCCCCCAGCCGCTTTCTCCCCCCACCCGTGCCAGGACTCGCCTCTGACGGCGAGGCAGACTTTTTTGGAAATAGATGAAGGCTCAAATTGGGTGGCAAGATGCTTACCTGGGGTCAGCCCCCTAACCTCCCCCCCATTCAGTTACCCCCTCCTTTTCCACTTGAAGGGGGAAGATCACACACAGGCTGCTGTGTCCTATACAGAGAGTGTGAAACCCTCCAGCTGAGTGAGAAGGAGCAGCTTGTCTCGGATGCTGCTTTCTGTACTGAAATCAGCGGTGAAAGCAACTTCACATTTCTTACCGGTACTGTCCTGTTGCAACCAGGGTCCCTACCAGCTCTTTTACTAGCTCCCTGCTGCCTTTTGCCGGAGCTGCGCACCAGGATCACACGCGCTCACTTTCACCTCTGCGTCTCTCGCCTCACCTCTCCCAGTCTTACAACGGCTTTAGGTCACTGATGCAGGCAATTAACTAGTTCCCCCTGACCTGCTTCTCCCGTCCAGCCCTGTGTTTTGAGCACTCACTTAGGCCAATGCACAGCGGGTGCGGATTAGAACACCCGCCTTGTGATTTGGTAGCTTTTTGCACTGGTGCGGATGATTGATTGCAAGATTCAAGGCAGCGGAGAATTAGATTGGACTAGGGCAGTGCTGGTCTCACCCTTCCGAGAAGAGCAGCCAGAATGATCAAGAGCCGGGAAACCCTCCTTATGAAGGGAGAGTGAAAAGATCAGGAATGTTACATTTAAAAGGCGATGAATGACAGGATATAATGGAAAATGGCTAGAGAAAGGAGACACTTTTTCCTGTTGAATGACACAAGATCAAAAGGAGAGAAATGCAAGAGTGACAAAAGGGCATACCATTTCACAAAATGTGTGAGCATTAAACGGTGGAACTCACTGCTACAGGAAGTCATTGACCTCACACATTTACCAGTATTTTAAAGGAAGTGGACGCTTATAGATACTAAGAATATCCAGAGTCATGCCTCAAGGTTTAAACCAATCTCTAACTATTAGAGATCAGAATGAGACTGAATGTAGGGGCTTATCTATCCCACATGTGCAACTGTGGGTTCTTACACCTTCCTTTCATGCTGCCCAATGTCAGCGATCCTATTCCAGGCTTGGTTCTGGTCCAGTTTGGCAAGTCATACATGCCTACTTGCTGATGTCATGCATAAAGTTACGCCTATATATGTTTGGAGGGTCTTGATTTCTGCTCCTAGGCTATTTTGTTTTCAATAAAAGTTAGGCACGGTGGACATATATTGTTCCTGTTTTAAAAATTCTTGCCACCATTGCAAACAGGTCCACAGCAGAAATCGTTGAAGTTTGACGCTCAGGCGAGAAGCCGTCCCTGTTCAGGTGTGTGTTGCTTAGAGTGGCGGTGATTATGGTATTACCTTAGCAAGCCCAGCTTGTGATGGAAGCAAGGAGGGAGAAAGCCGGGAGGGGTGGCGGCAGCTGCAGCTTTCTCTCTGGCATGCTGGAAAGGTGGGGCTAAGCGAACCATCCATTGGCTGATGTCTTCGTACTGCAGACACCCACCCGCCTAAAAAACCAAACTGACCCAACACAGAGCGGAACCTGCAGCCTCTTAGAAGGTCAGAAATCTGTGGCTAACGCTGGCGTACACTGACTTGAACTTGTGCTGTGTCCCCTGCTCTCTTTCCTGGCAGCCAGCACCTCCTGAAGCCAAAGGGCCTGCCAGCGTGGGACTTTACCAAACAACCAGCAGTGCTGAAATGGAAGCATCATGCACCAAACTCACCTGACTGCCACTCCTCCTGTAGCTCTCTCCTGGCTTTCCTTTCCGGCTCCCTCCCCCTAGTGGTCAAAGCCTGCACTGCACCGGCTCACCCCTTCTGCTGACATCTTAGGGCACCCCTGTGCCAGGGGTGGAGCATGAATATTGCATTGTAGCAGGCACCGTGACTCAGAGATACACTTCTGAGTCCCAAGCCATCCTGCTTCCTCTGCGCTCCCATGGGAGAGTTATGACTGCTGGCCCCTATCAATGGCCTATGGCTGCCCCCTACCCCCCCACCCCATAACCTGCTCAGTGAATAGGGGATGCCCCTACGAACGCTCTGTCTCTACAAGGAAGCATTAAGCAGGCAAGTAGCCCATTATCTGTCTGGGTAAGGGTTGGGGGTCTTTGTGCAGATGGGGCGCTCAAGTTACCCCCTCGCCCTTCATATCGGTCACAATCAAAATACAGGCGGTGGGCTGCTCAGAGGGTCCCACCGGCGCAAGTGGAAGCAGAGCCGCAGAACCGGTTCTTCCAGCCCCGTTTTGCAGACTCACCCAAGCTGAACCCCTGAACCCCACCCGCTTTCGCACGGGACTCTGCGCCCTTTCCTGGCCTGATGTTTCCAGTGTGCCGCTCCGACAACAGCTTTGCACACACACCCCACACTCGCACAGCCTCTCTGGGGTCAGGCACCCTGCAGGTACAAACCCATCACGGTGCAGCTGGGAGCATCCCAAACCCTGAAACCGGTTGAAATCCCTCAGCCTGTGAAATGGACCAAAATGGTCCCCACATTTGGTAGGGCCCCACTTACAGCAGAGGTAGGGCGACCATCCGTCCTGTTTTTACCAGGACGGTCCCTTATTTAAGCCCGTCTCCTGGTGCCCTGACTTAAAAAAAATGGGCAAGTTACCTGTGTTCTCCATGCAGGGGGATCTGCCAGCACTCAGGACTCCAGGCCCAAGCACCAGCAGGCTCCTCCACCTTGGTGTCCCATATTTGGCATAGGGTAATATGGTCACCCTAGCAGGGGACCTATCAGTCACCGCAGGCTGGGGGGCAAGGCAGCTCCACCTGCTGGAAGGGGCAGAGCCTTGGCCAGAGCATGGTGCACCCAGCCTAGTCCACTTCAACAGGGCCCAGGATTTCAGCCACAATTACAAGGTCACAGCAGAAATCCGCAGCAGACCAGGGCCTCGAACCCAGGTCCCAGGCTTGTGCCCTCACCCAAGTGATGGATTCTCCATCTCACGAAGGCAGCCCCTCGAAACTGGCTGCCTCGCTAGAGCTGTAGTCAGACGAGTGACGAGGCTCCAGGCAGAAGTAATGGGGTAAAGTTTGCTGACCAGCACTAGCCAGGAACATGACCAGTAAACCCTTCTGGCTTGAAAAATCTATGACCCCATGAACTGAGCTAGCTCATTACGGAGGAAGTGATCAGGAATTCGCCCGCCCGTTCACTCCCGACGTGCAGCTCCATGTGTTCTCCATTTTACTAATGTTTCTAGCAGCAGGAGCTCCTCAAAAGACTCTTTCCGTGCCAGAGATTGGCCAAGACCAAGTCAGTTGACACTAAAGACCAGGATGACAGACATGTCCCAAACGGTAGCCAGCGAGATTTTCCTGTCCTCCAACCCAAGGCTGCGACAATGCTCTAATATGGCAAAGGCACACAGCTGGGAGAAGTTATTTTTAATAATACATAAGCCAGGTCAGTTCTACCCAGACTGATGTCAAGGAATTTAAATCCTACAAAAAGGAAACAACTTTCCATTTAAGTCTGGGCCCTTGAAATCTTACAGGCCCCGTTGATTTAGAGCAGTTCAAAGGGCGTGGGTTGTTTTGATTGCATCTGCTAAACGGTGGCCAAGTTCGAGAGGGGAACTAATTTTTTTGTGGGATTTCCTGCGTCCAGGGATCAGCTTGGCTGCATTTGCCTGCATGCTCTGCAGCTCAAACCAAGTCCTTAGTGGTCTCTGGCTGGCAATCCAACTGGATGAGCCACAAAAGAGTGTCGCTCCCACAAGACAATTGGGAGACAGGCAAATCCACTTAATCATTATTTGCTAAAACCCAAATCATTCTATTGAGGTTCTCATGCCCCCATCCCCGCTCAGTCCAAGCACCTCATACACTCCCAAGAGGCAAGGAAGTGCCATTATTCCCATAGCCTAGGTGGGAAAACAGAGTCACAGAGCAGCTCAGTGACTTGCCTGCTGCACCAGAGGCAATTGGTGGCAGCACCAGGAGATGAGTCCAAATCCCTTGAGACCCAGTCCAGTGCTCACAGCCAGTTTGTGCTGAAACGTCCTACTTTTGTAACCCTGTTTGTCTTACCTGCCGGTCACCTCTCAGCTCATGCTGGGAGCTTCTGGGGAAGAGCACAGGTATCTACAATAAGTATGTACAGCCCCTAGCACAATGGAGCTGGTGGCAGGACACGCTCACCTTTGGTGCACCCCCTTCAACCCAGGCCTAATATCACTGGTATCCTTGGCTCCAGAGCTTCCCTGGCTCAGTCCACTGGGCAGGTCACAAAGTTCTAACCCATAGGTTCCTAAACTGGGGGGCACACCCCCCGGGGGGGCATGAAGAAATTCCAGGGGGCATAATGTAACCCAGCCCCCACCTCCCATCAATCACCTCATCCCCCAAGGAAGAGCCTGGTCCATCATAAGAACATAAGAACGGCCGTACTGGGTCAGACCAAAGGTCCATCTAGCCCAGTATCCTGTCTGCCGACAGTGGCCAGCACCAGGTGCCCCAGAGAGGGTGGACCAAAGACAATGATCAAGCGATTTGTCTCCTGCCATCCTTCTCCAGCCTCTGATGAACAGAGGCCAGGGACACCAATTTTATCCCCTGGCTAATAGTCTTTTATGGACCTAACCTCCATGAAATTATGTAGCTTCTCTTTAAACTCTGTTATAGTCCTAGCCTTCGCAGCCTCCTCTGGCAAGGAGTTCCACAGGTTGACTACACGCTGTGTGAAGAAGAACTTTCATTTATTAGTTTTAAACCTGCTACCCATTAATTTAATTTGGTGTCCTCTAGTTCTTCTATTATGGGAACTAATAAATAACTTTTCTTTACCTGCCCTCTCCACACCACTCATGATTTTATAGACCTCTATCATATCCCTCCTCAGTCTCCTCTTTTCTAAACTGAAAAGTCCCAGTCACTTTAACCTGTCCTCATATGGGACCTGTTCCAAACCCCTAATCATTTTAGTTGCCCTTTTCTGAACCCTTTCCAAGGCCAAAATATCTTTTTTGAGGCGAGGAGACCACATCCATACACAGTATTCAAGATGTGGGCGTACCATAGTTTTATACAGGGGTAGTAAGATATTCTGGGTCTTATTTTCTATCCCTTTCTTAATAATTCCTAGCATCCTATTTGCCTTTTTGACCACCGCTGCACACTGTGTGGAAGTTTTCATAGAACTATCCACTATAACTCCAAGATTTCTTTCCTGATTTGTCATAGCCAAATTAGCCCCCATCATACTGTATGGATAGTTGGGGTTATTTTTCCCGATGTGCATTACTTTACACTTATCCACATTAAATTTCATTTGCCATTTTGTTGCCCAATCACTCAGTTAGGTGAGATCTTTTTGGAGTCCCTCACAGTCTGCTTCTGTCTTTACTATCCTAAACAGCTTTGTATCATCTGCAAACTTCACCACCTCACTGTTTACCCCTTTCTTCAGATCATTTATGAACAAGTTGAAAAGGATTGGTCCTAGGACTGATCCTTGGGGGACACCACTAGTTACCCCTCTCCAATCTGAAAATTTACCATTTATTCCTACCCTTTGTTTCCTGTCTTTTAACCAGTTCTCAATCCAAGAAAGGACCTTCCCTCTTATCCCATGGCCATGTAATTTACACAAGAGCCTTTGGTGAGGGACCTTGTCAAAGGCTTTCTGAAAATCTAAGTATACTATATCTACTGGATCCCCCTTGTCTGCATGTTTGTTAACCCCTTCAAAGAACTCTAATAGATTAGTAAGACATGATTTCCCTTTACAGAAACCATGTTGACTTTTGTCCAACAAATTATGTTCTTCTACACGTCTCACAATTTTATCCTTTACTATTGTTTCGACTAATTTGCCCGGTACTGAAGTTAGGCTTACTGGTCTGTAATTGCCAGGATCTCCTCTAGAGCCCTTTTTAAATATTGGTGTCACGTTGGCTACCTTCCAGTCATTAGGTACAGAAGCCGATTTAAAGGATCGGTTACAAACCACAGATAATAGTTCAACAATTTCCCATCTGAGTTCTTTTCGAACCCTTGGATGAATGCCATCCGGTCCCGGAGATTTGTTAACATTAAGTTTTTCTATTTGTTCCAAAACCTCCTCTAATGACACTTCAATCCGGGACAGTTCCTCAGATTCATCACCCATAAAGGATGGTGCAGATTTGGGAATCTCCCCAATGTCCTCAGCCGTGAAGACTGAAGCAAAGAAATCATTTAGTTTCTCCGCAATGGCTTTATCGTCCTTGATTGCTCCTTTTATATCTCGATCATGTAGGGGACCCACAGGCTTTTTAGCAGGCTTCCTGCTTCTAATGTACTTAAACATTTTGTTATTTCTTTTTGAGTTTTTGGCTAGCTGTTCCTCAATTTTTTTTGCTTTTCTTATTACATTTTTACCCTTGATTTGACCGTGTTTATGTTCCTTTCTATTTATCTCACTAGGATTGGACTTCAACTTCTTAAAAGATACCTTTTTGTCCCTCACTGTTTCTGTCCCTCACTGTTTCTTTTACATGGTGGTTAAGCCACGGTGACTCTTTTTTAGGTCTCTTGCTATGTTTTTTTAATTTGGGGTATACATTTAAGTTGGGCCTCTATTATGGTGTCTTTAAAAAGTTTCCATGCAGCTTGCAGGGATTTGGCTCTAGTCATTGTGCCTTTTAATTTCTGTTTAACTAGCCTCCTCATTTTTGTGTAATTAGCATTTAATTTCAAAATGGGGAGTGTCCCAGAAAGTCTCATCAACATCTCTCTCTACCTCCCTTAGCTCCTCCAGTTCAGCCACCCTGGCCTCCAAAGCCCAAACTTGGTCTCTGAGGGTCAGGAGCTCCTTGCAACGGGTGCACACATACACCACCCACCCACAGGGCAGGTAATCATACATGTTACACTCGATGCAATAAAAAGGATAGCCCCCACTCTGCTGCTGGGCTTCTGTCTCCATTTTTCTAATGAATAAGTTTAAGTATAAACTGGGCTTCTTTTTAAATCTCTGGAATATAGATTATTATAAGAGTTATGTTTTAAAGAAGGACAGAAGTAACTAGTGCCCTCTAACCTCCCTCTCCAAACTCCTTGTTAGCTGCTCCTGGTCGCAAGCTGGCTGGTTGCTGAGTCACAGGCTT
The DNA here is from genome assembly GCF_049634645.1 of Pelodiscus sinensis. Taxonomy (NCBI): domain Eukaryota; kingdom Metazoa; phylum Chordata; order Testudines; family Trionychidae; genus Pelodiscus; species Pelodiscus sinensis. The sequence goes on along the minus strand of NC_134729.1, from coordinate 21,609,160 downwards.
ATATAGCTCTGGTAGCCCCTCCCCCTGACTGAGGCTCAGCCAATTAACAGAGGCTTCTAGATTTCAAACCTTTTAGAAGCTCCTTCAAACAAACAAACAAACAAACAAACAAACCAGACAAACACAAGCTCAGCACACTGCAAATATCTCCCCCACACACAAACACACACTCCAGACAGCCACTTACCACAAGGGTCCCGTTTTTACTCCTCTTTTACCTGGAGAACTCCCTTCAAAATGGCTGCCTTAAAAGGGCAATGCCTTCTGTGCTCTTAAAAGGGCAACCTTTTTTTTTTGGTCAACAACTTTTCCCTGGAGTACCAGCACACTTTTTTTTTTTTTTTTTTATAACACTGATCCTGGGAATTAAAGGGGCCGCAACTGTTTTTTGCAGTCAATTCCTTTTCTTTGCTATTTTTTTGGGTGTGTGTGAGGATTTCTCAAAAATCAAAAAGGGGGCACGATGCTGAACAGTTTGGGAACCACTGTTCTAACCCCTTCAGGGTATCTCCAACCAGACCAAATGAACCTGAATGAAGCTGCAGACCCGTCTTCAGCTGAATCTTCTTATTCCGGCTTAGCTCTGCCCTGTCTGCCAGAAGCCAATTAGCTACTCACCTCTCCACCCAGAAAACATGACTAACTGGGTGCATTTTCTAGTCTTGCAAGTGTTGGGGTTAAGTAAGCCCTAAACTGACTGAGGACTTGCCACTACAATTTCTATGCTTAATATTAAGAGGCACATGAGAAGGCCCATTTTTCCAATGTTACCTGGAAACAAGATCTTTGCTCACCCCCCCCCCCCCCCCCAAAAAAAATGGTTTAATTATTTTCATTTTTTTTTTGTTTTGTTTTGTTTTGTTTCCCTTGTGTAATTTTTGATTGGGTTCAGGGTTATCAGGAGGTGCTGTCCTAACTTGATGGGTATGCACAAAAAGACTTGATAGACTCAGCTTTGTCTGTGTCTCACGGAGGGTGGGCAGATGTGTCTCTGTAGTTTGGAAAGTTTGCGGGGTGCAAACCATGAAAAAAGTGATAAAACAACATTTGTTACAGAAACATTTCTATGGTTCTTGAGTTTAATACATTTTGAAATAGAAACTTTTGGGGGTTTTTAAAAACTTTTTCACAAAAACAAAGCGGAAAAATATTGACCAGACCTAACAGGTCTGAATGTTGAAGCTTTAGGGGGTAGCCGAGTTAGTCTGTACAGGATAAACTTAAAAAACAAATGGTCTGGTGGCACGTAATAGACTACAGCTGTATCTAGACTGGCAAGTTTTTCCACAAAAGCAGCTGCTTTTGTTGCGGAAAAGCTTGCCAGCTGTCTACACTGGCCACTTGAATTTCCGCAAGAACATTGACGAGCTCATGTAAGAAATCAGTGCTTCTTGCGGAAATACTATGCTGCTCCTGTTCGGACAAAAGTCCTTTTGTGCAAAGCTTTTGCGCCAAAGGGCCAGTGTAGACAGCTCAGATTTGTTTTGCACAAAAAAGCCCCAAACGCAAAAAAGGCGATCGGGGCTTTTTTTGCGGAAAAGCGCGTCTAGATTGGCATGGACGCTTTTCCGCAAAAGCACTTTTTGCCGAAAAGCGTCCGTGCCAATCTAGATGCTCTTTTCCGCAAATGCTTTTAACGGAAAACTTTTCTGTAAAAGCATTTGCGGAAAATCATGCCAGTCTAGACGTAGCCTTTGTGTTTTGTACATGTAGAATAGGTGGTATCATGAGCTTTCATGGGCACAGCCCACTTCTTCAGATGACTGGAGTTGCATCCATAAACATTACAGGGGCTTAAATCTTGTATCAGCAGGCTAGACCCCAAACTCTCCCAAAGACTAGACTAGTGGGTAGCCACAAACCCACCTTACGCCTGTGCCTGCTTCTCACCATGTTTTGTGACACCAGCTATGGTAGAAAACTTCTGCTGCCCTGACTGCAGCTTTCATGTTCATAGTTCACAAAAGCAAAACTCAGTTTCAAAGAAGCTATTTCAGAATGTCCAGCCTACCCCACTCTAAGCACCAACCCCTAGGGGGCTGAGCATTATACATCACACAGTACGCCACATCCCTGCCCAAAAGAATTTACCATGGAAACTGACAAGACAGAGAACAGGTAAAAGGGGAACCAGAGGCACCAGGATCAGAAGTCACTGGGCCACGGTCACCCAGCAGGGAAGGTGCAGAGCTAGGAAGAGCCCATGTGCCACCTTACACACGAGATACTCAGGTGGCCCCACCAGCCTTCCATGTCTTCCCAAAAGACTCAATGCTAGTTGGGGGGCTAGGCATGCCGGCATGCAGAGCATTAGGGGTTCAAGCCACCAACAGCTGGATGGAGAAGACCTCCTGGCTGCTGTGAAAATATCCCGGCTTCTAATCTTGCCTGCCTCAATAACGAGCAGGCTGCAATGTTGGCAGGAGACCAGGCTCTCTGGAAACAGGAGATCAGACGCGTGCGCCCTACGCGCCATGAGCAGGGGAATTAAGGCCTGAACAAACGCCGTGGGTCTCAGCGCAGTGACCTCTCGCTTCGTCCACGCCTCCTCGCTCAAGCAGCTGTCTTTGTTCTTCCCTTTGTGCTGTGTCCAAAATTTCAGATTTGGAAGAACATTATTCCATAAAGAACTTTATCTGCAGATCTGATTAGGCTGCCTAATTTCATAATTACGTGTTCTCGTGATGCAACCAACCTTAGTACATAAGGTTAGACAGCAGCAAGGAATGGGAGCTTACAAACAGAGCCTGGGAATGTCTGCTGGTGAAATACTCAGAGCCAGCAGCCATCAAGGTGCCCAGGAGGAGAGAGAATTCTCAATACTGGACCACTCCTGACCAGGGTTTCCTGTAAGCTGAGTGCTTAGGCAGCTGCCCAGGAGCAATTCAGGTGCCACCCAGCTGATTAGCAGAGCACCCACAGTTGCCCACAGTCAGCAGAATGTGATTGTCCTGGTGATTCACATCTGCACATGCCTTGGTGTAAATAAATTTTATTCCACACATGGATGGAAAAAGTTACAAGGAACATTGCTCCTGGCTGATCCTTATTAGCAATACACTGCTGGCATTTACCGATTCACAGTTTAAGGCAGTTTTTCTTAAACTGTGTTCCGTTCCGTGGCACACCGGTGTGCTGCAAGGCAGTAGGAGGTGTGCTGCGGAGAACAACAGAATTCAAAATGGCCTCCCTTAAAGGGGCAGGTGACTTTTTTTTTGCACTCAATAACTCCCCGCCCCCCCCCCCCCCCCGGACCCTTTTTCTTCCCGACCTTCAACTTCCCCCTCCCCCCCTCAACAAAAAAATCCTTGGTGTCCTCAAAAAAAAAAAATTATTGTTTGGTGTTCCTCGGTCTTAAAAAGTTTAAGAAACACTGGTTTAAGGTCAGGAAGGACCATTCAGATCTTTCAAGTTTAACCTCTTGGCTATCACAGCAGGGTTCCCTCTAATTTTTCCCACCCTGGAGCGGAATGATTTTTCTTACGTGCACCAACGGGGAGGTGACGTGCAACAGGGAGGTGATGCCGGATACATCACCTTCACAGGGGTGCCCACAACAAAATTCATGAGGCGGGAGTGGGGCCAAGGGATGCTGAGGTTGGGAGGCTTCCAGGTCTGAGAGATGGTTGGGGTTCAGGAGGGGGGGCGGGCTCTGGCTGAGGGTATGGGCTTTAGGGTGCAGCTGGAGTTGAGGGGCTCAGGACTGGGGGTGCAGATTCTGAGGTGGGTCTGGGGATAAGGGGCTTGGGGTACAGGAGAGAGCTCAGGGCTGGGGCATCGGAGGGGGTCCAGGCTTTGGGCTGGGGGTGTGGTCTTTGGGGTTGGGCCAGGAATGAGGGCTTTAGGGTGCTCATGGCTGGGAGGGTTGCAGCTCAGGTTTACTTGAGCAGCTCCCTGCTTGGGACAGCAGGGAGGGGCACCCCCCATTGGATCTTGCAGCTTCAGGGCCTGGAGAAGAGATCTCTCTCTCCCTGCTGCAGCGCAAAGTCCCTGCATGGGGCTTAATGGGAAGCTGCGCAGCCGTGCTACTTAGGGGGATCTTAGTAACACAGGCCTCTACATGTCATCCAGTTATCTCTGTATTGAGCCCAATAATGTGTTCGGCTGAAGCGGTCCTGGGGAGTCAGCGATTACGAATCTGTCTCTTCTTTTGGACACATTCACCTTCCCTGTTAAAACAGCTTCCCGTCTGAATTCAGGTGCACCTCGAGCCAGGAGACTGTGCCTTTGGGCCCCAGCCTGCTCTGGAAAGTCCCTCCTTCCAAGCCATTCTGCAGGGCTGATTGAAGTCCGTGCCAGCCACGGGCTAACTCCACCCATTTTCTGTCACAGGCCTCCATTCAGCAAAACACTGGCATGTGTTCTTAAGTGAGAGCCAACAGCTAATCTCATCCCCTTTGCAGCACAGCTGATGCTGGATTGCTTTGCTCACTGAGGACCAGCTACCTGTGCCGAGCCGAAGGAGGACGATCATTAACGGACGTGGCCTGAACCTTTGAATTGGTCCTGGTTAAAGGACAGCACATTGCTTCTCTCCAATGGGATCCCTCAGCGGTAGGTGCCATGCCACAGAAAAGCAGACTTTCCAGAGGACTTTTCTTTCTCCTTCCCCCCACAGACTTTGGAATTTGCAGCACTCTGGTGCAGGCTGGCCCAAGGGCAAGTCTGAATCAGAAAGGGACGAAAGGACACGTGCGGCTTTTGTTTTTTCTGGACCGGCTCCTCCAGCAAGTCCTGATAGGGTTGCCAGATAGTTTAACCAAAATATCGAACCCCCCCCCCAAAAAAAAAGCCACCAGGCAAAAAATTGTTGAGGGAAAAAAAAAAAAAAAAAAAAAAAAAGAGGCCCCAAGAGTTAAGCAAACACAAAATAAAAAATGGCCCCTTTAAGAAATGAGGCTTTTTGCTGGCGGCCATCTTGTTTTCCTGCTCCGAGCAGAAAGACAGCTCCCCTGCAGAACCACGTAAGCGGGGAGGGGCTGGGCCCGGTTGCTGAGTGTGTGTAGGGTTGCCAGGTGTCCAGGAGCAGCCCAAGGCTGGCTGCAGCAGCTGGCGCCCTAGGCGGGACGGTGCAATTGGCGCCCCTGCCTGCATGGCCATCAATGGCCATGATGTCATATGCTTTTGCAAGAGAGGGAAGCTGTGTAGACATAGAGGCTGTGTCTAGACTGGCAAATTTTTCCAGAAAATCAGCAGCTTTTCTGGAAAAAACTTGCCAGCTGTCTAGACTGGCCGCTTGAATTTCCGGAAAAGCACTGACGATCTCATGTAAGATCGTCAGTGCTTTTCCAGAAATACTATGCTGCTCCTGTTCGGGCAAAAGTCTTTTTCCGAAAGATTTTTGCGCAGAAGGGCCCGTATAGACAGCACAGTAGTGTTTTCCGCAAAAAAGCCCCGATCGCGAAAATGGCGATCGGGGCTTTTTTGCGGAAAAGTGCGTCTAGACTGGCCACGGACGCTGTTCCGCAAAAAGTGCTTTTGCGGAAAAGCGTCCTGCCAATCTAGACGCACTTTTCTGAAAATGCTTTTAACAGAAAAGTTTTCCGTTAAAAGCATTTTTGGAAAATCATGCCAGTGTAGACGTAGCCAGACTGTAAGAGGTCTAAGTGCCACTGCATGGGACAGTGACCCACACCCAGCAGGTATGCACATTACATGCGCGCTATACTGTGCCCTTCTACATGGCATACAGCTGGTACTCCTAGACTGCTCTCACCGAGCATACTGGAGTGGGGTTGATGCCTTTGGAACCAGCCAAAGTCAGTTCCATTCCCACCTGCCTCGTGCATGGGGTTATCTGAAAAGCCTGAGTTTCTGAGACTGGACATGTGACTGGGAAGCCTTTAACCCCAGCCCCCATTCTGCTCTTGCTCAGCTCAGCATACATCAAGGGAGAGACTGCTGAAGTCATCCAAGTGACGACGGTTTGAAAGCGAGGTCCGCGGGAAGAATCGGCTCACGGTCTGCTGCAGAGCTTGCAATTAACCTTGCAATCACGCAGGAGAGTCGCAGGAAAGTGGTGACACCGATATTGCATCCGCACGCCCTATCTTTGGTGACTGTGCAGATGGTACTGTGTGGTGTGTACATGGTTTGCGTTACACAGTGGGCTAGGGATTGCATTCCACTCTGAGCTCTGGTCTACACTAGGACTTGATTTCAAAATAACACCCCACCCCCAGGTCCAATTTATAAGCAGAGTGTCCACACTACCAAGTCCGTTATTTCGAAATAACAGATGATTTCATTCGAAAGCTGTACTCCTGCTTTTCATCAGGAATAACGGTAATTCCAAAATAGTGGTCATGTGGATGGTCAGGTGCTGCTATTTTGAAATAACTCCCCAGAGTAATTTGAACTAAATCACTCCCCAGTGCTTCCTGGGGCTCTAAGTCCAAGGCAGCCCATCTGCATTAATGGAGCCTGCCTCGGACTAATGCCAAGGATTCCCTGTAGTGGGGACACACTGATTCAATTGTTAAGTTGAATTTACTCATTTCGAAATAGCTTCCAAGTGTAGACATGGTCGGAGGGGGGTAGAATTGCCACCACTCCTCGAGGAACTAAAAACGGTGTTGGGTAGTGAGAGAGGTGGATCGCCTCTGGAGAGATACCCCACCCAATGGAAGACTTGCATATACTGGTTCAGTCTGGTTTTCCAAGAAATTAGCAGCCAAAGAAAGGGCTTTGGATATAAGAAGGCGGGGATTAGACTGACTCAAGACCTTCTTTCTAATCTAGTGAACAGACAGGATCTTCTGCCCATGAGGAGCCCAGTCCCTGCAGAAGGGATGGGAAAACTTTGGCCTACCAGGGCCCCGTAAGACTGATCGGTGACCTCGGAGAAGCTCTTAGCACGTGTCTAGGAACTGTGTTACACATTTGCTCTGCAATGCTTTTGCCTTAAGACTAAAGGTACTTGCTTAGAAAGGGCTGGTAATGAGTCGGCACCCTCAGAGAAAGCAACACAAAAGCAGATTGGCTTGCTGGGGATATCAAAGCGTATGGCAGGGAGTTGGGCCAACTGAAAACTCCCAGCCAGGAAGAAATGGGACACAGATCCCTGCCCGGAGATAGGTGATGGACTGGAGCCCGAGATCTTATTGGTCACTGTGTGGGGAGAAGGGGGAATACAGCTGTAACTACCCTGACGCTGTGATATGCGGCAGCTTCGTGGAGACAGACACCAAGAGAAAAAATAGCCGCTAGACTAGAGAGACGATGGTGTGTTTCCAGCGACGGCTGGAGCCCAGAGCTGCTTCACGGGAATAGCTCCGTATTCCTGCACGGAGCCCCCTCTGATGGACCACACTGCTATATTATATGCGCTGGCCTAGCCTGAGTCACAGGGACGGGTAAGGGCCCCACCATGCAAGTTCCTATGCTAGGCAGGGGAAGGCATTGCCTTTCCAAACCACCAGCCTGGCCCTGCCTCCCTGTGGGACAGCAGGAAGGTGGCTTGGCTCCTGTGGGCAGTGGGACCTTGGCAGAAGGGGCAGAGCCAGGGGCTTGCCTCCTCAGCCCTATTTTCACTCACCCCCCATTCCACCATGCTAGGTGCTATACAGACACAGACTGTCTGAGCCCCCCACAACCTCCAAAATCTAAGCAGCAGCAAGATTCATAGAATCAGAGCTGGACGAGACCTCAGAAGGTCATCAAGTCCAGCCCCCTGCCCGTGGCAGGACCAATCCCAACTAAATCAACCCGGCCAGGGCTTTGTCAAGCCAAGACTTAAACGCCTCTAGGGATGGAGACTCCACTACTTCCCTAGGGAACCCATTCCAGTGCTTCCCCACCCTCCTAGTGAAATAGTTTTTCCTAATATCCAACCTGGACCTCTCCCACCACAACTTGAGACCATTGCTCCATGTTCTGCCTCCCCTTGTGCAGCCCCGAAAGCCACGTCAGCCCCACCTGAACTTGGATTTACCAAAGGAATAAATCCACCCCCCTTTGCTTCTGCTTGCCCCGGGCACTCACCTTGGTCTCTTGTCAAGCCGGTGGCTCCCATAAAACACTCTTGTTTTGGCAGCAACAGCAATATCCGGCCGCTGGATTTATAGCGGCTCCTATGAAAGCCATTCCATTCCCAGAGCTGTAAATTAAAGTGCGGGTGTGCCAGGGCTCACTGGCCGTACAGCAGTTCAGCGCCGGTTCCACCAATCACGCCGGACGGGGCAGTCCCAAGTGGGAGCTGTGATGCTTCCAAGACAAGTGTATTCCAAAGGCGGGGTTCCCTCCTTTGATTTATGCCATTGGAATTCTCTGGCCTATGCCCCTTGTGCCGTCACCCGGGGCTAAAGGAAAACAAGCTGCAGATGGGCCCAGCACACCTGGATTTTAAATTTCCTCACTGATCAGCTGTGTGGGGGAAAAAGCTCTGTAGCAGCAGCAGGGCCCAGAGCGTAAGGCAGAGGGTAATCATGCTAGTCCCAGCTCTGTAACTTCAGCCAAGGCATTTTACTCTTCTGTCTCCCCCCTCCCCCCCAGTGTGTCTGCCTCATCTATTAACATAAGAGCAGCCATACTGGGTCAGACCAAAGGTCCATCTAGCCCAATGTCCTGTCTGACAGTGGCCAATACCAGATGTCCCAGAGGGAGGGAACAGAACAGGGAATCTTCCAGCAATCCGTCTCCTGTCAGACTCTCAGCCTCTGACAGTCTAGGGACACCATTCCTACCCATCCTAATAGCTATTGATGGACCTAACCTCCATGAATTGATCTAGTTCTTTCTTGAACCCTGTTAAAGTCCTGGTCTTCACAACCTCCTCTGGCAAGGAGTTCCACAGATTGTAAACCCTTCTGGGCCGGAATGGTCTCTAATCCTAGAGCAGTTTTAAATTAAGGACTGGGAGAAAGCCGACAGGTGCAGAGGAACAGTGGTTCGGTCAGACACATCCTTTAGGGGAAGCTGTATTCAAGGAGACTCCCCGTGTCCTAGGTAGGAGGAAAGGATGGAAGATAATCAAATATGGGTTGGATCTGATGAAAAACAATCAAATGAAGAGTCCCGTTCAGTTACATCACATAACGGCCAGGAGATAAGAGTGACAATTATTGACAATGTTTCTATACAAATGCTAGGAGTCTAATAAGCAGACTGCCTCGTATTGAATGAGGTTACTGATATAATAGGCATCCCAGAAACTTGACTGAATGAAAGTAATCAATGGGACACAGCCTTACCAGGGTCCAAAATATATTGGAAAGACAGGACAGGACATGCTGGTGGGGAAGCGGCGTTGTACATGAAAGAAAGGGTAGAAACAAATGAAAAATGTCTTAAAATGAACCAAACGGCACATTGGCTGTTCACCAATCAGGCGGCTTTGAAATTGAAAAGGGGGGGGGGGGAGCAGTGTAAAATAAATGTCCTCTCATCTACAAAGCCTGCTTATTAGAGTGGATCTGAGGGTCCCATTATTTGCCTTTCCAGGGATCATAGAGGGTGCAGCACAAACAGATGGCAAGACAGACCCTATCGAAAGGGTTAATCTAAATAGGCAAGACAGCTGGGGAGGAAGTCCAGAGGTATTTAAGTCCTCTAAAGCCCCTTGAAATCAATGGAAATTAGTTATCTGAATGCCAGTGAGGATTTGGGCTGACATACCTGCTATGTGACCCTGAGCAAGTTCATTTGCCTGAGCTGGGAATTAAACCTCAGCTTTCTATATGCCCATCCTGTGCTCCTTCCACTCGGTTACACTGCCAAGCAGACACTGCTGCAGAATTGCTGCCTGAGTGCAATGGACTCCCAGAGCATATAAGAGGCCCTGGCCATAGATAAGTGACTTGAGGCTTGTGTCAATATCACCCTCTACAAATACCCTTCGTAATACAAGCCCTGAGTCTCATGCACCTTAGAACCTTCCTTTTCTATTACGCTTGTGGCTGAGGTATGGTATGAAATGGGAACCTTACTGTGGTGGATGGGAGGGATACTATCCTTTTCTAGACATCCCAAACATTCAGTTGACTAAGTTGCCTGTAAAGGGTTAAATCCAGAGACAGTGGGTCTCCAGGAAGTGCTGGCAGGGAGCCAGGAGAGCCAAGGAGAATGAGAGATTTGAATTGTACAGGTTCTGCCTGCTTCAGTCTTTGGTGTAAGTTCAGAGCAAGAGCTGAGGGAGAGGAGAGGTGGATTGAGCCAGGAATAAAGGCATGGCTTTTCCAGCAATATGCATGCCTTAAGGTAGGGCTACTCAACATGCGGCCCGTGGGCAACATGCAGCCAATAGCCCATTTGTTTGCGGCCGACGGTGCAGTTTGGGTTTACATGGGGCCCATGGGTGGGAGCCAAACCAAAAAAGTAGTCACTATAATGGTCTTCTGTTGATATATTTTAGTGGTTACATTCCTGGACTGTCATTGCTCAATAAAAGTGCTGTCACATGGTGGAAGTTGGGTAAATATTGAGTTTTATTAACATCAGCAGAACTGACTTAATTAGGGCCTGTGTGGTGTGTAGTCTTTTCTTAATCTTTGTATTCATGCCCAGCAATGTATATACAGCCACACTTAAGTTGCAGCCTTCGGCATGTGCTGTGAGCATCATTCCGGCCCCCAGGGCTTCCAAAGTTAAGTAGCCCTACCTTAAGGGGAAAAAACCCTTTACATTTTGGAACAGAGACGTAAGTAGAACAGGGAATGTTTAAACAGACAATCCGGTTATTTTCCAGTTTGTGAACTCTGTGCTGAACCCGCACATTGAAACCCAGGGAAGCCATCTTCTCTGCCTTTAATCTGCCTTTTTTTCAGTTGCTCTGTAATACCTAGCTACCAAGTATGCTTTGCCAAATAGATCTTCATTGTTTTGTCAATTTAAAAAAAAAAAATCACCTTTTTAAGACTATCATCTGAAGGTTCTGTGTGCATGTGCCTGAGACGAAAGGTCTGCTATTAAGGAATCACAGCTTGTTTTCAAGCTCTCTCCTGATGGAGAGTTAAAGAGCTTGGAGTTACCTCACAGGAAGAAATTGCCAAGTGCATCTTCCTGGTTTCTGTAGAGGTTTTTGCATTTGGGTGGTGGCAGCATACTACCTAAGGGCAGGGAATCTGTGATCTTGGGGAGTTTTTTTTTTTTTTTTTTTTTTAAACAGAAGCCTGAGCAGCAGGGTATTTGAAAGGTCTCTTGTGGGCCTCCACCTTCCACACTCGAAGTGCCAGAGTGAGGAACAGGTTTGACACATACAACTCTTAAAGGACCTACCTTAAGACCAATCTGGGTGGCGTTTTATTTGCTCCATCCTTTCGACACGGGTGGGGCACATGCAAATGCCTCCATACTCAACACAGGGACTGTGGAAAAAAGAAGTTTGGAAAAAAGAAGATTAAGGGGGGACATGATAGCGGTTTTCAAATATCTAAAAGGGTGTCACAAGGAGGAAGGAGAAAATTTGTTCCTCTTTGGTTTCTGAGGACAGGACAAGGAGTAATGGGCTTAAAGTGCAGCAGGGGAGGTTTAGATTGGACATTAGGAAAAAATTCCTAACTGTCAGGGTGGTCAAATATTGGAATAAATTGCCAAGGGAGGTGGTGGAAGCTCCCTCTCTGGAGATATTTAAGAACAGGTTAGCTAGACATCTGTCAGGGATGGTGTAGATGGAGCTTGGTCCTGCCTTGAGGGTGGGGGGGCTGGACTCGATGACCTCTTGAGGTCCCTTCAAGTCCTATTATTCTATGATTCTATGACTGTGTCTAGACTGGCCAGTTTTTCCAGAAAATCAGCCGCTTTTCCAGAAAAACTTGCCAGCTGTCTACACTGGCCGCTTGAATTTCCGCAAAAGCACTGTTGATCTCATGTAAGATTGTCAGTGTTCTTGCAGAAATACTATGCTGCTCCCGTTCGGGCAAAAGTCCTTCTGCGCAAAACTTGTGTGCCAAAGGGCCAGTGTAGACAGCCCAGATTTGGGCGATCGGGGCTTTTTTGCGGAAAAGCACGCCTAGATTGGCATGGACGCTTTTCTGCAAAAAAGTGCTTTTGTGGAAAAGCATCCTGCCAATCTAGATGCTCTGTTCCGAAAATGCTTTTAACAGAAAAGTTTTCCGTTAAAAGCATTTCCGGAAAATCATGCCAGTCTAGACGTAGCCACGATGTAGGCGGGTCTGTTTCCTCACACACACCCCCCCAAGCCTGTGCAACCTCCCGCAGCCAATCAGCATGATATATTTTGGGATGCAGCATTAGGCTCTCCAAGAAAAGTCACTTCTGCTGTGCTGCACAATCCCCCGCATATGTACAAAGGCCATTGCGTGCACTGCCTGGGGGCTGGGAGGAGAAAACAAACACCACCAAAGTAAAAGTGTCCTGCCAAAGCCAGTAGCTGCTAAACAAACATCTTAATGCAAAGAAGCGCTCAATGGAGCGGAAGGAAACAGGCCTAGGAAAATGTAGATGGAATGACTCAAGTAGACAGGGCTTCGCAAAGTGGCAGGACTGGCCGCCTCATTAGAAGTAGCATTATATGTACAACAAATTGAATACAAAGCCCACAGACACGCATCGAAGGAGGACTTGAGAACTCAGCTGATTTAGGGTGCATCTAGACAGCACCCTTCTGTTGGAATAAGCTATGCAATTTCCTGGGGGATCTTGGCCCATACCTAGAGCACTTAGCTGGATGTGACAGCAATATAGCTAACAGATTAGTTATCTAGGCTCATCGCCATGGTGCCTGAATGCAGAAATAAGGAGAGGGCGGGGCACAAGGAAGAACAGGTTACTTCATGGTTGCTTATCTGGCAAACTGACTGCACCAGTCTCCTCTTCTTCAGCTGAGGGTTGGCCTCTGTGCAAACATCCCACTAGTGTCTGGAATAACCAGTGCCAAGAGGAGATGGGGAGGGGCGGGGGGCTATTTAGGGTCTAATCTCATAGGCCAGCCTGTTTTTAGAGAGATTCGCTCTACAGGTTGAGGCTAGAAATGACTCGCCTGCTGACGCTGCTGCCTGATGTTGCCTCTCCAGGACAGATGTTCCTTTGGACACTGTCAGGGTGCAAGACCCCTACTGTGCCTCAGTGCCCCCTGACTGTCCTCATCTAGCCCCTCTCAGGGCAAGTTACAGTCTGTACGGGATGCTCATCATTGGCATCAGGGTTGTCTCAACTGCCCTACTTACCTAGGCTGCATCATGATCCGCCTCCAAACCAGGGCTTTGTCTCCATCCCCTAGCCAGGGGGAGTCTTGGCTATCCCCAGCTTGTCTCCCTCCAAGGAGCTCCTGCTTCCTCTGCAGTCAGCTCTCCACTCGCCCCCTTAAGCACACTGTGCTTCCCTATTTATAGCTGGCAGCTGGGCTCTCACTCGCCCTAATGGCTTCAGCTGGGCTTTTCCAAGCCAACCGGGCTTTTCTGTGTAGCTGTCAGCTGGGCTCTCATTAGCCCAACAGCTTCAGCTGGTCCCTCTATTCCCGCCCTGGCTCAGGGCCTGAGTCCTGGTCTTAAAGGGCCAGTTCAGGGCAGGCGCCCTGGCACAGACACATGCCCAACATGCGGATGCTAACCAAAGGGCTGCCCCTGACAACAGGCACTGGAAAGCGCTCAGCGCTTCCTTTGAGGGATCTGTGCAGCGCGGCGGGTGAGTGAGGGGAGCAGGCAGTGGGGACGGGGCAGGGGGTGTGAAAGTGGCTGGGTCGGCGGTTGCAGCAGGGGGTGTTGGAACAGGTGGCGTGTTCCAGGGCCTGGCGGGCGGGAATGGAGGTTGCTGGTCTCAAAGGCACGGAAACGTCATCAGACCTCACTGGACTCTCTCAGCCAGGGGCAGGGGAGGGGCGGATCCAGCCCAGTTCCCAGGAGCAGAAGGAGGACGACGACAGGAGTCACCCCCAAGGGGGCGGGTTGAAGACGCTTTCACCCCCACAGGATTTGGGATGATTCCTCTCCTGGAACGTCCAGCCCCGTCCCTGCCAAGCTGGGTCCTTCAGGCCAGTTTCCATCCATGAATTTCATGTTAAAGGTTTCCATGGAGAGTGGTTTCAAAATAGCATCTCCAGGCAATGCCTCCCCCAGCACTGCCTGCTCCCCAAGCCCCCTCCCCTCTAGCCCATCCCCCCAACTCCCTCCCCTCTAGCCCATCCTCCCACAGCACTGCCTGCTCCCCAAGCCCCCTCCCCTCTAGCCCATCCCCCCAACTCCCTCCCCTCTAGCCCATCCTCCCACAGCGCTGCCTGCTCCCAAAACCCCCTCCCCTCTAGCCCATCCCCCCAACTCCCTCCCCTCTAGCCCATCCTCCCACAGCGCTGCCTGCTCCCAAAACCCCCTCCCCTCTAGCCCATCCCCCCAACTCCCTCCCCTCTAGCCCATCCCCCCCAGCGCTGCCTGCTCCCCAAGCCCCCTCCCCTCTAGCCCATCCCCCCAACTCCCTCCCCTCTAGCCCATCCCCCCAACCTCCCTCCCCTCTAGCCCATCCCCCCCAGCGCTGCCTGCTCCCCAAGCCCCCTCCCCTCTAGCCCATCCCCCCAACTCCCTCCCCTCTAGCCCATCCCCCCAACCTCCCTCCCCTCTAGCCCATCCCCCCCAGCGCTGCCTCCTCCCAAAACCCCCTCCCCTTTAGCCCACCCCCCCAACTCCCTCCCCTCTAGCCCATCCCCCCCAGCGCTGCCTCCTCCCAAAACCCCCTCCCCTTTAGCCCACCCCCCCCAACTCCCTTCCCTCTAGCCCATCCTCCCACAGTGCTGCCTCCTCCCCAAACCCCCTCCCCTCTAATCCATCCTCCCTGCCAGCACAGCCTGCTCCCCAACCCCTTCCCTTCTAGCCCATCTCCCCCCATCCCTCCCAGTACTGCTCACTCCCCCAAACCCCCTCCCCTCTAGTCCATCCCCCTGGTGCTGCCAGCTTCCAAACCCAGGGCTGAGGCCCAGGTTCTGAAGCCTGGGGAAGGAGGCAGACTCCGGGCTCCACACCCCAATGTCTACAGGGCGATTTTGAAGGCTGCAGGGTTTGCCCAAGTCCCGGCCTGCTGACAGCCATTCCAGGCCCAGGGCAGAGCAGTCAATGGGCCACCACAGACGCACAGGCAGCGCTCACACAGACAGGGTCTGCCTGACACTCAAGCCCCCTCCCCATGCTGGTGCCCAGTGAGCTGCTGGGCACACTCGGCCAGCTCAGCCAGGCCTTCCACATGCCCACCCAGCAGGGCTGCCAAGGGTCTAGGGCGGCCATATTCCCTGTGAGAACTGTGCAGTACAAATGCTCAATCTAGCATCACGTCAAACCAACCGCCATGTCACAGGGTGGGACTCATCACCACGGCGCCTCCTGCTGGTAGTTCTGGGGAATTAGTCTCGTAGACTCATAGGCTGTGTCTAGACGGGCATGATTTTCCACAAATGCTTTTAACTGAAAAGGTTTCCGTTAAAAGCCTTTGTGGAAAAGAGCGTCTAGATTGGCATGGACGCTTTTCCGCAAAAAAGCCCTGATCGCCATTTTTGCAATCGGGGCTTTTTTGCGCAAAACAAATCTGAGCTGTCTACACTGGCCCTTTTGCACAAAAGGACTTTTGCCCGAATGGGAGCAGCATAGTATTTCCGCAAGAAGCACTGATTTCTTACATGAGCTCGTCAATGTTCTTGCGGAAATTCAAGAGGCCAGTGTAGACAGCTGGCAAGTTTTTCCGCAAAAGCAGCTGCTTTTGCAGAAGAACTTGCCAGTCTAGACACAGCCATAGACTTTAAGGTCAGAAGGGACCATTTTGATCATCTAGTCTGACCCGCTGCACAGTGCAGGCCACAGAATCTCACCCACCCACTGCTAGAATAATCCTCTCACCTATATCTCAGATATTGAAGTCCTTGAAATGATGGTTCAAAGACCCAAGATGCAGAGAATCCTCCTGCTAGTGACCTGTGCCCCATGCTACCGAAGAAGGCGAAAAACCTCCAGGGCCTCTGCCAATCTACCCTGGAGGGAAATTCCTTCCCGACCCCAAATATGGTGATCTGCTGAACCCTGAGCATGTGGCCAAGACTCACCAACCAGACACCTAGTCCTTCGATCAACAGGAGGCCGCCAGCACGCTGGTGTCTCACCCATCCGTGCTCCCCACTCTAGCTCCGGACCCGCGTCGCTACTCCCACCATGGCGTCCTCTTCAGGACGCTGCCTGCTCCAGTGGTCTCTCGCCCCTTCCCGGGCGTTAGGGGAAATCCTTCATCTTGCACCTGCCACAGCCTTAATCCAGCTCCTCGCTTCAGGGGCAAACCACAGTCCTTCAAGGCCACACGTCAAGGCCACACGTCAACTTACCGCTGACAGGCAGCTGGCTGGCAATCCGGGATCCAGCCAGCAGGAGGACCTGCCCGTGCTGATGTGAGAGAGAAACTATGGGACATCTCGCCTGTTTTTAAGAAAAAGTGAAGACGCCTGCAGGAGGGTTTAAATATGGGACTGTCCCTTTAAAAACTGGACATTGGGGCACCCTACAACTGTCTAATCCTTCAAACCCAAAGTCCTTTGCCCCACCCCTTCCCTGAGGCTCCCCTCCTCCCCCATCACTTGCTCTCCACAATCCTCACCCACTTTCAACAGGCTAGGGTAGAGGTTGGAGTGAGGGTGGGGGGTGGGCTATGGGAGGGAGTTTGGGTGCAGGTACAGACTCGAGGCTGGGACAGGGAGCGCAGGAAAATAAGAACATAAGAACAGGCCATACCGGGTCAGACCAATGGTCTATCTAGCCCAGTGTCCTGTCTGCCAACAGTGGCCAGTGCCAGGTGCCCCAGAGGGAGAAAACACAACAGGTAGCCATTACATGATCCCTCTCCTGTCATCCATTTCCAGACAAACAGAGGCTAAGGACACCGTCCTGGCTAATAGCCATTGATGGACTTAACCTCCATGAACTTATCTAGCTCTTTTTTGAACCCTGTTGAAGTCCTAGTCTTCACAACATCCTCTGGCAAGGAGTTCCACAGGTTGACTGTGCTCTGCGGAGGAGGGAGTAAAGGGGTCAGGCTCTGGGAGGGAGTTTGGGTGCTGGGTGCAAGCTTTGGTGGCAGGGGGCAGAAGGGGGCTGGGGGTCAGCACTTACCTCAGGCAGTTGTGGAAAGCGACCGACACATCCTCTGGCAGTAGACCCAAGGCAGGCGGGGCCAGGGGATCTCTGTTCTTGGCTGCCCGCACGCATGGCCCCTGAAGTGCCTATTGGCTGCCATTCCTGGCCAATGAGAGCTGAGGAGTAGACGCTGGGGGTGGGGGCAGCGTGCAGAGACCTGCTCCAGGGGCCACAGGGACATGACAGCCATTCCCAGTAGTGGCGAGAAGGGAGGGGAGGATGGGGAGCTTCCCTTAGCCCCGCTGCTCTGCCCCCGTGCCCTTTTAACTAGCCCAGGCACCTGCCCCCTTCACCTCCCTAGTCCCTGGGCCTGCCCAAGCCTGCAGACCTGAGCTCTGAGGCCCTGCTGTGTTGCTATGTCGACATGCCCAGAGAGGGGAAGGGACTTGCCAAGGGTCGCTCAGCCGTTCAGCGGCCGTGCTGGGCACAAAAGCCAAGGCTCCTTCGCCGCCACGCAGCTCTCCCCATTGTACCACACTGTCCTCCTCTCTGCGGCCCTGCTGCTTGAGCCTTGACACCCCCTGCCCGTCCCAGCCCCCAGCCCTGAGGTGGTTCTGACCTCCGAAGCCTGGAGTCGCCTGCGTGACTGTCTCTTCTCTCCCCGTGTCCGCTTGCCTGGACTCCTGTCCCCCATCAGCCGCCAAGAGGAGAACCTGAGCCTCCCGCACTATGTGCTTCAGACTCGCCAGCAGCCTGGGCACCGGCACACGCAGCTCCCACTGGAGCCAGCCGAAACGTAGATGCCAGGCCTGAATGAGCCCTATTGTGTTACATTCTTCATAAATCATCACTGCTCTTGCGGTTTCTCTGGCAGGATTGGACCCTCCCCAGCCAGAGTCGCATGCTGGTGCCGAAGGAAGCGGAGCACACCGCCACGTGTTTGCAATTACTCCCTTTTACGGGGGGGTAGAGGGGGATTAAATTATTGGGACGGGAGGAGCGGATGGATTTGATTCGTGTTAGTGTCACCAGTGTATAAAACTGCACGGCCCGTTTTCAAGCCGTAATGATTTCCAGGCGGCGGCGGCTGTAACCTGAGGAGCGAAAGACCTTGCAAAGGGCATTTCACACACATCTCCGTCCCCCGTGGACCCGCCGCGCGGTTAAATATTTATGTTGCCTTGTCAAATGGAAGGCGTTCACAAAAGATTGAGGGCCTGCCGGCAGCAGGGCAATTTACACTAGTGCAGCTGCACCACCACGAGGAACACCTCGCCGTGACAGGGTGCTGTTTGCCAGAGGAAGTTGTTGGCATTGTTCCCATTTCACAGATGGGGAAACTGAGGCACAAGCAGGCGAGGCGATTTTTCTAAGGCCACCCCCATGGCAGAGCCAGGAATGGAATCCAGCTTTCCTGATTCCCGGGGGCCTCTAGCCACAAAGCCATCCTGTCTCCCTAGTGCAAGCACCTCACGTAGACACCAAGCCCCCGTGCAAAACGAGGCTTGCACCAGAGTGATTCAGTCCGTGTTCAACACAAGGCCACCCAAGAAAGTTGATGTGGATTCATTAAAGTTGTGAATTCAAAGTGGAGCGGCTAAACCACATTGAGCCCTGCGTGGATGCTGGGGTTCAGGCTAATCGTTACCCGCTTTGCACCTGGGCTGAAAGCCAGCCCAGCCCAACAAATTCCATGCAATGTAAGTCCCACTTAAGCAAGGGGAGGGCGCAGGTGGGGGGACTATGCTTCTGCACACACTGTCTGTGTCACGGTCATCGAGGGCCCTCGGAAAGGGGCCAGCAAAGAGGGAGACATTGAGGGCAGGTTGTGGCGACTGGATCTAGGTATTATAGAGTTGAAGGGAGCTGGGAGTTCACGCTGCACAGAGAGGAGCCTTTTGCCCTGTGGCTGGATTAGTGATGGAGGGAGGGGGAAGACACCTGTCTCTGGCAACCGGGCTTGCAGACCTGATCCCCAGCAGGTGCATGACCGCAGCGCAGGTTCTTCCCATCCCACGGCTCCGCCCTGACCAGCCGAGATAACTCCTGGGGTGGGAAGGGCAGACCCAGTCCTATGGGTTAATTCACTCTCTGCTTGGACTGAGGCTTGGTGTAGAAGGCAGTTGGTGTAGAAGGCAAACTAAGGCGCTACATGAGCCTGCATGCCAGATTCAGCCCCTTGCGGACGCTCGGGGCCAATTGTTTTACGACGACTGGGCGTGGCGTTTGCAGGAGCCAGGGGCTTCCCTGGTTCCGGGTGGGGCCAGAGAAGCCGATTCTGGCCTCCCCGCTTCACAAGGAAACCGGTTCTTGGGCCCCAGATGCTTGGAAGAGGAGACGCCTCTGAGCGTTTCGGCCTCCAGACCTTGGGTCCCCTCCAGCTCTCACCGGACGCAATGGGGAGGGAGTCTTTCCATTGGCGTTGACGGGAATTGGATCAGACGCCAGCTGAGGCTCTCCCGTCTCTAGCTCGTACCAGCAACCTTGGAGGGAAGGCTTCAGAGTCACGTTCCCGGCCACCCGAGCACACGGCTGGCCTGGTCCCTCCCAGCACTCGGCAAATCTGAGAGTGGAAAATCCAGCCCTTCCACGCAATGCTGCATTCTAAGACTAATTGCTCAGAAGCCCCCAGCTTTGCCTCTGCCCTCCCTGAATGTGGGCCTGAAATGCTACCGGCCAGCAGTGCATGGGACACCCGTTACGGCACAGCAGGTGCCTCGCCCTGCTTTTTCTCAGCCGCTTTGCAAGCCAGGCTCCCTCTCGGCACGTTCCGGCTCCCCTCACCTCTCGGCGTGTCGGGAGTGAACTGGGCGCAGCACATTACGCTCTGGGAGTGTTCCCCAACAAGGATCATGCAGCAGGCAGGGCAGGGCTGGATTTTCCACCCTGGCAGCCTGAAGTGGCCTTGCAAAATATGCCCACGCACAGAGGTTAATTGCCTGTAATGAGATCTGCAGTGCCTAGGAGGCTACTTGTAGTCATAGTTATTCAGGCTGCCCTCTGGGAGTTCCCAGGCTGGGGAGGAGAAGGGCACAGGGGTCATCAGGCCCATGCCCTATCCCATGGGCCACTCAATAGCCCACCCCACTGCCCAGCTTTCAGGGTGTCCCTTATCCTGCCTTCCTAAGGGTGCAGCTGGTGGTGATACTCCCTGGGGGGTAGGGCTTGAACTCACAACCATGGGGTCCTCTTCCCCTAACCCCCTGGCTACTCTAGAATCCACCCCACCTCATTGGCATCCCTTATCCATCCCCTTCTACCAAGGCAGTTAGTATGTTGGCTATCCCACCTCTCCCACCATAGACAGGATTTGAACCCATCACCCTGCCCTCCCCAGGGAAATGCCCTATCCCCTAGGCCACACCAGAACTCACCGTACACACTCAACAGCCACCACCTCCTTTGCTAAGCATGAGGCATGGACCCTCCACACCCAGAACATACACACCTGGCCTTCCAAGAGCAGGGGGCTAGTGAAGCCAACAGCACCTGCACCAAGGAGGAGGGGTGCAGGAGAGCTCTTCGTCTCTGCCTTCTGCACCAGCTACTACAGTACACCTGGATCGGGCAGCGTCCATTCCCGGCGGCATCTTCCCCCAGCAAACCCTCCTGCGGGCAGAATAGCTACAGGGGCTGCCCCTCCACACAAAGCCATGGCTTGGACAGCCCTTCGCCCGCACGTGCGCCTGCGTCACTCACCAGCGCCTCTCAGCGAAGGAGTCTGGGTTTGGAAAGAGCGGGGCTTGGTCCTGGTCTCGCCCTCCCCAGCTCTGACCTGGCAGAAATCCAATGCCTTGGACAGGACGGGATGGGGTGCCCTGGTTTATAAGTGCCCCCCCTTCTCTCTCAGTTTGCCATGGGTGGTGAACGCCTGGGAAACGTGGAGCATTTCCACCTCCCTCAGGTGCCACCCCGCCCAGACAGCCCACCGGCACGTGGGGATCGAACACAGACTCCATGGGGCCAGCCCAGTCTTCGAAAAGTCTCCCCGTCGTGGCTTAATGGACGAAGATCAGAGGAGGACTCTCCGGTCCAGGTTGACCAGGCAGTATTGGCCACCGCTCTTCTGGGTGGCTGCGAGCCACGGGTGCCATACCGCCGCCGTCGTCAGAGGCCGACGTGGTCCCGCCAGCGCTGCCGTGGAGGATTCTCCCTTCCAAAGGGCAGGCCGTCACACCAATGCCACCGTTCTCCCTGCGGCCACCATCCCCAGCATTGAGATTATGAAACATCAGCTTTGCTGGGCAGGCCGCTGCGTGGGGTGGCTGATCCTTGCGTTCCGAAACAAGCCCTCTTTTCTCAGCATCCCCAGGGTACGTTGTTTCTTACTGCTGCGAAGAGGTCCCACGGGGGAGAGAGGAACCCCTACAAGGACACTGAATATATCTCTTGAGAAGGGCAGCATCGCCCCCATGAATTGGGAAGCACTGGCTGGCCATAGACGGCAATGGGTTCCCATCACACATCCGGCCTCAGCCCGTTTTGCAGAGCACTGCCTGGCTCAAGAGCAGCGACGGACGATCTGTGGCCAGGCGTGGCTCACGGTGCGTTTTGTTTACTGTCGCCCACGTGCCGGGTTGCCAGATTCCGCCCTTGTCGGGTTTTTTCCTACCGGTGTGACGAAAGTGACCATTAGCAGAACCCCCCTTTGCGACCATCCTGCGGCCCACTGGGGTGCAGGAGGACCACTCATGCAGCCTGCTCACTCGCCTCGGTGGCCCATCGCTGGTCTATAGACTCAGAAATGGCAGAAGCAACCAGCTGTGTGCTAAGCCTACAGCCCCTCCCGTGCACACGTCTGCTGATTCCTCTCCATCTTGAGCCACAGCCCCCCTTGCCATTGCAATCCCAGGCCTACGGCTTTCCCCAGACCTAGCTCCGCCAATGGCCCGTCTCATCACCCACATCCCGCCCTGTTACTCAGGGCTTAATTTGTATTGAAAGCGAATTTTGGCCTTTCATCATTCGTGGGGCAAGCCCAGAAGCGCTGGGGCTATGACGTGTGGGTACACATTAGGCAGCGCTGCCCCTCTGGGGCTGGGACCAGCCCATGCTGAGCTCACACTGATTTTGTAATGCACCTTCTATGCTTTCGGCATCACGCTCCTTTTCACTCGTCTCGCTTTC
Organism: Pelodiscus sinensis; assembly: GCF_049634645.1. Lineage (NCBI taxonomy): Eukaryota > Metazoa > Chordata > Testudines > Trionychidae > Pelodiscus > Pelodiscus sinensis. Next base: position 21,587,042 of record NC_134729.1, on the reverse strand, counting down.
CTTCCAGCCGGCAGCTCTGGAGGGAAAACCTGGTGCGTTATCACCCTGCCCCGCGGCCTGTCCCAGCCTTCCTGACGCACTTTGGAAGCACCCCGATAGAGCTGATAATAAGCCTGGATGAGGGCCAGGACTTTTGTGTCCCTGGGCATTCATTAGAGTCCTTTCCTCCCACCTCATCCTAGGCCTCCCGCCTGCGGAACACCTGCAGAGCCGCTCCACCTGCTGCAAACATCTGTTGGCTTTATGGCCCCAAGTTTCAAAAGTGAACGTGCAAAAAGCCTGCACACACTCTTGTGCAGTGCCCAGCTTGTGAGCACAATTCCCACGCTTGCCCATCCTATATCTATAACCCGGGACAGATTAAGACACACTGAGGCCCTGAGCTATGTTAAGTTTCAGAAGCCCCCCAGCATTACACAAAATGGCTACGTCTACACTGGCGTGATTTTCCGGAAATGCTTTTAACGGAAAAGTTTTCCGTTGAAAGCATTTTCGGAAAAGCACTTCTAGATTGGCAGGATGCTTTTCCACAAAAGAACTTTTTGCGGAAAAGCGTCCGTGGCCAATCTAGACGCGGTTTTCCGCAAAAAAACCCCGATCGCCATTTTCGCCATTGGGGCTTTTTTGCGGAAAACACTACTGTGCTGTCTACACTGGTCCTTTTGCGCAAAAGTCTTTCAGAAAAAGACTTTTGCCCGAACGGGAGCAGCATAGTATTTCCGGAAAAGCACTGACGATCTTACATGAGATCGTCAGTGTTCTTGCGGAAATTCAAGCGGCCAGTGTAGACAGCTGATCAGATGATTTTGCGGAAAAACTTGCCAGTCTAGACACAGCCAATGTGTATTATTCTAACAGAAAGGACAATGAAAATAGAAATAATAGTTTTATATTTGCCTATCTACCACAACATAGGCAAGGATGCCACTAAAAACTGGTAATTATTTAAATTTAGAGACCCCTGAAGGCCAAAACTAAACAGCAGGTTACTTAACTTGTGCATAAATCCAGCACATTACCTATGTGACAGACCCAGGGCCACTTGCTACAATAGTTTGGTGGAGGGCAGACATACCCGGAGCTGGGCGAATGGTTTTCTGTTTCCTGAATAAACTGCCAGAGACTGCTACCACGTAATCAAGGCAGGCAGGCACCTGATGCTAGTTTAGCCTGCTGCTTCAGGCAAGCTCTTATCAGGCACCTGCAGCTAATTAAGATGTGCTGGGCTACTTTAAAAGGTTTCCCCTGGGAAGGGCTTATTGGATTCCAGGAGGTAGGCGGGCATTAGCTTGCCTACTTCTAAAAGACCTCCCCCCAGACTTCAGAGAGGGTCCACAGAGCCCAGAATACCAAATAATTACTGGGAACAAATAAAGAGAAAACAGGGACGGGTGTGGAGGCCATAGGGTCAAAACGAGGGGGACCGAGCAGAGAACCCCGGACAGCGCCCACTGCCCCTCGAAGGTCTGGAGAGAGCCAGCGGACACCGCCCAGTGGAACTCCGCCCGGATGCATGAACGGATGCAGGAGTGAAAATACGCCCCACAGTTGCAGGCCCCTCCCTCAGCCAACCTCCGCTCCCTGGTCTTGTAGATTGCCATCTTGGCCATAGCCAGGAGGAGGGTGACGAGGAGTCCCACGACTTTGTGGGGCCATGGATGGGGTGTGTATAAATTAATAAATGAGGGGAGAAGTGCAGCCAGAACCTCAACAAGAGATTCTGGCGGAGCCGAAAGAGGGGTGGTACTCGGGCACACTGGAGAAAAACATGTTCCAGGGTCTCCCTCACGCCACAGAAGGAGCTCGTGTCAGGAACAGGGGTGAAACAGCGGCTCTGAAAACATCCACTCAGTGTGTAGCGGCAGTCAAAAAAGCAAACAGAATATTAGGAATCATTTTAAAAAAGGGATAGAGAATAAGACAGAGAATATTTTATTGCCTCTCTATAAAACCAGGGAACGCCCACATCTTGAATACTGAGCACAGATGTGGTCACCTCATCCCCAAAAAAGATATATTGGCTTTGAAAAAGGTCCAGAAAAGGGCAACAAAAATGTTTAGAGGTTTGGAATGGGTCCCATATGAAGAGAGATTAAAAAGACTTGGACTTTTCATCTTAGAAAAGTGGAGGCTAGGCGGGGGGGGGGAGAAATATGATAGAGGTCTATAAAATCATGACTGGTGTGGAAAAAGTGAATAAGGAAAAATTATTTACTTATTCCCTCAATATAAGAACTAGGGGTCACCAAATGAAATTAATAGGCAGCAGGATTAAAACAAACAAAAGGAAGTTTTTCTTCACTCAGTGCACAGTCAACCTGTGGAACTCCTTGCCAGAGGATGTTGTGAAGACCAGGATTTTAACAGGGTTCAAAACAGAGCTAGATAGATTCATGGAGGTTAGGTCCATCAATGGCTAGTAGCCAGGATGGGTAGGAACGGTGTCCCTAGGCTCTGTTTGTCTGTACATGGGTGACAGGAGAGAGATCATGTGAGGATTACCTGTTGTGTTCCCTCGCTCTGGGGCATCTAGTATTGGGCACTGTCATTGGTCTGACCCATTAGGGTTCTTCTTATGTTCTTATGTTAACCGTGCCAAGTACATGCCTGTGCTTACAGTGCCGTGGCGGATTCTCCAGCTGATGTCTCTTTCCCCAGGAAGGGAGGGGGAAGGACAAGAGTGAAGGACTGAGAGGAGGAAGTGTGTTGCTGGAGAGCTGAGGAGGAGAAAGGAAAGAGCGTTTGTGCTGAAGCAGGAAAGAGTCACTCAGGTACCAGGAAGAAGGTACTAGGGGAGTGTCTGGGGAAGTGACCCAGGAAAAAGGCTGCTGTATTGGGGCTAGAGGAAAAACCCTGTCAGTTGCTGCTACCTATGGGTCCTGGGCCAGAACCCAGCATAGTGGGTAGGCCCATGTTTGCCCCCAACATCACTACAAAGTCTGCTCCTGGAAAGGGAGGCCAGGCTACAGGAGGGTTTCCCCCCAATCCTCGGACTTTGCCAATGATAACGGCTCAGTGAGGTGCGACTCTGGCCTCTAGAGAAGGTAAGAGGCAGCATGGAGTGTCACAGAGAGCCTCTGAGGCCTACAATAACCATCGAGGAGCACAGGACCCACACGGCATGGCTAGAGCTTTGCCACACTGAGGACAGATCTCCGCAGTCAGCCCTGTACAAGCTAACGCTTAGATATGAAGATAAAGGACCAGAGCAACAGTGCAAGCAGCATCAGAGGTAAGGACATTTGAAAGTCTCTTCCATATAGAGACTTCTTCAGAGGAGATTTCTCAGCGCCCCGCCTCGATTCAGATGTCATTCCGGCACTTTGGCATACACGTTCCCTGTTAAATATTTCTCCAGTCCACCTCCCAGATCCCAGCTAATTCATCAACCCATGACAGAAGGGATGTTTTAAATACTTGATACCCAGTAAGCAGAGACGCTGTGAAAACACTGGAATGGAGTGAAAAAATTGAAGACAGCCGGAAAGTGCTCAGTACATAATGTCTCACTCCAAATCTAATATGAGCAAGTGTCCATAAACAGAAAGGGGAGGGGGGGGGGGGGAATCTAAGCAATTAAGTCATTGGAAATGTCAACTGGCCTATGGACCTCACAATCCGACATGACGGATGGATAAAAACATAGACATTAAAAATTCCTGAAAACTAACAAAGGAACAATGATTAATCTCTCCTCGTTCCATGGCAATCGCATTATATACACACACAAAGGAGTCATAAAAATTCCATGATGACGGAACACAAAGTCCCTGAAGAGCTTCGCGGATGAAATACAGCCATGCTTGAAGAGGTTGGAAGCATTACGTAGAGGGCTGTGCCTAAGACTGGCTCCCACTTACGGATGGCGCATGATCGACTCCTTCTCCGGAACATTTCACAGCAAGGTGTAGGCCATTGCTAGTAAAAATATATATACACATCTGCTATGCCACTGTAAAGGATCTACTCCAGCTTGGCCGTGGGAATAGCAGGCATGCTGCTGCCACTTGTGCTAAAGGGACAGCTGGGTTAGATGCACCATAAGTAGTAGGTTGTTATCCTGCATGTCCGCCATGCAGAAAGACACGTCTACCCGTGCACAGCCAGTGGCTATGTTCCTGCCTACAGGGCCAGTCCACAACATTTTGGCACCTGAGGTGGGGAGCTCAAATGATGCCCCCATGCACCCTTGCTTGGGCCAAAACTTTGAAAGGTCTCAATTCTGCCTGCTTCCTGGTACTGCTCTGCTACCTACCGCAGTAAAGGAGAACTAACGACTTAAAATGCCTTGTCAGCAGCAGACACAATTTTCTACACTCTGGGGTGTGTCTAGACGACAGGGTTTTGTCGACAAAAGTGGACTTTTGTCGACAAAACGATACCTGCATCTACACTACTGCCGATTTCTGTCGACATAGACAGAACTCATCAGTTTTGTCAACGGCAGTAAACCTCATCCTACGAGGAATAACGTCTTTTGTCGACAGAGTTCTGTCAACAGAAGGCGTTATTGCATCTACACTGTCCTTTGCGTCTACACTCTCATGTTGACAAAGCGGCTTGCTTTGTCGACAGAACAGGTTGTAGTCTGGACGCTCTTTGTCGACCGAAGCTTTGTCGACAGTATCTGTCGACAAAAGCCTGTAGTCTAGACGTACCCACTTGGTCCTAGTGGCACCCTCCCACCCCCCAGTCTGGCACCTGAGGCGGCCGCCTCTGTTCGCCTCATGGTAAGGCCAGCCCTTCCCACAGTTTGCATGGAACCACACAGAGAAAGAGGTGGGGGAGCTCCTTGTATCGACAAGATGAAAGACCCAGGGAGAGCAACCTTCAACTGGAGCAGCCAGGCACCTGTCTCCCTTTGGCCTCAGTGCCATACAGGATGGGCCTCTTGGAGCCTTCCATCCCACTGCGCACCGTCTGGCCTGATGGTTATGTGGAGAGGCCCACGTGGCCCAAACTCCACCCCAGGTCAGAGCAAGTCAGGTCAGGGATCCCCGGCCCAGAAACCGTCTTTGCTATGCTGGGAAGGCAAACCTAGAAAGCTGCTCGCCAAGAGGCTGAATTTCCAGGGCATGCTTGGGTACGGGTACCTGTGAATGGCTGTTGTAAGGTAATAACTGGAAGCCCAGGACCTTTGATTCCCCACTCCCCCAAACACAGGAGGTGAGGGTGGCAGAGCAGGCGCTGAGCCGGTACATCAGGAAACCTGGGGCCTAGTCCTGCTGGTCTTCCAAGCATGGGCAGGTCCTTTCAACTCTGTTTTCCCCACACGCTTTGTCTGAGGTGCCTGTGTAGCTTCCCAGCTCTTCGGGGCAGGCAGTGCCTCTCCCTAGATGTATGCACAGCATCTCACTCATGGGCCTAGGGTGACCAGATGCCCTGATTTTATAGGTAAAGTCCTGATATTTGGTGCCACATCCTTTATAGGGGTCTATTACCCCCCACCTCAGTCCTGATTTTTCACACTTGCTATCTGGTCAGCCTATGTGGGCCCTTGGCCTTGGTGGGGCTTTTAGCAGCTGCTGTGATATCGTCTATCTATTTGAGAGAGTCAGTCTGTCTATTTGTGAGTTTGTTGGTTGGTTCAAAAACTCCTCCTCAATGGTAAGATCTAGGACCAACAAATTCACTATATAACTTCCTCTCCTCCCAACTTCAAGCATGGTCAGGGCTTGGTTGGGCCAGGACTATGGGATGTGCCTAGAATGGGATTGCTTCTCAGAAAACCACACCGAAAAGAGTCAATAGGCAGGTGAAAGGAGCTGGCTGAGGATACTCCCTTCCCCCATGTGAGACTGCCCCACTGTCAACCCTCCCGTCTTCCAGGTGCCATTTAGAGAAGTCAGGGGAGGCGAAGCTCCACCCCCACCCGATTCCTATGGCAACATTGCTGGCTGTTCCCTTTAGTCAGGGAGCGAGGGGAAAGTGCAGAGTTTGCTGCATTCCTCACTCTGCCTGAGGAGTGCGGGGGAGAAGAACCTGGACCCGCCCCAGCCGGGGGACATGCACCCCTCCCCTGGCTGTGCCCACTAGGGCTGCAGCGGCCATAGAGAGATGCTTCTCACCTGGTTCCAAGTTGCTGCAGTGATGGGGGACTGGGGCTGGCCTCTCTCCCCAGGGCAGCCTGCTACTGAACCCCTCCTCCCCAGCTCCACCCCAGAGATTTACCCGGTTCTCAAGGCCAGCGTGGCACTTCCCCACTCCTGTCAGAGGGCACCCGTCACATTCGGTCTGGAAATGACAGATCTGTCCAGCAAAGCAACGTCTAGACTCCTCGAGCCAGGGATCACATGTGGGTCGCACCACGTGACTGAGATTTCCCTGCTCAGGGAAACAGCTCCCCAAAGAAATTGATTGGGCCCGAGTCCGACAGCGACACTCGGATCGTAGCACATCTGAACCCGCCAGTGCTTTGCTGGGCAATCACCCCTCAGAGGAACAGGTCGTGGGTCCAGCCATGCTTCCGCCCCCACAGTCGCCTGGCTGCAGAAAGAGCGATTCTGGGTGCCCACTAGTGTTTGCACCTCAACTTTGCCAGCTTTTCACCCACACACTCACCAGGTCCCTGGGTAAAAGGAAGGGATTTGAGAGCAGCCTTCAACTTCCTGAAGGGAGGTTCCAAAGAGGATGGAGAGAGGCTGTTCTCAGTAGTGACAGATGGCAAAACAAGGAGCAATGGTCTCAAGTTGTGGTGGGAGAGGTCTAGGTTGGATATTAGGAAAAACTATTTCACTAGGAGGGTGGGGAAGCGCTGGGCTGGGTTCCCTAGGGAGGAAGTGGAATCTCCATCCCTAGAGGTTTTTACGTCTCAGCTTGACAAAGCCCTGGCTGGGTTGATTTAGTTGGGGTTGGTCCTGCCTTGGGCAGGGGGCTGGACTTGATGACTCCTGAGGTCTCTTCCAGCCCGGGGATTCTATGAGGGGCTGGCTCTGTACTCCTGGAAGGGGTGGGACCTCATACGCATGAGGCGGGGATGGGCAGCCAACCCGCAGCACGGTGCAGACTGCGCTCTCCTCACTGTACCATCTGGAGCATGCTGCCCGGGGCTCTGCAGAGCACCACATGAGGCTCTGGCTGCTGCCGCGCTGAGACCCCTTTAAATTCCCGGGCCCCAGGGCAGTTGCCCCCTCCCCCCCACCCATCAGTGGACCTGTTCTTATGTCCTAGGCTTGCTCTGTGTTAGTTATTTTCACATGTGGGCGAGGAGGGTGAAAAGACAACACCCCTCAGCTGACCTAGCCATGCTGGGACATCCGCGGTGCAATCCAGCTGTGCTGACAGTCCGCAGCTGCTCTTGGCATTGCTCATGTTGTTTGGCATCCCCAGAACGTCTCCTTGGGCTGGCATGCGCCATGTCTGCCCTCGGGAGCTAGGCCAGGATAGCTATTACTGGGGTGAGAGTAGCCGCCGGGACTTACCAGTGCATCCTGCACCAGGCCTGGCATCCTTGGCAAGAGGGGGTGGCTTTGAAATCCCCAGCAGAAGAGGCGGGGCTTGTGGCAGACTCCTCCCACCCTGTTCTTCGAGGCTAATGGCCAGAAGCTTCCGGAGCTGCAGCAGGAGAGCTGGGAGCCCTTGGGCTGTGGTGGCAATTTGAAAGGCCCTGGGCTCCCAGCTGCTGCCACGGCAACCGTGAGTCCTGGACCCTTTTAAATTACCAGGCTCCAGGGCCGCTGCCCCTTTTGCTCCCCACACTGGCGTCCCTCCCGATAGGGTCTGTAAATGTCGTCAATGTGCAGACCAGTTCTGGTGGCCGCTTCTTTCAGGTGCACCTTTGCCTCTGGCAATGAAGGCGTTGGCTCTGTAGAGTTGGCGCATCCTTAGGCTTTGGGAGGGGGGGTGAAATTCACCTGTGCAGAGGGTCCACGGCCTCAGGATGAATTCCATCCTCCATGCGTAAGCATGCCTTGCACGCCTCAGCCTTGAGCACTCCGAGATGTCCCACTCACATTCCTCATTTCGTGTCCTCCACGATCCACCCAGCACTTCTAATCAAAGCTACCCACAAAGCCTGGGGCTTCAACACAGCCTGACAGAGCCAAACGATCTGTGAGACACAAAAGCTTGCAGGAGGGAAGCACAGAAACCATCATGTCATAGAGGTAGAATTCTCCACCGGGGACAACTGCAGGAGGCAGCCTCGTTTGCTCTGTGCATGCAGTAACAGCCCCAAGAGACCAGAGAAAGAGATTCTTTATTGTCACGTAAGAATGTTACATTTGTATTTGTCCAAATCCCTTGTTATTCTTTTGGCTTCATTTCTGGGTCACGGGGTCTTGTTTCTGGTAATTACGGTTTTAACATTGTCTCACGTCCCAGGTGTTTGAACAGAGCTCTCTGGGACTTAATGAAATTAATGGATAAATTCAAGTCATTTCAATCCAAGACAGATTTTCTTTCTTCCCTTAATGAAAAGAGGATGTTCCAGACCAAAACCACAAAGAAAACACCATTAAAAGAATTGGAAGAGGCCATAGCTTAATAGAATAATGCTTTTATATGGTGCCTTTGATCTGGGAGACTCAGCACTTAAGGACTTTCATTAAGGAGATCTCTCAATACCTCTATGAGGCACAGGAGGGAAGTATTATGGATCACTCTGCACCTCAGTTAACCCATCTGTAAAGTGGGTGGAAGATCTATGGACTTGATCCAAAGTGATCATGTCGTGCCTTCCCATTGAGTTCAGTGGTCTCTTGGATCAGGTCCTATGTGACATGCTGAAAGATACACCCCAAATTGACAGCTAAACCCAGGAGTTTGACATTCTGCTTATCCCCAGAACATCCTGTTCAAACCTGTGCAAAAGGGAAGGCCAACAGTCCTGTCTTACATGGATGAACAGAGGCCTGGTTTACACTGGCGAGTCGACTTAAGAGATGCAAATCCAGCTACGTTAATTGCATAGCTAGAGTCAACATATCTTAAATTCCTGTCCAGATAGCGGGAGGTCGATGGGAGCAAACACTTCCCTTACTCCTCGCAAGGAGCAGGAATACTGACACCGACGGGTGCCCTCTGAGTTCGATTTAGCATGCTTTCACTAGACCCACTAAATCAAACCCCGGAAGATCAACCACGGAAGCATCAATCTTCCCCATGGTGTAGACATGCCCAGAGAGAGAAGGTGGGTGAGGCAGTCTCTTTTATTGGACTGACTTCTCTTGGTGAGAATCATAGAATCATAGGACTGGAAGGGACCTTGAGAGGTCATCGAGTCCAGCCCCCCGCCCTCAAGGCAGGACCAAGCTCCGTCTACACCATCCCTGACAGATGTCTATCTAACCTGTTCTTAAATATCTCCAGAGAGGGAGATTCCACCACCTCCCTTGGCAATTTATTCCAATATTTGACCACCCTAACAGTTAGGAATTTTTTCCTAATGTCCAATCTAAACCTCCCCTGCTGCACTTTAAGCCCATTACTCCTTGTCCTGTCCTCAGAAACCAAGAGGAACAAATTTTCTCCTTCCTCCTTGTGACACCCTTTTAGATATTTGAAAACCACTATCATGTCCCCCCTCAATCTTCTTTTTTCCAAACTAAACAAGCCCAGTTCATGAAGCCTGGCTTCATAGGTCATGTTCTCTAGACCTTTAATCATTCTTGTCGCTCTTCTCTGTACCCTTTCCAATTTCTCCACATCTTTCTTGAAATGTGGCGCCCAGAACTGGACACAGTACTCCAGCTGAGGCCTAACTAGTGCAGAGTAGAGCGGCAGAATGACTTCACGAGTTTTGCTTACAACACACCTGTTGATACAACCTAGAATCATATTTGCTTTTTTTGCAACAGCATCACACTGTTGACTCATATTCAACTTGTGGTCCACTATGACCCCTAGATCCCTTTCCGCCATGCTCCTTCCTAGACAGTCGCTTCCCATCTTGTATATATGGAACTGATTGTTCCTTCCTAAGTGGAGCACTTTGCATTTCTCTTTATTAAACTTCATCCTGCTTACCTCTGACCATTTCTCTAACTTGCTAAGGTCATTTTGAATTATGTCCCTATCCTCCAAAGAAGTTGCAACCCCACCCAGTTTGGTATCATCTGCAAACTTAATAAGCGTACTCTCTATCCCAATATCTACATCATTGATGAAGATATTGAACAGTACGGGTCCCAAAACAGACCCTTGAGGAACTCCACTTGTTATCCCTTTCCAGCAGGATTTAGCACCGTTAACAACAACTCTCTGACTACGGTTATCCAGCCAATTATGCACCCACCTTATCGTGGCCCTATCTAAGTTATATTTGCCTAGTTTATCAATAAGAATATCATGCGAGACCGTATCAAATGCCTTACTAAAGTCTAGGTATATGACATCCACCGCTTCTCCCTTATCCACAAGACTCGTTATCCTATCAAAGAAAGCTATCAGATTAGTTTGGCATGACTTGTTCTTCACAAACCCATGCTGGCTATTCCCTATCACTTTATTACCTTCCAAGTGTTTGCATATGATTTCCTTAATTACCTGCTCCATTATCTTCCCTGGGACAGACGTTAAACTGACCGATCTGTAGTTTCCTGGGTTGTTCTTATTCCTCTTTTTATAGATGGGCACAATATTTGCCCTTTTCCAGTCTTCTGGAATCTCCCCATGACATGAATAAAAGGATGTTAATGCTGGCAGACAGATTACGCTGGTATGGGTCACCAAACACAGAACAATCAGACTGGCAGGGCGAATGGCTGGTTGTTTTAGATTAGGGGAGACCAAACAAGACGGAACCTAGCAGTGGGCCAAATCCTTGGCTGATTTCAGTGCAGCTGAACCTACATAGATGTGTGAGAGAGAGTATAGTGTGTGCTCTCTCCATAACACACTGCCCTAGCTCTGAGGTACAAAGTGGCAGACAGGCAGAACAAGGGAATATCGCATAGATTCTTCATAAACCTCTGACCCAGGAGACCTTTTCTCTCCCAAAGTAGCTATGTTCTTTCTCACCTTGCTGCCATATGCTGAAGGTACACATTGGGGGCTTGCAGGCCTATTCTGTTCCTTGATTAGAACGCTCTCTCCGCAGGAGTACAGCTGTTACACAGCCTGAGCTGGGCTCCCTGCTGATAAAGACATTGTTCTCTTATCCTAACGAGCTGTGAAACTTCCAGTACACTCAGGATATAGTGGGGTGTTTGCCAAGCCTTTGCCCACAAGAATTGGGTTGCTGACATGTCAAGAAAATCATCAGGCCCTTGGCAAAACTACATGGCCAATGGGAGCCACGAACACCTCTAGGTAGACAAGTGTCCCACGGCCCGCCAGCGTCTGACCCTGAATGAAAGTAGCAGGGAAAATCCCACGGGATGAATTCATGGGAGACGCCTCACCTCATCGGGGGATCTGTCTGTGCCAGACGGGAAGGATTGTCCAGTCATAAAATCATAGAAAATTAGGGCTGAAAGAGACCTCAGGAGAACATCTAGTTCAACCCTGTGCTTCAAACAAGACCAACGCCAACACACAACCAAACTATGATTAGGGCATTAGCCAGGGGTCTGGGTTCGAGTCCCTGATCTATCACAGAAATCCTGTTTGACCTTGAATAAATCATTTAATGCCCCTACCTTGTAAAAAGAGGAAAATAGTCCCACCCTGCCTTATAAGCATGGTACTGTAAGAGGCTCAGATACCACGGCAATGGGTGGTTATAGGTATGTAAGACTATGGGTTTTCAAACTTTGGATCATGGCTTGTCTGGGTAAGCCGCTGCGAGATGCTTTGTTTACCTGAATGTCTACAGCGCCCACAATTTGCCTGGCCCGGCCCACACAAATTCCTGCAGCTCCTATTGGCTGGGAATAGTGAATTGTGGCCAATGGGAGCCACGAACACCTCTAGGTAGACAAGTGTCTCGTGGCTCATCAGCGTCTGACCCTTACAAGCCTCGACGCAAAGTTTGAAAACCCCCTGCCTCAGCCAGTTACGTTATAGAGGCCTTCTCTTTGCTAGGCAACCGTGTTGGGTTTTTCCACATAACAGTTAGCCTGGGTGAACTAGCCTGGATTATGATGGATTATTGGTACTGCAGTAGCTCCGAGAAGGCCTGTCACAAACAGGACCCCACACAGCCAGAACATGGTCCCTGCGCCAAAGAACTTCCAATCTGCATAGTACAAGGCAGTTAGCAGCTTTCATGGGTGTTAGCTGGTTGTGGCACATGCTCTGCTCCCCTCCTCATGTTTGACTTGGCCTGGTGAGGTATGAAAATGACAGACGACCTTGTCTTACGAGGACGGGGTGGAGAATGGAGGTCAGACGTGGCCCCAGGCTTGCCTAGATCCAGTCCCCGAGGCTCAGGGCTCCCCCCCCTCCGCTGTAACATTGGGGAGTCTGCACAGGCGTTCCAGCCCCACCCCCGCCCCCCATCGCAGGGCTGGAGCACACAAAATCTACTAGCCTGGGTCCCCTAGGCTTTGGTGCATGTGGGGAGCATGGGGAGGGTCTTTCTGCTTCTCAGTTGGGACCACATCAGTGAGGGTTTGGTTTGATTTTTGCTCCTCACTTGTGTGCACCTCCCCCACCCCCGACTAATTTCTCTGTGGGTCAGCAGCCCCCAACCCAAAAAAAGTTCCCCACCCCTTGACTAGGACTGTCGCTAACATGTGAGAAAAGCACCAGAGGAACAGCATCCACCAATGGGGGAGGACAGGATTGGGACGGAGGAGACCTGGGTGCGGTGCCTGCTGTGCAGCCTGGAGCCATTTCTCTTCCCTCTCTTTATCCCGGCCGTTGGAGCGGAAGCCGCTGCGGACAGGGACTGAGTGTACCCATCAGTTACCACAACGAGGCCTGGCACTGAGTTGGGGCCTGTCGGGTTGTGATGTCCAAGCCATGCTGAAGCAGTAGCCAGGCAAACGAGCCACACTCAACCGGCCACATAGCCACTTGTGGCTAGCGTGTGTATCACCACGGCTGTAAGGGGGAACTGGAATGCGAACAGTAGTCACTTGCTGAATCAGGTCTTCATAGGGCAATGCCCACTCCCCAAATAGGACTTGCTTCCTTGAAGATGCCTTGAAGGCCCCTGTAGAGTGGTACCCTGCCTTGTCCCAACTCCTCCCATAAACTGTGCCCACCCCAGGGAGTGGCTCCCGACAGACGTCAGGGAGTTGAATTGTGCAGCGCTGCTGCTGATTTTCTCCTTTCCAGGTGAGGCGGGCGGCGTGAGCCTCACGGGGACGGGCGTACAGAGCAGCAACAAAACGGGCAGATATCACACCTATCTCACTTATTCTGGAGGAGTTCAAAAGGAGCCAGGGACCAGCTGTGTCGGCCCTGGAAGGGTTTTTAAATGTTATATTCCATGTGGTCATCTGGCCTCAAATATTGGCTCTGTATTAGGAGCGCTGCCTCTTTCAGTTACGACAGCTCAGTTTTCTCGTCATAAAGCAGCCCTCCCTATTTTTCCTTCTATGCCCTTCTTCCATGGCATCCTCTGCACTTTCACTCAGTCTCTCTTCGCCGGCCTTCCTCCAGCTGTGTCAATAGCTGGGAAATGAAGCAAAGCCAATAAGACAGCTGAATCTGGCTTGCTTGGTGCTTTCTGGCATTCCCATGCCAGATGCAAGCTGGCGCCACTAGGGATGTTAAATTTCGATTCATTAATTGAATAGTCGATGGGATTTCCATCGACTATTCGATTAGTCGACAAGGACTAGCGCATTCCGCCTTTGAAATGTACAAGAGCCCCAGCTGGGGCTCTTGTGCACTTCAAAGACTGAAATGCCGCATGGAGCCCAGGGTCAACGGGGAGTCCCCCTCTATCACCTGGCTCCATGCGAGCACTTTTGGTTTGAAATGTACAGGAGCCCCAGTGGGGACTCCTGTACATTTCAAAGTTGGAACGCCACCACTGCGCTCCTGCCCCCTCCCACGGAGCTGGAGGGAACCAGCTGTTAAGCTGGCTCCCCCCAGCATCCCCTCCTCTTTCTCACCCCCCTCTTTGTGATAGAGGCAGCAAGGCGGGAGGAGCAACTAGTCGACCAGTGTGTCGACTATCCAATAAGCTTTTGCTTATCGGATAGTCGGTTAGTTGCTTACATCTCTAGACGCCACCAGCCTGCAGTGAATGAGATCTGTCATGGGACTCTCTCACCCTTCTAAAGACATTGTCCATGCCTCCCCACTCTCGGAAAGGGGAAATAGATTAACCCAGTAGCATGCTCTAAAGGTCAATATGTTCTGGGTATCTAGAGCGTAGGTGTTGCCAGACTGTCTTGGAGAGCTGGCTCATCTCGTCCAGGGTTCAGTGCCCGTGACAATGGCTGGCACTAGTCTTTACCATCTGGCTGGCACACCCAGGACTCAATCTCAGCATGACCAGGGAAGGCTCCCAAGTTCAGTGCTGGAAAAGATGGAACCGTTAATGTTTGTGCCCTCAAAAAATTGTCAAGGAAAATCTGAGAACTCCTTGGTTTTCAAAAACAATTTTCAGTTCAAAAACATCCAATTTGACTGATTTTAGTTTAGTTTAACGAACAGAAAAATCTGTTCTGGTTTTCCATTGGAAAAACCAGAAAGTTTCAACCAGAAAGAAAGTTTTCAGAAAAATGTGGCCCTGCACCGATAAACAGTCATATCCATCTCTCCGTACTATTTATGTCACACCTTTCACATCCCTGAGGAATAAAATCTTCATTCTCCTGTGTGTCCATGAAGAAAGCTAGAAGTGGACTGTATGGCTATGTCTAGACTACATGGCTCTGTTGACGGAGCCATGTAAAATAGTTTATTCGGCATAGGCAAAGAAGCGGGATTTAAATAATCCCCACTTCATTAAAATAAAAATGGCCACCGCGCTGTGCCGATGATCAGCCGATCTGGCACAGCGGGGCAGTCTAGACGCGCCGCGGTCGACAAGGGAAGCCTTTGTCAACTGTGGCGCGTCTAGACTGTCACGCTGTGCCAGATCAGCTGATCATTGGCACAGGGCAGCGGCCATTTTTATTTTAATGAAGTGGGGATTATTTAAATCCCGCTTCTTTGCCTATGCCAAATAAACTATTTTACATGGCTCCGTCGACAGAGCCATGTAGTCTAGACATAGCTGATGAGAGCCAAGCTAGTGTATACCAGGTCCATCCATCACCAGGCTGGTGATGGTGGCAGCTTTTGGGAGAAGAGCAGAGCTTGAACCCTTGACCTCTGGATTTGGGTACCTTAGCCACTGTCCCACTGGAGGAAGCCCCCAACCTCCCTACATTTTGGGCTCCCCTTATCCTTCCTTTGTTCCAAGGGTGCCTGGTCCATCCATGACCAAGCTGGGGGTGGTTGTTCCCAGGGGGCGGGGCTCGAACCCTTGACCTCTGGGAATGCTTGGGGGGAAGGTAAATATAAGATGAGGTATATAAGAAAGAACATAGGAACAGCCATGCTGGTTCAGACCTAAGATCCATCTACACAACTATCTTGTCTTCCAACTGTGGCCAATGCCAGGTGCCCCAGAGGGAATGTGTTGGGGGGTGTAAAATGAATAGGGGTCTGGAATGGCCTTGTTGCATTAGGGGTTCAGGGTTCAGCCACAGCATTATGCTAAAACATTCTTTCCCCCTTTCATTTTGCAGCCTAGGAAAATAGATAAGCATGCAGCTGCTCTAGTTCCTTGTGTCTTTTGCTTATCCTCATTGGTGCTGTATAAATCTCTTCAGGGTAAAAATCCTTGTAATCTCTGAGTTTGTAGCATAGGAAAGTGTTGATTTAATTAATTCTGTAAGTAGTAATTAGGGGCGGGTATAATCGTATTCGTTATTTGCTTATTAATATTCATTTTATGGGAGTTAACATTACTAAATAAGGCTGTAGGAAAAGTAGTGATAGACAGACGAATTAACATATTAAAATAGATAAAAGGGTGTGATTAACACCAGGTTGCTGCCTCTCGGACAGTGTGTTGAATGTCTGAGGTAAATGTGCGTAGTAATAAAGCTGTCCCTTTTACCCCATCCGCTCCCGGGTCGCCTGTTTCTTCTCTAACAGAATGAACAGATCCACTATCCATCCCCTGGCACTCATTCCTAGCTTCTGGAAAACATCATCCCTGCCCATTTTGGGTAATAGCCATTGATGGACCCATCCCGCATAGAAACATAGAATACTAGCAGTGGAAGGGACCGCAGGAGTCCTGTCCTCTGCCCTCATGGCAGGACCAAGCATGGTCTAGATCATCCCTGACAGGTGTCTGTTCAACCTGCTCTTAAATATCTTCAATGATGGAGATTCCACAACCTCCCTAGGCAATTTATCCTAGTGTTTAACCACCCTGACAGTTAGAAAATCTTTCTAATGTCCAACCTAAACATCCCTTGCTGCAATTTAAGCTCATTGCTTCTTGTCCTATCAGAGGCTAAAGAGAACAATTTTTCTCCTACCTCCTTGTAACACCCTTTTAGTTATTGGAAAGCTGTTATATTCCCTCTCGGTTTTCTCTTTTCCAAACTAAAGAAACCTAATTCTTCTGGTCTTCCCTCATAGGTCATGTTTTCTAAACCTTTAATTATTTTTGTTGCTCTTCTCTGGACAGTTTCCAGTTTCTCCACCTCTTTCCTGAACTGTGGTGCCCAGAACTGGACCCAATACTCCAAATGAAACCTAATCAGCACAGAGTCGAGCGGAAGAATTATTTCTTGTGTCTTGTTCACAGCACTCCTGTTAATGCAGAATGAGGTTTGCTTTTTTGCAACAGGGTCACGCTGTTGACTCATTTAGCTTGTAGTCCACAATGACCCCTAGATCCCTTTCTACAGTCCTCCTTCCTGGACAGTCGTTTCCCATTCTGTAGGTGTGAAACGGATTGTTCCTCCTTAAGTGGAGCACTTTGCATTTGTCCATATTGAATTTCACCCTATTTACCTCAGACCATTACTCTTGTTTGTTCAGATCATTTTGAATTATGACTCTATCCCCCCAAGTACTTGCCACCCCTCCCAGTTTGGTAACATCTTATAAACTTTATAAGCATGCCGTCTATGCCATGATCTAAATTGTGGATGAAGATATTGAACAGAAGTGGACCCAAAACAGATCCCTATGGAACCCCACTTGTTATGCCCTTCTAGCATGTCTGTGGACCATTGATAACTATTCTCTGAGAATATCCATTGATGCACCCACCTTACAATAGCCAGTGTGGGGCAAGTACACCCCTCTCTCCTCGCAAAGCGCACATATACTGTCCTATTTTGTTCTCCCCAACCTGTGTCTCTAGGTCCTCCCACAGTTCTGCAGCAGGGTGGCCTACTCACCAAAGCCAGCAAACCCATTCTGATCCACAGGGCAGTGTGACCCACTGGCCAGAGTCAGAAACTCACCCCTATTCGCAGGGCAGTGTGGCTCAATGGCCAGAGTCAATAAGTTTGCCTAGCGTTGTGTAGCTCTCTGGAAAGGGACCTGAGACAGGGGAGGAGGTTACATCCTCCAGCAGGGGGAACCCAAGCCCAAGGCCCTATTAGTGGCTGTAGTTCCAACCACTGAGTCAGAGGGGGAAAACTCTGACCAAAATACACTGAATCCCTGGATTCAGCTCACTTACCAAGCAACCATCGCCTTCCACTGGGCTACTTCCTGCTGTGGTCACCTCAGCTCCGATGCGGATCTCCGTCTCCCTCCCCAGTCTGGGGTTTGTCTGCTCTTGGCTGCCTCTGGATCCTGTGAGACCTCTGAATCTTCTGGCCTTCAGCCTGGGTTGCAGTGCCTCTATGGCTAGATTTTCATTGCAGCTTGCCTGGAGCAGGCTTCACATGTCCTCTCCCTCCAGCCATCAGCCCCAACTGAGCTGAGCTGCTCTCTTTTATATCTGTGCATCTGGAGCATGCCCAGTAAAGTGGAAGGGGTGGGGCTTTCTCAGCAATCAGAGCAGGGTTAACCCACTCCTGCCCTTACAAGGCAAGTGTACCCTGTCACATAGCCCTATCTACATTGTATGTCCCTAAATTGTATCAAATGCTTTACTAAAGTCAAGCTATACCACATCTACCACTTCCCCCTTATCCACAAGGCTTGTTATCCACTCAAAGAAAGCTATCAGATTGGTTTGACATGATTTGTCCTTTACAAATCCATGCTGTTACTTGTTACCTTATTATCCTCCAGATGTTTGTAGATTGATTCCTTAATGATGGATTCCTTAATTATTGTTCATTGAACTTATCTGGTTTGTCTCTGACTCCTGTTACAATTTTAGCCTTCACATCATCCTCTGGCAAGGAGTTCCACAGCTTGACCATGCCTTGTGTGAAGAAATATTTCCTTTTGTCTTTCTTAAACCTGCTGCCTATTAATTCCATTTGGAACAAATAACATTTCCTTATTTATTTGCTCCAATCCGTCATGATTGTATAGACCTCTATCATGCCCCTTCTGAGTCACCTTTTCTTTGAGCAGGTGGGATTGAGGAAGAAGCATGTATAAGGGAGAACTATGGTGGGGGTGAGGGAAGGTAGATTATATACGCAAGGCAGACCTGACTGAAATGAAGTGTTGAGATGGCCTTACGCAGAAAGTCAGGAATCTGATGAGAACATCCTATTGAAATTAGTTACTGAAAGTCCTGTTATTGGAAGGGACGGGTGAACTCCCTCATGCAGCCCATGAATTATGAGCATGCTCGAGTTAAAATGTGACAGAATAAACCTAATAATAGTTTTATGACCCTTTTTCTTTTCACACGGGGCTGGGCGCTGGACATATGACGTACAGAGAGGGAGTTGCTCCACATGCTGCTCTTTGATTAATGGGTCAGATTATTAGCAGGTTATAAATTCAAATTGCAAAGAGCTGATTCATTAAGAGCAAACTAGAGCCATTGGCGGTGCTGGGAAGCCCAGGTGAAGGGACCCATCTCTTCACTGAGGCATTTTCCAGACTCTCCGATGCTTCTGTTCTTTCTTTCCATCTCCTTTGTGCTTGTTCCATGCATAAGCTGTTTTGAGTGCATCTACCCCAGGGAAAATTTGGAGTCAAGGGAACAGGAAGCTTTGTGGTCTAATGGTTAGAGTTCTAAAGCCGGAGCCAGGACACCTGGGTTTTATTGCTAGCTCCACTTGTGTGATGTTGGGCAAATCATCCCTCCTTGGTGTTCACACCCATTTTGCTTCATCCCTAAAGAATGTGGCTCCAGGAGGCAGGGGCCATCTTTTAGCTCGTGTCTGGACAGAGCCCAGCACAATGGGGCCATTGTAATCCAGCTCCCCTGATTGGAAGTGGGGACTGGTGGTGTGTCGGTGAAAGGGGCCGCACGGGCCAGTAGTCGGAAAAGGGTGGGTCGGGGGTAGGAAGTTCTACCAGGATTCTTCTGAGGGAGGTTGGGACTCTCCTCCCCCTGTCACTGCTTCTCTGGGCATATTCAGGGTGGGGGAGGCCGACACACATCTCTTCCCCCAGCCCCAGGTTGTTGTGGAATGGTTCCAGGGCTGAGGAGCATCATGGGGGACCCCCAGAGAGTCCTCGCCAGCCTCAGTAACTGACCATCACAGCCCCACGCCGCAGCCCCACCCCCTGCAGAGCTATTTGCGTATTGGGCATGGGCAGTGGGTGAACGTAGGGCTGGAGGAGGGAAGCCCCTGGCCTGCCGCTCCAGCCCCAAAGCCCTGCTCCCCAAAAGAGCCATGCCCATCCCCCATCCCAGGAGCAAGCCTCCAGCCTCCCTGGCCTGCAGCCCTGACCTAGCCTTGCCAGACTCCTCACGGCTGAAGCCTGGGAGCCATGCTGAAGCTGGGGGCGGAGTGTGGGCGGGGCCATGCTTCCCAATTTGGCCTTCCCCTGCCTCTGATACCCACTGCCCAGGATACTGGGCACAATCAGTAGCCAGCTTCCCCACCCCAGTGACAGCAGCAGCCAGTCCGGCCTTCCTTCGAGCTCCCGGCTTTCATCCCCCGTGGTTCCTTCCTGCCTGCCAGCCTACATGGCCCAACTGCTGGGCTTCCTGCCCCCTCATGAGCCACTCGGCTGTGCCCCTGCTCAAGTGGTGGCCACCCGCCGCCTCCTGCCTCTGGATCAGTGCCAGAGGAGGCAGTCGGGTGGGGACTGAAGCGGCGGAAGCTCTTGGCACAATCCAGTCTCCCTTCCATGTCCTGGGCTTGTCTATGCCCTGGGCTTGGGAAGATCTCCTCAGAGTGCTGCGTGGTCGTTGAGGTCTGTGGCCTCCTTCAGGCTCCGTATGTCCCCATGGGATGCAACCGCTTGTGGGGGCTTCCTTGAGTATGAGCAGGGAGGCCAGAAGGGGCTGGGGCCCACGGAATGAGTGGGAGCAGGAAGGCAGGAGAGCCGCTCTTAGCTCTGCCGGCCACATGGAGGTGCTGCGGACTGGAGGCGGGAGCCCAGCCGCAGACAAACGGAGGAGAAGGGAGCGGGACACAGCAACCAAAAACCGATCTTCACCGCTCAGGATCTGGGTCCGGGCTCCTCGTGCCAATGCATCGCATGGGCCTTCCGGGGCCTGACTCACCCTTGCATTATATGTGTAGACACATGGTGCAAGAGAACAGGGAATCGGGGCCCTGGCGTGTGCAGACCTCACGTGCACTCCCGTAACCGTGCCCTGCTGAGCTCTGTGGCAATTGCCGCCCGGACACATCGTCTACACTGCAGCATTGAGCCCTTAATCCCCCTCCCCCTCTGGGGAGCCGCATCAGTGCTGAACTAGGGGTCTGAATTTTCCGAGTATCAACCCTCCTCCCCTTTGTGGCATCAGGCGGTCTCTGTGAGTCCTTCAGGCCGCGGCACTTCCCCAGGACTTTGCCCGGACACAGCTGGGAGGTGATAATGAGTCGCTGAAAAGCAGCTGGATTGCTGCGGAGGTCTCCAGCCGTGTCCCACCTCTTCAGGTGGGACTGTCACACCCCTTAGCCGCAGCCTCTTCTTTGCTTCAGAAAGGTGCTGGTAGCTAGAGATGCTTGGGCCCGGGACAGAGTAGGGACAGCCCAAGGGAATAAACCATGTGGCAGTGAAACGAAACATGCCCTGATGGGCTGGCGGTGGCAGCGGACAAGGCTCCTCCCTTCATCACACGGCACTGTGACTCTCCAGTTGACATGGGGAGCGGCGGAGACTCTGTGCATAGAATCCTAGAGCTGGAAGAGACCTCAGAAGGTCATCAAGTCCAGTCCCCTGCCCAAGGCAGGACCAATCCTGTGCAAGATTGGGACAGGAAAAACGGGGGGCATGCTGCATTTCCCGGAGCCATCTCGGATGACTGGTGGTTGGACACCAAGGGTATGTCTAGACTACAGGGTTTTCTCAACAGAAGTGTTGTCGACAGATACTGTTGAACAAAGCTTCTGTCGACAAAGAGCGTCTAGACTACATCCAGTTCTGTCGACAACGCAAGCCGCTTTGTCGACATAACAGTGTGGATGCAAAGGACAGTGTAGATGCAATAATGCCTTCTATCGACAGAACTCTGTCGATAAAAGGCGTTATTCCTCGTAGAATGAGGTTTACATACATCAACAAAACTGCTGAGTTTTGTCGACGTTATGGCGACATAACTCAAAGGCAGTGTGGACACAGGTATAGTTTTGTCGACAAAAGTCCACTTTTGTCGACAAAACCCTGTAATCTAGACACACCCCAAGGGGCTGGGCAGCACAGAAATCCCTTACGGAGCTTAGACAGGCCAATTTAGTTCCTTCTTGAGAACTTGGAACTCCAGCAGAGATGGGCTCAGCTGCCCTTCTGGAGGGGTTGCTGTCTGTAGGAGTCTCAGCTCCGCGGCAGGGATCTGGCCTGCAGTGGTGTCGCTGGCACGGGAACAGCTGAACGCCACTCACTTCGCGAGGGCTCGTGGGAGGGCTGCTATTCCAAGGGATTTATCTAATGCCCTTGATGCCGTCAAGTACAATACGCTAATCTCCGTGACACGTGTTTGCAAAGGAGAATTGCATTAGACCCGCTCTTATCTGTCTAATGGGAAACATATTGAAAGGAGCAGCCTGGAATCTGATCCTCACCTCCGGCGGCTGAGCGGGCCCACAAGGAGCTGTTCTGGAGCCTGTTTCCTCTCATTTGTACAGAAATAACTCGTGTCCTGATCAGAGAGGCCTAATCGCCCTTTGGATACAGAGGCGGGGAGGGATCCAGTTACCGAAACGCGAGAGGGGACCCAGGATCATTCGCGCCATAAACATAAATCTAACCATAACGTGGTGACTTTGTGATGCTCCAAGCGTGTTTTTCTCAGCCCCCAAACCCGGGAGCTGCTTGCTGCTCCTTATTCCTGTTTTTTAAACAAGTGAATATTCTGGATATGGCAGGGTTTCTTCCTGGAAAGCCAGGTGTTTGCATAAGAAACCCACACAGCTAACAGACACCTGCTGGCATTGGAGGGCCATCACCCGCACAAGTGATGCCCTGAACAGCAACGGGAGGAAGACATTCCCAGGCTGTCCAGAAACACTTTCCGTGGAGTGTCCTGCCACAGTTAAAAATGAAGGGCTAACTGGTGGTACCTAGTTGCCTCGGAGTAGCACCCTACTTTACGAACAGGGGAATCGCTCATTGGCTAAGTTACTCACAGCCACCCTCAGCTGTGGCCTGTCGGGTTAATTAGCCCCCTTCTCAGTCTGAAGTAACACTTTCAAGGCAGGTGTTGGGGTGAATACCCCATTACAATGGGGAGGCAGAGAAACTAGGGTTGCCAGATGGTTTAAACAAAAATACCGGACATGCTTGACATTACATCACAATCTACATTACATCTTATTTAGAAAATACCGGACTGTTCTATTTTCTCAGTTTGTTTCCCGAACAGAAAGCTCAAACACTAAACTGTCTGGTTCAAAACCTGGCAACCCTAAGAGAAACCCCTCCCCCAACTGGCTTTGCAGAGTTTATGGGGCATGTGTGTCACTATTGGGTTTCTATAGTCACCCCCTTCCAGGTCTGCCTCATCCAGGCCAGGGCCTACGGAAACCCACTTCAGACATTAGGTGTAGGTGTGTCATTTCAGATTGGGCAGGGGAAGAAGGGACCTGTGCATGCCATGATGCAGGAGGGGCAGAGGGCATGGATGGGTCAAACTGAGGACCAGCAGGTTCAGCAGTGTTACTGAGCATGCTCTGTACAAGCCAAGCAGCAAATTGGAAAGGAGATCGGCCCTGTTTCCCCCACCACACACAGCCGCACACGCGCACACACACACACACACACACACACACACACACACACACACGTATCACCTCTTTCCAGGGTCTACTAAGGCACTGGAAAAATCTAGGGGTTTTGGCAGATAAATTAGCAATTAGCTAACAGGAGCACTGTGTCTGATTCCTATATAAAAGAAATACAATTCAATAAATATTAGCCCCTCTTCACTCTCATATGTTTTGACATATTGTGGTAAGTGACTTAAGGGACACTGGTTAACCTTACAATTTTAATCTATATTCTTACTTCATTACTAACTCTGCGGACACCCACTCAGTCAGAACTCCTGGGCTCTATTGCTATCTGGGAGTGGAAGGGAGTCTAGTGGGTTACAGCAGGCAGCAGATACATTTGGGGTGTGTCTAGACTACAAGGTTTTGTTGACAAAAGTGGACTTTTGTCGACAAAACTATACCTGCATCTCCACTGCCGCTGAGTTCTGTCGACATAACGTCGACAGAACTCAGCAGTTTTGTCGACGGCTGTAAACCTCATTCTACGAGGAATAACGCCTTTTGCCGACAGAGTTCTGTCAACCGAAGGCGTTATTGCATCTACACTGTCCTTTGCATCTACACTCTCATGTTGACAAAGTGGCTTGCTGTGTCGACAGAACTAGATGTAGTCTAGATGTTCTTTGTCGACAGAAGCTTTGTCCACAGTATCTGTCGACAAAACTTCATTTGACAAAAGCCTGTAGTCTAGACATACCCTTGGGCTCTATAAAAGAACATCAAAATGGCCACACCAGGTCAGACCAATGGTCCATTCAGCCCAAGATCCTGTTTTCCATCAATGGCCAATGCCGGGTGCTTCAGAAGGCTTGAAAAGAAGAGGCAATAATCAAATGATCCATCTTGTCATCCATTCTCAGCTTGTGACAAACAAAGGCTAGTGACACCTTCTCTGCCCATTCTGACTAGTAGCTATTGATGGACCTACCCTCACTGAACTTGTTTTGTTCTTATTGGAACCCTGTTATAGTTTGGGCTGTTCTGCCATCCTCCAGCAAAGAGTTCCACAGGTTGACCATGAAGAAATAATTTCTTTTGTTTGTTTTAAATCTGCTGCCTATAAATGTAATTGGCTGACCTTCCTGTGCTATGTTAGTGTAGGAGTAAATAACTTTTCCTTATTCTATTTTTTCACACCATTCATGATTTTCTAGACCTCTTATAAATCCCCTACCCTTTAGTCATTTCTTTTCCAAGCTGAAAAGTCCCAGTTTTGTTAATCTTTCCTAATATATTAGCTGTTCCTTACCCCTAATCATTTTGCTTGCCCCTCTCTTTACCTTTTCTTAGTCCATCTTTTTTTTTTTTTTAAATGGGATGACCAGGTCTGCATGCAGTATTCCAAACGTGAGCATGCCATGACTATAGAGACAAAATATGATCTAGTCTGCTCTATTATCTATTTTTTTCTTACTGATTCTCAATGTTCTGTTAGGCTTTTTACATTGCCACTGCACATTGAGCAGATGTCTGCAGGGAACTTTTCACAATGACTTCAAGATCCCTTTCCTGAGTGTTAACAGCTAATTCAGACCCCATCATTTTGTATGTAGAATTGGGATTATATTTTGCCATGTGCAGTACTTTGCATTTATCAACACTGAATTCCATCTGCCTTTGTGCTGCCCAGTTTTGTGAGATCTCTCTGTAACTCTTTGCAGCCAACTTTGGACTTATTTTGAATCAGCAGCAAAAGTTGCCACCTCACTGTGTACCCCCTTTTCAAGAGCATTTATGAATACATTGAACAGCGCTGGTCCCAACGCACACCCCTGGAGCACACCACTGTTTATTCCGGCTCTTTTTTTTCTGATCTTTTAAGTGGAGTACCCAGCAATGTTTTCAAGATCATCCAATGATCCTTTAATTACTTGAATGACAAGCCTTGTATTATCTTAATCACCCTGCCTCCCTTTTGCTTATAAACAAACTCCCTTCCCCAAAGGCAAAGCTGGGTGCAGTGCAAGTTCTTTTGAGATTCAGAGCAGCCTCAGGGGCTAGAATGCGCACTTTAAGGACCTGAGAGGTAGCACAAGCGGGCCATGTCTGCACTAGGGAGTTATTTCTAAATAAGAACTCGCAAAATAACTAGTTCGAAATAAGCTTATTCCTCTTCACAAGCGGGCGTTACGAAGTCGAAATAACAAGCCCTTTATTTCGAAACGCTGGGCTTGACAGTAAGGACACTCGGCTTGTTATTTCAAAATAAGGGGAGTAGTTTCGAAATGACTCCCCGGAGTAGACACCCCTGTGGCATGCTGGAGACCCAGAGAGAACTCCTGTGGCCGGCAGCCTCCCAAAGGAAGGCAGGCTTTAAATCCATTACAGCTGAGCCCTGCCGACTCCCACTTCAGCCTTGGCTCCTGCGCTGATGAATGAGGTTGCAGCATGGGGACGCATTCCTCCTAGCAGAGCAACGTGTGAAAGACTCACCTGACACGCTCGCTTTGGGTGGCCCTGCCAGGCTCCTCCGAAGCCCTGAGCTGCGCGTTCTCCTCCAGTTTACATTCCAGCCCGTGGATAAGCCCTTTCAAACAGCAGAACCAGTTGGAACGTGCTGCCTTCCTGTCTTTTTGGCCCACGTGCAAACCCGGTGCTGGCTGAGCTTTCGCAGCTGTCGCAGAGCCGGAGAGGCCTGGGTAGTTAGGTGTCTGAGCCTCGCCGTGCTGCCCTGGAAGCAGCCCGGCCAGAAAGGTGTTTACGCCAAAGAATCTGTGCCCGGGGCAGGCCACAATCTGCCCTTAGGAGCAAGAGGGATGGAATTCAGAGCTGCCAAAAGGAGGCTGCAAAGGAACCGGAGTCCACCTGCGTCTTCCCCCTCCGCTCTGGTGTTTTAGAAAACCTCACTCATTATTCTTATGAATATGCTCATATAATGAGGGCCTCCAGCAGGACGATGCATTATAGCCCATGCCCATATCCTCCAGCCTTGAGCAAAATTCCCACAAGCGCCAACTGACCCGTGCACTCTTTGTCCAGTGCACTCTTTGAGTGGGGAGCACATACCCAAGGGGTGGAGAACCTAAGGCGCAGGGGCCAAAATCGACCCCTGGCTTGCCTGGATCTGGCCCCTGAGGCTCGGGGCTCCCTCCTCCAGCATTGGGGAGCCCACACTGTCACTTCAGTCCCCCTGCCACTCCCCGTGGGACTGGAGCTCACAAAATCTACTAGGCTGCCTCGCTAGGCTCTGGTGTGTGAGGGGAACGTGGGAAAAGACTTTCTGCTTCTCAGTCAGGGGCCACGTCAGAGAGGGTTTGGTTTGGTGCAGCCCCCGTCTGATTTTTCTGTGGGTCAGCAGCCCCTGACCTATAAAATGTTCCCCACCTCCGACATACCCCGTGGCATGTCCCCTCTTGGGGCATGTGAGTTTGTTCCAGCGTGGTGTCATGGGGGGATCTTTTTAGTGCACCGTGCGAAGGCTTTTCAGGCCTAGAGGTCTCTACTTCAATCCCTGAGGCATAGGGCAAGATGGCAGCTAGCATAAACCACTTAACGCCGACCTGTCTCTAGGGTTGCCAGATGGCTGAAACAAAAATACCGAACACCCCACCTCCCCACAAAAAAAAAAACGGGAAAAAATTCTGCTGAAGGGATAAAAAAGGGAGGGGGAACCAAACTTGTTGAGCAAAAAAAAAAAAAAAAAAGGACTTATTAAGCCAAAAATTTTTTTAAAAATAAAACAGCATTAAAATAGCATGTCCCCCTTTTTCCATGTGCAGGGATAGAAACAGGGGAGTGGTTAAGCACTAAGACCCAGGTCTTTTGGCTGGCAGACATTTTGTGCCGGCATCCTTGTGAACCAGGTAAGTATGGGGGCTGGGGTCGGGGGGCTCGGGGTGTTGGGGGCCAGAGGGGGAGGCTGGGCACTGAGTGTTTGTAGGGTTACCAGGTGTCCAGCATTTTCGCCTCCTGGTGTCCGATATTCTCTGAATTTTTTACCAGGCAGGTAACCGAAAATACCGGATTGTCCGGGCGAATACCGGACACCTGGCAACCCTATGGCCGTCTCACATCTCCCAAGCACATTCGCTCTTTGCAGGCCAGGGGGGCAGTGTGAATTAGCCCCAGGTGCAGGGAAGGTGAGAGAGGTGGCTGCTCTGGGGGGAGTCATGCTGCTTGGATGGGTCTGAGGGCTTTTTGGCTCCACCACTCCGGAGGGAGCATGGACTGCGATTTCCGCCTGGCCAGCAAAACGCCTCAGGTGAGTTCTACAAGCGGAGTGAGTCCTGGTGAAGGAGACAAATTCTAACAACCTGACCCTCCAAATCTCCCTTTGTTGGCCCATTGCTATCTGTGGGAGACGGTTAATAGGCCCTGAAAATGGGGGTGAGTAGGAGAAGTCCCCGTTCCAGGCACACACGGCCTGACCTTCCTTGCTCTTCCAACTGGCCACAGGGAGTCCCAGCCAGGCTGCAGGTGCCGTCTGACTCAGAAATCGATGCATGAGAACGAGCTTGTTTTCTGAGTCAATTAGCAAGGGTTGGGACAGGAGTCACAGACTGTGCCTGGCGAGGGAAGCCAGGTTGCATCCCCCCGAGTTCCCTCCCTCAGCTAGCAGGAATATCTGGCCAAAGCACCTTTTCCTCCCACAACAAAAGCACAAAATAGGCTTAATGGCTCGGCCTGGGGATCTGCCATCTGTTTACAGCTGAGCAGAGAAACCCTTTCCTCCCGGCCAGCTCTGCCCAACACCTAAGAGGATTCTTCCTCCACATCTTTGCCTTGTGGCACCCGTGCAGTAGTGGGCTGAGATGGTGCCCATTGTGTTTTACACTCGCACAAAGTTTCTGCATGGTGGGTGCACACCAGCACAGACAAGCCCTGATGGCTCCTGTCTCCGGGGGGTGGATTCAAGCTGCAACCTGGAGAGAAATAGCCATGATTAGCCCTCCAGACACACAAGGCTTTTATTGCTATTCAGTACGCAGTGAGTCGCTGTCCCCTTCTCCCTCTCCCTCCCCTCCCTCTTCTCCCTCTCCCTCCCCTCCTTCTCCTTCCTTCTCTCCCTCTCCCTCCTCTCTTCCCTTTTTCCTCTCCCTCTCCCTCTGCTCCCTCTTCTCCCTCTCCTTCCTCCTCTTCTCCCTCTCCCTACCTTCCCTCTCCTCCCTCTCCCTCTCCTTCCCTTTCCCTCCTCTTCCTCTCCCTCCTCTCCCTCTCCTTCTCTCTCCTCCTCTCCCTCCCTTTCCCTCCTCCTCTCCCTCTGCTCCCTCTCCCTCCTCTCACTCTTCCTCTCCCTCGCCTTCTTCTCTGTCCTCCTCTTCCTCTCCCTCCTTTCCCTCTCTCTCTCCTTCCTCTCCCTCACCCTCTATTTTCTCCTCCCTCTTCCTCTCCTTCCTTTCCCTCTCCCTCTCCCTCTCCTTCTCTCTCTCTCTCTCTCACACACACACACAAATCCTGGGGGAGGGAGGGATCACAGCTTCACCGCCAGAACCCCCCCCCCCCCCCAGACACGCTCATGCGGCCCAAGCCTGCCCTGGACAAAGAGGGGCTCACTGCACAAACTGCATCCCCACCGGCAATTATAGAAGCGACTGGATAATTTGGTGGCACCGGAGCTTCGTTTCCAGGAGGGGAAAGGGGAAGGGGGGGAGGAAGCCAATCGGATTATATTTGACTGGAGCAAACAAAGTCAGGTAATCCCCGAGCAATTAAAGAAAGTTTCCTAACCTGCACCGCTAGCAAAGAACGCCGCTCGCTGCCTTGGCTCCGGCACCCGAGGCTGCTTCTAGATGCGCTTTAAAGCCGCATCTACGTTCAGGCAGCGAAACACCCTTTTCTAGGCGTCTATTCCTACACACACACACACCCTTGTGCTGTAGCGCCAGCTTGCCCCCTTGTCAGGACATTGGGCGGAGGCCATGGCTCCTGTCCCATCTATGTGGGCCATGCTCCTTTCAGCTCAGCATGATCAGACAGGTAGTGAGGCAGGAGACAGGGAGGGAAAGTGGGGTTGGTGCTGATTCATCCAACAACCTGAGTCCGGGCTGTGTACCCCCAGCACAGAAAGCTGAGGGAGGGCAGGGCAGAGTGAGGGTGCGTCTAGACTTCGGGGAGAGGAGGGGTTGGAAAAACAGCTGTTTTTCTGAAAAAAAAACCTTCACTTACGTCCACACTGTTATTGTGTTCCTTGAAAGAAAATCAAAAGAACACAGGGGGTTTTCCGATATTGGTAAACCTCATTCTACAAGGAAGAACACCTTTTCCCGAAAGAGCTCTTCGGAAAAAAGGCGTGTGTGGACGCAGAAGAGGGAGTTTTTTTGAAAGAAGAGGAAAGAGGAAAAAGCACAGGCGCCGTGGTGGCCACTCTGTCCATAGCAATCACAGCCTACATGCAAGAGAGCATTCGATGAGTGTGGACGCTCTCTTTCGAAAAAGCAGATCGCTTTTTCGATGTGCTTTTGAAGTGTGGACACTCTCTTCCAGAAGGTTTTTCAGAAGAGATCCTCCAAAAAAGCTTCTTTCGAAAGAAACTTGCAGTCTAGATATACCCTGAGGGTACGTCTAGACTGCAAGTTTCTTTTGAAAGAAACCCTGAGGGTAGGTCTAGACTACGTTTTTTCTTTCGAAAGGAGATATGCAAATTAAGCACTAATTTGCATATCTTCTTCCAATCGCTTTTTCGAAAGCTTTTTTTTTTTTTTTTTTTTTTTTTTTAAAGAAAGCAGTTTAGATGTGGTTCTTTCGGGAAAAAAATCATTTTTTGAAAGAACCCTGCACAGCATATTTTTTGAAGAGGGGTTCTTTTGAAAAAGGGTTTGTTTTTTTTTCAAAAGAACTGCATTTAGATTGCTTTCTTTTTCGAAAAAAAACCACTTTTGAAAAAGCAATTGGAAGGAGATATGCCACTTAGCGTCGAATTTGCATATCTCCTTTCGAAAGAAGAACTAGTCTAGACATTCTCTGAGTGAACGGTTGATGTTAGGGTTGTGAATGGTTAACCATTACCCTCACCGGTAATGGGGGAGATTTACCGGTTCTGGTCAACCGGTGGGGGTTGGAGCAGCTTCCTGCCCACTGTGGGCAGGGGGCTGCTCCAGCTCCCATGGGCACCTCAGGCAGGGGTGCTCCTGCGCCCCCCCCCACTTTAATCGGTTAACATTACGTTTAACCGCTGAACTAATTCAACGAGGTTTTAATCCCTCGTTGAAATGATCCGACTGCCGGCCAAGCGTTCGTGCTCAGCCAAACCACGGGCTGCTGAGGAGGTCCTGAAGCCAGCCGTGTCCTGACCTTGGAGGCTCTGAGGCGCATGCGAGCCGCATGCCTCGCAAGGCGAGGAATTCACCTTCTCGGGCGGCTGCATTGCTGGGCCGCTGCTTCCGATTTCAAGGTTGTTTTTTCTAAGCGTCCTGAGCAATAATATTTGACACGTTGCAGCCCGGGGTCCTTCTGACAGCTGCTCAGTGGCTCAGGGGAGGTGACGGTGATGGGCAGCTGGCGAGGGGAACCGCTGGGCCAGCTCCGAGGGACAAAACCCAAGAGAGGGGTGAGCGATGCCTAAGGGAAGCTGAGAAGAATCCCCAGCCAGAGCAAACTCAATGAGGCGTGTGGGGTCGAATTCGGCCACACACCACGGCCTGGCCCCTGCCGGGCTTGTCAGGTGTCTGACGGAGTCTGACACGTTCTCCTGTGTGACTGAGCCACGGAGGGGTGGGCTTAGTACAGCTCTCAGCGCTGGCTGTTTAGTTCAGGCAGGGATGAACCCTGGGTCAGGTGCATGTGGCGGTCCAGAGGCTGGACGTGGGCCGTCACGTGAGGGAGGCTCATCTGGGACCTGGACCGTTGTGAGCTTCAGACCCTCGGGCGCAGCTGTCTGGATCCACAGGACCAGGGAAGCCTCGGATCAGGGTATCCCGGCAGCCTGGTCCGCAGAATCTGCTCCCACTCTTGGCTGGAGACTCTTGACTCGTTCGCTTAAGCTGCAGCAATTCGTGCCTTCAGCTCAGAGGCCTCCTAAGAAATGCTCCTGGAGTGATGATAAGTCACCAAGAAACTGGCTGACTCCTCTCAATCGGTCCCCAGCCGCCGGCTTCTTTCCGCTTCGCCTGCGCCCTATCCCAGGCCTTCGCTCCCCGGCCACTTCCTTCTTTCCCTCCTTTCAAGTCCCCCGAACCTCATGGCCCCCACCGCTAGGATCAAAGCAGGCTCAACACCACCAGCAGCACTTCCCCACCCTGGCCTTTGCCTTGTGCCTTCCTCCAGGGCTCCCCTCCACCTCCTCTCAGCTCCGGCTCTGCACCTTCCCCGCTCGGGTAGAACTGCCCACTCATGGCCATTCTGTACTGCCTCCAAGCTCCTCTGTCCCCCTCTGCCGCATCACACCTCCCTTCTGTTGCACCTCTCCGCAGTGCGTCAGAGCTAGTACCCGCACTGCACACCTCTCCCCAGTGCCTCAGAGCTTGTACCCACACTGCACACCTCTCCGCAGTGCATCAGAGCTTGTACCCGCACTGTACACCTCTCCCCAGTGCCTCAGAGCTTGTACCCGCACTGTACACCTCTCCCCAGTGCCTCAGAGCTTGTACCCGCACTGTACACCTCTCCGCAGTGCGTCAGAGCTTGTACCCTCACTGCATACCTCTCCCCTGTGCCTCAGAGCTTGTACCCTCACTGCACACCTCTCCCCAGTGCCTCAGAGCTTGTACCCGCACTGTACACCTCTCCGCAGTGTGTCAGAGCTTGCACCCATATTGCATGCCCCTCCGCAGTGCCTCAGAGCTTGTACCCGCACTGCACACCTCTCCCCAGTGCGTCAGAGCTTGTACCCTCACTGCACACCTCTCCCCTGTGCCTCAGAGCTTGTACCCTCACTGCACACCTCTCCCCAGTGCGTCAGAGCTTGTACCCTCACTGCACACCTCTCCCCAGTGCCTCAGAGCTTGTACCCGCACTGCACACCTCTCCGCAGTGCGTCAGAGCTTGTACCCTCACTGCACACCTCTCCGCAGTGCCTCAGAGCTTGTACCCTCACTGCACACCTCTCTCCAATACGTCAGAGCTTGTACCCGCACTGCACACCTCTCCGCAGTGCGTCAGACCTTGTACCCTCACTGCACACCTCTCTCCAATACGTCAGAGCTTGTACCCGCACTGCACACCTCTCCGCAGTGCGTCAGAGCTTGTACCCTCACTGCACACACCTCTCCAATACGTCAGAGCTTGTACCCGCACTGCACACCTCTCCGCAGTGCGTCAGAACTTGTACCCTCACTGCACACCTCTCTCCAATACGTCAGAGCTTGTACCCGCACTGCACACCTGTCCAGTGTCAGAGCTTGCACCCATACTGCATGCCCCTCCGCAGTGCATCAGAGCTTGTACCCACACTGCATGTCTCTCCGCAGTGCGTCAGAGCTTGTACCCACACTGTGCACCTCTCCCCAGTGCGTCAGAGCTTGTACCCTCACTGCACACCTCTCCCCTGTGCCTCAGAGCTTGTACCCTCACTGCACACCTCTCCGCAGTGCGTCAGAGCTTGTACCCTCACTGCACACCTCTCCCCAGTGCGTCAGAGCTTGTACCCTCACTGCACACCTCTCCCCAGTGCCTCAGAGCTTGTACCCGCACTGCACACCTCTCCGCAGTGCGTCAGAGCTTGTACCCTCACTGCACACCTCTCCGCAGTGCCTCAGAGCTTGTACCCTCACTGCACACCTCTCTCCAATACGTCAGAGCTTGTACCCGCACTGCACACCTCTCCGCAGTGCGTCAGAGCTTGTACCCTCACTGCACACCTCTCTCCAATACGTCAGAGCTTGTACCCGCACTGCACACCTCTCCGCAGTGCGTCAGAGCTTGTACCCTCACTGCACACACCTCTCCAATACGTCAGAGCTTGTACCCGCACTGCACACCTCTCCGCAGTGCGTCAGAACTTGTACCCTCACTGCACACCTCTCTCCAATACGTCAGAGCTTGTACCCGCACTGCACACCTGTCCAGTGTCAGAGCTTGCACCCATACTGCATGCCCCTCCGCAGTGCATCAGAGCTTGTACCCACACTGCATGTCTCTCCGCAGTGCGTCAGAGCTTGTACCCACACTGTGCACCTCTCCCCAGTGCGTCAGAGCTTATACCCATACCCAGGGCTCGACAATGAATATAATCTACTCACCTGTGGTGAGTAGATTTTAGCCCGGTGTGGCCGCGCAGTGCACTTTCCGAACTCTCCCCTTCTCCGGGAGGGACTCAGAGCTCCCACACTCTGTACATCACCTCCGAGCTTCCTAACTTTTCTCCTTTATCCCCGCCTACTTCAAATCCCAGTGGCCCTTGTGCCATTCAGCCAGCAGGGCACCAGGGGGGAGCTTCCAGGCCTTTGGTGATCCCATGGTGAAAATGGGGCAAGCTGGCAGCCGGAGAACAGGGACTGACCGCAGCCGGCAGGTCTGTTTGGAATTAAGATTCCTTCCTAGTATTATTGTTGCCCAACACCCCTGGGACTGGAGGTGCTGCTGGAATAGCAGCCCCAGAGCTAACAGCAAATGAGCCGTTTTCCATTTGCTTCGGCCCGGGCGGCTCGCCCCGAGGAGCGCTCTTGGTTTCTGTAATGACAGTGGTTACTGGGCGCTCGGTTACTGCCCTGCTGAAGGCTTCCAACATGGGAGGAATAAGCAGAAGAATCTCCGCGGGGCAGCGGCCGACTGCCGCGTCTTTGCGCCACTGAATGCCCTGCCTTCCCTGTCATTCAGCCTCCGCTCTCGTGTCCTGGTGGGGGAGCGGAGACAGGCTGATGAGCAACAGTCTGGGCCGTGGCACAAACCTCATGCTAGACTTGCTGGAGTCCCATCAGCCGGTGGGGAAGGACCACTAAACCCTCCCGTCCCACCCGCGAGGTTCTGCCTTGGGGCAGTTACAGCGTGTGCTCTTCAAGCTGTGCCTTTTGGGACCCAAAGACCTCTGGCTGCCAACCAGCAGAGGGCATAAGAGGTGTCTACAAGGATCCCCCTGGGTCTGGTGTCTCTGAATGTGCTGATGGTTTTAATCGCTGCGAGATGTATGTCCCGACATAGGCGGTGGGTAATGGAGGCAAGGGAAGACACGGCCTGCCCCAAAAGACACCGGTGACCCTGCCCACACTCCACTCCCAGCCAGGTCCCCTCCTGTCTGCCTGCAGCAGGCTGCTCTTGGCCTGGAACTGGGGCTGGTGGATGAAGGGGGGGGGATGACAGGGGTGGAGTTTTGTAGTGTGGCCTGCACTTCCTATCTGCCACGGTGCTTCAGGACTGGTAAGCTAGAGCCTGGTGGTGCTCTGGGGCCATATGACTGCCTGGCTGATTGGTACTCTGACCAGCCGGGAAGGCCGGGGCCATCTGGCTGCCTGGCCCCAGGTCTGCCTGGCCACATGGCTACCTGGCTGACCGGCACTCTGACCAGCTGGGAACAGAAGGTCACAGCTGTACAATACTCAGAAAGAATTTGGGCGGAGTTAAATTCTACAGACCGGAAAAATACTGTGTTGGAGAAGTCTAGGCACTAGAACATGCGATAAGTGAGTTTGCACCTCACTTTTTGCTGCCTTCAATTGTCTTTGCTCCTTCTCGAATCTCAGTTCAGAGAAACGTGTTCTTGTTTTCTCTGCCAGCATCTCTAAGGATGGGGCATTAAGCAGAGCATGCTCCTGTCGTGACACTGGGAAGTGACTCCTTTGGGAGTAGCAGATCTGCACAGTGGGCCAAGGACAGGGCACTCAGGATACAATAGGCAGAGTGAGTCTCTTGCTTACCTGCAGAGGGATAGCCAGAGCCTGCGTAGTCTGAAAGACTGTTTGACCCTCACTCTAAAGGCAGAGGAGACCAAGGTGCTCACAACGCTGGGTACCCAGGGAAGGGTCACACTTTTCCACCCCTTCCACGCACATTTATCAGCAGCAGCTCTGAGAATCTGCAGGGGAAAAAAAATCCAATTCCATTGGGATCTGTGACAGGGCATAGGTCAACCTGAAAGGGTTAACCCTGCTTTGCAGGCTGAGGAAGCCCCGCCCTTTCAACTCTGCTGGGCATGCTCAGCCCAGAGGCAGAGTATAAAAGGAAGCAGCTCGGCTCAGTCTGGGCAGGCTGCTGAAGGGGGAGGACGTGGAGTGCAGGCTCTCTACAGGGAGCTGTTACCAGCCCCGACTACAGCTCCACGGCATGCAGAGTTCCAGGTGGAGTACAAGCTGCCTGACGAGCTGGAGAAGAGACCATGCCAGCCAGAGCTAGACCAGCTGAGGACCACAGAGGCCTCAGGGAACCATGGAACTTCACTGAGGGAGAAATGAGGGGCTCAGACTTGTCTTCGGTGAATGAACAGGGGAACCAGCCACTGGGTTTTGGAAGGATCCCCACTGACTTGGTGGTGAGCACCACGCTAGGGTCCTTCCCTAACATGCCACGAGGACATACCACCCTGAACAAAAGGCCTGATTATTGACGCTGGCCATTAGACCGCACTGCCACGTTTGGCGGTCAGGTTCACGCACACAGGTCCTAGCAAACGGCCACACAATTCTTTATTTTTTCTCTTTCTTCTCATACGTGATCCGGTTCCTATGACAGAGTGCACTGACCCCACCACTGGGTCCCTAAATCCCCTTCTGCCATGGGAACCTCGCCTCCAAAACCACCTCTAGCACAATGCCTACCAAATGCCCCACAACAGCTAAGAAAAGCAAAAAAACCACCTGCTTGTGGGTTGTGCCAATTGGGTGCCAGCATGAGAAAAATCAAAGTGGATTCCAGCCGCTACAGCTCACCAGCATCCCATTACCAAAGGGGTACGTCCAACGGACAATATATTTTCCAATAGACAACAAGCTGGACACCAACATCTGGACAAGGATGGGAACGACAGCACGAGACAGGACGTGAGTGAAATTATAAGAGTCACTCATGACTTGGGTGCTGAGGTCCTGGGAGTAAATACCACCACAATACCATGATCACAGTCTTACGGACTTGCCCAGGCTGCAACACAAACGGCATGTTTAGGAATGTTTCTCATTATCAAATACCAGCCATTGAATCACTTGCTCCAGCAGAGACAAACCCTGCAGGCACTCAGGAAACATTCAGAACGTTGCCTGGTTTAAAATACTGCTTTGAATGCTGACAATGGACCCAGGTGGTCGTCTGAAGTAATGGGGTTCACACAAGGCTACGTATTACCCTGTTCTAGCACGGTGGTTCTCAACCTTTTTTCCCCATTGGTGTCTGCCGAGAGGCCCCAGACGCCTGTCCTTTCCAATATGCCTGGAACACCTCTGTCATCATGGGAAAGCCCCAGCCAATGTGACCTCTCTCCCACAGTGCTCACACATGGACTATGCCGCCATTTTGTTCTAAAAATAGCATCCCCCCTGCAGCGAAAGTGCCAAAACATCATACCAGCCCCAGCTTTAGGGGTAAACATTTGCATGACTCATGGCAGACGCCAAAGGTTCCAGGGACCCCCTTTTGGGAATGTGGGTCTAGCAAATAGGGCAGAGATCTGGGATGGAGGAGACCTTGAGTAAGCTGGTTCAATGCCTTGGGTCTCAAATTCCCACATTGTGGAAGAGCAGCTGCTCAGTCGTCATTTATGAATGCTGTGAGATGAGCTGGTTATTTGGAATGCGTACTTTGTGGGTTAGCTTAATAGAGGAGCTGGAAGGAAAGCAAGCTGGAAAGAAACAGCATGGCTCAAGTTAAGCCACTTCTCTGCAAACACATGAAGGCTGTTAAGAGATAATTCCAGGATCAGAAAAGGCCAGGGAACCAGAAGATCTTACAGACTACAGTGGTTCATAAAGGGACTCACTTAAAGATGGGGGCCATGGGTTATTGCTGGGATGCAAACTAAGTCTGTTGGGATGTCAGAAGAAGACAGACTTGCCTAGCAAGCTATCAGAGGATGAATGGTAATAGAGATGTAGCCGTGTTAGTCTGGTCTAGCTGAAACAAAAGACAGGACTATGCAGCACTTTAAAGACTAACAAGACGGTTTATAAGGTGATGAGCTTTTAGGGGCCAGACCCACTTCCTCAGATCAAATTGTGGAAGAAAATTGGCATGACCTAAAGGTATACAATAAAAAAAAGTGAACACATATAAAATAGACAAATCAGATTTTAGAACAGAGGGGAGATGAGGGGGGGAGATTAATGTCTATGAAGTAATGATATTAGAGGTGATAATTGGAGAAGCTATTTTTGTAATGGGTGAGATAATTAGCATCTTTGTTAAGGCCTCTTTGTTAAGAGGATGAAGTGAGCCCTTCAAAAGATAGACATGCCTGTAGAGTAGGTTTTTTTAAAGAATCCTTTTTCTCAAAATGTTTTATTCCTTTTGTTAAAATAATCAATACCGTGGTTTAAGAAGCAAAATGCAGGACAATGTAGCACTTTAAAGACTAACAAGATGGTTTATTAGATGATGAGCTTTCGTGGGCCAGACCCACTTCCTCAGATCAAATAGTGGAAGAAAGTAGTCACAACCATATATACCAAAGGATACAATTTAAAAAAATGAACAAATATGAAAAGGACAAATCACATTGCAGAACAGAAGGAGGATGCGGGGGGGTGGGAAGGGGGAGGAAGGAAGGTAAGTGTCTGTGAATTGCTGATATTAAAGGTAGGGAGAGTGGGATGTTTGTGAGTTAATGGTATTACAGGTGATAATTGGGGAAACTGTCTTGATAATGGGTGGTTTAAGAAGGCTGCCTGGTCACTGTATGCTCTTTTATACTTGAATAGGATTACTATACATCCAGGTTTTCCTGGACATGACCTCTTTTTTTGGTCCTCTGGTCTTTGTCTGGGCAGTTTTTTGAAATATGAGCAAATGTCTGTGGTTTTGGCATTATCACCTGTTACTTCTGTGCTGATGCTGATGCTGGCTGCGGTGCTGCCTTTGGAACTGGGTGGTAGCTGCTGGCCAGGCGCCCAGCAGCAGTGCAGAAGTATGGGTGACATGGTTCCTCCAGCTCCATCTCTCAGTAGTGTCCTCAATTTGGGAACTTGGAAGATGGTAACCCAGGATACATGCAGGAATCATTTACAGTGGGGTGGGAATCCAAGTTTGTCAACAAAGCGGCGAGAACCCTATATATTTATGATGAGATGACTGCACAGCCCTGTTGACTGGCTATGCTTGTTGGGGTCAAGAGGGGCTTCTCTCTTGATAACTTACTCAGTCCTTGGCCTGACTGCCAGGCCTTCCAAGCAAGGAGCAAGTTAGTTCCAGTTGTGGTGGTAGAAACTAGCCTGAGACCTACCAGCTCATTCCTCCCAGATCACCACACATCTCCCCGACAGTGAAGACTCTTGGTCATGAGCAATTCGGGCTGGATTTGAAGAGCCGATTGGAAACAAAAGGCTCTTTATTCCACTGCCAGTCCCCTGGCACAGCCCGTTCCCCCGCTAAAAATCAATCTTTCAATCTGTGGATGTTGGAAGGGTTGATCACCTGAGGGGTCCAAAGTGGCTTGTTTACTCTTTGCTGCGTGTCTAGGATGAAGCTGAGAATGACTGCTGATTCATTTGGAGTCTTCTAAGTGTGGGGCTTTGACTGGCCAAGAGCAGCTGGAAAGGGTTCAGGGAAAAAGAGATGCTAATAATTGTCCCACATCCATCGCAACCTCACGCTAAGCAGAAGAGCTAAACGCATGGAACACAGTGCTGTTCAGCTGTTACCTTTGATGTCAAACGCGGCGTGATGCTAACCAGATGTTGAGGACATATTGTTCTCTTGACATCACTTCCCCATCAGCTCCAGCCCCAACCATCTCCACGGTTGGTTATAAAGATTTTCGTATGCGGAGGAACACTCCCATGAAGTTGAGTTGCACGCCTGGTGGAGATGTTCCAATCCAGGGCTACTCAACACACGGCCCGTGGGCTGCATGCGGCCTGCGGCCCATTTGTTTGCAGCCCACGATGCAGTTTGGGTTGATGGTGAGGTTTGGGTTGATGTGTGTTTTAGTTGTTAAATTCCTGGACTGTTGTGAAGCCAAAACAAAAAAGTAGTCGATATAATGGTCTTGTGTTGAGAGGTGTTTTAGTAGTTAAATTCCTGGACTGTCATTGCTCATTAAAAGTGCTGTCATATGGGTGAAAATTGGGTAAATATTGCATTTTGTTAATATCAGCAGAACTGACTTAAATGGGGCCTGTGTGTTGTGCAGTCTTGCCTTAATCTTTGAATTTATGCCGTCAGTGTGAAAGAAGTTATTTGCATATATTTCCATACATATTTGCATGTATATCCAACCACACTTAAGTTGTGGCCCTTGACATGTGCTGTGAGTATCGTGGCCCCCAGGACTTCCAAAGTTGAGTAGCCCTGTTCTAATCTATGCTGCACTCTTATCCCATCTCAGTGCTAGGGGCATTCTGCTGGTAGGGATGCTCTGAAGGAGAGGCCAAATCAAGGTGGCCATTAACGATCTCACAAGAGGAGAGCCTGGCACATTAATTAATTAATTTTCCGAACAGCCCTGTTAGGCAGGTCAGTATCATAATCCCACAGATACAGGGAAATGAAGGTGGTTGGGTTTAATGACCTACCAATGTCTGCAAAGAGAGTTAGACCTGCCTTGTGCTAAAAGGTTATCTCAGCATAGCTCCCTCGTTCAGGGGTGTGGAAACCCACATGCTCCTGACCAGTCCTAGCTATGCTGACATTACTCAACGTAGACACATGGTGTTGACCAGTTTGGTCAACATAGCCAACTTTGCTCAGGAAAGTGGTGTTGCTACAGGAGACCAAAAAAACCCTTCTGTTGGTGCAGGCTACATCAAGACAACTGGACTGCGCCAAACCAGTGAGGTCAATACAGTTTCCATAGTGTAGACATATACTCAAGATTGGTCTACACTTAAAACTCACATCAGCATATCTACAGCAACCAGAGATGTGAAAAATCTGAAAGAAGTAGCTATGCCAACCTAACCTCAGGTGTAGAATTCTTCCATTGACCTAGCTTCCCATCTCAGGGAGGTGGATTGATGACAGCGATGGGAGAATCCCTCTTGTCATTGGAGTGAGTGTCTATACGGAAGTGCCTTAGTATTTTAAGGGTAGGCATAGCCTCAGAATAGAACACAGGAGTTCCTGGCTAAATCAACTGCTAGACAGACAGCAGAAATGCGGGTTTCCCTGTTTTACAGATGAGGAACTGATGCACCGAGACAGTAAGGGTGCATCTACACAGCACCCTAACCTCGAAATAAGCTACGCAATTTGCGCTATGCAAATTGCGTAGCTTATTTAGAGGTAATTTCAAAATAGCTTATTTTGAAATTCGGTGCTGTCTACACAGTGCCAAATTTTGAAATAAAGCACTATTCCAACAAACCCCATAACCCTCATGGAACGAGGGCTACAGGGATACCAGAATAGTGCGCCCGTTATTACAAAGTATATCTCGAAAGAACAGGTGCATTTAAAGACGCAAAATTGCTATTTCGGGATACTTCCGGTACCCTGAAATAGGCTACATCAAGACAGCGGGGCTAAGTGATTTGACCAAAGTCAAAGAAGAAAGTCATACAAGTGATGGGAATTGAATTCTCATCTCCTGGACCCAAATAAATGCCTTTTAACCACAAAACGATCCCTCCTCCAACCCAATGCAGAAGTGCATGCCCGCATGCCTCTCTCCTGGTGTTACTAATAACGACCATGTATAATTCCAAGGTCTTGCTCACTGCATTGCCGGGTTTGGGGTGGGGGAGGAGTCTTTGTTACATGACATGGAAAACATGAATAACACAATGTTTGTTTTTACATTCTGCTTTGTGTCTTAGGGAGTTTGAAAAAGACTTTCTGCTCTACCTTCGGACAACTCCACTAGAGCGAACTTGCCCAGGGGTGCAGAAATGGTGTTTGCCTCTTGGGAAAGTCAGTGACTTGGGTCGTACTTTTGGCACAGTAGGAGACATTGAAATTAGGGAGAGTTTCATGATCACCTTCAGCTGAGCTGTATTATGCCCTAATTATGCAACCGTTGCCCAGAAAAGGGATTCAGTTTCCTGCAAATAGTCCTGCTGAAACGGAAGGAGCCATTCCCAGTTGCAAGGGCTAATTGGGGTTACAGCCCGGGTCTAAAAAGGGATACTCCTCCGGTGGAGGAGGACTTGATTCTCCATGGCTGGAGCCCTGTGTTTGTCACTAATGAAATAGAGACCAAAATCTCCTTTTGTTTCTCCTTACATTTCCCCAGAACTCTTTGTTTTGATCCAATGACAAGGCAGCCCCATGCGAACGCAGCTGCCTTTGTGTTCTTTCCCAATGCTCTATGGACATCAAGGCAAAGAAATCGCAACTTTCCCTCTTGTCTGGTAGGAAGCTTGTTTCCCCAGGGGTCTGATGACAGACTTTCAAATATTATATCAGCAGGGATCCAGTCCACATTTACCTAAATTGCTCCTGTCTCTCCCAAATTTCCCTGTCAGGGCCTGGGCATAATTAAGCATAATTAAGCATATGTGCCTGTTACTTTCCAAACTTTCAAGTTGGTGTCTCATGTACGCAGGCTTGTCAAGAGAAATACGAGGTGCCGGTGCCTCGTTCCCAATGCCCTTCCCATTCCATTCTATTGACACATTTTGTTTCAGATTTTGGGGATGCATATTGTCACCCCTTCCCCCAGCCCTAAGTGTGAGCAATCCGCCTATATAAGTTCTGCAAAGATTGCATAAGCCCACGTGCCTTCAGGCTAACGCTGCCCTTTCTTGTGTATTTGCATAGGAGTAATTATAGTAGGATAATTACAACCAGAGCTCATTACACACAGAAATACCCCGCTCCACTCTACTGCCCCATTCCCTCAAATCCCTTGCCAAAAGCGACCTTAAGAGTCTCAGTAACGGTTTGACATTTGTTTATGAGCAAAAATTAACCGGCCAATAAAGGGGGGAAATAGACGAGGGGAGGGGAGAAGAAGAGGGGCTGTCCACATGCTTTCTGTGTCAGCCGGGCGTTTCTGCTCCTGCCTAAACACTGGCTGAGAAGCTCAAAGAGCCGAACATTTTATAGGTGATGTCAAGCTAACATGCATGTCCACACTGGCCTTTCACTTCAAAGTTCACTGATTGCCAATTCACTCAAGGCACTTAGCACATCCGTGCAGATGGCAGATTGAACCTTCCTGGTCTGGCACCCTCGGGCCCTGACCAATCCCAAACAAGGGATTCTGCTGGACTGGTGTGGTCCCCTGCCGCTAGCCTCCTAGCCTGCTGCCCCTCCCTGCTGCTGGCATGGCCCCCCTCCTTGTGGGGGGAGGGCATAGCTTGGCTCCTGTGGGGGGCGGGGCCCAGGCAGACAGGGTGGAGCCTGGGCAGAAGGGGTGGGGCTGGGGACTTGCCTCCCTCAGCCCTACCATGCCTCGCCCATCCCCAGGGGATCCTTGGAGCCACCATCCCCACTATGGCTGACGTGGCCGGGAATCCCCAGCTTCAATGTCAACAAACCACCAGCGTGGCAGGGGATCCCTCTCCCTGGAGATCCCCAGCCACCGTCGGCACGTCTGCTGCCAGCATAGCCGGGGTCTCCAGCGGCCACCGGCCAAGGGCTGGGATGATGTGGTTCATCAACATCCATTCACCTGTTTGTGGCCGCAGAGTTGTGGAGTTCAAAGCACTGGCCAGAGCGGCTAATTGGACATTGTGGGAAACATCCTGGAATATAATAAACTAAAAAAAAAACCCAAAACCCTACCGTAGTACACACTGCATGATTGTCAGCAGTAAAGGAAGGGGGAGAGAAAAAGTCCCTTGTAGGTGGAAGTTTTTTGTCACCGAAACTGGGCATTTTTCGGTGACTTTTGTCATGTTGCAATGCAAACGCTCTCTGGGTTCTGTCATCAAAACAAGATCTTTGGTGACAAAACTTGCCAGTGTAGAGAAACCCTCCTATGTTGAATGCAGCTCACTGGGAGATTTTGTTCCTACAAAACAAATCGAGGAAGATGAAAACGTTTTCATTGTTTCCAAATGTTTCTTCATGGTTTTTAAGGATCTGGATTTTAAAAAGGGAAATTTTTCAGGGTTAGAGTCTGTTTATTTGTTTTGATGAAAAGTCAAAATCAGCCACTTCCCATGGAAATTTCTGTTTTGACAAAAATAAGTCATATTTCACTTAATTTTTTTTTTAATGAAAACTTTTGAGCAGCCCTAGTGCTGACCTCTCTGGAGACTCCCAGTGTCACGAAGGGAGTTGTTAAGTGTTGAAAATGTGGTTTTTATTTAGGCACTTTGAGAGCTGCTGCTGAAAGGTGCTCTATCAGAACTAGGTAGTAATTCTTAATATCCTGTCTGATGCTGGTCTCTCTTCCTGCCACTGGTTAAAAGGGATAAGCAAATAGGCTGGGAATTTCAAGGAAGCCAAAGGGAATTAGGGTTCATCTACATGGGGAAATTGGACGGCATCACTCCCCGGGCTGATTCCAGAAGAAGGGTGTCTCTTCTCAGTTTAGTTTGACCTGCTTCCCAAGCTAAATCGGAGAAAGATACTTTATGAGGTGCCCAGCTCCCACTGAAATTTGGTAGGAGTTGAGCACCTACCTCCCTGCGACTCTCCAGAGAGACCCAGCCCTTGGGCGCATTGAGATGGCCATCTGTCCATTGCCAACTGGACTGATCACCCCCAACTCGCTCTACAGGGGCATCAACTTTAACATCCCGCAGGCCAATCCATGGAATTCTCTGCCTGTGATAGACTCTGCGCTAGTTGAAACGTCCTAGACAAAATGTTCAGACTGAGGTGTCTGAACTAGGCAGAATGTCGGAGGCTAAGTTTAGGCCCCCGTGTCTGACTGCATCGCTTTGCTCACGGGTAATACACTACTCAGCCGACCAATACAACGCCCAATGGAACCAGCCCATCCCTCCCTTCGTTGGGAGGTGCTGACGTGACAGCTGCGATCGAGGGATGCCTGGAATGAGGCCCTTGTTCTGTAAACACACCCGCACGCAATTATGTTCTGGAAGTGGAGCACACGCTCACTCTGAAGGGGGTCGCGACCTTCCGGCAGGCTCAGCCGTGACTATCTGTGTCTAACACGAAAGCCTCGACAGCTCACATGGGTTGATGAAATCCAGATGGGGTTGGCTGCAGGTCTCATGTTGGTGAAGGCCAAGTGGGAAATGGCCGCCCTTCCGAGCCCGCAACTGCTCCCCCAGCAAAGACTCGCTGAAGATTTTGCTACCCTGAGCAATGGGTTCTAAGCCTAGAATATTTTAGCTGGCTCTGGACTCAGAGGTGGCCATCAAGGAGGGTCCAGGAAA
The DNA here is from genome assembly GCF_049634645.1 of Pelodiscus sinensis. NCBI lineage: Eukaryota > Metazoa > Chordata > Testudines > Trionychidae > Pelodiscus > Pelodiscus sinensis. The sequence continues at coordinate 21,542,626 of NC_134729.1, read as the reverse complement.
ACTCTACTACTTTGCGGTTCTCTTCTCGCTCTCCCTCCCACCTAGAATCCCCTGGGCCACTAGGATGCTTCAGCTGACGATGCCAGTTGTAAAACTATCTAAGGATACATCTACGCAGCAGCCGAGAGCGCGATCCCAGCGTGGTTAGAAGACACACGTTGGTTCTCCTCCAGCCAGTCATGGGCGGCGGGTACGCTAGGCAGGGGAATGCATTGCCTTCCCAAACCTCCAGTCTGGCTCCGCCCACACTCCGCCCCCAGAACACCTACTGGGAACGGAGTGTTGCTGCCCCTAGCACCCCCCCATCCCGTGCTCTGGGCCAAGAAGGCTTCCTTATGTGTGGAGGGGTGCAGCTTGGCTCCTGTGGGGGTGGGGCAAGCAGAAGGGGCGGAGCCTGGGCAGAAGGGGCAGGGCTGGGGGCAGGCCTACCTTCAGCCACCTCCTATGAAGCCAGCATGTTAAAACAGCAACATGGCCATAGGAGTATATATGGGCCAGGCCCCCAGGTGCAAACCCTCCTGAAACCTTGTACACGTCCTCAGGGGATCTGTCTGTGCCACGGCAGCTATGCTGCTATTTTTAGCATGCTCTCTCCAGCACTGCTAGATCTTGTCTGTCTCTCATGCCAACATACCTATTGCAGTGACTCAGCCTTTCCAGACTGCTGCTCCCCTTTCAGGAGCCTTGTGTATCATATATATAGTAGCCCAGGGTATGTCTACACTACCCTGCTAGTTCGAACTAGCGGGGTAATGTAGGCATACCGCACTTGCAAATGAAGCCCGGGATTTGAATTTCCCGGGCTTCATTTGCGTAAGCGGGGAGCCGCCATTTTTAAAACCCCGCTGGTTCGAACCCCGTGCAGCGCGGCTACACGGGGCTCGAACTAGGTAGTTCGGACTAGGACGAGGTGTACCGGTAGTTCGGAATAGGAATCCTAGTCCGAACTACCTAGTTCGAGCCCCGTGTAGCCGCGCTGCATGGGGTTCGAACCAGCGGGGTTTTAAAAATGGCGGCTCCCCGCTTATGCAAATGAAGCCCGGGAAATTCAAATCCCGGGCTTCATTTGCAAGTACGGTATGCCTACATTACCCTGCTAGTTCGAACTAGGAGGGTAGTGTAGACATACCCCCAATGTCTGTGACTCTGTAATGCTGTAGTGTTACGTGTTGCCTCTGGGGGGCGCTGTTGCCTCCCACCATGGCGCTCGGCTGACTTCTGCGCCGCTCAGCCGGGCCGCCGCGAGGGAGCAAACAGCACAAGAGGCCGTTTGGGCTCCGCAGTCCCCCAAAGTGAGATGCAGGAGGAGGAGGAGAGGAGAAAGAGAGACGGAGAGAGAGGCAGGAGGCAGAGGAGAGCTGGGAGGGAGGAGGAGGAGAGACAGAGAGATGGACATGGAGGAGAGACCTGAAAATCCCGTTTTATGACGAGCTATTGGCTAGTTCTTAAGATTCACCTCACTTAAAAATTACTTACTTACAAAATCAAACATAAAAACTATACAAGTGTTGCAGCACATTATTACTGAAAAATTGCTTCCTCTTTCATTTTACCCTATAAAATAGCACAATTGGAATAGATTGTACTTGCATTTCAGTGCATAGTGTATAGAGCTGCGCAAATAAGTCACTGTCCTTGTGAAATTTTAGTTGATGCTACATAAAAAGCCCTAATGATGTTAGTAACTTGTAAAACTATGGAAATAGTTAGATGAGACGATATATCCCCAAAAGACGTTGGTGTACCCCCCAGGGGCATGTATACCCTTGGTTGAGAACCACAGCCCTCTGTCACTTGCAGCTTTACCTCCCCACTCTGGATCACCTAAAGTACTCACCTCCTTCTCCCAATTTAGCTTACTCTGCTGCCAAAGTGGATTGATCTACATGGGAATCGACATTCCCAACGCATGCTGAAATTTGCCCGCAGTTGGGTGACCAACTCCCTGCAGTGCCAGGGGGAATCCCAGCCGGGTGTCGTGCTGCCCCCCATTTACACATGGCGAGACAGACTTGGGAGGAGGGGGTTGTGTGAAAGTCAACAAGGCCGTTTTGCAAAGAAAAAAAGTTGTCTGTTCTGAACGTTTCGGCCGGCTCAGCCCTCCCTGCCACCTAACGATTAAACCCTGGATCAGTCTGTGCAACCTAAAGGACATTCCCCGCACTATTCTGTGCCAGCTTTGTCCAGACGTAGACAGGCCAGGCCCGGACTGGGTAAACTTCCGTCTCAAATGCTTGTCTGCGTAATGCCCAATGGTTTTCCAGAGGATGCTGAGGTTCGGCATGTTCTGGAGAAGCCAAGGTACACATGCCAAACAATTCTGATAGCTTTCTTTGACAGGATAACAAGTCTTGTGGATAAGGGAGAAGCGTTGGATGCGGTATACCTAGACTTTACTAAGGCGTTTGATACGGTCTCGCATGATATTCTTATCAATAAACTAGGTAAATACAACTTAGATGGGGCTACTATAAGGTGGGTGCATAACTGGCTGGATAACCATACTCAGAGAGTAGTTATTAATGGTTCACAATCCTGCTGGAAAGGCATAACAAGTGGGGTTCCGCAGGGGTCTGTTTTGGGACCAGCTCTATTCAATATCTTCATCAACAATTTAGATATTGGTATAGAAAGTACGCTTATTAAGTTTGCAGATGATACCAAGCTGGAAGGGGTTGCGACTGCTCTGGAGGATATGGTCATAATTCAAAATGACCTGGACAAATTGGAGAAATGGTCTGAGGTAAATAGGATGAAGTTTAATAAAGACAAAAGTGCTCCATTTAGGAAGGAACAATCAGTTTCACACATACAGATGGGAAGCGACTGTCTGGGAAGGAGTATGGCAGAAAAGGATCTAGAGATTATAGTGGACCACAAGTTGAATATGAGTCAACAGTGTGATGCTGTTGCAAAGAAAGCAAACATGATTTGGGGATGCATTAACAGGTGTGTTGTGAGCAAGACACGAGAAGTCATTCTTCTGCTCTACTCTGCGCTGGTTAGGCCTCAGTTGGAGTATTGTGTCTAGTTCTGGCCACCGCATTTCAAGAAAGATGTGGAGAAATTGGAGAGGGTCCAGAGAAGAGCAACGAGAATGATTAAAAGTATAGAGAACATGACCTATGAGGGAAGGCTGAAGGAATTGGGTTTGTATAGTTTAGAAAAGAGAAGATTGAGGGGGAACATGATAGTGATTTTCAGGTATCTAAAAGGGTGTCATAAGGAGGAGGGAGAAAACTTGTTCATCTTGGCCTCTGGGGATAGAACAAGAAGCAATGGGCTTAAACTGCAGCAAGGGAGGTTTAGGTTGGACATTAGGAAAAAGTTTCTAACTGTCAGGGTGGTTAAACACTGGAATAAATTGCCCAGGGAGGTTGTGGAATCCCCATCTCCAGAGATATTTAAGAGTAGGTTAGATAAATGTCTGTCAGGGATGGTTTAGACAGTATTTGGTCCTGCCATGGGGGCAGGGGACTGGCCTCGATGACCTCTCGAGGTCCCTTCCAGTCCTAGTATTCTTTGATTCTATGCCAGGCGGTTTACATTTAGGAAGGCTCTCCAGCACATCCATCACTTGTGTGGCAAAGAACGGGCTCCCTGTGACCGTGCCCCACCTGACCCAGGAGCGCACAATCTTGTGAGAGCTCCGCCCACTTTGAGGAACTGCCCCCGGCCTGTCAGTCCGGCAGGGTCATACCAACCATGCTGGCCTCTGGGGGTGGCATGGGGCAATCCTGCTCCCTGTGTGACGAGTCCTTCACTCGCCGCAGGGATGGCCCCTCCCCCTGGCTGTTCTGCCCAGTCAACTCCCCGTCCTGGAAGCTGCAGCGGGGCACCAAAAGCGTCCACGGGCCACTGGGCAAGGTGGGGGAGGGGTGCCAGCACCACGCTCCAAAAAGGGGCAGGGCCAAGGGTGATAGGGGTGGGGCCAGGGAAGCCAGCCCTTAGCGCTGCCCGGAGCATGCAGTGCTGCACCGCAGCAGTGATATAAAAGACTGGGCTGCTGCTGCCCCAGGCCTCTTTGAATCACCAGGTCCTAGGGCAATTGTCCTCTTTGCCCCACCCCCCGCCAGCAGCTCTGGGTTGCACGCTGTCTTCCTATCAGCCTGCAGCCCCTCTGCTTCCAGGTCCCATAGCATCCTCTTTGTGGCTCGGCCCTCTGGCCAGGTCACTCAGCACCCGTCCCTCCCCTTCCAGGCTTCAAAATCTCCCCCAGTGCCTCAGGCCATCTTCCATTTCACTGCCCCTCCAAAGCCGCTTCCCCTGCAGCAGGGAGGGGGATCCAGACCTGCCCTCTACTCAGGGTCCCAGTCCAGGGACCCTACAACATGCAACCATGATCCATTTTGTGCCCACCCAGGCTGCTTATTCCCTGGGCTGCCTCGTCCCCAGGGCTCTCTTCACCACCCTCTGGACCCGCCCCCCAAGTCCTGCTCCTTCCCTTGGTTCCTTCCTTCCTCTCTACTAAGAAGAGGGTGACCACAAACTTCCTCCCGGCCACCCTTGCGGTGGCCAGTTCCCTAGGTTTATACTAGCCTGGCCCACCGCTGCTCAGGAGAACTTCCTTCTAATCAGGGCTCTTCGCCCAGCCGGTATCTCCCTCAATTGCTGCTTAAGAGGTTCATTGGGTTGTCTGGCCTCCATTAGCCCCTTTAGGGCAAGTGTGGGGCTGACATCCAGTCACAGGGCAAGACCACTCATTAATCAGTTGCAGGAGGCCAGGGTGGAGCTTTCTTATGTTGCTCAGAATCGGTAGCATCTGTATTCCAAGGGTGCGGAGAACTCACTGAAACCTGGCTTGGTTCTCAAGTGGTTCAACCCTCCTGGCCAGCCAGGTGTTTTTCTCGTGGCCTCCTCCTCTGATGCCAAATGGGGTCACACCCTCAGCAGATGGCGCGGAGGTGGTCCCTGGTGGTCTCTGCACAGCCTCACTTCGCCTGTATGGGGTGGGTAAGGTCCACAAAATGCAGTCCTCAGTGCTGTCTGGGTTGCAGGAAGAAATAGCTCATTAAAATAGGGCTCGGCCGGCAAAAAGTTTGGGAATAGAGGCTGCTGGAGCCACAGAGGAGAAACAGCTTCAGGTCTGGGAGAGTTTTGGCAGAGTAAAGTGAAGAAATAGCCTGCATTTCCACCCGTCTCCCTCCTCTCTCTGACTCTCACTTTCACCAACACCGACCTTCCCTTCAGGCCTGGAGCCAAATGAAATCTTGTGGCTGGAGAATACATTCCTTGACGGTTTTACAGAGTCTGACTTCCTGCTCAAATGCTTTGGGTTCCTTTGTTTCCTCTCACCTGGAAAGCAGGTGTGAATGGAGGCAGTGTCCCCAAGTGAGTCCGCTATGACCTTGAGGTGTCCTTCAGCTGTGAGGCATCCCCCACATGGCCTGGAAGGGAGCCAGAAGCAAACCCTGAACGCACAGGCACTAGCTAACAGAATTCGTGCTTGCCCCCGGCTGAACAATTCCCCACTTCCTTTGCTGTACACAGCCCATGGTCAGGGTCCCTCTGGCCAGGACATGAGATAATCGGCTGAAGTGCTGTCAGAGAGCAATGTCAAAAGAGGTGGAGCTGGAACATAGTGAAATAGTAACCGGTCCCCAGGATTAGATGGTAGAAATCCAGTGGGGATATCAATAGAAGGAGTTTTTCGGCCCATGAAGGTATACCACCTCCCCAAATTACGTTAGCTAAGGAGATGGAAGACCTGTTCTGGGCTTTTACAGCAGGGCTGTGTCTACACTGGCCAGTTTTTCTGGAAATCAGCCGCTTTTCCGGAAAAACTTGCCTGCTGTCTACACTGGCCGCTTGAATTTCCGCAAAAGCACTGACTTCCTACTGTAAGAAATCAGTGCTTCTTGCGGAAACACTATTCTACTCCTGTTCAGGCAAAAGTCCTTTTTACGCAAAGCTTTTGCGCAAAAGGGCCAGTGTAGACAGCTCAGATTTGTTTTCCGCAAAAAAGCCCCAATCACGAAAATGGCGATCGGGTTTTTTTTGCAGAAAAGCACGTCTAGATTGGCACGGACGCTTTTCCGCAAAAAGTGCTTTTGCGGAAAAGCGTCCGTGCCAATCTAGACGCTCTGTTCCGAAAATGCTTTTAACGGAAAACTTTTCCGGAAAATCATGCCACTCTAGATGCAGCCTCAGGGGTTTTGAGTGACAGCTGTTGGTTGGAGGTGTTTTTTTCACACCCCAGATCTATTTTTGTCCCTGTAAAGTTCAAACATGCACCAAGCTGAAGAATGGAGTGGCTGAACTGCTAGCAAGAACGTGCACTCTCTCGTTAAGATCGGCTACGACACCTGGAGACAGAAGGGCAGTGAACATCACAGCCATCTCAGTAAAAGGCTCTGAGTCAGGGTGGGTCTTTAAAGGACAGAGGACGGTGTGAAGGCCAGAACTTTAACAGGATTCAAAAAAGAACTAGACACATTCATGGAAGTTAGGCCTATCAATGGCCATTAGCCAAGACGGGCAGGAATGGTGTCCCCAGCCTCTGTTGATCAGAAACTAGGAATGGGCATCAGGGGATGGGTCACTTGACGATTACCTGTTCCGTTGATTCCTTCAGAGGCACTTGGCATTGTCCACTGTCGGAAGACAGGACTCTGGGCTGGATAGACCTTTGGCCTGACCCAATATGACCGTTCTTATGTCGGACCCAAAAACCGCAGCGCCAGCCACGCAAGTCCCTCACAATTTAACACAAGGAGCAGCCGCTGGCTTGAGCAAGCAGCAGGCTGTTATCCTCAGCACAGGCGGTGTAAGGATAAGGCCTTTTCCCGCTGCCATATTGGAAAGCCCGCAGCCTGAGGCCGCAGCCAGAGTGAAAGAGCAGCAGCCACGAGCAGCAGTTCCGTGCTTGCAGGTGCTCCGGATGGGTCCGTTTTCTCAGGCATTCCAGAAGGTTCTATGCTCTCCGGTGCACAGACTAGATGGGCAGATCATGTCATTCGTATGCCGGACAAACGTATACCTAAGCAGCTCCTTTTTGGGGAACTCTCTACTGGTAAACGCTCGCGTGGTGGACAGAGGAAATGTTACAAAGACACACTCAAGGCCTCCCTGAAGTTGTTTGGAATTGATACAACCACCTGGGAATCGCTGGCACACAACCGCCCTGCCTGGCGCAGTCTCATCCACAAGGGATGCCAAGCTCTCGAAACAAGGCGCATCTCTGAAGCACAACACAAGCGCGTGCTGCGCAAGTCCAAAGCTACCAGCGCGACGATTGCAATGCCTACACATGTCTGCCCGACATGTTCCAGGACATTTGGTGCCCGAATTGACCTGATAAGTCATCTTCGGACACACTGTATCCAGTCTCAAAGCACTTAGTGGTGTTGAGGTCTTCATCGACCACAATGGATGAACAACATGCTCTCCGCTGTGTGTGAGGGTTCCCTGCAGCCATGCATGCGTGATACACGCGAGGGCCAAGTCAGAAGCCAAAGAGCCACCCGTCCCCTCCCGCAGGAGAGCCTTCCTGAGGGAAGCTGGGTTGGTCTCCTCCCAAGTGGCCCCTGGTGGCCTGTGGCAGCGTTGTGATGTCCTGCCTCAGTTTCCCACTTGTACTTAACTGGACCTTGGTGTCCTTAAGGGGGCCTATCTCATAGGCCCCATGGGGCTGATACCTCTCCCCCAGTAGAAGAAAGAAAGTTGGCTCAGACCCCAGAGGGGTGGAGGTCTGGGCCCATCTCCTTGTACAGGGGCCACCCACCCCTCCGGAGAACCCTGGGCTGGCTCATTGCCAATCGTCAGTTCCTACTCAGGCTCACTAGGACCAATCCTACCATCTGGGCCCAGCAGCACGGCCACTAAGGTGGAAACCTGGCCCCATCCTATTTTTAACGTGTTGCTTGTGGCCAGGCAAGCCAGGCCCAGGCAACGCACAAAGCACAGTGAGCCCTGGACCTCGGCTCGGGTCTGCGGCATGCAGAGACACCATCATTTGCTAGTGGAAGCTGCAGATGGTGAGATCCAGCGACACTGAGGGAGACACCCAGGCGCTCCTACCAGGTCTGGGCTGCCCTGCTTCACGATGCCTGGCTCCCCAGAGCACCTCCCTCGATTTTCAAAACGACAACAGATGGGTTTTTTCCTAGCACAATGTTACATCAAACGGCATTTCCCGGAGCAGGAAAAAGGCATTTTCTGCTGCTGGCGCACGCTGGAAAGTGCATGTGTTTTCCTGTTTGTGACAGCTGGTTGTCAGCACCCAGGGGCCCATCTGTTCTTCAACGTTTAAAAACAAAACCCTCTGATCCAGCTAAATAACAGCAGCTCTTAAAGAGATCCAGCTGGAAGGCAGTGTGGTCACATGGGGCACAGCCCAGGAGACCTGGGTTTTGCTCCCCACTCTGCCTCCGAGTGGCCGTGTGGCCTTGCACAAGTCACCTCCTTGCTTCGTCTCTTTTCCCACCCGTTTTCCAATCCGACTGGAAGCGCCCTAGGACAGGCTCTGGCTCGGTTTGGGCAGCACCTGACACAGCCTTTGTCTGAGCTTAACCTTTGTCTACACTGGCAATTCAGCGACAAAGCTTTTGAGTGACTCAAGCTCATGGGTGGAAGTGGGTTTTGCCCCTGAAAGCTCATGATGCTATTTTTATTAGATGCTAAGTCAGTGGTCACCAGCCAGTAGATTAGGATCTACTGGTGGATCTTGGAGCCTCTGACAGGTGATCCTGACAAGTTTGGCCAAGATGCTGTCAAGGCCAAGGGCATGTCAGCTGCCCCTCCCCACAACTTCTGCACATCTCCTGCCCTCTGCCTTGGAGCTGGCCCCTCCCCATGTGTAGGGCATGGGAGGGAGAAGAGGGGTGCTGATGCTAAGGTGCCCTCTTCTCCTGCTTTGAATCCTATCTCCACAGAGCAGAGAGGGGACACAACAAGACTGGGGCAGGGGAGAGTTGGCTGGCTGCTTTTGGGAGGGGTGCAGGGCCAGGACAGGGGTGAACCTGCCTTAGCCCCACTGCACCCCCACCCAAGAGCTACTTAAGGTAAACAGAGCCCAGCTGGAGCCCAAAACCCTACTCCATGAACATGAACCCCGTCCTGCACCCCTAACACCCCTGCATCCAAACACCCTCCAGGAGCCGGCACCTGCAACCCCCTCCTGCACCCCAACAGCCTGCCCCAAGCTCAGCTCAGAGCCTCTCTCACACTCCCGATCCCTTAACCCAAGACCAGAGCCTGCACCCCGACCCTCTGCCCCAGCCTCGTGAAAGTGAGTGAGAATGGGGGAGGGAGGATGGAGTGAGCAGGGGTGGGGCCTTGAAGAAGGGGCATGAAGGAGGTGGGGTAAAGGTATTTGGGTCTGAGGTAGATCTTGAATTGCATTTACATTCAAAAAGTGATCTTGTGCTTAAAAAGGTTGGAGACCCCTGCTCTAAGGTGTCACAGAACTATTCGTTTTTAAAGCTTTTGTCGTTTCACGGGTGCTTAAATCCCCTCCACACACACCTCCCGCTCCATGACGATGACAAGTTGTCCCGCTGCAAGTACCAGTGTGCACAGGGTTGTGTCAGCAGGAGCGCTCTCGACAAAGCAAATGCTGCTCGTAGAGGGTGGATGTTTGTGTCCTCAAAAGTGCCGACAAACAGTGTCACTAAAAGATGTAGTGTAGACGTAACCTCAGTCGAAGCTTCTCAGTGCTTGTGAAAGAAGAAAAGCAAAGTGAGGCATGAAAATTAGAAATGGACATGAGCCCGTGGGGCTTAGCAAGACAATCAAGAAGAGGGGGGGTAGTCTTTTGTGGTCTCCGTACCAATTCAAGAGTCAATTATTACTTTCCGGGGGGTGGGGGGGAGAGATGCTCGGTGGGGTTTAAAAATGGTCCCCAAGAGACAGATTTTCCATAGAATCATAGAACTGGAAGAGACCTCAGAAGGTCATCAAGTCCAGCCCCCTGCTCTAGGCAGGACCAATTCCAACTAAATCAACCCGGCCAGGGCTTTGTCAATCCAAGACTTAAACACCTTTAGGGATGGAGACTCCACTACTTCCCTAGGGAACCCATCCCAGTGCTTCACCAGCCTCCTAGTGAAATAGTTTTACCTAATATCCAACCCGAACCTCTCCCACCACAACTTGAGACCATTGCTTCTTGTTCTGCCATCTGTCACTACTGAGAACAGCCTCTCTCCATCCTCTTTGGAACCTCCCTTCAGGAAGTTGAAGGCTGCTATCAAATCCCCCCTCACTCTTCGCTTCTGCAGACTAAACAGAGCCAAGTCCCTCAGCCTCTTCTCATAAGTCATATGCTCCAGCCCCCTCATCATTTTGGTCACCCTCCGTTAGACCCTCTCCAATGCGTCCACATCCTTTCTATAGTGGGGGGCCCAGAACTGGACACAATACTCCAGATGTGGCCTCACCAAAGCCGAATAAAGGGGAATAATGACATCTCTGGATAAAGGATCAACAAAGCAGTGAAGGGCACAATCCATCCGCTCAGCCACGTCGCTGGTGGACATATTGAGCAGGGATGGCCCTGGAACCGATCCTTGGGGCACTCTGCTTGAAACCGACCGCCAGGCAGACATTGAGCTGTTGATCATTACCTGTTGGGCCTGACAATCTAGCCAGCTTTCCAGCCACCTTACAGACCATTATCCAATCCATACTTCCTTAACTTGCTGGCAAGAATACTGTGTGAGATCGTATCAAAGGCTTTGCTAACGTCAAGGTATATCACATCCACCGACTTCCCCATGTCCACAGAAGCAGTTACCTCATCGTAGAAGCTAACCAGGTTGATCAGGCATGACTTGCCCTTGGTGAAACCATGCTGACTATTCCTTATCACTTGCCCTTGGTAAAACCATGCTGATTATTCCTGATGGTACTTGTTCCTGCTGTGAAGGCAGGGGACTGGACTCAATGACCTTTCCAGTTCTAGGAGACAGGCATCTCCATTCATTTTTTTCCCCTCTTCCCCTCTTGAGTAGGCCTCAACTGGAGTATTGTGTCCAATTGTGGGCACCACATTTCAAGAAAGATGTGGAGAAATTGGAGAATTTCCAGAGAAGAGCAACAAAAATGTTGAAAGGTCTACAAGATATGACCTATGAGGGAAGACTGAAGGAATTGGGCTTGTTTAGTTTAGAAAACAGAAGCCTGAGAGGGGACGTGAGAGCAGTTTTCAAGTACCTAAAAGGGTGTTACAAGAAGGAGGGAAAAAATTATTCTCCTTGGCCTCTGAGGACAGGACAAGAAGCAAGGGGCTTAAATTGCAGCAAGGGAGGTTTAGATTGGACATTAGAAAAAACTTCGTAACACTCAGGTTGGTTAAACATTGGAATAAATTGCCCAGGGAGGTTGTAGAATCTCCATCAGTGGAGATATTTAAGAGCAGGTTGGATAAACATCTCTCAGGGATGATCCTGAATCTGGTACTTGGTCCTGCCGTGAGGACAGGGGACTGGACTCAATGACCTCTTGAGGTCCCTTCCAATTCTATTGTTCTATGGTTCTAAAACAAGGCCCCATGCTCTCCCAGTCTTTGCTCATTTCTAGTGTGGAATATAGCACAAACCAGCTATCTCATGGGCCCCAAGTGGCTGATCCTTCTCCCCCAATACAGGAGGGTAGCCCACTGTGCCTCTTTCCAGGACGTCCATGTCACTCCAGCTGAACCCTCCGGGGGGATAGTCAAGAGATCCGTGTAAGGAACAGTCTGGGCAGTCCTCTCCCACACACATATTGCCATGGAGACCACATCCCGGCCTTGTCTTTGAAGAGGAACACTAGGCAATTGAGCAGCTACCACTGCAGCCCTCACGGTCTCCGCTAGCCTGATTTTCCTCTCTTGGCAGGTGGAGGAGCCAGCAGGCTCTGGTCCATTCCATCTTGTTTAGCCAGCATGCAGGGTGAATGCAGGGTAATGAAGGCAAATGCATTCTGCAGGAGTGGTGAGGGAAGGGGGCAGTAGCCCCCAGCCAGGCAGACATTGTGAAACGTAAACATCACTCCCCCTCCCCCCCCACACACACACTTTTTTAAAGGGCCTGATTCAAGCTAGGCAGGTGCTTGGCATTTTCCAGAAATCAGGCCTTTGCCGGTGTCTCAGGTTGGACAGTCAACAATCACACGTCTCGTGTTTAAAATCTTGGCTGTCCAGCACAATGGAGCCCAGCAGAGACAGGAAACCACTGGAGGAAGATTCACTTTTCAGTCGACAAGTTCCCTGAGAACCAAACTCGGCTCAGCATCCTGGGCTTTCTTAGCTTCACGAGGTCGCCATTCCAGGCACAACCGATCTAGAGCATCAGGACCTCAGAGGTGTTCATATGTGATGGCTCCATGGCTAGCCTGTCGGTGAAATGCTCTATGGTGGCACAGTACGTGTGCACAGTACGTGTGCACGCATGACAGTCACGTGTTTACCTCACGTGTGATGTTCCGGAGGTGCCCGTCCCTCACCAGGATGTGTGTGAGATATTTATGTGGTGTTCAGCTGTTGCTGCTGCTTTTTCAGACCGCTGATGGGCGGGGAGGTTTTGTTCAGAGGCGGCTTCTCAAATTAAAAAAACACCCCCATGCTCAGAAAGGAGTAAACATCTCCCCCAAGAGCCTTTCCATTCATTTTACAATTTCTAAAAATGGCTCCAATTCCCAGAATGTTCACAACCTGGAAACACACAGTCAACCTCTTGAGAGCAGGACAATGTCCCTCGCCTGCCAAAAAGAGGAGGGCTGTATGAAATCCGTTTCCCCTTGAGATAAACCGATGAGTGGGTCTCGTTTCCTGTTTTTCATTAGCTGGAAGTTCGAGGTTTCACCAGAGCTAGGATTTGTATTTGGCTTAGGCAGGGCTAACTCTGATGAGCTGCTTTCTTCTGCCAAGATGGCTGACAGCATCTGACATTGGTCGCTGCTTCAGACAGGATCCCGAGCGAGCCAGCCACCTGTTGTAACTGCTGTTTCTAGGGAATGGGGCCTGTCTTTGTTGTCCCAGCTTCGCGGCCTGCCTGGGCTCTGTTTTCTGAGGGACTCCAGAGGTTAATAACAAAACTGCCCTGAGTTCTTAATGCCTGGGCAGAATACAGAGTCTTTGCCAATGGGTTTATCTGAGGTGCTTTGTGAACAAAGTGAACCTTGGGAGGTGATAAGGCCCAGTAAGAGGCCCTGCAGGATACAGGCCAAGTCTCCTACTGCCATGGGAAAAGTTGAGTAGGCCTGTGGTAACTGGTCTGAGTGCCATACAGGCTAGTACACCATGCCCACCAGGTGTGTGGGTTACACTTACAATGCCAGAGCCTTTTCCTCTATGTGCTTCCTGGCCAAATCCAGTCCAGGGTGGTAACACCTCATGGTAGTTGGCTGGCCAACAAATCAGCCCTTGATTCGTTTCCTACTGGGCAAGTATCCACCATCATAATTAGCGCTAATACTGTTGTCGCTGCAGAGGGCATGCGAATCCAATGGCTGTTAAGGCACAGATTTGGGCTGCAGGAGTTCTCGCTTCAGTTCCCAGCGACCTTGCGCCACTGAATTAATTTCATTGTCCCTCAGTTCTCCATCTGAGAGTGAAGGTGGCTGCCCTGGACTGCCTGGCTCCAGCTCACAGTGGTTCTCGGCTTGGCTTTGCATGCAGCATGTCCTGGGAAAATGGAGGACAGGAGGGCGTATCAAGCAGCAGGATGCCACAATGGTTCTTCCGGGCCTTAAAACAACATGAAGAGCAGAGCGAATGCATGGGCAGGAGAAACCCAGTGCAGCTGGCGCTTCCCAGAGGCCAAGCGCTGACGTTCTCATTCCAAATGAGCACCATGCGGCAGGGATTGGAAATGGAAAAAGAGAATCCAGCCTCGTGCTCTTTCTATTTTCAATGTACATGCGGAGATAAAAGCCAGCTGCATCGGAGGGCCCACCAGCTATCACAGGGTATGTCTACACTAGCCCCCTAGTTTGAATTAGGGAGGCTAATGTAGGCATTCGAAGTTGAAAATGAAGCCCGGGATTTAAATATCCAGGGCTTTATTTGCATCTTCCTGTCCGGGCGCCATTTTTAAATCCCCTTAGTCCAAACTAACTGCCCGCGGCTACACGCGGCAGTCAAACGTGAACTCGAACTCGTGGAATGAGGTGTAACAGTTAACTCAAACTAAGGACTGAGTTCGAGTTCACGTTTGACTGCCGCATGTAGCTGCGGGCAGTTAGTTCGGACTAAGGGGATTTAAAAATGGCGCCCGGATGGAAAGATGCAAATAAAGCCCTGGATATTTAAATCCCAGGCTTAATTTGCAACTTCAAATGCCTACATTAGCCTCCCTAGTTCGAACTAGGGGGCTAGTGTAGACATACCCACAGCGTTTATTCTTCAGCCGGTAAAGCTGCGGTGCCAAAGAATCAAGTCCCAGAAGCAGAATCAAGTTCTCTCCAGCTACCGTGCAGCCACTGGGTGAAGGGTCTGTGGAATCGCACTTCAGCGCCACTGGGAACAAACCGGGAAGCAGCCACCATTCACCTGGGTTTGCTTGCTCTTTGTACTTGGAGACGCAGCTCACCCACCGTCAAGCTCGGTGGGCAAAGCGCAAGGGAAGCCCCTGCAATCTGGCTGGCCAAATGCAGAGACAAACCACTGTGTGCACAGAGGGAGTCCAGCCCAGCCCAGCCGGGATGTGTCTGCAGTCGGGACGCTGCTGCGACGGACCCTGCGGCTTCTCCGGTTTGGTGCTGGAATCTGTGTCCAGAGAGGAGAGAGTCCAGCATCCACGGGGTCTCCTATGGGACTTAGAACCCTGACCCAGTCGCAGAGAACATCCACACCGCAGGCCTGGGGTGTGATTGCGGCTCATGTAGACACCACTGGGCTCGCTTTGCTCTAGCTTGCTTGGGTGTTGGAACAGTGACTCTGCAGCAGTGCACACATCTGTGTCCCAGCCCCCTAGAACCGCACGTAATTATGCAGACAGGTAACCCAGCCCCTGCTGCAGCCTGTGCTGCGGGCTTGGCACCTAGCACTATCCGAGTGAGGCAGATTAAATCCAGCGAGGACGGGTCTAGGAGCTGCACCCACACCCCATGACTGCAATGCAGATGTACCTTTAGTGTGGGTGTGTTTCCGAAGCACAGGCCCCAGCTCTGCTAGGAAACGATGCGCTGGACAGAGGTTCCAGCTATTTTATGCCGATGTCGATCCGGAGTGACTCCCTGTCGTGGGGTGCTACACTCGTCCCTCTCCCAGGGGGCGCTGCTGAGTCCTTGGGCTTCTTGAGACCACGACCATCCCTGTATCTCCTGCAATGTGGTTATACACCCACGCCCCTCTCACCAGGGCAGTGTGGCCACGCAGCTGGAGTCTATGGTAAATATCTCTCACACCTAACGGCCGGAGTCTCAAGTCTCTCAGTAGGGCAGTGCAGCCTAGCAGCCAGAGTCTATAGCACATGGGTGCCAGCCCCTGAGTTCAGGGTTGGAGATGGTAGGGGGACCCAAGCCCTCCATCTCCACTGGGTCCGAACCCAGGGCCCTATTAACAGTGGCACAGTCCACTGCTCTCTCTCACTGGGGAATCCCACCGCAACACGCTGAGAGCCATGGGACACCACCTCCCACCCTGGGCTACTTCCTACCGGTCTCCGCAGGCCTCCTTCCAGGGTCCTTCCTCCATTGGTGTCTCGCTGGCTGGTTTCCAGGGCCGGTCCCTCTGGCGGTTCGCCTGCAGCAGCTCTGGTCAGGCCTCCTTCCTCCTCAGCAGCCAGCCCAGACTGAGCCTTTCTCCAGGCTTTTATACCTGGGCTGCAGTCTGAGCATGCCCAGCAGGACTGGGGGGGTGGGGCTTCATCAGCCAGGTGAGCCTGGTTAGGCCCAGCTTTCCCAGTGAGGAGCTGGTCCACCCTGTCACACTCCCCTAAGTAGATGAGTCTGATCCTGCTCTCCTTTACACCCAGAAGCCAGTCCTGCCACATGAAGCAATTTTCCCAGAGGCAGGTGTCCCTGGGGCAGCCAGGGACACAGTTTCCTCCAGAGCAAGGAATGGAAAACCCGGCCCTAGCTTGCCAGGGATTCAAAAGCACAAGATCCATTTCCCGGGGGGAGTAAACATGGACTGAAGAAATGCCAGGGACCAAGGTTGTCAAACATAATTAGGCTACGTCTAGACTGGCATGATTTTCCAGAAATGCTTTCAATGGAAAAGTTTTCCGTTAAAAGCATTTTCGGAAAAGAGCGTCTAGATTGGCACGGACGCTTTTCCGCAAAAGACGCGCTTTTGAACAAAAAAGCCCCAATCGCTATTTTCGCGATCGCTTTATTGCGCAAAACAAATGTCAGCTGTCTACACTGGCTCTTTTGCACAAAAGTTTTGCGCAAAAGGGACTTTTGCCCAAACGAGAGCAGCATAGTATTTCTGCAAAAAGCACTGATTTCTTACAGTAGGAAGTCAGTGTTCTTGCAGAAATTCAAGCAGCCAGTATAGACAGCTGGCAAGTTTTTCCGGAAAAGCGGCTGATTTTCTGAAAAAACTGGCCAGTCTAGATACAGCCTTAGTGTTTTAGGGGGTCTGCCATCTTCCAGGGGGTCTGATTTTCACAGACTGGATTCAAAGCCTATGTCAGCCAGTGGGGGTGCATCTACACAGCACCCTAAACCTGAAATAAGATATGCAATTTGTGCTATGCAAATCGCATCTTATTTCAATTAAAGTTCAAACTAGCATATTTCAAAATTTGGCTTATCTTACACAGTGCCGGACTTCAAAATAACGCGCTATTTTGAGACCTCCCTTAATCCTCTTGGAATGGGGCTTCCAGGGATGTTGAAATAAATAACACATCCACTATTTCAAGACCTATCTCGAAATAGCAGGTGCATTCAAAAGATGCAGGGGAGCTATTATGGGATACTTCTGGTATCCCGAAATAGCCCCGCTGTGTAGACATACCCTGGGTGGCTTTCTATGAAGGCTCATGAGCATAGAGTGCTGCTCAGGTTGGAAGCAATGGGGTTTTGCCCATAACTTTTTCAAGCCAAAAAAAACGTGCAAGAGGCACAAAGCTAGACCGGAGACAGGTCGAGGCAGAGAGTAATTTGTGAGTCATCAGTCAGGAAGCTGAAGTCACGGGAGTAGGTGGGGTCACCAAAGTGACTCACAGTCCCAGGAAACATCACTGAGGGGCCTTAAAAACAGAATCCTGTGAGAACACCGGCAGAGAAGGGGAGCAACAGCAGAGGAATAAAGGGCACCGGGAGAGGCCCTGGAAGCCAAAGTAGGGCAGAACCAAGGAGAAGAGACCAATCAAGGGTATCGAAGACAGCTGGAGGATGCCGGAGACAGATGAAGCAGACACCCCATGCTTGGATAAGAAGCCCTGGTGGAGATCTTTTGTAAGCAATATGTAACCCACTGGTCAGACCTAGGGATGTTAAATATCGGTTAATTGAATAGTCAAGTAACCTCATGAATTCCTATTGATTATTCAACTATTCTTGGGCATGGGGGGGGCAGCAGCCAGTGTGCTCCAGACCCACTACCGAGGAGCCCCCTCCACTCTATGCTGCTGCCTCTGTATCAGAGGCAGCAGCGCGGGATGCCAGGCGGGAGTTGGTCCACTAGGGAGCCAGTTGAAAAACCAGCTCCCCTCGCGGACGGGCTGCCTGTCACCTTGTGCTGCTTCCTCTGATACAGAAGCAGCAGCGCGGGGTGGCAGCATCCTTGTCTGGGGTGGGGGTCTGAGTTCCCGGACCCAGCGCAAGCCAAAACTGAGCCAGGCTGCCTGCCTGCCTGCCTGCCTGACTCCAAATACACTTTAAATGCAGAGCCGCAGCAGAGATAGGTCCCAGACCCAGAGCAAGCCAGGACTAAGCCAGGCTGCTGGCCAGCCTGCTAAAAAAATTGTTGGCAAGAGTGAGGGGCAGGAAATGCATGTAGCCCATAGCATTAACCGATAAGCTTTTGCTTATTGGTTAATCGGTTAATCAACTACACTATTATATCCCTAGTCAGGCCTCCTGAGCCAGTCCTACAGAAGATATAAGTCTGCTACCGCTCTCTACTGGAGAGCCTGGGTCTTTCACTCAAATCATGGAGACTTGTGCTTTCAGCTTTGGGGAGCTGTGATTCAGCCCCTGCAGTATGGACCAAGCTAGCAATCCTGCAGCAGAACAAAGGGAGGGGGAAGCACGAGCTAAATGTGCTTTGAAGAACCTTACCTCTAGGTTTCATTACCCTCCCAATAACAGTGCTTTAAAGTTGAAATGAATCCTAGACTCCTAGAACTGGAAGGGACCTCGAGAGGTCATTGAGTCCAATCCCCTGCCCTCACAGCAGGACCAAGCACCATCTAGATCATCCCTGACAGGTGTTTATCCAACCTGCTCTAAAATATCTCTAGTGATGGAGATTCTACAAGGCTTCCTAGGCAATTTATTCCAGTGTTTAACCACCCTGACAATTTGGAAGTTTTTCCTAGTGTCCAACCTAAACCTCCCTTGCTGCAATTTAAGCCCCTTGCTTCTTGTCCTTATTCATGTGAAGGATGTGGTTCTTAAAACTGTAAATTCTATTTGAGCATGGGATCTCAACCTCCAGTTAGGGATGTTCAAATGCGGTTAATTGACTAGTCGAGTATTCAATGGACTTTCCATCAACTACTCAACTAGTCAATAGACACTTCCGCATTCCTCCTTTGAAATGTACAAGAGCCCCTAGTGGGGGTTCTCGTGCATTTCAAAGCCATGGAGCCCGGGGTCAGCTGGAGACTCCTCAGCTGATCCCGGGCTCTGTGCTGCATTTCCCCAGAACCTGGGGTCAGCTGGGGACTAGTCCTTAACATCCTTACTCCCAATGGATCTGCTGGCTGTTGGAAGAACGTGACAATTCATCATGGTCTGTTGTATCACACTGAAGTTCGGTGGCTTAATCTGGGCGCTGTGTGGACACGCTTTTTTGAACTGCATGGTGACATCTACTTTTCATGAGTCAAAGGGAAAGATGTCACTAGCAGAGAGAGGCAGCAAGTAGGGGTGCACGAGCCGGTGTTGGGAGGGCGCCAGCTTAAAAGCTGGTTCTGCCGCCAGCACCGTCTCAGCGGAGGACAGGGAGCAGCCGGGAAACAGTGCGCGCGAGGATTGTACATTTCAAAGGAAGCGCTACAGAGGGGAACCCTTGCCTCTCTGCCTTTGAAATATACAAGAGCCGTGGGCAGCTCTTGTACATTTCAAAGGGCGAGGTGCAGTGGGATAGCAAGCGCCCACTTTATCAACTAATCGAGTAGTCGATAGAAATTCCATCGACTACTCGATTAGCCGATTAATCAAAATTTAACATCCCTAGCTCAGCACACAAATGCAGGGGCACACCCAAGCAGTGACAGAATACAGAATGCTTTTAAAATTAAGCTTCAGTTCAATGCAACTTATTCCAAGTGGAACTTAACAAACAGTAGTACCATGCTCTGTGGAAGGGTACGTTTCCGATATTAGTGTTTCCAAGTTTTCTCAATATCTGGAATCAAATTACCCCAACCTGGAGTTCTTTGCATCAAGAATTCTGTCTATGATTGAAAGCACCGCTGTGTGCGAATCGTTATTCCTCATTGTAAATATCAACACATTTACACAATGTTCTCAACTAGCCCACTCCTGAACTCGATATTCAACTTAGTCTCAGTCAAGTCCAGTGGTTCGCTTCAATATTGATACACAGATCTGTAATAAAAGATGCCAGGTATCGGTGAGCAGCAGGGCCTAAAATCAAAAATAAAAGTAAGGAATTACCAACATGGCTTTCCTTGTGTCCAAGTCTGGGGCCCCCCATTACAGAAAGGATGTGGGCACATTGGAGTGAGTCTGGCTGAGGGCAGAGCTGGAGCATATGACTTATGAGGAGAAGCTGAGGGATTTGGGCTTATTTCGTCTGCAGAACAGAAGAGGGAGGGGGGATTTTATAGCAGCCTTCAGCTTCCTGAAAGGGGGTTCCAAAGAGGATGGAGAGAGGCTGTTCTCAGTGGTGGCAGATGGCAGAACAAGGAGCAATAGGCTCATATTGAAGTGAAGGAGGTCTAGGTTGGATATTAGAAAAAAACTATTTCCCTGGGAGGGTGGGAAAGTGCTGGAATGGGCTCCCTAGGGAGGTGATGGACTCTCCATCCCTAGAGGTTTTGGCTTGACAAAGCTCCGGCTGGGATGCTGTAGTTGAGCTGGTCCTGCTTCGGGCAGGAGGCTGGACTCAATGACTCCTGAGGTCTCTTCCAGCCCTGGGATTCTGTGATTCTATCTTGATCCATTTCTTTTTTAATGGCTTTTGCCGGTGGAATGTGGCCTGTGTCAAGTGGCAAGGTATCGGCGCTGGCGGGCCACGTGAAATCCCTTTGACACCCTTGCTTAAAGCAGAGGACAGCCAAAACTCTGCACCACGCTTCTGTCTGGGAATCTTGTCTGCTTTGCAGCAAAGTTTTCTTTCTTTCCCTGGAGAGCCGTCTCCCGGCCGGAGCCTCCTCATTTTGTTTCTAAAAGCTCCCGCCTCTCTTTCTTCTGCCGCATGCTTTCACCTTGCCAGTGCCCTTCTTGGAAGCGTTTCAGAGATTAGCACTCACTAAGCTGGGCGCGTTCTTCATGCATCAAACCTCTTGTGCCCTCTTATCAGCCAGCAGGAGAGACGCTGCTGCTCTGCTAACCCCCCCTCCGCCCCCGAGCTGCCACGCAGCCTGCATCTTCTGTTTGTCGGATACCACACTGGCCTGCCGCAGACCCGTCCTTTTTGCTCCTGCTCCCCCCAGCTGTTGCAGCTGCTTTGAACCAGTTTTCCTGAAAGTTGTTAACACATATTCAGTGATTTCATCCCGCCTGGCTCCTCAGGGCTATTCACGGTGGCAATCCGTGGTCTTTCGGAGTGACAATGACAATGAACAGTCGTTGGGCCAAGGAAAGCGTGTGAGAGTTTTTCTAGCGGGGACGTGGGAGACTCAAGTCCCCGCTTCAATGACTTCGTGATTTGTAAGCAGTGAAACAGCGTCAGCAGGAGAGACTGAGGGAGACCCAGAGATGAAGCACTCTCCTGTAACATGGCAAACCCACATGCTAATCTTTCCCCTACAGGAAGGAGAAGGGTAGAATTGAACTTGGGTCGGGAACAGCCACTGAGGTAAAGGCTACTCATGCTTAGCAGCTGCCTCCTGAACAAAGAAATGGTCTGAAACTAGTCAGTGAACTCAAAAATGTCACAGTACAGCCAGGGCCGCATTATGACTTTGGTGGGCCCTAGGCACTTTTGCCTTCATGAGCCCCTTCCTCCATTAAAAAAAATATTTAAAATTATTTTTGATATCACTTTAAATACTTCAACATTTTATTTTTTTCTGTTTTAGGCAAAATTTAATAGATTTTCGTGGGCCCTAAAAGTTTCATTTTTTTCTGATGTGAGAAAAAAGTTAAAACATTTTCTTCGACCCTAAAAGTTCATTTTTTTCTTCTGATTTTAAAAGAAATTAAAACATTTTCATGGGCCCCTAAAAGTATCGTGGGCCCTAGGCACTGTGCCTAATGGAGAAGTCGGCCCTGAGTACAGCAAGGGTGGTTCCCGGGGCCTGTCCCCAACTTGCCTGGGTCCAGCCCCCTGAGGCTCAGCACTGGGGTACCTGCCACCCACCCGGGGGGTTGAAGCCCAGAAAACCTACTAGCCTGGGTCCCCCAGGCTCTGGTGTGTGAGGGGACTGTGGGGAGTGTCTTTCCCCTTCTCAGTCAGGGGCTTCTCACTTTGTTTCTCACTTGCATGCGGCCCCCAACTGAGCCCGTGACCGGAGAAAAGGTTCCTCCCCCACCCCCCGCACTGGGGACTGATTTGGGGTCGACCCAAAGAGCCTTTTATCAGCAGATGAATTATGTGTCTGAAAATCTTCTCCCAGCTCCGGTCATGCCCCTGACTATGTCCCCACCTGCGGGAGGAAAGGAATGCAGGGGGACAGGCCTTCCTGGCTGGCTGCATCACCAAACCTTGCGCTCCTCCCTCTCCGGTACAGGTGGGCAGGGAAAGGGTGTGGCCGGACCCTTAGCTCCACCTCTCGAGGATGCCAGCCAATGGCACAGAGGGGGAAGTGATCCGCCATTGCATGCCACACCGCCATAGCGCCAGGGCCAGCAGGCACTAGATGACGATGCCAGTGAATCGCCATTCAGTCCCTGTGCTGTTCCGCAGGCAGCGCAGTCGGTCACACCGGCTGGCTTGCACCGTGCCAGTGCAGCCCTTCCTTCCTAGCACCTCGCGCGTGGGACCCCAGATCCAGAGTGACTAAGCTGCTGCGGGCTAAGCTTCGGCTGGCTGCATTTCACTTGCCGGAAGTGCTGACAGACGGATGATGTGTTTCAGAACTTATTAAACCAAATTAGTCACTGCACTTTCTGTTTTCCTAGCACCCCAGCCAGGACCCAAGATTATTTTTCTTGGCTTTGAACCCCCCTTCTACCCTGCCCTCGCACTCTGCCTGCACAAACAAGTGGGGTGCAATTTGAGACACCTACACAGGCTGTCGGGGAGGAAGCCACTGCAGTAGAGTCTCAGGCGCTTCCTGGAGCTCGGAGGGTACGTCCACACTGCAATTAGAAACCCGCTTCACTGGGCGTTTCACCTGCTTCCGCCAGGGCAGACTTTGGCTCGGAGGGTTCGTCTGCACTGCACTGAAATCCCGCCAGCTGACTGGCTTGTGGGGCTATTTAATGGAGAGGGCCAAATTGATACTGGGTGTCACTGTACTGAGGTGGCTGCAGTTACATGCGGGGGGACTGGGATTATGCAAGCTGCCTAAGGGGTTTGGGTGCTCAGTGCCCATTAAAATAGATGAGATTTGGGCATCCAAATCCCTTTGGCAATTTTGCAAGCCAGGACAGTACAGACTGCCCGGGGGGCTCTGATCGACTGGATTCCAGGAAGGGGGCCCAGTGCATGACCAGGGAATACCTGAGACAGCTCCAGCAGCCGGTGAGAACAGGTCACTCCTGCCTGAGCTGGACTGTTCTTAAAGAGATGGGAACATGGCGTTCTACCCCTAAGGGGCCGGAGCCTAGGGAAGCAGGAAGGGGCAAGAAGAAAAGGAGAGGAGAGAAGATGTGATAGATGGAAAGTGAGGAAGGGGGCAGTAGTGACAGAGAGGATCAGAGCATCATACAGTATCAGGCCCCATGGAGTTACATTAAGGAGTTAAGTAACAAATGGCTGCGCATTAAGACTCAGGTCAGGTGTACACTAGGCAGCTTGGCTTAAGGTATGCAGCTCCAGCTATGTAGAATGCTGGCAAGAGCACCCTCTGAGTTTGATTTGGCAAGTCTTAACTAGACCCACTACATCAAACTCCGGAAGATCGATCATGGCAGCATCGATCTTCCGGGGAGCAAAGACGGGACTTCAATTTGTTCTCAATGACACAGGGATAGTGTCCTTGTAGCCCTGTGAGGCATACTCACAGCTAGCCAAGGCAATAATGTTGCAGATCATGGAGCTGGAAGAGACCTCAGGAGATCATCAAGTCCAGCCCCCCACAACATCTGCTGAAACCTGGGCTCTTTAGAGCTGCAGTCTAATGCGCTCTCCACTGAGAAACTTCAGCTACTCCTGTACCCATCTAGCACCCAAGTACAAGCCCAAGAGGAAGTCTGGTTGCTAGCCCATGTTGACACCTCTGCCGCCATGTCTTCACTACGATCTTACCTGTGCTAGCTAGATTAAAGCTTCACTGCCCAGCTCTTCCCGGTAGTATGTCACCAGATAATTAACCGCCCCTCCGTGCATTAGTTCGCTTGGGTCCTGGCTGATCTGTGATGTTCATAGCCCCATTCCCCTTGACTGTTTCTTTCTCCAGGCTGACGCACTGCACATGGGCACGTGGCAGGAGTAATGCCGATCAGCTTCCCCGTCCTGTAAGACACCCGCCTTTCAGAGCTCACAGGGGCCAGTAGGGATGGGCCTGTGGAAAATGTTCTTTTCTTACCAATCTGTGCCTGGCGAGGAGCCAACGAGGTCTGTTTCATAACAAAGGTAGGGTGATGGGAACAGGAAACAGCACGGCTTGTAAGAGGCAGAAGCCTGGGATGCACAGTGTAAACTTTAAGAACAGCTGGACAGGGTGCTCAGACATGGCCCCGATCCTGGGCTGGTGTAAACCGAAAGCTGTGGCAGTTTAAAGTGGCGGAGGACATTGCCCCAGCTCTGTGTTACTATTTAGATGACACGAGCCCTGCAAGTGGAAACCTCATCGTGCTGGGCACTGCACAGACCCCACCGAGAGAGACGTTTTGCAAACGTACAAGGCTGTTGAGGGGTGGGAGGAAAAGCGATTTACCAACCATGCCAGGAACAGAATCCAACGCTCCTGCATCCCTGTCCTGTGCCCGCTCCCCTGGAGAACACGGCAGCGTCTCTGCAGCTGCCTTTTCAATGTGCTCATGACAGATGACATGTCCCCGCTCCTCCCAAACCCCCCTGATGACCAGACTCTGTGTGAGAGTCGTACACCACGTAAGTCGCACATCAGTCCTCCATCTGTAATGGCTTGGAACG
The DNA here is from genome assembly GCF_049634645.1 of Pelodiscus sinensis. Taxonomy (NCBI): domain Eukaryota; kingdom Metazoa; phylum Chordata; order Testudines; family Trionychidae; genus Pelodiscus; species Pelodiscus sinensis. Next base: position 21,518,130 of record NC_134729.1, on the reverse strand, counting down.
GGTGGAATTCCCGTTTACTCAGCCCCATGGCTGAGAAAGCACATTGCTCACCCTTCGTCATCTCCTGGATGACTAGGGAAATAAGGATTTGCATTTGGGACTGGCATTTTCCAAGCCATCCTGATGGAAAAGTGACCCGTTTTGAGACTAGAGCTGCATTGGGCGAGGTGGAGCTAGCCAGGAATTTTTCGACAACATTTGTGTCATAGGAAAAGACTCGTTTGTCCAAACTGAAATGTGTCCTGGCTATTGATGTGTCACCGATGCTTCCTCCGGTCCAGGATGGAAGCGAGTGAGCTCTCTAGCTCACAAGAGCTCGGTGGTTAAGGCACTCACGTGGGTTCAGAAGACCCATGTTGAATCGCTGCTCTGCCCGGATCAGAGATGTGACTTAAAACTAGGTCTGGCCCGTGCTGGCTGAGTGCCTAGACTGTGGGATCTTTCTTTTGTTGGTTTTTCATTAAAAAATGGAAAAGGTCTTGAGCTAGTCCTGACGGGGAACAGAACCTCTGAAGGTGTTTCCATGTAACCCAACTTTTGCTGCCCAGCCCACGTAATAAGCACATCATAAAATATGCTCCCTGCAGCCAGAAAGCTTAGAGTTTCAGCAGGCAAGAGAGATAAAGACTGTGAGAGGCAAAGTGACATGCCCATGGTCATACAGCAAGTCAGAGTCAGGACTGGAACACAACCCTTCCAAGTCTCAGTCCAGCATCCTAACTATTGGGTAACTCAACACTGTCCATCTTATAGGTCCTGCAACTCAATCTGAACCTGGCAGGCCCCAATGACCAGTGTCAGGTTTGAATCAGAGCAGAAAACAACCCTACGCTCTCAGGATGGATCGGGTCTCCTCCTCCTCCTCCCAATGGGGTGGGCACAGCAGCTGCACACCCTGTTCCTGCCAGTCGCTGCCACCTCGCCGCGTATGCTGCAACCCCTCTCACTGCCCAACACAAATACCGCCAGGCATGGAGCTGCTCGCATTGGCAGTTTTGGTGATACTGGCTCAAGTTTGGGTCAACTCAGGTTCAGGCTTCAAAAGCAGGCCCAGACAACCCTGGACCTTATGGGAAATGATGTCAGGTAGCTTGCACCCAGCTTCCATTCACCACGCCCTGTGAAATCCTGAGTTCTCCTGCGGATGCTTTAGTCACCCACCAGGAGGGACACTGGTTTATTTCACACTGTAACTCTCACACATGATGTCATTCTATTTCCCCTGCAAGACGGTGGCCAAAATCCAGCAGCTGCGGTTAAAGCGCCAATTTAATTACAAAAATTATTCCAAGTATTATTCACAGTTCATTGCTGGCGCAAAATACTCACCGAGTGAACTTGCAGATCACTAGTCTGTGCAGACTAGGGGCCGATTCCTTTTCAGTGCGTGTGTATAAAACCCTCCTGGACTCCATCGAGGGATGACAATTTTAAACCCACAGGCACTATTTGTAAGATATCACTTGAGTAAATGTTAGTACCATGGACCTGGAGCATGTGACTTATGAGGAGAGGCTGAAGGATTTGGGCTTAGTCAGTCTACAGGGCTATGTCTAGACTGCAAGCCTCTTTCGAAAGAGGCTCTTTCGAAAGAGGCACTTTCGAAAGAGCCTCTTTCAAAAGAGAGCGTCTAGACTGCACGCAGAACTTTCGAAAGAGCAAGCCGCTTTTTCGAAAGAAAGCACCCAGTGAGTCTAGATGCTCTCTTTTGAAGAAGCCCTATTTACATTGAAGAACGCCTTCTTTCGAAAGAGTAACTTTCGAAAGAAGGCGTTCTTCCTCGTCAAATGAGGTTTACCGCCATCGAAAGAAAAGCCGCGTTCTTTCGATTTAATTTCGAAAGAACGCGGCTTGAGTCTGGACGCAGGGGAAGTTTTTTCGGAAAAAGGCTACTTTTCCCGAAAAAACCCCTGAGTCTGGACACAGCCCAGGAGAGTGAGGGGGGATTTGAGAGCAGCCTTCAACTACCTGAAGGGGGGTTCCAAAGAGGATGGAGAGAGGATGTTCTTGGTGGGGACCAAGGAGCAATGGTCTCAAGTTGCAGTGGGGGAGGTCTAGGTTGGATATTAGGAAAAACTATTTCCCTAGGAAGGTGGTGAAGCACTGGAATGGGTTCCCTAGGGAAGTGGAGGAATCTCCATCCTTAGAGGTTTTTAAGTCCCGGCTTGACAAAGCCCTGGCTGGCATGGTTTAGTTGGGGTTGGTCCTGCTTTTAGCAGGGGGTTGGACTCGATGACTCCTGAGGTCTCTTCCAGCCCTAGAATTCCATGATCCCTCAAAAACGTCTCTAATGTTGTGTCGGCATAGCTAAGGCGACATGGGGACACTCCATTTGCACTGGAATGTGTCGCTCCATGCCCAGGATGAAGCTCAGTACATCGCAGGCTCTGGATTGCTTCCATGATAAGAGATCTAACAACATGAACCAGCGTAGATTAGATATTTTACTAGTGCAAATTGTCACAGCTCCATTGATTAGTCCTAGTTGAAGATATGGCCCCTCGTCTGTAAAATAGCCATACCTCAGTCTAGATATACTGGGCCTGATTCTCTCCCTACACTGGTGTATGTTGGGGCAGCTCCATTGTCTTCGATGATAGTGTAAAACCCATGCAGATGAGAAGTGAATCGGACCTATGACATACATACAGCAGCTAGGTACGGCACCAGGAGCGTATGTCAGTGAAAATAATTATAAGTCTATTTCTGATCTCTAATCAAGTTTTATATTAGATGCCAATGTTCTCTCGAATTTTTTCCATTGGTGTGCAGAATAAATTTTGTTGCGTACACAGGGGCATGAGCAGATGTGCACCATCAGTAGTAATACATTTTATCGGCTGTGGGCGCTCTGCTATTCAGTTGGGTGGTATCCAACTCTCTTCTCACCTGGCACTCAGCTGGCAGGGAACACTACTAGAGATCTCTACTAGCTCCACCGGAGTGACTCCTGATTGATACCAGAGTGAGATCAGAATCCAGGCATGAGTACACCTGGGGAGGAATCACATACCTAGGGCACATTATCAGCGGAAGCTGAATGCTCATGCTAGAGAAACATCGCCCTGGAAGCACGCCAGCGCCAACAATCCCATACTCGAATGGGTTTGTTCATTTCTGTCTTGCACCTGCTCGCGGCCCTAGAGGGACTATTCTGTCACCAATCTCTTCCCATCATCATCTGACGTGACAGGAGGAAATGGAGGTATTTGTACATAAGATAAATTATTATTGAATTGGCATCGCATGGGATAAATCTCATGACTAGAACATTGGCACAGAGGGGCAGAGCTTCTTCCGGAAGGATAGGCGGGGGAACAACAAGGAGTTCTATATGCGGAATACATGCACTTATGCTGCAGTATTATAAAAAGATGTCCCAGCTCTTCCTGCTCTTAATGTATGAGCCTCAACAGTGCAGATGAAGCAAAGTTTACTTTCAGTACAGGTGGAACTTCCATCCACTAGAACAGCAATTGCCAAAGTAATTCCTAAGCCATGGGTTGGGACCAAAGATTATAGGAGGGGGGGTGTCCATGGGGAAGGCATGCTATGCAGTGAGAGGCAGTTGTGTACCCCAGCCAACACCACCTTGCTATGAGATGAAAGGTGCCCGGGCAAACACCGCTCAGCAAGAAGGCAGTGGCTGGCAGGAGTAGAGTTTGCCATCACTGTCAAACTGACCCCTCTCCCCCTCCTCCAGGCTGAAAGGGAATTCACTCACAGCGAGCACGAGGGGCCAACCCATCCCACACCTCACCCTTGTTGCCGGATCTCCGGTGGAGGTCAGGCTGCAGGGCTCTCAGTCCCCTGGGGTATGTCTACACTACAGCACTACTTCGAACTCACTTAATTGGAATTAATTAATTCAAACTAAGCTAATTCAAATTAGACCCCAAAACTAATTCGAATGAGCGTTTTGCGAATTCGAACTAGCGCGTCCACACTGATTGGAGGCTGGGGCGCATTTAAGGGCAGCTGAAACCGGTTCCGGCAGGGCATCAGGTTAGTAGTTGCTTTGTGTGGCTGCTGTCTGAGGCTCGTGCTTAAAGGGACCCCCCTGGACAGCCGGTTCTCAGCTTTTCCGCTTGCTTGCCTACCTCGCCGAGGGACAGCAAAGCGTTTTTCTCTCTGTCTGCCTGTGTCGGTGGTTCCCATTGGAGACGCCGCCGCAGTTGGCACCACGGAGCCAGAGCTCACCCTGGGCATGCTGCTCCAGTTTTTGGACTTGCTGCTGCAAGCCTGCCAGCAATGGGTGGAGGCTGCCTGGTACCATCTGGTGCACGTCAGCCCCCTGCCTCTCCCCCTGGCCTCCCCAGGGGTCGTGGAGGAGCGGCAGCAGTGCCTGAACGCCAGCATACCCTGCCGCATCTGGCGTCTGGACACCAGAAGCTACTGGTGGGACCACATCATCCTGGAGCGCTGGGGAGACCAACAGTGGACCCAGAACTTCATGATGAAGGAGGACACCTTCCTGGAGCTCTGCAAGTGGCTCGCCCCTGCTCTGCGGTGACGGGACACTCGCATGAGGCCCGCCATCCCCCTCCAGAAGCGTGTGGCCATCGCCCTGTGGAAGCTTTCCACGCCAGACAGCTACCGATCTGTCAGGAACCAGTTCGGTGCGGGGAGATCCACCGTCTGAGCAAGGCACACGACATGAGGGTGTTCCGGAATTCCTCTGTGTGCCAGAGGCTGCAGGCCGGGACCTTCTTCCCCGACCACCACATCAGGGTCGGGGACGTGAACATGCCTGTCTGCCTGGTGGGGGATGCGGCCTACCCCCTACAGCCCTGACTGAAGAAGCCCTACACGGGGCACTCAACCCCTCCCGCCAGGCCTTCAATGCCAGGCTCACCAGGGCCCGCATAGTGGTCGAGATCGTGGACATTGGAGGACTCCCCCCAAACCTCAATGAGGTCCACGATCTCCGCACTAAACCAGGCAGGTGCCCACCTCTTGCAGCCCCGGGCAGGCTCCTGGGAGCCACCAGCCTGGTCCTGGGAAGAGGCGGAGGGCTGGGTGGCAGCGGGTGGCTGGCTCATCCCGTGCCAGGTGCAGGGTCTGCTGGCTGGGTGCTGGCAGGCTTGGAACTGGCACAAGCACCGTAGCCAGACTGTGGCCCTTTAAGGGGTCCGGGGCCGGGAGGGGGGCAGACGAGTTTCCCTGGTGGTGCCCAGAGTGGCCACCAGGGAAAGCTGGGGAGGGCTAGCCTCCCACTAGTTTGAATTAAGGGGCTACAGAGCCCTTAATTCGAACTACTTAATTCAAACTAGGCGTTAGTCCTCGTAGAATGAGGTTTACTTAGTTTGAATTAAGCGCTCCGCAAGTTTGAATTAAGTTCGAACTAGTGGTTTGCATGTATAGACGCTATGAAAGTTATTCGAACTAATGGCTGTTAGTTCGAATTAACTTTGTAGTGTAGACATACCCCTGGTGACTGTGTTAGTAGAAGTGAACCCAAAGGAGGTCGTGGCATTAAAGTTTGGGACCTACATCATTAGAGGTCAGCAGTGAGCACGCTGTACCAGCCAGCTCTTTAAGCAGGGGATGTTCCTGGCTGAAAAATAACCCCCAAGCCCGTTTGTTTCGAACCGTGGTTGGCTTTGCTTTTAAGGCAGTACAATATCGAGCCACAGAAGTTTGGGGCACTTCCCTTTTTCTTGTAACAAGTCCCAGGGCTGTGATGTCAGTCGGACTGATCTTCGGCACAGCTCATTCAGGGACACTGGGTTGGGTTTTTCATCTGAGCCAGGAGCAACGATTTTTATTTTTCCAAGGCCAGGAAAAGCAAGTTCAGGCTGATAAATATCTGTCAACAAAAGGCATTCGCTGAATAAATGAAGTCACCAAAACATAAAAAGCTGCCATCTCCAGTGAAATCCTTCAACAGCCGGAGTACTCCCTTCCTCCCCCCCCGCCCGAAGTATTTTTAAGACATTAAATGTTTTCCATGGATCTGCACAACAGTTGGCCGGTTAGTTGGAAGGTCTGATCATCTGAACCACTCTAAAATTAAAAGCTGGTTTCTGAGCAATAAGACCTAAATATCTGCTTGACATGTGCCTCTGCTTTTGACACTTCAGTCCAATATGACGACCTTCAGCCCAGAGACTGAACCTCCAGCCTTGAAAGCTTAAGATTCCCTGGCTTGAGGTAGTATTGCCTAATGGCTAGACCCTTAGGCTACATCTAGACTGCAGGCTTCTTGCACAAGAAGCTTTTATCAGAAGAGATCTTCCACAAAAACGTCTTGCGCAAGAGAGCGTCCACACTGCATGGATGCTCTCTCGAAAGTAAGCGCTGATTGCTATGCACAGAATGGACACCGGGGCACCTGTGCTTTTTCCTCTCTCCTCTTTTTGCACAAAAAAACCCCCTTCCCTGTCCACACACCTTTTTGCAAAAGAGCTCTTTCGCAAAACAGCGTTCTTCCTCTTAGAATGAGGAATACCTATGCTGGAAAAACCTCTGTTCTTTCCAATTTTTTTGTGCAAAAACACTCCTGAGGTGTGGACACGCCATGAGTTTTTTCGGAAAAACAGCTGTTTTTCCTAAAAAAACTCTGTAGTGTAGACATAGCCTTAAACTAGGCAACAGAAGACCTGGGTTCTAGACCTGGACTGGTAGGTGACCTTAGGGAAGTCATTTTGCTTCCATGCCTTAGTTTCCCCATCATATATAAAGTAGCACAGTGTCTGTGAGTCTGAAATGCTGACGTACACGGCCATGCCCCCTGGCCGTGCGCATCAGCGCCCCGCCCTCCTTCCCCTCCCTCCATGGCGGCTCGGCCGAGCGCTGTGCTGCTCAGCTGGGCCCCAGCAGGGGAGCAAGTGGCGGCAAATGGCCTTTTGGGGTCCGCACTTGCTCCCCCACCACTTGCTCCCCTTGCCACCTCTTGCTCCCCCGCCGGGGCCCAGCTGAGCGGACTAAATTAGCGGTTACCACTGGAGAGAGAGAGATCTTGGAGTCATTGTGGATAGTTTTCTGAAAGCATCCACTCAGTGTGCAGCAGCAGTCAAAAAAGCAAACAGAATGTTAGGAATCGTTAAAAAAGGGATAGTGTATTAGGCTACGTCTACATTGTAGCCTTCTTCTGGAAAAGCTTATGTAAATGAAGCGTGGAATGGAATATCGCTGCACTTCATTTGCATAATTAATTAGAAGCTGCTTGTGTGCAAGAGGCTTTTGTGCAAAAAGGAGCTGGGTAGACAGCTCCTTTTTGCGCAAAAAAACCGTCTTGCGCAAGAGCCGTTTTTCCTGAAAAAAATTAGGCCTAAGACCAAGAATATCTTATTGCCTCTGTATAAATCCATGGCATGCCCACTTCTTGAATACTAAGTACAGATGTGGCTGCCTCATCTCCAAAAAGATACTTTAGCACTGGAAAAAGTTCAAAAAAGGATGACAAAAATAATTAGGAGTTTGGAATGGCTCCTGTATGAAGAGAGGTTAAAAACACTGGAACTTTTCAGTTTAGGAAAGAGGAGACTAAAGGGAGATATGATAGAGGTCTATAAAATCATGACAGATATGGAGAAAGAGAATAAGGAAAAGTTATTTATTTATTCCCATAACATAAGAATTAGGGGTCACCCACATGAAATTAATAGGGAGCAGGTTTTAAACAAACAAAAGGAAGTTTTTCTTCATACAATGCAGTCAACCTATGGAACTCCTTGCCAGAGGATGTTGGGAAGACCGGGACTTTAACAGAGTTCAAAAAAGAACTAGATAAATTCACGGAGGTTATGTCCATCAATACTTATTAGCCAGGATGGGTACATAAGAACATAAGAACGGCCATACTGGATCAGAACAAAGGTCCATCTAGCCCAGTAGCCTGTCTGCCGACAGTGGCCAGCACCCGGTACCCCAGAGAGGGTGGACCGAAGACAATGATCAAGCGATGTGTCTCCTGCCATCCCTCTCCAGCCTCTGACAAACAGGAGTGATGGGTAGGAATGAGGTCTCTAGCTTCTGTTTGTCAGAGGCTGGGAATGGGTGGCAGGAGATAGATCACTTGATGATTCCCTGTTCTGTTCATTCACCTGGCATTGACTACTGTCAGAAGACAGGACACTGGGCTAGATGGACCTTTGGTCTGACCCAATATGGCCGTTCTTATGGGGTTTTTTATACCCGTGTAAGTGACTTCATGAGATTCAAGACAGCAGAGAATCAGGTCTTGGAAAGGGACCTGGACTGGAAAGTCTGAGCAGCAAAGGAAATCAATAATGTGCTGCCCAACGGTCAGATCTACTGCTTGTCAGCTTCTAATAGGTGTCTGACGGATCTGTAAGAGCTCCAGGCTGCCGAGCTGAATGAGGTGAGCCAAGCAGTGAAGGAAGGCAATGGAATAACACACAAACGAAACAGCTGCCATTGTCTAAGAAGGCAATAAAGAAATCATGCTGGATCATGAAAATGCCACTTCCTAGGTTTTACCCTGTCTGGACCAAATTCCTCCTTGGGGAAACTCTACTCCGCTCAGTGGCAACATAGGAGGATAAATTAGGCCCTATGGTAAAGAGATGGTGGGCCTACCAGAGCTTTTGTGGTTTCCAATTTCACCCACATTTGAATGGCTCCCCCCAGTTGTCATAGCTCGTCTTAGGGTAGATTTGAATTACACAAGGAGTTTGGGGCTTTCACAATCTTCCTTTTCCAGCTCATCCATCCCTAGGAGAACGTCAGCTGTCCCCCAGAATTCCGGAAGGGGGATCGAAGCTTCCCGGGGGTTTGGCAGGAATTAGAGAGCTGTTTAAAGGTGTTAACGTGAGCATATGAACACCCAATCATCAGCGTCTATTCCATAAATCAAACGTCCTTTTCCAGGGGCCGAGTCTGCTTACAAGCAGCACCCCACAATGCAATACCTACTTACAGTCTCCGGCCAGTGACGGGTCAGCATCTCTGAGGCACATGGGAACTGGAGCCCATGTTCCAAAGATCCTTGTGACTTGCAAAGGGGGAAGAGGAGGGAAAAGCCACAACTGTTTGCTGTAGAGCATCAGGAGCTAATGTACAGCCAGGCTTCAGCGCGTGTCAGCCAGGAAGGGTCAGATGGACCATGACAGGATCTTTCATCACCTTCACGCAGGGCTAACAGCGGGTGTGCAGATGCACTGCAGGAAATCCTGCTCAGATGGACGGGCAGCGGCCACAGGGGATTCCAGACCCGCAGCGACCTGCTCGCAAAGCTTCAGCAACCAAATAAATGAAAGGGGTCCACTGCTGGTATGTGGAGCCGGGGAAAAGTTTCAGGGGCAAACTTTTTATACGCTATGCTCTTTGGGGCAAAGTCTGCCATTGACAAGGTGTCTGTCATCACCTGGCACAAGGCTCAAGGACTCAATCTAGGCCTCTAAGCGCTACCACAAGGCCAATAATACCAACCCTGCCACAGCTGCCGTTAGCCAAGCCACACCAAACCCAGGGGAGGAGGAAGATGATGGCGATTTGTACCCCAGGGACAGGCCAGGGCCCCACCGTGGGGTGCTGGCAGATGGTGTGTCTGGGCCAAGGCGTTTACAACCTAAATATCCGGCAAAAAAGGCAGATACTTGGGGCAACACTGACGACGAAACCGGTCAGCATGATGGGCCTACAGCATTCTTGCCGGGCAAATGCCTCTGATCCATAGCGCTGCCTCTTCGTATTGCTGGGCGACCTCTTCTCCAGAGAGTGGCTCGAAGTTTTAAGCCACCTGGGAACCAGAAGGCCTGTATTGTGATTCACAGGCTTTTCAAAGAGGCCCTATTGCTGCTTCTTTTGGAAGGGCAGGGCAGTTGTGACACCTTGGCCTTTCTATGCAACACCCTTGGGGGTTTGCTCCCTCCTCCCCCACAGAGAACCTAACAGGCAGGCCGTGGATCTAGTATTCTCCTCAGGGCATCAAACAAGAGGGAGAGATTCCTAGGGGAGATTTTCTTATTTCCGCTCGGGAAGAGCATGAGAAAAGACCAAGCCTCACATGACAGACGGTCCACGTCGTGCCATGCACTACCGGGTAGTACTCAGATATTACAGCAGTTAGGAAGGCACGAGCAGCTGTACAGCACGTCTACACAAGGTAACTATTTCAACATAACTAAAATCGATTTAATAACTCCTGAAATAAACTCAAACTAGCATGTCCACACATATATGGAGATAAACCTATCTCATAGAGCTGGAAGGGACTTTGAGAGGTCATCAAGTCCAGTCCCCTGCTCTCGTGGCAGGACTAGGTACCATCCTTAACAGATTTACCCCAGCTTCCTAAATGGCCCCCTCAGAATTGAACTCGCAACTCTGGCTTGGGGGGGAAGGGGTAATACACAAACCACTGAGCTATCCCTCTCCACGTAGTAGGGAAGCCTCCAAATGAGTCTGAGGCAGGTTCTGTTAATGTGGCTTTGCACCCTTGACTTAAAGCCGCAGGAAGCACTGGGGAGTAATTAGTTCAAATGACTCAAGGGAGTCGTTTTTTCAAAATAGAGGCACCAGCGCGTCCACACTTCCGCTATTTTGAAATAGCTCTTTTGAAATTAGCGTTATTCCCCGAGGAAAGCAGGAGTACAGATTTCGAAATAAGCAGCCTGTTACTTTGAAATAACGTGGCTTGGTAGTGTGGATGCTCCGCTTATTCATTCAACTTAAGGGGGGTTATTTCCAAATAAAGCCCTAGTGTAGACCAGGGCATATGCAATAAAATACTGCAGAAATGGAATTCCCACCTTCCACAAATTCTCCTCTTGTTTAGGATTCACAGGTTGGGGAAACTGCGGTTAACTCCACAGGCAAATCTAAGGTTGCCAGATGGTTTCAGAAAAAATACCGAACAACAACAACAAAAACATGCCAGGAAAAAGTTTGTTGAGGAAAAAAAAAAAAAAAAAACCACCATGGCCCCTTTAAAAATCGTGTGGTAAGGCTTTTTGGCCCTAACAGGCTGCAGCCTGCCATCTTGCCTCCCTGCACTGGGCCGGACAGCTGCCCAGTAAGCACTCGGGTTGCCAGGCTGCCTCAGACAGCCTGGGATTTTCACCTCCTGTCCAGGAAAAACTCAGAAAGTAACCGACATTTTAGGTGTCTGGTATTTTCTGAATTTTTTTTTACAGGACAGGTGTCGAAAATACCGAACTGTCCGGTTCAATACCCGACACCTGGCAATTCTAGGCAAACCATTCTGTGAGCTCAGGGGAGCCGCCAGCCTCGCCAGGTCCCTGGACAAGGAAGGGCTTCATGCTCCTGCAAGGGACAGGGCCTCGGGGGGGGGAGGCGCAGTGCTGCCTGGACCTTTGCCCACCTCATGCCCCAGCCCTCAGTGCTGCCTGGAGTGCGCCACCCAGAGCAGCAGCTCATCACCGCGGTAGCCGCCGCAACCGGGAGTCCGGGGCTCCTTTCGAATCGCCAGGCCCCGGCAGACCTGCTGGGAGAGGACTGCCCTATAACTCCAGCCAAGAGAGTGTTCTGTTCACGGCTCCAGACGCCCAGCTGCCAAAGATCTGCTCAAGCTCTCATCACCTTTCTGATCCCTGCATTCCATCCGTTTGCTGAACTGGTATCACTCCCTTCCACGCGGCCTCGATCCAATTAGCCCTTCTGTGAAAGGCGGGCTTGTCCGTGCACGCCTCAGCTGCTTCCCCCCGCCCCGACTGCACTTTAATCACTGCTCGAGCAATGTCAGCCTGCAGTTACTGAAAATACATGGTGTGGCAGGGCCCTTGCATCTGCAATGTGTACAACAGAGATGGGTCTGTAGAGCAGGAGGGGGCAGATAAAGAGTTTTTAATGCCTGATGGAAAATGCTGACAAACCGTTCTATTTCGGGGGCCTTTGGCTCCTCTCGCCTGTTCCTTTCGGCCCTCCCCTTCCTACTGAAGATAACCGCATGATCAATGGGGCTCTTGCTATCTGCACCCCTGGCCCATCCTCGGCCTAAGGTCAGAATCTTATGGGACGAGAAAGGGAAGGGAACAGAGCTTTTCACAGCAGCCCAATGGGACCTGTTATCACTCCCTTCTTCATCTCAAAAGACACCAGAAGATTTTAGATGACCTGCCAGGCGCTACAGACCCCGCCATCCTCACCCAGGTGAGTCAACAGGCTGGATTCTCCTCTGACCCCAGTGGGGGTGTTTTTAAGGAGAAACTTAAAAACCAACGAATGGCCCTGCAGCACCGTAGAGGCTAGCAAAAGAGGAAAACCAGATCCTGCTTCCCTGATCTCAGTTACACGGGTGTAATTGCGTTACGCATGCGTCAGTCCAGCATCACGCTACTGAAATCCACTGAGCCACTCCGGGTCTTACCCAGGGAGGCTGAGAGGGGTCACCGGGTTAGTCTGTAATGTTAAAAACAACAAGTACTGTGAATTAGTGTATATAACTCGGGGGTTATACACATTTTTACAAACACCGCCCCCCCCCCCGCGGGGTACACATGTCCGCGGGGTATACAAGTTTATTTTTACTCGCAAGCAGCTCTGCCCCATTAGAATTGGGATGCACACCACCTGTAGAAACAACAAACCTAGCTGCTCTGCTAATCTGCTGGGTGGCATTTGGCTCTCTCTTGAGCAGCCACACAAGCGCACAGCTTACAGGGAACAGGGGTAGGGAGCCCAGAAGTTGCAGTACCTGGAGCAGGGAGGCCAACCCAGCCAGCCCCATGGGACAGGAGTGTCCACGCAAACCTCTGAAACATTCTGGTGACTCAACTTAGGTCCCAGCACCCAGACTGAGAAACTCAGGACTAGACTGTCGCAGAACCAAGAACTAAATTCTGATGCTGGAGTCCTACAATGGTGCCTTAACTTCCAGACGACGTTCTCCAGGCCTGGGTACACCTGCAGCAAATTCCTCCCCTTTCTCCCTCCCCCCCCACTACAGCTACCTCGGTCCCAATGAGGCAATGCATGTTGATTCCCTAAATCCGCTTGTTTGAAGGGAGAATCCAGGCCAGGGGCGTGACTACGATTCGTCACGAGAAGCATCCTCCGCAATGGGAAACAAGGGGCTGGGATTTAGCCAGGGCTCACTTGTCACATTCCTCCGGGGATGGAAATCGGGGCATCTCTGCTACAGAGCAGCACAGCCTATTTTGGGAACAGAGCAGAGCGAGCCGGAAGGCTGATACGCAGGATGAGTGAGCCGGTGACATTTACAAGGTGCCAGCCTGATGGGCCCTGAAAATGGGGCCGGGGAGTGGCTGCAGTCAGATGCCGGGTATCACTCCCCTAGTGCTAGTGTGACTGCAGTGCAAAAAGCAGCTCTCTCCCAGGGCAGGCGGAGGCTGCAGACAGTGGGGAATGCACGCCGAGCGACAGCAACCTCCCTATCAGGAGGATTGCACCGATAACTCCAGGACCTGCTCTGGCAGCCGATACAGAGAGCTGCTCCCTTTCGCGGATCCCCGAGACTGACCAGGAAAGGCAGCACGTAGGGGGATGGAGAGGGGGCTGGCTCCTGCTGGCAGCTGGCTGGATTGGTGTCACCGGGCATCGCTCCCCCTGGTGGCTGGTTCAACAGACTAATAATCAGAGCTGGGGGGGGGGGGTGTCAGAATGGGGGGTAATCAGAATTTCCAACCTCATGAAAATTCTGCTCTTTCAGAATTTGCTTTGGCCCCAAGTTGGGAGAAGGGGTGGGAGAAGTGGAACAGCTGAACTCCTTCCATAAAATCCTGGAGAAAGTGCTACTCAAAGGGCTCCACTTCAACACCCACGGAATCAAAATGTTTTTGTTTCAGCGCGGCGTTAATCTGGATTCCCTGCCTCCCGTGAAGTGCAGCTCCAGGGCCTGCATTCTCTCTGGGCAGCTCCTCAGCTGGACTGATTCTCCCATGATACACCGAGGTGTCAGGGCTCCAGAGATGTGCTACTTAGGTACAACTGGAGAAGGGGGGGGGGGGGAGCTGTTGTCCGTCTGTTGGCATGTACCTAAGCAGTGTCATTCACGTGTAATGGCATCACTCCTGCAGGGGCTTGTGCTTTTGGGTGCTGAAAGTCCAAGGTTTGATCCCTACTGAGGTCCAGAGTGTCCATGTACTAGGGATGTTAATCCGTTACCTGGTAAGAATTACCTGCGAAGAGCCCACCATGGGTAGAGGGCTGCTCCAGCCCTGGGGGGGCTGCCAGCTCCCAGCCTGCATGGGCTGGGAGTTAGCAGCTTGGGGGAGAGAAGGGGTGCCTCCCCCCCCCCAGCTGCTGATTCTGGCCTGGCAGCAGGCTGCCATTTCTCAGACCCTGTGATTAACTGATTACATGGGGGCCCCCTCTAGCCTGCCTGCCCCATCGGTGAAAGTTAATCTTTAACTGGTTAATGAATTAAACAGGATTTTACACCCCTACCATGTACACAGTCCAGAAGATCTGGATCTGGTCTTGCTCACTGGATTGGAAGCCCAAGAAGGGCTGGAGCAACTCACATTGCTTAATATAATACTTAGGGATATACCCATCTCACAGAGCTGGAGAGGACCTCGAAAGGTCATCAAGCCCAGTCCCCTGCCTTCACAGCAGCACTAAGTACCACCCCTGACAGATTTGCCCCAGACCCCAAAATAGCCCCCTCAAGGGCTGAACTCACAACGCTGGTCTTAGTAAGCCAATGCGCAAACCACTGAGCTATCCCCCCAAAGCGTCAAGAGTAACTGCTCTGGCCAGGAAAGGATCAGCACCCATGTGTGCAATGGGGCTTTTGGGAGAGTGAGCATGAAGCAGCCACAAGGACATGGAGGAGGCCTGGGCGAAAGAAACCCTCTCAGGGTCCATATGAACTTGCCACAGGAGGAGGCACACCTGATGGGAACTCTCTTTGCAAGCTCTGAAAACTGGAGAGCCCCGTCCAGGGGGAATTCCACAGGGTCCTGCTTTCCACTCTACCAGCCTCTGCTACTTCCCTACTCCTGGCATAAGGAGCGAAGCTGGGGCAAGAGAAGGAAACATCTGGTAATGAGGGAGACTCAGGACGTCAGTTTCAGACTCCAGGAACGGTCATTCGGAAGAGCTGAGAAACACCCTTGGGAAGGAATTCCTGCTGCACTTTTTTTAGAGTCTGGGAAAAGGGGGTCCAGAAATATGGGAACTATCTAGCAAACAGCTGGGGCCTGGGGCTGTGATTCATCCTGGATCATGCGGGAAAGAGAAAAGGGCACCAGAGGCCAGGGCGGTTAAGTAGGGCTATAAGGAACAGCGTAAGCAATGAGCAGAAGGCTTTTAAAACTATAAACACTCCATCACGGAGAAACTGTCTTCCCAATCAGCAAAGGCAAATTCAAAAGGGGAACCGTTGGGGAAAGGAGACCGTGAGAGAGAACGGACTGAACAGAGACCTGCCAACCGTTTCAGGGGAAAAGGAAGATCTGCCAACGCGTTTTTAAGAGCCTAATGGGGGAAAAGGGCCTGGAAGCTGCCAGTGGGGCCTAGGAGGGAAAGCACAGGAAATGAGCAAAGGGTTCCTGAACCATCGGAGAGGGGCCCCATGCACTGACATGGATGAGGAGCTAGAGAGTACTGCACGGAGGATCTTGACAGCTTCCCTGCTGGGCAGGTGCACCATGGAACCATGGCCCAGCTGACGCTGCTGTCAGCTGCTGACAGAGCAGATGTCTCCGGTAGATGAGTCTTCGCTTTGACCTGCTGCTGGGATCGATCCCAGTGGGGTTTGTTCCTCTGGAACACAGAGTGGTCACCTGGAAGCAGTCAGCACCACGCCTACCCAGACTTACCACTCCCACACAGGCCTGTCCCGAGGGCAATATCCCCCCAGGGCTTCCAAAAAGAGAGGTCTCTTCCCCATGTCTCATGCAAGTGACAGCCCTACAGACAAGGGAATCTACAACCCCTGGCCTGCAGCAAATAGGCAGCTCCCTGCCTGGACGGCCCTTGTTAAACAGCCCTAGCGAAATGCAAAAAGCCAGGAGCCCACATGGTCCTTAGGCCAAACTGGGGGATTGGGCCCTTGCTTTTGTACGAACTGCAGAAATTCATGGGTTAATTATTCTGTAGTAATTGATCTGTTAGCGTTCTATAGTGTTCTGTTTGCCAGGAGTGATAGGGAATAGATCTCTTGAGGATTACCTGGTCTGTTCATTCCCTCCTGGCATTGGCCACTACAGGATACTGGGCTAGCTGGACCTTTGGGCTGATCCAATCTGGCCGCTGTTATGTTCTTATGTTAAGTACCTAGACAGGCAGGCTGCTTTCTCATTAGCAATACAGAGCGGGGGGACTCTCCTTCCACGAATTTTGCCTTTGTCCCAGCCTAGGAGACGACCCAGTGAGACAGTGGAGGAATTTGATCAGTTAGTCCAGGGGGTTGGGTGGAAATGCAGATGGTCCAGAATTTTGGTTCACCAACTCTGGCTAAAAGCAGGGAGCAGAAGGCTCAGCACTTTCAAATATGGAATTGTATCTTTGTTTGTATTACAGTAGGGATGTCAACGGTTAACTGATGAACCGGTAATGAACCGGTGGTGCTGTGGGCAGGAGGCTGCTCCAAACCCATAGGGCCTGCTGCAGATTGGAGCTGCTCCAGAGCAGCCCCTGTCCGCGGCAGGCCCGGGGGCGGGGGGGGACACAAGGAGGAGTAGCTCCATATGGGTTGAGCAGCCCCTGCCTGCGGTGGGGTACCACCCCAGCCTGACTGTGGTGGAGGGCGGGGAGGCACAGCTGGGCTGAAGCATCCCCCCGCCCCGCTGAATTGGAAAAACTTAAACAACCAATAGCCTTGCAGCACCTTAGAGACTAACAAAACATGTAGATGGGATCATGAGCTTTCATGGGCACAGCCAACTTCTTCAGATTAAAGAGGATTTTACATCCTTACATTACAGTAGCACCTAGAAGCGAAGACCATGGCCCCGTTGTGCTAGGCCTTGCATGGACTCATGGCAAAAGACAGTGCCTGCCCCCAAAGAACTGAAGATCTAAGCAGACAGAGATGGAAGAAGAAACTGAAATGCGCAAGCTACATCTCCACTGCAGAGAGCAATGAGGACTAAGTAAGGGCTGAAGCTCATCTGGGCTGGGCTTGTAGAAAGCCAGGCAGCTAAGGGCAGAAGTGGGCTGTGGGAAGGAGGTTTGCAGTTCCTCTCCCAGTGGGTAGGAAGAGAAGGGAGCTAGGCCTAGAGGGAAGGGCTTACCTGAAGGAAGGTGGAAAAGCAACCTGACAAAGGCACTGAAGGAAGCAGAGCAGGAAAACAGCCTTAAAGCATGGGGCTGTACAGACCTTAGCCTCTGGTTGCAGGCTCCCTGGGCTGTAACCTAAAGAAAGGGCAGACCCGGGTCCCCTCCCAACCTCTGGAGAAGTGGCACCATTGAGAGGCATCATTAGAGGACTGAACCAAAAGAAATCTGATGAGGTTCAACAAGTCCTGCACTTGGGATGGAAGAATCCCAAGCACTGTAACAGGCTGGGGACCGACTGGCTAAGTAGCAGTTCAGCAGAAAAGGACCTGGGGGTGACAGTGGATGAGAAGCTGGATATGAGTTGACAGGGTGCCCTTGTAGCCAAGAAAACTAATGGCATAGTAGGGTGCATTAGGAGGAACATTCCCAGCAGAGCTAGAGAAGTGATTATTCCCCTTTATTCGGCTCTGGTGAGGCTGCATCTGTAGTATTGTGTCCAGTTCTGGGCCCTCCACTATAGAAAGGATGTGGACGCATTGGAGAGGGTCCAGGGGAGGGCAACCAAAATGATGAGGGGACTGGAGTACATGACCTATGAGGAGAGGCTGAGGGATTTGGGTTTGTTTAGTCTGCAGAAGAGAAGAGTGAGGGGGGATTTGAGAGCAGCCTTCAACTTCCTGAAGGGAGGTTCCAAAGAGGATGGAGAGAGGCTGTTCTCAGAGGTGACAGATGGCAGAACAAGGAGCAATGGTCTCAAGTTACAGTGGGAGAGGTCCAGGTTGGACATTAGGAAAAACCATTTCACTAGGAGGGTGGTGAAGTACTGGAATGGGTGGAATCTCGATCCCTAGAGGCGTTTAAGTCCCAGCTTGACAAGGCCCTGGCTGGGTTGATTTAGTTGGGATTGGTCCTGCCTTGGGCAGGGGGCTGGACTTGATGACCTCCTGAGGTTTCTTCCAGCTCATGATTCTGTGATTCTATTGAACAGTTGCCTGGGACAGCTGGTACAGAGAGACACACACCCCAGAAGGGGAAAACTAGGGTGACCCGACCAGAGTACCATGCCAAGGAGATGGAGCAATGGAGTCCTGAGAGAGTGAGTGAGCACCTGAAGAAAGATGGCAGAGCCAGTCACCAGCTGAAGCCACAAGAAGATGCTCCAGGAATACCTTGGGACATTGTGTGGGTGATGGAGGGGAAATGGGCTAAAACCCAGGGAAAAACCCGAGTCAACTGTGCAGTGAAGACCTACCCAACCGTGGGAATGGGATGGCTTGCCCAGAATACACTGACTCGCCTGGATGCAAAGAATCTGCTCTCATCAGATTTCCTTGCCAGCCTATTTTGCAAACTCAGGTGCTCTGGATAGTCTGGGGAGGCATCCAGACTTTGGGATCTTTATCCAAAGCCAATTTCAAACTCCTCCATCGCCTTGCATTTCTGAATTCTCCCCTTTGCATGAGCTGCCTTATGAGACTGCCACCAAAGTGTTCAGAAAATTATATTCAAACTCCCTGAAAGAAATACAAACAAAAAAACCCACCCACTTCCTTTAAACCCAGGAGACTGCAGCAGCTCTGAGCACGGCAAAGGAAGTGGATGAGAAAGTTTCCCCCAGCCAAGACACTAGTCAGACCTACATAAACTGTTGAGTCAGGAAAACAGAAGTGCTTTGCAAGAGGCCAAGAGCTTAATGTCTTCACAAGCATTCCTCTCCCCTTCCATCCAGCACAACAGGTTTAATGACGGCACCAACCGCAAGCCGCTGGGAACGTTGCTCTCAACTCAGGTCATTCCACTGCAAACTTGCTCCTGGGAGACCTACTCCATTCAATTAGCTAGCCTTGGCAGCTTGCTGTGGCTCTTGATGATGGGCCTGTATCGATCGGCCCCTGCTTCTTGGCTTTCTCTCTCTGTTTATCAGGCCTCTGCATTCCTTTAATCCTGTCCCAGCCCTCCCCAAAGTCAGGAGATAAGCAGCAGGCTGGAGGGGCCGATAAAAGGGAATTGCACAAATCCCTTAATGCGGCTTCTGTGCTTGGAATTACAAACCCGACCTCTTGTTAACCATCTCCCCCAGCAAGACTCTTGGGACCCCAAAGGCCAGCAATGTGAATGGTTGCTAACGTACCACGTGAAAAAGGAAGCGTAAGACAGCAGCTAAGCAACCACTGGGTAATCAGGGTCCCCGGCTTTTCTTCTCAGGGAGGCCACTGACTTGTGCAGCCGCACAGGGCAGCAAGCAGACGATCCGCGAAGGGAGCTGTTTTTAAACTGGCTCCCCTCACAGACCAGCTCTCATTTGGTACCCCATGCTGCTGCCTCTGATACAGGGGGACTCCTCAGGGGTGAGGCTGGAGTGTAGACTATAGAATAGTTGAGTAACTGCTAAGAATTCATAAGGTTATTTGACGATTCAGTTAACTGGTATTCAACATCTCTAGCACCCAGATCTATTAACCTTCAGGTCTATGTAGGGGAGAGATAGCTCAGTGGTTTGAGCATTGGCCTGCTAAACCCAGGGTT
Organism: Pelodiscus sinensis; assembly: GCF_049634645.1. Taxonomy (NCBI): domain Eukaryota; kingdom Metazoa; phylum Chordata; order Testudines; family Trionychidae; genus Pelodiscus; species Pelodiscus sinensis. The sequence goes on along the minus strand of NC_134729.1, from coordinate 21,498,489 downwards.
GTAAGTTCAATCCTTGTGGAGGTCATTTGGGGCAAAAATTTGTCAGAGATGGCACTTGGTCCTGCTGTGAAGGCAGGAGACTGGACTTGATGACCTTTTAAGGTCTGGTTCTAGGAGATAGGCAATCTCCATTACTTTAATTTATGTACTATGGCTGTGCACATGCAACTCATCCATCCACTAGCAGGTGACAGACAGTAACACCATTTAAACAGAGACTAGAGACACAAATGGAGAGAACTAAGGGTGTGTCTAGACTACAGAGTTTTGTCGACAAAACTATACCTGCGTCTACACTACCGCTGAGTTGTCGACATAACGTCGACAGAACTCAGCAGTTTTGTCGACGCTGGTAAACCTCATTTTACGAGGCATAACACCTTTTGTCGACAGAGTTCTGTCGACAGAAGGTGTTATTGCATGTAGGGTTGTGTCTAGACTACAGGGTATTGTCGACAAAGCAGCTTGCTTTGTCAACAGAACTGAATGTAGTCTAGATGCTCTTTGTCGACAGAAGTTTTGTTGACAGATACTGTCGACAAAACTTCTGTCGACAAAAGCCTGTAGTCTAGACGTACCCTAAGGTCAAACAGATCTCTGCTTATATATGGAGACACTCAACCAATCAGAAGTAGGTATAAATATGGAAAATCGGGTCTTGTCAATAGAATTAGTCAATCTTCCTCTGAAACAGAATGACTAGGAAAAGTCTGTTTATCATTTCCTGTACTCCAAATTCCATCCCTGAGAACTCAGCTCTAACTCTGAAGAAAGGGACACAAGAGCCTGGCAGAACAGGAAAGGGAAATGAACGTGTGTTTAAATAATTAAAATAATCTTTTGTATTACATTTGTGTCTATAGGCTCAAACAGAGATTGAAGCCTCCTGGCACAAGGTGATGCAGAGGCATACAGCAAGGCATACTCAAAGAGACAATCCTTGTTTGGAAACACTAACCAGACAGGACAGAGGGATGGTAGAATCTGACACACAGAGAAACATAAGGACTAGTAGGCCAGTAGCAGAACCAGGAAGAGAACACAAGTGCCCTAACTCCAGCTTACAGCCCTGCCCACTACCTTTAACCCCAAACCAGTGAAAGCAAACAACTGTGCAGGATCTTAGCTCCTGAGATCAGTGGTTTTGTTTTTCCAGCTCCTGATCTTTAATGCACAGGTAGATCGGAAGTGGGAAGAGCATCCTACTGACAGTTTCTTACTCAGTCCCCCTCCTTCTTGTGTACTTACTGAAATATCCCTGCCTCGGGTGGTTTGGCATGGGAACTGTTTGACTTGCAATGGCAAATCAGCACCTTGGATCAAAGTGAAATGCAGAACTGAGTCCAAAAGTTAAGTACATGACATATTTCTTTTCCCACACAAGAAAAACACCTAATTCATGCCAGGTATTTGCTTTCCCACTCCCTGATGTTTCCACAAGGAAGCCTGATGGCACAGTAATTCTCCCTGGATGAATAGAAGTTTTGGCTCTTTGAAAGAGGGCATGTAGTTAAAGAAAGAAGTGTCTGAGACTAACAATGGATGGTTGCAAAGTATTGCAGAGGACATCATATAATGGGGGAAATAAGAGCTTTATACCACAGCAGAACTATGAAAACACATTTTTTCAACATGCTATCTCTCTATATATTTTAGAATCGAAGAATCATAAAATACTAGGACTGGAAGGGAACTTGAGAGGTATCAAGTCCAGTCACTTGCACTCATGGTAGGACCCAGGACTGTCTAGACCAATGTTTCTTAAACTGTGTTCCGCGGCACACTAGTGTGCTGCAAGGCAGTCGGAGGTGTGCCACGGAGAACAGAGTTCAAAATGGCCACCCTTAAAGGGAGAGGCAACCTTTTTTTTTCCCCCCTCAACAAAAAATCCTTGGTGTTCCGCATAAAAAAAGTTATTGTTTGGTGTTCCTCGGTCTTAAAATGTTTAAGGAACACTGGTCTAGACCATCCCTGATAGACATTTATCTAACCTGCTCTTATATATCTCCAGAGATTGAGATTCCACAACTTCCCTAGGAAACTTATTCCAGTGTTTAACCGCCCTGACAGTTAGGAACTTTTTCCTAATGTCCAACTTTAACCTCCCTTGCTGCAGTTTGAGCACATTGCTTCTTGTTCTATCCTCAGAGGCCAAGGAGAACAATTTTTCTCCCTCCTTGTGACACCTTTTTAGATACCTGAAAACCGCTATCATGTCCCCTCTCAATCTTCTCTTTTCCAAACTAAACAAGCCCAGTTCTTTCAGTCTTCCTTCAGAGGTCATGTTCTCTAGACCTTTAATCGTTCTTGTTGCTCGCTCTTCTCTGGACCTTCTCCAATTTCTCCACATCTTTCTTGAAATGTGGTGCCCAGAACTGGACATAATACTCCAACTGAGGCTTAATCAGCGCAGAGCAGAGTGGAAGAATGACTTCTCGTGTCTTGCTCACAACACACCCGTTAATGCTGTATGTCTGTCTGTCAGTGAGTCCATTTGTTCAAGAACTCCTATTAAATGATAAAACTAGGACCACCAAATTTGGAATGCAGCTTCCCCTTATTCTAACTTACAGCAAAGTCAGGGCTGGGTTGTGCCAGGAAAATGGCCAGTGCCTGGAATAGTATTGTTTTCCATAACATGGAAAGAGGGGTCTGAGAGCAGGGCCAGTTATCTTCTGCAACGACCACTGGGGGCAGCAAGCGCGGGGCACAGTTATATTGTACAGGTCTGCACCAGGAAGACAGTGGCCAGCCTAAGTAAGTGCCCCCCCACAAACTCCTCCCCCTGACCCTTGTCCCCATGCCCCAGGAGCACTGCCAGGGCCAGGCAGCAGACCCCTGCTCTTCCCCCTGAGGAAACTCAGGTCAGCATTGGGCAGCGCACACAGAGCCCGGAGGAGCCGGAAACCACCCTGCCATCCAGGGCCAGGCAGCACAGCCCCGGCCTCCTAGGAGGAGCTGCCAGCCAGGCAATGTGGCCCTGGGCAATTCAGGGAACTACCATTTCCAAAGCACCACCACCCTCATCACTGCATGCTATCCAGAGAGCCCCCGCCCCCAGTCTTCCCAGCCCCCTGCCCTGACTCCTGCACCCTCCTCCCACAAAGACCTGAGCAATGCTTGGTAGATTCTCTAGTTATTTAATTTATTGTGATGGTTTCTAAAGGCCACCGCAAGATTGGGTCCCATTGTGCTTGGTGCTGTACAAACTTAGTCAATAATTATCTCTGCTCCAGAGGCTGACAAGCTACAACAATTTCTTAAACTGTGTTCCATGGCACACAGGTGTGCTGCGGAGAACAGAATTCAAAATGGCCACCCTTAAAGGGGCAGGCAACCTTTTTTTCTCTCAATAACTTTCCCCCAACTCCTTTTTTTCACCCTCAATAACTTTCTTCCCGACCCATTTTCCCCCAACCTTTTTTTTTTCCTTAAAAAAAATTCTTGGTGTTCCTCAAACAAAAATTATTGTTTGGCGTTCCTCGGTCTTAAAAAGGTTAAGAAACACTGAGCTACAAGGTGGATGAGACAAACAAGCAGAAGACCAGGTACTGAACATAAGCAGATATGCCCAGTTCCTCGCCATGCAGTAGCAATGATCACACACACACAGCACCTCCAGAGTGTGGCGCATGTCACCACCACTGTAACCAGGTAAAGCAGCACTGTGCTCATTGAGAGTAAAATGGAACCCAGTGTATCCTGGTTACTCCAGGCCCTCACCTGCCCATTTCACTTTATTTACACAGATACTTTGAGGGGAAGGTACCCGAACTCAGGGCCCCAGTACACATGTCTCCCCATTCTGCCCCTCTTATCACCCTGTAGGGGGCACCCTCCTCATTATGCCGGTGGGGTAGGGAGCTCAATCTAAATCGTTCCAGGCAGCTGAAGGATCTGACCTACCCAACAAGGCACTTATTAGGCCCCTATTACAACAATATCTGAGCATGCCCAATCTCTGATGTATTTATAAACACAGCACCCCCAGATAGCAGGGCAGCACCATTAGCCTCCACTTTAAAAAAAAATGGAGAACTGAGGCCCAGGGACACTAAGGATACATCTACATCGCAGCGTTATTTCGGAATAACCGTTATTTCGGAATAACAAAAGTGCGCGTCTACACAACAAGTCGTTATTGCGAAATATTGTCGAGCTGGAGGACTTCTTACTCCGACTAACCCTCATTTCACAAGGAGTATGGGAAGTCGGGGGAAGAGCGTTCTTCCTTCGACTTCCTGCTGCGTAGACAGGGCCGAAAGCCGAGTTAAGCTTCTTCGACTTCAGCTCCGTAATTGACGTAGCTGAAGTTGCGGATCCGAATTTGACTTTGGCCCTGCTGTGTAGAAGTGCCCTGAGTGACCTATCCAAAGTCGCACAGAGTCTGTGTCAGAGCTGGGAGCTGATTCTGTGTCTCCCAAGTTCCAGGCCACTGATGACCAGATCATCCATACACAGGCCAGGGAAAGGACAGGGAGCAATAGGGGTGTATCTGGGCGAGGGAGCAGAGCAATGCAGTAGAGGGAGGCCTCTGCTTACCCAGGCCAGGGAGAGGAGTGGGAGAATCCCCCAGTATTGTGAAAAGGACCAGAAGCTGCAACATCCTTCCTGTCCCCTTCCTTTAACTCCTGGTAATGGTCAATTCTGAGAAGACCCCCCTACTGACACTTAAAGGCAGGGTAGCACCGAACCATTTGCCTGACTGCTTCTGGCTCATTGCACTCCTGACTCAAGAGAGGTGCCTCTGCTCCTGCCAAAAAGCACGGAGCCATCATCCAACTGCACACATCGGGCATGTCCCTTCGTAATCCCCTTCTCAGGGAAAATGGGATGAAGCCACAGCAGGGTCTGCAGGGTGAGATAAGGGAAGGAAGCTTCCGGAACCCATCTCAGCAGCTCTCCTCAGCGGCGGCAGCTTTGCCAGCAGGGCCTTGTGGGAGAACGTGCGTGACAGGGCCAGAAACTGCTCACTGCCCTTGAAGTGCATGCTGGGACGGTGGTAATGAGCCACAGGTAATGAGCCGCTCTTATGGTGTTTGATAGCCTGACCCGCTACCCCTGCCCGTAGGACTCCACCATGCCCAGAGCTCCTGCCAATAGCAATAAACAACCCATCGAGCCCCCTAATGGTGCTACTCCTCCAGCTCGGCACCTGGCGGGATCAGGCCTTCCTCAGATCCCAGAGCTGTTTAGAAGCTGCAGCAACACATTAATTCTGATGATTTGCAGAGAAACAGCCGCGGAGGGAGCTGGGATGAGACAAGACAGACTTCCTGGAGCCAGAGTTTAGCAAACACTGCCCCGTGCAACGCACCCCACCAATGATTCTAGGGTTGCCAGGTAGTTTCACAAAATATACCAAACATGGCAGGAAAAAAATTGGTTGAGCAAAAAAAAAATGAGGGAGGGGAACAAAGATATTGAGCAAAAAAAAAAAAAAGAGGCATGGACCCTTTAAATCTCCATGGTCCCCCTCCCCCTCATCCAGACCAGATGCGGCAGAGTAAGAATTTCCCAAACGGCCTTCCGTCCGAAGCCGCAAATACCGGACTGTCCGGGCCAAAACCCTTAACACTTCTTATTTTAGGGAGAGACACTGAGAGTTTCAAAGGCACCTGGGGAGCATGGATGCCATTTTAATAGGGAATTGTGCATCTAAGTCACCTCAGGTTGCTTTGAAAATAGCCTGCATTGAAAACAAAAAGGCAAATAAAAAAGGACCCAAAGGGAACAGCTTTTAAACCTTTGTACCTTTTTTAAGCCAGTCTCAAGTTTTGGGGAGTTTGATTCTTGATTTCTGACAGCTGGGGACTCACCAGACGGTGTTATTGGCAGAGCATGGCACGAAGAGGCATTGTGGGGATCATGTCCACGCCCCTTTTTTTCTGTGTAGCCCTTAAGCATGCGTGCTTAATTTTAAACACGTGAGCGTCCTCCGGGGCTTGCTCCGCTGCTCAAAATTAAGCACATGCTTAATTGCGCTGCTGAACCGGGGCCGCAAGTTGGCTGAACACTAAAAAACGAGAACGGCAGCCTGCCCACGAGGGGGTAGGAGCCGAGGGAGGGAAATGAGTGACTAAGGGACCCCTCTGCTCAGCTGAGCAAAAGAAAGGGTCCTGAAGACTTCTGGTGACTCAGCTCATGTTCAGATACAAAGTTCCCAGCCAGGGCCCTTTTACTTGCTGCTTGACTTCTACAACCCACAGCCTGCCAAGGCCTAATTGGAAAAAGCTAAGGATTGTTTCCCGCGCTGCCAATTCCTCGCCCTCCAGCAGCCGAAGCAAAGCTGCCAGCGGCTTTAAGAGGAGAACAAAAAGCCAGCGAGGAAAGCTCGCCTCACTTCATAAACACACTGGGATCTTAAACCTACCATATGATATTTATTAGACCTACTCAGCCTAGGCAATTTCACTTCTCTCCTAGGGCTGGGTAGGAGGTCAGGTGACATTCTGCTGCCTTAGTAAAAACAAACTTCACGGCTCTTTATTATTCTCTCTTTTTTTTTGGTATTTGCATATAATTGGTTTTGCATGATATGGAATAAGGTTCCTCCCATCCAGCAAAGGAATTAATTTAGTCTGAGCTTAATTTTTAAGCATGTAATTAAGTTTCATCTAAATCAATTAGGTTTGTGCTTACGTACTTTTCTGAACTGGCCCTTTCTAAGAAATTATTTCATTTCAAGGGCTACGATAAACCTGTGACCCACCAAGGAATTTGCAGGTGTTGCGATGCTGCGCACAGCAACCGATCCTAACCTCAGGACCAAGCGGGGCAGAGAAATGAGAATCGCCATTAGCAAAATGAGCCCCATGATACACAGCGGTGCAGTTCCCATTCCTAGAGCCTTGCACATCTGCAGATACCTGCTTTATATTCACAGATATTTGCATCTGAAGATCATAGAATCCAAGAACTGGAAGGGACCTCGAGAGGTCAACAATTCCAGTCCCCTGCCCTCACAGCAGGACCAAGCACAGTCTAGATCATCCCTGATAGAGGTCTATCTAACCTGCTCTTAAATATTTCCAGTGATGTAGATTCCACAACATCCTAGATAATTCATTCCAGTGCTTAATCACCCTGACAGGAAGTTTTTCCTAATGTCCAACCTAAACCTCCCTTGCCACAATTTAAGCCCATTGCTTCTTGTCCTATCCTCAGAGGCCAAAGAGGACAATTTTTCTTCCTCTTCCTTTTAGATACTTGAAAGCTGCTATCATGTCCCCTCTCAGTCTTCTCTCTTCCCAACTAAAGAAACCCAATTCTTTCAGCCTTCCCTCATAGGTCACATTTGCTAGACCTTTAATAATTTTTGTTGCTCTTCTCTGGACTCTCTCCAATTTCTCCACATCTTTCTTGATGTGGAGGATATGTATGAGGATATCTGTTGGCAGATATGGATGTGGACGCAGATACACATTTTGATTTAGAACCCTGCAAACTTGCAGAGAACCACTTTATATCTGTGGGTATCCGCATCCGCAGATCTCAGTGGCTCATTTTTGCAGATACAGATGCGAATGAACATAAGAACCGCCATACTACGTCAGACCAAAGGTCCATCCAGCCCAACACCAGGTGTCCCACAGGTAGTGAACTGAACAGGTACTGATCAAGTGAGCTCTCTCCTGCCATCCATCTCCACCCTCTAACAAACAGAAACTAGGGACACCATTCCTTAATGGACTTAACCTCCAAGAATTTATCTAGTTGTCTTTTAAACCCTGTTATAGTCCTAGCCTTTACAACCTCCTCAAGCAAGGAGTTCCACAGGTTGACTATGCGCTGTGTGAAGAAGAGCTTCCTTTTATTTGTTTTAAACCTGCTGCCCATTAATTTCATTTGGTGGCCCCTAGTTCTTATATTATGGGAACAAATAAATAACTTTTCCTTATTCACTTTCTGCACACCACTCATGAATGCAGATAGAAAATTTTCTATCTGCACAAGGCTCTACCCATTGCTCCCAGGAAAGGGTAGTAGATACACAAACAAAACAGCCAGTTCATCAGAATCCATTCAGATGGAAGGTCTACCCCACACCTCCAGATCAGGTGCACATACTAGTTCTGCTCAAGTTAACGTGCTGAAATAGCAGTGTGGCCATGGCAAAATGTGGGGCTGCCCTCCTGAAAAATGTACCTAGGATCTCAGATTGGGTTGTCCTTGGGGTTGTCCTCCACAGCCGCCTGTGCCACTACAGCACCTGTATCCTGTATGCTGACCCATGCTGGGAATTTCTCCTCTCCACTACCATGCGCACACAGCCTGAGTTTGATTTTTTTTTTCCAAGGCGTGTGGCTAAGTCACCGATCTTGCTATTTTGCCTACAGAACACACAAGGAGTGGATACGTCACTGCATTTGGGACGTGAGAAGACAAAACAACCCGCAGTTTTGCCTCTGATTTTTGCAAAACCTTGTCGGTTGCCACAGTACTGAGCCTAACTACAGCGTGTGTCGCTCGGGTTCAGATAACTTTGGGTCTGCCTTTGGGTCTGAGAACCAACTGGGGTTCCATTCATCTGCCACTCACCAAGTCAGAGAGATGAGGGGTGTCAGGGTGCACTCCCCCACCGTGCCTCAGTGCCCCCCTGACTGTCCTCATCTAGCCCCTCTCAGGGCAAGTTATAGTCTGTACGAGTTGCTCATCATTGGTATGGGGTTATCTCTACTGCCCTGCTTACCTAGGCTGCATTGTAATCCACCTCTGAACCTTGGGCCTTGCCGCCAGCCCCTAGCCCAGGGAAGTCTTGGCTGGCCTTCTCCCAGCCCTAGCTGGCTATCCCCAGCTGGTCTCCCTCCTGGGAGCTCCTGCTTCCTCTGCAGTCAGCCCTTCACTGACTCCCCCCTCTAAGCAAACTGTGCTTCTCTATATGGCTGTCAGCTGGGCTCTCACTCGCCCTAATGGCTTCAGCTGGCCTCTCCAAGCCAACTGTGCTGCCCTAGATAGCTGCCAGCTGGGCTCTCACTAGCCCAAACAGCTTCAGCTGGCCTCTGTTTCCAGCCCCGGCTCAGGGCCTGAGTCCTGGTATTAAAGGGCCAGTGCAGGGCAGGTGCCCTGTCACAAGGGGGTTCTAGGAAAGGGTCAGTTCATCTCCCCTCCAGGATTTTATTCTTTCCAACCTAAATCAAATTTTAGATTTTTTTCATTATTGATTTGGCAAACTCCGCCCCCAGGGATGAATACCCCGATAGCCTGCATTTAACGTTTCAGTGAGTTACAGCAGATAAAGAAGAGGAAGAGGAGGGACAGAGCAGGAGGGTGAGACGCAGCCTGTAACACAGTGCAGATGGCTTGCAGGATATCAACACAACCTGTGATTCTGGCCTCGATTCTCTTAATGGGAACCAGCGGGAACTAGGGATGTAAAGTCACATTTAATTAGTTAACCGGTTCAATGTTAGATTTAACTGGTTAAATGGGGGCCAGTCAGGGGCTGTTCAAGTCCACTGGGTTGGAGTGGCCCCCGTGCCGCAGGCAGCGGCTGCTCCATCCCAGCTGCTTCCAACCCCACCCAGGCTGGGATACAACACCTGTCACACAGGGCCAAGGGCTGCCAGCTCCCAGTCGACGTGGGCTCGCAGGCTGGGGAGTTGGCAGCCCCACGTAGGGTAGAAGCGGCAGCCAGAGCGGGGGGGGGAGGGATACGAGCCCTAGTGGGCTGGGAGTCAGCAGCCTTGTGCAGGAGCAGAAGCAGCACCGCCCTCCCCTCCAGCTGCCAACTCCCAGTCTGCACCCGTGGCCCCGCGAGGCTGGTAAGCGTAACCATTAAGGGTAATGCTTACAGGGTAACTGGTTAACCAGTTACCCATTCACATCCCTTGCAGGAACAGGCCCATGCAGTCAATGCAAAACCTACCCTCCGTATTGAATGCCCCTAGAAAGAAAGGTTGTACATGAGAATGCTACGACACCATGAGCTAGCAGCTCTGCTACACTGCAAGCGGTAGTACTGGGAAGAACTGGACGTTTGGAGGGTGCTGCATTTGTCCCCTCTGCAGCTGGCTGGTGTGGAGGTGGGGGACGGAGACGGTCACAGTTCTCCACATTCTTTCTGGAGAAATCACTAGCCCTGAGTCAGCCAAGGACTAAAAGGGCCACCGTCATGGCCAGAGAACATCCAGAATTGACTGAAAGAGAACACATCTGGAGCTCTGTGAAGTGTGGCTTTGGGTTCCTCCTCAATTGACACGCCACGCGGGGGCCATTCCACCCCATCTCTGTGCGTAAACTAAACCAAACCATGTGCAACTCTAAAAATCAAATGCTGTTCTTTGGCTCCGAGTCACGCAACGGACAAACGACACTGCCGCCGTACAACGGCCCCGCTGCAGCGCCACAGGCTGTTAGGTAGATGTACTCTAACTCCGAGGCTGGTTTGCGAGCAAGATAAATGACACCTCGTAGCTGGGACATGCTGAACGTTTAAAGCACAAGGCAGTTTGTCTGAACATCATAGCACTGCACGTACCCTAAAGAGGTCAAAACAAAAATAACACGTTCACGTTTCTAGTTCACTTCTGGGCCCTGTATGCATGCCCCCTAGTGGCTCATACTGATTTTTGTTCCTCAGCTAACGTCTGCATGTAGGTTGAACTTTGGGTGACACGTTCTCCTATTACTTGCAGTGATGTGGACGCCATATTGGTCCCCGGATATTACAAGGTGGGTGAGGTCATACCTTTTATAGAACCAACTTTTCTCAAGAGACAGACTAGCTTTCACACTTACACACACCTGAAGAAGAGCTCTGTATACATTCGAAAGCTGGTTGCTTTCCCCAGCAGAAGTTGGTCCAATAAAAGATATGACCTCATCCACCTTGTCTGACTGCCGCCTGGGAGTTGGCGGAAGGCATATTTTCATTAATTAGCGTGTCTTGTTTAGCTTGGCCATTCAAATGGCTGAGCTCTTTCTAACTTGGTTCCCTTTGCATATATCACACCTGCCTGTGACTGACCTTTCCCTTTTCTGACTTGGCATTTCAAAGCAAGTGAGGAGCAGTGTTCGTTTTCTTTAAATGGCTTTAGTGCGGATGAATGATGTTGGGTTGATACAGCCCTAGAGAGTCAAGCCCCATGTTTATCCACAAAACCAATACAGCAGGGGGAGCAGTACTGGAAGTTTCATATTCGATGCTTCATGCATTAGCCCCACAAGCCAAGTGTGATTTGTGCAGCATTAGGGGGTGAGTGCACATCCCTGCTGAGCAAGAGAAGCTCATTTCACGTATTCCACTAAGCAACCATGGATTAATTTTGAGCACTACCAGCTTGAGTTGAATTGGACATGTGGGGCTCCTTATTCCATTCTCAAATACCCTAAGCAAGCCAGAATCCCTCACAAAAGTCACTTCAGGTTCACTTTCCGATGCTGCACTGGAGAGGATTAGATATGGAGGTCCGTGACCTCGGCCAAGCACAGATAAGAGTCGAAAGTGGATTGCTCTGACTTTGGGTTTATTGCTCCATAATAAGACCAGTGAAATTACTTCTTTAGTCCCCCGGGCCCCATTTCCTTCCTTCCTTTCTTTCCTCGGTCAAAGTGAAGCTTAAAATAGTGGTTTGCATTTCTCATATTTCTCTTCAATACTAATTAAGATCTAATCAGCCCAAACCTCTTCTTCTGGCAGTCAGTTCGGAGCATGTGACCTACCCGCTCTCAGAGAAGGAAAGAATTTTTCTGCTCCATCAGAAATTCCATCAAAAATACAATTCTGATGGAGCATTAAAGAAGTACCATTAAGTCCTCAGCAATCTGGAAATAAAAGGGAAAAAGCTACAGGGGCAAACACAACTCTGCCCCTGTGTGCACATGCAATGGTCTTTAAATACACGATCAGATGCTAATTCTCCGATACAACAAGGAGAGACCAACCCCCTCACCAACACCTATGCACAGGAGATGCACAAGTTATTTCTTGGAGCAGCTAGTTCTGTAAACCCCAGGGGAGAGGTGATTTTGTCCTCACTGGAACACAGGATCGGGTCCGAGACGTACCGGTAGCTGAAACACTTTGTTATATTGACCATAATGTAATTAAATTGAACATCCTTGCAGAGGGGATAATTCCAAAGAAAACCACCAGGATTACATTTAATTTTAAAAAGGGAAACTACAGCCGGTCCCCGAGTTGCGAACGGTCGACTTACGACCATTCGCAGTTACAACCAAAAATGTCATAAATGGCGGACCCCGAGTTGCGAACGCGATCTGCGCTTCCGAACAGCACGATCACGTGTAACTCAATGGGGTCCGACTTACGAACAAACCGAGTTACAACCAATCGCTTGGTCCGTAACCGGTTCGTAAGTCGGAGACAGGCTGTACACAAAAATAACAATGCTTATTAGATGGAAATTAAAATAACCTATAGGAACTGTTCCACATCTGCCAGCAGCAAGGGGACTATTTAAAAAACACCATCAGTGACGCTCAGACTTCCCCAAATCAGAAGAGACACCAAGAGGATTGCCATGGCTAAACAGCAGAGTCAAAGCTGTTAGATTCAAAGCTGGAAGCTGAGAGTCAAACAGGCATCCTTTAACATTTAGAAGTCAAATCCTAATGAGGATAATAAGAAGGCTCTGGCAGGTTATGCGTAAAAAGTATAATACAGCAGGCCAAGAAAGACTCTGAGAAGGAACTTGCTAAAGATGTAAAAACTAAAAATAATTTTTTAAGCACATCCAAAGCAGGATGGCTGACGAACAGGTAATGAGGCCTCAAAGGAGTAGCCAAGTTAGTCTGCAACTGGCAAAACTTGAAAACCAATGAATAGTCTAGTTCTAGTTGCACCTTGAAAAATAACCAAACTGTCCATTCCCTTAAAGGCCTGACAAAATGTGTCTTACTTCAAAGAGACTTTAACACCAGATTACAGAGGGAGACTTCAGAACTTTTGATGATAATTACCTTACACATTACAAAGACAGCCTCCCCACCTTCCTGTTTTAGGAATCTATCTATTGACTTTGATTTTTATCTGCTTAGGTTTAAGTACCCATTCTACAGATACTTAATGATGCTCTGTCTCCCACCCTCCTCTCTTTTTTTTCTCTCTCCCCTCCCCTTCCCGTCTCCTATTTATTTCGAAACAAAATACAGGACTATGTAGCACTTTAAAGACTAACAAGATGGTTTATTAGGTGATGAGCTTTCATGGGCTCATCACCTAATAAACCATCTTGTTAGCCTTTAAAGTGCTACATAGTCCTGTATTTTGTTTCAGCTACACCAGACATTTCTATCACTATTTATTTCGAATTTTCATATCCCCAACTCATAACTCCGGTCATCTGAAGAAGTGGACTGTGCCCATGAAAGCTCATGATACCATCTACATGTTTCGTTAGTCTATAAAGTGCTACCAGACCATTTGTTGTTTTTTTCCCCATCTTTTGATATTCATAGTAACTCCAGATTAGCCACTTAATTGACTCTTACAATAAGCAATTTCCTCCTTCCTTGTCTCTTCCTCGTCCCCTCGCTCCTACCTTCTATTCTATGTAGCTGATTTGTTTACTTCTTCATTGTATCCCTCTGTTATCCGATAGTCATGCCATTTCACTTTCAGAATATGATCTGAAGAAGTGGGTCTGCCCCACGAAAGCTCATCGCCTAATAAACCATGTTAGTCTTTAAAGTGCTACATGACTGCTTTTTTTGTTTTACCAAGATCAGACTAACACAACTACCTCTGTTACAAACATGGAAAGCAGTGGTCCCCAACCTTTTGGGGCTGCCAGGCGCCTGGAGTGGGGGCCACGCATGCACCGGGTGCCTGGGGCCAAGTGCGCAAGAATGGCTCAGGCCGGCCTTGGTCACTAGGCGGGCACACATAAATGTCCCACCGGGCACCATGGCGCCCGCAGGCAGCACGTTGGGGACTAGAGGGTTATCATGAGCTTTCAGGGGTACAACCCACTTCTTCAGATGAATAATGAGGTAACGAGGCCATTAGATGATTCGGGTATTAAAGAAACATTCAAGGAAGACAAAGGCCCTGTAGAGAAATTAAATGAATTCTTTGAATTCTGCTCATTGCAAGGGATGGGGCAAGGCAAATCTGAAATACTGTCCCCACACTGAAGTGTCAATAGAAAAGGATTTACAACTAACTGATAAATGAAAGAGCAGTGAGTAATCAGGATCAGATGGTCTGCACCCAAGAGTCTGAAGGAAGTCAAATAAGAAATTGCAAAACTACTAGCTACAGCTGTAGAAGGTGGCTCCTGCCACTGTGGGCAGCACCGGATGAAGGCAGCTGCCCAGGGTGCCAACCTATGGGGGGCGCCTGATGGAAGCTGTAAGGGGCGCACAGCGCCACTTATAACTGCCATCAGGCGCCACGCGCCCGGCTCTCAGATTGCAGGCTTCAGCAGCTCCCAGCAGCCACCCTGCAGCAGCTGCCTGGGATGGGGGCCACTTTAACCCCGCAGCGCCGGCCAGCAGCACCCTTCCCCCCATGGCCGCGGGGCCCTGCACGGCCATGCTCGACCCACCCTGGGCTGCATGCCAGCGGCGGTAGCTGGGCTGGGCCAGGCACATGCGCCCTGCCGCTGCCAGCTCCGCATGTCCTTCCCTACGCGCTGGGTGGGGGCGGGGCCTCACATGCGCCCTTCCCCAACCCGGGGCAGAATTAAATTGTCTGCCCGGGACACTGGAATGGCTCGGAGTGTGGGGGGAGAGGGGGAGGGTCAGACTGCTGCTACCACACCAGAGTAGCTTCCCCTCCCCCAGTGACTCCTGAAGCCACTGGGGGAAAGAGCAGGGTGATGGCGGGAAAGGGTGAGGCTTGGGTAATGATAACAGACAGCATCCCTCCCTTGGCCCACCACGACTCCCAGGCCGGATTATACAATTGCTCCAGCTGGGGACGGCCCACGGGCTCAGAGTTTGAGACCCCTGTTCTTAAGGTAAGGAATAAGGATGTTAAATTCAGATTATTCAACTAATCGAATTGTCGATGCAATTTGCATCAACTATTCAATTAGTCGATAAGGGCGCCTTTGCCTCTGACATGTTTCAAGAGCCCTGCTAGTTCTTGCTACATTTCAAAGGCGGAAGTGCTGCGGGGGAGAACAGCCAGCGGGGGACACGAGCAGTCCCCCGCGGGCTCCATGCTCCCTGCTTTTGAAATGTACAAGAGTCCCGAGAGCGCCTTTCTACATTTCAAAAGCAAAGCCCCACATGGGGCCAGTGGGGGCCTGTTTGAGTCTCAGTTCCGGAGACGGTGCTGGAGGGAACCGGCTTTTAAGCTGACTTTTAAGCAATGGATCCTGCTCGTCTCCCCCTTCCCCACCTTGCTGCCTCTCGCTGATAGAAGCGGCAAGGGCAGGGGGGAAAGCGACTAGTTAAGACACTAGTCGACTACCCAAGACACTAGTCGACTACCCAACAAGCATTTGCTTATCAGACAGTCGACTAGTCACATCCCTAGTAAGGAAGTAGTCATGGTCCTCCCATGGGTCAGTAACTGGTTAAAAGAGATGCAAACGCAGGAACAAATGATCATTTTTCACAGTGGGGAGAGTTAGACAATAGGTGCCTATCGAACTGCACTGGACTTGTGCTGTTCAACGTACTCCATGATTTGGAACAGGAGACGAACAGTAAAGTGACAAAGTCTGCAGATTATACAAAATTATTCAAAATAGATAAGTCTAAAGTTGACTCCAAAGACTTTCAAGAGGATTTTGCAAAATTGGATGACTGGGCCACAAAATGGCAGATGAAATTCAACACTGACAAGTGGAAAGTAGGCAAATTGGAAAAAATAATCCCAACTCTACATATATTAGAAGCTTCAAGGGGTAGCCAAGTTAGTCTGTACAGAAAAAAAACAAATGGTCTGGTAGCACTTTATAGTCTAACCCATGAAAACTCATGATACCATCTACATGTTTTGTTAGTCTATTAAGCGCTACCAGACCTTTTCTAATGTCTAACCTAAATCTCTCCTCTTGCTGCAGATTAAGCCCATTGCCTCTTGTCCTGACGTCAGTGGACACGGAGACCAACCAATCAAAGTCCTCTTTATAACAGCCCTTAACATATCTGAAGACTTTTACAACTAAACACCAAGCTCTCGCTGAGTCCACACCAGTGCCAAGCAGAGCAGGACAACTACTGCTTGTGTTTTACACACAACTCTCCTGTGAATAGATCCCAGAATGATGTTAAGCCTTTTCTTTTTCGCTGCCATACAGCATTGTTGCCTCAGATTTGGAGCACACTCTTCCTTCTGGCTCGACAACCCCCAGCTGAGCTATCTGTTGGCCTTTTAAACACCACCTCCAACCCGAGCATGCTCAAAAAGGCCTCCTGAACCCAAAGCAGCTCCTTAACCCCCACCTGTCCAAGGACACATTTACACACCCCATCATCCCACATCATAGTAATTTCATCTGGACTGCATTTCCCTAGTTGGCTTATGAGAGAGTGACATAGGAAAAGTAAAAAGAACATCACCCGGGAAGCCTTACTATATTGCACCTACTGCACCCCACCATCCCATAGGCCAATAACCCCATCAAAAAAGGAAATTAGGTTGGTTTACCATGATTTGTTCTTGACAAACCATTGCTAGCAATTTCTCATCACCATATTATCTTCCAGGTGCTTACAAAGTGATTGTTTTAATAATTTGTTCCATTCTCTTTCCAGATATTGAAGTTAGATTGATTGGTCTATAATTTCCAGTGTAGGGATGTTAATAGTTAACCTGTTAACTGGTAAGTCTTAACTGGTAGGGGCAGGAGTTCTGGGCCCTCCACTACAAAAAGGATGCGGACGCATTGGCGAGGGTCCAGCGGAGGGCAACCAAAATGATTAGGGGGCTGGAGCATATGACTTCTGAGGAGAAGCTGAGGGACTTGGGTCTGTTTAGTCTGCAGAAGCGAAGAGTGAGGGGGGATTTGATAGCAGCCTTCAACTTCCTGAAGGGAGGTTCCAAAGAGGATGGAGAGAGGCTGTTCTCAGTAGTGACAGATGGCAGAACAAGGAGCAATGGTCTCAAGTTGTGGTGGGAGTGGTCCAGGTTGGATATTAGGAAAAACTATTTCACTAGGAGGGCGGTAAAGCACTGGAATGGGTTACCTAGGGAAGTAGTGGAGTCTCCATCCCTAGAGGTGTTTAAGTCTTGGCTTGACAAAGCCCTGGCCGGGTTGATTTAGATGGGATTGGTCCTGCCTAGAGCGGGGGGCTGAACTTGACGACCTTCTGGGGTCTCTTCCAGTTCTATGATTCTATGATAAGGGGATGGTTTGATGAGATAACATGATCTTGGTAACTAATTGACCATTCATTATCAGTGGGAAATAGGTCAATGGAGGGATGATAGGAGTTACTATAGAGAACTTTCTGGGTGTCTGGCCGGTGAGTCTTGCCCACATGCTCAGGGTTTAGCTGATCGCCATATTTGGGGTCGGGAAGGAATTTTCCTCCAGGGTAGATTGGCAGAGGCCCTGGAGGTTTTTCACCTTCCTCTGTAGCATGGGACACAGATCACAGCTGGAGGATTCTCTGCATCTTGGGGCCTTCAAAGTATTTGAAGGCTTCAATATCGGAGATATGGGTGAGATTTTGTGGCCTGCACTGTGCAGGGGGTCAGACTAGATGATCATAATGGTCCCTTCTGACCTTAAAGTCTATGAGGAGCAGTCCCACACCCACTAGAGGCAGGGGGCTGCTCCAGCCCCACTGTGTCTACCATGGGCAGGGGGCACTCCAAACCTGGCCAGAGCAGCCCCCATCTGCAGCTGGCCCAGCCCAGAGCACAGCTCAGATAGGGGCACTCCATCCTGGCTAGAGCAGCCTCTGGTCACCATGGGGAGGCCACTTCAGCTGGGCTGGAGTGCTCTCCCCCCCTCCACCAAACCTCTCGTTTAATCAGTTAACTGGTTAAGCTTAACTTTTAACCGGTTAACCAGTTAAACAGGATTTTACATCACTGTTCCAGACTCCTGTTTAGTCCCTTTTTTTTAAACAATAGGTGCTATATTTGGCCTTCGCCAGTCCTCTGGGGCCTCACCCATCCTCCAGCAGTTCATAAAGATAATTGCAAACAGTCCCAAGATTGCATCAGCTAGTTTCCTTAAGTACCCTAGCACAAATTTCATCGGGTCCTGCCAACTTGAATACATTTAATTTACCTAAATATTCTTTAATCTGTTATTTCCCTGTTTTGGCTTGCATTTCTTCCCGTGTTGTTAATATTAATTGTGCTGAGTATCTGGTCACCATTAACCTTTTTAGTGAAGAATGTAAATAGGCATTAAACACTTCAGCTGTCTTGATGTCATCCATTATTAGCTCTCCTCCCCCCACTTAGTAGAAGAGCTATGCTATCCTTTAACTTTCTCTTGCTCCTAATGTTTTTTTAAAAAACTCTTTTTATTTCCTTTTGCGTACCTTATTAAGTGCAACTCAATTTGTGCTCTTACCTTCCTGACACCATCCTTGCGTTCTCTGCTGTTCTTTTATATTCCTTCTTAGCGATGTGTCCATGTTACCACTTTTTGTAGGATTTTTTTTTTTTTTTTTAATTTTCAGGTCATTATAGAGTTCCTGATGAAATCATATTGACCTCTACCCTTTCTTCCATTCTTTTCTTTGCATTGGGATAGTTTGCAGGGGTTCCTTTAATATTATCTCCCTGAGAAACTGACAGCTCTCCTGAACTCCCATTTTCCGTTAGTTTTTCTTCCCCTGGAACTTCACCTACCAGTTCTCAGAGTTTGTTAAAGTCTTCACTTTCCTTTTTTTGTTGCTCACCCTCCATTCTTTCCTTAGAATCATGAAATCTACTATTTTATCATCACTTTCACCCAAAGTGCCTTTTACCTTTAATGTCATTAGCCATTTCTCCCTACTGGTCAAAATCAAGTCTAAAATTACTTTCCCCTGGTTACGTCATTCACTTTTTTAAACAAAACATTGTCCCCAATAAATTTAAAGTACTTACTGGAAATGGTGTGTTTTCTATATTACTTTTCCAACAGATGTCTATGTCGTTAAAGTCGCCCATTCCTATAGGGTCTTATAATTCTGCATATAGATGAGATTTTAATTATTAATGCTGCACAGCTTAGAAAAGAGATGACTAAGGGGGATATGGCAGAGGTCTGTAAAACAGAGAAGGTTTATTTAACCCTTTTATACAAAAACCAGAGGTCACCGAATGAAATTAAGAGGCAGCAGGTTTAATAGAAACAAGAGAAACAACTATTTCATACAACATATAACTAACCTGTGGGACTCGGACAATGTGAAGACCAAACGCTCCCTGAAACTCTGGTACTAATCACTACCAAAGACAAGGATTTTGGGTTAGGTCGACCTCTGGTCTGACACAGTATAGCAGTTCTTATGCCTCCTCTCTATCCATGTACTGGCCTGCACTGGCACATGGAAGAATTTTTACTTTGGGGCTTGATTTCCAGCCTCACCAAACTCACTGGGCAGCATATAGTTTTATTAGTTCGATAGCTGTTCCAGCCCTTTTCTTTGGGACTCTGCTAACTGAAGAACAGGAAAGAAGTGAAAGCATTACTCATTTGTATTTTGCATCCTCAAGTGACACCCCAGAAGGCTGAAAATGATGTCAGAAATGACTTCTTTGCAGAAAAGTCTCAGTGTCCTCCTGTCCCTATTAACTGGGCAGCTGTATAATGTATTAGACCCTGATTCTGAAAGGTATTTAGATAACTCCATTGATTTCAGTACCTACATATATTTGAGGGCATGAACCCTAATCCTTAGGGTTACTCGCAGCACCAGAGAACTGCAACCAATTTATGTGATGGCTCAAACCGCCATGAGAAGATGATCCGGATTCCCAGGGCCTGGGGTATTATTTTGTGATCTCTCAATGTATCCTATTACCTAAGCAGTTTGGGAGCCACCTCTAACGCCAGACAGGTCATTGAAAGGAGCGTACAGAGCGCAGATGACTGCTTCCCATTGGCCATCAGGGACAGAAATATGAAACCATCCCACTTGTTACTTGGGCTGAAATGGAAAATGTTTCTAAATGGTAATATGGAAAATTCCATTAACAGATCAACGGGCAGTGAAAACCTGCCCATGGGAACTCTCGAGAGTTGGATTTACATTTCTGCTCAACGTGGGATAGTTCATACCCTCAGTTTAGATAAATGATTAGCAACTGGAATATGTCTTGCATTTGCCACCTTAAAGAGAATGATCTATGAACCATAAACAAATTTAGAGGCATAGAAATTTGGGAAATGACCTTAAAAAGAACAGGGTTAGCTAGAGTGCAGCCTACACATCAAATGCAGCCAGTGGAGCTTTATAATCCAATCTGAAGCTGCAATTGTCTCTAATGATAGAGAAGAAAGAGTCTTGCAGCTTAAGCACAATATTGTCAGGGGATCTGTGTTCTGTTCCCAACTCTGCCACTTACTGACCGTGTGAACCGAGGCAAGTTATTCCACTTCTCCTTTTCTTAAATGGGAATAACAACACTTTCTTTTTACTCCACAAGAGTGTAGGAAGTATCAAGTGCCTTAAGTTTCTTAGATGGTGAGTTCTAAAGAAGAGGGAAATATCATTATTATTTAATGAGGAGGAGCAGTCTATGAATATAACATTCGATCCAGGGACTTACCACCAACCTAGAGCATCCCTTCTAAATTAAACATGAGGCTGACTGCATTCTATTCTGCTTTTTGGGAAACCGACAACTACTTAGCTCCTGGCCAGCTATCCACACAGCAACCCATCATCCATCTCCTATTTGGGCCAAGTGTGGGGACCTGCTGATTTTAATGAACAATCAAATATACTTTGTAGTGGTGTTGTAGCCATGTGGGCCCAAGATATTAGAGAGACAAAGTTGGGGAGATAATCTCTCTAACTGGACCAGCTTCTGCTGGTGAAAGTCCAACTTTCCAGCCACACCAACCTTTAGTTAGAATACAATGAATGTCAGGGATGAAGGTGAGCTCCAGAGTTAAAGCCTCAACTAATTTATTCTCAGCACTCAAAGGCAGCAGTCATTCCCGGCTGTGCAAATTGCCCAACACACCTCTACCCTCCTGTAACAAGATGTCAGCAGGTATTAGGACACTGCCCAGAGATACAGAGTTCTCTTGTTCAGTTTGCTCAGCCCAGGCATCCAAAATCATGAGTCAGACTGCACAAAATCAAGAGATGACCTTTAAAATCATGAGATTTTTTTCCCTCCTTGTCTGGTTTTTCAGAACGTGTTTTCAAGCTGTTCTCCCAGAACCACAAGGACTAGGTGATTTTGTTTTAATGGAATGAAAGCTGAGAGTCTCCCAGGGTCACAGGACTCCATGAGCTGGGGCCTTAAGAGAAACCCCAAATATTACCAGACTCATGTTGGATGCACGCCAACCGACAGCCCTTCCCTACAGCAGAGGGAACCCGCTGGAGAGCCCAGAGAACCAGCTGGCGTGGCCAGGGGGCAGCCCATCTTGGCCTTTTCAGGCAAACGCCAGCAGGGAACTTGGCCAGTACCCGGGTACTGGCTGCGCTGCCAATGGGTGGAGCCAGGGCCACCCTCCCACTGGCTGCTGGGCAGCCCCTTTGCTCCCAGCCCTGGGGCTACTGCGCCCTCTGACCCAGGCCTGCACCTGGAGCTCTGCTGAGCTATGGCCCACCACCTACTCTATCACCCCCTACGGTCCAGACCACATGGTATGACCTGGGGCCTATCGCCATCCTCGGCTACATGGTACGGTCCTTTTCCCGCCCCCTCTCCTGGTCCCTTCCTCCCAAGCCAGCCCCGCCCCCCAGGCGGGCGGGCGCGCGCACGCACTGAGTGAGTTCCGGGCCGGGGCCGCGCCCGGGGTGAGTGAGCGCGTGCGAGCGCGGCCTGCGCCTTCCCCCTCCCCCTCTGCGGCGCGCGGCATGGAGGCGGCGGGAGCCGGCGTGGCGCCCATCAGAGCCCTGTGAGTACGGGCCGCCCCCGCCCCTCCCCCTTCACCCGGCTGGGCCCAGCCCCTGCTTAGGGACCCCCGCCAGCCCCCCCATTCCAAATTCCCCTCCCCCACAGGAGCCCCCCATTCCAAATTCCCCTCCCCCACTCCCCCAGGAGCCCCCCATTCCAAATTCCCCCACTCCCACAGGAGCCCCCCCTTTCCAAATTCCACCCCCTGCCCCCACAGGAGCCCCCCCTTTCCAAATTCCCCTCCCCCACTCCCACAGGAGCCCCCCCATTCCAAATTCCCCTCCCCCACTCCCACAGGAGCCCCCCCATTCCAAATTCCCCTCCCCCACTCCCACAGGAGCCCCCCCATTCCAAATTCCCCTCCCCCACTCCCACAGGAGCCCCCCCTTTCCAAATTCCACCCCCTGCTCCCACAGGAGCCCCCCTTTCCAAATCTCCCCGCCCCCCCGCTTCCACAAGAGCCTCCCCTTTCCAAATTCCCCTCCCCCACTCCCACAGGAGCCCCCTGTTTCCAAATTCCCCCCCCCCCACACTTCCACAGGAGCCCCCCCTCCTTTCCAAATCTGCCTTCTCCCTTCTTCTGTAGGAGGCCCCCCCCTTTCCAAATATCCCCGTTGGCTTCCGCAGAAGCCCCCCTCCTTCCTAGTCCCCATTTCTTCTGCCCTTCAGGAGTTCCCATCTCCAGAGACTCCTCCCCCTTTCCCCCCATCATCACCCTCCTTCCCTTGCTACGCCAGGAGCTCTCTGCTCCCTTCCTGCAAAAAGGTTCTGGCCTCTGGGTGCCTGCCAAGTTGGTACTGAAAAGAAGAATCAGCAACATAGGACCTGCTGTGTGGTTAAAATTAACAGGATTGTTGTAAGCAAGACAGAAGTGATTCCTGGAGCATTGTGTCGAGTTCTGGGCGCCACATTTCTGGAAAGATGTGCAAATTGGCAAAGGTCTAGAATAGAGCAATAAAAATGACTAACGGTCTAGAAAACAGCCTGTGAGGGAAGACTAAAATAATTGGGCTTGTTTAGGTTGGAAAAGAGAAGACTGAGAGGGGACATGAGAGAAGCTTTCAAGTATCTAAAAGGTTGTTACAAAGAGGAGGAAGAAAACTTACTCTTCTTGGTCTCTGATGATAGGACAAGAAACAATGCACTTATATTGCAGCAAGGGAGGTTTAGGTTGGACATTAGGAAAAACTTCCTGCTAGGGTGGTTAAACACTGGAATAAATTGCCTAGGGAGTTTATTGAGTCTCCATCATTGGAGATTTAAGAGCAGGTTAGACTGACATCTATCAGGAATGATTTAGATGGGGATTGGTCCTGCTGTGAGTGCAGGGAACAGGACCCGATTACCTCTCGAGGTCCCTTCTAATTCTAGTATTCTGTGATCCTATAGAAATCCTGCAGTGCCTTTCCCCCGCTAGCCCCATAAAATTCCCATTGTTGTAGTGGTGTGAGTTTGAGGTAGTTAAAAAGCAGTTGGTCATTCAACTCCCAGCAAATGCCTTTTATAAAAAATGTTTGGAGTCCAGCAAATTCACTGATATCCGCAAGTATCCGCATCTGCGGATGTGTGTGCAGATATCCATGCTCATTTTTGCAGGTACAAATTTTGTATCCATGCAGGGCTCTAAAAATGTGTTTCATAGTTTGCATGAAGGCTCATCCGAGGCCTTAAACTATGGAATGAGAGTAAATGAGGAAGAACAACTGGAAAACAGGGCTTGGGCAGCCTTATGACCATAGCCCAGGATGAGTTAAGTGTTACTGTCTTCAGCTTACCAATGCATTAGGGAAACCTGTGTGAGAGACCATGGCAAGCTTTGTGAGGTTACACATTTAAAGGTCAGCATCTTAAATAAAAGTGACTACATTTTCAGAGGCCATGTGGGCGCACACAATTACATCGAACTCAGCAAGAGCCACTTTTTTTTTAGGTGGCTAAATATAGCTTTGGGGAGCACCCTTCTGTTTTAGGAGACCAATCCAATGAAGTCTCTAATGTGCAGTTTTTGCGGTTCTGCTCCACCTCCATTAAGCAGCCAACTTTTGTCAGTCCCTTAATTTTTTGTATTAACAGTATAGCCCAAGGTGGGGAACCTTTAGTAGGTCAGGAGCTGCTGGCCCACAAAAAAGTCAGTCGAGGGCCACACATAAGTGAGAAGAAAAAAAAACAAACCCTCACTGACGTTGCCCCTGATTGAGAAGGAGAAAGACACTTCCCATTCCTCTCTCTCCTGAGCTGAGCCTAGCCTAATAGATTTTGTGTGCTCCAGCCCCGTAGCAGGGCTGGAATGCCAGCATGGACTTCCCAATACTGGAGGGGGTCCTGAGCCAGATCCAGGCAACATCCAGCAACAAGGCCTGAGGTTCTCTACCCTGGTATATCCTAACAGTCAAAAATTGGGACCCAATATGCATGAACTGTACAGACAGTCTCTGTCCCAGGTAGGTCACACACTAGGATTATAACAAAACATAGCAGGTGGAAAAAATGGTCAGAGTGGGAAGCGGTATCAATAAACTTGGCACATCTTGTATAAGTGATCACTTAAGACGAGTTTAACTGTTTGTTGCTGCTCTCTGTAGAAGAAGATGCTAGTAAAGGCTGGCTGCTCTACTTACTGAGGTGGCAAGAGGTGCTTCCTCAGTTTTTGAATGGTAAAGACCTTTCCAACTCCAAAGATCTAGCCATGGAGATGAGGAATACACCGTACATCAGACCTCATCTTTAGTACAGAGAGGCAGTTCACAGATGCTACAGCCTCCCTTGTTCTAGTTTGATCCAATTGGCTTGTGAACTGCAGGGGGGAGGGGGGGGGGACAGCTCACCATACCCAGTAGGGATGTTAATGGTTAACTAGTAAACATCACCCTTAATAGCTGAGCCCGGACAAAGCCGCCCGCATCCACAGTGTGCACGCCATGGGCAGGGGGGCTCCAGCCCAGCTGGAGCAGCCCTCGTCCACAGAGGGCTAACCCCAGGGTGTACCATGGGCAGAGGTGCTCTTGCCCAGCCGGAGGAGCCCTTCTCCACAACAACCATCTCCTCCCCTCATTTAATCAGTTAACCAGTTAAACTTAATGTTTAACCAGTTAACTAATTACATGGGATTTTACATCCCTAATTCCCAGTGGAGCTACTTCCTTTGCCAGTTATCCCCTTATTCTGATATACGGGGAGGATACACTGGAAGGGAGACCTGAGCTCTGTTGTGCCTGGCTTTCTGCTCAATCATGTGGCATTAGTAGTTCAAGTGAGGGGTCCTACTTTCCACTCATGTCTATGCACAGTCTCATTGGAGTGAAGAAGTGGGGCCTTAACTTGGTTTTCAATAACCCTGTGAACCTAGTGCAGTGGTCCCCAACCATTGGAGGTTGCCGGGCGCCAGGGGGCGTGGCCGTTCGCCCACCGGGCGCCAGAGGGTGGGACACTTGCGTGTCCAGGGCTGTCACCCCCCCCCCCCCCCAAGTGCCATGTGCCTGGGGCCGGCGCCCCCTCCAAGCGCCGCGCACCCGGGGCTGGCGCCCCCTCCAAGTGCCGCGCGCCCAATCCATGGTGCTCCCGGGGCCGGCGCTCACCATGCGCCATGCACCCGGGGCCGGCTCCGGTTCCAGCACCATGCATGTGCTACGTGCCCAGGGCCAGGCCAGCCCCGAGCACTTGGCGGGCGCACACAAATGCCCTTGCAGGCGCCATGGCACCCGCGGGCACCGTGTTGGGGACCACTGACCTAGTGTCTATGAAGCAGATGAAAATACTAGCTCAAGGATGAGCTTATTTAATGTGTTGCTTTGTGGCCCACCAGTCGTCAGAAAAGTTAGTGTTGGTTTTAATGTCCTTGGCGTAGAATATGCTTCATTCAGTCTCCCCATTCCCTCGTCAGTAAACTTTGCTGTCTAATGTAGCGCATGTCAAATGATCAGTCAGGACTTTAATGAAAGTTCTCTCTTGCTCTGTAGGTATCTTACCTCGAAAGAACAGTTTCATGCATATCTCAAAGCAGAAAGGGAATCCAGGAATCAGGAAAATAGTCAAGATGAAGGTGAGCAAGCGTCTGCCAGCAACGAGCAGACAGAGCCTCCAGCCAAACAGATGAAGCTAGATGGTGATGATCAAGTTAGGAAGCCAGGAAGCCAAGAGGAAGTTGTAAAAGAGGAGGGGGAGAAACCCCAGGGACGGAAGAGAGCCAGAGGACAGAATAAAAGTCGGCCATGTATGAAGCCAAATCACTATGAAAAGGACAGGCTATGCCCATCAGTAATCCAGGTAAGTAGCTAGTCTGCTATGGTTAGTAATAGGGATGTAAAATCCCAATTAATAATCAGTTAGCCGGTTAAACATTAAGTTGTCTTAACATTTAAATGGTTAACTGACTACAGGGGGATCCGGGCTGGGGACCTCTGCCAGCTCCCAGCTACCTCACTGGGATGGTGCTGTTGGCTCACAGGCCTTGCCAGAATAGCCCCTGTCCACAGCGTCTCCCTGTGGACAGAGCCTCAGCAGCTCTGTTGGCAGGCTCCCCATGGACAGAGACTGCTCCAGACGCCGGAATAGCTCCTGCCTACAGGTGGGCTCCCTGCATGGCTGGAGCAACCCTCTGCCCATGCCAGACAGTGATCTGCTGTAGCCCCCACCAGTTACCAGGTAACCGGAACCGGTAAGCGTTACCTGTAACCTTTCGCATCCCTAGTGGGCAACCTCAGGTTCTTTAGATGAGAATATCTTTAGCTATAAAGCACCCAGCATGCATTTGGATTCCCATCAATACTTCCTGAATAAGCCATATATTTACCTATGAAATGGGTGTTACTTATTCTCGAGGGAATAATTGAGCTATAAAGCCTTAAGGAGCTTGCACTTAATTTAGGCCCCATCTAGTCTCCGGACTTTTGTGCTCGCACAACCCCTGTGTCCGCCACTATAGATGTACTGCAAGAGGGTAATAGGGAATTTGCAGTAGTGCAAATTATTCCCATAAGTCACTGGGGCCAGTTGTATCTGTGCAAGTCCCGTTTTGCACTGAATCAGTGTGTCTATATTAGGAGCTTGCATTGATGTAGTTGCTCTGATGTTGTTTTACCCTGATGCTAGTTTGTCTAAACCACACAAACGATCAGGAAAGGTCAGAGTGTAACTGAATTCTATGGAACTCCTGGAAACAAAGCTGACGCTCAGTAAAAAATGAGCCCATTTTTGAGGACAGTTATTGATGGGTTTACATTGAAAGTGTGTTGTGCTGTTTAAGGAATGTGCGGAGAAGTGCTTCTTTGGCTCACGGTGCCGCTTCTTGCATGATGTTGGAGAGTACATGGCGGTGAAGCCCTCAGACCTAGGGGATAGCTGCGTGCTCTTCAAGACCTTCGGAAAGTGCATCTATGGAGTGACATGCCGCTTTGCTAGCTCTCACTTGGGAGAGGACTATCGGAACGTCATTAATGAGGACCTTGTAAAGCAGTGGGAAGGGAAGCCATTGGTGAAAAACAGCCTCAGCAAAGAGCTACAGCAGCAGCTGCGCAAGAAAAAAGTTTGCTTTGACAAATCTAATGAGTATCTTAGTCACTTGGGCAAGACCAGCGGTGCAGGCAATATGAGAAACAAGGCAGCAGGCAACTCAACGGGAGAGAAATTGGTGACAAACTGTACAGCGTCCAAAGAGGATGCAGAGGACGTGGATGTCAAACCTCTTGGAGAAGAGGAACCAGAAGATGTCTCAGGGTCAGAGAAGAGAGAAGCTGCTGGCTCAGCAGCCGTGCAGAGTCCCTGCCTAGAAGATGCATCAAAGGATTCCATCCTCAGAACAACAGGCCCAGTGACAGACGAAGATGTTATAAAATTGCGGACATGTGAGAAAAAAAGAGTAAGTAAGAAAGCTGGGGATGGGGCCCTAGCCTGTGGGGTATGCGGTATTAGGACTGGGACTGGGACTGGGACTTTAGTCAGGCAGCAATCAGGTGGTTTTAAAGCTTCGCTTGAAAAGCCTCAGCCAGGATAACGGGCAGTCTTGGCTGAGTTGAGTTGGGGCTGAGGTGCCACACATGCTGGTGAAACATACCGCATGAGCATGCCCTTAGTCCTGGGGTGAAGGACAAGTCTTTCTGGCTCTGCATTTAAACAAAACAAAAACAACAAAACCAACTACAATAAAGGTTTACTTGCAAAGTCAACCTGTAGTGGAGATTGGAGGCCTCAGCACACAGTTGTCTACTGTGATCAGAGAACTCCCAGGACTTTGGTTTAAAATGTATGACCGTGATTCTCTCTTAATACACAATGTAATCCTAGTTATCCAGCCTGAGTGTCAAAAAAGGGCTGCGCCCTCCCATGTGTAGCAGTGTGCATTATGTGTTGTTCTTCTGCTTAATCAAAACCCCTTTTCCTGCTCCCCCTAAGCTTTGTTCTCACACATGGCTAGACAGTTAATGATTTCAATCTTTGATGATTGTGATGTTAATTGTTATTTTGTAATAAATGCTTTTCAGGTCTGTTGCCCAGAAAAACATTGTCTTGCTTTGTGTGGAAATCACTTAACTCTAGATGGTATTAACACTTTCTGATCTAAGCTCACCTGGAGAATGTCTCATTATGAGGAAATAGATCCAGAAAGGCTGTCAGACTAAGAAAAAAATCATTGCTTTTCAAAAAACCTAGCTCCCTTCTGACTTGTCATACTCCCTTCCATTATGAAAATGTTGTTTTCCCCCCATTTCTATAGCTATTTTTCACTTTCCTCAGCTTGGGTAAGGCAAATAGATTATAGTCAGATTTTCTCATTCTCAGGCTCTAGCACAGCGCTGCAGTATGAGGTTTCAAATGCTGCAGAGGAATGCTTAAATTTTAAAAAAAGACTGTTTTCATGGAAACTAAAAGGAAATGTGACAAATGATGTAAAATCTAAACTGTGTGTACCTAAAATTGTCCACTTGTCTTTCACTATTTTAGCTCTTCTAACAAGCCTCTCTGATCTTTGTTTTCCAGTTGGATATCCAAGGCAAACTCTATCTGGCTCCCTTAACAACGGTACGCAGAATAATTCCAACAGTGTGCCACTTTGATGGGACAGTTTCCTTGCCTGTGTAATACAGGTCAGAAACTTTGCTAACATTGATCCTAACTCTGTCCTGTTGCCCTGGGTTTCAGTGTGGTAACCTCCCTTTCCGGAGGATATGCAAGCGTTTTGGAGCGGATGTCACCTGTGGAGAAATGGCCGTGTGCACAAACTTGCTCCAAGGCCAGTCATCTGAATGGGCTCTCTTGAAGCGGCACTACACGGAAGACATCTTTGGAGTGCAGGTCCAGTATCCTTTCTTCAGCAGTAAGGGCAAGAACTCATGTAGAAGGGAACATCACCCAATGGGCATCTGGAGGGTGTAATTTTCCCTGTCGGTGAACTGCCCTTGTGTTTTTAAACTGAGACTCTGGCATTTCCTTTGGAGAGGTCAGCTCCTTGTTTGTCCTGTGTTCGCTTTCAGCTAGAGGGAGCATTTCCAGACACGATGACTAGATGTGCAGAGCTTCTGAACCAGACCATTGAAATGGATTTTGTAGACATCAATGTTGGGTGTCCCATAGATCTGGTGTATAAAAAGGTAACATTTAGCAATATCCTCCATCCTTTCCCTGAGAAGATTTCTCTCCTTTGGATTACCTCCCAATTGCTAGTCTATTCATGACCCAATTTAAATGTTGCCACTGCCTGCTCAGTCTAAGGACCATCATTTCTATACCTAATTAATGGAGATTGCCTAGCTCCTAGAGCTGGAAGGGACCTTGAAAGATCATTGACTCTAGTCCCCTGCCTTCACAGCAGGACCAAGTACCACCCCTGACAAATTTTTGCCCCAAATCCCTAAATGGCCTCCACAAGGATTGAACTCACAACCCTGGGTTTAGCAGGACAATGCTCAAACCACTAAGCTATCCCTCCCCCCACCTAAACTAACCTTCTGTATTCCAGGGCTTGTATCAATGATTTATATCAAAATCCTGTCCATTTGCTGAATCAGAAGGAAAGCCTTGTGTCAGTTTAAATTCATCTTTTTTATACCAAAAGCCCTTTCTTAGTCTCTGGAAAACACAGTTTGAACTGGTATGTGAGAGTACATCTACATTTGCACCCTAGTTCAAACTAGGGATGCAAATGCAGGTGACCGAAATGGCTAAGGAAGTGGGGATTTAAACATCCCGCACTTCATTAGCATGATCTCGCCAGCGCGTTACTCCGAATTTAAACTGACACAACATCTATGGGACAACCCGATCAACAGCTGTTCCGAAAGTGAAAGTGTGGGCCGGGATGCGTTAGTTTGAACCAAACCCCTTAGTTCGAACTAACGTTACTCCTAGGGTGCAAGTGTAGACGTACCCTGAGAGCCGCTTGTAGAGGTGGTCCAACCTCTCTGGGGCTGTTTACAGTTCTGGTGATTCACCTTAATCACCCACTGTTTTTAGATCCTGGAAGAACTATGGTAATGCTCCCACTGGAGTTGCATATGATCCCTGGCCCACAATACTGTAATACATAAACCATTCCTATACTTCCTACCATATAAGGGTCTTGGGGTAGGTGAAAATACCAGGATATCTGACTCTGCCTGTTTTATCCCACAGGGAGGTGGATGTGCCTTAATGAACCGTTCCAACAAGTTTGAACAGATAGTCAGAGGAATGAATTCGGTGAGTACCGAGCATCCCCTCGCTGAGAGGGAAAACCTTCCAAAGAATGCTCTTTTGTCTGCTTTAGCTTTACTCCGCCCTCTCTTCAGGTACTCGACGTTCCTCTGACAGTGAAGATAAGAACTGGTGTGCAAGAAAAAGTCAATTTGGCTCACAAAGTAATCCCCAACATCCGGAAGTGGGGAGCTTCCATGGTCACGGTATGGGCCTCTTTGTGTTTCATGTAAGGAATTTGGCCAGGGTCCATCACGCGTTGCTTGTCTGTCATCGTTTAGGTGCATCTGGTCCCAAAAGCCTTTTGGTGGCAGCCTGTGCCTGAGGCTTTAGGATGGAGGCATGAGTCCAGCTGTCTACTCAAAACTGTATTGTGAGGGAAGGAGGATGGCTATGCCCAGATACCACAGAGAGGGACATGTTATCATTAACGCCACCCTGCTCTCTGCCCGAAAATTATTTCCAAATAGCGGAATGGCTATGTATTGCACATAGATAATCCCTATGGCTGCTTGCTCTAGCTTGCAAGCACTGAGAATGTTATGTTCATAATTTTTTTTGGCTTCTGCTAACCAGTTCCCCTACAGTTCACTGCATCCCTGACCTCTGCAGATTGCTCAGGCTCTGTTCTCAAAGCGTTTCACTTTAATCCGTTTAGAGCTTGTTGCCTTTCTTATAGAGCCTCACCCTTGCACGGTGAGGGACTAATTGTAACTCTTCTTTCTATTAGCTTCATGGCCGATCTAGAGAACAGCGTTACACAAAGGTTGCAGACTGGGAGTACATAGCAGAGTGTGCTAAATTAGCCAGCCCTATGCCTCTGTTTGGTACGTTTCTTTCTGCTGATTTTTTTAAAACTTTTTAACGATTAGGTTATTTTAAATCAGTTTTTCTTGGAAACATGATCTGTGTTATGGTTAAAATGTTATTGATCCAATTAATATAAGATCCACCCTCCAAAACTTGCATCTCCTTCAAAGAGAATCCTGTCTTCCTTATTTTTTTGAGGGAAAGTTAAGAGACCTAGCACATTCAGTGTAGGGGAAAGATGGAAGTAGAGAGACAGAACGGATGACAAATCCTTAAAGTGGTATCAGAGAGGTGCTAGATTAGCTGTTACCAATAGTGGTTGGTCACTTAGCTTAAAGTGGTGTTCTGATCTGAAAAATTATACCACCTTATCCAACGGATCTTCTGTGCTATAACTCCATTCAGCTCAATGGTCTGACAGATTAATCTCTTCCACGGTCTCCTTGTGTATTCCAATTCTTAGCTACTTTTAAATTCCTGTTAGCTTTATGGAGCCACAAGGGCTTGGGCAGAGTGAGCTGCAGTTCATTCTTCTTCATGAATCGTCTGTTGAATTATTGTCTAACACAGTTCTGTCCTCATGTTGCTGAAACTCCAGGATAAGATAATACGGTTGCACAGGCATAACAGAGCAGAATTTGAAAGTTATTGGCGGTAGAACTTGGCCTGTAAAATATTCCCTAGTTCTCTGTGATCATCCTGATTTTTACATAAAGCTACTAATTCAGGCTTAAATCTACTAATTTTGCAACAGCGCGCGTGCGCGCGCGCACACACACACACACACACACACACACACACTTCCCACCACTCAGGTCTGAGAAACACAGTAAATAGTTTTCCAGTCGTGAGGCATATTCTCCACCATCTCAGTGACACATGACAAACCATGCAGTGAGGCTTTGATAGGAGATGAGCCACAGTGATTTTGCATGGCTTGGGACATGGCTGGATTCACTAAGTCACAGGCTCTGTATTGCACTTTAAGGGTACGTCTACACTACATGCTTATTCCAGAATAGTTATTCCGAAAAGCTTATTTTGAAATAGCACATCTACACTGTAGGGAAGCCTCAAATTTAGTCCGAGGCAGGCTTCCGTAACATAGACGTGCTATCTCGATTTAGAGCCCCAGGAGGTACTGGGGTGGGGCTATTTCAAAATAGCAGCCATGGAGCATCTGCCCACGCCTTATTTTCAAAATAGCAATTTCGGAATAGGCATTATTCCTTGTAGAATGAGGTTTGCAGATTTCAGAATAGGCCACCTGTTATTTCAAAATGATTTTAAAATAATGGAATGGCTATGTAGACACTCGCATTGTTGTTTCAAAATAATGCTAGTTATCTCAAAACCATGGTGCAGTGTAGACGCACCCTAACTGACCCGTGCAGACCTTGCTGGACTAGTTAATGCGCTCTAGGTATCTAGAGCTTGCCAGCAGGATTCACATGGGGCAGTAAGAGTACAACATGTAGCCTGGGACTAGAGAAATGAACACAGCACCCCAAACCTCACTGACAATTGCCGCAGCTTCCCTCCTATCAGACCTCACTGCTCAGCCTGTGAAGGAAGAGAAGCTAGAAGGGCAGGAGACAGCAGTGGCAGCATTGAGGGAATATAGCAGAGGAAGGAAAAAAAGAGGAGGATCACCTGGGAAGGAGGTCCAAGCCTGGCACTGGCTAAGGTAATTATGGGCTCAAAGAGGCAGAGGAGGGCAGCTTTCATAGGGCTGATCCTCCCCTTCTCCCTGTTTGGGAGTGGGGTCAGTGGTGTCCCTCTTCCTCAGCCAAAGACAGCGGGAAGAGGTCTTAGTTTCTCAGGAGGCAGTGGGGAGAGATATCCTGGTTTCTGTGGGAAGGCAAAGCAAGGACAGTTCCGAACAACATAGTTTTTTCCATAAGCACTCTAAATGTCTCAAAGCAAGCTCTGTATCTCTGATGCTGGGCAGTGACACACAAGCAAAAAGAACCCATCGTGACCCTCAAATCCCAGGTTGAATTTTCAAGACCAGCAATTAGAAAAAAAAATTCCTTTACTCATAAAGGGAATAAATGCAGTGCGTAGTCCTAGTGAGAGTATGAACACGGAGCCCTTCAGGCCATTTTTACCGGGTCACTTTTCAACATATAAGGGTACTTCAGTTTCATACTCTGCCGGTTCATTTGGAACTGATCTTGTGTGCCACTGTGACCTCTGGGCGCTCTTCTCCAACACAGGAAATGGGGATATTTTGTCTTATGAAGATGCTAATCGAGCCATGCAGACTGGAGTTTCAGGAGTTATGATTGCGAGGTAAGTGGCTACCTTTCCAACTTAGTTTTGTTTGTGAGCAGTAGTAAAGCCAAAACCAAAAACAAGCCTGTGGCCACAAGGTTTTCCTCTTGGCAAGGCTGCTCTTAGACACTTGTTTCAGTGAGTCTGGACTCCCACGGGAGTTGAAAGCAACAGCACTATTTGCTGCTTCTGATGTAGCCTTTAAAGGAGGTCTCATCAGGTTACAGAGTCCTGGGAAATCTCCTGAAACTGGATGGAGGTGTGAGCAAAAACACATCGTATTGTAAGTGATGATTCATAGCCAACCTGATTCTTGAGCACATGATTTGGGTGACACGCTCCTGTTTGGTCTTTGAAATGGAAGCTGTAGCAATACAGATTAAATTATATCTGATTTTGGACAGCACAAGTAATTTGGGGCTTGGGAACTTTTCTGTCTAGTTCCTGATCAGTTTGGCCCACTGGCCTGTCATCTGTTTGAGAATGGAGCCTGCCCCTCTTCAGGAGTTACTTCCAATTTCACGTCTCAAAACCCAGCCTTAGAGAAATCATGATTAACCTAATGTTTGCTCTGCTCTTGCTCTCGCTTGTATGGGCTGTTATGATTAAAGAACAGAACTGAGTAGGGAATAAAACCTAGCTCTCCTGGTTCTCTGACATCTGCTTCCTGTGTGACATTCGCCCAATCACTTATATGCCTTAGAAAATTCTACCCATACAGGGTAAGTGATTTAGGGGCAGACTTCCCAGTGCCTTTCATCTGGTTCCTGGCTGCTTTATGTTCTGTCTTCACTGTAGACAGGCTCCTGGGGTACGTCTAAACTACATGGCTCCGTCGACGGAGCCATGTAGATTTGTTTTTTTGGCAAAGGCAAATGAAGCCGCAATTTAAATGATCGCAGCTTCATTTAAATTTACATGGCTGCCGCACTGAGCCGACAAACAGCTGATCATCTGTTTGTCCGCTCAGCACGCTAGTCTGGACGCTCCCCTGCCGACATCAAAGCCCTTTGTCGGCAGCCCCGGTAAACCTCATCCCACTAGGAATAACGGGGCTGCTGACAAAGGGCTTTGATGTCGGCAGGGGAGCGTCCAGACTAGTGCACTGAGCTGACAAACAGCTGATCAGCTGTTTGTCGGCTCAGCGCGGCAGCCATGTAAATTTAAATGAAGCCGCGATCATTTAAATCACGGCTTCATTTGCCTTTGCCTATCTGTCTAATCTACATGGCTCCATTGATGGAGCCATGTAGTCTAGACACAGCCCTGGAGTGTAAATAAATGGGGCAAAGGGTAAAATCCCATTTAATTAGATAACTGGTTAAACGTTTAACCAGTCAACGGATTAAACGATGGCAGGCAGGGGTGCAGTTTCAGGCTGGCAGGGCTGGTGCAGCCCCCTGCTGTTGGCTCCCAGCCCAAGGACAGGTGGCTGTTTCATGGGTAACGATTCACCTATTAACATCCCTAGCTGGGACTCAGTTATTCCCTCACTTTCAGGGATGCAGTTCCCAGGGAAATCAATAGGAGTTGCTCCCGCTTGAGTACAGAATTGAGCCCTAAAAGTAGGCCCAAGTGAAAACCAGCAGATTCCCTGAAAAGGTTGGATTGCCTTGTTTATAGGCAGACCCTCCCGCCGGAGCTGTATTTGTAGGTGCTTTTAACTAGAAAATGAAAAGCTGTTTTCCTGTGCCCACTGGCAGGTATCCCAGTAACCCAAATGCGTTGTGGCTAGAGTCCCATGTCTCACATGTACAAGTCTGTAGCTAAATGTCAGTTTCATACCTGATTAAACTCTCTCTGGTTACAACTATTTTCCTTTCTGATTGGATCTTATCTGACCACAGAGGAGCATTGATCAAACCTTGGATTTTCACTGAAGTTAAAGAACAGCGACACTGGGACATTTCTTCCAGTGAAAGATTCGATATTCTCAAAGACTTCACCAATTATGGGCTTGAACACTGGGGCTCAGATACCCAGGGGGTGGAGAAAACCAGGAAGTTCATGCTGGAATGGCTGTCATTTTTGTGCAGGTAACTTGCTTTC
The DNA here is from genome assembly GCF_049634645.1 of Pelodiscus sinensis. Taxonomy (NCBI): domain Eukaryota; kingdom Metazoa; phylum Chordata; order Testudines; family Trionychidae; genus Pelodiscus; species Pelodiscus sinensis. The sequence goes on along the minus strand of NC_134729.1, from coordinate 21,462,737 downwards.
TCAAACCTCTTTGTTAGTAAAAAGCTTTTTCTTGTTGGGTCTCTGCCTCTACTGTGGTATTTTTTTAAATAAAATTCGGTGACATTTAATATATGTATTTGCATTGTGAGGTATATTCCAACTGGCTTACTGGAGCACCTGCCTCAGAAAATCAATGAGCGGCCTCCTTACTACATGGGGAGAGACTATCTGGAGACCTTAATGGCAAGCCAAAATGTGGACGACTGGATTAAAATAAGGTAAATGGCTAACACAGTAATCATGAAACAGGCGCATGGTTTTAGTGATTTCATCCTGCAACCTAATAGTCAAATACCAGACAATGCACAGTCATACTGGCCTGGAAGGGTAATGGGAACTTTGTATTAGGGATGTAACCATGTAGTCAATTAAGCAAAAACTTATAGGTAACCGCTATAGACTACACATGTTTCTCCCTGCCAGTAAATTTTTTAGCAGGCTGGACAGCTCAATCCTGGCTCGTGCTGGGTCCAGGACCTATCCCCATTGTGGCTCTGCATTTAAAGTGTATTTGGAGCCAAGCGGGCAGGCAGCCCGGCTCTGTTCTCGCACATGCCCAGTCTGGGAGCTCAGCCCTCCCACAGACAGAGCTGCTGCTGCACGCGCTGCTGCCTCTTATGAGAGGCAGCAGCACAGGGTGACAGGCAGACAGTCCACATGAGGAATTGATTTTTAAACTAGCTCCCCTCACAGACTAGCTCCCACCTGGCATTCCCACCTGCTGCTACATCTGCTACAGAGGCAGCAGCGCGGAGTGGCAGGGGGCTCCTTAGCAGTGGGTCCAGAGTGCAATGGCTGCCGGCCTCACCCCTGGGACTATAGAAAAGTCGAGTAACTGATAAGAATTCAGGAGATGAATCGACTATTCGCTTAACTAATATTTAACATCCCTACTTTGTATTTTATGATTTGTGCTGTGTTCTCGCCTCTTCTCAATGTGATAATTCTGTCGGGTTGGTTAGGATCACGGTCTGCCTTCCCAACACAGTCAGTGACAATGTCGACCTGCCTACTCTGCATCCCTCTGCTGACAGAGGGATGCAGTCTAAACATACCCTAAGAAACTGACTAGGGTGATGTAGTGCCCTCACTTTACTGGTTTTCAGTTCAGCCTTATGTTGATATTCCAAAAAGGGATCGAGTAAATGCCCACAAGTGCCTATTTTGTGACAAGTCTTATCCAGGACCCTAATATTAACCTAGAGGAACTGACTTTTTCAGTGACACATGATATCTCCCCCAAACCGTGATTTGCAGGCTGTTACCAAGGGGGAAAAGTAATATGAAGCTTCAAGGCTCCAGATTGTACAACAGTCTGTATATTATTTATCTGGCTTACAGTAGCGCCTAGGAACCCCAGACATGGGCTTGTACTTGATTGTGCTAGGTACAAACATAACAAAGACACTGCCTCTTCCCCAGAATGCTTCCAGTCTTGGGAAGTTGCTGGACTCTACCCTCTCCAATCCACTACAGATTTTCAGAATTAAGGTGACAAACTGCAGGAGATTTTTCTGTGGGGGGGGGCATCCAAAAATCTACATGCACTGCTTGGAAAATGACTCTGCAGACTTTCGGCCCAGCCAAACTGGCATTCTGAGAGTGTAGCCAGCTGCTACTTCCCATCCCCAGGAAACAGAAACGATTAGCAAAACATGGGGCATGGCTGCAGCCTTGTCTCTCTCTTAGTAATCGTCTATTTGTTAGTAGTGGAAACAGCTGCTTAACAACCATGCGTTGTACATTCAGCCAGGCTTGGTAAAATGCCATTTTCCAAGTGGAACCTGCCACTTCAGTACCACTTAGCTCCTTAGTTCTATGTTCACTGGGACTTTGAAAACTTTATATTTTAAGTCCCTCTTCAAGTTAATAAAATATTTTTCATAGTCTGTTGGTACACAGTGTCTCACCCTGCTGGGGTTCACTGCCTACATGGATTGTCTTATGGAAAATTATAATACTGTGTTAATAATAAAACATTGGTGCCTTAGGAATTTTGGTTGTAAATCTTTTATATACAAAACAACAAACTATAATATTCCTTAATGTGAACTTTCAGTACTTAAAAATGTCATGTGAGTTCTGAAATATGAAATATTGGAGACATTAGTACTGATAGTCAGGCCTGCCAATAGAGAGTGGGGGCGGTTTCCCCATGGTCCAGTGATTCAAAAGGGCCGGGGCTCTTAGCCACTGCTGTAGGAGTGGGGGCGGCCGGGAGCCCCATGCCCTTTAAATCGCTGCTGAAGCACCATGCCGTGAGTAGGTGGGATGGGACAGCACAGTGCACTCTGCGTGGTGCAGAGTGCCAGCTTCCAGGAGAACTGAGACGGCGTGTCTCCTCTCCCCCACCTTGCCCAGGGACTGGCAAGTCTGTTGGTCTCCCTCTTGATGGGCTTTGACTCAGGAAAGTCAATGAGGTTACATGGATTTACACCAGCTGTATCATTATTACACGGTCTCCAATAGAAGGATTTGATCTTTAATAGATGAGCATCAACAGTTTGTCTAGCTCTGAGTAAGCAGACGGGGAGATTCAAAGACATAAAATCAGTGGGTGTTGGGCACATTACTGAAAAATCTCTCCCATGGCCCCTACTTCAGAGAGCCCAGCGTGTGTGTTGCATGGTGTCACTTTGCAATATTGTCAAACTGAGTGTATTTGAATACCAATCTCTGTTCTGTTGCAGTGAGATGCTTTTGGGGCCGGTACCTACAAACTTTACCTTCCTGCCTAAACATAAGGCAAATTCTTACAGATAGGACTAACTGGAAAAGTCCTCCAACAGGCACTGCGAGAGAAGGCAATAAAGCTGTATTTGGTGAGAAGTTGATTAGCTGCTTTTGGCTGCTGGGGAGTAAATAAAATTTTATGTTTTTTTAAATGTTTAGTTAATATTTGTCTTTACACAGTCTGATAACTGGACAAATGTCTCAACACAACCTCTTCTGGCTGAGAGAACTGCCCATCTTCCATCTAAGGCTCTCACTATGTATTACTTCTGTGGTCCTTATTTCTGAGAACCTCACAACCCTTAAGTATGTATCCTTGTTCTCAGCACCCAGGAGGGTGGGTACTTTTATCATCCCCATTTTATAAGTGCAGAACTGAGACAGAGACTTGCCCGGGTGGTCAGAGGAAGTCCAAAGGAGAGCAAGAACTTGAACCTGGATCCCTCAGGCCTTAAGCTGTTGCCCCGCCAGTGGACCATCATCGGTGTTTCTTTTTTACCTTTTTTTCCAAAGTCTCCTCGCAGCCTTGGCTGAAAAAATGAAGAGTTTGTAGGTCAGGGGCTTGCCTCAGCTCACCACTTGAGATGTAGACATGTATAAGAAAGCTCTGAGGTAGATTCTTCTGGAGCATGGGCTGATAAAGACCTTGAGGGTGTGGTCAGTAGCACCAATGCAGCCTTGGTTGGTCCAGCTACCATTTGTGCACACCCATATATATATATATATCTCTGCAACCGCTGCACAATTTCTTGCTTTTTTCAGCAAGAACGTACATTCCCTCAGCTGCTTAGTCATTGCAGTGGCTGACGAGTTTGTTTTTTGTATGAGGAGCACCTGGATTAACACAAACCATTACAGAATCAACAGGGTCTCTCAGGACAGCCTTTCCCCTTAATCACTCTCCTGGTTTTGTTCCAATTTATATTATTTTGACACATCCAATAGAGATGTTGCGCAGACTCCCCGCCAATAACGCTCCCAAATGCATGTGGTATTCTGCACTTAGCATTTGAACAAAATCAAACTCCTTCTTCCACACCTGTGTCATTGGACCTGCAGGGCGAATGTGAGGGAAAGTCACAGAAACTGAGTCGAGGCTGTTTGCCATATATAACCCTAAATACCTCTGTAGAGCAGATCTGTTGATTCAGAAGGTGCCATTTTACCTACATCCTCATTGAATCTCACATTGACGTCTACATGCAGGGAGCTGGCAAACACTATAAAAGCAATGTGATGTTGGCACTTGCTAATGATTGGATTAGAGTGGGAATGGTGGGTACAGTTCTATATAAGCCACATGCCAGACTGAGGTGGAAATTGCCACAAAGAGGATGATGCAGCCATGGTGTTACTTTTCCTAGCGAGTATTATTGACCCTCCTGGGTTTCCTCTGCCTTTCCAGAGTTACTTCTAGAAGGGTGATCACATGCTCCCTTTCCAAGTAGAGCTCCAGCAAGGTCAAATATCTCTTAGTCCGTATCGTGTGAGCACTGTGTACAGAACAGACTCATTTGGACCACTTAATTTACATTTAAGAATGTCAGTCTTTGCACTGCAGAGATGGGAATACCTTCTATGAATCGGTTACAGCTACTGTCTGAACAACAAGCTTTGAGCTTTAATGACGTTTCTGTGCCTTGTTAACTCAAAAGATTGGATTTCAAAAGCATTTAGGCTACTACCTCACTTGAAGTTCTATTAGCTTTCAAGACCTGGGCTCCTAAATTGTTTTGAAAAATCCCACCCCAAGGCTCCTCACACCATCAAACAAGTGCACAATGCCTTGGTTAGCTCCACACCCAAGCTATGAAGTGACCAATGGGTAAGTCTATGCATTCAGTAGTGGACCTGCTTTTTTCCATTAGTTTGAATGTGTGGGCTGCACCTATTCAAAACTAGCGTAAAAATGGTCCAAACTCCAAAGAGTTTTACTCACTTTGAACAGATATAAATGGCAAGCGATGCAAGCAAGTGGAGAACCGTGCACATATTAAACAGGGGTGACTGTTTTTCAGGGAGATTGCACTTGCAGCTCCCAGTGACATAAACTGGAATTGGGGGTACTTAGCACTTCTCAATTTATGGCCTGTTGTTCACCTGTAGAGTTGTCTAAATAAATGGTTCCCTTGTTCTTTCTGGTCTTCCAGCTGCCCATGAGCTGGCATATTTCCATATTTTTTCAGCAAAGGAAATTAAATATAAACTGTTATCCACAGCGACTTGATTGTAGTTGTTCATGGGAGGAGAAAAACAATACACTTCGAACGTTTCACAGTCACACCATAAATCTTACATAAAAGCAACTCAGGCAAGAAAAGGCGATGATGCGCCATGAAAAGCTAATGACATCAGTCAAAGGTGTGAGATTTAATGGGGGGGATTTCCCTTTCCTTTTTTTAAAAAATAATTTCCATGTGTGTAATATTAAAGACAATTTCTCACGTACCTTGAAGGCAATGAGTTCATAAAAACGCTGCTGAAACTGCAAGTGTGCAGTTGTCACACAATACAGCAAAACTCTGCAACGTTGGTGCTGGTATGGCAGAGGAGAACTGGGGCAGCAGTTTGGATAGGTTACAGCCCCATTAAGGGATCTTCAGGGATGCTTCTGCAAATGCTTTTTGAGAGGTAGGTTAAACTTCTGAGCCTCCTGTAGGTATTTTCTGCGGGCTGGGCCCTTGAGCTTTTCCCTGCAGATATGGAGTGGAGCTTTTTGTCTTTTACAAATCAAAAGCACCAGAGCGCAGTGGTGAAAGCTCTCATTTGCATGGGTATTTCTGCATCTAAAAGCTGCTTTTGTGAGTCTGCCTAGACACGTATGCAAGTTAAGGGCTTAACTTCCATTGAAATCAAGAGGAGGAAGCTGCCTAACAGTGTTGAGTGCTTTTTAAAATCCCAGGCTGTGTCTACACTGGCGCGATCTCACGCAAAAGCGGCCACTCTTTCACAAAAACTTGCTGCCTGTCTACACTGGCCGTGTGTTTTTGCACAAGTAAACTGATGTTCTAATGTATAAAATCAGGGCTTCTTGTGCCAGAACTCTGACGCTTCCACTCAGGAATAAGCCCTCTTGCGCAAGAGCTCTTCCAGAAGAGGCCAGTGTAGACAGGCAACATGAATTTCTTGCTCAAGAAAGCCCTATGGTTAAAATGGCCATCAGAGCTTTCTTGTGCAAGAGAGTGTCTACACTGGCATGGATGCTCTTGCACAAAAGCACATGCCAGTGTAGACGCTCTCTTGTGGAAGAGTTTATGCACAAGAACTCTTCCACAAAAGAGTTCTTGCGCAAGATGCTGCCAGTGTAGACGTAGCCTGGCCAGTGTGTAGCTTTCTGCACAATTAGGTGCCTGAATATCTTTGTGAATCTGCCCCTCAGGCCTGTTAAAATATAACTCTACCAGCAAGTGGCCATGCACAAGGACTGTGTTCTCTCAATGGCCTTTGTTTGCTCCCCAAAGCACATGACCTCTGGTTGAGCTGTTTATGCCCGTCTAGTCCACGGAAGCCAATAAGTAGAATAAAGAGTTGTAAAAATGTGCTGACGGCCATGACAAGAAAAAGCAGAAGCCAAAGATTTCTGTCCACAGAACTAACCCAGTCCTCCATCCTGACATGACATGGAGCCGCTAACTGCAGTTCAACTCAAGTTCGCTCCTCTCTCGGGCATCTAAGGCAACAAGGGGGTATATCCAGGGCCACCTCTGCACCCAGCACCTACACACTAAGGCTACGTCTAGACTGGCAAGTTTTTCTGCCCCCTGACGCGTCAGTCCCAATTGTGAGTCACCGACCCGAACCCATCTGAACCATCTCACGCCCAGCACTACAAAAGCCTGGGTGCAGCCCCATTGTGTGAGTTCAAAGGATTCCGTGGAGGAGTAGGAGTTTGCCAAATCAGCCCTTCAGAAAATAGACTGAGAAGATCCCATTTATTCCAGCGTCTCCTGAGTCTCTGGGCCTGTCCAGAAGAGAACATTCTTTCTGACTCACTGCTAGTTGTAGGCCTGCAAGAGCGTTTTCCTACAGTAACCACCTTCTGAGTCTGCCCCATTAATAGAAACCTCCAGGGCATCCCTGGAAGACTGGAGTCTCCATCGTCAGAGGGCCCCTAGGGTGGGAAGTGGAATGCAACCCCCTCCCACATGCTTTAGCGGGGGGAATGTAGAGGCTAGGAAAACCTACTAAGCAGTGTGGGTCCCAGACTTGAACTTAGCGTCACACGGCCTCCGGTTCGCATTTCATCCAGAGGCTGTGAGGAAGGGGGCAGACAAGAATCAGAATGAAAATACAGACGCCCACGGCTTGATGGTCCATTGCCCTGCACATTGCGTGAAACACTAACAAATCAGCAGGGCCGACTTTCGTGCCAACTTTGCACTGGTGTAAATGACTGCACAAGGTACGGGACAATGGGGAATTGGATGGGGAACCTAAGGCCTGGGGACCAGATGCGGCCCCTGGATAGCCTGGGTCTGGCCCCCAAGGCTTAGGGCCTCTCCCTGCAACCCCTAGCTCCTGACTGATTTTTCTGTGGGTCAGTGGCCCTCGACCCAAAAAAGGTTCCCCGCCCCTGCTCTAGTGTATACAGGGGCAGCCATGTGTGCTAAACTAACTCAGGCTGGAGGTCTTTTCCACCCCTGTTACACAGCTGAGGGGCATTTGGAAACCCGCTATGGGCTCAAGAGCTTCACGGCTCCTGAAAGTCTGTGACATTCACACGGAAATTCTGGAGGAATACTCAACCCCACGCCTTCCTTTTTTACAAACCACAACTCATGGAAGCTGCGCTCTGCCTCCAACCACACAACCTTTTGCTCCCCTTACAACATAAGAACGGTCAGACCAAAGGTCCATCTACCCCAGGGTCCTGTCTGTCGACAGTGGCCAATACCACATGCCCCAGAGAGAGGGATCACAACAGTGATCCTCACATGATCCCTCCTCTGTCACCCACTCCCAGAGAAACAGAGGTGAGGGACACCATTCCTACCCATCCTGACTAATAACCATTGATGGACCTAACCTCCATGAATCTATCTAGCTCTTTTTTGAACCCTGTTAAAAAGTTCTGGTCTTCACAACATCCTCTGGCAAGGAGTTCCACAGGTTGACTGTGCACTGAGTGAAGAAAAACATCCTTTTGTTTGCTTCTTTCCAGGCATTGTTACATCCGCTACCCTCCCTGCTCAAAGTACAGGAGAAATTGTTCCTCTCCTAGCTGGGCATCCTTTAACTTTGCCTGTCTCCTCGCTTAGGAGCACACGCCAGCTGGGAGTAATTTGCGCGTCACATTGCATGTGCATCTATTGGGCACTTCCCTGCGAATCCCTGGGGTGGATAGGACCCGGTAAGACATTTCAGCGCTACCTGCATTTGAAATGGCTTATGCTGCAAATCAGCTTTCCAGCCACGCAAGGGCTGTGTCTAGACTGGCATGATTTTCCGCAAATGCTTTTAACAGAAAAGTTTTTCCGTTAAAGCATTTGTGGAAAAGAGTGTCTAGATTGGCACGGATGCTTTTGCGCAAAAGCACTTTTTGCGGAAAAGCATCCATGCCAGTCTAGACGCAGTTTTGCACAAGAAAGCCCCGATCGCCATTTTCGCCATCGGGGCTTTTTTGCACCAAACAGTTTTTACCTGTCTACACTGGCTCTCTTGCGCAAAAGCATTTGCGCAAGAGGGCTTTTTCCTGAGTGGGAGCATCGTAGTATTTGCGCAAGAATACTGACAATATTACATTAGATCGTCAATGTTCTTGCACAAATTCAAGCGGCCAGCGTAGACAGCTGGCAAGTTTTTCCGGAAAAGCAGCTGATTTTCCAGAAAAACTGGCCAGTCTAGACACAGCCAGGGTGTGTCTAGACTAGACTACAGGGTTTTGTCGACAAAATTGGACTTTTGTCGACAAAACGATACCTGCATCTACACTGCTGCTGAGTTCTGTCAACATAACATCGACAGAACTCAGCAGTTTTGTCGATGGCTATAAACCTCATCCTACGAGGAATAACGCCTTTTGTTGACAGAGTTCTGTCGACAGAAGGCATTATTGCATCTACACTGTCCTTTGCGTCGACAAGCCAGCTTGCTTTGTCGACAGAACTGGATGTAGTCTAGACGCTCTTTGTCGACAGAAGCTTTGCCGACAGTATCTGTCGACAAAGCCTCTGTCGACAAAACCCTGCAGTCTAGATGTACCCTCAGAGGGAAATCAGGAGAGCTCCTTCATGTTCAACCGCTGCATGTTGCCCCTTCATGAGCCAATACTAGGAGTTGCCTCGGTCTCTCTGACCATGGAGTCCACGGATACATCAAGACGGTGTGGATGGCAGTACAAAGTTATAGGAGCAGAAGGTTTGTCCAAAGAGCCTTCTGAGAGTTTCCCTTTGTCCCACCCCTTCACTGGGCATGCTGAAGCATCGAAGAGGTTAATGCAACTCAGAAAGAAAGAAAGAAATGGCTTGAATATCTTTGTTAGTAGCTTCTGTGCCACTGATATTTGCTGGCAGTTGAACTCCCACATGCTAGCAAGGGACTGAATAGCTAAACAGGTCTTTTGTCTGACTCAACAAGGAGCAGAAGAGTGATGAGCAAAAGTTGTTACCACTCGCAGGTCGACATAAAAGGTGTTGCTGGATCCCAGTCTGGCTCCCATTGGGTTGGTGTTCCCATCACTAGTGGTGTTAATTGGCTTCCTTGCCGGCAAGAAAGCAGCATTGGAAGCTCCCAGCATAGACGCTTGAACAGAGCCAGAAGCTAGAAAGCAGCCCAGGTGCACGTTGAACTCTCTCTGTGTGGGAGAGAGTAGTACCTGATTAGTAACATAAGAACGGCCATATTGGGTCAGACCAAAGGTCCATCTAGCCCAGTGTCCTGTCTGCCGACAGTGGCCAATGCCAGATGCCCCAGAAGGAGTGAACAGAACAGGGAATCATCAAGCGATCTCTCTCTCATCATCCATTTCCAGCCTCTGACAAATAGAGTCATGGGACACCATTCCTACCCATCCTGGCTAATGCGTGTGGATGGACCTAATCTCCATGAATGTATTTAGCTCTTTTTTTAACCTTGTTAAAGTCCTGGGCTATACAAGATCCTCTGGCAAGGAGTTCCACAGGTTGACTGTGCGCTGTGTAAAGAAAAATTTCCCTTTGTTTGTTTTAAACCTGCTACCTATTCATTTCATTTGGTGCCCCTAGTTCTTACGTTATGGCAGCGGTTCTCAAACTTTTTGGGCTGCAGAGCCCTTTACATGCGTAAAAATCTATGCGGAGCCCCAGCCGTCCACTGATTGTATGTGTTGTACCTATCGATGTTTCCAGCTTGTCAACGTCGCAGAGCCCCTGGAGATGTCTCGCGAAGCCCTGGGGTTCTGCGGAGCACGGTTTGAGAAACACTGTGTTATGGGAACAAGTAAATAATTTTTCCTTATTCACTTTCTCCACACCGGTCATGATTTTATAGACCTCTATCCTATCCCCCCCTTAGTCTCCTCTTTTCTATGCTGAAAAGTCCCCGTCTTTTTAATCTCTCTTCATATGGCACCCGTTCCAAACCCCTCATCATTTTTGTTGGGTCCTGATTGGACTGCTAGGAGATGCGTGGGGTGTTATTTCTAACATGAAAGACGGCAAAAAGAATTCTTTCTTTTAGTGCTGCAGCATTGCCTGCCGTGGGAGAATATCTAACCAGGTGACTTAAAAAACAATCAGTGACCCAGTTATAGTTTTTTAGACTGTAATTTTCCAATTCAGAATCAGGTGAAGGCACTGCAAGTGGGTTTGATCAGTAAGGGAGGGCATGTACAATACAACACTACATGGGCACAGCTGCATCTGTAACACATCTGGTGAAGATGTCCTATGCAGACAGTGATAGAAATGTAGCCGTGTTAGTCTGGTGTAGCTGAAACAAAAAACACGACTATGTAGCACTTTAAAGACTAACAAGATGGTTTATTAGATGATGAGCTTTCGTGGGCCAGACCCACTTCCTCAGATCAAATAGTGGAAGAAAATAGTCACAACCATATACACCAATAATTTGTTTTTAAATTGTATCCTTTGGTGTATATGGTTGTGACTTTAGTCTTTAAAGTTCTACATAGTCCTATATTTTTTATGCAGACAGGAGAGTGCTCTACCATGGGTGTAATTAGTCCAAGTTGGCAAGAAGCAGAAGCTATGTCGGCTGGAGAGTATTTCTCACCAACAGCGCCGTTACGGAGAGCACAAAACTTGTATCGCTCAGGGAGGGGAAGGGAACGTAAGTCAGATTGACGTGAGCAGTAGGGCAGACCTGCCCTAAGAGCATCTGCACTCAGGCAAGCAGCATGGTCTAGTGGTTAGCTCGGGGAAGTAAACACGAGGGTTTGTGATTCTGTACCCAAGTCTCACTAATTCATTACTAGACCCGAACCACTAGCTCAGGGGTGGTCAACTTGCAGCTCTCAAGCCACATGTGGCTCTTTGCTCATAGACATGCAGCTCTTATTAGGGTTACCATAAGTCCGTTTTTCCCCCAGAAATATCCTTGTTTTCCCATGTTAAATTGCCGGACGGCTTTTTTAAAACACAAAAAATGTCCAGAATTCGGGGAGGGGGTGGTGGGAGCAGCTGTCAAGGGGACATTCGACTGTCTTTCGGAGCCGTGCGCCTGGACAGTTGACGATGATGGCTACTTTGTGCACACGCCCCAGCGCCTGAAGGGAAAAGTGTGTGGCAGCAGCTCCGGTGAGACCCATGGTGTTAATAAAAGAATCCGGGGCTGCTGGGCTCTTGGGGAGGGAAGGGGCATTGGGCTGGAGTGGGGGAGGGACTTAGGGTTACAGGAAGGCCGGGGGGGGGGACTTAGGGTTACAGACAGGGCTCAAGAAATAATGTAATCTACTCACCACGGGCGAATAGATTATGACCCGGAAGAGCCGGCGCAGAACGATCTGCGCATGCGCAGAACACAGAATGGCGTGAAACCGCTTGGCGAGCCCTGGTTATAGATATATACAAATAAATATACAATACGTGGCTCTTTGCATTACTATCCTCGGCTATTTTAGCTCTTAGTCTGGCTGGCCACCCCTGCACTAGCTGCTTTGACGTCTCAGTACACAATGGGCATCACATTTCCCTGCCTTGAGCTCTCGGGTGGAAAACAGCTCTACACATGCAAAGCCCATCGTGGCTCGTGGCTTTATGTAATCCATAAAGTACCACAATGCAGCTTACAGGCACTCTTGCCCGCCTGACTGGCCTGGGTCCGATCCCGCACTGGTCTGAACGCCATGGACTTCTCCAGAGTTATTCCCCCTTTACCCTACTGTAAACAGGCCCAGTACCAGGCCATCTGTCGATCCCAGCATGCAATGGGGATCAAGGATGAAAGATCTTTGTACTGGAGGAGAGCTGATGTTCGGAGCAGCCCCACTGGTTCTTGGCAAGCCACCAAAGCAGCCTTCGATGGGGAGGAAGTTTTGCGTCCTCCCCTGGCATGGCAAAGCTGTTGTAGCATTGTGGATCGCATCAGGCTAATTCTCCGACACAGCTGCCATGGAGAGTCTAGCGGATTCCTCTCCGCGCAATGTCTTCATGTCACCCCGCAATGAGGTCCCGGAAAACTCCCTGTAGATGTGCTTGCTGCCGAGCCGCGAAAAGCGGAGCCAGTCTGGGGAAGTTACGCCGTGAGAATTCATCTTCCCGAAGCAGGCCAGCAACGTGAGCTGCAATTAGAGGCCGACGCGGGGAGCCCGACGGAAGGAGGCCCTGCGTGACCTGCTTGAAGAATGGTTTGCACATGTTCAAGTTAACAATACAATCACAAGGGTCCAGAGGGACGGAGAAACGATCCAGGGCAGAAAGGATCCTCTTCGAGATGTGGTGATTGGTGTGCATTAAAAATACTGTCACGGCTGAGACCAGGTTAGGGGTCCTGGGATAGACACTGCATCCAGGTGTCGGGGGGCAGCTGCATGGGGCCTATGCTCTGCAAGCAGCAAACACCAAGTGTCAAAATCCAGGTCCAATGAGGTAGGGCAGGGGATGCTGCCACATCAGAATGGCAGCCTTTCACTGCCACTTGGCATAAGGCGCGGGGCAGCAAAGGAGGGGCGCTGGGCTTGATGAGCAACACTATTGTGTGACAAGCCTCCTGTTCAAAAGAAAATCATCCAGATTATATTCCAGGAGCAGTGTTCCCTGCAAGCGGGGCACTTGTGCGGCCACTCGAGAGAGAGGCCAGGGCCACCCAGCTGATTAGCAGAGAGCACACAGCCAGGTTTGTGTTTCTCCCAGTGGTGCACATTCACACATGCCTCGGTGCACATAACAAAAATTATTCTGCACATGGATGGTAAAAATCCACACGTGGGTGCCACAGATTAGAGGGAACATTGTCCAGGAGGCAGCACTGTAGCAGGGGTTCTAAAGCTGTGGGTTGTGACCCTGTTTTAATGGGGGGGGGCGCCAAGACTGGCTTCAACTTACTAGCCCCATCGCTTGGGGCTGACACTGAAACCCTGGGGTTTCAGCCCTGGGTGGCAGGGCTCAGGTTACAGACCCCCTGGCTGGGGCTGAAGCCCTTGGGCTTGTCCCCCCATACACTGGGGGCAATGGGGCTCAGGCTTTAGACCTTCCCCCCTATCTGGGAACGTGCAGTAATTTGTGGTCAGAAGAGGGTCACGGGGCAGTGATATTTGGAAACCCCTTGCGCCAGAGGAGGTTGGTCTTGGAAGCCATGACTCCACTTGCGGCCCCGCAGCCTTCTGCCCCCCCAATCCCCCTCTCCCACCTGCCTCTCGCCCACTGCCCCACACTTCCTACTCCTCCCCTCCCGAGCGCCCAGAGACTGAATGCTGAGAATCAGCTGTTGGCCGCTTTTCCAGCCCTGGGAGGGAGGGGGAGGCGCGGGAACGGAGCGTGAACCAGAGGGGTCATGGCGCTCAAAGTGCTGGGAGGGAGGGGGAGCAGTAGGAAGTGCGGGGCCCCAGGGCGTGAGAGGCACATGGAGGAAGGGGGCAGACAAGGGGGGTCTGTGGGGCTGACCAATGGCCGTGGGCAGCTGCGGCCCACTGAGACGGAGGACCACTCACTGCACTCGGTTGCCCATCGCTGCCATATCCTGTGGCTACTGCACGTATCCTCCCACTCCCAGGAAACACAGGCCTCTACCAGCTGACATGAAGGAGACTCCTTCACATGCCCTCCCCCCCAGCCCTTACACTGCTCTCGTGCAAACAATGCGACTTCTCCTTAGTGTCGCCTTCCTGCAGGATTTTAACCCTTTCAACCTCTTTTTCCCCTCCTCCGACACCCGGGGGCGGCTGGGACAATCATTTTTTACCAGGGACCACTTCAGAAATGTTTGAAGTGGCCCTGAGCCACCCCAGAAGAGGCGGGGTCTCAGGCGGAAGGGGCGGGGCCAGGACATTCCGTGCTTCCCCACCCATAGATCCTGATTGGTCTGTGGGTGGGGGAGCACGTGAAGTCTTTGCTCCCCCTCCCCGCCCAGAGAACCACCAGCTGTTCTGAAGAGCTGGCAGTTCCCTCTAGGCACCAGTGCCCCTGGCAGGGGAAGGAGACTTTGCATGCTCCCTTCCCCCCCCTCCCCCCGCTCCGCCCCCAGGTCAAGCAGAGCCTGGGGGTGGGGGGAGCATGCGAAGTCTACCCCGCCCTGCAAGGGAGCACCGCGCTTAGAGCAGCAGCTGGCAATTGACTCTAAGTGCCGAGCCCCTTCCAGAGCGGGAGGAGACTTCGCGCATCCCCCCGCCCCCAGGCCCTGATTGACCGGAGGCGGAGGAAACGCGAAGTCCCTCCAGCACACGCTTACCGTCAACTGCCAGGGTTGACTCTAAGCACCGCGTGCTCCCCTGTCCCTAGTTCCTGATTGGCCTGGGGGCAGGGGAGTGGCAGGACCTCCGTGGGCTGGTTGGGCCAGATCCAGCCCACGGATGCCCTTTTGCCCACCTCTGTCCTACGCTAATGCTGAAAAAAATCCATTCCTCCCACACACCAGAAAGTTAGGACTTTGAGCTACAAGGCATCTGTGCCACCTGCAGCAAAGTCATCAACCGAACCGCAGTCCCTGCCAGCTGATTGCACCAAATTAGCTCCCCAGAGGCACCGGAGCGGTAAAACCCTGATCTTGTCACGTGAAGAAGGGAGCCAACCCAGCTGAATGTAATGCCAAGCAGCACTAAGGAACTGCTGTTTGCTGGACTCCCAACATGGGACTGCTTTAGAAAGCCAGTGCTAAGAGCATATGTCTGAATGCCTTGCACTCAGCCAGGTCAGATATGGCATTGCTGGGGACAGGCGAATTCCAAGCATTGCTATGGGCTGGGGACTGACAGGCTAAGAAAAGGACCAGGGGGTTACAGTGGATGAGAAGCTGGATATGAGTCAGTTACTTCGGGCTTGTAAATTTCAAAAAATGGCGCCCAGCTAGGAAGATGCAAATCAGGGGCGGGATATTTAAATCCCAGGCTTGATTTGCAATTCCGGATGCCTACATTTGCAGCCCTAGTTCGAATTAGGCTGCAAGTGTAGACATACCCTTAGTCATGTCCTTACCCTAAAAAGAACCAAGGATGAAATACGTCCAGGGGGACAGGGAGATACAGAAGAACAGCCACACTGGGTCAGACCAAAGGGCCATCTTGTCCGGTGTCCTGTCTGCCGACAGTGGCCAGTGCCAGATGCCCCAGAGGAAATGAGCAGAACAGGGCAATTTATCAAGTGATCCATCCTCTGTCAGCCAATCCCAGCTTCTGGCAAGCATAGAGTTAGGAACACTTACGGCAAAGGTTTGCACCCCTGACCGTCTTGGCTAATCACCATTGCTGGACCTGTCCTTCGGGAACTGGGCTAATTCCTTTTTGAACCCTGTTATGGTCTTGACTTTCACAACATCCTCTGGCGAGGAGTTCCACAGGCTGATTGTGGGTTGTGTGAAGAAACACTTCCTTTTGTTTGTTTTAAACCTGCCGCCTATTCATTCCATTTGGTGACACCGGTTCTTATGTTAAGAGGCGTAAACAACACTCAATTACTCGAGGAATAGTCATCTGGCAAAGCGGGCTCAGGCCCACGAAAGCTTATGCCCAAATAAATGTGTTAGTTTTCCAGGTGACACACGACTCCTTGTTGTTTTTACTGAACCAGACTAACACGGCTACCCTCTGAAATATCACTGTTCAGTATCTCCACACCAGTTGTAATTTTATAGACCTCTATCATATCCCTCCTCATAGCCCCTCCCTTCAAGTCTTTTTAATCTCTCGCCATATGGGCCTGTTCCAACTCTCTCGTCATTTCTGTTGCCCATCTCTGTACCTTTTCCAATTCTAACTGTAATCCCTGCGGCCAAGCCCACCCTCCCTCCTCCCCAAATTGGCCACGAGTCTCCCTTTTCAGAGCTTCCTTCCAAACCACCCATATGCCTTGGGATGCTTCTTGGCACAATGGGCTGATCCCCCATCGGAACATGTCTACCCAGACCTCCAGATGCAGGGAGTGAATCCTCTCTTTCGGGGGAGCTCAGAGCTTTCATGTCAGCAGGAAGAGGGGAAACTGCTCAGAAGACCCTGCCACGTCTGCAGGAGCCGCACAGAATACCTGGGCACGACCTGTCCCTCCTGGATGGGGTGGGGAGGAGATGAACAGTGGTGCTTTGCCCCAGCAGCTGCTTATGTCTTTACTGTAATGCATGCTGCCCACGGCCCTTTTGTTTGTAGCCTGCGGTGCAATTTGGGTTTGTAGCCTGCGGTGCAATTTGGGTTTGTAGCCTGCGGTGCAATTTGGGTTTGTAGCCTGCGGTGCAATTTGGGTTTACAATTGGCCTGCGGTGCTCAACACACATCCCACGGGTGGGAGCCAAAACCAAAACATAGTCAATACAATGGTCTTCTGGTGATATGCATTTTAGTAGTTAAATTCCTGGACTGTCATTGCTCATTAAAAGTGCTGTCATATGGGTGGAAATCAGGTTGATGTTGCATTTTATTAATATCAGCAGAACTGACTTAAATGGGGCCTGTGTGTTGTGTCGTCTTGCCTTAATCTTTGTATTCATGCCCGTCAGTGTGAAAGAAGCTATTTGCATATATATTTGCATATATATGCAACCACACTTAAGATGCAGCCCTCGGCATGTGCTATGAGTATCATTGTGGACCCCGGGGCTTCCAAAGTTGAGTAACCTCGTCTAATGTAATACTATGGTTCCCAAAAAGATGAGCTACTCTTGCAGGAAAGCCAAACCAATTCTACCGCCACCCTGCAGCATCAAAGGCCAACCCATGGCTTAGCTCCTCATAACTTGATCCTTTCTATGGGTTCGACAAGGCTTTGGTGAGTAATGACACAGAATTGTCACTTCAAGTCCAGGTCGAACCTCTCCCGTCCAACACCCCCGGGAGCAGACGGGTCCCAAACCAGAGAATTGGCCAGACCAGAGGATGCAAAGGCCAACTCCCCTGATGCTGATGGCTGTGGAGCCCTGCTCCAGCAGCTGCAGAGGGGCTGGCATTGATAGATCAAGGACCCGAGGAAAGGGACCAGGCACCTGTGGAGCCCCACGACTAGGGGCCAGGAGAAAAGCCCAGTCCTCCAACCTCCACTGTCCCTGAGGTTGAACGCCGCAAATCAGCCATTTGCAGCTCTCTGGAAGCCCTGGGAGGCTATTCATGAATGCCAGGCTGCAGATGTTGCCGGACAAGGGAGGTCTGGGTTATAGCCACGCCACCTGTATTATGATTGGCATCTAAGTTAGCATCTACTGAAATGAAGGGGGCAAGTCACCCGGGGAGACTCCGCGAGGTCAGGCAGATGTCACGCCCGCGGTGAGACTCAGGTCAGGTTGTAAAGGGGTTTCCTTTGCAGCCACAACAGCGCGACGCTCCCTTTTCACAAAGGAGAAAATGAAAGCTGACACTCGGAAGAACGACTGAGAGATCCACCTCCGGCAAGTCCGTGATGGTCCTGAAGGGGCCGCCCCTCACCCTTTGGGAAACATGTGAGTAAGAGGTGGCCTTGTAGGGCCGTATTCGCCTCACACCAACCCCCTGCTTGGGATGTTGATTGCGAGCGTTGCCCACACAAGAGTCCACTGGTAGGCCCCACCGCCTGCCTCACACCAGTCGGGGGTGCTCCCTCCTCTGATGCCCCACCTCGCCTCTGACGCTCTCCTTCAGGTGGGCTGGGGACCTTCCTCCTGCCCATCCTCACCCCTCTGGCGTCACAGGGGCAGTGGTGGTCTCAGCGCCCCACACGCCTGTATGGGTCCTTATAAGCCTGGGGAGGCTTCGGAGCCGAGTGAGAAAGCGGGAGGCCTGTGAACGAGTCAGACTGTGTGAAGAAAGAAAAGGGGGGGGTATGTGGCTCCCAACAGAGTAGTCAGGCTCTGGGGGCCTCTCCCCACATCCAAGCAACTCTCTGCTCCAGGAGGGCCTGGCTGTGCCGCCTCTCTTCCCACCTCAGGGGGGCAGGGGTGGCATCAGCGGAGACCCGGCAGCCCCTTCCTTCCCCCGGGCGGGCGGTGGAGGGCTGGAGAGGAGGAAGAGGAACCTCAGCAAGGCACGGAGGAAGGAGCCCCGGCCCAGCAATGGGCGCCCTTCCTCTCCAGCCTGTCTGGCCTTCGGAGAAGGAGCAGCAGGCCGGGGAGGAGGAGCAGCTGGGGAGGCCCTAGGGGCCTACTGGCCCACTCTGTCTATGGAGCCAGAGTCCTGGGGCTCCAGCAGCCGGGAACCATCCCCCACCGCCTGCAGCAATGGCCTGGGCCCTCCAAGCCCAGGTTCTTAACCCGAGCGAGCCGAACCACAAATGGGAGCCGGGCCCAGGTGCCAGGCCTGTCAGGGTCTCCTCCAGCGAGAGACCCAAAGGGGACTGGGGAAGAGCCCACGGCAGTCACTCGCGGGGGAAGGAGAAAGGAGGAGAAGCAGCCACTATCTCAGCAGGAGGCACGGCAGATGCTGAGCAGAGCCCAGCCCGTGTGGGAAATCTGTGGCAGAGACTGCGGGACACTGAGGGCACCTTCCCTGAGAGGTCTAGAGGGGAGTCTCTCCCCCTCCTAGGCAGCAGGAAGAACTGCCAAACGTGTGAGTGCCATGCGGGATGTGAGCCACTTCGCAGCTCTCTGTGGGTTACTCTGCACTGCAGTGGGACAGAACTCAGGCCTTCCTGCTCTACAACAGCCAAAGGAGAATCACGGTTAGCAGTACGGGGCTTATGACACACAGCCAAGCAGTTCCCATCCCATCCAACTGAGAGCAGGGCTATTCAAGGCCATCCGAGCACATGGCGGGCACTTAATGAAACCTCCCCACCACGCTTACGAGGAAGGTAAACAGAATTCCCCCATTTACAGAGGTACAAACTCATCCACCGTGTGGTCAATTTAACTCTTGACAACAGCGGGGGTTAGTGGCCATTTTGAAACAGGACCTTTTTTGTGGCGTTCTCCACAACGGCCCTTTTTCTTCAGTCTCTGTTGGAGGAGAAGCTTTCATCATGAAGAACAGTAACACATCACCGCTAATGCTAAACGTTACTTCCAAAATCTACTCGCTGCACTAGATTCACTTATCTGCCAATTTTTGAGCGAATAGACAATAACAGAGCTGAGGTCATGTGGGACAAAGGAAGCTACTAAATTCCCTAAAAGGGCCCATTTAAAAGTTATTTTAAACTCACACTAATTAAGTGGTTTATTTGTAAATGTGTTTGGTACTCAGAGTAAGTACTGCACCCTCCTTGAGGATATCGGGTGCTTTTCATACAAAGCAGATGAAGCTTGGCTTTAAATGCAAAATTCAACACAGCTGTAACCATAGCATCATGACTGGCCATGTCCCAAATAATCACATGCAAGAGGATCATCTTAATAGTCCAACGTATTGTAAATTTGGTGTTATTCGCAAAGTGGAGTGAAGTTGCAGGTATGATTTTAAGAAATTATTTTGCAAAATTGCCTGCTCTTATTTCACCTAACTCTACATACCCAATGTTTCATTTTCGCAGGAGGACATTTGCAGAAATAGTCAATTTGGAAACAAACAGACGAAATTGCAAATTTTGTGTTCCTTTCTTTTTTTTTTTTTTTGCAGGGCAATTGATATCACTCTGGGTATGTCTACACTACCCTCCTAGTTCGAACTAGGAGGGTAATGTAGGCATACCGCACTTGCAAATGAAGCCCGGGATTTGAATTTCCCGGGCTTCATTTGCATAAGCGGGGAGCCGCCATTTTTAAAACCCCGCTGGTTCGAACCCCATGCAGCGCGGCTACACGGGGCACGAACTAGGTAGTTCGAACTAGGCTTCCTAGTTCGAACTACCGTTACTCCTCGTGAAATGAAGGAGTTTTAAAAATGGCAGCTCCCTGCTTATGCAAATGAAGTCCGGGAAATTCAAATCCCAGGCTTCATTTGCAAGTGCGGTATGCCTACATTACCCCGCTAGTTCGAACTAGTGGGGTAGTGTAGACATACCCTCAAAGATTTCATTTTACTTTGGAAATTTCACATAAAATGAATAAAACCCACAAATTTAAAATTCATCATGACATGCAAAAAAAATCAATTTCCGCACTTCCCTATCTCTGGGCCTCAATTTCTCCATCTGTAAAATGGGGTGAAGACTTTAAACTCCTTTATGAAAGACTTTGCGATCTTGACAAATGAAGTACAAGAAAAGACATATATAATAACAATTAATACCAACTGCCTGAACTGTAAAACCTACATCCCAATGTGTATTTAAGGAATTATTTTAAATGTCTCTTATGTTTTTGAAAACATCCATAAAGGTGGCAAATAGAAGCTATAGATCTATCCTTAACATGGAAACATGCAAAAACCTTATGCAGTGTTTAAGTCGGTTAGCAAGACGAATTTGTGTGAGGACACAGTGCCACCCCCTGGCGCCAGTTGTGTGTTAAACTCTGCTGCTCAATTCAAGAGTAGGAGAACATCTGCGCTTTGGCTGACAATACTGAATCATCCCATTGGTATGACGGAGTTAAGTGGCTAAACTCCTAGTCTGGGTCCATTTGTGACCAGATGTAAATGTTGGATACTTTTACTTGTGAGAATTTTTTTTTTAATTTCCATCCCTTCAAGCTGTGAATCCCTGAATTTGCTAGCGACCATGCTTCTTGCTCGGGAGCGATGGGCAGATTTTATTCCCCCACTTCATGTCTTTTTTTTTAGCTAATGTCCAGATAAAGACTTTGATTTTCCAAACCTCTTCTCCCAATCGGAAATTTCCTTGGATTTGCCCACATTGGAGCAACCATTATTCTCTGAATATACAGGTTGAACCTCTCTGGTCCGGCACTCTCAGGACCTAACAGGTGCTGGACCAGAGAATTTTCCGAACCTCGGGACGTCAGTATTGTCTAGCAGCATGACCAACACTTCCACTGCTTGCTGCTCTCTTAGAACACATTGAGGGGTGCGACGTAGTGGGGGTACCTTGCTGGGGCTGTGGGCGACCTCTGCTGTCTGTAGCGCGACCCAGCAGGGCAGGGGGTGAGTCATTATGCAAAGGGGGCTCCAAACCTGTCTGACCAGCTACCCCCCAGGGAGAGAAACAAAGGAAGGTGGAATGCCGCCCTGGCTGGGGGACAGGGCTGGAAGAGAGTTAGTTAGTTTCTGTCTGGGGAGCAGGGGAGAAGGAGCAGGGGAGGGGGGCTGGGATTGTAGGGACCAGCCACCCCCCATCTCAAGGGGGGGCACTGAGGCCTCTTAGCCCCAGTTCCTGTAACCAGATGACATCTGTGCTGTATCCTGGAGAAGCAATAAACTCCCTCTATCCTACTGGCTGGTGGAGTCTGTTCGTGCCATTTCGGGGGTGCAGGAGACGGGAAAACCCCAAGGCGTCGTCACAAGGGGTAAATGAGCACTAAATCACAGCACAGAACACTAAGAGCTAGGGCTGGTGGCTATAAACAAACTTTATGGGACCACGGAAAACTTAGCCACACCCATAATAAGTGGTCATCTGGCTATCTAAAATTACGCCGGACCACGGATGTTGCCGGACCAGAGAGTGCTGGACTAGAGAGGTTCAACCTACAATTTCAAATTCTCCTTCTATGCCGAAGTCTCCTCTTACCTGGCCATGCAGGCCCCTATCTCCCAGCCTTGCAAGGACTAGGGTTGCCAGATGGTCTCCCAAAAAATACCGAACACGCGGGCTAAATATTTGTCGAGCAAATGTGTCCAGTATTTTCTGATTTTTTTTTACCGGACAGAGAGTGCAAATACCGAACTGTCCGGTACCGGACACCTGGCAACCCTAGCAAGGACCCTTCCCATCAGTCGCTGTTCAGTTCTGCCCACAGCATGAGCAGAGCCCTTGTGATGGCCTAGAAGATGCTGGCGTGAGCTGGGTCTCCTGGAGGGCCTGGGAGGCGGGGAAGCTCCTAGCCCAACACAGCAGAGCAACCAGTCAGCACTTGAGGGGTCTGATTATCTGGCCACTCGCACCAGTGCAACTCCATAGACCCCAGCGAGGGCACCGGAGTCAGCGAACGGAGAACCAGGCAGTAGCAGAGCCCAGAAGTTTGGTGTCCCCGCCCTGCCCTCTTCCCTCGGCTGATGCTCTGAGGGAAGAGCCAGGACAATTTTGCTCTCACTGCCCACTTCGCAGAGGGGCCTCCACCAGGAAGGACGTTCCTGCTTGATGCCTGGGGCAACACAAAGGAGCTGAGATGACATCTACGGAGCATCTGTTCAGAAGCGGCCTGGGAAGCCCCTTTTGGGCTCTGCTCCTTCCCTGAGCCCCAAATCTTTCAGCATGGCCCCCAGGGAGTGGGGCCAGCAGCAGCAGATTTCCACCTCTTAGGATCTGATAACAGAACCAAATTCAGATCCTGACTAATGCCAGAAGTAAAGACGGGATCACGTTAACCGCGTAAGTCAGCCCTCTTGATCTGACCATAGAACCCTAGAACTGGAAGAGACCTCAGAAGGTCATCGAGTCCAGCCCCCTGCTCTAGGCAGGACCAATCCCAACTAAATCAACCCGGCCAGGGCTTTGTCAAGCCGAGACTTAAACACCTCTAGGGATGGAGACTCCACTACTTCCCTAGGGAACCCATCCCGTGCTTCACCGCCCTCCTAGGGAAATAGTTTTTCCTAACATCCAACCTGGACCTCGCCCACCGCAACAGGCTCCTATGGATGTGAACACACACAAAAAAACCCTTAAAAACTGTACCCCAGGGGCTTCCTTCTTACAGCCTTTTGGGAGTTCCTGGCATGGTTCAGTCTTATGGTTCATTTAGGCTTAGGGGGGTTAGGTGCCTATTTTAGGAGTAAAAAAATCAATTTTGCTAAGTGTTTAAAAATGTTCCCCCTTGAAGTCCTGTGCCCCCACAATTGCACCCCCAATGTGTGGTGGGGCAGAAACAGATCTACAAGGGTTACTCTCCCACCCCTAGAGATGAACTCTCGGAGCACCTGAGGGATCATTAGTACCCATCAGCCTCTTTGGTGCCCTGCATCCCCCCACCCCCGGGAACGTTCCATGGGGAAATGCAGGCTTGTACCGGAGCTTGTGCCGGAGCCAGCTGAGCGAGAGCTAGAGAGAAGGCGTGTGGGAGTCGCACGTGCCATTCGCTGAGCCTGCAAGAGGACCTGGAGCAGATCCGTGCCTGACAAACTAGCTAAACGATTCAATGAAGAAGCAATTGTTGTTTATTGTACGCTGAGCTGCAAGGGAGAGCGCTTTGCACCCACCCCATTAAAGATAAGGCACCATCGCATTGCAACACCACTCAACTCCCCTACAACACCCCTCTCCCCAGACAAGGCCACCCCAGGATCAAACTTTTACGGTCTGTTTTGTTTTTTAAACGTCCTGCCCTAAAACTCAGACAGCCCTTACCTTTGGCGTCACCTATCCCAGCACTTTTAGGGGACTTAGAACCTCATTTGTTACCTGGAATTCTTTGCTGAGTAACCATCAAAACAGAACTTCTCAGCCTTGGCAACACTGGAGCTAATTCTCCTAGATACATGTCACGAGCAGTCCCGTACCTGACTGTCCTTTAAACTGACACAGCAACTATGCAGCAACCAAAACTGTTCTACCAGCAACATGATGCCTATGGGCCCAGACCCTTAGATCAAGCCGAGAGCCAGCCAGCCAGGCCACTTCAAACATTTGTCCTTCCAGATAACCCTGCATCAGTCGGTAAGATAAATAGTTCTCTGTTCTGCTGTCTATTCCTCTTTTAAACTCTCCCTCCCATCCCCTGATTTATCAGTTCTGGGTATTCACCTCAAAAAAGATATTTTGGCCTTGGAAAGGGTTCAGAAAAAGGCAACTAAAATGATGAGGGGTTTGGAACGGGTCCCATATGAAAAGAGGCTAAAGCGACTTGGACTTTTCAGTTTAGAAAAAAGGATACTTAGGGGGGATAGGATAGAGTATATAAAATCGTGAGTGGTGTGGAGAGGGTGAATAAAGAAAAGTTATACATTAGTTCCCATAATATAAGGACTAGAGGACACCAAATGAAATGAATGGGTAGCAGGTTTAAAACTAACAAGAGAAAGTTCTTCTTCACACAGCGCATAGTCAACCTGTGGAACTCCTTGCCAGAGGAGGCTGTGAAGGTTAGAACTATAACAGAGTCTAAAGAGAAGCTAGATAAATTCATGGAGGTTAGGTCCATAAAAGGCTATTAGCCAGGGGGTAGGAATGGTGTCCTTGGCCTCTGTTAGTCAGAGGCTGGAGATAGAAGGCACGAGACAAATTGCTTGATCATTGTTGTCGGTCCACCCCCTCCGGGGCACCTGTGCTGGCCACTGTCAGACAGGCTACTGGGCTAGATGGACCTTTGGTCTGACCCAGTACTGCTGTTCTTATGTTCTTATGTATTTTCTTCAGGAAATATACCGCTGGGTTCTCTCCTACTCCTTTCCATTTTCTCCCAGGTTTCCTTCATCCTCTGAAGTTAATAATTCAGACCCTTTCAAAATGTCCATCAAATTAAGCATCATTTCATACTGGAGACGCTGAGACTTTTCTGTGTTCGTATTTCAGGACCGTCCAACCTGTACCATCCCCCAAGTCAAGAGAAAGATGTTTTCACAGTACCCCCTGCAGGTATGCTTAGGACACAAGATGTAGAGACCAATAAGAATTAAGGGCAGGTCTACACAACAGATGAACGTTGGCTTAAAAGACGCAATTCCAGCCACGTAAATAACACCACCAGAATCCTTAAGCCGAGTTTCGGCGCCGTCCCCACAGCAGGAGGTCAACAGGAGAAATGCTCCCTCCCGTCGACTTCCTTTATTCCTCATGACTGCAAGGAGGATCGCGATCAACAGGGGTGCCCTGTCTTTACTAGACCCGCTAAATCAAATGCCAGAAGATCAACCACTGCAGCACAGATCTCTGCAGCAGTGAAGATAAGCCCTCAGGCAGTGGTTCCCAACCTGGGGTCAGTGGACCCCTGGGGGTCTGTGATGGTACTAGGGATGTTATGTATCGATTAATTTACTAGTCGAATAGTCGATGGAATTTCCATCAACTATTCGACTAGTCGATAAGAAGGGCGCTTAGAGCACCCCCTTTCAGCTCAGGGCACAACTCCCGGCTGCTGCTCTGCATTCTTAAAGGGACAGAGAGGAGTCGTCGTGCAAAGACGAGTTTGTCCCTTTACAATGCAGAGTGGCAGCAGTGGAGGGGGTAGGAGGGCTCTTGTACTGAAGCAGAGAAGCAGGACCAGCGGCTGCCGCTTAAAAATGCAGAGTGGCAGCGTGAGGGTTGTCTGAGAGCCAGCGGGGGACCAGAGAATGAGCCGGTGTCTCTGCACGCCAGCTCCTCTCCGTCCCTTTAAGAGTGGGGAGGATGACTGAATAGTCGATAGTGCTACTCCTTCACATCCCTAGATGGTACTGTAGCGGGTCCACAGAAAGTTGAGGAAAGGAAAGGAAAGGAAAAGTAAGGATCAGGCCTACTATGGGACTAGGACTTTTTAGAGCGACAAGAATGATTAAAGGTTTAGAGAACATGACCTATGAAGCCAGGCTTCATGAACTGGGCTTGTTTAGTTTGGAAAAAAGAAGATTAAGGGGGGACATGATAGCGGTTTTCAAATATCTAAAAGGGTGTCACAAGGAGGAAGGCGAAAATTTGTTCCTCTTGGTTTCTGAGGACAGGACAAGGAGTAATGGGCTTAAAGTGCAGCAGGGGAGGTTTAGATTGGACATTAGGAAAAAATTCCTAACTGTCAGGGTGGTCAAATATTGGAATAAATTGCCAAGGGAGGTGGTGGAATCTCCCTCTCTGGAGATATTTAAGAACAGGTTAGATAGACATCTGTCAGGGATGGTGTAGACGGAGCTTGATCCTGCCTTGAGGGCGGGGGGCTGGACTCGATGACCTCTCGAGGTCCCTTCCAGTCCTATTATTCTATGATTCTATGATTATTCTATGATTCTATCAGGTGACTCTCACCCGGGGCTCACTGTTTGTGACCAACCGCACGCCGATGCCTCCCGCCCTTGGGATGGGATCTTGATACCCCAGGAGGCACCATCTATGCTCCCGCCGCCAGCTATGCCGCAATTTACGCTCCAGCCCTCTCGCTCCTTGCTTTTCTCTTTTCATAGAAACAGAGCTGGAAGAGACCTCAGAAGGCCATCAAGTCCAGCCCCCTGCTCTAGGCAGGACCAGTCCCAACTAAATCAACCCAGCCAGGGCTTTGTCAAGCCGAGACTTAAACACCTCTAGGGATGGAGACTCCACTACTTCCCTAGGGAACCCATCCCAGCGCTTCACCACCCTCCTAGGGAAATAGTTTTTCCTAATATCCAACCTGGACCTCTCCCACCACAACTTGAGCCCATTGCTCCTCGTTCTGCCATCCCTCACCACTGTGAGCAGCCTCTCTCCATCCTCTTGGGAACCTCCCTTCAGGAAGTTGAAGGCTGCTCTCAAATCCCCCCTCACTCTTCTGTTCTGCAGACTAAACAGACCCAACTCCCTCAGCCTCTCCTCATAAGTCATATGCTCCAGCCCCCTAATCATTTTGGTTGCCCTCCGCTGGACCCTCTCCAATGCATCCACATCCTTTCTGTAGTGGGGGGCCCAGAACTGGACACAATGCTCCAGATGTGGCCTCACCAGAGCCGAATAAAGGGGAAGAATGACATCTCTGGGTCTGCTGGCAATGCTCCTCTTAATGCAACCTAGTATGCCATTAGCAATCTTGGCTACAAGGGCATCCTGTTGACTCATATCCAGCTTCTCATCCACTGTAAATCCCAGGTCCTTTTCTGCAGAACTGCTACTTAGCTGGCTGGTCCCCAGCATGTAACAATGCTTGGGATTCTTCCGTCCCAAGTGCAGGACTCTGTACTTGTCCTTGTTGAACCTCATCAGATTCCTTGTGGCCCAATCCTGCAATTTGTCTAAGTCACTCTGGACCCTACCTCTGCCCTCAAGCATATCTACCTCTCCCCCAGCTTAGTGTCATCCGCAAACTTGCTGGGGGTGCAATCCATCCCCTCATCCAGGTCATTAATAAAGATATTGAACAAAACCGGTCCTAGAACCGAACCTTGGGGCACTCCGCTAGAAACCGACCGCCATCCTGACATTGAGCTGATGATCACTACCCGCTGGGCCCGGCCTTCTAGCCATCTTACTGTCCATTTATCCAATCCACATTCCCTTAACTTGCTGGCAAGAATATTGTGGGAGACCGTATCAAAAGCCTTGCTAAAATCAAGGTATATCACATCCACTGACTTTCCCACGTCCACGGAGCCATCCTCATCATAGAAGCTAATCAGATGGGTCAGGCACGACTTGCCCTTTGTGAATCCATGCTGACTATTCCTAATCACTTTCCTCTCTTCCAAGTGCCTCAAAATGGATGCCTTAAGGATCCCTTCCATGATTTTTCCAGAAACCGAGGTAAGACTGACCGGCCTATAGTTTCTTGGATTGTCCTTCTTCCCTTTTTAGAAGATGGGCACTACATTTGCCTTTTTCCAGTCATCCGGGATTTCTCCAGACCTCCACGACTTTTCAAAGATAATGGCCAAAGGCTCCTCAATGACATTTGCCAAATCCCTCAGTACCCTCAGATGCATTAAGTCCAGACCCATGGATTTGTGTACGTTTAGCTTTTCTAAATAGTTCCTAACCTGTTCTGTACCCACCACGGGCTGTCCATCTTCATCCCATCTTGCGTCACTGTGAGCATTAGTCCGGGAGCCAACCTTATCCGTGAATACAGAGGCAAAGAAAGCATTGAGTACTTCAGCTTTCCCCACATCATCTGTCACTACGTTACCTCCTTCATCTTTTCTTTTCTTTCCCCTCCCCCACGGCTCTGTGCCCAGCCAAGCGCAGTGCTGGGTCAGGAGCCACCTTTGGCCACGAGAGCCCCCTTGGCGTGTCCTCCGTGGATGGGCAGGGGATGGAGGGGGTGGGAGCTGAGGAAGCAGCACAGGCCAAGGGACGTGCTGGCCCCCGCTTCCCACCGTTCCCCTTGCCGGGGGGTTCGTAAAATTGTACCAGACAGAAAAGGGGGCCATATGCTCGAAAAGGTTGGGAACCCTAAGGGCACGTCTGCACTTACTGGGAAGTTTGAATTAAGACACGCCACTCCAGTGACGTTAATGGCGAAGCCGGAGTGGACAGACCTTAATTCCATTGTGTGCAACGAGCGGGCCTTGCCAATCGAGGCTTATCTGGGCCGACGGGGGCACCCACCGCGTTCAGTTTAGCGGGTATTTACTAGGCCCACTGAATCGAATGCCGCAGCATTGATCTTCATGCTCGTATGGACGTGGCCTAAGGGTGGAATTTTCCTAAGAGCTGGGCACCGTCCGGGTACTCTACTCACAGCGGGGCGCCTCCTTGTGGCCACCGAGGATGAGCTCTGCCAGTCTGATGCCTCTTCCTGCAGATGCTCACTCCAGCGTTCCCCCCCAGCCTGCCCCCTCCTCTCTGGGCTGCAGCCCGGGGACCGTACCCCCCCAGCTCAGGGCTGCACAGCCTCACACCTTGCTGCTGTTTCCCTGGGCAGCTTCCTAGAGTGTTTCTATAAGACTCTGTCTCCCCCATCCTCCGGACTCGTCCTTCCCTCCAGGCCTAGCTCCCGTCTCTCCCTCACCTCAGGGAGAATGACTGCAACTCTCCTCCCTGCGGCCCCATTCTGCCTTCAGCCGTGCACACACCCCAGCCTCATTGCTCCCTGGCTCCTGCCGCAGGTGCAGCCTAGGCACTTAACTGGCCCCTCTAGCCACCTCATCCCCTTCAGGGGCTGGTGGTGCGCAGCCTGTCGCAGGCACCTAACTCCCTTGCAAATCTCATCTGTTACAGACAACAAAGGGTGCAAAGCATCCTGTGAGAAGGTCTGCTTTCCCTTACGCTCTCCTGTTGGCCTCATTTTGCATGCACACATACACTCATGCACACACATATGCACATACTCATGCATGCACACGTGCACACTTATTCACGCATACACACGTGCACACATGCACACTCATGCACAAATGCACACACTTGTACATATGCACGTGCATGCACGCACACTCTTGCATGCACACATGCTTACACATACACATTCATGCATACACGCACATGCACACACTCATGCATACACTCACAGGCACACAAGTGCTCACTCATCTATGCACACACTCATGCATGCACACATACACAGCCATGCTGACACTCACCATGTGAATGGTAAATCATTGCAAGTTACACTGTGGATTGGTTAACACTTGTAAGTTAGGTTGTGTGTCAGGGTGGCAGTGTTCCTTCATCTATGAAAATACCCCTTCCACCACTGTAGGTTGTGTCTACACAGATAGAGATACAGATATGACAATCTAGCTATGCCCATGTCATCTTCCTAGCACAGACACACCCCGTGCTGGCCAGCCATGTCTGCACTGTGCTCCGCCCACAGCGAACATGTAACTTACACCACAGTAGGCTCCCTGCTGACCTTGGCCCAGCGATTCCATGAGAATTGCGCCTGGACTCCAGACTTGTGTTTGCCCCAAGCCCCAGATCAGTGCAAGTTTTTCCACATGCACCAGTTCCTGACCAGACGTGTACTCCACGTGCAACTCGCACGCCTAGAACCAGCTCCTTCATGCCAGACCCTCAGTGCTGACACTGACACAGCCCACACGAAGTCATCAGAGCTACGCACCGATTTACACCCGCTGAGGATCTGGCCCTGTAGTGGCTCTTGGCTGGGGGTGAGTCACACGCTCCCAGAGGACGTCTTTGCTTGTGGGCTCTGGGGTCCCCACTCACGACCATTTTCCTCTCTGTTGCCCAGGTTTCCAGATGGCGCCCTGTGGGTGCTTCTTTGATCCCCGGATTTACCGCATAGAATGGGCAACCACCAGTTTTGTGCAGCCGTCGGTTTATAAACTCACCGGTGGATCAACGTCGCCAAACACGTATCTTCTGGACCCCCCGAGATACCTCAAGAGTCCTATCCAGACAGTTCCCTACCCGCCTTACCCCCACATCCCCAGCAACCTCCAATACATCATGCCTTATTTCAAGCAGGAGAGCCCTGCCAGTGGGACAGAGCAAGTGAATTTGGTCCCCAACCCACTCCACGACTCTCCCTTTATTGAGATGCCTCAGCCCCAAGAAGAAAGGCTGGTTGAGAACAATGACAACAAACTGCCCCAGCTCCTTATAACGCTGCCTGCACTCTGCCAGAGCGAGCAGGCCCTCCAGATGAGCAACTACAGCCATCTTAAGGGCAGGCTAAGTCCTCACGGCCCCGGATTCCAAGGGTTTGATGGCTTCCGGGTGGAAGGGGGAGACCTCAAAGAAAATCATGTCAGCCAGCCCCTTCCAGTCAATACCCAGCTCCCAGACATTTGCACTGCAGACCAAACCCCTCTCTCTAGTCCCCGTGTTGCAAACACACAGGCGACGGCGGAGGCAGCGACACGCCCTTGGCAAGACAACGTCCGAGCGGAAGGCAGCAAAGGGCCGGACACAGAGGAGCCCTTCGAGCTGCCGGAGAAGGTTCTGCTGGAAGATGCAATGAAGCTCTTCGATTGCTCTCCAGCCAACTCGGACACAGAGGTCGCCAGAGACGCCCTCGGCACCCCGCCAACATCCAGCGAGAGCAAAAGCAAAGATGACGGCTTCCCGGGCGAAGACTCCCCCAGTGACGTACGGTCGCTCAATCTGCCCGATGAGCTGCTGTCCTTCGACTACAGCGTGCCAGAGATCCTCACCACAGTGGCAAGCCTGGATTATTTCTATGACCTCGAAACCTTCAGCGAGGAGCCCAAGTGGGATCTGGGGCCTCCCCAAACCGACGTGTCACTCCAGGGCCCCAGGCAAGAGCCCCACGGCAAAAAGAAGACCAGCGCCGCCACAGCGAAGAAAGGAAAGCAGACAGACAGCAAAAATAAACCCGCCTCGACCCGGGACAGCAGCGCCTCGGACAGGCAGGAACGCCCCGTGCCTGACGTCTGACGGGTGCTTTCAGAGTGACTGTAGGGAAGTAAAACGGGGCTATGTGGTTGCCTGAGCAGAAAGGGCCGTCCTCCTATTATTCTATTAAAAGTGATCTGTCCGGAAAGCCAATCTGTGCCCGCATTTAAGAGGCGGTTCTAAGAGTGTCCCACACCCTGCAAGGAGCGGAGAAAGGGACATGGGTCTGCAAGAGCACGCGGAGGGTCAGTCAACCTCGCGGGCTCGGTCATTCCTCATTCCCAGCTATTTGGAAAGGCTACGGTTAGGCGATGAGTTGCGGGTCTCTTCAAATCTAGAGGGGTGGGTGTGCCTGACTAATCCAGACTCTTATCACAACTGCCTTTTGGGGCGGAAGGGACAGAAAGTCCCCCGGGGAAATTAATTCCTTTTCCTTCTTCAGAGGAAGCCAATTTCAACACACACTGGCAGTACAAAGGGGCGGTCTCTTCCAGCTGTGGGTGCCTGCAAAGTGGGGGTGTCAAGTGCTGCTCAGACACTTTAGACACCCCCCTCTTTGACCATCCAAGGTGCAGGGCAGTGGAAAACGAGGCCTCCCGGGGGAACATGAGCAGCAGAACTCTGTGCTCCTGCCCAGCCAGGAGTGCATGGCAGTAGACTGCCAGCCGTAGGCCAGGCGCGGGAGCGTGGATCTAGGAAGCTGATCGGGGGGGGCCACGGGAATGGAGTACCAGCAAGGTCCCAGAATGCATGATGACTGGACTCTGTAACTAGGATAAGGCTTCCTTTGAGTGATGTTTCAAGGAGCAAGGCAGAGATGGCATAGCCCACCCCTACATCCCTCTCTGTTTAGAGTGTTAATTAGCTCCCAACAGCTCCTCTGGGCCCACCCCTAGGGTCTGCTCCCTTGCACCCACATGCCCCATAATTGAGGAGGCAACTGGTCTAACGAGGTGACTCATGGGCCCGGGGCACACCACAAGCCCCAGCGCCTTGATGCTGGGCCAGGCAGTGGTGCCTGGTGTGTGCAGAGGAGAAGGGACATTCCTCCCTCCCCGCTCGGCCCTGCACGGGGCTAGCTGAGAAGATGGGGGCCCAGGGAAAGAAGAAAAAGGAAGGAGCTGGCAGAAAGACTCCAAGGGGCAGCAGGTGCCTCTGCCTCAGTTTGCCCCGTTTCTTTGCTAGCTGGGATGCAACAGAATGTCCACCGAGGGCCTGCGTGTGGTGATGGCCCGGTGCAAAGGACAAGCACAAAGGCCTCTCTGCAGCAGTGTGGGCGTGACCGAGGCTCTTTGTCCTTCCTGACTTCGCTGCCCATGCACACAATGGGGTTAGTTCAGGCTCTTGGGGCTGCCATGGCAACCAGGGCATGGACCACAGCAACCAATTGTTCCCTGGCTCTGTCACTTGGACAGGCCGCACCCAGGCCCTCACCTTTGTAGGTAGAGCAGGCGGGGGACACAGCCTCACCCTGGGCCAACTGCTCCTTCCCTAAGGGAGGGGTCAGGGCCTGGGTCAATGGGCCATCCTCAGCATGAAGGAACCAGGCCACAACCGGGGACGTTGCTTGCACTTTCCTCCAAAGCATCTGGCTCTAGCCCCGGTTGCAGACAGGCTAGAGGACAAGCCGGCCCACAGAGCAGACGAGGTTCCTTCCTTCCTACAATGCGGCTGCGTGCAGAGACCTGGCTACGTTGCTGCTCAAAAGACAACGTGGACTCCCGCGTGGTATCTCGGTGGAACCGAGGGCATCCGCTTTGAGCCACAAAACCCTGAGCAATGTAAGACCCTGCACCTCCGGGCGTCTCCATGCGACGCCATCACAGCTGCAATCTGCACAAGCCAACATCCCCCCCCACCCGACTTAAGTGGCAGGGGGCCTAGATTCCTGTACTCATCACTGCTACTCCTTTGCCCCAACCCAACCCAAAATATAACATCTAGTGCCCCAGCTTTCCCCCAAGGCAAGAGTTAAGAGAGAGAGATTGGTTGAATGGAGGAATCAATTAAGCTGGGGGAGTTGTATGAAAGATGGGATCAGTCGGCAAGCATTTATGCAAAGGTTATTTATATAGCCCGATGTAAGTTATCCAGCTTTGCTTTACAAGCACCTGCAACTCTGGCGAGGTGCTGAACAATGCCAAATAAAACTGTGTAATGCAATAAAAATCATTTTTAAACCTGTTCCCAACATTACGTTTCGGGTAGCCTCTGCTTCTTAACCATTCTGCTCCAGCTGCCCCTTAAATCGGTCCCTTTGTATGATGCATATCAAATACACCAAGTCCAATTACTAGCCTGCTTTGCCATAGAGCTCCTCCCAAAAAAAGAGTTTGCAAAAGCATTTTGAGATTGGAAAGTTATTTCCAAGTGGCAGGGCTTGCACCCTGCAATTGCAGGGATTTTTCTCCCCACCAAAACATCTCTAATTAGGTTTTTGGTAAAAATAAAAAAAAATCAGCAATTGTTTCCATAGTCACATGTGTGCCATGCACGCTGGCTGGGGCTATGTAAACGCCTTCATTCAATGGCATTGTGCGCGCTCTAGAACAGGTTTTTATTAATACTTCCTTTATTGGTCTTGTTTGGACTATTAGCGCTCCAGGACCAGGAGCGCCCTGTCTAAGCAGCCCAGAGCCTCACTCACACCACTGGAGTCAGCAGGAGACAGTCACAGTGGCTAGAACTAGGGATACAACAGCACCCCTCTGTTGAAGTAGTTTCCTTCACATATGGGATTGACAGCTTTCAGCACCCCCTCTAGACAAATTGCTTGAGCACTCACCATCAGTGTTTCCTGTAAGTGGAGTGCTTGTGCAGCTGCTCCAGAGGGATTCAAATGCCAGGCAGCTAATTAGAGTGCCCCTAACTGGGGTTTTGTTTCTACTGGTGGCGCACAGTCTCACATGCCTCAGTGCACAGAGGAAAAAATATTCCACACCTTGATGGAAAGGGAAGGGGGAATGTTCACAGCTACTATTTTTAAATGAGGTAAAACTCAAGGGTATACAAGGCAAACCAGACTCCCAAATGTCTGAAGTGGTTGAGAGCTACTGAATTAGTACTTTTAGGCTGTGTCTAGACTGGCACGTTTTTCTGCAAAATCATCTGCTTTTGCGGAAAGGCTTGCCAGCTGTCTACACTGGCCGCTTGAATTTCTGCAAGAACACTGACGATCTCATGTAAGATCATCAGTGTTCCTGCAGAAATACTGTGCTGCTCCCGTTCAGGCAAAAGCCCTCTTGCGCAAATTATTTGCACAAGAGGGCCAGCTTAGACAGCACAGTGCTGTTTTGCGCAAAAAAGCCCCGATAGCTAAAATGGCAATCAGGGCTTTTTTGCACAAAAGCGTGTCTAGATTGGCATGGACACTTTTCTGCAAAAGCATCCCTGCCAGTCTAGATGCTCTCTTCCAAAAATGCTTTTAACAGAAAACTTTTCCTTTAAAAGCATTTCTGGAAAACCATGCCAGTGTAGACGTAGCCTTAGTGTAAGTAATGGAAACTCATCTAGGCTGGCCTGGTTCAGCCCCCACAGGCAACCCCATCCAGAGCTGTCATTACATTAATCACTAGCAATATGGCTCCAGAGGGAAACCCCATTGTTGTTGCCCAGTAACACGTGCTAGGTAGGCTCTGCCTCTGTAGCACAAGCAGTGAAGGGGGTTCTCTGTTGATGCAGGTAATCCACCTCTGCGTGGCAGCAGTCAGACTGACAGCAGTATTCCTTCTGCAGCCAGACCCAGGGTGGAGTAGGCTGGGGCATGGGTAGCAGGTAGCATAGGCAGGAGAAGGCTTTGCCTTCCCAAACCGCCAGTCTGGCCCTGCTCACACTCCCCCCCCCCCCCTCCCCAAATGCCTACTGTAGGCAAACTAGGGGCAGAGCGTTGCTTCCAAGCGCCTGCCCTCCACACCTCTGACCCTTCATTCACCTCCTTGGGAGGGCCTCTTGGCTCCTGCGTTCGAGGAAACAGGGGGGCAGGGTTGGGGCTTTGCCTCCCCCAGCCCTCCCTTCACCCACTGCCCATGCACTGGGTGTGAACTTCAGAGCCCTCAGCCACTCAGCTCAAGTGATGTTTTACACAGGCCAGGCTGCAGAAAGCCTTTTACAGCCTAGGGATTTCAGACTCCCTGGCCACTGGCTAAGTAGTTATCTAGCCCCATAAAGAACCTCAGAATCTTAGTCCCTTCCAGTCCTAGTATTCTATCAGAAACATCCAACACAGGGTCCCCTCCCATGTTTTCCTTTGCAGATTTTTTAGTCTTACTAAGGCCACATTCTGGGCTGCCCGAGAAGCAGGGTCCACAGCCACACGCATTCTGGGAAAGGCCATAACCCTCTTTACTGAAACAATCAAAAGCTGCTTTGTAGACCACCTGTTTTTGGGGGGGAGGGGAAGGGGAAGGGATGCTCTGCCCCAAAAATTTGTAAGGGGAAAACTTATTGTAGGACCACAGAATGACAGTGGCAGCTACTGGCAAAGCAAACTGCCCTGATCCCACCCTGCAGGGAACAGAATGGCTAGTTGAGTCCTAGAACCCGTACCACTAGGGAACATTCTCCATGTCTGCGGGACAGGTGTCTATCCTTTGGAGTAGGAGTACTTGAGTTTTATAGCTGCCAGGAGGCAGGGAAACAGCCAAGTGCAGGATTAAGGGAGCCTTCCTTTTATTAGGAGACTGATTTTGAAAGCAGAAAGTTTTCAAAGGGGGAGATATTTTTGCAGCCTGCAGAGCACCCAAGAAAGATGCGAGAAGGAAAACAACCATGGTACAAGCAGGTGCCTGGAATGCTTTGTCTCTTTATTGATCCTTTTAACATTCCTTCTGTACAACCTCTCCTGTGCACCACTAACCCTCCCTTCCAAAGCTGCCTATTTACATCTGTAACACCAGCCTGGCAGATGCAGCCACCACCTGACCGGGTCTCTACTCCCCCAGGCAATGCATTGTTCGGAGCACTGAAAGCGACGTTACTGGATCAGAAAGAGGAACGCGTCCATGAGTCTTGCTGGTGGGAGGTGCAGGCTGAGACGCAACCGCCATGATGTGGTGACCGGTAGCTTGGGAATTCAAGCCATGAGCTACAACGTCTCCGCGGCACGGCTCAGCTTAAAGTCTAGATACTAGACAGCGCGTGGACAGACGCGGCCACCCCAGCGAGAGAGATTGTGGCCGTGCGGTCCATCCTCTTCCACAGCATCTCACCTCCCAAGCCGACTGTCAACTGGACATCCTTGTGAACCCCTACGTTCCCAACTTCAGACCCCAGCTTCCTGCAGGACTGCATTTACATGGTTAGGTATCCCAGTGACCCTGGAAAGTGGTTACTTTACTTGAGAGAAGAAAAGAAAAAACAAAAAGGAGGATGAGACACACTAGTGTCTTAGGACCAGCTTTCCTCTCCCAATGCTGTTGTAGAACCCTTTGGTACCATCTGGCCCATGGGGCAGGCGCATCACCCCAAGCCGAAGGCTCAAGGAATCAGGCATCTTTCTTGGAGCCAGAGAGCTGCAGGGTAGAATTTGGGTTTCTGGAGGCTGGCTTTGGGCAGCTACCCGGCGCCTCTGGACCCATGAGCTGCCGGAGCCAATCCCACCGTCCCAGCGGAAGTCGGACAGCCTTCGGAACTCGGGACTCGTGTCCGGGCTGGAGAAGGAGCTGCTGTTCCCTGGCTTGGCCACCAAGGGCGAAGGGCCGTGGGGTTGAGCCAAGCTTTTGCTGGAGAGAAGAGGGCCGGAGTGCGGGCTGCTGAAGAAGCAGGGTTTGACGCTCACGCCCAGGCTGTAGAGGCTGCTGGTGGACCACGCCGGAGCAGAGAGATACTTCTGCATGAGCACAGGAGGGGAAGCCGACGTGCCGTCCGACTCCGAAGAGCTGCAGAAGAGAGAGTCTCCCGCGGTGCCATCCAGCCTCTCCGACCCCGGATGCTTCCTGGCTACCTTGTCCACCAGCTCCCCTTCGTCAGCATCGTCCCGCTCAGCTCCGCTCTTCTTTTTGGAGCCCTTCCCGGAAAGGCGGATCACCTTGATGGTCTCCCCAGCGGGAGGGCCCTGACCACGGCTCAGCTCCTCGTACGCCTTCCTCGCGCTCTCCAGACTTTCGTACTCCACCAAGGCGCAGCACTTGGTCAGCAGCTCCGGGT
Source organism: Pelodiscus sinensis (assembly GCF_049634645.1). Lineage (NCBI taxonomy): Eukaryota > Metazoa > Chordata > Testudines > Trionychidae > Pelodiscus > Pelodiscus sinensis. The sequence continues at coordinate 21,425,382 of NC_134729.1, read as the reverse complement.
AGCGGGCGGAATACTTCTTCATGTCAGAAGGCAGCTTCTTGCCGGGCCGCAGGATGCGGATGGAAGTGATGGCACCGAAAGGGCTGAACATTTTGGTGATCGTCTCGATGAAGCTCTTCTGGAGAAGTGGAGATGCACCTTGCTCCAGGGGGAGGAGGTTCCAGGCTAGCAGCAGCTTGCTCGGCGGGATGCTCAGGAGAGACTCCGGGATGGGGATTTTCCGCCGCACCTTCGTCCCTTCTTCGTTCACCTCCAGCAGCTCCGAGAACTGCAGGGCATGGAGAGTGACCCTCCAGTCACGGGTTAGGTATTTCACCTGGGCGCAAGAGAGAAGGGAAGCCGTAGTCTCCTGCTGTCCTGATAGTCAGACCGCCCCCTCGGCACGTACTAGCACAGTGGGAAACTTTTTGGGGGTTGGGGGTCGCTGACCCACAGGAAAAAAGTTAGGGGCTGCACAGAAGTGAGAAAGAATAAAACTTCAAACCCCCGACTGAGCAGAAAGACACCCCCCACATTCCCCTCAGAGCCTAGCGGGGCTCAGGCTAGTAGATACTGTGGGGGGGTCGTCCCCCCCCAGCTCTGGGGTGGGGCAAAAATGAGTGGCTCGGTGTGGGGGAGGGGCTGTCAGGAAGCAAGATTGGAGTGTGAGGCCAGGGCAGGAGCTGGCTGGGGGTGTGGATCTTGGCAGAAGTAGGGTGCTGGTGCTTCAGCCCTGCAGGGGGGAGTTAATGGGAGGCGGGGAGAGAGAATGGACACAGGGCTAGAGCACCAGTGCTGGTGGGGAAGCTCTGAGTCTTGAGACCAGATCCAGGCATGGGGGGGGAGGGGGGAGGATCTGGCACCAGGGCCATAGGTTCCCCACTCCTGTACTAGCACATACCATAGAGCCCTCTGCCCCAGCAACTCTGGTACAGTCCATGTGAGGCATGGCTCCCCGTGTACCCCTTCCCCTCCCCTATAGGCAGAGTCCTGTTCCCAGCCCCAGGCAGGATCCCCCTCAGCCCAGGCAGTGGGAAACGGATCCGGGAGGAAGCACCCGCAGAAGACACGAATAAAAACGTCGCTCTAGGAGGAGCGTCTGGAAACTGCCCCATTCCAAACCCCTGAAAGCGAGGCCCTGCGGGAGGGGAGCCGCCTGCCCCGAACATTGTGCAGGAGGAACATGCACGGACGCTGTCCAACACGCCACCTGGCCCTTGGTTATTCAGACAGAGCCATTCGAGCGCAGGCTGCTCCACGGGACGTGGCCCCAGACCCCCGTGTTACTGGAAGGGCCCTCCGAGGGCACAGCCAAACCCCTGCTACTGCAGGCAACCTCGGCCAGAATCCCACCCGGTTAGTCAAGCATCTCCTGAAAGCTGGTTAGTCACAGCCACTCCTTGTGGGAGGCAGCAAACCCCGGTGGTCACACCCGTCATGGAAACAGGGCATGTGTGTCGAGGACGGGGAGGGGGGAAGACCCCATACTTCTCAGCTGAAGCACACAGGTTGCCCACAGGGTACAGCCTTATGTTCACCATCACTGTTCCCAGGGCTGTAACCTGACCGCTGGTGGGAACAGCCTATGCTGACAGCAGAGCATTTGGGTGTTTTAATTGTTCTTAATACCACAATTTCCTCCTCCTTCCACCTGCTCTGTTGCTCTTTCCTTCTACTTTGGTCTGAGGGTCCAAAGCCCATTGGTTCACCTCTTTTCCCTACTAGGCTGCCATGAGCCCCCTAAGAGGGGAAAAAACTTTTCGTCACCCTCAGCTGCCCTCACAGAAGTGCAGGCTAACACAGGCTATCCCCCTCCCCTCCCCCTTCCCTGCAGCCGGAAGAACTCATAAGCTGGAACCAAGGTTCCCAGACAGCTGTTTAAGGACAGGGTGTGTGGTAGGGAGAGGAAGCTGATGTTTCCTAGAGGGGTCTAGCCAGAAGGGACCATTAGACCAGAGTCCAGCCTCTCAAAGAGCACAGCTCAGAAACCAGCATGGAGCCCAGTAATCTGTCTGGGGAAACCGCCTCTTCCAGAAACTTACCAGTTGTGAGTTGCAGACTAGGAAAAACCCGCCCCTTCCCTTGGTAGACTCCCCAGCCCCAATGTAAGGTGTCTTCGCTTGATTAGAACGCAGATGGATGGCTGACTTGGTAAAGCTTAGGGGAAAGCTTACTCCTCCCCGCCCCCCTAAAAAAAAAAAACCACACACAATGTGTTTCCAGGGAGTTGTGGCCAGCAGAGGCTGGTTTGACCAAATCTGAAGCAGTTTGGACAGGCCTTAGTGTTCTAGCCAATGGATCTGACTATAGACGATCACACACAATAGTCTCCCACAAGACAAGAACAGCTCGAGTAGAGAACTCCATCAACAGCAACTGACATTTCACACCCCTGTTATTGAAAGCCTTTGCCAAATAATAAAAATTAACTCTGGACAGCCACATAAGATCTCAGGATGAAAAGTGCTCGAAAGGCTTCCACAAGCCACACGTCCGTCTACCCCGAAACACAGCCACCTCTGGGGTGAAGCACTACCCATCAGAGCAAGGCTGCACAGCAGTTTCGGACAAGGTCTGGCAAAGAACATCGTATGTGTTCGAAAGGACCAGGACGCAACACAGGCTGCGCAACAGGCTGAAGTTGAGCCAGGCATCCCCTAGAAGGGCCAGATGAAGTCAAGCTACACTTGAGCAAATTAGTAACCATGAGCCATCAGGCAATTGATTGGCTTGGTCCTTCCTCCTAGAAGACAGATCTTGAACCTGGCAGTCTAGGATCTACCCTGCTCCTTCCCCAAAGCACACCTACACCAACCCCTCCCACTTTGACCTGGCTGTAGTAGGGGAGCAGGAGGAGGTAAAGATGGAGGGCATAAGGGGAATTCAGGTGCAGGAGAGGGCTCCAGGTTAGGGAAGAATTTTGGGGTACAGGAGCAAGGAGTGTAAGCTCTGGGAGGGAGTTTGCCTCCAATTGCAGCACCCTCCTCCCCCCTGCACACCCAAATGCTCCCAAAGTCCACACCTCATGCCCTCCACACCAACACTCCGGGTGCAAGAGGGGCTCCAGGCTGGGGGAGGGTGTTGGGTGCAGGAGAGGGGGGGTGAGGACTGTGGCTCTGGGAGGGAGCCTGGTCACCAGTTCAGAGCCAGCATAAGGGTAGGGTGCAGGCTGCAGCCGGGAGGCCCCCTGCTGCTCCTGGAAACGCTGGGTGGGCTCAGGCACCCGCTGGGTGCAGCCCCTGGAAAGGACGGGAGAGGGAAGGGAGCCTTCCACGTGCTGCATGGCTTCCCGGCACCTGCAAGCGCTGCTGCTGCCGCCACCATTGGTCCGTTCTCAGCCAATGGGAGCTGCTTGGACAGCGTCAGAGGTGAAGACAGCATGGAGTGGCCCCACCTACCCTCTCCCTTCCCTGGGCTGCAGAGGCTGTTTCTGGGGACAGGTGGGTGGAGATAATTGGCTGGTGATTGGCAAAGGCACCAGGATTTATAAGCAAAAAGTGGCTGATTGCAGTCCAAGGTCTGTAGCCTTTAGGACACACAGTCGTAGCTTCCCTCTAGTCCAGCGGTGGGCAACAAAAGAATACGAGATCAGACCTGTGATATGTTTACCTGGTCTCACCCAACAGCTGGCTGAAACCCAAAGTTGCCCTCGGGCAGGAAGTGTCAACACTTCAAAATTTGTTTTATTTCTAAACTATCTGATGTAACCGGAGAGGTTACAACACAGACAGCGGAGACAGGGATTTAGAAGAGAAAGTGTTGCAATGAGTGCTAAGCAGCGGCTGCCTCTCCTAGCTTTAAGCAAGATTTTAACTACGACTCACGTCCTAAAGTAAACACAAAACGCCCCACAAGATACAATTCTAACAATTCTAAATCAAGTTCCCCCACCCCCCCCAGTGAAACTTTGTTCCCTCCCCCCCCCAAAGATTTCCCTTGACCCTTCCGGGAACTTTGTTGAAATCAACATTCTTCCCTCCCTCCCCCCCGCCCCACAGGGTTTGGGGAAAAGGGGGGCCCTGCCAGACATTGTTTGCCTGTTGCCCACATGCAGGGGTGCCAGATTTTGCTGGTTTCCAACTGCGTAGGTTCCCCCCCCGGTGTTACTACGTGTGTCCCCCTTTAAAGGCAGGGTGCATGACAGGAGGTGCGTGCTGACAGGGCCAGACTGAGGGGTGGGCGAGCCAGGCAGCTGCCTGGGGCGCCAACCGATGGGAGGTACCTGATGGCAGCAGTAAGGGGTGCGTGGCGTCCCTTATACCTGCCATCAGGCACCGCACGCCCGGCTCCCAGTGCCAGCCCTCCCCCCATCCCCGCGGTGCCGGCCAGCAGCACCCTTCCCCCTATGGCCACGGGGCCCTGCACGGGCAGGCGTGGCCCGCCTCTGGCTGCACACCAGCAGCCGTGCACAGGCTGGGCAGCGTATGCACCCCTGGGGCGGGCCCTGGGCTGCACATGCACCGTGCATCCGGGGGGTGGGAGGGGTGGTGCCGTGCACCCAGGCCACCAAAATAGCTCGGGCTGGCCCTGCATGCTGATTGCACACAATGACAGAGCCGTGCGCTCCCCCGGCATCCAATCAAAGCGCTGCTACGGTTCAGTCGACACCGCCCACGAATTCTAGCTACGCAAGCGCCGTTAGCAAAACTGCCCTATCCCGGGAAACCATTTTGGTTAGGACAATCTTGTATCCCACTGAGCTGGAGGACCACGCCTGCGGCCCACTCGCCGGCCAAGTCACAAGCACGATGTCAGCGGCAAGAGGGAGCCACCCACCTTCTTGAAAGAGGTCAGCAGCTTGATGCTGACGAAGCCCAGTTTGTTCTTCTGCACGTGCTTCAGCAGAAAGGCGTCCTTCGCCAGGTTCTCGTCGGACAAGTAAAACTCCACTTGAGACACAATCCGCCGCACGAGCTGTGCGTCCGGCACCGCGTCGCCGCACTCGAACGAGTCGGCCCCAAAAATGTCCGTCAGGTCGTAGAAGCTCCTGCGAGGGAGACAGCCGGGATCCCGCCCAAGGTTAATGCGCTCGCATGGCTGGTGCACACGAGCACCTGCACTTATCGGCACAAGCCTTGCATCAGACGGGGGCCACCGGAAGTGGCCCAGGCCACGGTGTGGGATGGTACCGGGGTATTGTCTGTAAGTGGGTCACCCAAGGCCAGCCTGCGGCGTCTGCGATGGAGGCAATGCCTTGAGGATTCATGAACCAAAGGCAACCCCAGAAAGGCTGGATTGGAGCCAGAGAGCTAGGCTCAGTGCCATGGTGGGGTCATTCCCCCCATTACCTGTAGACTGTGCAGCCATTAAGTCCAGTGGAATGCCCAAGCCACTAGAAGTCAGGTTTCTCCACCCAGCTCTGTCATTGACCAGCTGTGCAAGTGCAGACAACTCCCTCCCCCCCCCCCCCCCCGCACTTCTGGCCCATATACTGTGGCCTCTGGCCTGATGGGCCAAAAGTCATCTCACCAGGCAGTCGCACAGTCCCCAGCCCCATGGTCTCCAGGCGGAAGTACAGCACAAACCAGTAATAACTCAGCCTGGGAACATCAGTCACCTGCTGGGTCCTGGGGTAAAGGGCTACCCAAGAGCCAGGATATGGCAAAACCAGGTCTGCTGGGAACTAGCTGACACCAGCCTGTGGTTGCTAGGTTAGAGGGGAACTTTCAACTAGCTCAGAGCCAGATCCGTGGCCAACAGAAGCAAGTACAAAGTGAGCTGGGGTCTCCGCCGATGTTTCTTTCAGCCATGTGCAGAATACATTTTATTATGCACACCAAGGCATGTGTAGATGTGCACCACCATAGAAACACCCACTGCCAGCTATGGGTGCTCTGCTAATCAGCTGGGCAGCACCCAAATCTCTTCTGGGCAGCTCTCCCCCAAGCATTCAGGTTGCAGGGAACACTGGTCTTGGTCTAACTCCCAGCAGGCTACTTGCCCCCTTTATTTGCAATTGCCACAGCAGCAGGGAATAGAAGCATGCTCTAAATCCCCACCCACGCCTAGAACTGGCTCCTGTAGGGAATGCAGCAGACCTGTGCTACTAGGAACCCTTAACTAAGTGGGGTACTCTCTCCAGGGAAGTGCAGCTCCCCCCCCCAATAAATAGGTAACAGCCACATACCCATCAAAGTTCTCAAAGAAATCTTCCTGGCCCAGCGGGGACAGGGGCCGGCCCTTGGGAGGAAGGAAATGCAGCGTGGAGAAGGGAGGTGGTTGTACTTGCATGGGGGTACTACACCCGGGCAGGGAACCAAGCCCCAGGGCCATGAAGGAGCCATGGGACGACATGGTGCTGCATCTAGAGAGGAAGACACACTAAGCCAGTGTTCCTTAAACTGCGTTCCACGGCACACCGGTGTGCCACGAGGCAGCCGGAGGTGTGCCACACGAACAACAGAAACCAAAATGGCCACCTTTTAGGTCTCAACTTCCCCCCACCCAGACTTTTTTGGCACACAACAAAAACATTCTTGGTGCTCCTCATTTTAAAAAAAAAAAAAAAAAAAAAAAAAAAAAAAAAAGATTGTTTGGTGTTCCTCGGTCTTAAAAAGCTTAAGGAACACTGCACTCAGAAATACAGGAGACAGGTACAAGAAGCTTAAAGAGGCCCCTTATCAAGTGCCACAGTGCTCAGCTAGCACTAGGGCAGAGCCCCCCACACCCCAGGCTATGAAAGTAAAACAATTGCTTGAGCTCCAGCACCAGCCTTTCATCACATCAGCACAGCCAGGAGAGCGCAGCTGGGAGCCGACAGCATCTACCCCCCCCCCCAGCAAGGATCAACACCAAGAAAACACATCACAGGCCCCAGGGCAGGAGAAAGCAGGGACAAAGCCCAGCTGCTTACCTGTTTCACCAGGTGAAGATGCAGTCAGAGCCTCTCAGCTCCTTCCGCTACATTGTGGAGGCTCCCAAGTGCTCACCTTCCCCTCCCTCCACGCAAACAGGCCCTACTAACAATGCAGCAAGAGAATCCCCTTGGCCTGCTGGGCCGCTGGTTTATAACAACAGCCAGAGCTGCCCAGCAAACCACAGGGCAGAGCTGGGAGGGAGGTGCCCTGCCTACTAAGGGGAAGCAAATGAGCAAGCAGGTGAATTGTGTCTTGGGGTTAAACAGCCTCACCTGCCCTGCATGAGCCTTAGGCCAGGACAAGGGCAGAGCCCTGGCCTGTGGGGAGGCGAGTTACTCAGAGACCTGTGAGGAGCCAAGCTCAGAAGGGGGGGTCCTAGGATGGGGGGAAGCCAGAGCAGGGGGAAAGGGGTGTGAAGTGCAGAAGTTGTCCTGTCTTTATAGGCCCTGTCATGATTATGAGGGTTAGCCAGCAGCCTGGGGATTAAGGAGTTAACTACACCTAGCCAGGTGGAGTGACCAATAGGAATGTAGGTGGGACTTTCAAACTGGGACAAAGGAATTTGGGGTTTTTCCTTTCTCCTTTGTGTGTGTGTGTGTTGTCTGCAGCTACAGAGAGGGACAAGCATGTCTCTCTCCCTTCAAAACACCATTCTTCATTTTCTGTAAGTAGGGTAAAGTTTAGGTAGTTTCATTAGGCTTTATTGTTTTAAGGGTTGGGTACGGGATCTGAGATCTGGCCCTGCTTAAAAGATGTTTTGGCTTTTCTTTGTAACTAAGTTCTAGGCCCATGGAGTATCTCTGAGTATATTTGTTACCTTCCCATCTAGTCATTATGCTTGCAACAGGAATATTGTTGTAATAATAAAAGTTCTTTCTTTTCTTTTTATTAACCTGGCATTGGTTACTTGTGTGTCCTGCTTTTTATAATAGGGGTGAGATTTCCCAAATGATCTTTCCTCTAATCTCATTATTATTTGGGTGGTGGCAGCGGAAGTTTTATTCCCAAAATCTAGGTTTTTAAGGTTTTGGGGGAAGTCTTATACCAAAGCCTGGTAGATAAGGCTTTGGGGTACACTTGCTGGCCCCCACTTCTGCATTTATCATGCCAGAGTGGGGAAGGAGCCATGACAGGCCCATTCTACAGACAGGGAGAAGCTGGTGAGCAGCCCTGCTGGAGTAGGGACCTTTCCAGAGGAGGGGCCCTTTAGCTGCTCCCGCACCAATTGAAATAATTAATTTATCCGCTGCTGAAATGCCACCTCTTCCTACAGACAGAAGCAGGCCCAAGTAGGCTGCCTCTTTTTCACTAGGCTTGTGCGGGAGGCTGATAGCAGCACAGTTCTGGCATGGGACCCCTGTGGTTCCCAAAGCCCAGACTTTAATGGGGTAGCAGAGTTGGAAGGAAGCAGGTGCCTGGGCATGCAGCTCCAGCAAAAGCTGGCTGAGCTGTAGCAAAACCCAGCAGGGGCTATTGAAAGAGCCGGCAGGGTCCTGGGTTGTGACAGGATCGTGCCTGTCAGAAATTTTACTTTCACCACTGTGGGGCAGGCTAAAGCCAGCGGGCTCTTCAGTGAAAGGCTGGCAATTCACCTGCTAGAATGGAGCTCCTGCAGGGTCTCCTACCCCAGTTTCTGCCCAAACCTACACAGGCCAGGCCTGGTCACAGCTCCTAGAGCTGAGCGGAGACTGTGGTGGTAGGGTGCTCCCTGCTTTGACACTACTTAGTCTTGGGAGGTCAGCATTCAGGTGAGGATGGTTCACGTCCTGCTCATTGGTTAACACTAAGTGGCTTTTCCTGTCTGGGAAGGGAAACCCCAGTATGGAATGGAGGGAAACCCCAGTATGGCTGGAGGGAAACCCCAGTATGGAATGGATCAGGAGAGAGGGTAGGGGAAAAACACAAACACCACCCCCACCCCACTTGTGGGCCCAGTCTGACCTGTCCCAATGGCCCGAGCGTGCTTGCATCCCTTCCCCTGTCTCGCTTGCACCTCTGTGTAGGCCAGTGTTTCTTAAACTTTTGAAGACTGAGGCACATCAAACAATAACTTTCTTATGAGGAACACCAAGAATTTTTTTGTTGAGCAAAAAAAAAAAAAAAAAAAAGTGGGGGGGAAGGGTCGGGGGGGAAGTTATTGAGCAAAAAAAAAAAAGAAAAAGGGTGCCTACCCCTTTAAGGGTGGCCATTTTTAATTCTGTTGTTCTCCGTAGAACACAGTTTAAGAAACACTGGTGTAGGCTGTAAGTGTAACTGCCACCAGGCAGATTTAAACCTGGGACCTCCGGTATAGCAGCCTCTACCCTCTGAGCTAAAAACCAGCTGCCTCTCAGCCCAGGCTGCAGAGGTCTCTTGGTCTTATCTGTTGCTGTGGTTTAGGTGCCACTGCATGGAACAGTGAACCACACATGGGCTATGTCTAAACCGGCGTGATTTTCCAGAAATGCTTTTAATGGAAAAGTTTTCCGTTAAAAGCATTTTCGGAAAAGAGCATCTAAATTGGCACGGACGCTTTTCCGCAAAAGCACTTTTTGAGAAACACTGGGTTACATCAACTTTCTGGGCCATGAACCCGTCTGTCTCTGTGACGGGCTTTGGCAAGGGCTGAGGGGGAAGGTCTCTCAGCAGCTCAGAGCAGCCCCCGAGCTGGTCGAAATTTCACTATGCTCTCCTTCCTTCCCCACCTGCACACGAAGGGGATTGCCAGCCAGCCAGCATTATCCTCTTGTGGCTGCCGAGTGCATGTGTCTGCCTAGATTCCAGCTCACTTCTGATAGTCTAGTAGCTGACAAATAACCAAATGAGCAATGCCACTGTCAGCGTGTGCTAGAGCAGAACGTGTTACCAGCCTGTGGGCAGGGCCCAGCCACTTGCTCTCGGCTGGTCAAGAATCCACGTGTGGCCAGTATCTTCTCTAACGGCCACACTGATGTGGAGCCCTCGCTCTGTTCCTACACCTGCTGCCGCGCAATAGAAGGAGCTAGAAGTAAGAGTAGTAGCAATTCAGAGATCATAGAACTGGAAGAGACCTCGAGAGGCCATGGAGTCCAGGCCCCTGCCCTCATGGCAGGACCCAATACCGTCTAGAACATCCCTGACAAGTGTCTGTCCAACCTGCCTTTAAATATCTCCAGGGATGGAGATTCCACAACTTCCCATCCTGATAGGAAGTTTTTCCTCATGTCCAACCTATTGCTGCAATTTAAGCCTATTGCTTCTTGTCCTATCATCAGAGGCCAAGGAGAACAATTTTTCTCCTTCTTCCCTGACACATCCTTTTAGATACTTGAAAGCTGCTCTCATGTCCCTCTCAGTCTTCTCTTTTCTAAACGAAACAAACCCAATTCTTTCAGCCTTCCCTCATAGCTCATGTTTCTAGACCTTTCATCATTTGTGTCGCTCTTCTCTGGACCTTCTCCAATTTCTCCGCATCTTTCTTGAAATGTGGTGCCCAGCACTGGACACAAGACTCCAACTGAGGCCTCATCAGCGCAGAGCAGAGCGGAAGAATGACTTCTCGTGTCTTGCTCACAACACTCCTGTGAATGCCTCCCAGAATCACGTTTGCTTTTTTTGCCACAGCGTCACACTGTTGACTCATGTTTAGCTTGTGTTGCCCTATGGCCCCTTGTTCTCTTTCAGCAGGACGCTTTCCTAGACAGTCACTTCTCATTCTGCAATTCAGACCCGAGACACTGAGGCTACGCTGTAAGAAAACGTTCCGTGCAGTGAGCTCAGCTGGGCTCTGGGATAAGGGAGTGGGGGGATGAATCACAGGGGTGGGGACCATCCGAACGGGTCTGATGGGATGGGTAGCAGATGGACCTGCGTGACCATCTCAGTCTCTGGGGATTTGGTGCTTGTGTCCCAGAGCCCTGGGCTGCCTGACAGACCGTTATTCAAGGGTTTCCCCACATCAGTAATTCACCACCTGAAAAGGGGAAGCGTGCAGCCAAAGAAGAAATAAGAAGTCCTGTTTTCAGCCCTCCCCGCAGCTGGTGGCAATGCTGCTGCTCGGGGAGCAGGAGGCTACATTCTGGGGTGACTGGCCGACCCTTGCCAGGAGCTAGCTCAGATGAGTTCTCGTTACCACATCAGGAGGCAGGAGGACCTATTGCGGAGTAAGTGCTGGGGTTCGCTGGGCACAGAGAGCGGGACGCTTCCTCCTGAGGTGCTGGCTGTCAGGTGCAACCGTTAAAAAGCAGAGCTGAATCCCAGCTGGGCACGTCCTGGTCCGAATGATGTTTGAGAGGCTTCTTCGGGCTGGGATCGGGGGTTGGGCACATGCAAGGATGGAAGAGGGTTGGGTCACACCGGGTTGCAGAACCAGCCGGAATAGCTCTAAGGCATGGCCAGGCTTCCTCCCGGAGCTGCGCTGGAGCCCAGGCGGCCTGTTTTACATGAGCACTCTGACCCTAGACAGCTCACTAAACGAGCTGGGAAGAGATTCCCAAATCCTGCTTCCCGGTCCTCTGCTGTCATCACTAGACAACACTGCCTCCACCAAACCATCCACCTCCATATGAGGGATGTTAAATGGTTAACCAGTTAGCATACTGGTAAGCATGGGGATTACTGGTATGGTCACCAGTTTACCAGTTAACTCGGGTGGGGGTGGATCCCCAGGCAGTGGGATCGTACGGCTGTGGTGGGACCTCACAGCCATGGCTGGACTGGCGGTAGGAGCAAGGTTAAAACAGGTTAACCATTTTAACATCCCATCTCCCCCCCTCCCCCTCCCCCTCCTCATTCCCTCTTTTAAACCCTTTCTTAGCTTGGCACCTCAGCTGGGGAGGTTGATTCTGGGGTAGCTCCCCTCAGGCAGGAAAGATGGCTGCCTGTGCTGTGCAGTTGGCATGGGAGGGTGGTCTGAGGTGGGCGTTGGACCCATAGCGACAGGGGATCTGAGTTAGGCTGGGAGATGGACGCGTGACTTACCCAGCTTGAGGTGAAGCCGGATCATGGGTGGGAGGGGCCGATAGGGGGCCCAAGTTATGATTATTGAGGGACCTGTAACGTCCTCACAAGGAGTCTTCCGTCGGGGCCCCGGGCTTTTATCGCAAGCCTTTGTGGCAATACCGCAAACCTTTGTGGCAATTGACCACACTCAGAGGTCCTCCAAGAGTGGTCCATGGCCCATCTTTATCACTGGTTTCATAGTTAAAGGGGAGGAAGCATCTATTCACTCCGCAGCGTGCTTGTCAAGCCATGCTGTGTCGGGCAGGGCGGGGGGCATGCGTGTGGCGGACTGGCAGTGTTTTACAGATTGGGTGGTGGAGCCAGCGTCCAGGGAGCTCAGCCACTGTCCGCATGGGGCTCCTCCACTGGGTTTCACTTCTGGGCACGAAAAACACCAACCCCACAAACACCTTGCGAAGAAGAGACACGGGTGTAATTCTACACTTCCCCACAGAGCGGAGGCAGGGGGAGGTCAAAGCCCAGCCTGTGCCATTTACTCCCTGCCGAATGCCCATCCTGGCAACAGCATGGAAAGGCTGGGCTGGTTTTTGCCTGGGGCTTAGGGCAGACCTTTCCGGGGACCACCAGCTGGGATGACAAAATGGGTGCAGGAGGGAGTGGGGGTGCGAGGTGTGGGTGGGAAGGAAGGTGCAGGAGCAGGGGGTGAGGGTCTGGTTGGGACAGAGTGCAGGAGGGAGTGGGGATGTGGGGTCTTGGCGGGAGGGGTGTGTGAGGGGAATGGGGGTAGGGGGGGCTGCTTACCTGGCTCTGTGCCCCGCCTCCCCCACTGTTTCCAGGCACCACCCCATGCTGCTCCCATTGGCCATGATTGTGGCCAATGGGAGCAGTGAGGAACTCCTCCAAGCAAGCAGTTTCCCGCGCTGCCGTTCCCCCAGCCAGAGGGGGGAGGAGAGGCAGGGTGCAGAGCCGCATCCTGTCCCCATACGCTAGATGGGGCCCACAACTCCCCCCACCCACCCACCATGGGAAACCAGCGCTGGCACTCCAACTTTGCGGTGGAGGGGATGGGGCTGGCACACCAGAATAGACTCCCCACGGGTGAGGGGCAAGCTCCAAGCCCACAGCCCACCTGCAAGAGGGTCACGGACCACTCGCGGTCCATGGACCACACTTTGCGAACCATCGACTTACGGTATTGCCACTAAAGCTTCTGATAAAAGCCCATGGCCCTGACAGAAATCTCCTCCTGAGGACGCTGATTCCCTCACTTTAAGCTGGCAGGAGGGTTTGTCCCTGGGGGGATGGGGGGGCACAGAAAGCTGTATTAAAATGGCAGTCTGTCACTTTAAACCTCAGAGGGTTTACCTGGCCTTGCTCACAGCTCACAGGGCTCTGTAGAGAACCATGCGTCCTGGACATGCAGCAGGCAGTCTGCCGACAGCCCAAACCATAGGAAGGAGGGGTGAGTTGTACCTCTGTTGGCAGGAGCAGCCTGCTTTCTCTCTCTCTGTTTTGGGGTTCTTGTCTGTTCTCCGTCTGTATCCTAAGAAGTCATGTCATGTTGCAGTCATGCGGCAAGAGTAGTTACTCATTTGACTTCTCTATAAGTGCACCATGCACGGAACAGCGTCCCATGTTGCGCCTGTGCGCACCAGCCTTGGTGGAGCCTCCAGGATCAATGAGATGCCACAGCCAGGTGCATATAACCTATGTGCAGGCCCCTGGTCTCCCAACCTCCCCTTGGTAGCACCTCTTCATGACAGCCAGACTTCTACAGATTCCCATGAGCAAAACTGAACAAGTCTCGGGTTGTATTTCATGTAAGCTTTAATAGGCAGCAGGTATAAAACAAACAAAAAGACGTTTTTCTTCACTCCGCGCACAGTCAACCTGTGGAAATCCTTGCCAGAGGATTTGGTAAAGACTAGGACTTTAACAGGGTTCAAAAAAGAGCTAGATAGCTTCAAGGAGATTAGGTCCATCAGTGGCTATTAGCGAGGATGGGTAGGAATAGTGTCCTAGTGTTTGTCTGTAAATGGGTGACAGGAGAGGGATCACATTTTGTGTTCCCTCCCTCTGGGGCATCCGGTATTGGCCACTGTCGGCAGACAGGATACTGCATGAGATGGACCTTTGCTCTGACCCAGTATGGCCATTCTCATGTTCTCTGTGGGTCAGGGTTGAGGTCCTGTTGGGGAGGGGTCAATTCTGGAATAGCAAAGTCAGGTATGATGTGCATGGGCAGAGCTGTACAGGGACCTGGAAGAGCGGGGGCTGTTACACTGCAGGCCTGAGGTGTCGGGACTGAGCTGTCTGTCTGTGGGGAGCCCAGGGCTGGAAGAACAGGATGAAGAGGCACTGAGACAGGCGTGGCTGAGAGGCTCCTGACTGCACTGCATGGGCTCGTCTACACTGGCCCCTTTTCCGGAAGGGGCATGTAAATTTCATGAGTCGTAGTAGGGAAATGCGCGGGGGATTTAAATATCCCCCGCGGCATTTAAATAAAAATGTCCGCCGCTTTTTTCCGGCTTTTAAAAAAGCCGGAAAAGAGCGTCTACACTGGCCCCGATCCTCCAGAAAAAGCGCCCTTTTCCGGAGGCTCTTATTCCTACTTTGAATAAGAAAAAAAAAGGGCGCTTTTTCCGGAGGATCGGGGCCAGTGTAGACGCTCTTTTCCGGCTTTTTTAAAAGCCGGAAAAAAGCGGCGGACATTTTTATTTAAATGCCGCGGGGGATATTTAAATCCCCCGCGCATTTCCCTACTACGACTCATGAAATTTACATGCCCCTTCCGGAAAAGGGGTCAGTGTAGACGTAGCCATAGGGAGCCCACAACACAATCCGTTGTTACTGCAACTTCCACCATGCTTGGCTGACCCCGGGTGGTGTGGGGTTTCCTGAGCAAAGGGAAACTGGCAGTCAAAGCGTTTCTTTCCTCCTTGCCTTGAATGACTCAATCACTGAACCCCCTCTGGTCCTGGCTGATGCAGGCTATTTCGTAATGCTAGAAATATCGGGCTGGAAGGAACCTCGCAAGGTATCTGGTCCAGGCCTCTAATCTGAGGCAGGACCAAGTCAACCTACTCCCTCCCTGACAGGTGTTTGTCCAACCTGTCCTTTGAAACCTCCAGCGATGGGGATTCACCACCTCCCTAGGTAACCTGTCCTGGGGCTTGGTTACCCTGTCAACCTAAGACTCCCTTGCTGCAAACTTCAGTCGCTTCTTTCTTCTCCAGCCCTCAGTGGACAGGGAGACTGACTGATCACTGACAACCTTTTACGTGTCATAAACTAGCGGATTTACCCAGCATTGCCCAGGTCCTTCAAGGCAGGGGGCTGGCAGTGGGGCGGGGGAGTGCAGGAGTCAGGGCAGGGTCTTGGGGATGTGGGGAGGCTGTACAAGAGCATGGGGGTGGGGATGCAAGCTTACGAGTGGGGGAGTGAAGAGGGGTTCAAGGCAGAGGATCCCATCTGGCCCAGGCCTTTTCCTCCCTTCCCCCCCAGCTGCCAGGGGTGTTTTCTCTCCCCCACCCCCAGCTGCCAGGGGCCTTTCTCCTGCCCCCAGCACTGTGGCCAAGAGCCGGGAGGGGGAGGGAAAGGGTTTGGGTCAGGGGGGCTACATACTTGATGTGCTGGCAGGCTAGATGGCAGAGCCCCAACCCTACTGGCCATGCCCTTGGTGGTGCGGCTGCTCCCGGTGGACACTCTGCAGGATAGATAACCCAGCTGCATGTGCAAGGTAAGATTTAGTGTCAGAGAGGTGCTGAAAGGAGCCACTAGGGGGGTTGTGACACAGCGGGGGTTGTATTCACTCTGTTCGCTTTGTTATGGTGCATGTGATTCCTCCTCTCCTGTCCTGTTCCGTTGTAACGCTGGGTGCGTGCCTCAGTTTCCCTGGGCACTGCACTGGTGTCCAGCTGGGATGGGAATGCTGGGGGTGGCTCTCACTGAGGGGAGGCTGCCCCAGGCTGCCTAGCCCAGCACCTACACAATGGCTCGGGCTCTCTTGAAACCTGAGCCTAGGTAGGAAATGCGATCAAGTGAGACCTTTTGCCCTGGAAGCTGGACAAGAGAGAAGGCAGGGCTGGGACTGGCTGCTGGGTGGGCAGGGGAGTCTTGGCTGGCTTTGGATGCAGGATGGGGGTTCAGCCCCCCCCCCCCCAAGTGGGATTGGACTGATTGCTTCTGGTTCCTGAGTTAACAAGTCTGTGCTACGCTGTGTCCCTGTCAACAAATAAACCTTTTGTTCTACCTGCCGGCTGAGTCTCACATCTGATTGCAGTGGGGGGGTGCAAGGCCCGGTGACTCCCCGACAGGTGTCAGTCAGACAGGACTCACAGATTTGTCAGACCTCTCTGTTTATTAGCAAAGCCGCTCGGCTAATACACCCAGAAAATGTGAGTGCCATGCAAGGCTCAAACCCCTTTGATTTATACAGTCAAAAGAAAGCCAACTTAACAAGATTAAAAGGTGGCAAAACTTCACGGGTGCATCTAGACTGGCAAGATTTTGCACAAAAGCAGCTGCTTTTGCGCAAAAACTTGCCAGCTGTCTACACTGGCTGCTTGAATTTGTGCAAGAGCACTGACTTTGTAATGTACAAAATCAGTGCTTCTTGCGCAAATACTTTCACGCTCCCGTTTGGGAAAAAGCCCTTTTGTGCAAGAATACTTGCGCAAGAGGGCCAAGGTAGACAGAGAAGAACTGTTTTGCACAAAAAAGCCCCGATGGCTAAAATGGCGATTGGGGCTTTCTTGTGCAAAATCGCGTCTAGATTGGCCACGGATGCTTTTGCACTAAAGCACTTTTTGCGCAAAAGCATCCGTGCCAATCTAGACGCACTTTTGCGGAAATACTTTTAATGGAAAAACTTTTCTATTAAAAGTATTTCCGCAAAATCATGCCAGTCTACACACAGCCCACATGATTAGTATGAGACTAATCAAGTATCTTCATGTCCACATCAAGCACACAGCAATCTCCTGTCCATATCTTTCTAGCTACCTCAATTACTTTCTACCAAACACCTAGGCTGCATCTAGACTGGCAAGTTTTTCCACAAAAGCAGCCGCTTTTGAGGAAAAACTTGCCAGCTGTCTACACTGGCTGCTTGAATTTACGCAAGAACACTGACGATCTAATGTAAGATTGTCAGTGTTCTTGTGCAAATACTATGCTGCTCCCGCTCGGGAAAAAGCCCTCTTGCGCAAATGCCACTGTAGACAGCTAAAAACTGTTTTGCGTAAAAAAGCCCCGATGGCGATCGGGGCTTTCTTGAGCAAAATTGCATCTAGATTGGCACGGACGCTTTTCCGCAAAAAGTGCTTTTGCGCAAAAGCGTCCGTGCCAATCTAGACGCGCTTTTCTGCAAATGCTTTTAACGGAAAAACTTTTCCATTAAAAGCATTTGCAGAAAATCGTGCCACTCTAGACGTAGCCCTAATGTTCCTTTTCCTGTTATCCCAGGCTCACCTGGCTTCATTCTGATCTGCATACCTACAAACATAATCACCTCTTTCCTGTTCAAAGACAAACAGTATTCTTTCAACTGAGTATAATTCATCTTTCTTTTACAACATAATTCTTTCTACTTTCACACAGGGTTGATCTTACTTTGCTTCTAGTGTCTCCCACACTCAAACTTCTTGGGGGTCTCTTGGCGTTGTCCATCCGCTGGCCTGTTCCTAGACTCAGAAAACCCTTCCTGATATGTCCCTTGGCTGAAGATCAGTGGCTTCCGTTGTTGGTCTTATTATTCAGTAACCAACCCCAGCTCTTTAACAGCATCTTTTACCTTGACCCTAGCTCGCTGTTTGCTCTGGAGGGATACATGGTGTTTGCCGGGGGCCCAGTGGGAGAAGGAAACTGAAACCCAGCTCAGTGAGGAAAAGGGAAAATGGATCTGGACGTCATCTACGCAGATCTGAAATTTCCTCCTAGAGCTCAGCAAACCGATGTGAAGAAAGCAGGTAAGAGTCAGCCACGGAGAGACCCTGACAGATGCTTCCCAGTTGGGAAGGAAGAGCTCTTTCACAAAAAGGCGTGTGTGGACGGGGAAAAGGGAGTTCTTTTGGAAGAAGAGGAATGAGGAAAAAGCACAGGTGCTCTGATGGCCATTTCGTCCACAGCAATCACAGCTTACATGCGAGAGAGCGTCCGTTTAGTCTGGATGCTCTCTTTCGAAAAAGCAGATCGCTTTTTCAATGCACTTCTGCAGTGCGGACACACTCTTTCGGAAGACGTTTTTTCGGAAGATCTCTTCCGAAAAAAGCTTCTTCCGAAAGAAGCCGGTAGTCTAGACGTAGCCTATCAGAAAGAGGCAGCAAGGAGGGGGAGAGAAAAAGGGGTGCTTCAAAACAGCAGTGCTGTGTGCAGCCCAGGGTCAGTGTGGGGGTCCCCAGCTGGCCCCAGGCTCCACACGGCGCTGCCGCTTTGAACAGCTGCAGAGAGCACGGAGTCAGTGGGGTACTGCCCCACCGGCCTCATGCTCCCCGCAGCCCTTTCACCTTTGAAGTGTAGCAACAGCCCTGGGGGCGGCAGCACCTTTATTGACTAATCGAATAGTCGATACAAATTGCATCGACCGTTCGATTAGTCAATTAATTGAAATTTAACATCCCTACTAAGGACCAGCTGGTGTAAACTAACGTAGCTCCACGGATGCTGCTGGAGGGTGTGGTGCTGTGAGCTGTGCTAGCTGAGGACCCAACCTATGACCTTCTTCCATCTGCAGCAGACTAAGTTGTGTCCCAAACACACCCAGACATTTCTTCTTTTTCCTTTCTTCCTGGACCCCCAGAATCAAAGTCTCCTGCCCTGAAGAGAACTCCAAGCATTTGGCTATTGATAGTGGTGATTCTCTGCGTGCTCTTGCTAGGGTCGCTCATTTTCCTGAGTATCCCGTGTAAGTACTTTTGACGGAAAGGACGGTGGTTTGGGGGGGGGGTTCTGTCAAACGCAGAGAACAATGCTTTTCCCTGCGTGTGCGCGCACACACACACACACACACACACACACACACACAAAGCTATTGTGTCAAAATCTGGCAGGGGGTGACTCGACATGACACATGTGGTGGCAGCTTTTGGGTGGTGGAATAGTTATACGACACTTTCTGACTTGGAAAGCATGGCCACTCTGCTGTAGATGAACCTCTTGTCCTGTCACAGGCCAGTTCCTCAAGCCAAATCCACAGAGAAAGCTTGGAATTACAATACATATGCAAATTCAATTCAATTAATTATGGACTTAATCAAGATATGGGGGGGGGGTGGAACTTTTATCAATGAAGGTGCTAACTACTTTCTGAATGGTATCCTTCCTGCCTTATCCATCCACTGACTTTGATCTTTATCTACTCAGGTTTAGCACCCTTTCTCCTGATACTTTATGCATAGAGGTAGGGGGGTGGGTGACAGAATATCTTTCTTTTCCCTCCCCCCTTCCCTTCTCCTATTTATTTCAAGTTTCCTTATCCTCTAATCATAACTCCGGGCATCTGAAGACCTGGGCTGTGCCCACGAAAGCTCATGACACCATCTACATGTTTTATAGTGATAGAAATGTAGCCGTGTTAGTCTGGGGTAGCTAAAGCAAAATGCAGGACAATGTAGCACTTTAAAGACTAACAAGATGGTTTATTAGATGATGAGCTTTCGTGGGCCAGACCCACTTCCTCAGATCAAACCTGAGGAAGTGGGTCTGGCCCACGAAAGCTCATCATCTAATAAACCATCTTGTTAGTCTTTAAAGTGCTACATTGTCCTGCATTTTGCTTCTACATGTTTTGTTAGTCTATAAAGTGCTACCAGACTTTATAAAGTGCTACCAGATTTGCTTGCTGTTTTTTTTTCTCCTGTCCTAGGAAGAGCTCTACCTCCAGCAAATGCTTCCCTTAACATCTCCTCTCCTCCCCTCCAATTTTATCCCTAGTTACTCTCCTGGCTGCTAGTGGGCACCTAGGGATGGGCACCTCACATCCCTTGGGCTGGAGGGTCTGTTGCATCAAAAAAAAAATAGTTTAATGCAACAGAAAAACTGGATGGCTGGAGCTCGGAGGCAGCAAGGCTGCTCCCTCAACAACTAACTCCCCTAACTCAGCCTCACTCCCCCCTGCTGTTCACACAGACCCTGCAGACCCCAGCCGCCTCCTGCTGAAAGGCCAGGGGATCAGCGGCTTTCCAGCTGTTTTTCTCATGACCCGGTTGAGGAAAATCGTTGATGCTGCAACCCAACATAACGTGACTAGTGTGTGGGCTCTGGGGTGGGGCTGAGGATGGGGTGCAGGAGGAGGCTCCGGCTTTGGGGGGGGGTCAGGGCTAGGGCAGGAGGGGCTGACCTTGCGTGGCTTCTGGGCAGCATGGGGCTACGGCAGCTTCCTGCCTCTCCTGGCACCGCAGACCCAGAAGCAGCCGGCAGCAGGTTCCCAGGCAATGGGAGTCGGGAACTAGTGCGAGGGGTAGGGGCAGTGTGTGCTCCCCCCCACCTAGGAACTGGGCCTGCTGCCGGCCGCTTCTGGGGCACAACGCTGCCTTAGCCCCCCCCCCCACTGCTCCCCTGATCCCCCTGCAGCAACGAGACCCAGCACCCGACATGCCACCAACCACCGCCGCGGATTGAGGCCCAGTGGATCCAGCTTTCCTATAAACAGCGCAACCGACCCTGGGCCGCCCCATTCAAACACGTGTGCAAATTTTCTCCCTCCGCCAGATTCCCGGCTCCTGGCTGGCCACAAGCAGCTTTCCGAGGATTCCAAGCAAGCCAAGAGCAAAACGGAGCACGCGGAGGGGAGATTCTCCCAGTTACTGAAGTGGGCGCTGGACACAAAGATCTGCGCCCCGGCGGCCCCAGCCTCCAACACCTCAGAGCCCCGCAGTGAGTACGGGCCCCGGGCCCCATTCACAGCGGGCGAAATGGAAGCCCTGTGCAGGGAAATGGGTTAAGATTAGGGTTGCCAGGTGTCCGGTATTGACCTGGACAGTCCGGTATTTTCGCCCCGTCTGGTAAAAAAATTCAGAAAATACCAGACACCTCAAATGTCCGGGACTTTCTGATTTTTTCCCGACCAGGAGGCGAAAATCCTGAGTGCTTAGCAGGTTCCGCAGAGGAGCTGTCTGGCCCGGAGCAGGGAGACAAGAGGGCAGATGACCACGGGTAGCCTGTTAGGGCCAAACAGCCTCAAAAGCATTTCTTAAAGGGGCCATGCTTTTTTTTTTTAATATTTTGCTTAATAACTATTTTTTGCTCAACAACTTTGGTCTCTCCCTTTTTTTTCCCCCTCAACAGAATTTTTTCCACCGTGGGTTTTTTTTGGGAGGGGGGGAGGGGTGTCAGTATTTTTGGTTAATCCATCTGGCAACCCTAGTTAAGATGGCGGCTGGTGCGCCCCTGTTCTGATGGGCCTGCAGGGACGGGGGATACACTGCTGCTGCCTACTGCAGCCATGAAGGGCATGTTCTCCTGCTGTCCTGGGCACAGGCCCAGAGCTGAGAGGGAAGCTCCCCAACCACAGGGGACAAGGGCCCAGCTCAGATGCTGGTTGCTCTCAAGCCGCCTCCTGTTCTGAGCCCAACTTGGCTGAGTTTCTCTCTTTCCTCTCCTCCCTCCGCAGACGTCAGCTGCTCCTTCTGCCCCTACCAATGGATTTCAAACAACAGGAGCTGCTATTTCTTCTCTCAGACGGCTCAGTCATGGAACCAGAGCAGGAAGGAGTGCCAGAAGGAACAGGCTGATCTTGTGGTCATCGTGGATCGGGAGGAGCAGGTGACACGAGTTGCTTACTACTGTGGAGCATCCACGGGGGGACGGGAGGGGGCTTGTGCCTCTTCGCGAGCCCACGCTGGGCCGGATTTTTGAGGAAGTGCCGAGGATCCCTATCGATGGCTCTGGCCTCGGGCATTTCCCCGACCCTTAGCACAGGGCTTGCGTGTCCCTTAGCTCCTGCCCATGAGCTTAGGAGCACGTGCTGCAGCCACTGTCTCCCGGAAGCCGCTGCAGCTGGAGCAGGATTGTTCCCTCCCACTGCCTCTATGGGGGGCGGGGGGGCAAGGGGTTAAGCCACTTCCAGCCCCAATCTCCCTCCCCCAAATGCAGGGGGCCCCGTTGGCCATTCTGCCTTGTGCAGTGCAGGGGCCACGGCCTCACAGGCCCACCGCTAGAAGGCATGGAATGGCCCCAAAGGGGGGATTAGAAGCCCCATCAATCTGCAGACCTATGGGGAGGAGGTTTTCCTGTAGGCCCCAAATCCCAACTGCATTGTTCACCTGGCCATAGTGCTGAAGGAAGGGATGAGGCCGGGCTCCCCCGGCTCTGCTTTGTGGGGTCCTGTCAGGGGTGAGCTGCTCTAACAAGGCCCCCCAGTGCAGGCCCCATAGGGACGGAGGGAGGGCACGTTCCAGCACCAGGCCACGCCTGAGCAGCTCGGTGGCCTGAGAAGTGAGGCAGCCGGAGGCCGTTGCTGGTGCAAGGCTTGGCCTTGTCCGTACCAGGAACCCCCACGCTCACACCCTTTCCCAGGCTGGTGGAAATGGGAAGGGCGGGGGGGTCATGACCCCCAGGTTAAGACCCCCTGCAACAGAGGAGCTAGTTCTCACTTCCACAATCCCTCCTGTCCCATAACAACTTCTTACTTACTTACAATGGGGCTAAAATCTCTGGGAACCAAATGCAGGGAGCTCCCTTACCACAAAGGACACCTCCTACCTCACATTGCCTGGGCCGGCTGGGATCTTTTGCCCCTGATGGCAGTGGGCGTTTTGAGGGAAGGGCCCTGTTTGGGCAGGTCAGGGGACAGGTGCAATTTGCAGCTGAGAGCAGAGTGGAGCTGCCCCGTGGAACCATGGACGTCTCTCTGAGTGGGCTGTGCCGACTGCAATCTTCCCCAGGACTTTCTCGCTAAGAAGCAAAATTGGGTGGAATACTGGATTGGCCTGACGGACGCAAAACAAGAAGCCTTATGGACGTGGGTGGATGGCACCACTCTAAACCCGATGGAGAGGTAAGTGTGAACACTCAGCCGGGCAGCAGCTTGGTAAGAAACATTGGAGGGGAGCAAGAGGGAACATGCATTGATGTACCAAGTGGGGGACAAACAGGATAAGTCCCCCTCTCTTCCTCCTGCCCCCCCCTCCACCAGACGTGATCATGTGGTCTGACCTGTATAACACCGGCCAGAGAACTGTCCCAGGACAAATCCTGTTTGAATAACAGCAGATCTTTTAGAAAGTCCTTGAATCTTGATTTTAAAAATGGTCAATGATGGAGAATTCACAACGAGCTTTGGTAAATTGTCCCGGGGTTAATTCCCCTCTCTGATAAAGGTGTGCCTTATTTCCAGTCCGCACTTGCTGAATTCCAACTTCCTGACATTTGATCGTGTTCGACCTCTGCTCCCTATTCTGAAAGGCCCATTATCAGATGATATTTGAAGTCCATGTAGGCACTTACCATCTGACCAAGTCACCTCTCAGCCTTTTCTTTGTTGGGAGATCAGTCTATTCAGTTTATCTTTCTGGTGCCTCTTTTCGGATCCTTCTTCTGCCTGTGGATGCCAGAACCGGACACAGCTGCTCCCAAGCCCAAATGCAGGCTGGAGGGAGGCTAGGACTGGCTGTAAAATCCCAAATTAGTTCCATTAAAAATGTCAAGCAACATGATTTCATTGGATTATTTTTATGGAAAATTGAGTGAACATTTGGAATTTAAAGATGCTCAGTTCGGTTTTTGTCTTTGAAGGTGGGTTTTTTTTCTGTTGAAAAATATAAAATGTTGCCAAAATCTAATAGGTGGAAGGGTTATCTTAAAAAAATTGGTTTTTGATGGGGGATCAGAGAATTTCAGCCAGATCTATTGGGATGACACAGGCCAGAAACTGTTCGGTTATGGTGCTGTAAATCCGGAGTAATCCAAGTGAAGTGGGAGAAACAGGAATATAACCCAGAAACAAAGAGCTGGAAGGGTCCACCCACACATGCACTCACTGAACAAGGATGAAGTATATGCCAATCTTTCCTGACAAAAGTTTGTCTGACCTGTTCTTGGAAACCTCTGTGGGGAGGAGTCCACAACATTCCTAAGTCAGCAGCTCCAGTTCTAACTCTCCTGGCCATTAGAAAACTTTTCCTGACATCCAACTTCAATCCATGTGAGTTGGACCCAGAAAATGGTGATTGCTCACCTGGTACCAAAGCTATCTGAGATGACCTTTGCACATTGTCGCTCATGGGGCAGGCTGCTGTGTCGGTGTCATGAGCACAAACCGACAGCGGGTTTTAAGTCCATACAACGCTGGCACTGTCGGATGAGATAGGACCATACTTTCCCTTGGCTGTGGCTGCAGGGGCAGGCCCTTCTGGGGAAGGATCACTGAGCTGCAGAAAAGCCTGCACTGTCAATTTCGAAAAAGACAAACCCTGAGAGAGCCGTGTTTGGTTTTGTTTTTTCCCCCTCTAGTTTTTGGGACAGTCCCCAGCCGGATAACTATCTGAATAATGAGGACTGTGCGTCTCTGACGAGCAAACAAAACCTACATAACTGGAACGACGCACCATGCAACAAACGTTACTTCTACATCTGTGAAAAGGCAGCAGACATTGTCACCTTCAGTGATCTCTGACCCAGAACTGCTTGTTCATCGTAGCTCCTGAGGCAGCGTCCCAGAACGCCACTGGACTCCACCTGAGCCTGTTCATTCTCTGCCAGACAAGCACTAAGAGAGGGTGCTGAGGACGTACCTTTGCAGCTGGCTTGGCAGAAGCCACAGACTGTCCAGCCTGGTTATCATAGAATCATAGAATCATGGGACTGGAAGGGACCTCGAGAGGTCATCGAGTCCAGCCCTCCGCCCTCAAGGCAGAACCAAGCTACACCATCCCTGACAGATGTCTATCTAACCTGTTCTTAAATATCTCCAGAGAGGGAGATTCCACCCCCTCCCTTGGCAATTTAGTCCAATATTTGACCACCCTGACAGTTAGGAATTTTTTCCTAATGTCCAATCTAAACCTCCCTTGCTGCACTTTAAGCCCATTACTCCTTGTCCTGTCCTCAGAAACCAAGAGGAACACATTTTCTCCTTCCTCCTTGTGACACCCTTTTAGATATTTGAAAACCGCTATCATGTCCCCCCTTAATCTTCTTTTTTCCAAACTAAACAAGCCCAGTTCATGAAGCCTGGCTTCATAGGTCATGTTCTCTAGACCTTTAATCATTCTTGTCGCTCTTCTCTGTACCCTTTCCAATTTCTCCACATCTTTCTTGAAATGTGGCACCCAGAACTGGACACAGTACTCCAGCTCAGGCCTAACTAGTGCAGAGTAGAGCGTCAGAATGACTTCACGAGTTTTGCTTACAACACACCTGTTGATACAACCTAGAATCATATTTGCTTTTTTTGCAACAGCATCACACTGTTGACTCATGTTCAACTTGTGGTCCACTATGACCCCTAGATCCCTTTCCGCCATGCTCCTTCCTAGACAGTCGCTTCCCATCTTGTATGTATGGAACTGATTGTTCCTTCCTAAGTGGAGCACTTTGCATTTCTCTTTATTAAACTTCATCCTGCTTACCTCTGACCATTTCTCTAACTTGCTAAGGTCATTTTGAATTATGTCCCTATCCTCCAAAGAAGTTGCAACCCCACCCAGTTTGGTATCATCTGCAAACTTAATAAGCGTACTCTCTATCCCAATATCTACATCATTGATGAAGATATTGAACAGTACGGGTCCCAAAACAGACCCTTGCGGAACTCCACTTGTTATCCCTTTCCAGCAGGATTTAGCACCGTTAACAACAACTCTCTGACTATGGTTATCCAGCCAATTATGCACCCACCTTATTGTGGCTCTATCTAAGTTATATTTGCCTAGTTTATCAATAAGAATATCATGCAAGACCGTATCAAGTGCCTTACTAAAGCCTAGGTATATGACATCCACCGCTACTCCCTTATCCACAAGGCTCGTTATCCTATCAAAGAAAGCTATCAGATTAGTTTGGCATGACTTGTTCTTCACAAACCCATGCGGGCTATTCCCTATCACTTTATTACCTTCCAAGTGTTTGCATATGATTTCCTTAATTACCTGCTCCATTATCTTCCCTGGGACAGACGTTAAACTGACCAGTCTGTAGTTTCCTGGGTTGTTCTTATTCCCCTTTTTATAGATGGGCACAATATTTGCCCTTTTCCAATCTTCTGGAATCTCCCCTGTCTGCCATGATTTTTCAAAGATCATAGCTAAAGGCTCAGATACCTCCTCTATCAGCTCCTTGAGTATCCTGGGATGCATTTCATCAGGACCTGGTGACTTGCTGACATCTAACTTTCCTAAGTGATTTTTAACTTGTTCTTTGTGTATCCTAGCTTCTAAACTTACCCTCTCTCTGCTTGTATTCACTACGTTAGGCACACCTCCAGACTTCTCGGTGAAGACCGAAACAAAGAAGTCATTGAGCATCTCCGCCATTTCCAAGTTTCCTGTTACTGCTTCTCCCTCCTCACTGAGCAGTGGGCCTACCCTGTCCTTGGTCTTCCTCTTGCTTTTAATGTATTTATAAAAGGTCTTCTTGTTTCCCTTTATGCCTGTAGCTAGTTTGATCTCATTTTGTGCCTTTGCCTTTCTAATCTTGCCCCTGCATTCCCGTGTTGCTTGCCTATATTCATCCTTTGTTATTTGTCCTAGTTTCCATTTTTTATAGGACTCCTTTTTTATTTTGAGATCATGCAAGATCTCCTTGTTAAGCCAAGCTGGTCTTTTGCCATATTTTCTATCTTTCCTACACAGCGGAATTGTTTGCTTTTGGGCCCTTAACAACGTCCCTTTGAAATACTTCCAACTCTCCTCAGTTGTTTTTCCCTTCAGTCTTGGTTCCCATGGGACCTTACCTACAAGTTCTCTGAGCTTATCAAAATCTGCCTTCCTGAAATCCATTACCTCAATTGTGCTGGTCTCCCTTCTACCTTTCCTTAAGATCATGAACTCTATTATTTCATGATCACTGTCCCCCATACTGTCTTCCACTTTCAAGTTCTCAACTAGTTCCTCCCTATTTGTTAAAATCAAATCCAGAACAGCTTCTCCTCTGGTAGCTTTTTCAACCTTCTGAAACAGAAAGTTGTCTCCAATGCAGTCCAGAAACTTATTGGATAGCCTGTGCCCCGCTGTGTTAGTTTCCCAACATATGTCTGGATAGTTGAAGTCCCCCATCACCACCAAATCTTGGGCTTTGGATAGTTTTGTTAATTGTTTAAAAAAGGCCTCATCCATCTCTTCCACCTGGCTAGGTGGCCTGTAGTAGACTCCTAGCATGACATCACCCTCATTTTTTACCCCTTTTAGCTTAACCCAGAGACTCTCTACACGGCTATCTCCTATGTTCATCTCCACTTCAGTCCAAGTGTGTAAATTTTTAATATACAAGGCAACCCCTCCTCCCTTTTTTCCCTGTCTGTCCTTCCTGAGCAAGCCGTACCCTTCCATACCAACATTCCAATCATGTGTCCCATCCCACCAGGTTTCTGTAATACCAATGATATCATAGTTGTATTTATTTGTTAGCAATTCCAGTTCTTCCTGCTTATTACCCATACTTCTCGCATTTGTATATAGGCATCTAAGATACTGATTTGATCTTGCCTCCCTGTTGTTCCCTGACCCTCCTTTCTCCTTGCCATTATAGCCCGTAGTCCCCCCCATTTCCAACCCATCTCCCAGTCCCGCACATTCAGCACTTACCTGTGGGCTTTGCTCACCTGTCCCCGTCGAACCTAGTTTAAAGCCCTCCTCACAAGGTTAGCCAGTCTGTGTCCAAACAAGGCCTTCCCGCTCCTGGAAAGGTGAACTCCATCTCTGCCAAGCAGTCCTTCCTGGAAGAGCACCCCGTGGTCAAGGAAGCCGAAGCCCTCCTGGCGACACCATCTTCGCAGCCGGGCATTCACCTCCATGATGCACCTCTGTCTGCCCGGGCCCCTACCTTTGACAGGAAGGATCGAAGAGAATACCACCTGCGCCCCAAACTCCCTCACCTGTACTCCCAAAGCCCTGTAGTGACGCTTGATCCGCTCAGTGTCACACCTGGCAGTATCATTTGTGCCCACATGGATGAGTAGCATGGGGTAGTAGTCAGAGGGCCGGATAATCCTCGACAATGCTTCCGTAACATCTCGGATACGGGCCCCTGGCAGACAGCATACCTCTCGAGATGAACTGTCAGGGCGACAGATGGGCACCTCCGTTCCCCTCAGAAGGGAATCTCCAACCACCACTACCCTACGTTTCTTCCTCGCAGTGGTGGCAGGAGACTGCTCAACCGTGGTGGTTATCCAAAGGACGTTTTGGCCAGATCCACACCAGGACTTAGGTGTTTTGCTCCTAGTTCTAGGTACCACTGTGATCCAAAAATCTAGGCGCTCAGCTGTGACCTAATCTTGTAGGCACCTAAATTCACATGGCACCCATGTTTCCTGCAAGCTGTACACTTCTGCAGCTGCTCGGGAGAGATTCAAATGCCCCCCAGCTGATTAGCAGAGCGCCTACTGCTAGGTTTTTTCGTTTCTACTGGTGGGGCCCAGGCCTTGGGGCACATAAAAATGTACTCTGCACATGGATGGAAAAGATTAAAGCGAACATTACATGGCACCTAAACTTTTGATGTACAAATTGCCCTAAAATCCTAAATTTTCTATCTCTGAGCATGCAACACAGAAGAAAAAAACGGCCATCCTGGGTCAGACCAAGGGTCCATCTAGCCCAGTATCCTGTCTTCTGACAGTGGCCAATGCCAGGTGCCCCAGACAGGGAATTATCAAGCGATCCATCTCCTGTCACCGCTACCCAGCTTTTGACAGAGAATAGGCACACCATTCCTGCCAGTCCTGGCTAACAGTCATTGATGGATCTCTCCCCCATGAATTTATCTAGCTCTTTTTTTGAACCCTGTTAAAGACCTGGCCTTCACAATATCCTCCAGCAAGGAGTTCCACAGATTGTGCAGTTTGTGAAAAAATACTTACTTTGTTTATTTTAAACCTGCTACCTATTAATTTCATTTGGTGATCCCTAGTTCTTATGTTATAGGAGCAAGTAAATAACTTTTCCTTATTTACTTTCTCCAGACCAGCCGTAATTTTATAGACTTCTACCATATCCTCCCCTTAGTCTTCTCTTTTCTAAACTGAAAAATCCAAGCCTTATTAATCTCTCCTCATACGGCAACTGTTCCATACCCCTAATAATTCTGTTGGCCTTTTCTAAAATTTTTCCAATGCCAAGATATCTTTTTGGAGATGAAGGGACCACATCTGCATGCAGTATTCAAGACGTGTGTGTACCATGGATTTATATTCTCTCTCTTATTCTCTTTCAACGATTCCTAACATTGTTTGCTTTTTTGTTGCACATTGAGTGGATGTTTTCAGAGAACTATCCACAATGACTCCAAGATCTCTCTCAAGTGGTAACTCCTAATTTAGTCCCCCTCATTGTATATGTATAGTTGGGATTATGTTTTCCAATATGCATTACTTTGCATTTATCAACATTAAAATGTATCTGCCATTTTGTTGTCCTCACACCTAGTTTTGTGAAATCCTTTTTAAAGTTCTTCACAGTTTGCTTTGGACTTAACTATCTTGAGCAGTGTAGTATCATCTGTAAATTTTGCCACCTCACTGTTTACCACTTTTCCCACATAATTTATGAATATGTTAAATAGGATTGGTCTCAATACAGAACCCTGTGGGACACCACTAATAACTCTCTACATTCTGAGAACTGACCATTTATTCCTACCCTTCGTTTTCTATCTTTTAACCAGTTATCAGTCCATGAGAGGACCTTCCCTCTTATCCCATGACAGCTTACTTTGCTTAAGAGCCTTTGGTGAGAGACCTTGTCAAAGGCTTTCTGGAAACCTAAGTATAGTAATTACTCGTTTAACACGTGCCCACTTAACATGTTTTCTCAATAGCACGATTTTTTTTTAGGGAACATTTTTCGAATAACACGACCGTCCCCGAAATAATATAAAAACAATCAAGTGGCGGACTACTTCACGTTGCGGGACAGGTTGGTGAAAACAGTGATAATATGCATGAGTGGATGAATACACATGGTCACAGCGCTCCTCCGCTCACTCATGCGTTTATCTTTGTTTTAACAAACCGCAGCGACTCGTGTTGCTAGATATCTAATTTTGACGACTCAGCACCAACAAAAAATTGACTTCACCACCACTACCTGAAACGCAACTCCCGCTTTTCCCATTATTTTTAATGGGAAAATTAACCCCGCATAGCACGTTTTTGCTTAGCATGAACATTTTCAGAAACACATCTATAGTGTTAAATGAGGAATTACTGTACACTATATCCATTACTAGATCATCCCTCTCCACAGACTTTTCCCAAACAAACTGTGTTCATCTAGGTGTCTGACAATTCTGTTCTTTACTACAGTTTCAACCAATTTGCCCGCTACTGAAGTTAAGACTTACCGGCCAGTAATTGCCAGGATCACCTCTAGAGCCCTTTTTTAAACATTGGCATCACATTAGCTATCCTCCAGTCAGTAGATACAGAAGATGATTTAAGGATAGGTTACGCCCCACGGTTAGTAGTTCTGCCATTTCCTGTTTGAGTTCTTTCAGAACTCTTGGCTGAATGAGTAGATGAAGGCAGGCGTAACACAGGGGTGGTCCATCTTCGGCATGTGTCCAATCAGGGGAAGCTACTCATAGGCCGCGAGACATTTTGCTGACATTGACCCTCCATAGGCACAGCTCCCAGTGACTGTGGTTCACCGTTCCCAGTCAATGCGAGCTGTGGGAAGTAGCAGGTAGCAAATCCCTGAGGCACCTGACAATGGCACAATGACATGGTGTCAAGAGTAAACTAGTGCCAGAGGAGAACAGAAATGGGTGGGGGAGGGGTGCTCTGAGTTCCCCTGGTTCGGCACAAAAGGAGGAAGACTTCCTGATAACTCTTATCCCATAGGTTTGACCACCTCCCCATGCACTGAATAGGCAGCCCTGGCATTTAACCCAGAATTTGTAGATTCCACGGGGCTACGTCTAGATTGGTATGATTTTCCGGAAATGCTTTTAACAGAAAAGTTTTCCGTTAAAAGCATTTTCAGAACAGAGTGTCTAGATTGGCATGGACGCTTTTCCGCAAAAGCACTTTTTGCGGAAAAGCGTCCGTGGCCAATCTAGACGCGCTTTTCCGCAAAAAAGCCCCGATCGCCATTTTCGCGATCGGGGTTTTTTGCAGAAAACAAATCTGAGCTGTCTACACTGGCCCTTTTGCGCGAACGGGAGCAGCATAGTATTTCCGCAAGAACACTGACAATCTTACATGAGAGCGTCAGTGCTTTTGCGGAAATTCAAGCGGCCAGTGTAGACAGCTGGCAAGTTTTTCCGGAAAAGCAGCTGATTTTCCAGAAAAACTGGCCAGTCTAGACACAGCCCGGGTGTTTAATTTAGGTGCTGCAACACCAGGGGCCCTTTGTGGATGCAGGCCTCTGTACACCTGGTTTTCCTTCCACGCCCCTGGGCAGTGTGTGTAGACCAAGCTGGGGAGGGCAACTGAAGCCACATCCCTTCCCTTCCCCTACCCCCGAGATCATACCCCTTCAAGAACTTCCCTCCCCAGAGCCAAGCCCCACCAAACTCCAGCTGAGGACCAGGGCTGCCGCACAGCAGAACCACAGCCCCTCCCCGTCACTGGGCTGCCACATGGTGCAGTCCCAGCCCCTCCCGGGCAGCTGGGCAGTGTAGGCATTTTTGAGAAGGCCATGCCTTCCCTTGCCTGCATCACCTGCCACCCATGTCCCCACCCGTACTTGTTACTGCAGGGTTTTGCTTTCTCTTTTTTTAAATAAGGGACAAAGGGAGTCTAATAAATCAGAGATGGCGAGTTGGAGGAGGAAATGCTAGAATGTGCTTAGCCAGATCACGTCAGCTTTTCCCCGCTGTCCTGTTGGAAACAGGGTCAGCGACTTGCAGGTGTGTTTTACAATGAAGGTGATGATCATCCCTGGCTCTTAACGATAAAGGGACATATACAGGAAGTCAGTAGCTCCGTTTTACAGGAAGTCAGTAGCTCCGTTTTACAGGAAGTCAGTAGCTCCATTTTACAGAAAGGGGAAACTGAGGCAAAGGGACTTGCCAAAGATCACCTATCAGGCCAGTGTCAGAGCTGGGAATAGCGCTCTAGTGAGGGCCAGTCCAGTGCTCTATCCACTAAATCAGAGACCTGAGTTCTGGTCTCCCCTCTGACATGGACTTGCGCAAGTTGCCTCTTGCTGTGTGACTCAGTTTCCCCCGCTGCAGACAAATGGGGGTCACGAGGCCCTGAGGCAACAACAGTTTGCAAACAGAACGTTTTTGAGAATGGCAGCACAGACTTTAACCATCTTCCAAGAATACCAGGGCTTCAGCACAAGCATGCGCCAGCAGGGAAGTGTCACTCGGGGGAGGCTTGTTGCACAGGGCGAGTGCAGTAGCAAACCAGGACCCCGTGATGAGACCTACACAGAGATGGGCTTTGATCACTTGAGAGATGCTCTCCTGGACAAATCCGGGGGGGGGGGGGGGAGAGGAGGGAGGACCATGAACAAACCACTTCCCCCTCCTGTTTCCCAGCCCCACTTCTGTGAGATTTGCATAACACTTTGCAGGCTTGTGAGCAGGACTTTCCCAAGAGCCTAGTTCTGCTCTGCTGCTGTAGGAAGCAGCTGCAGCAAAAGGCCTTGCACCTGACACGCAGCAGTTTGTAAAGGTCACTGTTTCTCGGGGCTGGGCAGCACTAGGGCCTTGTGACATCGACTGCAGCCCAAGGCCTCTCCTCCCCCCCCCCCCCCCGTTGTTCTTGAGACACTGAGATTCGGCCCCCGCTTGCGGAAAGCCTTGCTGCCCAAGGCGAGCGTGAAGCAGAACGGCTCAGCAGAGGCGTAGCGCGGGTGTTATGCACCTGGGGGAAAATGCAAAATTTGCACCCTTCCCCCCACCACGCAGCGGGGCCCCAAACCTGGCACATGGTGGAGCCTGACCACATCTTCTCCCACCCCCTCCAGTTTGGGGCTGGGTCCCCACACGCACCAGTGGAGATGGAGGAGGGGGGCAGAGAGGCGGGGAGGAGGCTCCAGCCGGCGCCAGCAGCAGGCAGAGGAGGAGAAGGCGAGCTGAGGGATGACAGGGAGAGCGGAGGGGGACTAAGTTGGCACCCCCCTAGCATGGTGCCTGGGGGTAACTGCCCCCCCGCCCTCCCTCGCGACGCCACTGTGGCTTGGGGGTGGGGGGCCCATCTTGCCTGGTGCTGCATTTCACAGCCATAGGCTCCAGCTCAGGGGTGGGCAATCATTTTTGCAGGGGGGGTGTTGCTTAATGAATTTTGGTACCCGGTACACAGGCTGGCTCCACCCTGGAAGGGGCGGGGCTGGGGACCAGCTTCCCCCCAGAGGTGTCTGGGGCCGGAGGTTTTGAAATAAAAACACAGCAAAGGACACGCAGCTCCTGGCCCTATCGCTACCACGTTGCCTGGCAGCCACCCACGGTGACTGTGGCTATTTCAAAGGCTCGTGGCTCCAGTCCCTGCCAGGGTAGCACCTGGACCAGAAGCCATGAGCTATTTAAATAGGATCCTGCTGCCTGAGCCACCACCCGGAAAGAGGAAACCTGGGGCGGGGCAGCAGGATATAAATAGAAAGCGGCCAGATACAGTCCGCGGGCCGGATCTAAGTGTGAGGCAAGTCGGATCCGGCCCCCGGGCCACAACTTGCCCAACCCTGCTCCAGCCGCCGAAAATGACCTTTAAACTGGCTACTCCACCCTGCTCGCCCCACAGAGGACCATCCGAGCAGTGATTCCCACCAGGAGAACTCAGGAGCAACTTCCTACCCAACAGCTTGAGGAGAGAAGACGGCTACAAGGGGCAGCTCCAAGCCCCAGCCCCGGAGGAGGGTTTTGGCATCTCTAGAAAAGCCAGCATTGCACCTTCCTCTATAAAAATAGCATTTAGCTGCTTCTCACTCTAGTGACGGGGAAGGGGAACTGGCCTGGGGCTTCTCCCAAGCTTGAGAATGAGAACTAGCGGATAGGAGCCAGCCAGGCGGCTTCAGAGAAAGGAACCCAGTTTTGAAATTCAAGCCGTTTGTCCTTTTTTAACACGGTGCATCGCCCAGGTGTTGCATGGCCCCAGTGTTTTCAACCCTCAGCTGCTGCAGTAAATCAGCCACCAGTGCTCTCACTCCCAAGGGGGCCACACTGGCAAAGCGCTTGGTGTGCACTCACTCCGCAGCGCCTAGGAAAACCACCTCGACGAGAGGCACAGAGCTGCCTGCACCTTGGCCGCAGCACGGTAGGACCGGCGTGGCCGCTTCAATTGTTAGCTGCGTGAGTAACTGGAAATATCCCATAATTCCTCCAGCGACCACTCTGTTCCTTGTTTCAAATTGGGTTGGCTGTCCTATAGGCACGCGCATATCCCCATCAGAGCCCCGGGACACAGAGCAAACCAGTCGGGGAATGCTTGACAGCACAGGGTGTGGGTGTGGGTGTGGGTGTGTGTGTGTGTGTGAATGCTTGACAGCACGGGTGTGTGTGTGTGTGTGTGTGTATGCTTGACAGCACAGGGGTGTGTGTGTGTGTGTGTATGCTTGACAGCACAGGGGTGTGTGTGTGTGTGTGTGTGTGTATGCTTGACAGCACAGGGGTGTGTGTGTGTGTGTGTGTGTGTGTGTGAATGCTTGACAGCACAGGGGTGTGTGTGTGTGTGTGTGAATGCTTGACAGCACAGGGTGTGTGTGTGTGTGTGTGTGTGTGTGAATGCTTGACAGCACAGGGGTGTGTGTGTGTGGGTGGGTGTGTGTGGGTGGGTGTGTGTGAGAGAGAGAATATGAAGGGTGGGTGTGTGTGAGAGAGAGAGAGAGAGAGAGAGAGAGAATATGAAGGGGGTGTGTGTGTGTTTGTTTGTGAGTGAGAGAGAGAGAGAGAATGAAGGGGCTGAGATGTCAGGGGTTTTTCCCTCCTGCTGCCTCAGGCAAGATGGTTTCCTGCCCTGTTTGAACTTACAAGACAACATGGTGACATCCCCAGAACACACGGTCTCCCCCGCCACACACACACTCCCTGTCACACTCTCCCCCCTTCCCCAGGACTTCTACTGAAAAGCAGCTGTCAAGGTAGCAGGGTGACCAGAGCAACAGAATTGGGTGACCTGCACCATAAGACTCTGCCTGCCCCATGTGGCATTGCAAGCCCTTCCCAGAGCAGCCTGCAGCCAGTGGCCCAGTAGGACAGCTCCCACGATGCACTGCTCTCCGTGGCCTTGCAAGAGCTGCCGCTGTGGTTGCACGTCAGCGTCACAAGGAGCGCAGCGCGGACACACAATGGCGGTGTCCCTGCCAGCGTAGATGGAGCCTCGAGCAGTTTTGTCTCACGTGGGATGCTCTTTGCTCTAGATGGAGCCTGTGAGCTCAGCCTGCCGGGCAGACCCACCTTCTGACTTCTGGTGCTTTTTAAAGTCAGCGACTTTCCATGACTTCATTAGGACGGTGGAATTTCAGTGGCCTGAAGAGGGGGGGTAAGCGGGGCTCTGAAAACACCATTCCTGGGACAGCGGTGGTGAGACATTCCAGCCAAGAGTATGCACGGAGCACTGTGCACGTGTGCAACAACAGCCCCTTCCTTGCAATCCAGCTAGACAACGGATTAGGTGGGAAACTGAGGCAGCAAGACTGCCGTAGCTTGAAGCTGGTCATTGAGCTGGTGAGTAATAAGAGCAAGGAACTAGAAGTGGTGATGCTCTTTGGCTAACCTGCCCCAGCTCACTGGGCCCGGGGCCTTCCTGCAAAGTGGCTTGTGCATATTGTCAGTGTCGCTGCTCCTTTGTTTCCTGAGGAATCAAGTTTTCAGCATTTTTGCTCTGAACATTCACCTCTTTCCTTGCAGGGTGAAAAAAAATCACACACTCTCCTGTTTGGCCTTTTCTGACCCTTATCTGCCTGTTACAACAGCTGCCCATTAAAGGAGAGAGGGCTGTCACATCCAGTGAGTCTGTGCTCCGTAGAAACTATGACAAGGGAGCAAATCCGCATATGCAGTCCAGGGTGTTACACAAAGGGCTTAGAAACGGAGCAAAGAAAACATCTCAGCATCCCCCTCCAGCAGCTGCATGTCAGGAGAACAGGGCTGTGTCCCGGCCAAAGGGCAGGCTGATGGCAGCATGAAAGGGCAGGGGAAGCCTAACCAGCTATTCCCCTCTGCTCTGCGTCCATCTGCCATGGATGACTGTGGGGTTAAGCTCATTGGGAGTGCCTGAGTCAAATCCTGCATTCACCCCTCCCTCTGGTAGCGCCAGCAATTACAGTGTGCCTCATGCACAAACCATTTCACGGAGAGCATTCGCTACGTGACCACACAGTAGCAAACTGGGAATATGTTTGGGGCCCTGGAGAGCAGGGGTGAAATGGACCTGAGCATCCTGGTCATCTGGCCAGCAACAGCATCACTGACTTTTTAGCATCTGTTCTCCCTTGGTTTTCAGACTCATGTGGAGGAAAAGCATCTCTGGACAGGCGGAAACCCTTGCAGCTGTATCTATGCCATATGGGGGGCTATAAAAGCTAGTTTGATATAGGTACAAAGCAATGTTCTTTTTCATATTTTTCCATATGTGTGTGGAAAAAAATGTTTATATACACCAAGGCATGTGCAGATGTGCACCACCAATAGAAACACATGCTGCCAGCTGTGGGCGCCGTGGGCACTCTGCTAATCAGCTGGGTGGTGTTTGAATCTCCCTTGGGCAGCTGCCCAAGTGCTCAGCTGATAGGCAACACTGGTACAAAGGCACCTCCCTTCCCTCTCCCTCCCTTACCTGTCCCATGAACCAGGTTTATATGGTATTTGGAGAAGCACACGTTTCAGGGGGCAAACTGTCAAAAATATGGAGCATCACCCCCCCCAAACTTTAATCTTTGTCTCTCCCCCAACCCCTGACAATGATTGAAGTCTGGGGGGCACCAGAAGATACTCTCTCTAAGGCCTTGTTGTGAGATGCCAGCTCACTGTTTGGTCTTATCCACTTCTGTCAAGGCAGGCACCACAGCACAGAACCCCCCAGGCCAAGCAGTTAACTCCAGCTGCAAATCAGCATCTGCGTCATGC
The DNA here is from genome assembly GCF_049634645.1 of Pelodiscus sinensis. NCBI lineage: Eukaryota > Metazoa > Chordata > Testudines > Trionychidae > Pelodiscus > Pelodiscus sinensis. Next base: position 21,388,456 of record NC_134729.1, on the reverse strand, counting down.
CAAAAACCACATGCAAAAGGCTAAGCCCTTTAATCTGATAGCAGCTGTAGTAGGGTTTGGTTAGACAAAGAAGAAACTAGGGACACAAGAATTTGTTCTTTTCTAGGTCTGAGAGCTCAATACGTGTGTATTGCTGTTCTTTTTCAACTGAGATCTTCGGGCATGCCCATTTTAGGCATCTATCAAAACAGCTGGAGGCCCTCAACTGTATTCTCACTTGCACTTATGTGGCAAGAAGTGTGAGGTTTTAAACAATATTCAAAGAAGAGCAACAAGATGCAATTAACATCAAATTCTTCAGGAGCAAGGGGATGTAAGACTTGGTTGGCTGGGTGTGAGCCTTTTTAATTCAATGTCTGAGTTTCAGACACTGGCTGGGATGCTAAACAACTTTGTTCTTCACAAATTTGGTTCTGTAACTCAGTCTCAACTTCCCCATGTCTTTTCCCGATTTTGTGCCAGATTTATAGATACCAGACCCGTGCACAGACAACAGCACTGTAGCGAGACTCCTTTTCCTTTCATTTAGCTCTCACACTTTTTAAAAAAAATTGCTACTGCCGTGTTAGTGCATTTTGGGATGAGTAAGTATCATGTGATAGATTATACTTTGATATGCAAATGTAGACAAGGATCTTGGGAAAAGCTCACCGCAAACATTCGTATAAATCAGAAATAACCACGAAAGCTAGTTATGACACCGCATTTATTCACAAAGATTTGGACTTTTTTTTTTTCTTACAGTTTGGTTTGATGCTAGAATTCTGTCCCTTCCCGCCCTGCGCTGTTAATGACGTAACATGAGCCTACAGAACATAGCAATGTACATAAACACCGTGGGACTGCGTTCTCCAAGCCACCTCTGTTCTGCAGTCGGTCCCAGCTACGAGAGTGAGTGGAAGTGGTCAATGAGATGAGGCAGGGAGTTGCCACGGTTGCGGCGAGCACAAAAGTGGACTCGCGAACACTACATGGAAACTGGTTACTTCACTGGTTTCAGACCTCGTTTTCCAAGCAACAGGCACTACTGGAACAGCAGAGGAAAGCAGGTGCACTGGCCATCTCTAAGGCACTGCATTGTAACCCCAGCATCCAGACTTATGCCACAGGCCTGTGTCCAGGGTTAGCTGCCCCCAGGCCCTACATTCAACGTTTGGGCAGCACAGCAGATCGGACTCTTACAAATTATAACAGATGCTGAGGATCCTGTCCCAAATCCCCCTGGCACTGAACTATCCCGATGAGGCTGTACATGCTTTATTCAATGTGTTGTCTCCCTGTAGTTACTGTTCCCATTTGAGCACGGAGGGCAAAGGACAAACATTGTGACCAGCTGCTGCTTCCTCTAAGTCCTTTGGTATCTCAGATCAGACAGAAAGGGTCCCAGATGCGTCTACTGGGCCCTCACAGAATTATCCATGGACCAAAAGCAACAATACACAGTGGATAACACAGGATCAGGGAGAAAGCTGTGTCATGCGAAGCCCAAACTACACACTAGTCACCACCGTGCATGAGTCAGACAGACACACAGCGCCTGGCCCTTCTCTCCAGTAGGTACAAGAGAAGTTGTACTGTCATCCCACAGTGCAAACAATTTGGCAAAGGCAGGCCAGGCAGGATGCTCCACCCCAGAGGGCACAGGAGATGCGGCAGGAGGACAGGCATCTTCTTCTTGGGCACTGACTGGTGCAAGTTCCATATCACAGTGAAGTCTGAAAAAGTGGAGAAGAAACCCCCCCCCCCCTTCCCCTGAAACAGAAAGCCCCTTTGCCCTTAATCTGACCCCCTCTACTCCGGAGCAAGCTGATCAGTTGCACTGGACTCAAGCAACCTGCCCTGGGAGCATCCCAAGACCAACCAGTCCAGTTCATTGTCATCAATGGAGGCATTGTCCTTCATGGGTTGTTTTGAACCATCACCCTTCAGTCACCAATCATGCTCCTTGTACAGGTAGAAAGATGGAGAAACCTGTTCTTTCTGTGAGGACAAACAGCTACCCCCATCACCAACCGCTGCATCCTTTACCCATGCTCACCATTGCCTTAGGCCCTTCCTCAAAAAGAAGTAAACATTAAGATAAACTAAGAGGCACTAAAATCGCCGAGTACTAGGAAACTCAGGCTTGACTTTCAAACCCAGGTCCAAGAGTCGTCAGACATTTTGTCTGGCTGGAGGAAACCCAAGTCTCTCTTCTAGATCTCTTGCAGCAAGTGGCCCGGGTCACTACGTTCTCGCTTCACTAGTGGCTCGCCAACACTTCGGGAATCTGTGTCCGCCTCGCTGCCAAGATCACTGACGTCATCTGCGGAGGACATCAGCGTCAGCATTTTGGGGGATAGAAAGATGCAATTCAGTTAAGGTAGAAGAGCCTTGCGCCGTGTTTTCCTTTACTCTTCTTTTTAGGATTTTCAAGTGACTTTATTTCTCCTGAGATGGCACTCTGGAAACTGACCAGACCTCGACCACAACCCCCCCCTCCCCACAACAAAGGAACCTGACTATTGACTTAAAGGGACTGCCTCTAGAGGAGAAAGAGAGAAAACTGTAGCCAGAAGATACCTTTATCCAGCAGCGTTGAGGACATGGAGGCAAGGTCACTGAACTGCAAGAGAAAAAAGCTTGGATGAGAGAGGATTAAAGAGAGTCCTGGAGTACAGACCACGCTCACTGGCCAACCGTTTCAAAGCAATTTTAATTTATTAGCCCATTGCCGAAGCACTTAACTGAAGTTACAAAGCAACACACAAGACGTTATCGCTGCACAGGTGGTGCTTGGCCATCAGGGATTTGAGCTGCCCAAGACTGTGCAGGCTAGAGGTTGCCTCAGAGGAGGGAGTGTGTATAAGTTCCTTTTAAGTCAATGAGCAAACTTGCATCCAAGACGCAAAACGCTCTTCCATAGCTTACGGGGCAGAAACTGACTGTTAATGCAAGACTACACTTGCTTATCCATTTCTGAAATCACAAGCAGACCATCGCTATTAGAGGCTTGGCCCCAAACTTCGTTTAAAAAAAAAAGCCACTTTTAACAGTGAGAGTATTTTGGTATTATTACAGCTCCCGGGAGCTCTGGTAATAGCTAATAATAGCTAGCACTCTCTTGGCACTCTTCCTCTGTAGCCCTCCGTCAGTAAATTGCTCCATTGCAAACAAGCGAAACATATTTGCCTCTTTTGAATTTCGATTGTTACTCTCCATCTGCAGTTTTCATTTAAAAGATTCCCTGCGGCTCTAGTAGCCACAGTGCCACCTAGTGGACAAAGAGGGCCGCAGAGAGGCAGTGTTGGTCAAAGGCACCACGCTGAAGGCTGAAATCCTGCCTCAGCCACAGAATAGGCAGCCGCAGTACAAGCTTCTGGGCCTCCCGTGCTACCCTCAGAGCGCCTCACTGCCGAGCTAGAGCAGCCGACTAGCACAAAGAGGAGGGGTCAGTCTCTATGGCCCATTCAATGCTTGGCCTCTCTTCAGACAGGTCTGTGAGGCCAGGTCTACACCAGGGGGCAATGTCGAACTGAGGTGTATGGTGTAGCTGGAGTCGACGTACCTTAGTTCGATTTACCGTGGTGCCTCACTATGGAGGGAGTTGACAGGAGAAACTTTCCTGTCTGCTCCCCTTACTCCTCGTGACCCGGGGGATACCGGAGTCAAAGGGAGCGCCCGCCATCAGTGGTCGATTTAGCACGTCCTTCCTAGACCCACTAAACTGACCCCCAGAAGATCCTGATGAATGAAGACGAGGCCTCAAGGGGACAGATTAGTGCCAGTTGAGGTGCTGGAGATGCAGACATCTGTCTTCAACAGCGTGGGCAAAATACAGCCCACAGGAGCCTCGGCCAGGCTCTCTGAACGCTGTGAGCCGGGGGGAGGGGAAGAGAGGCTTCGTGTGCTGCCCCCGGAGGGAGTAGGGGTGCAGGAGGGAGGCAGAGGGTTGGGGGAAGGGAGGGATTGAGGTGCCAGAGGGAGGCCCTGGCAGAAGGCACTTACCTAAGTGGCTCCCAGACAGCAGCCTAGCAGGTTCCTCTACCAGGGTCCCTGCCTTCCATGCCCTGGCACGGAAAACAGGCAGCTTCCATTGGCCAGAAACCAGCCAATGGGAGCTGCGAAGCCTCTCCACACCTGAACTCAGGCTAAATGCACTCAGAGAGCTGCTCTGAGCAGCATCTGGGGGGGACAAGGCAGGCAGGGCGCCTGGCAGAGGCTCCCACGGACCGGATCCAGTGCTTGGTGGGCCGAATCCAGCCCACGGGCCATATTTTGCCAGCCCCTGTTTTAAAGGGACACTGTCAACTTGAGAGCCAGTTGGTTTAATAAATGATTTGGAAGTGGCTTGATGTGTAGCCATCCTGTGTCTGAGGCCCGCGGCCAAAATCTTTGTGAGGTTTTGACTCATGACTGTGAATTGTAAAAATAATTTTCCCTCGAAAAGTCAACGGGGGAAGGGGTTGCCTGTGCAAAGAGCCGGAGGTTTTTGAGGGGCGAGAGGAGTTAGGTACTTCTGCCCAGGGCGTCTCATGTTAGATACTAAAACAGAGGCACCAAAAATTAGTGAAACCTTCAGGAAAAAGCAGCTAGCACAATATGTTCAGAGCATAGACCAGCTCATGCTGGGGGTGTCCCTTTTACCACTGCTCAGTTTATTAAATGCTTGTTACTGGGACATAAATAGTGCTTACCTCTCCCATTACAGCAATTGGTGTCTCCCCTGTTGCCTGAGCAACGCGATGCTCTACCAGATAAAACATGTATTCATCATAGAGCAGGCGAATCAGGTGAAAGGAACCAAAGCTGGCAGCGCTGCGCAAGGTGAGGTCACGGATCACCATAGAGCTGTGGAACGGTTAGAAAACAAAACATTTTGGGCACCTTTTGGACACTGGCTGGTTTGGGACTTGGAGGGCGGAAAACGCTGAGTCATACTGGGTAGTACCGAATACGCTGTCCTGGGAGTGATTCTTCCTTTCACCCCAAATCTCACAGCACTTTAGGAACATTTGTTAATTTAGCCTCACATGCTCCCTCGTAAAAGAGATTCAGGTTCTTATCCCCAATTCACAGATGGGGAACTAAGAGAATCAGGCCTGATTGTCCACTGCCCTAAATCCTGGGCAGTCATTCATGCCAGGGTAGAGTGATTTAGGAACCTAACGTTAGGCACCCAGGTTTTAGGACACTGATTTTGGGCAGCTTCTCTTTTTAAAGCCTGGCCTGCAGACAGACAAAATACAATTTAGCGGCAAGGCATTCCGATGCACATACATGTCCAGGAGCAAGAGAGCGCTGTACCTATAGAAGGACCACTTCAGAAGGAACTGCCTTGCGGCCTTGGGAAAGCTGGGACTGCCCTCGTGGTGCTTTAGAACTTGGGTGACAACGTTATCCAGCCAGCTGGCCCACTGATCAAGGGAGCTTTGCTGCTGTAGTGTGAGTTTGAAATCCTGCTCCAGCTTCTGCACCGTGCCTTCTTCGCACTGGCACACCCACGACGCTTGCTCCTGCCCAGGGCAGAAGAGGAAATTAGAAATCAGTAACTATGTGCCTGCACAAACCTGCGGCTCCTCCCATCCCATGGCTTTGGGTGCTTCCTGACTCATTTATCTGGCATTGGGAAAAAGACGCCAAGTCAGCAGAATAACATTCTGGTTCATGGCATTCCAGGACTGTAACTGCTGTGTGTAGCAGTGACATCTGGGATTTTCAAAAGATGCCTTATTAGGTGCCAATAGGTGGCAGGTTTAAAGCAAGCCAAAGGAAGTGGTTCTTCACTCAACGCACGGCTAGTGAAATTCTGCCAGGGGGTATTGTGAAGGCCAAGACTATAACAAGATTCAAAACAGAACTAGATACATGGGGGAGACGTCCATCAACGGCCGCTAGCCAGGATGGGCAGGAATGATGCCCCTAGTCTCTATTTGTCAGAAGCCTCTATTTGTGAGCAACCAAGATGGCTCACTTAACTTGCTCTGTTCATTCCCTCTAAGGCACCTGGCATTGGCCACTGTGGCCATTCTTTAAACTGTCACTGAGTTCAGTGGGATTTGGGCATTCAACTTTTTAGTCCTGGCCCTGTGGCACCTTGGAAACTAACCAAAATATATATTATAAAAACGATATATTCTGTTAGTCTCTAAGGTGCACAGGACCACTCGTCGTTTTTACAGTTACAGACTAACACGGCTCCTCCTCTGCGATTCTTTAGCCCTGGGTAAGGTTTTCAAAAATGTGTGTGGGACTCAGGAGTACAAATCCTGTCTGTTTCCAAAGGGAGTGATGTGCCTAAATCACTTAGGCTCTTCTGAAAATCCCACCCATTAATCCTATCACCAACTGATATCAAAGTGGGTTTTAAACAATGAGCCAGCCTCCCAACCCACCTTACGGTGTAGGTGAGTACGAGTGTCTCTGTATTAAGGGATGGGAATGAAGTACAGAGAGGTGGAGACCTGCTCAAAGTCAGGATTGGAACGCCCCTGCCCACAGCACTAAAATCGAGACTTCTCAAACTTGTCCATAGCATGAACCCCATGGTATAAAGCGACTGTCGTGCAGACACTTCCGTTCCTACTCGCAACTGCAGGACATCCCTTTGGCACCTATAGCTTGCCGAGAAAAGCAATACCGGGAAAGTATTTAGCATGTGCTTGTCTTGTAGCATGTCATGGTAACCAGCAGTACGAAGGAGCGAGCACTGCAAGACCAGCCAGATTTCTGCAGGCCGCTGTAGTTTAAGAATCCCTGCACCCGGCCACATGGCCTCAACTGAAACTTCAAAAAGTCACCTGCACATTGGCGAAGTCCACTCGATTGAGGTCGCTCAGCATCTGGTTTATCTGGGAGGTGTTCTGGAGCACAGCACGAGCCGCCTGTGCCAGATGGTTGAGGGACGTGTATCTCCGTAACGTCTGTGCAAAGGCACTCACTACTCCGACCTGTATGGGCACACCCACCACCGGGCCATCTGGATTACACACGCGCCTTCCAAAGCACTTACAACACAAGCACTAAGCCATTCATGGCTACTGCATGAAGGCCCCACACACTCTGCTATTTATAAATCGTGGCCGGCATTCCTTGCTGCATTGTGTCAACCCAATTTTCTTCGTTGAGAGGTCACTGGCCTAGTGGCTAGAGGGGGAAGTAATACACACGACAGCCCAGGGGTTCTCAAACTCCACTGTACCATGAACCCTTCCTAACAATAGAAATTACTACACTACTCCCGGGGGGGGGGGGGGGGGGCAAAGCCTCAGTCTGCCCAAGCCCCACCACCCCGGGGAGGGGGTCCAAAGCCCAAGGACTCCAGCATCCCAGAGGGGGTGTAAGCTGAACCTCGCCATGCCGAGCTGTAGCTTTAAGGCTTTGGCAGGCCTTGGTAAGTCTAAGCCAGCTCTGGAGACCCCATTAAAATGGAGTTGCAACCCATTTGGGGGGCCCAGCCCACAGTTTGAGAACCGTTGATACAGTTGAGGCTGCCTCAGCACTGCAGCTGGACTTGATGACCTCTCAAGGTCCCTTCCAGCCCTACATTTCTGTGACCCTTCCAAGGCAAATCTGCCACTTCGTTCGCCTGAGTGCCAGAGTGGAACCCTTGTCTCCATGCCAGCAGCAGGGGGGCAGTGTTACAGACTCCTCTGATTGGAGGGGAAAATGAGCAGCTTTTGACCACGTGTGTCAGCTTAGATAACTTAGGCCAGGTCTACACTAAAGGGGGAGATAGAATCAAGATACCCAACTCCAGCTACATTCATTACATAGCTGGAGTTGATGTACCTTGATTCAAGTTTCTTCACCATCCCCACAGCAGGAGGCTGATGCAAGCAAACGCTCCCATCAGCTTCTCTTATTCCTCACGGGAGCAGGAGTTCTAGCTGCTGACAGGGACACTCTCGGAGTTTGATTGAGTGGGTCTTTCTTAGACCTGCTAAATCAAACTCCAGAAGATCGATTCTGGCAATGTCAATCTTCCCCAGAGTGAAGACCTGGCCTTAATAAATCAAAGGTTGGCAGAACTGGCAAGCAGAGGAGACCCAGCAATTAAATAAGGCCTGCTAATGTTCCTCAGTCACTGCCATGCCTTACTGCACACTGCAACTACAGGATGCCGTAAGTGCCTGATGAGAACAGTGTCTGAACAATTCATCATTGCTGTTGAATACTTCATCTGAAGCCTGAAGTTAGAAATAGCAAATGCAGGCCATGGCCGACATGCTTGTGAGGTACCTCGTGGAGGGATCATCACATCCAGATGTCCATGATCATGTGACATGGACCTCTCCCCACAGCTTGCTCTTCCAACTCAGTGCTGCCTCAACACTGTTTGTTACACTCCATTGAACATGGGGTATGCACATCTGGCTGAGAAGTAGGCAATGATTGCGTAACAAGGCCCAGCAGAGTCTTGTCCCTAAGGTGAGCCCCTAGTGCCAGTCACCGGAGCCTGAATTCGCAGTGCCGCAGAACCACTGCACAAAACCACAACAAAACACTTCCCCCTGTTTGTAAGAAACTCCCACTGTTTACCTTTGTCTGGACTACCTGGGGGGGGAAATCGCTCATTGCATTCATCAGCCAGCCCTCCAAACTCTTTGCAAAATTGCGGATGGCTTGCGTCAAGGTGCCTGCAAGCGAGAAGTCAGGATAGCTAGAGTGGCTTTTCCAAATTGCTTTAATGAGACCTGTCAGCCTAGAACCACTCCGGCAGACACTAAATGAAGACAATAGCTACTGGGTCAGAAATTGTACCATGGGAGCCTAGTGCAGTTACAGATCAATCAGCTGAATGCAGTCCATTGGGGTCTTGCAAAAAAAAAAAAAATTGTTGAAAGTGAAATGCATTCATCAGATTGTGATTTTTTTATCCCACAAATTAAATAGTCCCTCTTATTGTTTGAGGCATATGTAAAAGACTCATTTCTAAGACTATCGGGTAGCTATAATACTAATAATGTTCAGGGGCATGCATAGTCCAGGTATAAAAGTCACAGATGACTAGAGGTTCACCACACTGAAGTGATGAATTGCCTTTTTGAAACAGGGTGGGATCATTTTTTTGAAGAAAGGCTCTCGTCCAAACAGGAATTATTTGGAAGGGCGGTCTCTGAGCTGTGTTATCAGATGAGATGATCCTAATGGTCCTTTTTAACCTTGGAATCCGTAACTCCATGTTGTTTGACATGTATGTGTATAGCATAGTAATTAGCAATAAAGCCCAGATTGCTTTCCTTCCCCAGTAAGGACCAATAAGGGTAATTAAGTTTCCGTGCTATAGATACTTCTGGAGCCAGGTTTCTATGGTTAAATCCATAGTTAGGCAATGAAACAAAAGTAGCCCGGTGTTCAGAGCAGGAAGGAATGGAAGCTGCAGATTCATAGCATCTCTGAAAACTAGGTCGCTTTTCTTTACTGTCTGGTTGTATCCAGGTTTGCAAATGCTCAGCCCATGAAGATGATACCTGAGCATCTCACAATGGTCTGTGTATCTACCCTCCCTGCATAGGTAGGGAAATGTTATTGTCCCCATTTGACAGACACGGGACCAAAGCAAAGAGAGACAAAAGGCCGAGCTTTTTAAAAGTATTTAACTCGCACTGATTTCAATGGGAGTTAGACACCAAAACATCTTCAAAAAGATGGCCCTAAGTGACTTTCCCAAGGCCACACAGGAAGCCTGTGGCAAACCTGGGAGCTGAACTCCTGTTTTCCAAGTCCCAGTTTAGCACACGACCCGCCAGACCACCCTCTGCTGCCAACAGAAGGGCACACAGTGGTGGTTTGCTGCCCGAGCGGCTGCCCTGATTCCAGCAGCTCACCACCGTAGATCTGGACAGAATCTGAGCTAGTGAATGAGGGACTGATCCAGCAAAACACAGACGTATGTGTTTCAGTCTCATTGCTTTCAGTTATTGCTGGATCAAGACCTTGGAGGTAAAAGCTTCGGCATCCCATGCTTATCTCCCAAACCAGAGCTTGTCTGTCTGTTCAAAAACTCTTCCTAGACAGTAAGAGCTAGAACCACCAAATTTGGGATGCAGCTTCCGCTTCTCCTAACAAAGCAAGGTCAGGGATTGGCTGTGCCAGGACAATGGGATGTGCTTGGAATGGGATTGCTTCTCAGAAAACCACACAAAAAAGAGACAGAATCATCAGGCAGGTGAAAGGGGCTGGCTGGGGGCACCTCCCTTCTGTCTGGGACTGCCCCAGCCCTGATCCTCCCACCCCCATCCCTAGGCACCCTTTAGGGGAGAGCAAGGGGGAGCTGAAGTTTACCCCACGTCCTGATTCATATGGGGACATTGCTGGCATGGGCAGTCAGTGCAGCTGGGGCTAGGGGCCTCCCACCTACAGCCCTGCCCCCTCTGCTGAGGCCCTGCCCTCCACTGGGGGAGGGGAGGAGATAGGGCAGTGTGCCGAGTGCACCTCCACCACCCCCACACTGCAGGAAGGGGAAGAAAGCAGAGGGGCTGAGCACACATCCCAGCCTCCCCAGCCCCCAGAGCACTGGGGAGGGCGGGTATAGGGAGCAGCAACACTCCTCCCCCAGAACACCTACAGTAGGCATTCTGGGGGCAGAGTGTGGGCGGGGCCATGCGTGCCAGTTTGGGAAGGCAAAGCCTTCGCCTGCCTAGGCTACCGGATGCCCTTCAGCAGGGAGACACATCTCTAAGGAAGCGTATTAACTGGACATTTCCCAACTTGGTTCCTGGCAAAAGCCTGAAGCTGTGTTAATGTGATTCACTGAATTTTTAAAGAAGGAAAAATACATCTCAGCAGCAGGAGCCACGATATGATGCCCAAGCGGGAATCATTCCGTACAGAGAAGACTGCTGTTGCCATTACATACAAGCTCCAATACAAAACAAAACCCTTCTACACCAGCCTTTATAAAGGAAGCCTTTGTGGCAAGTGGTGGCCACACTCGGTGATTCATCCACTTCCATCCATCCCACAACATGCGGAAACTTAGGAGCGAAACAGTAAAAAACATGCAAGTAGAAAGTACCATTCTGGCCAGTTCACAACATACTTACCAGGCACTGGCCTCAGCACGTCAGGGATGAGGATCTCCACCAGGGCCTGATACAGGATGTGATCACAGCTCCTCATCCATTTCAGGATAGGGTCGTATTTACACAGGGCGATCAGCTTGTCCTTTGGGATGATCCCTTCATGTTCTTCCTCACTGCGCATCAAGGAGGAGTATAAGGTTAGCAGTAGGAATGTACCCGAGCAGTCGACTACCTGACTTCCCAATAAGCATAAGCTTTTCGGGTAGTTGAGTGGAGTACTCGACTCCTCGCTTTCCCCTCCCACTTGCTGCCTTTGTATGAGAGGCAATAAGGGGGGGGCAGGGGAGAACAGGAGCTGTTGGTGGGGAGAGCCGTCTAAAAAGCTGGTTCCCCCCAGCACCATCTCCGCGGTGCTGCCTGTCCCTCCCTTGCTGCCTCTATCAGAGGCGGGGAGGGAAGGATAGAGGAGGCTGCTCTGATAGCCACCCCTGTCCGTAGCCAGCCCCAGCCACCATGAACAAGGGCTGTGGCCGGATCAGCCCCTGTCCCAGGCCACCACAAACAGGGGCTGCTGGACCCGGCATGAGCCAGGACCATGCCAGTCCAGGACCGCTGCACGTCTGCATTTGAAATGTGGTAAGAGTTGCTACGTTTAAAATGCAGAGCCGCAGTGGTCCAGAGCCTGTGTGAGCTTGGACTGCTCACTCCTGGCTCAAGCTGGCTCTAGAAGCTACCCCTGCTGCGGCTCTGCAGATTGGCCCATTATCGACTCATCGTGTAGTGGATACAAATTGTATCCACTACACAATTAGCCAAATAACCGCGATTTAACATCCTTAGTTAGCAGCATGCCTCCCCTCATGTTGGTCAGTTGTTCCATAGCTCTCGTTAGAATCACACCGCTTGGGTTTTTAGGAAAGGCGCCTTCTCAAGACTCTTTTAGCGGGTGGTGCTTGATCATTTGTAGAGACTAAACCGCCTCTGTGAGCGCTGCTCTCTGCCTGCTCTGGCCAGGGTTTCACCCCTGATCTGCATACCCAATTTGGCTAATCTGAATCTCCTCTCTTTCCACCAGTCCTCTCTCAGAGGTTGGTCCTTTCTAACCGCCAGTTGCCTGCCTCCTCCTGGCTCAGTAATTCCCCACTCCCCTCTTTCTCAAACACATGCAGCTCGTGCTCTTTTAAATTGCAGCCTCGGTGCATTTAAACTGATGTTTGTGTCTTCCCTCCGTGTGTTCTAGCAAAGCCACAGGGTTCCAAGGCTGCATTCCAACTCCTCTGCACCACTATTTCTGGTTCCTATCTGTGAGTGTCCACACTAACCATCAGAAAAGAAACCTGCAGTTACAGCGTTTCTTTGCCATGATCCATCTGTCTGAGGAGGACAATCGAGTTAGAATTTTAAGATTATTAGGAAATTGAGAGGATTTTCTCCCCCTTCCCCAAATGTTTACAGTCCTTCCTCTGAGTATAAATCATTAAGGACTGGAAATCTTTATATACAGACAGTCAGAGTAGGTACTATTTAGACTTTCCTTACAATTCCAATCATTTCAGTTTCCTCTATTTTCACCCATTGCCCATTTCCAGTCCCTCTGTAGCAGGTTACTGCACTTAAACAGGGAATAATGGGAAAAACTGAGACGCAGGCAAGAATACAAATAAAAGGTCAAAGCTGCACCGTTTGCCATTATCTGACCCAGAACATAAGGCCTTTTTTTTTATTTTCATGACAATGTGAATAAAAAGAATCCCAGTTTATCCAAATGTCATCGTGCATTTAGACTGTAATCTTATTGGCTTCCTCAGTTGCCATTCTGTAACAATACTTAATGGCATGCAGTTCTAAATGTCTGCTTATACTGGGCTTCTACAGAAGCAGTGATCTATTCCTGTTAGTCAGAATAGAGCATGTTTTCAATTAGTATCTGTCATCAAAGGTAACAGCACATCAGATAAACAGATCATACAATCCTCTGCTTCTGGTATTTAATTGCAATAGTACACTTCTAACTGTATTCCAAAAATAGGGTCTTCTCCAGGTAGGTCATTAACATCCTTAACTCTTACAGATCGATAAAATCATGAAGCTGAACACAGTACATGTTGAACTTCCCAAATCTGGGGCTCTCTGGTCTGGCAACATCCGTGGTCCGGCGGGATCATGGATGATGCTGAACTAGAAAGCCCCAGCACCTGGCAATGCGAGCTAGTCGAGAGTCCAGGTGTGGAAAGCCCCACCATTGGGACAGGCGAGCCCCATCCTGAGGAGCCCCAGCTGGGAGCAGCTCAGTGGGCCAGCTGGGAACCTGTCACAGCACAATGGGGCAGCCATGGAGCCCCGACCCAGCACAGCACAAGGGAGCAGCCACAGAGCCTCATCCCTGGAAAGGCCCAGCTAGGTGGGACAGAAGCAGGGCTGCAGCAGCTGGGGAGCTCAGTCACCGGAGAGCCCCAGCCAGCTGGCAGAAGCGAGCCTGTAGCAGCATTGGAGTGGAGTCAGCTGGAGGGAGAAGCAGTGTCCTGGGAGACTGGTAGCAGGAGACTTCCCCTGATCTGACAAATTCCCTCATTTGGGACAGGTCAGGTCCCGAGGGTGCCGGACCAGGGAGGTCCAACCTGTATCACTCATGACTTAGCTCATCCAAAGGTAAGCAAGGTAAGTGTGTAACCATTTACCTGGAAGGTATGGTGGTGGATCCGTCACTAGATGGTGTTTTAGAACTCCAGAAGGACTGCCAGAGCTTCTCAATGTAATGAAACTGAAGATTCATTACAACATCCAAAGTTGCCTAAGAATAAAAGATGACTTGATGTCCTGATAGCATTCAGTCATACAGCCCATGTGTAAGTGGAACACTGGGTTAGATTATATTCAAAGTAGAACGTTCTAAAATGTGCTGTTTCACACAGGGAATATAAGCAGGGAGATATGACTTGAACTATGCTATCAAGCCAATCAGAATCATTCCTGTTCAGACCCTGCTCCTCAAGAGAGCAGGACTGGCGTGGGAGGACTACACTGTGCAGCCAGGTCCTAGCTCAAGCAAATAGGGCCTCTACACTTACCTCACAGTGCCGTCTGTAAAGAAGCTGTAGAGTCTTGACATCACTCATGGTGATCCCCTCTTGTAAGAGAACGTTTCCTAGATCAGGTGCCGGGAAGTCGGGAAAGACATGGGTTACATCTAGGAGAAAAGTGGGGAAAGATGGCAAACTTTAACCGGCATTCCTAGTTTTATCAAACCATTAATTAGAAGGCAATTTTGCAGCAGCCAGTGGCTTAATTTCATATTTCACAGAACTAATAATGAGATGAGAGAATTGAGACTGATTATCCATTACTTTTTTGGAAGTGAGATGCTGAAGAACATTCACTGTCCAATTATTCTTTGTAGAAAAGAGAATGTTTTTATTGCAACCTGGAGGAAAGAAACATGAATTCTTTGTACCACTACAATGTGCGTTCCCGTTAGATTTTCTCTGAAGTCTGAATAACATCCCTTTGGAATTTTGGGACAATGGAAAAGTTAATTGGATGGCAGACATAACAGGTACAAATGCATTTTAAAGGATGCTCAGAGATGGCCATGTTCTTGTGTATCTGAACCGGGGGGGGGGGGGGGGAGCCCCACACCTAGGCTACGTCTAGACTGGCATGATTTTCCGCAAATGCTTTTACTGGAAAAGTTTTTCCGTTAAAAGCATTTGTGGAAAAGAGCGTCTAGATTGGCACGGACGCTTTTCTGCAAAAAGCGTCCATGCCAATCTAGACGCGGTTTTGTGCAAGAAAGCCCCGATCGCCACTTTCGCCATCGGGGTTTTTTGCACAAAACAATTTTTAGCTGTCTACACTGGCCCTCTTGCTCAAAAATATTTCTGGAAAAAGGCTTTTGCCCAAACGGGAACATCAAAGCATTTGTGCAAGAAGCACTGATTTCAGACAGTAGAACATCAGTGCTTTTGCGCAAAATCAAGCGGCCAGTGTAGACAGCTGGCAAGTTTTTGTGCAAAAGCACTTGCTTTTGCGGAAAAACTTGCCAGTCTAGACGCAGCCCTACAGTTTGGATTGGGAAGTAATTGGGTAAACTGTTGGTCCCACTTATCTTGTACCCACTTGCATTCCTCTTAGTACATTCCTTTGAAGGACGAGCTGGTATCCAGCAAGTTCTTAACACTGTCTTCCTTAAATGGAAAAAATGCTGTGAACTATTAGGCAGTGTATCTTGCATCGAGTCCTCCTCCCACATATAGGAAGCCAGCCTTATTAGGCAACCTCCCCTCTCAACCAATTGCCCAGGGTATCCCAAAGTATATGGAGTACATCTTGGATTCACTATTATTAGATGGCCACCTCCACTATGCAGCAAATATTTACTGATCTCTTGAAGAGTTACTTAAGGTTTTAGATGCATGCATGAACCTAATCCAGAAAAGCTGGACATGAATGGTATGTCTTTGTTGCAGGAAAGGTTTGCTTCCCCATGATTTGAATGCAAATCCTGGCAGGTGCATGCTTCTATCACACGTGTACACATTGCAATCGCAGCAAATCTACTATCTTGGCAGTCCGCTCATTTGAGTCATCCCCACAGACAGAACTAGGACTAAAACTGGTTAACTTTGTTCAGGGGGGGCTGCTAGTTTCTCTGTCATCACGAGGAATGGAAGCAGGCCCAGAGATTTGATTTGAATGAACATCAACACTAAACACAGGAGAAAGATTTCCAATAAAATGAAAATTAATCTTAAACTTTGCTCTCAATGCAGCTTAAACCAGAGCCTTTCAGCGGCACAGCAAAGTGCAGCAAATGGGAAACCTACGTGCCAGCAAATACAATTTACAAAATGACTAGTGAAGAGTTCCATTCTTCTGGCTGCAGTGCTTCCTATCCTGGGAAGCTCCACAGAAGTCAGCACAGGTAGAATCTTAAGATTGCAGGGGGAATTTTAAAGAGAAGATGGCTATTTCTAAGCAATATATGTAAATAAATGCTACTTTTAAGAATTGAAGCACGCATGCTACATGCAGCATGATTGAGGAAAGACTGTGCAGGGTGTAATGGGGTTAGTGAGAGAAATTGTAAATGTAAAAATAAAAGCTGTGGTATGGTATCTTTGACAATGAGAACAGCAATAGGTTGGGCCTGCTGAGCTATGTTGTGAAGCCTTTTCAAGGCAGAAATCAGTAGCATCTCTTAGAACGGCGAAATCTGAAAGCAAGCCTGGAATTTGAGTTCAATTTCCTCACCTATAAATTGCTGATGGTGCTGGCTTTGGGCTGCAACTGACTGTTCTGGAGTAGTATGCAGGTTACTGTTGGATCCACTGTCTGTTATGCCATCCATCTTCTGCGAAGGTCTATACCTAGAAATATAAAAACCCTGCCAAATAAAGCTGGGAGGATGGACGTTTTAAAAGTGCAAACACACACCCAGTGAAAGAGGCATCTGGCAAAGTTGTATGCTAATATAAAACACCTGCACTGAATGAACAAACAAGTCACTTAATATGACAGAGTACATTTATAAAGGGTTAATACATTATAAATAATTGTTTTAATCAATGGCTAATCAATTGCTACATCAACAGGTGGTTTATAACCATGGAATTTGCAACCACCTATAAACCCTTCTGCTTATAACCATCACACATACTTTTCATATAAGGGACCTGCTTATAATATCTACTTATCTATAAAGCCTTTATAAACGTATTCTTAATATAAAATGTGGCCAAATTATCCATCTCAAATAATCCCAAAGATGTAGAGATATTGTTTAAATTGTATAAAACTCAGCTTGTTTCTAAACAGTGTTAATAATAGGCAAAGAGCAGTGTCATTTATATTTCTCTGCAATTCAAATAAAGTGGCATGCAAATATCTGGCATCTAGTGCAGCGGGGTTCCCAGGTGCTCCTCCAACACAAATATTCGAGAACAAAGTGGCTGTTTCCTAAATAACCTCAGATAAGCATTTTATCTGCTACTTTTAACTGTTAGATGTAGAAGAGAAATCGGAGCAGGTGGGTGGCTTCTAGTTTGACTGCCCTGGTGTTTGAGTCTTTTTAATCCATGGAGAACAAGCACCAAAGTAGATACTCTCCCCTCAACCTTGACGCAGAGGTACAGCCACTAGGTGGCTCTGTGCTCACTCATGCTCTATTTCAGTGTTTCTCAACCTTTTTTTCATAAAGTACCCCTTTGAAAAAAACAGAAATATAGAAGTGCCCCCAGTACGTTCAGTTTTCAGACACACAATTTTTTTTCTACCATTGCAACACATTTCTTTAAATAACTTAATTGTAGCTGGGCAGGCAATGAAATTTTTGGGTGTAAAAAAGTACAAAAATAATAAAACACTGTAAAACTTAAAACAAAAATTCAGTTTTCTCCAAATTTCAGTTGTGTTGACATACCCCCCAGACTTCTCTTGAGTACTCCAAAGGGTACCCCTAAGGGTACTGGTTGAGAAACACTGCTCTATTTGATTCTTGCTTTGTCGGCTGATACTGCAAGTGAGAGACGCGTACAATCAAACTGGGGGTTTTGTGATGATGACAGCTCCAACTAGGAATGGCCCTCTGACCAATCTATTTCATATTGAGGATAGGAAGCCAGTCTGGTTTGGTGGCCTAATGTCTTATTGCTACACTTTGCCGACATGAAACGGGTGTCCCAGTTTGTATCATGTGCATTCATAGCTTGCATACATGTATTAGAGAGGGGAGATCCTAAAATGAATAAAACCATTTGGCTCCAGTGAAGGGTCCGGGGAGCTTAAATGTATTTTTATTTTTTGCACAAGTGGCTTTCACTGTACTTCTCAAGATCAACAACCAGGGAAGGTAAGTGTGTGGGATGCAATTTTCAAGACAGAATTTGAAGCACATTAACTTCTACTTCATATAACAAATGGGCTGTGTAAGCCAATAGCTGCCCCTCCCCACTGCTCCTAACATATCAGGCATACAAGAAACGTTAGGATTATCCTGTAAAGAAATGAAACAGTACCAATAAAAGTCTAATGTCTGCCTGCATTAGAGCTGTGCCAGTTATTTATAACTGTGTTTTAAACAGTGTTTAAACAAGGTTTCACAAGCCCTTCTCTAACAGAGAGCCAAACACACTGATAGGTTAATGTTTTTTTAAAGTGTTCTAGATAAATAATATTGTTTTACACACCAGTTTTTCAACCAACAAGAACGTGGTTTTCTAAAAGCAGCAAGATTTCACTGCAGATGAGGCCTGATACCAAGTAATCTCAAAAACATTATGGAAGCTTCAGGCAAAAATAGGATGGAAACAATGACCAATATTTAATGTCTGTATGGCACCTTCTCCAAATGCTTTACACACATATACTCATGCAACTCCACATCATCCCTCTGAGCTAAGTATCATTCTCCCCATTTTACAGGCAAGGAAGTTGAGGCTAAGAGAAAGGTTAAGTGAGGTGCTGAAGGTCAGATAGTGAATCAACAGCTATTTTTTTGCTGTTTGGGAACTGAAGAAGTTTAGATTTTTTTTCCATGCCTCCATTCCAAGCAGAAGCAAGAGCGCAGAAACTCCCAAGAGGCAATTCAAGAGTTGCTTTGCATCAGGGCCTTCATTTAATTTTATCCAGAAGTAGCAGATGTGAGGCTGACTGGGCGCACTATCTATTGTTCTATGTAAAGAAAAACAAGCCCCCTTCCACTGCTTAAACACAAATAAGTGTGCAGCCGAGGCCTTAAAGATGGTGAGTCACTGGGACTCAGTGAAAAGAATATTCTGTAGTGTTCACCATAGTAACAGGCAGCCCAAGTACAAGCCTCTACCACACAAAAAAAGACTAAGAAGAATAATTTGTGGAATCAGAATTTTCTCATTGATCCTTTTTTGTCCTGGTTCAGTATCAACCACTTCCAGCTCTGTTAGGTGCCATGCCTTCCTCTTGCCCTACAGCACATACTGTATCTCATCACTAAGGGTACGTCAACACTTGCTCCCTAGTTTGAGCTAGGGATGCAAATGTAGCCGACCGAAATTGCTAATGAAGCGCGGATTTAAATATCTTCATTAGCATAATCTCGCCCGCGCGTTATTCCGCTCAACAGCTGATTCGAACCAGGAAGTGTGCTCTGGGACGCGTTAGTTCGAATCAAACCCCTTGGTTCGAACTAAAATTACTCTTCAAAAAAAGAGGAGTAACGTTAGTTCGAATCAAGGGGTTTGATTTGAACTAATGAATCCTGGAGCGCACTTCCTGGTTCAAATCAGTTGTTGATCAGAATAACGTGCGGGCGAGATTATGCTAATGAAGCACGGGATATTTAAATCCCCGCTTCATTAGCAATTTCCGTCAGCTACATTTGCATCCCTACCTCAAACTAGGGAGCAAGTGTAGACGTACCCTAAGTTACATAAGTCTCAAACTCCTGCTGCTGCTGCTGTCTGAAGTGGCAGTCAGCAATGTTCCCTCTAATTTCTGCCATCCATGGGCGAAATAAATTTTGTTATATGCACCAAGGCATGTGTGGATGTACACCACCAGTAGAAACGCATGCTGCAGGCAATGGGCATGCTGCTAATCAGCTGGGCGGCATTTGAATCTCTCCTGGGTGGCCACCCATGTGCGCAGATTACAGGGAACACTGGAGCTCAGTCTTTTGCTCTTCTGGGGAGACCGTGCCTCACAGCTTCCATTGCCATAACTAGCAGGTCTGAGACACAGTGGGTACATACCTTTGTTTCTGGTGTATGGGCTGCTGCCTCATGGCCATATACTGGGTGTCTTCCTGTAAGCGATTCAGTGGAGATTCTGGCTTGAGACGGATCCCATAATAATGATACTTGGAGTTCCCCCTGCAACCATAACATTAAAATCTATCGATGTCAGATATTTAAAGGGGATGACACACAAACATCTGACAGTGCTAACAGTTTGTGGATCATAAATGTGTGTTATAATTTCTGTCTAATCCTAGATCTAATCCTGGAAGGATTTGTTCTTTGCCGAATAAACATAACGAGAACCTATTTCAAATGCAGAGGTATACATGTTATTTTCAAATCTCACTGTTATTACTATCCTGGAGTTGAGGGTTTATACCCCAAACTTTAAAACAGAGCCCAAGATCTCTTTTATAACATTTGTTTGAACTTATCTCTGGAAACATATGGTGCCGTGTTTTTCAAAACACAGTTCAGTAACATCTACATTTAACCTAGACACACTTGTAACCTAGACACATTTCAGCTTTGCTTTCAATTCAGTTCATAAAACCTTATTCATGGGCAGATAACAGATTATCTAAATCAAAATATTTTGAGACAAATCTATTTTTAATAATTGAAATCAATGGAAATATTACTATTGACTTCAGTGCTTGCCAGAAATGACCCTTTGTTATGATGGAATGAAGGTTTCTCTCTGTCTAAGAATTTATAACATGCTTATCGCAGCACTATCCTGAAATATCCTGTTCTTTAAAACACCAAGGGGGGAAATCCTACTGGCAAAACTTCAACTGACTTCAGTGAGGCCAGGATATCAGTCCAGGAGCTGAATGTTGCGGTGAGAAAAGCTCTTGGCTGGTGGTTCTCTCTAATCCTGCACCATGGCTTTCAGATGCACTTTGGAGCCACAGAGATGCCCACGCAGAGGAGGCTGGGCCTGCCAGCTCAAATGGGAGGGAGTCTGATCTTCTCAGCTCCAGCCTCAGCCTTGGACTGAGAGTGTCGCATTTGATATCCATTTAACACCTTTTTTACATTTTACAATTGATGAATCAGGTCACAGACACCTTCATTTTAATTACAGGGGGGGTTTCCAGTGAGACCTGTCTTCTAAGCCCCAGTCTACACTAGAGCGTTATTTCGAAATAATCCCCTTTAGGTCAAATTTATAAGTGGACCGTCCACACTACCAAGCCCGTTATTTCAAAATAGCGGCCACTTGTTTTGAAATCTGTACTCCCGCTTTCCTCAGGGAATAATGCTAATTTTAAAATAGTTATTTCGAAACAGAAATATATTGGATGCTCCGGTGCTGCTATTTCGAAATAACGACTCCCCAGAGTAATTCGAACTAATTACTCCCCAGAGCTTCCTGGGGCTCTAAGTTGAGGTAGCGCATCCACATTAATGGAGTCTGCCTCGGACTAATTTCAAGGCTTCCCCATAGCATGGACATGCTATTTCGATGTTGTTAAACTGGGAGTTATTAAGTTGATTTTAGTAATTTCAAAAGAATTTCCTAGTGTAGACATGGCCTAAGTGATCATCAGCAACTGGCAAACGTGAGGTCAGTGTCAGAATGCAAACTGCTACTTCTACAGAAGGCCACAGAGATGTTGGAGTCATTCTACCCTTTAACTGGATTGGCTTTTTACAACAACAGAACTCCATGTAGCAGGTAGATTTCTGCACATAACATTTGGTAAAACCATCCTGAGGCTACACAGCAAAGTTATGTCAGAATAATGGCCATTATTCCGAAATAACTATGGGTATGTCTTCACTACCCTCCTAATTTGGATTAGTAGCTAGTTCGGAGGAGTACAGATAGTTCGGATTAGGAAGCCTAATCCGAACTAGCTACTCCGTGCCGCGTGTAGCAGCGCGGCACGGGGTTCGAACTGCCGGCATTTAAAAATGGCGCTGGCCAGCTTTATGCAAATGAAGCCCGGGAAATTCAAATCCCGGGCTTCATTTGCAATTGCGGTATGACTACATTACCCTCCTATTTCGAATTAGGAGGGTAGTGTAGACATACCCTCAGCGAGCGTCTATGTAGCAATTCCATTATTTCAAAATAATTTCGAAATAACGGATGCCTTATTCCGACTTCTGTAAACCTCATTCTATGAAGAATAACGCCTCTTCCGAAATAGCTATTTCGAAATAAGGCAAGTATAGATGCTCCACTGCTGTTATTTCGAAATAGCCCTCACCAGGATCATTCTAAGTTAGTCCTCCTGGGGCTTTAAATTGAGATAGCACCTCTACATTAGGGGAACCTGCCTCAGAATAACTTATTCCGAAATAACTGTGAAGTGTTGATATAGTCAAATTCAGGGGTGGCCAACCCGTGGCTCTTCAAAGAAAAAATTGTGACTCCTGTACCTGCGGCTCTTAAAAGGGCAGTGTGGCAAAGCGAAAGCAAGGGTTCCGTGCAGTGAAGAGCCAACACTCCCCCGCCCCCTCTGAAAGGCTGACTTAAAAGGGCAAACTGTTTTGTTTGGGTTTTTTTTGGTTCAACAACTTTTTTCCTTTGGCTCTTTGCGCTGTATCCACCACTATTTTGGCTCTTCATCTGTAATGGGTTGGCCACTCCTGCTCTAATTGATCAGGGAGAGAGAAAAATCTGGTTTTCCCCCCCAACTCAGACTCCATGCCCCCTAATTACCTTCCAGTCACCATGGTAGAAGGTAGGGGTTTTTTTTTCTGGGCTAGTTCATTTTCATGGTAGTTTTGCAAGTCTGAATTATCCTACACAAGCTTTCAAAACAGCGTGAACGTTTGGGAGTTCTTCTCTGGCTGATCAGTGCAGCATGTAGTGTCTCCTCAGCTTTCAGTATTACACATGGATGCCTCGATTAAAGTATCTCCGTGAAGCTAGGAGTTCTTTTTAGACCTACCCAGTGTTTGGCTACAGAAACGAGGATGGTCATTACATGGCCTGCATGTTTGAAGATAGCAGTTCTGCTAAATCAGACTGCAGCAAGAGTTGTCAATTTGTCACTAATGATGGCCAAGCAGGTCCACACTGGGAGAGGATAAACGGCTGGGAACACACTCATTACAGCCTGAGACACCTACCTCTGAGCTCTTTAGAGCTGTTATGATTTACACGGTAATGCCGAGTCAGAACACACCTTGAAATTAATTATGCTTTCTCGGCCCAACTCCAGACAGAATTTACAGAAGAGAATGGTTGTCTGACAATCATTTTTCTACATGAGACCCTACTCCTCTTTGGGGCACAAATTATTCTCTGCCGTTTTATAAAGGAAAGATTTTGGAATGTTTAGCCCCCTGTTGCTGCAATGAAGGATTCTACAAGCTGTGCGTTATTGTCTGAATCCAGTAAAAAGGAATTTGAGTCATTTCCGTGGACCTAAACTTGTGACTTGAAGTTAACTAACTACTATGTTTATTTAGTAGGAGTTTGGTGTTTCTGCATTTATCTGGCTGCACTCTTCAAAGTTCACACCTCTTTAATTTCAAATGTTTTTAGTAAGCGAGAAGTTTTCAAAGGGTTCAGACCGCCTAATCAAGACCAAATTTTGAAACTGCTTAGCTCTTATTTAGGCACGTACATAGGGGGCAGATTTTCACAATAGCTCAGCATCTAGCATGCACCCAATGTGCTGAGCACTTATGAAAATCTGGCTCCTTCTTTCATCTTCATTTAGGCACTAAACACTTCAAAGTTTGGCTCGGACTGTGGATTCTAAGCAGCTGGTAGAAGCATAATCCCAAATCACAGATTCTCTTTGGGTAGAGCTGGCTGAAGTTTTTCCAGCTGAATGCATTTCTGTCAACAAACTCTGTTACAACTAAATGGAAACATTCTGCAGGAATGCATTATTTCACCAAAATCTGACAGAATTTTGATTGAGAGTAAAATTTTTATAAAAATATTTTTCATCCCAATATTTATACTTTTATATGCATGTGTGCGCACACTTACACACACTTTAACCATTCGTGACCTTACCAAAACATGTCAATATATTTTAATTTCTTTCTCTTATAAAGATATGTCCTCCAAAAATATATATGCATATTTGGGATTTTAACTGTTCTAAAATACAAATATTCAAGTTAGCCTACTGCTCTAGTGAGTATCCTTCCAATGTTTAAAAAGAACACTCCACTCAAGGGACTCATCTCAGCTCCCTGAAAATGTTACAGGTAAGAAGCCTATAAAACTTTGCATAAAACTCTTCATTAAGAAAACTCTGAGCAGAATGTTTGTATCTAAAGATTTGGGGCCAGATTCTGATCTCAGTTACACTGGAGTAAAAACCTAGAGTAACCCAACTGAAATCAACAGAATTCTTTGGATGTAATCTTTTGGAGAGATCAAACTCTGACCATTTAATTGCAATATGATTCTCTAAGTCTACGTCTGCCAGTGGAAATCTTGATGAAAAGGAAGCTCATTTGTGACATTGATTGGGAGCGGAGAAGCAGAGTGCAAGACTGGAAAGCAGTCGCCCCATCTGGTATAATACTGAATCATGAAACCAAATTTAAACTTGACTGTTTAGTTTTTAAAACAATGGGGTTTATTATAGTTAAGCCAAAATTCAAAACAGAATAATAAAACTGCCCTGCATGCTTAAGAAACTGGCATGCAGCTCTGTTCACCCCCACATAGTCAGACATCCCAAACGAGATCTCTCCCCATCCTGGAGCAGGCTCAGGAACACCACTGTAATTAAATTGTGTCCTCAAATACATGCCATAGCTGATTCCTGCAGAGAGAGGAATCGTACTTTATGACCTGTTAATATTACTTATTTTGCTTAGAATACCAATTTTCCATTGACAATATTGTTTGGTTGTTACTCTGTCGACCTAGGAATAATATGGAGTGGGTCTGCCACACCAGTGACAGGAGGGGAGTTGCATTTTGTGATACAGACTATGGCTGAATGGGGCAGTAACTCTCTCTCCAGCAAAATATAAAGTCAAGAGCCACTGTTCTTAGGACAATTTGCAACCACTGAAAACAGTTACTTCTACTATTTGCACTATTGTAACATTTTTAACGAGGCTCTCTGAGGCTTTACAAACTTCAGCTAAGCCTCACACGCGCTGCAGAAGGAGGTACTAAACCAATTTTACAGATAGATAAAATGATATATAGGCAGGTGAAATAGCTCTCCTAGCTGCCGCCCCCGCCCCGCGGCCCCAAAAGCAAGTCTATGGAAGAACTGGGAATTACCCATGTCTCCTGATACACAGATCACTTAATAATGAAACCTCTCAAGGAATCCGCATCATATTATTAAAACAGTGATAACAATAAAAAAGATGGCAAGTCACTGCCCATTCATCTATAACTCACAGCAATGTCACTGAATGCAACGAGTGTCTGATACAAAGGTATTTAGTATTTAATGTAATTAAGTGGCATTTCAGACCCCTGGCCTTTCTGTAACCTTTCCAAAATGGTGGTTGAGTGTAACAGGCAGGGGTCAAAGGAAGGTGGGAATGTGCTTCTTCTACCACTGAGCCCAGAGGTCAAACCCCTTTACACCAACCTTGTTCCCAAGCGCCGCGTTCTCAGCCCCATAAACACGGAGCGAATCAGTTTTCCAAAGGAAGCAGCATTCACCGGATCCAGTTTGTGCTCTTGGCAGTGCCGCAGATAATGGTTATACAGAGAGCTCCGAGGAAGACTCACACCTTCAGCAGTCTCATAGTTGTCCAACAGCCACTGGAGCTTTATGTATAAAAATAGATTTAAAAAAAAACCCCACACACAAAAGCCTAAAGATGTTTAAAATGGCTTGATTAAAACGATGGCAACATTTAAAAGGGAGGAGAACTTTCTTGTTGTGATCAGCACTCAAGAGCACTTTGTGGCTGGTAGTTAGTAGGTATAACTGCAGCCAATTCTTGTATGTTTCAATCTGATATTTACATCCTCCATGATGCAGGAACAGCGTGAAATCAAAAAAGGCTGTCACAGTTAGCACCCAAGTATACATTGCCACTTAATGCTGGTGTCTGTCTTTCACTCAATTACATGAATGCAAGAAGACTACAAATCATAGAAAGCCACACAAAAAAGTCTCATGAGCTTACTGTTAAAGAGAACAAAGGCAATGATTACCTGATGCTAATTACTAAATCTGAATATGTTGCTACTCTATTAGCACTTTTTCCAACTGCTAATGCAGCAGGCAAAACTTGTTTGAGTTAATGCGTCTTAATTTCAAGCTTGAAATGTTTACAACTGTCCCCTTAACAACACAATTAAATGGCTGCCAATCTCTACCTTAAAATCTGACACGTTACCAGCTACTTTTCAAAATTTATTGCCTGAACTTTACTTCTCTTGACATTTCTCTTGATCAGAGTTTGCAATTAGATATAAATTATTTTATGTTCAGCCAGTTTGAAAGGGCAGGTCCGTCACACAACGGCAGTTCACAAATTGGAATGTAAAACCTCTCTAATTGGCTAAAGGCCAAATTAAGGAAAATAAAAAGAGAACAATTTTAAGCAAATATTGGCTAATATAATAAAAAGCAAGAGACAAGCTAGATGTACAACCAGGAATAAATATTGATAAGGTACTTCCTTGAATAAAAAATTAGGAGAATCCAGAGGATATGTTGGGCCAATGTTTTCAAAATTAGGCCTTTATTCTGATCTCTGTTTACACTGGTGTAAACCAGATGTAACTCAATTCAAGCAGGAGGAATTACACTGATGTAAATAAACGAGGAGTCCTGTGGCACCTCATAGACTAACAAGTGTATTGGAGCATAAGCTTTTGTCGGCAAAGATCCACTTCATCAGATGCATGTGGTAGAATGCATCTGATGAAGTGGGTTTTGCTCACAAAAGCTTATGCTCCAATAAATCTGTTTATCTATAAGGTGCCACAGGACTTCTCATTGTTTATGCAGATTCAGACTAACACAGCTAACCCTCTGATATTGATGTAAATATATCAGGAGAGCAAAATCAACCCTTGTGTGCCTCAATCAGAGCTGCAAAAATATGACCCAGATAGAATAAAATATTCAAATATGTGATTGGCCTTAAGCAGGTGCTTTATCCATGAAATCAATGGGATTAAAGCACACGCCATAGGCCTTGTACCCCTCTCCACACAGGCCCTGTTCAGCTAACATACACACAAAAAGGCCTGGATCTTTCTGACACCAAGTTTATAGCAGTGCATGCCTAGCAGGCTACGTCACTGCTCAATTACTCAAGTTTTACAGCGGTAGCTCTGCTGAAATCAGAACTCAAACGAGCAGTGGTGAATCGGGCCCATTTTTATTTCAGTTGAGATCTTTTCAGCTGATCAATGACTTAATTGCATCTGTGCACATGTTTCATAGTTGCTGGCTGAAAGCCTAAAATTTGCAACTGTTATGAACTACTGCACACAAGAAAAATTAAAAGCTACATTTTAGGCTTTTTTTCTTTATATTAACAGGAAATCTTAGGGCCCAATCCTCATGCAACTGAAATTCAGCAAGCCATTTCCATTGATTTCAGTGAGCTTTGAATCAGATCACTAGATACCAAGGCCAGAAGAGAGTACTAGGGCCAGAAGAGACTACCCTGTATTTTGGAGGGTTGCTTGGAAAATTGTTCCATTAATATCTTAACTAAGCCTTCAGTCCCAAGCATGGTTTGAACAGGATATTGAGAGTGATCTACATCACCTTTATTTGCAGAGGGAGACATATCTCCATGGATCTCTGAAACAAGAATGGCACACTAAATTCGTACAATGAGCCATTTTGCAGCCATTAAGTTACTGATTAAGCCGTCTATACCAGGAGAGGAATCCAAGAGCTCCTAGCACAACAGCAAAGTAGTGCTGTTTTAAATTAGTGTATATCTAAGTTCATTTTAGTTCATTCCATGTATTTAGAAAATTCACTGGACACAAGTTAACCATTTTCTTCATTAATTTCATTTGCCCTGTGGATCCAATTAGGTGCTGATCAATTGCAACTAGGTTTAACCTTCTAAACATGTTATAGTTCCAAGGCACAGAGAAGAAATCCACACATTACAGTGAGAGGAATAGGGACAAAGAAAATAAAAACTACTTTTTAATCTTCCACAGTTCCTGCTCATTCCCAATTGGTTCAACCAAATGCTTTTTACTGTTTATTTTCTGTGGGTCTCTTCTTTTTGTATTTCTTTGTAATTTTTGGACATTTCAGAGTTTTACAATGCAATCTTCCACCACTGAATCAGCATGTCATTGTTATTAATTATTAAATTGTTAAATTATTAATTAGTAGTATTAAGAGGAAAGAAGAAAAAAGAAAGACGCGCACACTAGAGCATAAAGAAAAACCTGTCAAGTTATTAGTCACAGTTTTTAAAACTGAATTTCTTTTCCAAGCTTACTATTAACACCTTAGGGTGTATCTAAACTACAAGGATTTTTGGAAAAAAGTGGCCTTTTTTCGAAAAATCTTTACCTGCGTCTAGACTGCTACCACATTCTTTCAAAAGTAAATCGAAAGAACGCAGCAGTTTTTTCGACCGCGGAAAACCTCGTTTTATGACGAAGAACGACTTTTTTGAAAGTGCTCTTTCGAAAAAAGGTGCTATGTAATGCAAACTGTGCTTTTTCAAAAGAGAGCATCTAGACTGCCTGGGTGCTCTCCTTAAAAAAAGCGGCTTGCTTTTTTGAAAGTACTGATTGTAGTCTAGACACTCTTTTTCGAAAGAGGCTTTTTCAAAAGTATCTTTCGAAAAAGCCTCTTTTGAAAGAGGCTTGCAGTCTAGACGTAGCCTTAGATACTTAAAATTGAGGGAATCTAAAATTTTTTTAAAAAACATCACTTTTTGTTCTATTTCCTTTTTGCAGTTTTACCTGGGTTCACTTTGATTATACTGAAATCAATTCTTCTCCATTTCATTTTGTGGCTGTCATGCATTAGCACAACACTGTTATGTTTGCATTGGAAACAAAGCAGAGAAACATTCCCACTGGATTTCTATTTAATACCAGCACTTCCATTGGCTTTTGGATTTGAAAACTTTATTTACAAATATCTTAGGCCCAATTTGACTCAAGTGTGTCTCTTCAAGGGGATGAGTGATTGGGGACTGGGAGAGAGCAGCGGGCTGGGGTATATATAATCTATTCTTTTAGATCCTGATTCTGCAAACACTTAAGCACACAATAACCTTTAAACGTGCTTAAATCCTATTTACTTCAGTGAAACTTCTTAAGTGCTTTGCTGAATCAGCACCTCAAAGTACATTTCAAAATCCAGTTGATATCAAAAGCCACTAGCATGGGACATTTATGTGGTTTATTTACTTGATTTGCATAGAGTACTCATTTGCTGTAGCAGCTAGAAGCTTATTTACAAAGCTGACTACAGTACATACCATGCAATTGTGAACGGGAGCAGGTGGAAGAATCAAACAAAATCTAAACCAAATAAATCCCTTTTATATCAAGCAGTAGAGCTCAACCAGACCCAGGCTGTGGTGGGCCTGCCAGGAGCACATATTTGCCAGAGAAAAGTCTGGCTACCAGTGAGAGAAGTAACAACAGCCTGTTTGTCAACAGTAACTGCTACAATGAAAGATCAGGTGAGAGAAGGCGTCTCAGGTAACATGGAGTCCACTGGGGCATTAGAGATTAACAGCAACTAGAATTGCACCTGGAAGTGAAAAGGAAGGCAGTGCCATGGCTTAGATACCATGTGCTCACAGTGCTTCTACTCAGGAGGTTAGTTGTTAATGACTCCTCAGGACTTGCCTTGGGAAGCAGGTTATGAAGGCTTTTGTGCATTTCCCTGTTTTAGCCCCTGATAAGTCCTAGATTTCAAATGTCAGCACAGAGAGGGCATCAGTCTCTAAGTTCACAGTTGTCTGAGCAAACGCTGTCACAAGTACTTGATCTACTGACTTTGTAGCCCCAGAAATGAAGATTCATTCTTCTTTCACTCACTGCATTCCCCCCACTCCATCCATGCAGAAATTTCCCTTGAGTAGTGCTTTGCCCAGCCTAATTTTAAAAGGAAGTTGGGGGTGAAATGCTGGCCCCACGGAAATCAATGGCAAAACTTCAGTTTCCAGAGGATTAATTTCACTACCAGGAAACATTTCCTGATATTCAATGTGTACTTTCCATAGCTCAACTTTATTCCATCATTAGTTGTACCCAGTTATGAACCTTCCATGATTCCTCTCCTTAAAGATTTCAGCAGGAAAGTTTTCAAATATGATTGGATGATGTTAAGCAAGCCAATCCATATCTGGGCATCTAGAGAAATGGCCAGATTTTCAGAGATGGAGCAAACAGACAGCTCTTGTTGACTTCTGCAATTTTCAAGGGTGTTCAGAACCCGAAGCTACTCAGAACCTCTGAAAATCAGGCCACTGGGTTGGTGTTTAAATATAGATTTAGATGCCTCAGTTCAATCACAGTTGAAAACTGTAGACTCTTTTAAGTCTCTTCCCATCAGCTGAAAATTTATATATAGAACGGAGATCCACAGAGCCCTCCCTCTGACCTAATTGCTCTATGCTATCTGTGTGATTAGTGGAGTCCCAGCAACATTTCGCTTATCTAGGAATATCAAACATCAGCATATAGAATTTCAGGGGTCATGGCAGCTATGACTTTGCCCGCAGTTTTTAACTTTCTGATCTAGCAAGTCTGCATAACCCCATGCAACAAGAACTTTTTGGAGGCCTAGGCCCCAGGGCCGGCCCACAACATTTTAGCACCTGAGGCGGGGAGCTCAAATGACGCCCCCATGCCACCTTTTCTCCTGCCTGCCTGATATGTCTCTTGTGCCCTCCTTCCTCCAGCACAGCACTCCACCATCTCTGTACAGCTAGAGCAGAGAGAATACATATGCACCAGCAGCAGACACAATTTTCTACATTCTAGGTCCTAGTTGTGCCTCCTCCTTCCCCACAGTCTGACACCTGAGGCGGCCATCTCAGTTCACCTCATGGTAAGGCCAGCTCTGCTAGGCCCTGATCCCACAAAAACTTACTACCCAATGTAGCTCTTACTCATGTGACCATTGTTCTTAACTTAAATAAATGATGTGAAGGGTTTTTACAGGAATGGGCCTAGGGGAGTAGATAAAATGATCAGATAAAATGAAGCATACTGGTTTTTGAAATCTTGACATGATCCAGCTGCTGCTGGTAATGTAGGAACATTTATTTTAGGAATTTACAGATTCATGTATCATGAAGGAGGAAGGAAAACAACCCGATGTACCTCGACAGAACACTTAATGGAAACCTCTGTAAAAGTTCTCTATGACCTTAAGAAACTTTTGCACAAAAAACAAAGAAAGCAACTCAGCCTTAGTGAGTACTGTAATTGTCACTAGCTGATACCTTCCCTAGAGAGCTACCTTCATGACACTCAGGGTCACACAGGGCAAAATCTGAAACAGAGCACCCTCTCCCCCAGATCTTCCATAATAATTACCACTGTGGGGAGGCCCCCAGGGAGGGTAGGATGGAAAGTGAGCTCTCTCCACAGTGGCAACTCCTATCTTATAGGGCTGGGCCCAATTTCTTGCTCTAGGCATTGTAACATGGGGGGCTGCTACACCCCTCAGGATTGGCCCAGCTGCCCTCTACCCTGACAGAGGGGAGACCAGGCCAAATGTGAATGATCTTGTGACTCTGTGCAGCAGATTGCAATGCCCTTTGGTTTGGGGTCCCTCTTAAATAGAGGGTCCAGGATAAACTGCACCCCGTCCCCCACTGGGTAACCCTGGAGACACTGCCAAGAGAAAGAAAGATCCCATTTTGTTTACTATTTTGCGCATGATACGAACAGTGCTTGAAATAATCAAAACAAAGAGTTTTAAGAATCTATTTTTATCTGCAAGATTTATGCCAAGTTAAATTTTTTCCCAATCCGTTCATCTTGGACAGATCACTGCCTCCTTTTCCCTTTCACTTTCTAATTCTCACACACCAGCCCAATGCAGTTGTATTTGGGTTTCTAACAGCAGGGTATTGCAAACACTAAGATGGATGCACATAATCAGGAATAAACGTCTACATATTGGCTATGTCTATACTATGACTTTTGCCGGAAGAGGCAATGCAAATGAAGCGCGGATTAGCATTTTCTCACGCTTCATTTGCATATTCTCTTCCGATCTGTTTTTGCGCAAGGGGTTTTTGCACAAAAACAAGCAGTGTGGACATTTCCTTTTTGCGCAAGAGTCTTATGCCTCAAAAAGGCATTATACCGATCTTGTGCAAAAGGGTTTTTTGCGCAAAAAGGAAATGTCCACACTGCTTGTTTTTGCGCAAAAACCCCTTGCGCAAAATGGATCGGAAGAGAATATGCAACTGAAGCGCGAGAAAATGCTAATCCGCGCTTCATTTGCATTGCCTCTTCCGGCAAAAGTCGTACTATAGACGTAGCCATTAGGTTCTGTTATCAATACATTTTTACAAAACCTAAATTTGAGGTATGAAACTACAGACAATTTAAAGAAATCTTCAATCACGTTCTTTACTTCTACGCTGGTTTGTTCATGAGAAGGATCAAACCAGCCAGTTGCTTTATCTACTCAACAAGGTGTTTCAAAAAAACATGCTTGCAGCAGGACATGCTTGCAGGGGAGCTATCAAAAGAGTTTTGATTCAGAGATTTATTTTATTGTATTGCTGTAAGTCAGAAGCATTTTTGTCTCCGCACGGGGGAAAAAAAAAAAAAAAGAACATGCCTGTTGTAATGGACATTTTAATTATTACTAGACCCAACTGGGTAGCTGAAGATTCTGACTCTTTGGCCTTCTGTCCTCCTACAGCACTTCACAGAGTCAAAATTATGATACCAGAGCTCTTAAGAAATTCCCAGATATATGAGAAGAGATTCAGTGTTAACAATGCCCATGATTTTATTGCAAATCTCATGATTTTTGGTGTTTATCTTAAAGCCCCAGTTCCTGGAATTATGTAATTACAGGAAAATCTCCGCTTTTTTTTTTTTTTTTTTTTTTAAGTTTCTAACCCTTGTGGTTGCAGTGATAAGATTAAAAATGTGACTCCTCAAACCAAAAGAAACCCTAATAAATACATTTGTTAAAAAAAATCCAATGACTGCTTAAAAAGCAATTTTTGAACACTAAGGGAAGGTAATACTGGCGATTTTTTTCTGAAATGTGATACAACAGAACACTAACTACAGTAACTCAAAAATAAAGTGGATATACTTGAAAAAAAACTGGTAGATTTTTTTTTCTTTTTGTTATTTTGGAGTAAAATTCCCCCTAGTGCAGAATAACAGGCCTGGCCCCAGGAGACATGTTCTACTCGGAGACATGACTATTATAAAAATTGTCCAGAGAGGGATTCCAATATTTTTTGCAATATTTTTTTCAAATCAAAATGTTCTCAAGTTGCCAAGTGTGTGTTTTTCCTACTGCCAAGTCATGTAAACCACCCTGGGCTGAGAGCTGGGTTATTTCTGGCTTATGCACCATCATCAATACGGCTGAATCTGTATCCAAATGTTGTCTGTGGTCTCATCTGTCCTGCTCTTCAGTGCAGTTGCACAGGAGTGACCATGAATATAATCTGATGACACAGAAATGTGAAGACCTGATCCTGCAAAGTGCTAAGCACTCCCCATTCCCACTGACTCCAATGAGAGTTGAGAGCGCTTAGATCCAAAAGGGACTGTTCCATTAAATTCACAGTTTTGTTGACACATAAGCCAAAAAGAAGTCCAGTTCGCTACAGCACAGCTGTGCTAGTTCTCCAGGGCTGATAAGGGGTAAAGTCATCTTTTTGTTCCCTCCCTCCAAGAGAGTCAAGAGATCTTGACTCTGAATGCACAGAGACTAAAACTGTGGGAAAAGGTGCCATTTTTATACCATGACTTTTCAGCGTAGACCCACAACTGGGCCTGATCCAAAGCCCAGTCGAGTTCAGTGGGAACCTTCCTACTGCTCTTGGTATGCTTTGGACTAGACCCTTTTATCCCACATAAGGGATGGTTTAGACAGTACTGGGTCCTGTCATGAGGGCAGGGTACTGGACTCGATGACCTCTCAAGGTCCCTTCCAGTCCTAGTATTCTAGGATTCTATAATTATGTACTTAAAAATTAAGTTTTGCTAGATCGGGGGCCTTAAGGCATAACACAGAAGATCTTGTAGAGGCCCAGTAGAGTGGGGTGAATTTCACCCAAAGCAAAGGAATGGTTAAGATCAGCAAGAAATAGAAAAGTCCAGCAAGTGGGTTTAGCATAGCTTTGCAACAGTGAAGGCCTTTCCTGGCTATAGAAAGAAGAAGTACACTCTCACGCAAGCCAAGACACATCCATACAGTATGCCTTTGTTATATGGGTACAGAGGACATCTGTTATGAGTCACTACACAGTGTTGCTGTAAAGCAAATCTCCAGTGAAAGGAGACAAACCTCTCAATGCGCTTACCTAAGTGCCTACAGCTTCTATTCCAAGGCAGATTAAATAAACAAATATGGGGCAGAGACAGATAACAGAATCCAGAGCATCTTGACAAACAAGCATAAAAATCATTATAAGCTTTTGCATACTGTGGGTTTTTTTGGACAAAGCTGTCATGGAGAATGCAGTGACCAAATCTTAAGCTGCTCTGATTTGCCCAGATTGGCTGGTACACAAAACCTCTATAAATAATGCTTCTAACAAAGCAGGGAAGAGGTTGTAAAGTCCAACAGTAACTTACATGGCTGTTGAGCAAACTGCTTTTGTGTGATGTAATCCCTTCATTTTTTTGTAGGTTTTCAATCGCCATTTCAAGCTAAAGGAAATACGCACGAGAAAAAAAGAAAAGAAAGGAAATCAGATAGTTAGCAACAGCCAAGGTTTGTCTTTATTAATAACTGAATAATGATTAATGCTGTCTATAAACGGGCACATGGCAAAGATGCAAGGTAGATGCAGTACAGCCCTTACGAGCTGAAGGTGCAGCAAAGAAATGTTATTGTAACACATGCAAACTAACTGCTCAGCAAGGACACATATTAAGAATGAAAGAGCAGAGCTAGGATCATTTCAGAACTTGCATTTTAAATTCCCTGTTATTGAAGAAATGTCTGTTTCCTTCCCTTTTCCCTCCACAAATATAGTGATTCACTCCTCCAACAACTTTCATTGGTAGTTCTTGCATGTCTAAACAGAGAGCCATATAAAGATGGTACATTTTATCATCAGCCCCATCTGTGTGAAATCCAAATTTGGTTAGTAGCATTTACTAAATTACTCAGAGACTCAACAGACCCACTCATAGTAGTTGAATGAAATAGTGCATCTAACAGAGCTACTACAAATAACACATTAATGGGCCCACGGTGTCACTCTAAAATCATATAGCACTGTGGTATGAGAAACTGTATCTTGCTGGTTAAACAGAAGTAGGCCTTGCCAGTGGCTGGATTTAAGACCTCTGTATGCTGAAAGTCCTTAACTATGGGGCAGTCTCCCCTCTGAATCAGAGTTGTAGAAGGGCATTGCCCTTCTACAATATTTCAGCCATTTGTGATCATGTTCACATGGCACTCGACCTAACAGAGGGCACGTTAGCCCGTATCCCACCTTGATGCCCCTGCACATTCGATAAAAGAAGTTACCCTTCATTTCCTCGCTTAACACACTGCTATGTGGTGTTGCTGTTTTCAAACCAATGGTAGAGGACCCTTACAGTCTACTAACCTTAGGGACCCTTCTGAATGAAAGCTGCAGTGTAATCATCGGAGACTATTATTAAGCTCCAGAACAGACACACCCCAAATAGTTAACATAGAGGCCAATGCAATTTCCATGGTCAGAGATGGCAACCTATCCAGCAATCTCATGTTCACTGTCTACTGCAGCTCTATGGGTTTGGTGGGGCATTTTTAAAGATTTTTTTTTTCTTTTGCATTTCCCACCACAGGCAGCAGAGGAGCCCACATTTCCTATAACATTTCTCCGAGTATTCCTGTAACGATCTAGGGAAGGAAAACAGCCACTTGGATCAGTATTTGCCAGTTGGTGGATAGCAACACCCAACGGGGTTACAAAAGGCAGATGTGGGAAGGTCATGAGGAACTGAAAATGTTGTTGCAATCTAAAGCAAATAAAATCTTGTTTCCTCCTCTCCTTTGCCCTTCGAGACCAAGTGCTAACTCTCAAAATACGTATAAATGACATGAGTTTATTTCACGGATACATTTTTTTACTCTTACTTTCATAGTAAATGTAAGGGGGGGGAAGGGAAATCACCAATCTCAAAACTTTGGGAAACACTGATTGGTGAGGGTCTGGTTCTCCATTTCCTTGCACCTTGCGCAGTCATTTACCCCAGTGCAAAGTGAGCAATACAATGTGACTGGTCTGATTTGGCATCTCCTAGAAACTCTGAGCTGATGTCAGGGCCTACCCAATGGAGAACTGGGACCCACATTTTCAACAGCTCTTATTGGTAGCCATGCTCTCCCCAATACTGGGGGCTACCATTAACACTGAACACTGTGTAAGCAGGAATTGAAATGCTGCCTGGGTTCAGGGTATATGCCCAACCTGTCCCAAACTGTTTGAGTGCCTTGTGAGACAATCATGCAGGGTCCATGGTGCTGCTCCTGTACACATATTCCATCACCAGCGTTATTCTGTGTCAGACAAAAATACTTTTCAGCTTTTATTATTATTATTTCCCTTTGGATTTTTCCTCATGGGGCAGTGCTGGAGCTGCTTTCAGGGCCTTTTGTTAACGGTAAAAGAAAGGGATTTACAATAAATAAATAGTGAAGACAATAGCTCAAGTGGGGACGCTGAAATTCACCCTTCCTGCCAAACCCAAGGAAACAGGCTGAGGGCAGGCAGGGAATGACACTGAGTTTGGGCAGGGAATATAGTTCACCACTCTTAGCCTGCCAGGGGATCACAGTGTAGTTCCAAAGCTGCCATTCCAGTTCCCAGAGTGCCCCGGAAGGTTTGGGACCACTGCACTGATGGGATCATGGGCCTCAGGGCCACATCCTCACCGCTCCATGCCCCCAGACTACACAGAGACAGTATAAGTGCCCAGCTCCATCACATATGAGGCCCTGGCGTGCGAGTTTCTGCCATGTGGGGGGAACCTCCTTAAGCTCCTACATAAACTGTGGCCAAACTTTACAAATAAATACATCCCTTTATGCATCTGCCAAGACCCTGGACAGAAGGCTCTGGGATCTTCTGCAACAGCTGGTGACCTTGGTAACAGAGAGATGCAGCTCCCAAATCTCTATAAGCTTAGGGTGACAAGGGGACGTGCTGTTTACAAGTGAAGCAAGACAGACCCAAGCTTAGGTCTTGGCAGATACAAACCCTCCTGTTTCTCCTCCATAAGTGTGCAGTAGTAAGGAAGTCCCAGGCAGCTCATTATACATGGCCCATTAGTAGCAACAGGACAAGAAGGCACCCATCGCCATAGTGATCAATGGCACATAGCCAGGTAAGAGGCATCATTAATCAATTCTCTTTCCCAAAGGTAAGTAGGCCAAGATGGCTCACATCCTGCACCTGAATTCTATGGGATCACTCATGCAACAGCAGGTGTAAATGTTACCATGTTGCCAATGCCCCACTTGCTCTATTTGTTGCCTTGCATTTTTTTATTCAAACAGACCATGCTTAGAGTTTCCTTTATATATGTTAGCATATTCCCTATGGCTACAAGGTGGCCATAAGATAAAGTAGAATAACCATTATAAAAGCAAAAATCCGCCAGAGCCCTAAAGGGAGTTAAATGGATCTGGTTACTTTCGTAGACAAAGTGCTAGTTTCCAGTGTCTGTGCCTAGGTGTGGTCCCACCCTCCTGTATGCTACCCTGAATACTAAATGTTTTGTTTCCACTCAGAAGATAGTCAAGGATATACAGTACAATGTCCTCCTTAGCTTAACTAGATACTATTGAGCTCAAATAAGGGGCAGTTTCAAGGACTTGGTAGGCTTCAGTGATTTCCAAGAAATAAGTCCAGCATCCTGTGGTAACTGGGAGGAACCAAAACTTTTTTGGTTTGCTGATGTAGCCTTACGGAAATGAGTCAAACGTCATAGGGAAACACTGTTTCCTTCCCCTGTTCCAAGATAGGGAAACAGCTGAACATCCACACTGTATATGCACCCGCATAATACAGACAAGACACAGGTCTCCCTCATAGGCGTGCAGTGATAAGCAGCCCTACAGAAATGCATATGCTAGATTTTACATTTCCAAAAAAAGAGGCTGGGAGGAAGCCCTTAAATATTTTTAATCGCTCCGCTTTAAGGTGTGTGCTTTTAATCAGAATGGAAACAGCCCACCCTGCTCTGATTTGTTACATTGGAAGAGACACTGAAATTTGGGCAACTTGTAGTATCAGTTGCTTTGAGCTGACACAGGGATTTGTGGCCTAAGGTTCAGCAAAGTATCTAAAGGAAATCAGCTGTGATATCTTTCCTTCCTTCCATCCCAGCTTCCTTCCATCCCAGCACAGAGAGGAACTAGATCTCTCTTGTCTAACAGTAAAGGTCAATCCAATACACCAGAGATATGCATTGTTTAATATTTTTCGGGTATACTTCATGAACACTGGCATACAAGGTGATGACAGTTCTCTATTAGCTGCTACTCACTAGCTAGTAAGGAGTGAAAATGGCTACAAACCCATTTCCTGAGCAAAGAGCTAAAAAGGATTCTGGGGAGCCATGGATATGAAAACATCAGGGTGTCCTGCCTCTGGACTTCTGATTACATACACACCCTCTTCTGGCATAGGCACAGCCCTCTCCTGGAACAGACATAATAATGTCTTCATAGAATTCCTACTGTTCAGCCCATCTGGAAGACCATGGAGAATATCTAGCCATAATCACAGTCATGCAGAGAGGTTGACAAATGCAAATTAGCTGCCACCAATCAAGAAAACGATCTTAGAGTCATTGGCTGTGTCTACATTGGCACCCTTTTCCGGAAAAGGGATGCTAATGAGACCAGTTGGAATTGCAAATGCCCCGGGGATTTAAATTTTCCCCGTGGTATTTGCATGAACATGGCTGCCGCTTTTTTCCGGCTCGAGGCTTTGCCGGAAAAAAGTGCCAGTCTAGACAGGGCTCTTGCGGAAAATAAACCCTTTTCTGGAAGATCCCTTATCCCTCTTTAAAATCGGGAATAAGGGATCTTCCGGAAAAGGGTTTATTTTCTGCAAGAGCCCTGTCTAGACTGGCGCTTTTTTCCAGCCCCGGGCCGGAAAAAAGCGGCAGCCATGTTCATGCAAATGCCACGGGGAAAATTTAAATCCCCGGGGCATTTGCAATTCCGACTGGTCTCATTAGCATCCCGTTTCCGGAAAAGGGTGCCAATGTAGACACAGCCATTATGTATAGTTCTCTGAAAACATCTACTTAATGTGTAGGGGAAGTCAAAAAAGCTAATGGAATGTTGGGAATCATTAGGAAAGGGATAGGGAATATCATATTGCCTGCTGTGGAGAAAGTAAATAAGGAAAAGTTATTTACTTGTTCCCATAACACAAGAATTAGTGGTCACCAAATGAAATGAATAGGTAGCAGTTTTAAAACAAACAAAAGGAAGTATTTCTTCACGCAGTGCAGTCAACTTCTGGAACTCCTTGCCAGAGGATGTTGTGAAGGCCAGGACTTTAACAGGGTTCAAAAAAGAACTAGATATGTTCATGGAGGATAGGTCCATCAGTGGCTATTAGACAGGATGGGCAGGGATGGTGTCCCTAGCCTCTCTTTGTCAGAAGTTGAAAATGGGTGATAGGGGAGGGATCACTTGATGATTCCCTGTTCTGTCATTCCCTCTGGGGCACCTGGCATTGGTCACTGTTGGAGGACAGGATACTGGGCTAGATGGACTTTTGGTCTGACCCAGTCTGGCCGTTCTTGTGTTCTCTATATATTGCCTCCATGGCATGCCCACAGTTTGAATACTGCATGCAGATCTGGTTGCCCCATCTCAAAAAAGATATACTGAAATTGGTACATAAAATGGCAACAAAAATTATAGGGGTGAGGAAGCTTTTATATCAGGAGAGATTGATAAGACTAGGTCTTTTCAGCTTGGAAGAGGGGAAGAGATATGATAGAGGTTTATAAAATCATGAAGAAAGTAGATAAGGAAATGTTATTTACTCCTTCTCATAACATAAGAACTAGAGGTCACCAAATGAAATTAATAGGGAGCAGGTTTAAAATAAACAAAAGGAAGTGCTTCTTCAGACAACGCACAGTCAACCTATGGAACTATCTGCCAGAGGATGTTGTGAAGGTCAAGACTATAGTTCCTTTTTTAATTATGTTAGATAAGGGGCATAAGTCCATTAATGGCTATTAAGCCAGATGGACAGGGATGTAAAAGCATGGTCTGAGGAGTTCCTGCCCCTTGTCAGAATCTGGGAACAGGCCTGCTGACAAGGGACCAGGAGGGCAATTACCGCGGGGCCCCACAATTCAAAGAGGCCTGGGGCTCCAGATGCTGCTGCCGCTGCCTTTAAACCACTGCCGAAGCACCACGTGTTCTGGGCAGCACTGGGAATTAAGGGCTATCCTGTCTACATTTATGTCCCTTTTGAAGACCCATGTCTCCCATGCTACCTACAATGAATCTAGTTCACATACATATCTGCTTTTTTTAAATTACATGTTGTTTCTTCTTCCTGGTAGTCTGTCTTCTTGTCTATCTGTCCTTAAACAATGAGCTATTTGGAGTAAGAACAGTTACTGCTGGGCTGTCTAAACATGAGTAAGGGTGCGTCTACACTGCAGGGCTTAATTCAAAATAAGCTATGCAAATTGAGCTACAATTGTGTAACTTATTTTGAAATAGGGAGCGTCTACACAGCACTTTTTTCGAAATGAAGCACTCTTCTTCCGACTTCCCTTATTCCTCATACAATGAGGGGTACAGGAGTTGGAGTGAGAAGTCCTCCAGCTTGATAGTATTTTGACACTATTTCAAAATAAACTGTCTGCTTATTTCGGAATAGCACTGGTTATTTTGAAATAGTGTTGCAGTGTAGACGTACCTTAAGGGGCCTAAATCCTGAATGAAGCCAAAGGAGGGAGAAAGCAAACAAAAATCCTGTACAATAAGGCAGCTACATAATTAGATCTGTTAGTGAGACGATGCTATCGACATTTCATTCTAATAAGGTTCTTGTACTGTACCCATCACCATGGTAGCAGGGTACCTGACATGAGTAATCCCATGTTGTTCTGCAGACTAAGATTTGCAATTAAATCTATGTATTCACACATTTGTACAGACCACATAGGTGGAGGTAATATCCATGTGCTAAATGAATTCCTACTATTCCTGCCCCACTTGGCATTTCCTCTAACAACTTTCAGCAATGGTCTATCCTGCCTCATCTGAAGAACAACCTTCCACATAATGTTTCCTCCTTCTCTCTTCAAAAATGTGGCATTTCCCACAAAAACAAAAAACAAAAATCCAGCTCAAGGACCAGAACAGACAAAATTCAGCTGTAGATCATCAACAGCTCTTCTAGGCATGAAAATAAAATAAAATAAAATAAAATAAAATAAAATAAAATAAAATAAAAGTTGTTTGAAAATCCTACTGGGCTAGAAATGAGAACTTAATGGGACAAATTTCCAAGAGCCCATTATTAAATGTTTGTTCTCCATGTCAATACTTACACGCTGCAATCAAGTTACCCCTTAATCTCATGAGTAATGAGACACCCCAAGCACATGCTAATAAAACACTTACACATCATTCATTTTATATCACACACACACACACACACACAAATCTTATTTATTTTCTGAAGTCCTTTCAGTTCCCCTTGAACAATTCCTGGCCCTGTAGTGGCAATACCTGCAGGGCTACATACCGTTGCTGGAGAGGAGCGTGAAGTATGTGACAGAGAGTGTCTAGTATTTTCCATCCCCCCATGAATGAGATAGGCTCCCGAGCTGGAGAGGATCTGACTTCCCCCAATGTCCATAGTGATGCCCACCATGCTGTGAGAGGGAATGGCTGTAGGAGAGGATGCCGCTGTAGTCACCTGTGCTCCACCTCCCTGCGGTTCGAAATAGGAAGCTGCGCTGCTGGGGGCATAAATCTGAGCTTCAGTGTTGTAGGAGTAGGCGGCTCGGCTGTCAAAGGAACAATATGGTTAGGGTGTGAAGCACGTCGGGGAGCTTAAATATCTAATCTCATGGCACAATGGTTTTTTAGGAAGCCTTGACTCCATTGTAGAGAGGACTTGCTCTACTGAAATTTAGCTCAGATACAGAAGTCAGTTGACAATGTGAATCTCTCTGATGTCAGCCCTAGAGCAGGTCCCAAGCCATAGTGCTCTGGAACGTTTGCACTGTCAGAAGTGGAAAGTGGGTTCATAAAGGCCAACAGCTTTGCTGGGCCCCTAGGCAAAGAACGGGGTGGGGCTGCTTTGCATCCCTTAAGGGGTAGGGACTTGGGCTGAAGCAACAAGAATGGGGATAGGCAGCCCTCAGCACCGACTGGAGCGTACCTTGCCAGCCTCCCCTCTCTCCCCTCCCCCCCAGCCCTCAGTGCTGCCCAGAGTGTGCATCACGGTGCTCCGGCAGACATTTAAAGTGCCCGGAGCTCTGAGCCCTCTTGTATCACTGGGTCCTGGGGTAGTTGCCTTTCTTTGTGCCCCCCTTCCAGTCAGTGAGCCTGTGTGGGATGCAACATGATAAAGCACATGGCCCAAAGAGGAGCTCAAGTTCTAACACCCTGGTCTTCAGAAACTAAGGGGAAATTTTCAAAATTGCCTACATGAGATGGAGGCCTAGTTGATGCTGGAGAATGTTTGCTACCAACACACCCTCAGCACAGACACAAAGGCAAAGGAGACCTTTTTCTGGTATCATATTCCCCAGATGAAATAAGCTGAATCGGCAAAAATCACATATGCACCAGGGATTTCACTGGCATAGAAATGTTGTTCTGAAACCAGAAAAATAAATCTTCACAACCCTAACCAACATCACTTTCTTAGCAAAAATTTCTGTGTTAGAATGGGCCTGAAGCTCCTAAGTCTCTTTGGAAAATGAAACTTAGGGTTTTGAGTCATCTACGTGCTTTTGAAAATTTGAGTTTTATTGTTCAAGAAACTGTAACAAACAGAGCTGATTGACATTTTCTCATCTTTATTTAAAACATCTTTTTAAATAAAAATGGCTTTATATTACCAAATAGTACCAAAAGTAAAGCTTATGCTCAAAATTTTCACTTTGGTTTAAATGTTTAATTTTTTTCCTTCTTTTTTTTTTCTTTTTGTTTTTCATTGAAAAACTGACTTTTTTTTTTTTTTTACAGGAAATTGCAGGATTTTTTTAAATTTATCATAACAAAGAATGAGCATTTTCTTTTGGACCATCTATTCCAAGAAGTCCACACAATCCAATATCAGACAATCCAATATCAAGTTTACCCTATTCGTTGCAATCATGCTCAAGAGAAGGGCAAGACAGGTAAGAATGTAACCTCAGCTCAGAACAACATTGAGGGTCTCTACCCTTACAAGTCTGTGTAGTGGGGAATTGGCCCATGACCATATGCTGATGTGGAACAAATACACGGGAATGCAATATGATGGCATTGCATGAAGATACGTCCTGGACCAAGAGAGTTACTTTGAGCCTTGTTGCGGTCCAGCTAGACATCCTGGAAGCACCACAGAAAGACAGAACAGGTAGCAACCCTACAATTTGTGGGGGAAGAGCACAAAGAATCTTTCAAGTGAAGAAGTGAGGAAGAGGAAACCACAGAAAGGACCCTCCTTCCAATTAGAATTCTGTCTCATTTATGTGGAGTCTCCATTTTGAAAACCCTGGCTCCCTAGTAGATAGAACATGGTTTGGAGAAGGAATATAGGATCCATTTCCATAAAGGGAGCTCCATGTGGTTTAAGGTGGGATCTCCTTGCGGAGATGTGTCTCACACATGATGCATCCAGCATCAAAGCAGTCTCGCCACTGCCACAGCCATTACACAGTGCTGTGCAGGCTGCTCCTCCTCCCCTTTACAGGAGCTAGTGTCTGCAGCAGGAGGAGAATGCAGCAACCCCGGTACAGAGAGAGTAGAAGGACTGACTCTGTACCCAGCTGCAAGATGAGTGTCTGAATCAGAGAGTAAAACTTTTTGTGTACTCTCTCTCCATCCTGCAGGACAGACAATTGTACTCTGACGCTCAAAGAAAGCAAAATGAACTTTTATTGGCTCTAGTAATGTGAATGACAGAGACTCTTACATGGTTCC
The DNA here is from genome assembly GCF_049634645.1 of Pelodiscus sinensis. Classification (NCBI taxonomy): domain Eukaryota; kingdom Metazoa; phylum Chordata; order Testudines; family Trionychidae; genus Pelodiscus; species Pelodiscus sinensis. Next base: position 21,344,464 of record NC_134729.1, on the reverse strand, counting down.
ATTGGTGTAGACAGCCTCTCCTCCTTCCACATACTGGACCTGAGTTGGATACACATGCTGCACAGTTTGCACCTGAAACAAATGTGACCATCCTGGGTTTATAGACGAATCATTGCCAGGCAGCAATAGAAGACACTACACACAAACACGCACTCAAGCAATTACAAGCGTACTCAAAGCTGCTTAAGAACTAACATTAACTTAAACTATATTTGTCCTATTTTCAAAATGTATTTTTAAAGGCCTCATTTTTATAAAATTAGACATCAAAGTTCACACAAGCTAAAACACACAGGCAATCATTTGCAAAAACAATATCATTCTCACACCTGTCCTGTACATATTCGTCAGCACAATGACCTGTGTGACTTGGCTTACTTTGTGTATACAAGTAGGATTTTTTTAAAACACGCAATTTGACTCTAGACGGTAATCTATACAGAAAAGCGAAATAATTATTAATTATTAATTTTTAAATAAAACTCTCCCCTAGACTCTAGAAAGTGAAATCTGACACAAGACAGCTGCTGAGGAGACTTTTATTTTAAGCCTTAAAATACCTTGCGAGAATCTCCTTTATCGTCAGTCTAAAAGAAAGACTAAATCCCATGAAAGGGCAGAGGAAATGGATCTCCAGTTTTCTGGTCAGACACCTCTCTACCAAAATATGTATTTTGACAGATTAAAGAGATCGCCTATATAGTTTCAAGCAGCACGTGCGGGACATGGGGGTCAGGGAGGGGGCGGCAGGATCTGTTTTGCTTTCAGATAGCACTTGCTCCTCCATTCCATTGACATTACCTGCTGTGGGACCTGCTGAACTCTGGGAATGGAGATCTGCTGCATCTGGGCTCCTTTGGGAGCAGAGCCTGTTGTTTGAACCAAAACCCTCTGAAAGAACAAAACAGAGAAATGTGCATTTAGACTCGGTGTCACAGTTAGGCCCAGAATGCCCCGTTCTGACTAGGCCCTTTCCTGCAATACATTTACTAGAGCCGCTTGCCAAGGATGTGCCCCAAATCCTCAGATAAAAGATAGCAGCCTCACCATTCTTTATGGCTACACATTCCCTCTAAAGCCTCCCCACAGCTTCCATTTAATCTAAACTACATTTAAACTGGAAATGGGCCCAAACCCAATACTCTAAACTTGAGGAAAGCTCAGGATGTGGATCCAAATGGTTTGGTTGGGCCCATCTTTAAGTGAGACTTGGTTTAAGCAGCCACCCAGGAAACAGCAGCAACTGGTTGCTTAATAAAAGCAGGTCTTAAAATAAAAGATCAACCACAAGTATCATGGAAAATCTCTGCACCTTTCCTCATGCCTGTATTTCTCCTCTGCAGGGAAAACTTTTCAGAAGTTACCCCAGGCCCGTACCCTTTTTCAACATTTCATTTCTGCCATGATCCCTGCACGTAACAAAGCAGATACATTTATTTATCTCCATTCAGTGCCATGATAAGCACTGACTGGAGATCAAGTCATCAGGTGTCTCTTTTCATTAAGCTGAAATGCATTTTTAATTCTGAATCTTTGAGGCTATTATTGTATCATTTCCCATATTGAAACAGTCATGATCCTCAGTGGACTCAGAAGGGTCACCAGGTTAGTCTATATCTGCAAAAACAACATACTGTGGCACCTTAGCCCTGGTCTACACAAGGACTTTATTTCAGAAAAACCCCAGCCCCCCACCCCAAGATAAAATGTATAAGCAGAGCGTCCACGCTACCAAGTTAATTCAAAATCCATACTCCTGCTTTTCATCAGGAGTAATGCTAATTCCAAAATAGTTATTTCAAAATAACAAGTGTGAATGCTCCAGTGTCACTATTTTCGAATAACTACTCCCCAGAGTAATTTGAATTAATTACTCCCCAGTGCTTCCTGAGGCTCTAAGTCCAATGTAGCGTGTCCACAGTAACGGAGCTTGCCTTGGACTAATTTCCAGGCTTCTCCGTAGTGTGGACACGTTTGCTCGAATTTGTTAAATCAGGAGTTAAGTTGATTTTAGTAATTTTGAAATACTTTCCTAGTGTAGACGTGGCTTTAGAGGCTAATAGATTTATTTGAACATAAGCTTTTGTGGGCAAAATGCCCACTTCAACAGTGAGCTTATGCCCAAATAAATAGTCTCTAAACATCCTACACTAATGTCCAAGTTGATTTTCCTATAGCTTTCTTTCATTTTTTTCCTCTCTCATTGTTCCTTGTAGAATCTACCAGTGGGTCTGCGAGCTGAAATCCATCTGCAGGAGATTGTTCAGAACAAATTGCTTCAATTACTCCTTCAAATTACTCTTTTTGTGCAACATTAAAGGTGGTGTTAGCATAAAAGAACTTGACAAGAAGTTGAAACATTTAAGTTTTTGCTTTTCAGTTGTTCTTAATGGCATCATCAGAGAGTGACCCGTGACACATCTGGAGTGTTGAGATGAACAAAGATTGCTTCAGAATGAAACTAATGTTGAAGAGCTGCTGGAAAGCTTGGAAGATTCGTTTACATTTTTAGTGTGGGTCTCTTTTGATGATATCTGTGTCATCCAAAATTGATTTTCTAGGATCAAACTCAATATTCTTCTCCTCTAAGCAATATTCTGCTATTCTTTAATAGGCAATGGTTCTTCGGGGTCAAACGTGCCACTACATGCACATGAATAAACTGATCTACTAGACTTTTTCACGAGAAGCATGATTCTTCTCTGTCTTACGGCTGGACTATTGCCAAAATTTACATTTTACTTAAGCAAAGTAAAGTATTTTCATTGCTTCACTCTACACAATCACTTGTTTCATACTTTAAGGCCAGAAGAAAATCAGCAGATCATATAATCTGACTCCATGAATATGACAGGCCTTTAAATTTGACCCAGTTACTGAGACCAATAAACTGCTCCTTGACTAAAGCATGACACATGTCTGAATAAAATATACCTTTCAGAAGGCATCCACAGTGTTGATCTGAAAACAGTCAGAGATGGAGAATTCACCACTTCCCCTGGTAACTTGTTCCAATGGTTAATCACCTTCATCAATTTCTATCTTTTGAATAATTTGAATTTGTCTGGCTTCAGCTTCCAACTATTGGCTGATGTTCTGCCTTTTTTTCCCCTTGATTAAAGAACCCATTAGTACCCAGTATTTTCTCCTGGGAAAGACATTTATCCACTAATCTTGTCACGTCTGTTTTTCTATATAAACTAAAGAGACTGAACTCTGCTACCTCTCACTCTAGAACAGGGCTACTCAACACACGGCCCATGGCCTGTTTGTTTGCGGCCCGCAATGCTGTTTGGGTTTATGCAGGGCTCAACACGCGGCCCATGGGTGGGATCCTTTGAACATGGCCTCCACTGGGAACATGCTCCACAATGGCGAGGCATCTCTCGGATGGGGTATGCATTGAAACGCAAGCTGACAGGCTGGCTGGAATAGACGGGTACAGGATGTCAGCATTTCTAGCCCCCAGAGAGGTGGTGCGGGGAGCGCTGGGGTATTAAGGGAAGTGCTGGCTGCTTAGCCGTGTGCGCAGAGCCTGAGAGGTGCTAACTGGCTCACACTGGCCATGTTTGGGTCTGGCGCCGCAGCTTAAGGCTTAATCTTTGTATTCATGCCTGTCAGTGTGAAAGAAGCTATTTGCATATATTTGCATATATATTTGCATGTATAAGCAACCACACTTAAGTTGCGGCCCTTGGCATGTGCTGTGAGTATCATTGTTGCTCCCAGGGCTTCCAAAGTTGAGTAGCCCTGCTCTAAAACATTTCCCACATTATCTGTATGGCTCTTTTTCCCAATCCTCTGATGTTTCAAAATCCTTTTTAAAATATGAACAGCAAAAGTGCAAACAGTATTCCAGTATTGGTCTCACCAATGCCATATACAGAGCTACAATCACCTCCCTTCTGGTGTTCCATGCATGGAGCCCTGACCCTCTGACTTGGCGGGCCTGATTAATCACTTGTGAAGCAAAATTGCATAGCTTATTTTGAGGTAAGGGTGCTATATGGACACACCCTGAGGGACCACACTAGCTCTTTTTCGACACAGCACCACACTGGGAGCTCAGGTTCAGTAGCTTGGACCTCTACTAGGACCTCTAAATCCTTTTCCCTGTCAGTGCTTTCCTCATTCTGTAGGCATGGCCTTTGTCTTGGCTGTATTCAAGCTCTATGTGACTGCCCACACACACAGTAAATAGTCTTCATTATTTACTGCTCCCTCCATATTTGTGTTAGCCACAAATTTTATCAGCAGCAATTTTATATTTATTTCCACATTTGATGAAAATGTTGAATAGTGTCAAGTCTAGTCACAATTCTTGTGGAAGCCCTCTACAAAACAACTCCACTTTTTGGATGACGATTCCCTATTGACTGCTTTTGAGATCTGTCAATTAGCCAGTTCTTCACTGATTGAACAAGTGCTTGATTGATATTATACAGTGTCAATTTTTAAAAAAAGAATTTTGTGCAGCACCATGACAAATGCCTTATAAAAGTTTATTGTATCTACACTATTATCTTTCTCAAGCAAGCCTGTTAACTCAACGAATCAAGTCAGGTTTGCTTGACAAGAGCAATTTTCCATTGAATCATGCTGATGGCATTAATCACATTCCTATCCTTTAATCTTTAGAATAAGAAACAACCTCCTGACAGAATCAACATGGGAAGATCGAAACACATAGCCAGCTTTATAGCAGGACCACACTATTCTCTGCAAGGTGGGCAGAGCAATTTCAAGACTCTAGCAAACCCAGAAGTTCCCAGCTCCATCCACTCCCTACTTCAACATCCAATGATACTTGATTCTACCCAATAGTTACACCTCTCTCTCTCTCTCCAGTCAGTCACTCCATCCTTCTGTCTGTTTCCCATCCCTTCTGAACAATTATATGACAACCTTCTCATAGTTCCCTAAAAAGTATAAGTGGGCCCTCAATTTTCTCATCATTTTCAAAATCTTATTGAATAAAATGTTCAATCACAGATTGGAGTTAGAACTTATTTTTTCTAGTATTACAAAAACTTTCAAACATTTTATAGATATGCTAATAAAACTAAGCAATACATACTCAAAAAGTGAAGAAAATACCCCCCAAGCCATCCCCAACCCCTCTCTGTGGGTTCTTTTCCTGATTTTTCCCTACACACAGTTCTGTTGATTTTGATACTTCTTTCAACTCCAGGAGATACCTTTTTAAACAATTTGCATGTTTATTGCTTTTATTGATGTATCAAGTCACTGCAACAGAGCAATCCCAAATTGGCAGGAAAGGGTTTTCTTGGCAACATAGCTAAGTTCAAATCCAAGTTTCATGCCTTGAATCAAAGTGTATGTTTTTTATTACAAATGTTTCTGTGGCACTTATGAACACAATATATAGGTAGGCTTCATTACCACTTACACTTATGCACACTCACACGCACACTTATAGACTCATTGGCTACGTCTACACTGGCCCCTTTTCCGGAAGGGGCATGTTAATTTCACCTATCGTCGTAGGGAAATCCGCGGGGGATTTAAATATCCCCCGCGGCATTTAAATAAAAATGTCCGCCGCTTTTTTCCGGCTTTTAAAAAAGCCGGAAAAGAGCGTCTACACTGGCCCCGATCCTCCGGAAAAAGTGCCCTTTTCCGGAGGTTCTTATTCCTACTTCAAAGTAGGAATAAGAGCCTCCGGAAAAGGGCGCTTTTTCCGGAGGATCGGGGCCAGTGTAGTCGCTCTTTTCCGGCTTTTTTAAAAGCCGGAAAAAAGCGGCGGACATTTTTATTTAAATGCCGCGGGGGATATTTAAATCCCCCGCGGATTTCCCTACGACGATAGGTGAAATTAACATGCCCCTTCCGGAAAAGGGGCCAGTGTAGACGTAGCCATAGACTTTAAGGTCAGAAGGGACCATTATGATCATCTAGTCTGACCCCCTGCACAGTGCAGGCCACAGAAGCTCGCCCACCCCCTCCTAGAATAATCCTCTCACCTATATCTCAGATATTGAAGCCTTCAAATACTTTGAAGACCCCAAGATGCAGAGAATCCTCCAGCTGTGATCTGTACCCCATGCTACAGAGGAAGGCGAAAAACCTCCAGGGCCTCTGCTAATCTACCCTAGAGGAAAATTCCTTCCCGACCCCAAATATGGCGATCAGCTAAACCCTGAGCATGTGGGCAAGACTCACCAGCCAGACACCCAGAAAGTTCTCTTCGGTAACTCCCATCATCCTTCCATTGACCTATTTACCTCTGATAATGAATGGTCAATTAGTTACCAAGATCATGTTATCTCATCAAACCATCCCCTTTCTAAACCCATCTAGTTTAATCTTGAAGCCAGATAGATCTTTTGCCCCCACTACTTCCTTGGAAGGCCGTTCCAGAACCTCACTCCTCTAATGGTTAGAAACCTTCGTTTCTAACTTCAAATTGCTTCAAATTGATATTTTAAACAAAATCCTTTGAGCTAGGAGTTAAAGCACATTCAGCATTAATATTGGGGTTGTTTTCCATGGAGACAGAATTAACAGCTGTGCAGCTGTAGTAACGTTACCTGCTGCGAGGCCGGCACTGGCTGCACAACCGGAGCCTGAGCAGACGCAGATGTACGCAGTGCCACAGAAGTTGCGGAATCTGATCCACCCTCTGAATTCTGCATACTCACTGCAAAAGAGAGCACAGAGGAGATCAGCTGGATAAGAGACAACTTCACTAACTTTCAGTTCTTCCAAAGTAAAAGGGCTCATGTAATCACAGGCCAAGAGAATAAAATCCCAGTAGAAGATCTCAGGCCTGTCAGAGAAAGATAACTACCTCCCTGCTTGAAGGATTCTTTTTAGTTTGAGCGCTAATGTTACTGCTGTATTATATTAAGAGAAATTTACACAACTGTTCCACAGAAAGAGAAGGAAAGGGAAGGAGCAGAAAATGTTTCTAAATATAAATATAACAACAACAAAAAATAGCATTGGAAAATTATTGTGTCAGAGTAAAGTGCAGCTACTCCTCACTGGGACAGAAGCAACCCTTGAAGATCAAAATCTGCCATTTCTTTCCTTCCCAATCTTAGCACAATTAGCTAACCTCAAAGTATTTCAAGAATGCCCAGTGCCAACAACTTGATTACGTACCCAGCAATGAAACAACAAAACAGTGTGTTAAAGCACTGGTTCTCAATCTTTCCTGACAACTCCCTTTCAGGAGTCTAATGTCGTTCTAGCCCAAGTTTCACCTTACTTAAAATCTACTTGCTTACAAAATAAGATATAAACTCACAAAAGTGCCACAAGACACAATTGCTGAAAAATTGCTTCACTTCTCATTTTTACCATAGAATTATAAAATACGTTGATTGTGAAATAAATACTGTACTTACATTTCAGGATACTGTATATAGAGCAGCATAAACTAGTCAGTGTCTGCCTGAAATTTTAATTTGTATTGACTTTGCTAGTGCTGTTTATGTAGCCTCTTGTAAAACTAGGCAAATACCTAGATAAGCAGACTTCTCTCTGCAGAGAAGCACCATGATAGAGCCAGGCCCCCTTAACAGTAATATGCTCCTGTAATGATGGGGTCATTTCTGACAGATTTTGTTTAAAAAAAATACAAAGTAATCTTTTATCTCTAAGCTGAATGCTTAAAAGAAATAATTCCCGTACTCCACCCCCCAATCAAAATCTAAGATTTATTGATTCCAAATCTTGAGATTTTGTTTTTTCTCTTTACTTCCCTTTTTACCACTGAACGCAACAGAATGAAAACTTATCTCTTTCTCGCTCTCACTCTCATCACACAAACTCTTTTCTGTTTTTTTCCTTTATTTAGCACTTTCTGTCTGACCAGTTAAGTGAAAGTAACTTAAAATTTCTTACAGGTACTGTCCTATTGCGACCCGCATCCCTGCCAGCTCTTTAAATAGCTCCTTACTGGCTTTTGCCACAGCTCAGACAGCTCTTGCCGGAGCTGCACACCAGAATGCACCTGCTTACCTCTTTGTCTGACACTTAACTTTTCAAAACTTCCTCAACTTTGAAAAAGTTGCCAAAAGGGAAAAAAATTCCCCCCAAACTCCGAATATTATTCATTTTATTGAACTCCCTGGTAAAGCAAGGAAAGGGGGAAACTGAAACATTAAAATTTCTCTCATGAATTTTTTTTCAAAAATTTCACAAAAAAGTTGGGGAAGTGAGGGAACTAAACAAGAGACTGTTCTGTTTTCAATAGGCAAAATGGAAACAATTTCAATATTTTTCAGAACATGCTTTTTCCATTTTTCCAACCAGCTCTGACCCTGGGCAAATCATTTTTTTCCTCTCTACTTCGCCAAGCCCCGAACAGCTTGTGAGTCATTTTCTCTTTTATGTTTCTCTTGGACAGGGATGGGACAGCAGTAAATATAGGAATAATATATTCCCAGATCACTGCTCAAAATACAGCTCAAGGATCAAGAACCAATCACTGCAGAAACAAGAGAGAGCCATGTCATATTCTTCATATCCTCTTCCCAGGCGCCAAGTCATATATATATATATACACAAACTCTCCATTCTCCTTAGTAACTTTTCACAGAATAGGGTTGCATACAACTCCATATATCACATATCTGCTTCTTTGCCTCATTGCCTGAATGTATTCTTGAAAGCTCTGTAAGATTCCAGCTCCATCAATACAATGTCACAAATCAATATATGAAAGAATAATTCTCTCCCTGAAGTTAGGAAATAGCATCTCAACTGTACCAGCCCTTGGGCCCACCTTCTTGAGTGGGAATAAACTGCCTCATGAAGAAAGGAGTATGCATGTTCTCATAGCATCCTGCAAGAGTATTTTACTGTTTGTTATTCATGTGCAGCACTATAACAGGGGCTTAAGATGTTGGGAGGATGAAGAAGTCAGGATAGGGGAGTGAGAAAGGGCTCAGGGCAGGGGGTAGAGAGTTCAGGAGTCAGGGCTGGGGGTTGGGAGATATGGAGGGCTCAGAAGAGGGGGGGTGCAGGAGTCAAGGCCAGAGGTGGGGGGACTCAGGGCAGGGGGTGAGGGCAGCTGCTGGCTGCTCCCCAGAACCAGTGCAGGGCAGTGGGTGCCATGCTGTCTGGCCACTGGCTGCTTTGTGTCTCTCCGGGGCTGTCAGGCCAGTGGTGACCTCTCCCCCCAGGGCAGTTGGCACTTCTACCTTGGGCTGGCCAGGGCAAGTTGGGCCATTGGGCCACGCTGCCTAGCTGGCGGCTGCTCCATGACTCTCCAGGGCTGTTGGGACACATTTGTTTGCTGCGCCCTATGGTCATTCTGGAGCATAACTGTCCTTGCTATCAGAGATGTCCTTTTCCATTTGATGAGAAACAATCACATTCCACTCACATCCCATTGTCCTGGCACAACCAAACTCTTATCTTGCTTTAAATTATGATCAAAGGAAGCTCCATAGCAAAGTTGGTGGTCCTAGCTCTTACTGCTTAGGAGGAGTTCTTGAACAAACACTCACAGGCAGACAGAAGGACAGACAGACAAACACACAAACGGTCTCAAATATATAGTAGATGGTACACTGCATCTTGAATGCTGTGTGCAGATGTGGTCACCTGATCTCTAAAAAGATATACTGGAACGGGAAAAAGTTCAGAAAAGGACAACAAAAGTTATCAGGGGTGAGGATCGACAGTCATATGAGTAGAGAATAATAAGGCTCGGTCTTTTCAGCTTGGAAAAGAGACAACTAAGGGGGCGTATGACTGAAAAATCACGACTGGTATGGAGAAAGCAAATAAGAAAAAAATATTTACTCCTTCCCATAACACAAGAACTAGGGGTCAAATGAAATTAATAGGTAGCAGGTTTTAAAAGAACAAAAGGAAGTACACAGTCAGCCTGTGGAACTCCCTGCCACAGGATGTTGTTCAAAAAATAACTAGATAAATTCATGAAGGATACGTCCATCAATGGCTACTAGCCAGGATGAGAAGGGATGGTGTCCCCAGCCTCTGTTTGTCAGGACTAGGAATGGACAACAAAGTAATCACTTGATGATTCCCTGTTCTATTCATTCCCTCTGGGGCACTTTGCTTTGGCCACGTCAGCAGACAGGATACTGGCCTACATGGACCTTTGGTCTGATCCAGTATGGCCATTCTTATGCTCAAAGATGCACCTTTTCTTTATTTTCATTTTTCTGAGGATCTTTTCACAGTGGTGTATGAGACTATATCTCAAATATAGTAGTAATATGTTGCTCCAACATCAAACTGGCCTCACTGGGTACATCTATGCAGCAACACTATTTCGAAATAACTAGCACTATTCCAAAATAACTCAGTCCGCATCTACATAGCAGGCAGTTATTTCGAAATAGTGTCGTAATACTGTCAAGCCGGAGGACTTCATACTCCGACTCCTGTAACCCTCATTGTACAAGGAATAAGGGAAGTCAGAGGAAGAGTGCTCTATTTCAAAATAAGTGCTGGGTAGATGCTCCCTATTTATTTCAAAATAAGCTATGCAATTGACATAGCTCAATTTGCATAGCTTATTTCGAGGTAAGCTCGGCAGTGTAGGCACACCCTCTGAGCCTGATGCTTACAAGGGATGCTCAGGACCTTGTCAAGATCAGACCGTAATGCACCTGGTCTACAAAAGAGATATCTGTGATTTGCAGATTTAGTTATAAGCAGGGCTTGCTGAGCTGCGGCAAGCCCTGCTCACCAGCCACGCTGTCCAAACCCAGCTCTTCCAGACTGTAATCTACTCGCCAAGGGCAAGATTACATAGATTGTCGAGCCCTGATTATAGAGGATCCATGTGAACGTAACACCATTTGCTACTCCCTGGCAGTGTCTACACTGGGCCACTTATTCCGGAAAATCAGCCGCTTTTCCGGAATAAGCTGCGAGCTGTCTACACTGGCCCTTGAATTTCCGGAAAAGCAACGATGCTCAACTGTACAAAATCAGCCACTATTCCGGAAAAACTATTCTGCTCCCGCTCAGGCATAAGTCCTTATTCCGGAACACTGTTCCGGAAAAGGGCCAGTGTAGACAGCCCAGTAGTCTTTTCCAGAAAAAAGCCCAGATCGCGAAAATGGCGATCGGGGCTCTTTTCCAAAAAAGCGCATCTACATTGGCCACAGACGCTTTTCTGGAAAAAGGGCTTTTCCAGAAAAGCAGCCTGCCAATGTAGACACTCCTTTTCCGGAAAAACAGAAAAAGGAATAGTATTCCGTTTTAAGCAGTTCCGGAAATTCATGCCAGTGTAGACACAGCCCTCGTGTTTTCAAGTCACATCTACTCACCGTTACTAACAAGTTTTTCTCTCCCCGTGACCCTGAACATCCCCACAGAGATGGGGAAAGACAGGAGCTGGATCTTATTTCCTCACACTTGCATCATCAACATTGTCAGATTTGTTACAACTGCACATTCTTTATTATTGATGATGCCACAGAGGGAACCCACCTGGCTTTTCACATTCCAAATGAAGTTTGCAGCACTGGTCATTAGAAAAGCTAAGCAAATGTGAACTGGACCCCAGAATGACATTTCACACAGTGATATTTGGAACAGAGTGAAAACCTCCTTGGATAATTTCCACCTTCGTTCAACTCTGTCCTGTGCGTCTCGGGACTGGAAGAGGCAAATATGTTTACACCTACTGCTAAGATGCATTTGTGCTGCTCACAAGCCTAGAACATAAACTGTCTTGCACTCAATGACGACTCCTATTCTCTGAACGGCTGTACATAGCACCCTGTATCTAGGGAGTACATTTGCACTCACAGGAGCTGAATGTCCCAGGGAACCAGAGTGCCGAAGAGGAGATTTTCATAGGCACAAATGGGAGTCAAGCAACCAATTTCCATTGAAAGTCAATAGAGGCTGGATGCATAACTCCCATTTGTGCCACTGAAAGCCTCCCCCTGCTCTATCCTTTAGAGCTAATGCTGTGTCTACACTACGGAGCCACTATTGGCATAGGTTTGTGCTGGCATCACTTTGCTAGCAGAACCTGCTAGTGTAGATGCACCCTATATAAACAGAAGGAGTTTTTCTGTCAGTGTACGAACACCATCTCCCCAACTGATAAAACTTAGAAAACAATAAATAGTCTAGCAGCACCCAAGACTAACAAAACGTGTAGATGGTATCATGAGCTTTCATGGACACAACCCACTTTTTCAGATGAATGAATGAATCCCCAAATAATGCTAGCTGAGTTTATGCTGGGGGTTTTGTTAGCATCATTGGTCAGGGGCATGTTTTTCACACTCCTGACCAATGTAGCTACGCTGATACAACTTTTAAGTGTAGACTAAAGTGAAGAGGCATGTCTTAGGGTATGTCTACACTACTGAGTCTTGTTGCCAAAAATTTATGTTGACACCCAAAAGTCAACAAAACAAAAGTCGCTAGAGGTTATTCACACTTGCTCCCTCTGTTGATAGATCATGTCCACACTGGGGGCACCTTCATAGCAGTGTGAGCACTGCATTGTGGGTATGTATCACTGGTCACTGAACATCTTGGGATTCCCTTCGAGCGCTGGGAGCAGCATCACAAGTAGCTGTGAGCTCTCCATGCTCAAGAATGTCAAAGCAGCACAGCAGCCTGTCCCTCTCCCCATGCAGCACAAGTCTGCCTGCTGCTGTGTTCCTACTGCAGGGCAGAACAGGAACAGTCCAATGATTTGTTCTTTGTTTGCTCCCCAAATGGATCAGCTCACTCAGCTGTCAGATACTTCCTGGCATTTTGAAAGGGGAGAGGCACATGCCTGCAGGACAGCAGAAATCACAATACACTGAGCAGAGACCATCAGGGTAAGCATGGTGCGATATTAACAGAAAGTAGTTCTGTCAACAAAACAAACAGCAGTGTCTACACTGGCTCTTTGTAAACAGTAAAAGAGGGAGGAGAAAAAAAATCTCTCAAGTTTTCTGTCACTGAAACTGGGTGTTTTTCCCAATAAAAGTTGCATTGCAGAGTGTACGCTCTCACTGTTTTGTTGCCAAAGGGCAGTTTTTGGCAACCAAACTTGATGGTGGAGTCATACCCTTATTTTAGATGAACACTAATTTATGTCAACAGGAGTAGAGCTGTTAACTTCTTACATAGCACTTTGGAAATTCTGCTCACCTGTGTGAAACTGATGCCTGTTACAAGTTGTAAAGGGACCCAGTTTATCCCTCTAGAGTCAATCTGGTTCTGGAGGCACCAATTCCATGGCATTCTAGATCAATTGCTTCTAACACAGACTCCGCTGCTGAAATGTAAATCCTGTTGAATTTTAATAATGCATATTTTGTTACTACCTTTATTAGATGTGGTATAAAAAAATAGAAATATGCAAACAGCCAAGCCACATATGATATTGACTTCAGGAGTAAAGAGTAACAGAACTATTAAAAGTGGTAGATAGAGTCTGGCTGCCAATCCACATGTCTCAATAGATTTGTACAGGTGAAAATGATTTCTTAACTGTGGGTACATCTACACAGCAAAGTTATTTCAAAATAACATCCATTATTTCGAAATAACTTTACCAGCGTCTACACAAACCACTATTTTGAAATTAAATCAAAATAGCGGAGGGCTTATTTCAAAATTGGTAAAACTCATTCCACGAGGAATAGCACCAATTTCGAAATTGCTATTTCAAAATTGTGTAGATGCTTATTTCGAAATAGGGGGCCTCCAGCTCTTCCCAGGGTGCCCTGGTGGCCACTCTGGGCACAATCAAGAAAACTCCTCTCTCTCCTCCTCCTCCCCGGAGCCCTTAAAGGGGCAGACTCTGGCCACAGTGCCTGTGTCAGCTCCAAGCATGCCAGCCCAAAGCCAGCAGTCACTGCACCTGACCCAGCAGCTCCAGCATGAGTTAGGCAGCCAGTGCCAGTCAGCCCTCCACCGCTCCCCAGGACCAGTATGCCAGCTCCCAGGAGCCTGCCAGGGACCGGAAAAGGCAGGCGCCTGCCTGGTCCACTGCAGAGATCAGGGACCTAATTCAGGTTTGGGGGGATGCCTCCAATGTCTATGATCTCCACTCTAAATGGAGGAACACAACAATCTACAGGGGGATGGCTGCCAGCCTGGCTACCAAAGGCCACATGCGAACCCAGGAGCCGGTTCGCATGAAAATAAAGGAGCTGCGGCAGGCGTATGCCAGGGCCACAGGGGGCAGCTCCCAACCAGGGGCAGACCCAGACCCCTGCCCCTATTTTGATGCCATGGACTGCATCCTGGGGGGTAGGATGGTCCGTGCCCCCCAAGTGGTCATCGACCCTGGGGCAGAGCTTGCTGCCTCCTGCTGCTCCAGCCCCTGCTGTCTCCCCAGCTACCACTCCTCCCCCCACTCCTTCTTCTTCATCCCCACCATCCCCACCCCCTCAGGGATGCCGAGGCCCCCGCACCCACAGTGCTGGGAGACAGTTGGGCTGGCAAGACCCCCAACCCTGAGCCCTGAGCTTCTCCTCCCCTTGCCTACCCCTACCAGCTCCCTCCTCCCAGGTTTCCCCCTCCCCTCTCCATCCTCCCTCCTCCCCTCTCCCAGCTTCTTTCCCCAGTCTCACCTCAGTTTCAGTCCCGTCCCCCCCCCCCCACCTCAGTTTTGTTCGATAAAGAGGCTTTGTTGTAATGAACATACGTGTCTTTTATTATACAGCAGGAAGGGGGGTCAGGGAGGGGTAAGTGGAAGGACATGAAGGAGGAATGAAGCACAAGCGCCCAGTGGGGCACACCAGGGAAACTGTTACTACCTGCAGAATGTGCTGCTAGGCTCGCAGCAATACGTCCAGGAGAAGCACTAGAGTGCCCAGGGGCAATTCCGGCTCCATGCTGCAGAGTCCTGTGGTGTCCTGAGTGAGGGCAATCAGAGCACGCAGAGAAAAAAATGCTTTGCTGTCCCTCAGCAAGGTAGGCAAGCAAGCAGGGAAACCTTAGAACCGTCTGTCCCGGGGGGTCCCTTTAAGCACAGGTCTCAGATAGCCTCAGGCAGCAGCCACACGAGGTAACTCCTGACCTGATGCCCTGCCAAAACCAGTTCCGGCCAGCCTTAAATGCGATTCAGCATCCTATCAGTGTGGACATGCTATTTCGAAATAGCAAAACGCTATTTCGAAATGCAATTTATGTCTAGACACGTTATTTCGAAATAACGCTGTAGTGTAGCCTGTCATTCCAAACAGCTGATGATGTACAAGAAAGAAGAGAATCCAAAGTGGACTCTCTCAGCTGTGTTGGCTCTTGGATGGCTAAGAAGAGTAAAAATAAGTCAATTATTTGTAAAGTCAGCAGATCAGATTCTGAGCACCCACAGGAGGCCGAGCTCTGTAGTAAGAAGGGGCCTTTTAAAAAAATATTCATTTTCAGACTGAGACAAGCTTTACACCACTGGGTGTCCGATTCACCTGGTGATGAGTGCTTGTGACATCACAGTTCATCACTATGGAAGTGACTGGAAAGGTCTAACCTCTGGATTGCATCATCATTAAATGAATCAGACAGAAGCAGGAGGCTGCTGTACTCTGGAAGCCTTCTGTTTACGCACAGCTATCTTGGTATCCAAGCAAACAGCAGTGACAGGAAAGGAAATACAGAAAAAGCTAACAACTTCTGGGTTCTATTTCTGATTCTACCAGCAACTTGCTTTGACCTTGAGTTAGTCATTTCCCCCATCCTATATCTCAGTTTTCCCATTTGTAAAGAAAAACCTGATTAACAATTACTTTCTTTTCTCAGGTGTTTCAAAGGTCTCCATCTCAGAATGTTAATACATTAGAGAATGACTAATAATATTTTTTTTAAAAACATTGAAAATTGCTGACACAGGGCAATCTTCACACGTTCCACTGTTTAATTCATATATCATATTGCCTTTGTGTGATTGATCTTGTCCATTTTGATCCATCACATCTGGACTGGCCTAAAAAGCTGGGAAAATAAAGATGAGCGTTTCAAAATGCTTTCCACCCTCAACATTGCAGGAAGGAAAAAATAAAAATAGACAGCTCGGGAGTAAATGTTACGTAGCTTTCCTCATGCATGTCTATTTTAACTCTGTAGCAAGGGAAACCCCATTCATTACCAATTCCCAGGCTTAAAAACAAACAAACATTCAAAAAGGTAAATTTAGCCTTGCTCCTGCACATGACTGTACATGGGCGCAACCCCAGCTCCCACACACTGTGCCCCTATATGGGGGGGAAGGGAAGAGCACACCATACTGGGGGGCCCAGAGGCCCTGAGGGCCCATCCCTGGTTGCACTGTGGTATGTGTAATGGAAGGAGGTGGTCCGTGGTACAAGTTTGTACTACAGGTTGAACTTCACTGGTCCAGCACCTTTGGGACCCGACTGATCCTGGACCAGAGAATTTGCCAGCCCAGGGGAGGTCAATGCATCAGGGGCTCCGCTTTTCCTCCTTAGTTGCCCAGGGTTCAGCTCTCCCCACAGAGGGGGGCTCTGCTTTCCCCCTCCCCCGCTCTGCTGACATCCGGGAATTCACTTTTGCCCTGCGGCTCTGCTGCCATTGGGTGTGGGGGGAGAGTAGTAGCTCTATGTTCCCCCAATGGTTCCCGCTGTTGCCCAGGGCTCCACGCTCCATCCAGTGGCTCCCCTGCCACCAGCGGCTCTCCTCAGCAGCCCTGCTGCTGCCTGGAGCTCTGTGCTCTTCCCGGCAGCCCCACTGCCACCCGGGGTTCTGCTCTCTTGACCTCCTAGTCTGGCAATGCTCCTGGCCCCATGGGTGTTGATGATGAACTAGGGGTGTTGCTGGACTAGGAAAATCGAGATTACGGAGTTTCAACCTGTAGGTCAAAAAAATTATGCCTGTCTGTCCACACAGAGCTCCACTGAAGCTAATTGGACTCTGGGTTGGGGGGGGGGGTATCAAATGCAGAATTGGGGCCTTAAAAGAAGAATTGCAAGTCTACACAGAATGTTTTAACAGAGCATCCTCTTCCAAAAACCTACACTAAAGTTTCTAAGCTACACGCTGAGGCCTCCAACATATAATATCACTGCTGATCCAAATCACAGCAGGGAGTCTGCCCATGAAAAAAGATTTCATTAACTTAACTCCAGTATTTTGGTTCTGACTCAGCAACATCTGTAAGCACATGGCTAACTTCTAAGCAGGAAAGTACTCCCATGTACTTAGGCTCCTTTAACAGCCAGAGAATAAGTGAATTGTTGTGTGTAATGGGTACCATAACAATGGCACAGTTAAAGGTACTATTTATACACCCAATTAATACAATTGTGGTATTGCCATTTGTACTAAACATATAAATATTTTAAAGGATCAAGAATTATATAAATTAGGAAGCATGCTACTGGGTGGTACTAACTAGGGATGTGTTTATTCAAGTAACCATGTAACCACTGAAAATTACAAAGGCAGCAGTATGGGGGGGGGGGGCTGTGTGTAACCATGCACATTAACTGATGAACCCAGACTCATTGGTTAAGCATGTGAGCAGTTACACTTTTACATCCCTAACACTAATACAGATGCCCATAGAATAGGGTTGCCAACCCTCCAGGACTGGACTGGTGTCTCCAGGAATTAAAGATTAATCTTTAATTAAAGATTATGCCATGTGATTAAATAGCCAGGAATACATCTAGTCAAAACTGGTGATCCTACCATGGAAATCAGGGTACAAATAACAGATTTGAATTATGCCATAGCTACAATATTAATTTATTCGCTGAAGTTAAAAAAATACATAAGGAAAAATAATCAAGCAATAGAGAATGCATTCCGTAATCCAAAAGCATTTTAGGAGATAAAATGTATGTTACACTATTTGCTGGGGGGGGCGGAAGAATCAGTTCACCTTTATGATGAAGTTTATTTAGCTACCATATTTCTTTAAAATTCCAAGATCTTTTAAATCTTTTTATTATCATTTTGGCAACTGTTTAAAGAACAGTGGAACATCACATAAAGGACAATTCAGTAGTGTAAGGGAGACTTGAGGTGAAATTTTTATGGAAAGTAAAGAACTCTACTACTTTATATTTCATGCTTTCCTCCAAATGATTTTAAAGTACTTCATAATTATGAATTGCTTCACAATATCTCCTTGAGGACAAGTTATTACACCCAGATAGTAAACAAAGGCATAAAAAAGCACTTGGTTAAGCAACTTCCCCAATGAAACACAGTGAGTCATAGTACAGACAGTCCCCGGGTTACATACAAGATAGGGACTGTAGGTTTGTTCTTAAGTTGAATTTGTATGTAAGTCGGAACTGGTACATGTTGTAGGGGAAACTCTAGCCAAACATTTCTCCAGAGTTCAGTTTTATTCTCCCACACCTCACTTCCCTCAGTCCTTTATTCTCAAGCTGAGGTGTCTGCTGAGAAAAGCCACTCCGCGTCTCCCTGGTCTGCTGGAGGGGTGGAGAGGGGGGGCGCTAGCTTCGCGTCTCCCTAGTCTGCTGGGGGGAAGCAGCTAGTGCGGGGTTGCCTCATCCCGTTTGTAAGTAGGGATCCGAAGTAAGTCGGATCCATGTAACCCGGGGACTGCCTGTATAGCAAAATATTTAGAATATTTATAACGTACTGAGCCTTCACTTCATGCCTTTCATCTCAGGATTTCAGATTAAGATAAAACAATGAAAAAGGCCCAATCACAATTTTTCACATGACATGCTGAATTCCGCTTGCAGCTGACAGCAGAGGCTCTCAGAGATAGCCTCCTCTAACTTTAGCTCACAACGGAATCCCAGGGGAAACCATTAATCCATATTAAATAAACATATAGAGGAAAGAAAATGAGGCAGATTGACATGACAGAGAAATAAAAAGGTATAACAATTCTGCAGCATCTAACTACTACATATTTGAATTTGTGCATCTGCCTGACTGTCCATCTATCCAAATGTGAGTCTGTTTCTTCAAGAACTCCTCCTAAATGGTAAGAGCTAGGACTACCAAATTCGGTATGCAGCTTCCTCTTATCGTATCTTAAAGCAAGGTCAGGGTTTGACTGTGTCAGAGCAATGGGATGTGCCTGCACTGGGATTGTTTTCCATAGCATGGAAAGGGAGGGTGCTGCTAGGAGGGATAGTTATACTGCAGAAGACAAGGGGGGCAGTGCCCAGCTAGGGAAAGGGCTCTGAATGTTGCCATCCACTAGCCACGGGTAAGCTTCCTGTGCTAGTTCTGGGCATAGTTGTCCCCCCCCGCCTCCTGTGCTGGCCCACATGCTCCACAGCCCACTGCCCAATCCATTCCCCGCTCCATCCCACCCTCAGTCCCAGCCCCAGAAAGGGAGAGGATCCCAGGTGAGTGCCCAAGTGGGCCATGCAGCCCCCATTTCTGCTGGCAACCCTGAAGAGCCACTGCCACTGGAGCAACGTGGCTGCGGGTGCCCCAGGGAGCTGCTGCCGGAGCGGCACGACCACAGGCGCCCTTGGGAACTGAGATCACCAGTGGAGCAGCATGGCCGCGGGTGCCCTGGGAAGCTGCCGCTGCCAGAGCAGTGTGTGGGTGCCACAGGCAGCCACCGCCACTGCCATAGTAGCACAGTGACAGGTGCCCTAAGCAGCCACCACCACTGGAGCAGCACAAACACAGGCACCCCAGGGAGTTCCCACTGCCGCCAGAACAGCATAGACCTGGGCACCTTGGGCAGCCACCACTGCCGAAGCAGCACAAGCACAGGAAGCCTCGCTAACCCCCCTGGTCCTCCCAGCTCCTTGCCCTCACCCACCCCCCCACTCTCTGCCCTGACTCCTGCTCCCCCCCACACCATGACCTGACTTCTGCACCCACCACACCATACCGTGAGCCCCACAAGGACCCGAGCAACACTAGGTAAATCTTCTAACATTCCATAATGCAAGAATAAGACCAGCATTCACTAACACCTGCTCATATTAAATGCTGCACATAACCTTTGTATTTATCGTTAACATTTCTTAATTATAAGTAATATTTCCTTAAGATTTCCAACTGTGCAGTGTTTGTGCTATTTCATTGGCCGTGAGTCACTCAGGGACCAAAATGACCCACAGTAGTCTAGTTAAATGTATGCTCACTGCATGCAAGATAGTATAAAGAATTTCCAGTTTTATCACGAGTCTCACAATATTTGGTATAAAGCCCCAGTTCTTGGATACAAGTGGGTATTAAGAAACTCAACTTTTTTTTAAAGAAATTAAAGATTTCTAGCCATTATAATTGCAAAGAAAAGCTTGAAAAGTGCATACTAAAAAGCTAAGAAAAAGGTGAATCAAATACAGGCAGTCCCCGAGTTACGCGGATCCAACTTATGTCGGATCCGCACTTACGAACGGGGCTCTCTCGCCCCGGAGCTCGCAGGCAGCGGGACCGCCCAGAGCGCAGCGGTCCCGCCACCTCGACCTCCGGGGCGAGAAAAGCTGCTCCCAGTGCCCCTGGTCTGCTGGGGACCGTCCCCAGCAGACCAGGGGCACCGGGAGCGAAGCCACAGCCGCGGCGGGTTGCCGCGCTTCTGAGGCTTGTGGACCCTGGGGCAGAGCAGCTGGGGTGCTGCCGGTTGGTCCCGCAGCGCTGCTCTGGGCACTACTGGACCAACCCGGCAGCGCCCCAGCTGCTCTGCCCCAGGCGTCCTGATTCAGCCGCTGCTGGTCAGTTTCAGCAGCGGCTGAATCAGGACGCCTGGGGCAGAGCAGCTGGGGTGCTGCTGGGTTGGTCCAGTAGCGCCGAGGAGTGGCGCTACTGGAGCAACCCAGCAGCACTCCAGCTGCTCTGCCCCAGGCGTCCCCAAGTCAGCCGCTGCTGAAACTGACCGGCGCTGACTACAGGAAGCCCGAGGCAGAGTTGCTCTGCCCCGGGCTTCCTGGAATCAGCCGCTGATCAGTTTCAGCAGCAGCTGACTTGGGGACGCTTGGGGTTCTTAAGTTGAATCTGTATGTAAGTAAGAACTGGCGGTCAGTTTCAGCAGTGGCTGAATCTGGACGCCAGTTCCGACTTACATACAGATTCAACTTAAGAACAAACCTACAGTCCCTATCTTGTATGTAACCCGGGGACTACCTGTAATCCAAAATGTATTTTTAATCTCAATATTTTTAAGTCAATATAATGACTTCAAGGACCAGACTCATTGATTTTGAATGCTCGGCGCTGGCAGAGAGTTTGTATTATCCATGTAATTTGACAAATGCCACAAAATTAAGTAAAAAGATCTTATTTTAAAAGTATACGCAGACAGATATAAAGTGCAGCCTTAGCTTTTAGAATTATTTGATCTCAATTATTTTTCACCGATAGCTAGAAGCTAAAGCAGAGATGCAGAACCTCAGGGACGGGGGCTGGATGCCTGGATCCGGTTCCCAAGGTTCAGGAATCCCATGCCTACTGCTGGACTGGAGCATCAGTCAGTGCGGCCTGTGACTGATTTTTCTGTGGGTCAGCTGCCCCCAACCCAAAAAAGGTTCCCCACCTCGATCTAAACTAACATCAGGGTTTGCTTTGCATGGAACTTTTAAGGAAAAGTACATTTTAAAAAGAACAAAAAAAACCACCCCAAGTTTTCAGCTTCTGGAGCTTCTATACAAGTTTAGTTCACTTAGAGCATTTTTTTTTAATTCTCTAAAGGGACCCGTATCAACTGAAATCAGAAGAAATAACTTCAAGTATCAGGACCATTTTGTTCTCAAGAGGCACTAAGAGGATATTTTCTCCAAAAGGTGTTTGTATTCTATGAACATAGAATCATAGGACACTAAAACTGGAAGGGACCTTGAGACATGATCAAGTCCAGTCCCCTGCTGGACTCAATAAACCCTGAAAGTTGTCTGTCCAAACAGCTCTTAAATATCTCCAGTGATGGAGATTCCACAACCTTCCTAGCCAATTTAGTGCTTAACTAATCCAGTGTTTAACCATTCTGACAGTTAGGAAGTTTTTCCTAATGTCCAACCTAAACCTCGCTTGCTGTAGTTTAGCCCATTGCTTCTTGTTCTATCATCAGAGGCCAAGGAGAACAATTTTTCTCCCTCTTTCTTGTGACACCTTTTTAAGTACCTGAAAACCGCTATCATGTCCCCTCTCAGTCTTCTCTTTTCCAAACTAAACAAGTGCAATTATTTCAGTCTTCCCTCACAGCTCATGTTTTCTAGACCTTTCTTCATTTTTGTTGCTCTGGACCTTCTTCAATTTCTCCACACCTTTCCTGAAATGTGGTGCTTAAAGCCTGGACATAATATTCCAACTGTGGCCTAATCAGTGCAGAGTAGAGCAGAAGAATGACTTCTCGTGTCTTGCTCACAACACTCCTGTTAATGCATCCCAGAATGATGTTTGCTTTTTTTGCAATGGTGTCACACTGTTGACTCATATTTAGCTTGTGGTCCACCATGACCCCTAGACCTCTTTCTGCAGTGCTCCTTCCTAGACATGCGCTTCCCATTCTGTGTGAAACGGATTGTTCCTTCCTAAGTGGAGTACTTTGCATTTGTCCTTATTAAACTTCATCCTATTTACCTTTGACCATTTCTCCAGTTTGTCCAGATCATTTTCAATTATGACCCTATCCTCCAAAGCACTTGCAGCCCCTCCCAGCTTGGTATCATCTACAAATTTAATAAGCGTACTCTCTATGCCATCATCTAAATTGTTGATGAAGATATTGAACAGAACCAGTTCCAAAACAAAACCCTGCAAAAACCACAGGACATACCACACTAATACCAACCCTGGTACCTTCCCTTGCAACAAACCCCGTTGCCAGCTTTGTCCACATATTCATTCTGCTGATACCATTATTGGACCTAACCAAGTGAGTTATAAGATCAAGAACACATATTCCTGCGCATCCAGAAATATAATCTATGCTATCATGTGCCGAAAGTGTCCGTCTGCTATGTACATTGGACAAACATCTCAGACACTTCGCCAAAGGATTAATGCCCACAAAACAGATATCAGACAAGATCACAAAGAGAAAACAGTTTCTTGCCATTTTAACCAGAAAGGACACTCTCTCAATGACTTGACCACCTGCATTCTGCTACAAAGACCTTTTACATCTGCACTTGAAAGGGAATCCTCTGAACTGTCATTCATGTTAAAATTCGACACTTGCCAACAAGGACTTAACAAACATTTGAACTATCTCACCCATTACCAAGACAGTTTCCCCAATTATCACCTCTAATACCATTAACTCACAAACATCCCACTCTCCCCACCTCTAATATCATCAATTCACAGACACTTACCTTCCTTCCTTCCCCCCCTCCCCCGCATCCTCCTCCTGTTCTGCAATGTGATTTGTCCTTTTCATATTTGTTCATTTTTTTTAATTGTATCCTTTGGTATATATGGTTGTGACTACTTTCTTCCACTATTTGATCTGAGGAAGTGGGTCTGGCCCACGAAAGCTCATCATCTAATAAACCATCTTGTTAGTCTTTAAAGTGCTACATTGTCCTGCATTTTGCTTCAACTACCCCAGACTAACACGGCTACATTTCTATCACTATTCTGCAAAACCCCACATTGTGCCCTTCCAACATGACTGTGAACCATTAATAACTACTCTTAATAAGGGCTATACAGCCAATTATGCACCCACCTTATAGTAGCCCCATCTAAGTTGCATTTGCCTAGTTTATTGATAAGAAGGTCATGGGAGATTATATCAAATGCCTTACTAAAGTCTAGGTATACCACGTTCACCAATTCTCTCTTATCTATAAGGCTTGTAATCCTATCAAAGAAAGCTATCAGATTGGTTTGACATGATTTGTTCTTTACAAATCAATGCTGGCTATTAGCTATCACCTTATTTTCTTCCAGATGTTTACAGATGAATTATTTAATTACTTGCTCCATTATCTTTCCTGCACAGAAGACCAGTATGTAGTTTCCAGGGTTGTTCTTATTTCCCTTTTTATAGATGGGCACTATATTTTCCCTTTTCCAGTCTTCTGGAATCTCTCCCGACTTCCATTATGATAGCTAAAGGCTCAGATACCTCCTCTATCAGCTCCTTGAGTATTCTAGGATGCATTTCATCAGTCCCTGGTAACTTGAAGACATCTAACTTTTCTAAGTAATTTTTAACTTGTTTTTTTTTTTTTTTTTTAAAAACAACTTCTAAACCTATCCCATTTCCACTAGCATTCACTATGTTGGGCATCCCTTCATCATCAAACTTCTTGGTGAAGACCGAAACAAAGAAGTCATTAAGCAACTCTGCCATTTCCAAGTTTCCTGTTACTGTTTCTCCCTCCTCACTGAGCAATGGGCCTACCCTGTCCTTGCTCTTCCTCTTGCTTCTGTTACATTTATAGAATGTCTTCTTGTTACCCTTTATGTCTCTAGCTACACTGAGCTCATTTCGTGCCTTTGCCTTTCTAACCTTGTCCCTGCATACCTGTATTGTTTGCTTATATTCATCCTTTGTAATTTGTCCTAGTTTCCACTTTTTTATTACTCCTTTTTGATTTTTAGATCATGCAAGATGTCCTGGGTAAGCCAAGGATGTCTTTTGCCATACTTTCTATCTTCCCTACGCAACGGAATAGTTTTCTTTTGGCCCTTAATAATGTCCCTTTGAAAATCTGCCAATTTTCCTCAGTTGTTTTTCCTCTTAGTCTTGCATATATTACATATATAAGAATGAAAAGTAAGAAAACAGTTTAAATATAAACACTACACAGAAGATTAGTTCTCCACACCTTCCACAGTAATTGAAAATACTGAGTAACAAGGAGACAGAGGGCTGTAGCTTTTCCATTTCTTCATCAATAAATGCTTAATATGTATCGGATTTATCCAAGAACAACTATGCCACACTTATTTAAGAAGGTATCATGTGGCCAAATATTTTCCACTTCACTTGCCACTTTTGGCCTATCCTCTATTTAAAAAACTGCCCTAAAAGGGAAATAATTGCGTTTTTACTGAAGCATATAAGGTGTAGGAGATAAAACCAACTTTTTAAAATGATTTTACAAAGTATGAAACCAACATCAACTCAAGTAATTAAGCCAGGTTAAGGCAGAACTATGTAAGATAATATCTGCATCAGAAATAGATTGTTCCCTGCT
Source organism: Pelodiscus sinensis (assembly GCF_049634645.1). Classification (NCBI taxonomy): domain Eukaryota; kingdom Metazoa; phylum Chordata; order Testudines; family Trionychidae; genus Pelodiscus; species Pelodiscus sinensis. The sequence goes on along the minus strand of NC_134729.1, from coordinate 21,319,430 downwards.
TTTACCCTCAACCCAACACATTCAGCCGTCTTTTTTTGGTTATAGTTCCAGGACACACCATCTCCAAAAATGCTAGGAATTTCTCTAAAATTCAGATCAAGGGAAGAAAGTTTATCCCCAGCCCATAAAAGCACTTAAAAGCAGGAGGCGCATGTTAGCAAACACTTTCAGACTGCCAGAAATTACTCTGGACCAGATTCCCAGGTCAAATACTCTCAAAAACTTTGGGAAAGATTGACTCCAGATTATCCATCTCTAAAAGCTTATTGACCAGAAACAAAACCCTTACTACTGTCTGACAACTGGACTAAGCCCCTCTTCTGTTCCTATGGGTCCAACAGAAGCTAATCAATATGGCTTCTTTCCAGTTTGGAAAGACTGGAGAACTCAGAGGGTGCCTATAAAGAGAAAAAGCTCTCAAGATGGTTGTTAGTAATAGGCACACCTCAAAGTATCTGCAAGTATGGCAGCTAAGCTCAACGCATCTCCAAAATGCAATGTGTCTAGAAATCCTAAAATCAGTTTCACTCACAACATTACAGTATTTCCTGATTTATAGAGAGATCAGAGGGGAAAAAATATCAGGAAAGAATAGCCTTTCCTATTTCTGTTTTTAGAAAAAAAACCTGGAAAATGCAGCAGTACATTAAGAATATGCTGAATGTAGGCCCATCAGAAACACGATCTCCATGCCAATATCTAGCATCCCAGTCCCTGCACAGTCAACAGCGTCCAAAGCAAATGGGAATGTGCCACTGCTTTCCCACTTTCGCTAGATCATACAACTTGAGGTACCGAAAAGCCTTGTCTGACAGCAGCAGCAACATGCACTCATATGCCACCAGCTATTCACAGACTTATGGTTGCACCAGGGAGCCCTGACCACTGGGCCCAGGCACCAACAATTCCTCCTTAATCCGCCCCTTGATTCACCATCAGGTTTGGTGATGGCGGGGACCAGTGATGAGGATCTGTGTGGTTTAACATGCCCTTCATTATGGTATCCAAGCCTATTGTTATGTTGTTTAAAATAGTACACTCAGTTGTGGCTGATCTTTCCTTCTCTCTGCTCCTCAAACTTAGAACATAGGTGGAAATACCCTGGCATGCAAAACAGGCTCACCCAAGCACTCTTGTGAATTACGGGTTATAGCATGCGTCCTTTCAATAACCTGAGGTAAATGAAGGATGAAAATGGCAAGGAACCCGATAATGGGCTGGTTCTGGAATCTCTGCTTTTTAATTGATTGAATTGCTTCAGAATGTTATAAGGACAGAAGGCACCAGAACCTTCCACTGATTACGTTAAATTAAATTAAAAGAGACAAAACAGTACTTCTGGGAGAGCTCTAGTTACCTGGAAACACAGATGAACCCAAAACATAGGTTTCAAGGCTTTCCAGGACACCAAGCAGTCTGTCTGTATTTCAGCAACTTGGTCCTCGTTAAAAATATAAACCAGGAAGAGACTTTTAATAGCAATTGTTAATTATACAAATACACTTTCAGTCTTGAATTGGATTTAATGGAACTGAATCATGTTAAATAGCTATTATATTATCATGGAGCCAGGAACGTACAGTAAAACTCCATTAGTCCGGCATCCAATGCTCCGGGACTCCTGATAGTCCGGCACCATCAGGAACCCGGAAGTGCTGGGGCAGCCGGACAGGCTTCCCCCATTCAGCTGCTGCTGAAACTGACCAGCAGCTGAATTGGGGAAGCTGGGAGCAGAGCAGCTGGGGTGCTGCCCGGTTGGTCTCGTAGCGCTGCCCCTCGGGGCTGCGAGACCAACCCGGCAGCACCCCAGGTGCTCTTGGGGATGCCTGGGGCAGAGCAGCTGCAGTGTTGCCGGGTTGGTCCCACAGCGCCAAAGGACGGCGCTGCGGGACCAACCCGGCAGGACCCCAGCTGCTCTGTCCCAGGGGTCCCCGATTCAGCAGCTGCTGAAACAGATCAGCGGCTGATTCCAGGAAGCCCGGGGCAGAGCTGCTCTGCCCCGGCTTCCTGGAATCAGCTGCTGATCTGTTTCAGAAGCGGCTGACTTGGGGACCCCTGGAGCAGAGCAGCTGGGGTGCTGCCGGGTTGGTCCTGCAGCGCCGAGGGGCGGCGCTACGGGACCAACCGGGCAGTACCCCAGCTGCTCTGTCCCAGGCGTCCCCTATAGCAGCTGGAGTGCTGCTGGGTTGGTGCCGTAGCGCCGTCCCTCGGCGCTGAGGGACCAACCCGGCAGCACCCCAGTTGCTCTATTGCAGGCATCCCCGATTCAGCTGCTGCTGAAACTGACCAGCAGCGGCTGAATCAGGGACGCCTGGGGCAGAGCTGGACTATCGTAAGGGGGGTCTATGAGGGGTCTGGGGTGACATCCCCTCCCACCCCACTCCAGACCCCTCATAGCCCCCCCTTCTGATAGTCCGGCATATCTGATAATCCGGCACCCCCTGGGTCCTAAAGGTGCCGGATTATCGGAAGTTTACTGTACAATGGTCTTCATTGTTTCTTTACATTTCCCTTTCACAGATGTGGGAGAGTGCTAGGCACTTTTTTGTGTGGATAATTTAAATAGGGTTTCCTTAGGAGTCAGTCGAATGTGTGGCAGAAGCAGCAACAGCATATGCAGCTAATAGCAGACTAGTGATGTGTGTGGTATCTCAAACATGAATTCAAGGATCTATTTTACTTTTCATTTTCCAGAACTTTAAGAATGTCAGAAGGAGAACATAGCTCCTTCAGACCTGAGTTCTAGTAGCCATATCCAAAACACACCATTTCAGTCGCCCTTAGAAGTACTGAAACTAATCCCATTTGCTATTGTGCTTAGTTTCACCTTTAGGCTACTAATGGCTTAATCTGTCTACACTCCGAAGACTTAAAAATGATATCAAGTGCCAAACTTTCATTGTCTCTCACACCCCAGTGCTGTCCAATATTTCATCCAAACACAGTACTTCACTGATGAAAACAAAGTGCATTTAGATGTGTTAAAGGAACACACACAAATTTACAATGATAATTTAAGTAACAGAAAATTAAGGGTTCTAGTTTTAAAGGGAAGTTGATTTTTTTTAAAGATAGGAATGGAAACAGATCCCAAACTGTTAATATAATACACATGCAGACTTCAGCATGCTTGATAAATGATTACAGGAAGTCTGCAACTTACTAATGGGTTGTGTTCCAAAAGTTTGTTTGTAAGTCGATTGTTTGGAATTCGGAACACATTTTCCCATTGAAACAATGTTATAAATGGTGGTTAGGTTCCCAGGCCAGCCCACAAAAGCCTAATATTTAGCCCATAATGTAGCTTAAATACTGTATATGTGCAATGAAAAATAGTGGAAAATAATACTGTTGAAATAGTAATAATTAAATTACTACTATTAGTATTACTACTAAAGCAATATGGTTGCAATAGTAGTAATTAAATTAAGCAAAACAGAAAAACAATAACATTGACTAAGAAATAGTTTTTTATTCAACCTTGAATGCTGGTGCTTGAGGGAAGGCAGGTTTAGTCACTGGAGGATAAGGAAGTAGGTGAAGATTCCGAAAGGAACTTCTGGGCATGCTCCAGCCGGCCCCTCCCTCACAGGCTCAGCATGAGCTCCTGCGGCCCGTCCCATTTCCCAAATGCCCCCCTCCATGAACTCTGCGCTGGTCCTGTGGCCAGCCCATCCTCCAGACCTCCTCCCCTGTGGGATCAGCACCAGATCCAGCAGCACCCAGTTCCATCCCTCAACTACCATCCCCCTTCCTCCCACACACACACACAGAGCAGCTGTGTCCAGCCCCCACTCACCAGGAAGCAGTGAGCAGCAAGAGCCTGGACCAGAGAACTCCAGAGGAACAGAGGGGTGGCCGCACAGCTGGAGAGAAGTGGCGGTTTCCCCTTCAAAGCACCACTTCTATCCACCCCTTGCTCCTCCGGAGTCCTCCGGCCTGCACTTGTACTGCTCACTGGCTCCTGGTGAGTGGGTGCAGCCCACCAGGAGTGGGGGAGGGGGGTCCATCCAGGGGCTGGGGGCTGCCGTGCCAGTGGGAGAGTATGCGGCGGGCGGGAGGGGAAGAGGACGGCCTGGGTATAGGACTGGGGCTGTAGGAGCTGGCTCTTGTGGCCACCTGCACCTCTTGCCTGCTCCCCGAGGCTAGCAGTGAGCTTTTGTTCGTGAATTGGATGTTTGTCCCTCGGGGAGCACCTGTACATGGAGATGTCTGTTCCTTTTCTATAAGCCTGCCAAGTCCTGACTTCAGCATTGTACATGTAACAAGATATTTACAGGACAGAAAAGGATCAGGTCATTGGGCCTTCAAGCTTAGTATCCTGCTTTAGGCAATGGAGAACACTTGATACTTCAAAGGAAAGTGGAGAGGGAGAAATGGCCCCAAGTAACTGAGCAACACACGGCACAAGGTGAGAAGAAAGTTATTTCCTGAGCCATGCAGTGGTCAGCTTATCCTCTTAAACGTGAAATTTGATTACTCTCATTTTAGGATGTATAACTACAAATATTGGCTACAAAACTGAGCCCCTTTTCAAACTCTGCTGTTCTAGGTTCTCTTATGGCAGAGAATTCTATAGGACGATTAAGTATTGTACAAAAATGGTATTTCGCTCTCTATTTTTACTCCAACACATTAGCTTGATCTAAACCTATCTGGTCACTAGTCCTTAGTTTCTGTGTCTTTAGGTCAGACAATCTTTTTGAAAGGGAGCAGGAAAAGCTGGTCAGCCCTGGTCAAGTTAACTGTGAAGTGGCAGGTGCACTTCTGTATTTCAGTTTAGATGTGGGGCAGCTGTCCCTGTCATGCCTATCTGGTGAAAAGCAAACACAGGAGTATCTCCTGCCAACACATTATTGTTATTTATATTTATATAGCCCCATTCATGAGTGCTCAGAGAGTTTGGGTGAACAAACCACAAACATCAATTGCAGTCATTCATAAAAAAGAAACCTTCTAATTAGATTTTAAAATAGCAACTGGTCCAGCAAACTGGAGCTCTCTGGGGTGAAATTCTACCACAGGGGCAGCAGAGGCTTGAAAAATATGATATTTGGGATGACCAAATGAGAGTAGTATTATTACATAAATTCTGAGCCTATGCAGGGCAGCTTCAAAAGTCAGTCAGGGGAGATGAAGCAAGAATAGAATCAATAAGAAACTGCTTTATTTAAGAGAAAAGTTCCTAATACCCTTTTCCAAGGCAGGGCAAGAAATCTTGTTTCCTTTCTGACACTGGGAACAAGTTTCTTTCCTTTGTCCATTTAAAATGCCTGGGGGACTTCTCTGTCCCTTCTCTCTCAACCTATCCACCTGCCCAGAAGACACCAATGTGCTTTCTCTTAAAGCTTGAACTAAGCTCAGAACCCATCTGTCAGGTGTGGCCCAAACCAATTAGAACAGAGACAGTTCTATTATGGGACTGGAATCAGGAAGGGCCGAGCCAGTTTAAAGAAACATATCCAGTCCAGCTAACAGAATTTCAGAGCGCACAGTAAAGTGCACCCAGGGAATTGGGGCTGGCATCAGACCAGACCAACGTGATGTCAAGAAGCTTCAGGGGGTAGCAGAGTCAGTCTGTACAGAAAAAAAACAACAAATGGTCTGGTAGAACTTTATAGACTAATAAAACATGGAGATGGTATCATGAGTTTTCGTGGGCACAGCCCACTTCTTCAGATGACCGGAGTTTCATCTGAAGAAGTGGGCTGTGCCCATGAAAACTCATGATACCATCTACATGTTTTGTTAGTCTATAAAGTACTACCAAACCATTTGTTGTGATGCCAAGAGAAACTCTTCCTGTAAATTTTTTTTAAAATGTATAAATTAAGGAATTCTGCAATAAATGCAGCAGGAGAAAGGACATATTATCACTTTTTAAAATGCATTCATCTCAGAGTCATAGGTTGCGTGTTGTGGTCCAGGCGGTACCAGTCACAACTGATTGCTAATTACTTCATCTGTTTCATTGCAGGACTGAATGTGAGTAATGCAACAGGAGAAATCATTTTCCAGCCTGTTGCTCTGCTACAAGCACAGGGAAAGTTAAAGCCTGTTCAGATTCTCGGAGCTGTTCATTAGGCTATTGGTAACAAGATGTGTGCTGCAACACTCAGAACTACACAAAACCCACCCAAATAAAAGGAAGATACAAGGCTATTAATTGTATTAGCCACACACAGAGACGTGATTCTTCATGGAAAGAAGACAGAAGGGAAAAAGCTCCTTTCGCTAGAGTAGGAAAGCAGGTTTTTTGCAGGGTGGGGGGCACATTCTAATGCTCTTTAGTTAGAAAAAGCCATCGTAGACTTTGGGGTTAGGATGGTGATAAGACCGACTGCATTCCAGATTAATATAAAAAGATAAAAGCATGTAAGAGTGTGCACTGGTCTCGCAGTCCTCCTTTTTAACAGCTGTGTCACCTACAGGAAAAAAAACAGATGAACTGTGTCCCCAAGTCTGAAGTAAATACTGTGTTGTGTCATTTGCCCCGGCAAAAAATTCTTCTAGCCAATATTTTTGGCTTGGAGATATGAGTTTGTACTACCAAACTTGTGGAGGGGAAGAGGGATTCTGATAACCAAAAACCCCTTTCATTCTATATACCCAATAAAGGGCAACATAAACCTAGGATTAAAAAAATAAACAAAAAAGTTTCATATGTCTCAATGTTAATATATCAGGATTATGCTAATTATCAAACTAATTGCAAGATCTTAAGTAACTATGAAATACATATCCAGCCAGGAAGAAATCAGAGACATTTCTTGGTAGAAATAGATAATTATTCTTATTTTGAGAATATTTTTTCTGGATTACAGGAAATAGGAGGGAGAGTCCCCTCTCAACTTCATATAAGAATAAACAAAAGGTATTAAATTTGGGAAAGCTACTCATGCATCTTGTCAATAGCCACACAAAACTGGCCCAAGCATACCTGTCACAGACAAATCAAACTCAAACACCATTTAATCAGAGAAAAACACATGCAGATGTTCAATTAAAAACTGGAGCCTACAGTCTTGGCTCTGTTTGCACTGGCCCACATTGTTTGTCGAGTAACAACGGTTGCTATGGGTGACACAGTCCACTCCCGTTTCCAAGGGCTGGTTGCTCGGCGACAGAGAGAATACTTCCCAAACCAAACAATGCTATCCCCTAGCCTATCCCTCTCTCCCGCCCCCGCCATCACACATTAACCAGATCGAAAACACACTTAATATGTCAGTGATTATTTTCAGAAGCCCTGGGAGGACTGATAAATAATTTCTTCTCTATAGTAACTAAGGAGGTGGGGTGGAGGGAAGGTTTATTCTATTTATCCTGAAATAATAAAACAATCCAGGCAGACAGTGTTCTTAAAAGCAAATGTCCAGGAAAAGAACACTTTTAAATCCCTCTTTTATTTTAAAAATATCAACAAATTAACCTCTCTTTGAGGTGATTACTAGTCATTATGCAAGTGATTGTCTTCTCTTCCAGCTTCTACAGGAAGTATGAAGTATAGGCTACAACACAGCAAGTGTACAACAAAAACAACACTACCATGCAAACAAACAAGCCCGAGAGGAGAAAGTTTGAGGCTGCTTTTGTGTCCTATAATAGTAATGCTTCAGAGAAGAAATGCACTGAAGAGTATTTTTTCAGAATTCTGCGAACATGTGAAGCTAATTTGAACTCCACCTTCAGCATTATTGTGGTGAGATCTGAGGCTGGAATTCCTTGCTCAGAATAAAGTCTTAAAGAGTGTTTTAAGAAAGTGCTAAGGTGGTTGGTATGAAAATACAGGAATTTTTAAAAAATTTTGCTAGATTGGTAGAAATGGAAGACAATCATAGATACAATGTCATGAACTGAAACATAAAAATTCTTCTGCACTTGCTAATTATTATTAAAGCCACATGTTACCCTTTTACGCTCCCAACATCAGTGGGAACTGTGACTGCAGAATTTATCCCACAGCTCCGATTCTGAAGCCAAAGTTCTTTCACTTTTAAGGTCACCATGACATTGGCTCATCTTCACACTGATTAAAGACTAAGTTTTTAGGAAACGTTGCTAATTCTAAATATTTGAGATTTTTAGGAGTTTTTAAATGACTATGGCATGAAAATGAAACAGATTTTTTTCAGGCTTTTATCCAGTGATAGCTCAGTCTTCCAGTTTAAGATATCAGAATTACAATAAGGCATTCTCTCTTCTGCAAGAGGAAATAATAAGTAACAGAAATGAAATCCACAGGATTGTAAATCATTGCTTTAAACTCCCTACAAAAAAACTGTGCTTTAATGCTTTTAACCAAGATTTTGTGCTTGAACTTTAAAGGCTTTTTTTTAATACTGTCACTGACACAAATGGATGTACTCAGCAGTCTTCTGCCATCTAGTTGTGGTCAATCCCTTCAAGGTGGAATCCGTGTTCAGTCAGCTGACTTGGCCCAATGGCACTGTAGAGCATGTGACCACTTCCTGGAAGATGTTCCCAGTGGCATTAACAGAAACTGGAGTGAATTTCACCCTGTCTCTGTAAATCAGACAGGTGGTCAAGACCAATGGAATGCCAAGACAGAAATAAAAGGTGAGAAAACTGGAGAACATACCCCAAAAGCATAAAACCAGCAATGAGAAAAATGCATATTGGACCAGGTTACACAATATGCCTTTCATGAACACTTTGCAAAGGTGTCAATGAATCCACCAGAAGCAGGATAATGGAGCATCAGGCTTGGTATATTTTCTTTCATTTCTTAGAACATTATTTCATTGTGTTTCACATTTTTCTGAGTTACATGTATTGTAGTGATGCATTTGTATCTATTTAAGGTTTAGCATGACAGATCATAAAGTCATATTCTTTTTTGTCACTACAGTATTCTAATAAATTAGTGCTTTAAAATATCGGACCAATTTTTACATTAGAACTGACCGATTATTTTTGGACTAGTCAAATGCCTAGTCATATAAAACACTATTTAAAAGTGTTCTAAGTGGACAGTGCATCTTTATTGCTACAGTCTGCAGCCTTCATGGCTGATTTTTAGTAAAGGAGGAGGTGGGGGTCTGATCTTCAGTGAAAGATACCAGCCTATTTGATTATTGTACTTTGATCAGTGGCTAGAGCTCATGGAAGCAAGGCCCTTCCCATCAGCTGAAGGAGGAGCCGCAGGACTTAATTAAGTATGAAATATGCTAGACTGAGAACTGAAGAACAAAGGCCTCTGTTTAACCCTGAAGGTAGTACAGAGAAGGCAGAAGTGGTAAGACCTTCCATAATGCTGTCCCTCACCAACATGCTTTAACCATAAAAAACAACAGCAGCCCTGTAGCACCTTAGAGGCTAACAAAAAATATATAGAATAGTGATAGAAATGTATCTAAAAATATATAGATATATAGATAGTATTATGAGCTTTCGTGGGCACAACCCATTTTAACCAGGAAGAGCCAGCTCATAGAGAGAGAGGGAGTTAGCTAATTTTTAGCCTCTCGACCAAGGCTGCCAATGAACAGGGTAATGGGTGCCAACAGACTGACAACTGCTAGAAACTAAGACCAACCAATTCATTTTCCAGGTGTCAGTGTAAAATGGTAACTGCTAGTAATCACGGCCGATCTAAGAAGGATCAAAGATTCCATGATCAGTCCTTCAAGTCAACCAGCCCCATCCCAGCCTTAAAAATATTAAAAAGGTCACAAGGCCAATCCAAGGACATTAAAATTGCAAGAGTTGACAACTCTGTTATTTTGATGTATGTGTGGTGATTTTTGGCAGTTCTCTTAAAGCCCCAGTTATTGGAGTCCTGTAATATTACCAGGGAATCTGAGTGTCCATTAAAAACAAACCAGACACACAAAAGTTTCTAGCCCTCAGGATTGTGTGGAAAAGGCTTGAAAATTTGACTTTTAATGGCTCCAATACCAGAGGGCAAATAAACAGAACCAATAATGTATTGCTTTTAAAATTCCACGGTTTTTATACCAGGTGCATGATTTTTTGGGGACTGACTCATGATTTTTAAAGGCTTAAGGTTGGCAATGCTGAAATAGGTCTATGCATGTACCATCTTAGTCCACTTTTTGTATATATAAAAGCAAGAGAAAAATCCTCTTAGTTTCTAAAGACAAAGAAGAAAGAACCTCAGTTTTCTTTCTCTTTATTTCTCTTTGTTTCTTTCTCTTTTTCTCTCTTTCTTTCCTTTGCAACTATAGCTGCCACTTACCAGCACACATGGAGCTTGCTGCAAATCTGACTTGCATCTTGAAAAAAAATATAAAATACTAATACTCTCCAGGCTGCACAAGGAAGGAAGGGAGACCTACGCTTGTGCTTGCACCAGATTTGGAGATTTTTCCTCATTCCTTTTCTAAAGCATTAAAAAATGAAGAGGAAAAACAGGGTGGGGGAAAGTGATGATCCTACTAGAACTAAAATATCCATTAGTGGTAAATTCCACCCACCTCCTCCCCCTCCTTAAAATATGAGCTCCCTGGGTCAGGTTCCACCCGCAAACTTAAAAAAAACAGCTCCAACCACATTGCTTAGTCAGACAGGCTTTTTTATTCTCCAGTGTGTCTAGCTGGCTGCTAGGCAACCAGAACAGCATTGTTGCTCATATGCATTAAGTAGTAACTATTATTTCATTCCAATTTTTTTAAAGGGGTGACAGCATCGATTTAAAGCAGAATGTGCTGTGCCCTGAAAGTGAGCGGAGTTCTAGGCTAATTTGGAAAGACCACAACTAAAGGCCACTCAGAGTTTGCTGAGATTCCCACAGATGTGTCTGGTGAGTTGCCCTGATAATTCAATCATACATGTGGACACATGTCTGCAGGTGGGTACCGCCCAAGTGGATTGCCTCCAAGGGACACAAAACAGCTGCCCTTGGATGGAAGACTCCATTAACGATTTTTACCTGTTTTCGGTTTTTGTTTCTAACTTGTAATGTTTGTACCACCTCGATTCTGGTATAATGTGGCAAACCTGCCTTTACAGAGGAGGCCAAGGCCACAATCGAACTCAGCCCAAAGCCTCGGAAGGGAAGAATTTGAAAAGCTGCAGAAAGAGTATAGGAAGGAGGAGGGCTGGGTCATTCAGATCCTTCCTTCTTTCAGTGAAACAGATCTGCTGCCAGTCTGCAGCTTTGGGTGGAGGATTACTTCCTGTTTTTTCCCCGTGGATTCTACCAAAGCATGCAACATGCTCAAGCATGGCTCCGGAAGTTTAGATTTGATCCTTCGTGTCTAGATAACCTATGTTTTTTAGAGACACTTTCAAGCCTGCAAACTGAGGGGGAAGGATAGAGAAAGCAAGTGTGCATCTAACTAGAGATGTAAAAGCGTGACCATTTAAACAGTTAACCGATGAGCATTAGCTTATCAGTCTTGCTCCCAGGGAGCCAGCTGCCATCGTGCTCCCGAGGAACCCTGCTCCATGCAGCACCCGGAAGTGGCAGCCCCTATGTGTAAGGAGCCTCTGCACACTGTCCCCAACACAAATGCCAGCTCTGCAGCTCCCATTGGCTGGGTACTGAAACCAATGGGAGTTGCAGGCACAGAGCCTGTGGGTACTGCACAGTGCCTCCCTGGCTGCCCATATACCTATTGGCCACAGAGTCCTGGCAGCCACTTCCTGGGAGCTGTGGTAAGTGCTGCCAGAACCCTGAACCCACCCCTGCACTCCAACACCCTGACCCAGCCTGGACTCGGCTCCTGCACCCAAACTCCCTCATCCCTGGCCCCATCCCAGAGCCCACACCCCCAGTCGGAGCCCTCCCCCTCCTCACATACCTCAACTCTCTGCCTCAATCCAGTGAAAGTAATTGAAGGCAAGCAACTGAGTGAGGGGGAATGGGGCAGGGCCTCAGAGAAGAGGAAGGGGAGGGGCTTCAGAGAGGGGCTTCAGGAAAATGGGGAAGGGGTGTTCAGTTTTGTACAATTAGAAAGTTGGCAACCCTAGTAATCAATTTTTTAATTATTTTACAGCTTCAGTTCTTATAGACCGATTCACTGGTGTCCTACCAGAAACACATGAATAATCACAGCTTGCATGGTAAAAATCTTATGTGGTACTATACGAACAAGAAAATAAAACAGTACTAGTCCAGAAATTTTGGTCTTCATTGTTTACCTTTCCTTCATCCTTCTCCAATATCTTCCCAGCTCTTTAAAATACTCACACGGCTGCATTTCTATGAGATCACACTTTGATGGATCACCCATCAAGTCCACCACAGCTCTCCCCTTATCCTTTTCTCCCAACAAACAAACAAACAAACAAACCCAAAACCCAACTCGTTAGCTAACAACAAAATCAAGCAGCTTTTTGGATGTGAAACAGCTGCTACCTCTGAGGCAAAAAGGAAATGGATTTTTCCGGCTGTTAAGCAACAGGCTCTGTGCTAAATGTTTTTTGTAAGGGGGCCTGCTGAAACAGCTGTGGACTCAGAGAGCCTTGTATAGGACCTAGCAGTCTGTCATTTGAATGATGTTTGGTCTTACAAAGGTTACACCAGAGAGAGGAATTATATGAACAAACGCTTTGCAGGATTGGGCTCTGTGGTAGTAAACACCCCAAGACTTACACCTGTGAATAACTTCACTGGTGAGTGTAACTACATTTCAGTGGGGCTCTTCACATGTGTAAAGTCATTACATTATAATCACCACACAACCATATGCTACTAGATCAATAGTACTAATGGCAATAAATTCACATTGCCAACAGTTGCCAGTAACTTTTCCAATGCAGGAACTTTGCAAAGGACCAGGGAAATTTGAATGAATGCTACTCCTCCAAAAAGAAAGGCTGTTTTCAGGACTCGGCCAAGTGTTCTACCAGCCCCTTGGAGATCATGTTTGAGTAATTGCAAAACCTTATGGTCCATTATAATGTTAATTCTTAGCTTCGGCTGGCTAGTTGTTGTCAAGAAATATAATTAGATGTTGTGTAGCTACGCTACAAACTGGAAGGAATGCTAAGAATGCCCTTGCTTACAAGTAGAGGAACAATATTAAGAGACCACAAGTTGAAGCATGTATCCTGGGAGTTGTAAAGAATGTACATACATGCACCTCTACAGAGACTGAAAAAGAATCAGATTAAAGATCAGTTAATAGCAGGCATGTATCCCCACCCCAGTGCACACACAAAGCCCCACATGTCCAAAACACAAACCAATTAGAAAAAGCAATCCAAAGACAACCCTCAAATTCTGTCCTGAACTCATAAGAACTTAAAAACGGCCATAATGAGTCAGACCAATGGTCCATCTAGCCCAGTATCCTGTCCTCCGACAGAGGCCAATGCCAGGTGCCCCAAAGGGAATGAATAGAACAGGTAACCATCAAGTGATCCCTTCCTTGTCGCCCATTCCCTAGGGACACCATTTTTACCCATCTTGGCTAATAAATATTGACGGACCTATCCTCCATGAATTTAGCTAGTTCTTTTTTGAACCCTGTTAAAGTCCTGGGCTTCACCAAAAAAAACCAAATAAAAGAAAGTATTTATTAGATTTTGCGTCTGAGTGTATGTCTACAATACAGCGCTAATTCGAACTAACACATCTAGAACTAAAAACTAGTTCGAATTAGCGTTTTGCTAATTTGAACTAGCATGTCCACATTAAGTGGACCCTGAACCGGGGTTAAGGATGGCCGGAAGCAGTGCCGGCAGGGCATCAGATGAGGACTTAGAGCGTGGAGCTGCTGGCTCAGGCTAGCCGAGGGCTGTGCTTAAAGGGACCTGACCCACACCCCAGACAGACAGTTCTCAGGGGTGCCCTGCTTGCAAAGCAGTCCTGGCTTGGAGTGCCCTGAGTGCCCACACTGGGCACATCACAGCACTCGGCCATCAGACCGGCTGCACTTGCCGCAGGCTGCCATCTGGGGAGAGGGGACAATTGGGGGGCTGCAGGAGAGCTTCCACCCCCAGAAGCCCGCACAGCCAGCCCAGTCCTCCCCATCGGGGGCTCGTACCCCATTCCTCCCTCACCTCCTTCCACTTACCCTTCCCTAGCCCCCCTTCCTGATGTACAAAATAAAGAAAACGTGTGGTCAAAAATAGAATCTCTCTTTATTGAACAAAACTGGGGGAGACTGGGAAAAGGAGGTGGGAGAGGGGAAGAGAGAGGGTGGGAGAGGGGAGGGCAACTAAAATGATCAGAGGTTTGGAAGAGGTCCCATATGAAGAGAGGCTAAAGAGACTGGGACTTTTCAGTTTAGAAAAGAGGAGACTGAGGGGGGATAGGATAGAGGTCTATAAAAGCATGAATGGGGTGGAGAGGGTGCATAAAGAAAAGTTCTTCATTAGTTCCCATAACAGAAGGACTAGAGGACACCAAAGGAAAGGAATGGGTAGCAGGCTTCAAACTAGTAACAGAAAGTTGTTCTTCACAAAGCAAAGAGTCAACCTGTGGAACTCCTTGCTGCAGGAAGCTGTGAAGGCTAGAACTAGAACAGAGTTTAAAGAGAAGTGAGATAAAGTCATGGAGGTTGGGTCCATGGAGTGGTATTAGCCAGCGGGTAGGAGTGGTGTCCCTGCCCAAAGTTTGTGGAAGGCTGGAGAGGGATGGCACGAGACAAATGGCTTGGTCACTGTCGTCGGTCCATCCCCGCCAGGGTCCCTAGGGCTGGCCGCTGTCGGCAGACAGGCTACTGGACTAGAGGGACCTTTGGTCTGACCCAGGACGGCCATTGTAAGCTCAGGGATCAGGGTCAGGGGTCTCAGTGGACCACCTTGATTTTCATGCACACCTGGTCCTGGGTAGCCAGGCTGGCAGCTCTCCTGCCCTAGACGGCTACTTTCCTGTGCCTAGTGTGGAGGTTGTGGACGAGGTCCACGATGTCCGCACTAGACCAGGCGGGTGCTCGTCTCTTGCGGTCCCAGGCAAGCTCCCGGGAGCCGCCAGCCTGGTCCCGGAAAGAGGGGGAGGGCTGGGGGGCATCGGGTGGCTGGCTCGAGCCATGCCAGGTGCAGGGTCTGCTAGCTGGGTGCTGGCAGGCTTGCACCTGGCATGGGCATCGTAGCCAGCCCGTGCCCCTTTAAGAGGTCCGGGGCCGGGAGGGGGGCAATAGAGTTTCCCTGGTGTTGGCCAAAGTGGCCACCAGGGAAAGCTGGGGAGGGCTAGCCTCCCGCTAGTTCGAATTAAGGGGCTACACACCCCTTAATTCGAACTAGTAAGTTCGAACTAGGCTTAGTCCTCGTACAATGAGGTTTACCTAGTTCGAACTAAGCGCTCCGCTTTGATAGGCTAGTGTAGCGCCTATCAAAGTTCATTCGAACTATCGCCCGTTAGTTCGAATTAACTTTGTAGTGTAGACATACCCTGAATGAATAAGAAGTTACAGTATCTTGCATCTGTATAACCATTTCCAGCTGAATATCACAAATTACCAACTAAAGAAGCGTCATGGCAAGTGATGGTCACTAGGTGGGACATGAGGGGTCATGTGTTCCCAGATACCGTGGGTGGAAGGAGAAAGGAGTCAGCCAGTAGCCAGAGGGCTAGCAGGGGGGCTGTCACATACAGCAGGGGTCCAACTCCCTCACCCCGCACTCACTGGCAGCTGTGGGGGTAGTGCATCAACTCAGCCCCAGCTCGGTTTGCTCTTCTGGCCGTGTTATTCGGGAGAGGGACAGAACTGCCCACACACTCACCTGTGGGAAGTGGAGTATTGCAGCTGGGAGAGCAGAGCTTCCTCCTCTGCCGCTATTGAGTTGGCCGGGGAGGGAAGAGGCTCCCCCTGCCAGTCCCAGACCCCCAGGCCTACTATTCTCCCGGGCTGCTTTGGTTGGGGGAAGAGATGGGGAGAGGAGAGGTGGGGAAAGACAGGGCCTGGAGTGAAGGATCGTTGTCCTGGCTTTTCCCTGGGTGGCAGGTGGCCCCCCCAGAACTCCACTTACCAGCTGCCCCTGGCTCTGCTCATAGAATCATAGAATAGTAGAACGGAAGGAATCTCGAGAGGTCATCAAGTCTAGTTCCCTGCCCTCACAGCAGGGCCAAGCACCATCTAGATCATCCCTGACGGGTGTCTGTCTAACCTGCTCTTAAATATCTCCAGTGATGGAGATTCCGCAACCTCCCTAGGCAACTTATTCCAGTGTTTAACCACCCTGACAGGTAGGCATTTTTTCATAATGTCCAACCTAACCCTCCTTTGCTGCAATTTAAGCCTCTTGTCCTATCATCAGAGGTTAAGGAGAATATTTTTTCTCCCTCTCGTTTCTGCAATACTCCTTCCTAGACAGTCGCTGCCCATTTTGTATGTGTGAAACTGATTGTTCCTCCCTAAGTCAAGTGCTTTGCATTTGTCCTTACTAAATTGCGTCCTGTTTGCCTCAGACCATTTCTCCAATTTGTCCAGATCATTTTGAATTATGATCCTATCTTCCAAAGCATTCACAGTCCCTCCCAGCTTGGTGTCATCTGCAAATTTTATAAGCGTACGTTCTATGCCATCATCTAAATCGTCCCAAAACTGATCCCTTTGGAACCCTTCTTGTTATGCCCTTCCATTGGTAATTATCCAACAATGGTTGGATCCAGTTATACATGCACCTTATAGTAGTCCCGTCTACTTTGTATTTCCCTAGTTTATTAATAAGAAGGTCAAGCGAGACTGTATCACATTACAGAGGAGAAAAGAGAGGCAACCATTACTAAAATGAAACAATTGGAATCAAAGCAGTCTGTCATTTATTCATTTATGAAATGCCCAATGTCAACAAACCTCTAGATTGGGGTGGCCAGCCTGTGGCTCCGGAGCCACACAAGGCTCTTCAGAAGTTAATGCTCAGGCACTGACTCTGGGACTGGAGCTACAGGAGTCAACTTTCCAAAGTTCCAGGGGGTGCTCACTACTCAATCCCCAGCTCTGTCCCAGACTCTGGCCCTGCTCCACTTCTTTCCTCAAGGCCCCACCCCTTCTCCAGAGCCTGCCATGCCCCTGCTCTTCTCCTCACCCTCCAGAACTCCCTACATGCAGCTAAACAGCTAGGCTACGTCTACACTGGCCCCTTTTCCGGAAGGGGCATGTAAATTTCACCAGTCGTCGTAGGGAAATCCGCGGGGGATTTAAATATCCCCCGCGGCATTTAAATAAAAATGTCCGCCGCTTTTTTCCGGCTTTTAAAAAAGCCGGAAAAGAGCGTCTAGACTGGCCCCGATCCTCCGGAAAAAGTGCCCTTTTCCGGAGGCTCTTATTCTTACTTCAAAGTAAGAATAAGACCCTCCGGAAAAGGGCGCTTTTTCCGGAGGATCGGGGCCAGTGTAGACGCTCTTTTCCGGCTTTTTTAAAAGCCGGAAAAAAGCGGCGGACATTTTTATTTAAATGCCGCGGGGGATATTTAAATCCCCCGCGGATTTCCCTACGACGACTGGTGACATTTACATGCCCCTTCCGGAAAAGGGGCCAGTGTAGACGTAGCCCTAGAGGGGAGTGGAGATGCTGATCGGCGGGTGGGAGGCACTGAGAATAAGAGAGCTGATAGCGGGCTGCTGGCATATTACTGGGACTCTTTGGCAACATACATTGGTAAATGCTGTCTCCTTCTCAGGTTCAGGTTGGCCACCCCTGCTCTAGACTCATAACACGGAGCTGTCTGTGTGTTAACTAAAATCAAATATATAGTTCTGTGCTTGGGAATTAGTAAATCGCTTCTGTGAGCTGCATGTAGAGATGGCACTGGAAGAGGATATTCACGTGCAGTCTGTCACAAGTACTTACAGTGACCCTGCACAATACCTTTTTGAGGAGGATCTGTAGTAACTAAATTGTGTAGGGGAGAAAAGGCAAAGTAATCTTCCACAGCAAAAATAGCCTCGCACTGCTGAAAAGTTATTACACTGACAGCAACAACTAAACAGTGGAGATTGTAACAACGGGAGAGCACAACACTGTCAAAGAGACTCCTTCAGTGACAGAGCCTGTAACAACAAAAACGCAGATAGTGCATTTTAATCAGCAAAACAGAATGGAGGAGGAAAAGGCTCAGTAAAAAGCGAGTTCTTAAACAGTGCGTGTCAGCTTGGTGATCACAGCAAATTAATATGTCTAATGAAAACTGCACTGAATAAGTCAAAACATGACTGCAGGGACAATGTCATACCCTGATTTATATGCAACAGACACAGCCTGTCACAATAGCGGATAGGTTCTGGCACGATCTCCCAAATTTTGACCACCATGGGTTGGGCTTGCCCTCCGGTCCTATGCTAGAGCCCAACTCACCTACCAAAAGATAATAGCTTGGCAAATTCACATCACTCCAGCTGTCAAGAGACACCACGTTACATCTTAGCCTACTTCATGTAACTGACATCTGCATACATATGGGCTGTGTCTAGACTGGACAGTTTTTCCAGAAAATCAGCCGCTTTTCCGGAAAAACTTGCCAGCTGTCTACACTGGCCACTTGAATTTCCACAAAAGCACTCACTTCCTACTATAAGAAACCAGTGCTTCTTGCGGAAATACTATTCTGCTCCAGTTGAGGCAAAAGTCCCTTTTGCGCAAAGCTTTTGAGCAAAAGGGCCAGTGTAGATAGCTCAGATTTGTTTTCCGCAAAAAAGCCCCGATCGTGAAAATGGCAATCGGGGCTTTTTTGCGGAAAAGTGCATCTAGATTGGCACGGACACTTTTCCGCAAAAAGTGATTTTGAGGAAAAGCGTCCGTGCCAATCTAGACGCTCTTTTCCAAAAATGCTTTTAACAGAAAACTTTTCCGTTAAAAGCATTTCCGGAAAATCACGCCAGTCTAGACGCAGCCATGGTGAACAGGTCTAAGCTCTTTCAAAACCTCAGCCTTACTTTTGGGTATCTAAAGAGAGCAGCCACAAATTAGGTGCTTGAAAGGGAGGGGACCTCTCCTAAAAGTCTGGCCAACAGGTTGCAAGCTTACAACAGAAACATAATCCATAGTTCAAAAGTCAGTAAAACTGATTATTGTTATATTCTCTGCAGAAGGAAGCTCAGTGTTACTCAAAGAAATAACACCAGCACTGGCATAAAAGGGAGTCAAAGTCTGTATCAACTTTGTATCAAAGCGGATGGACCTGGGATGGGTACATTCATTCCGGGAAGAGGAAATGAGGTAGAAGGATGTTATCTGATCTGTGCCAACAGGAGACTGGTAGAGTCAGAAGTGGGATTTGAAGGCATCCGTCACAACTGTATTCAGTGCCAGTCAATTCAGTTCCTCTTGCTGTGTAACCACTAAGCTAAAAATACCTGGAATTCCTTGAACAAGTATTTTTCCACTATTGATAAACTGAGTACCATGAAGTTTAGCTGTTGTTTGAGAAGGGAGGAACTTTCGGAGGAGACTTGAAAAACCAAATTTCTGTCTTTTGGTGTGGAACCTTAAAAGTGTCAGTGCACCCACCAAAATACACCATTTCCCTCATATGGTCCATTGGGAACAGGGGGCAAAGTGGTGGGCTGTGGGGATAAAGTGGGTGGGCTGGGGGAACGAGTTGGAAGGACCGAAGGGGCGGAGGGTGCAATGGGGTGGGGGAAGATTTGGAGTCTAAAATGGATGGGCTGACAAAAGGAGAAGATGCCTTCCTGTGGGGGAAAGGCACATTAGGGGGCTGGGGTTGGGGGGACTGGTCAGGAAGGTGGGGTGTCACTCAGCTGCACGGCAGGGGGATGCATCAAGTGGCTGGTACTTACCGGAGAATGTGACACAAACTGCTCCCTCCTGGCCCCTGGCCCACAGCGTTGGCTGGGCTCAGCTCCCCAGGCATTGTCACATATAGGACTGCAGAGCTGCGGAAGTTTGGCCCAGTTTCTTGATAGGGTCCCAACTGGGCCAAATTTGCATGAGTGGGCTCATGACCTGGCACATGTAGTTGCAGCACCACTCACTCACATTTGACTCAGCTGGCCCCCTTGTCATGACAGAGAGGTGGCTGGGCCAAATTTAAGAGATGCTGCAACCCCGTGCACTAGACTGCAACACCTAGAGAATGGAGCTGAGCCCAGCCAGCCCACAACTCTTTGACACATTCTAGTGACTTAGTTTTGGATCACAGCCCACAGACTGAGAAACCAGGATCTAATGCAAGTGAATTTGAGTGCTAAGTGTGTTTCAAGAAATGCAGGATATTTGAAGCATGTTAAAAGTATCCCTTCTCTCTGGAGACCTGCAGCCCATTTGTCTACCTTGGCAAGTATAGGCTACATCTACTTTCATACAAAAGAGGAGACTAAGGAGGGTTATGACAGAGGTCTTTAAAATCAGGACTGGTGCGGAAAAAGTGAATACAGAAAAGTTATTTACTAGTTCCCATAACATAAGAACTAAGAGGTCACCCAGGGTGTGTCTAGACTACATGCCTCCTTCGACGGAGGCATGTAGATTAGCCAGATCGGAAGAGGGAAATGAAGCCGCGATTAAAATAATCGCGGCTTCATTTAAATTTAAATGGCTGCCCCGATCTGCCGATCAGCTGTTTGTCGGCAGATCGGGGGAGTCTGGACGCGATGCCCCGACAAAGAAGCCTTTCTTCATCGACACAGGTAAACCTGGTTTCACGAGGCTTACCTGTGTCGATGAAGAAAGGCTTCTTTGTCGGGGCATCGCGTCCAGACTCCCCCGATCTGCCGACAAACAGCTGATCGGCAGATCGGGGCAGCCATTTAAATTTAAATGAAGCCGCGATTATTTTAATCGCGGCTTCATTTCCCTCTTCCGATCTGGCTAATCTACATGCCTCCGTCGAAGGAGGCATGTAGTCTAGACACACCCCAAATGAAATTAATAGGTGGCAGGTTTAAAACAAACAAAAGGAAATTTTTCTTCACACAGCACACAGTTAACCTGTGGAATTCCTTGCCAGAGGATATTGTGAAGACCAGAACTTTAATAGGGTTCAAAAAAAGAGCTAGATAAACAGAAGTTAGGTCCATCAATGGCTATTAGCCAGGATGGGTAGGAATGGTGTCCCTAGCCTCTGTTTGTCAAGGGATGGGAATGGATGACAGGACAGGGATCACATGGGGTATGTCTACACTACAGCGCTAATTCGAACTACTAGCTAATTCGAATTAGCGCAGCTAGACTTAAAAACTAGTTCGAATTAGCGTTTTGCTAATTCGAACTAGCATGTCCACACAGAGTGGACCCTGAACAGAGGTTAAGGATGGCCGGAAGCAGTGCCGGCAGGGCATCAGATGAGGACTTAGAGCGTAGAGCTGCTGTCTCAGGCTAGCCGAGGGCTGTGCTTAAAGGGACCCGACCCCCATCCCGGACAGACAGTTCTCAGGGTTCCCCGCTTGCAAAGCAGTCCTGGCTTGGAGTGCCCTGAGTGCCCACACGCGGAACATCACAGCACTCGGCCATCACCCCGGCTGCACTTGCCACAGGCTGCCATCCGGGGGGAGGGGACAATCGGGGGGCTGCAGGAGAGCTTCCACCCCCAGACGCCCGCAGAGCCAGCCCAGTCCTCCCCATCTGGGGCGCGTACCCCATTCCTCCCTCACCTCCTTCCACTTACCCTTCCCTAGCCCCCCTTCCTGATGTACAAAATAAAGAAAATGTGTGTTCAAAAATAGCATCTCTCTTTATTGAGCAAAACTGGGGGAGACTGGGAAAAAAGAGGTGGGAGAGGAGAAGAGAGAGGCTGGGAGAGGGGAGGGCAACTAAAATGATCAGGGGTTTGGAACAGGCCCCATATGAAGAGAGGCTAAAGAGACTGGGACTTTTCAGCTTAGAGAAGAGGAGACGGAGGGGGGATAGGATAGAGGTCTATACAAGCAAGAGTGGTGTGGAGAGGGTGCATAAAGAAAAGTTCTACATTAGTTCCCATAATAGAAGGACTAGAGGACACCAAAGGAAAGGAATGGGTAGCAGGCTTCAAACTGGTAACAGAAAGTTGTTCTTCACAAAGCAAAGAATAAACCTGTGGAACTCCTTGTTGCAGGAGGCTGTGAGGGCTAGAACTAGAACAGAGTTTAAAGAGAAGTTAGATCAAGTCATGGAGGTTGGGTCCATGGAGTGGTATTAGCCAGGGGGAAGAAATGGTGTCCCTGCCCAAAGTTTGTGGAAGACTGGAGAGGGATGGCACGAGACAAATGGTTTGGTCACTGTCGTCGGTCCATCCCCTCCAGGGTACCTAGATGCAGACAGGCTACTGGACTAGATGGACCTTTGGTCTGACCCAGTACAGCCATTCTAAGCTCAGAGCTCAGGGTCGGGGGTCTCAGTGGACCACCCTGATTTTCATGCAAACCTGCTCCTGGGTGGCCAGGCTGGCAACTCTCCTGCCCTAGATGGCCACTTTCCTGTGCCTAGTGCGGAGGTCGTGGACGAGGTCCACGATGTCTGCACTAGACCAGGTGGGTGCCCGCCTCTTGTGGTCCTGGCCAGGCTCCCGAGAGCCGCCAGCCTGGTCCCGGGAAGAGGCGGAGGGCTGGGGGGCATAGGGTGGCTGGCTCATGGCGTGCCAGGTGCAGGGTCTGCTAGCTGTGTGCTGGCAGGCTTGCACCTGGCACGGGCACCGTAGCCAGCCCGTGCCCCTTTAAGGGCTCCGGGACCGGGAGGGGAAACTCGTATGCCCCCTGGTGGTGCCAGAGTGGCCACCAGGGAAAGCTGGGGAGGGCTAGCCTCCCACTAGTTCGAATTAAGGGGCTACACAGCCCTTAATTCGAACTAGTAAGTTCGAACTAGGCTTAGTCCTCGTGCAATGAGGTTTACCTAGTTCGAACTAAGCACTCCACTAGTTCAAATTAAGTTCGAACTAGCGGAGCGCTAGTGTAGCGCCTATCAAAGTTAATTCGAACTAACGTCCGTTAGTTCGAATTAACTTTGTAGTGTAGACATACCCATGATGATTCCCTGTTCTGTTCACTCCCTCTGGGGCATCTGGTATTGGCCACTGTTGGAAGACAGAATATTGGGCTAGAGGGAACTTTGACCTGACCCAGTATGGCCGTTCTTATGTTCAATTTTAAAACAAAATTATTGATTTGTTTTCATAGTGCTGAAATGAGGCTTCGGGAGGGGGGGGGTTCAGCAGCACGCCCCACCTTGAAGTGATTTCCATTATATCAAGGGTTTCCAGTTAGGTTTAAGAGCTCTCGGCACCCCTACTATAAAAATTGTTCCAGTACCCCTCTTTGCTTTTATATGAGGATTCAAGGAGGGGAGGCAGGGGAGAGAAAGATATTTACTACAATGCCGCTACTACCAAACAATTCCAAATCTGAGGAGAGTTAGTCACTGAGGTGGAGGAAACGACAAAACATGCCTCACATTAATGTGATAGCAGGAAACAACGGTCTTAAAACACAACACACAAATAATTGCTGTTAACAACTAACACATAAAATAGAACCCATGCCAATAACACTGAGATTATAACCATTGATAATTCAAGCTCAGTATAGCATGAGAGATACAAATCAGCAATATGGCAATTTCTTTTTTAAATGTTTGTTTAGGATGCTACTTGATATCAGACTTACGTCAAAATAAACTTTAGAAAGAGATGACAGATGATGCTACCTGCCTTTCCCATTTCTGGTAGGCAAATGGGTAGATTTTTCTAACCCTGTCCCAGCTGAATTTTTCAAACAGAAAGGCTACGTCTACACTGGCCCCTCTTCCGGAAGGGGCATGTAAATTTCACGAGTCGTCGTAGGGAAATCCGCGGGGGATTTAAATATCCCCCGCGGCATTTAAATAAAAATGTCCGCCGCTTTTTTCCGGCTTTTAAAAAAGCCGGAAAAGAGCGTCTAGACTGGCCCCGATCCTCCGGAAAAAGTGCCCTTTTCCGGAGGGTCTTATTCCTACTTTGAAGTAGGAATAAGACCCTCCGGAAAAGGGCGCTTTTTCCGGAGGATCGGGGCCAGTCTAGACGCTCTTTTCCGGCTTTTTTAAAAGCCGGAAAAAAGCGGCGGACATTTTTATTTAAATGCCGCGGGGGATATTTAAATCCCCCGCGGATTTCCCTACGACGACTCGTGAAATTTACATGCCCCTTCCGGAAGAGGGGCCAGTGTAGACGTAGCCAAAGGCTAGATTCTGTTCTTTGTAAGATGATGTAAAATCAGGTGTAAATTCATTGAAGTCACATTATTTACTCTGTCTGTATCAGTGTAATTAAAATAAAAATACAGACAAAAAACATGTTTTCAGAAGGAGCTTTAGTTTTTGGCAAACTAAATATGTAAAAATATTGTTTGAAATTAAAGGAATGCTCTAGTGATTATTTCTTACTAGAAGATGTACCCAGTGTTGCTCGGGTGCTTAACTCAAATAAGTTTTGTTTTTCTTCACTTAAATCATTGTTCTAGGGTGGTACTGGGGATGAGGGGTTCCATAGCAGGCTGCTCCAGGGAGAGAGGACAACTCCAGCCCTCTTTCATCTGAGCAACTTGGGGCCAGGTGAGAAGTGCCTGTCTGTGGCCCTAGGGTGGCCAGGTGTCCGGTATTGGACCAGACAGCCGGGTATTTGCAGCATGTTTCTGGTTTAAAAAAAAAAAAAAAAACGGACATATAAAATGTCTGGTATTTTCTGTTTTTCTCGGACAGAAGGCCACTTGGGACACTCTTCCCTCACTGCATATGGCAGGGGCAGAGGGAGTGCAGGAGTGTGTGGTGATTTAAAGGGGCTGTGACTCTTTATTTTTGTGCGGGTTTTTTTGTTGTTGTTCAACCAATTTTTTTCCCCCCACAGTGTTTGGTATTTTTTGTGAAATTATCTGGCAACCCTATGTGGCCCCACAGCTGCAGCAGACAAAGCTATGGGAAGGGTGAATGTCCCCCGGCTGGGTGACAGACAGACACACAAACACAAACTCACTCTCTGAAGTATATAGCAGATAGTGTCCCTTTCTTTCTCCACCTCTGCCCACTGCTGGCCCAATGGGGTTATAGTTGACCTGGTTCCCATTTCTGGCTCCTTGCTGCCCCCTGTGGTCATTCTGCAGTACACCTGTCCCTACTGCCAGATCCCTCTCTTTCCATTTTATGAGAAACAACTGAATTCCAGGCATATCTCATTGTCCTGGCACAACCAAACCCTGACCTTGCTTTAAGTTATGATAAGAGGAAGCTGCCTACCAAACTTAGTGGTCTTAGCTCATACCGTTTAAGAGGCGTTCATGAGCAAATGGACGGACGGACAGACGCACATTTCTAAAATATATAGTAAGCTAGCTTACATAGTAAATACACTTTTGGTAACATAAAAAGAAAGAGAGAAATAGGAGCATTTTCCATACTACCTAGAAATCTTTCCACGCCGTCAGTGTCTTCGGTCATTCTCCCAGTGGGAGAAGCCCAGTCAGACAATGGGATAGAAAGAACTAGCTTTACCATTTAAAGGCACTGGAAATTAACATCTTTCACCAGTATAATAATAATATTACTACCTAGCGTTCATGTTGTATATTTCATCCGTGTATTTCAAAAAGCTTTGTAAAGGAGGTCTCACTGGTAGGATGACCCCCATTTTAGACATGGATTTAATGGGGAAACTCAGGCATGGGATGTGAAAGTGACTTGCCCAAGCTCAATCAGCAAACCTGTAGCAGAAATTAGAATAAATCCAAGGTCCTCTGATTCCCAATCTTGTGGTCTATGCACTAGGCCACATGGCTTTTAAGGTAGGGTGTCTTCCTTTCAAAATGGTAGCTTCCATTGGATTGTTAATTGTTCTCTATTATCCTGTGTTTAAAACAACAGCACCACAAAGGAAAGTAAATCACACAACAAACTCATCCTGGAATCTCATGCATCTATAGATTCCTATTCCGAACTACCTTTACTCCTCGTGAAACGAGGTGTACCGGTAGTTCGGAATAGGCACCCTAGTCCGAACTACCTAGTTCGAGCCCCGTGTAGCCGCGCTGCACGGGGTTCGAAGCAGCGGGGATTTAAAAATGGCGGCTCCCCGCTTATGCTAATGAAGCCCGGGAAATTCAAATCCCGGGCTTCATTAGCAAGTGCGGTATGCATACATTACCCCGCTAGTTCGAACTAGCGGGGTAGTGTAGACATACCCTGGGAGACTTAACTCCTGTTGGGCTTCTGTCCTGCTACTAGGCAGAAGTAACTTCACAATCATCACACAGTTGTTCTCATTCTACTATTGCAGGACTGGAACCCCTTATGTTCCATGTCTTCTTTAGCATTTTTATATTACGTTTTTTGCGAGCCGGATCAAAAGCTAAGAGTACCTTGTGTGTTAGGCTGAAGTGCACAATATGCAGAATTACTTTACAGAGTCATATATAGAGTGCTGTGGTATGAGAAGTAGCATTATATGCATGGTCTTAGCATTCACCAACAATGTCATACAGCTAATTTGTCTAAGAATAAAGTCTGGCACTTTTCATGTGAGGAACAAACTGCAAACATTAATTCAGCCTCACAACACCCCATGAGGGAGGTATCTTGCGGAAGATAAGCACAGAGACAGAAAGTAATACCATAAAATTCAAATAAAGGTCAGAATCACAGTTAGGAACAGAACCTACTCTGGCCAATGTAAAACATTTAACAATCATGAGTCAGAACCCCCAAAAAAACCATGATAAAAAAAAAGTTATAACATTTTGGGTTCTTTTAAATTTCTTTCTGGCTTACAAGCTTTTTAGGATCCTGAGGACAGGTTTTCAAACTGTTCTCTACAATCACAGAAGTTAAAATCCTGCGTTTTTATATAGTCCTATAGTAGAAGAAGCTAAGGAATTACGAAAATCAACAAATACAATGAGTTTCACAATAAAATAATGAAAGCTGGTACAATTTATGTATAGTGTAGATACACACACTGCCTGCTTATTCATACACATGCACAGTAGCTAAACCTTAAAGTTTATGTCGGGTGTGAAGTAGTCCCTAATATGTTTAAAAAAACACAAAGCTATCATCAAATAATGTGACAAACTTCTATATACTTGCCTGTGAGAAACTATGTTCTTCCTTTGCTTCTGTGACAGTCCGCACCACATGTATATTTTTAATTGACATGATAATTAAATCAAATTAAAAGTGCACTCAAATTATTTTATTCATTTATAATTAACAATGGGTACGTCTACACTACAGCGCTAATTCGAACTAACTTAGTTCGAATTAGTTAATTTGAACTAAGCTAATTCGAACTAACGCGTCTACAACTAAAAACTAGTTAGAATTAGCGTTTTGCTAATTCGAACTAGCATGTCCAAATTAGTGGACCCTGAACCGGGGTTAAGGATGGCCGGAAGCAGTGCCGGCAGGGCATCACAGGAGGACTTAGAGCGTGGAGATGCTGTCTCAGGCTAGCCGAGGGCTGCGCTTAAAGGGACCCGACCCCCACCCCGGACAGACAGTTCTCAGGGGTGCCCCGCTTGCAAAGCAGTCCTGGCTTGGAGTGCCCTGAGTGCCCACACTGGGCACATCACAGCACTCGGCCATCAGACCGGCTGCACTTGCCGCAGGCTGCCATCTGGGGAGAGGGGACAATTGGGGGGCTTCAGGAGAGCTTCCACCCCCAGAAGCCCGCAGAGCCAGCCCAGTCCTCCCCATCGGGGGCTCGTACCCCATTCCTCCCTCACCTCCTTCCACTTACCCTTCCCTAGCCCCTTTTCTTGATGTACAAAATAAAGGACAATTGTGTTCAAAAATGGAATCTGTCTTTATTGAACAAAACTGGGGGAGACTGGGAAAAGGATGTGGGAGAGGGGAAGAGAGAGGGTGGGAGAGGGGAGGGCAACTAAAATGATCAGGGGTTGGGAACAGGTCCCATATGAAGAGAAGCTAAAGAGACTGGGACTTTTCAGCTTAGAAAAGAGGAGACGGAGAGGGGACAGAATAGAGGTCTCTAACAGCAGGAGTTGGGTGGAGAGGGTACATAAAGAAAAGTTCTTCATTAGTTCCCATAAAGAAGGACTAGAGGACACCCAAGGAAAGGAATGGGTAGCAGGCTTCAAACTAGTAACAGAAAGTTGTTCTTCACAAAGCAAAGAGTCAACCTGTGGAACTCCTTGCTGCAGGAAGATGTGAAGGCTAGAACTAGAACAGAGTTTAAAGGGACGTGAGATCAAGTGATGGAGGTTGGGTCCATGGAGTGCTATTAGCCAGGGGGTAGGAGTGGTGTCCCTGCCCAAGGTTTGTGGAAGGCTGGAGAGGGATGGCACGAGACAAATGGCTTGGTCACTGTCTTCGGTCCATCCCCTCCAGGGTCCCTAGGGTTGGCGCTGTCGGCAGACAGGCTACTGGGCTAGATGGACCTTTGGTCTGACCCAGGACGGCCATTGTAAGCTCAGGGCTCAGGGTCGGGGGTCTCAGTGGACCCCCTTGATTTTCATGCACACCTGCTCCTGGGTGGCCAGGCTGGCAGCTCTCCTGCCCTAGACAGCCACTTTCCTGTGCCTAGTGCGGAGATCGTGGACGAGGTCCACGATGTCCGCACTAGCCCAGGCGGGTGCCCGCCTCTTGCGGTCCCGGGCAAGCTCCCGGGAGCCGCCAGCCTGGTCCCGGGAAGAGGGGGAGGGCTGGGGGCATCGGGTGGCTGGCTCGAGCCGTGCCAGGTGCAGGGTCTGCTGGCTGGGTGCTGGCAGGCTTGCACCTGACACGGGCATCGTAGCCAGCCCGTGCCCCTTTAAGGGGTCCGGGACCAGGAGGGGGGCAATAGAGTTTCCCTGGTGTTGGCCAGAGTGGGGCTAGCCTCCCACTAGTTCGAATTAAGGGCCTACACACCCCTTAATTCGAACTAGCTAGTTCGAACTAGGCTTAATCCTCGTAAAATGAGGTTTTCCTAGTTCGAACTAAGCGCTCCGCTAGTTCGAATTAAGTTCGAACTAGCAGAGCGCTAGTGTAGCGCTTATGAAAGTTAGTTCGAACTAACGTCCGTTAGTTCGAACTAACTCTGTAGTGTAGACACACCCATAGAGGGGGGGCGTTAATCACAACTTAGGTATGTAGCATTAATATGACTTTAGACTGCATGCACATTTGGTGTAAGCTACTAGCTATCAGAAAACAAAATAAAACTATGTGAACTCAAAGACCTGCTCTACAATTAAAGATATGACTTCAGCACAGAAGAGTAGAAATTAGTCATTCTAAACTACGATGCTGAAGATCAAAAGAACATAAGTAAGATTAAATTTTCCATCAAAGCATATTTTAAGGATGAATTTAGCCACCAGAAGTCTTTTCTTCAGACCATTTCTCACATCCTAAATCACCCAAGACACAGATCCGCACAGCTAAATATAAACGGCAGCACAGTAACAGAAATGGGTTAGGGAATGTCAGTCATTCATCACACATATAGTGTTGATGTGAACTTTAGAAGCACCTATATATATTCAACCAGAAATAGAGATAAAACCACCAGTCTTCTTTACCTTGTACTCTCAATTAAATTGCTCATATGACATATACTCTAAATAGGAATGGACACATTGTTGGGGGAATGTTTTAATATAAGATGCATTTTTTCATGTACATTATGTGCCACAAAACCAGCTAGTCTCAACCTCTGACTTTTTCAGAAATCTCTGGAGAGATTTCTCAAAGGTGCCACTTAAGAAAAAGATGCTTAGAGACATGGGGGGGGGGGATTTATTATAAAAGATTTTGTTGGCTCTCTTTCTTAAAGAAAACTATAGCAATGATGCTTAAAGCAGTTTGCGAAGAACAGAAAAGTCTGGCCCTCAGCCTTGATCTCCAGTTCTGTAAATCCCTCTTAGTGTGTGCATGCTGTGCTTCTACAGGAGAAAAAAAATCAATAAAGTATTCTTATAAATTTGTTTTCAACTCACTGTTGGCTTTAAATACACTAAACCCATTGTACCCTGCTAGAATCAGGTTTCTGGGAAAAGAACTTCCAATGTACATACAATGTTTATTACATTAGTTGATCCTATTATTTCTTACATTCCTTTCTTAGTGAGTCACGAGCTTTATAAATCACCAGCATGTCTCAGTGCTGATCTGGAGAGACCATCTCCAAGGGCAAGAGGGATGCTCAAACTCCATACCTCTGTGCTTTGTTGAGGGCACTAACAATGGTGCTATAAACCAGGTTTTGTGATATGAATAGGTGACACTTAAGAACCTGGTAGAAAACCATCAATTCATTTCACACAGGCCATAGAACAGTTATTAGACAGTAGTGACTTTCAGTCACTGCCAGTGTAGGGCTGATTTGAACCAGAGACTTAGTGAGAAATGGGTCCATATTTTATAACCGCTGAGATATGAAAACAAAGGATCTATAAACTAAATTTTAGAATGAAATTCTGACTGAATGACAATCTGTAGTCACATAACAGTGGAGGAAAATTTGAAAAGGGATTCACAGAATGTATAACATGGATAATGATGTGCATGTCTGAGATCAGAACATAAGTTCAACTAAACAGCTGCCAAAATGAAAGCTATGATAACAAATTCCAGAACAATAGACTAATAGGAGACTTATCACAAATCAAAGCATTAGTTAATTCTTCAGGGAACATGAATAAGGATTACAGTGTGCATGATATCTGAATAGTTATTTGATGGAATTTAAGAAAAGAAATCTGATTGTTTTAGGGAAGGAATCTAAAAATAATGCTAGACTGAAAATAATTCTCTCTAAATTGCTTTCTGAATGATTTCACATACCAACCTTTTGTCTTTCTCCTTTTAAAATGTTTGCCAATGCAATATTATGTTCTGTAATCTTTGCTATAACCTTTTCTCAAATCTATATAATATTTCATATTTACTTATACACGACACTTCTATTAGATAGTTGGAAATTTTCAGCCCAAAATGTAAATGTTTCAGAAATCTACAAATGTGTAAAAAGTGAAACTGGTCAGTGAAAAGATTTGGGGCTTTGTGATTAGTGATACAAGGCACTAGCAATGACAGACACTTTGCGGCTACGTCTACACTGGCATGATTTTCCGTTAAAAGCATTTTCGGAAAAGAGCATCTAGATTGGCACGGACGCTTTTCCGCAAAAGCACTTTTTGTGGAAAAGCGTCTATGCCAATCTAGACGCGCTTTTGCGCAAAAAAGCCTCCATCACCATTTTAGCCATCGGGGCTTTTTTGCACAAAATAGTACTGTGCTATCTACACTGGCCCTCTTGCGCAAATGATTTGCCCGAACAGGAGCAGCACAGTTTTTCCACAAAAACACTGACGATCTTACATGAGATCGTCAGTGTTCTTGTGGAAATTCAAGCGGCCAGTATAGACAGCTGGCAAGTTTTTCCGCAAAAGCAGATGATTTTGTGGAAAAACTTGCCAGTCTAGACACAGCCGCATAAAGCTTTGGTCACTCAAGAACCTCAAAGTATTTTAGAAAAGTTAATTAATCCTCACAAACGCACCTCCCACCCCTACAGAGGTACGACAGGGAGGTTTTTTCCTAGTGCACAGATGGATAAACAGACAGAAAGAGTCTAAAGGCTACTTTGTGTCTTTAAGGCACAACTCTAAGCAGCAGAAGAGTAACATGGCTTCCGCAGAAACCAGTTAGGACTGGACCTCCAGGCTTCCTGATACACAGCTCAGGAAAATTTCACAAACCTCATTATCCTTTAGGTCCATGAACCCTATTTTCCTTGGTGCAAAGTACATCCCCAGGAACATGTGCTTAGATTGTCAGCTTTTTGGGGCATGTATTTGTACAGCCCCAGCACAACATAGTCTTGGTCTATGGGCGGGTGCTTCAATATTATAAGTACTAGGTAATAATGACAGATACATATTATATGTACAGACTTTCTATGGCACTGATCACCAGTGCCTCTGCACAGCTTAATTATGTTAATGAATGTGCCATAAGGCTACCCTGGCAGGGAGGGACAAGACAAATTTTACACCACAAGGTACACAGAACTCAAGCAGGGAGCCAAACTGCAGTTGCCCATAGGGCATCTGTCACAATCTTATAAAACTGAGCGTAACAATCAGGAAAGTCACATTTTTAAGAGCAACTATCATCTCCTGGATCACACACAGGAAAGCTCTGAGTTTCTTCTACAGTATATTTTTAACAGAGACTATTAACCAGCAATCTGCTACTCAACTCACCCCTACTGAAATCAAGTCTTACAATAAATATGGACAATAAAACAGATAGCCATGAGCCTGGCCATTAGGGTTGCCAGGTGTCCACTTTTCGCCCAGTGTTCTTTTTATTTGGGGGGGGGGGGGAAAGGTGTTCAGTATTTTTTGTTAAACCATCTGGCAACCCTACTGGCTATCCCTCTAATGTACTGTATACTTAGAAAAGACTAAGTACCAGACTCATAGATTTCTAATTTACTGGTTTAATTTGAATGTCTAATTTGCAGTTTGCCTATTTCCGGGGCGGGGGGAGAAAAACTCACTTTTCACATTCTTCCCTCATGGAGTTAGAGTTATTAGTAAGATTATCTGTATTATCCACTCCAACTAGATTATATTTTCATTAGCACTAACATCACTTTTTTGTAAAGGACAGTGTGTTAGCACCATCTTACTTTTTCCCCATGACTAGAAGGCTGTGTCTACAGCTGTTACCCCCATCAATATAATATTAAGAACAGACAGTTAAAGAGAAAGAATGCTGGATGGAGACTTGCAATCCCATAAGGATGCTTCTCTAACGAAACACTGCTGCTGGAATGTGGGAATTAATTAGCATCTTTGGCCTAGTCTACACGAAACCGTCCACATACACATCAATCTAAGATACGCTATGCGAACAGTGAAGCTCAAGACACTTACCGCAGTGTCTGCCATGTAATAAGGTCAGTGGGGCCTGCTCTCCTGTCAACTCTACCTGTTCTTCTCCTCCTGGTGCAGTAGCAGAGTTAACAGAAGAGTGATCGGAGGTCAATTTATTGAGTCTAAGCAGACACAATAAATCAACTGCAGTGCATAGATCATTGCAGCGTTGATCCACGTGGTGAAGACAAGAACTAAGACACAGAAAAGTTCTTTTCTCCATCGTGTCCATTTAAACGTCAAACTCTTTCTCGCCTTATTTCTTAGTATAACATGGACTCAATCCCCATTGAGGCCTCTCAATACCATGATAACAAAATAATAATTATTTGAGTTAATAATTAGCACTAAAGAATGAATCTGCAAAAAGTTTTTCCTGCTATTACATTCTTCCAGCATATGATGTGTAAGCATTGAGCTTGCTTTCAAAATTCCAGAATCAAGGCAAACCTAATGCCATTATTAAATAACTAATAATAATATCCAGCACTGGATGCACTGAAATCTCACCCCCTTTATTAGAGAAGATGTTAATAGACAACTTGACTTTCATCATGTTAAGGAATGTATGCCAAGGACAGTTGTTTAATTGTTTAACAATTTACTTCACTTTATTAAAATTGTACTATGAATAAGTAAACCAAGTCAATACTGAACCAAAAAAAAAAAAGTCCTTGAATTTAATGAGTCAAGAATATTCCAGCAGCGTGGCCAATGGGGGAGGGTTTGGGACATGGGGGCTACTTCCCTGGTCTGGTAGCAAGCAAGATGGTGGAGCCCCAGCCCTGCTGGCCACTCTCTTGGTGGTGCAGTTGCCCCCAGTGGCCACTTTCAGTATTTCATCCCTCTTCTCTGTGCCCCTCCCTGTCACACCCCTCCTTTCTCTGTCCCTTCCTTTCCATGTTATGGGAAACAGTCCAATTCCTGGTACTTCCCATTTTCTTGGTCCAAACAAACCTGACCTGGCTTTAAGTCAGGATAAGAAGAAGATGCATACTAAATTTGGTGGTCCTAGCTCTTACCATTTAGGAGCGGTTCTTGAACAAACAGAGTTACAGATGACAGACATGTCTAAAATATATAAATAAGATAGATGACTCATACTTCTTGCACATGTATCAGACACTCACCCTCACCATAATGTTTTGTAACACTATGCCCCTGAAAGTATACCTGCAATGCCCTGTTATTATGAAGACTAAATTTCTAGCAGAGATTAACACAAGTATAGTAGGAAGTCAAATATTCCAATAAATCTTCTTGCATGTACATTTGATGACACCGTGCTCAGAAGAATAAACTTTCTTTCTTCTTTCTAAACAATACCAAAAGAATTTAGATCCATTATGATATGTAAATTACTTTACAGATGCCTTTATTTGGCATTGGTGCAGATCTTCAAACCTTACCGAGCATCAAATCAACAGAACACAAATAAAAAAAATGTTGAAGGTCATGATTTGGCAAAAGTCCTACCACTCTCACATTGCACATAAATCTCCTGAAATGTTTCCCCCACCTTCATCCCCACACCTCAAAAGTGTCCCTCGCTCTTCAACTGCATACAGAATAAAATGGGACTACCTCCCTGTCATAAGTAAACATGCACATACTTTAAACAAGGGGAAGTAACAGAATTTCTTCACTGATAGAAAAGATGAAATCATATGTCTAAACACAACTTGACACACCAAAAAAAAACCCAGCTGAATGGTATGTCTGCAGAATTTCAGCATTATCTATTTATTCTTTAACAGTCAGTTAAGACAAAAATACAGCAGTTTTTCATAAAACAAGTCCACTCAAAGCTGAGGGTTCCCTATAGCTGTAAATATGATTTCCACAGTGCAATACTCTGAAATATTTCATGTCTTGCATTTTTCATTATGAACAGAAATCCTCTGTACATTAGGATTCCCAGTTACCTAATATATTAAGACCTACATGGTTCATCCTGAAAAGACATGTTATGTTTCTCATTAACAGACTTGCACCATAATTAGTTCACATGCTACACAAACACCAGGCCAGTTTAACTGGAGAAAGCTAGCACATTCTCAGACAGTAAGGTGGATTTGTGAGCGTTTGAACACAGGAATAAAAGAAATGCCAGTGCAAATAAGACAAAATACCTAGTCTCAAAGCACAGACGGAGCAAAAGAAAAATCCATATGTTTCATGTATCAGAAATACAATCTCAAATAGAGAATCACAGTGGACCAATGCTTAAATAAATCAGACTGTCTGCTCAGCGCACCCCACTTGGAGTCCTGGCATGCTGGTCAGGACAGCACTTTGCTCCAGCTGGCCTGCTTCCAGACTTTAACTGTGCTGGCATTTGTTTCTAGAGAAGCAGAGAGGGAGAAACTGGTTTAAATATATCTCAGCAGTCTTCAGCAGAAACTTTTGCTGAAGAGTGTAGCATTAAGATAAGCTATTGAATCAACAATGCACGCACCATTATATGTCTTTATGCTCCATAAGTTAGTTTTGGATGCAGAGGGCATTTTCAGTAATAAACCAGGATAAATGGGCAAAATACAAATTCTGTCATCTATGTTTTCAGTCTCTATTTAAAAAAAGAAACCAGATCTATTAAAGGTAAGATTTGTCAATATGCTGGAGTTTTACATATATCAAGCTATTGTAAAACTATCAAAGTATTTTTTTCTATGCCGTTATTAATTTTGAGCTAGCAAGAATAGGAACAGTTGTAAACCATAGAGATTAGATAGTTTCATGTTAGTCCTGAACAAGTTTGACATAGAAATCACGTGAATGTGGGATAAAAAAGAAACAACCTGGGTTAAATATAAGTAACTGTGATTTATTTCCTTTTACCACTAATGTTATAAATGTTCAATTGAAGGGTCTGATCCTGAGAGATACCAAATACCCACAACATCCCTCGATTTCAGTGGAAGTTGTAAGTGCTGAGAACTTCCCTTGGTCTGGTCCTGCATGATTGTGATAAACAGAGATTTAAGAGATACACGGAATTGGCACAAAACTTCACAGAAAACAAGTTTCCAAATCATATACCCAAGATTATATAAAAAATGGATTTCAGATTTGTGTATATAAATTGCCAAGTCAGAAGGGCTTGGGCAGGCTTTCTGAGAACAGCAGCAATACCATGCTATATCTGTCTACTTCTATGCCCCTCCCTCAATCGTTTTGAGTATTGGACGATCCCACAAACATTCCTCCATTTATCCTCTCAGAACCAGGATCATTCCCATTTTACAGACTAGGAACCAAGGTGCAGAGAAACCATGAGCCAAATGTTGTCAACACTTGCTCTGTTTGTTTTCTTAAAACACCCAGCTTCTGCAGATGATTATATGAGACTCTTACCTTTCCTTTAAAAAGAGTCCATTTCTAGCCCTCGTAGTTTCAAAGAAGAGCTTGAAAACATGAATTCTAGCAGTTCTAAAAACAGAAGGCACGTTTTTAATAAATTTTGGGGTTTTTTACAATTAATTGCATGATTTTTGAATGGTATTGGCAATTACCAAGATTTTCAAAAAACCTCAGTACCAGATTTTCAGAATGTAGCCATAAGTATCACACTCCCCCAACTGCTTCTACTGAGTGCTAGATACTTTTATAAGTCTGGATCCAACTGTGGATACTGAAACCCTGGTCTTGAGGGACTACAGCAAGGTCACAGAAAGTAATTAGCAGAGACAGGAATTGAACTCAGGTCTTTAGAGTCCAAGTCCCAAGCTGTCAGCACAAGATCATCTTTCCTTCTGACCAATCACCAATAATCAAATTATTCTGAGCAGCGATTGTGTATTCACAGGAAACTCTTCTTAGTCCAATTACAAAAATTTATAATTTTTCAAACAAACTGCACAAAATCATCTTAAATCATTTTGAACAATGAAACTGAAGACATCTATCTGTTTGTGGATAATCCAAGTTCAGAAAAATAAATTATATCATTTATTGCAAAGTATTCACTCAGCTCTGCCCCCCAGTACAATGAATAAACAAGATTTTGCATCACTGAAAAATTAAGATTAAAACATAGGGAGGGTTGCCAGATGGTTTAATCAAAAATATCAAACACTCTCGCCTCCCAAAAAAAAAAACCACCAGGGAAAAAATTCTGTTGAGAAGAAAAAAGGGGGAGACCAAAGCTGTTAAGCAAAAAAAAAAAAAAAAAAAAACTATGCCTTTAAAATGGCCCCACACCTCACTCCCACACCCTTGCCAGATGCAGCGGGGAAAATTGTCACCGCTGGGCTTCCGTCCCACAGAAACATTTTACATGTCCGGTATTTTCTGTGTTTTTTTACCAGACGGGGGACGCGAATACCAGACTATCTGGGTGAATACCAGACACTGGCAACCCTAAGTAGGATGTTTTAAGTTAAAGACTCAAAAGTCAGCCTATGGAAACTCAGTCTTAAATAGACAAATTCAAGGTGGATCTTCTTTTACACTCAGATTTTGTGCAACACAACATGTGTTATTCTGAAGATACAGGAGCAATCAAGTGAAGAACAGCCTGCACGTGCTTCACAAAGTTCCTGTTTAGATTTTCACATCTTACTCTAACTGCAGGGAAAACAGAGTAAAGCTTGCTAACACCAGAGAACTGAATCAAATGACAGCTGGAAACCAACCTATTTTTGCTAGATGTGAAGTTATTAAAAAAGCCCAGGGGAAAAAGAGGAGGAGGAAAAAGGGAGCAACACATATTCAAGTTCCTTGAAAAAGAAGCTACTTGAGTCAGCTACCATATTTCCTTCTTTTTAATTTATATTCATGCCATGCATCCAGAAACTTACAGTGTGAAAAGGAGTAGAAGGAATGGGTTACTTTGGCCAGTGCTATGTACCAACTCACTTTTTTTTTTCCAGGGAATACTTTTGTTCAAAACAAAACATTAAAAATGTGACATTCAGGACAAAAAAAGAGGAAGAAATAATTCATCATCATTAGAGGTACTGAACTCTCTAGCATGTGCATCAATTCTCCTACATCTAAGATAACTAGATGGTAAAGAAACAACTCCTTGCCACATCTGAGTCCCAAGACATATTTCTGTTGTTTTCTAAAGTAGATAACTACATTTAAACGAAACCTATTCAGTCATATACCATGATGGTGTTTTCTGAAAAAACTTGAAAAACAACAAATTGTCTAGCAGCACCTTAAAGACTAACAAAAAAATGTAGATGGTATCATGAGATTTCGTGGGTACAACCCACTTCTTTAGATGGGTTGTACACATGAAAGTTCATGATACCATCTACATGTTTTGTTAGTATTTAAGGTGCTGCTAGACTATTCGTTGTTTTCTAAGTTTTTCCAGTTACAGACTAGCCCTCTGAAGCTTTTCTAAAAAAGTTACAGAACAACAGTGATAGAAAAGAAAAACTAACAATTTCAAGTCTGAGTATTCAAGGAGGTTAAAATGTTTTCCCACTGGTTTTTGTATGTTACCATTCTTGAGGTCTGATTTGTGTCCATTTATTCTATTGCACTGTCTAGTTTGTCCAGTGTACATGGCAGTCGGGCACTGCTAGCACATGATAGCAAATATCACATTAGTAGATGTGTAGGAGAAAGAGCCTTTCATGGTATCGCTGATGTGATTAGATCCTAGGATGTCACCAGGGTAGATGTGTGGACAGAGTTGGCAATGGGGTTTGTTGCAGGGATTGGTTCTTAGCTTAGTGTTTCTGTTGTGGAGTGTGTGGTTGGTGGTAGGGATGTTAAATATTGGTTAATAGAATAGTCCAGTAACCTCTTGAATTCTTATCAGTTACTGGACTATTCTATAGTACTCAGGGGCAGGGCTGGCAGCCAGTTCACTCCGGCCCCACTCCTGAGGTAGCCCCTGCCACTCCGCACTCCTGTATTAGAGGCAGCAGCATGGGGTGCCAGGCAGGAGTTGGTCCGCAAGGGCCAGTTGAAAAACCAGCT
This sequence comes from Pelodiscus sinensis, assembly GCF_049634645.1. NCBI lineage: Eukaryota > Metazoa > Chordata > Testudines > Trionychidae > Pelodiscus > Pelodiscus sinensis. Next base: position 21,280,771 of record NC_134729.1, on the reverse strand, counting down.
TCCCTCACAGACCAGCTGCCTAACACTCTGTATCAGAGGCAGCAGCGCAGGATGGCAGCAGCCCCTGTCTGGGGGGGGACTGAGCTCCTGGGCCCAGCATGAACCAGGACTGAACAAGGCTGCCTGTCCGCCTGGCTCCTAATACATTTTAAATGCAGAGCTGCAGCAGGGGTACAGCATGTGGGGAGAAGACATGAAGGGGAGGGGACTGGGCAGCTAACTCTGCAGGGCTCATTAGGCTAGGCAGACCCATTGCAAGCCAGGACTGAGCTGGGCAGCTAGCCAGTCTTCTAAAAAATTTACTGGCAGGGAGGAGAAGGTAACGCATATAGTCTATAGCATTAACCTATACGCTTTTGCTTATCAGTTAATTGGTTAATTGCATCCCTAGTTGGTGGTATGTGTTTCAGGTTGAGGGGCTGTCAGTAAGCAAGGACAAGCCTGACTCCAAAGATCAAAGAGAGCAAGTGATTGTCATCTAGAATAGGTTGTAGATGCTTGATGATGTGTTTGAGACAGGCCCACTAATGGCGGAGGGGGAGGGAGGAGAGAGTACGGGGCAGTTGCCTGTGAACCCAGTGATTCAAAGGATCCTTTAAATCAAGCCTGGAGCCCTGCCCTCATCCCAGCTCTGAGGGCTGGTGAGGAAGCACTGCCTGTCCTCTGCTTGATGCCCCACCCCTCTCAAATTCCCACCCCTTCTGGGAGCATGAGCTACCCTCCCCCCCTTACCCAGTGGCCCACGGAGGCTGTCAGTACCCCTTGTTGTAGAGGTTTTAGCTGGGGGCTGGACATATGGGTCAGTGGCATTCTGTTGCTTTCTTTGTTGAGTCTGTCTTGTAATAGGTAACTTAGATTCCATCCTCAAGCAAAAAACAAAAACAAAAAAAAACAACACCTCCACACCTTAAAAAACAGGCTGTAACATTGAAAGTGCTGAACTGGAATTCTCTCTCATTACAATAAGTTATTTTCCACTTTAGAAATTCTCACCTTCTTACCCACATCCACCTTGACTGAATTAGCTTGGTTGTAACACTCCCATCTCTGTATCCTACTATGTCTTTTTCCTTTACTTCATGCATCTGATGAAGTTGCAACTCGGGAAAGTTTATGTCATAATAAAAATGTTAGTCTTTAAGGTGTCCTTTTTGTTTTTGCTGAAACAGACTAACACGGCTACTTCTGAAACCTGTCTAATGAAATGAGCAGATGCTCTCAGTATCTATATGCATGTCTAATCCTCTAAATATTGCTAAGTTATTGTGACAGTGAGGTCCACATGTTACATATGCATTGGGTAAAAAAAGCATTTAATCGGTTTTATATTTGTTCCCTTTCCATTGCAATTAATCTCTCATCAATTTCATACTATGAGAAAGAAAAGGTAAACTGAGTGTTCTTACCCTATGTAATTGGTTAAAGTCAATATTTAACCAAAAGGAAATGTTGGGAAGAGAGTGGTGCTGTGACATACTCTCTCCAACACAGAGGCCAGGCCAGTGTGATGTGTACATCATCTGATAATAAGCCTCTCTATCACAAAAAATACCTGAGGCAGGGGCTGGGCAGAGAAATCCCTGAGCAGCGGCTCCCATCATCCACAGGAAGTAGTTTGCAAAGAAGTAACAGGAAAATAAGTTGCATTCATAATAAATAACATGCAGTCCAAAGCAAGGAAGGAAGCGATGCTACAAATCAGATTAATTCCAGCCAGTCAGCACCACCTCCTCGACAGTCAGATAAACTCCAGGTCCCCCACACAGCCACATAAACAAGATTGCCTCCAGTACCACTCCTCCAGATCAGTTAGTCCGGCCCCTGCCCACATAAAGCCAGAATCTCTCAAGTCTCCCTCTACCGGCTCTTCCGCTCTCTCTCCCACCAGCCCCCATCCACGAACTAGAGAGTCATACCAAACTTTCCCGTTCAGAGACTCATCTTCCCTCGTTTCCCCCAAATCATCCACTCTTGCCCACTCTCCTCCCAAACCAGAGTCACTCCTGCTCCTTCCTCCCTCCCAGAGTCACTCCGGCTCCAATCTCTTTCCCCTGCCTCCTCCCCAGATCAGAGTCGCTGACTCCTGCTCCCTTTACCCCCCCCCCCAACTGGAATCACTCCAGCTCCCCCCCCCCCCCGAGTTAGAATGGTTCTAATCTACTTCAGTTTAGTCACTCCTGCTGCCCTCTCCATCTCCACAATCGGAGTCACTCCCACAAACTAGAGTTACACTAGTCTTCCCCATCCAGACACTGCCACCTCCTCCTTCCTCCCAAATCAGAGTCGCTGACTCCTGCTCCCTTTACCCCCCCCCCCCCAACTGGAATCACTCCAGCTCCCCCCCCCCGAGTTAGAATGGTTCTAATCTACTTCAGTTTAGTCACTCCTGCTGCCCTCTCCATCTCCACAATCGGAGTCACTCCCACGAACTAGAGTTACACTAGTCTTCCCCATCCAGACACTGCCCCCTCCTCCTTCCTCCCAAATCAGAGTGACTCCAAGGCTCCAGCCACCTTGATTTGGGGCGAGTAAAGGGCTGGAGCGACTCCGATTTGGGGGGAGGAGAGTAACTTCTGCTCCTTCTGTCCCAGCTCCGCAGCACAAGCCGGAGCCACACCGGCCCCCTCCCTCACCCCAAAGCGGAGTGACTCCGAGCCCTGCCCGCCCGCTCAACCCAGAGTCATGTCTGCCCTTCGCCCCCAAACTAGTTTCACTCCAGCCCGCGCTCCGGGTCACGCCAGCCCCTGCGGCGCCCCAGAGGGGGTGGGAGCACCTCCCCTCACGGACCCCATCCCTGCCCTCTCACCTGCCCTCCCCGCTGGGCTCCCCGGGCTGCGCTGGGTTCCGGCCGCCGAGGCTGCGTGTTGCTCCCGTTGGCAAGTAACAGTCTCCAGGGCTACGGTCACTATGGCGCCTCGCGCGGGGTCTCAAGGCAACTGTTGCTAGCCTCTCCTCTGACGTCACACACGGGCCCTCGCCCTCTTCCCGAGGAAGGGAGTTGGGGCGGGGAACCGGGTCGCGCAGCAGGCTGGTTGGCCCTAGGCCTGTCGCTCGCATAAGGGGCGGGGTGGAACGGGTTCCGACCAATCATGTGGCGAGGGGGGTGGGGCCCTGAGTTGGCGCGCGCTTTGGCGCTTCAACTGGAGGGAGGAGAGAACGCTCAGAGGTGGGTGGGGCCAGAAAGGGGCGTGGTCACCTCAGCCGTCACTCCAGGGCAGAGCCCCTCCCCCCAGCGTGGCCGGAGCGGGAGCGCGGAGGGAGCCGCGCGAAGTGGGGAGCCGGCTCGGCCGGTCTACCCCTCCCCGTGCAAGCCGCCGCCCCTAGGAGCGGGGGAGGGCGAGACAAGTGGGTGCAATGGTGGTAGAGGGTTATGGAGGGTAATGGATGAGAGCAGGGGCGGGGGTCGATGGTGGGGTGAGAGCTGGGGGGAGTGGGATGGGAGGGCTGGGGGTAATGGGGTGGGAGTGTCAGGCTTGGGGGTAATGGGGTGGGGGTGTCAGGCTTGGGGGTAATGGGGTGGAGGTAGTGGGGGGTGAGGGTTGGGGGTGGGATGGGAGGGCTGGGGGTAATGGAGTGGGAGTGTCAGGCTTGGGGGTAATGGGGTGGAGGTAGTGGGGGGTGAGGCTTGGGGGTGGGATGGGAGGGCTGGGGGTAATGGGGTGGGAGTGTCAGGCTTGGGGGTAATGGGGTGGAGGTAGTGGGGGGTGAGGCTTGGGGGTGGGATGGGAGGGCTGGGGGTAATGGGGTGGGGGTGTGAGGCTTGGGGGTAATGGGGTGGACGTAGTGGGGGGTGAGGCTTGGGGGTAATGGGGGTGGGATGGGAGGGCTGGGGGTAATGAGGTGGAGGTAGTGGTGGTGCAAGGGCTGGGGTAATGGGGGCAGGGTGGGAGGGCTAGGAGTAATGGGGTGAAGGTAGTGGGGGTGTGAGGCCTGAGGGCAAAGGGGGTGGGGTGGGAAGGATAATAGGGTGGAGGTAGTGGTGGTGTGAGGCTGGAGGTAATGGGGGTGGGGTGGGAGGGCTAGGGGCAATGGGGTGGAGGTAGTGGTGATGCGAGGGCTGGGGGTAATGGGAGCAGGGTGGGAGGGCTAGGAGTAATGGGGTGGAGGTAGTGGGGGTGTGAGGCTGGAGGTAATGGGGGCGGGATGGGAGGGCTAGGGGTAATGGGGTGGACGTAGTGGGGATGGGAGGCCTAAGGGTAAAGGGGGGTGGGATGGCAGGGCTGGGGGTAACGGAGCTGTGGGCTAGTTGGGGGTGCAAAGGCTAGAGGTGACGGGCAGAGACCAAAGCGGGAAGGTGTTGAGGGCTAGGATTTATGGGGACAGGAGCCAGTTGGGGGGGGGGGGGTGAAGGCTAGGGATAATGGAGGTGGGGTGCTGGGGTCAGGAGCCAGTGGGGATATGAGAGTTGGGGGTAACACACAGGTTCTGTGCATAATGGGGTGGAATCCAATGGGGATTAAGGTCTTTGGGTAGTAGGGGTTGGTAGGGGCATGAGAGCTGTGGGTGACAGGGCTGGTGGGGGAATGAGAGCTGAGAATAATTGTGTGGCAGGGGGCTGGTACAGACTAATTAGTGGTGATGATGACTAATAAGGGTATGAAGAAGCAGGGCTGGGGCTGTGAGAGCAGAAGTTGGCTCAGGCTAAATGGGGGTGAGGATGCTGTGGGGGCTGGAAAGGAAACAAAATGGGACAGGCACTGAAGTGGACAGTATTAGAATGGAAAATAGAGAGACAACCCCCTTCTGTTTTAAGACACATAGGTTCATGCCTTATTCTTGTGAAGAGAACTGTGAAATGATTAATGAACTAAGTGGTGAGGACTACCACTTCCTTTCTTATCCAAAAGACTAACCCATTTCACCCCAAGCTGTGACATTAGCTTCAGTGCTAACTAGGGACGTTAAATTTAGTTTAATCAACTAATTGACTAGTCAATGGATTTTCCATTGACTACTTGATTTGTTGATAAATGGGGGAGCCACAACAGAGTTAGCCCCCAGCCCCGAGAACTAGCCCCGCTGTAGCTCTGCCTTTTAAATGTATAAGCGTCACAGGAGTGGCCCGAGGCTGGCTGCGGCTGCTGGCGCCCCCGCCTGCAGGGCCGTCAACGGACTGACATCATCGGCAGCGGCTGAGTCTGCCTATAGCCACGGCCCGCCCCTAAAGAGTCAACAAGCTCTTAATACATTTAAAAGGCTGAAGCGCAGTGGAAGGACCCGGCGGGAAATCAGCTGTCCCAGCTTGCACCCAGTCTCTCCACTGCACTTCTGATTTTTATATGTATTAAGAGCCAGCAAGCTCTTAATACATTTAAAAAGTAGAGACGCAGCATCTGGAACTGGGCATGACCTGGGAATCAGCTGATTCCTGGCTCACACCCACTCTACCCCCTGCCTCCTCTTCTTCCTGCGGAGATGATGCTGGAGGGAACTGGCTTTTAAGCCGGCTCCCCCCAGCTCCTGCTTCCTCCCCCCTTGCTGCCTCTATCAGAGACAGCAAGAAGGGGGGAGGCGACTAGTCGAGGGACTAGTTGACTATCTGATAAGCTTTTGCTTATCAGTCGACTAGTCGCTTACATCCCTAGTGCTGACTCAGGGACAAGCATCACCTTCAATCTAGGTGTTCCTTTATCCAGACACTGACTAGAACTGACCCTGCTTACCTTGAAAGACCTGTAAAGTTCCTAGCCTGGGCAGCCCTGGGTCATATTTATCATTTCCCCTACTTATTTGCTATGATTTTTCACCTTTCTCCCTACAAATTCATCTGTTTTGTTACAATTTGTAACATCTTCTAGGGGCATCAGCCAAACATACATGAACATAGTGAAAGATGATGTCTGAATTGAGGAGTTTTCCATATAAATAGATTAGACAGATAACAAGTCGGGTGACCGGGGTGAGGGGGGGAGAAGCATGGAGAGAAGAGACTTGCCCAAAATCACCCAGAGCAGCTATTGATGAATAAACTTGTTGGATCGATAGATAATTTGACTAGATATTTGAATGTCCACTTTGGTTTGTTAGCATTGCTTACAAGTGAAATTCTTATGAGTTAAATATTAAAGAGCTACTGTTGCATCATGGGTGACAGCCAAATCTCTCTGGAAACAGTCTGCTTATAGATTAGCTGCATTTCTGTATCCTCACCTTTTTACCACACATGGGCATTTGCATGTAAAAAGGCTCTTTGTTTCTTAAGAATTTATTAGCTCTTGCTGCTTATTTCTCCCTACCTGAACTAATAATTCTCCATGATATCAAAATCGTTTCCATAGCAATCAATTGTGAAGTCACAAACAAAGGATTACAGTTTGAGTTGAGGCCAAGCACCAAAGTAGAATGGAAGCACAGATCTTGTATTAATGCAGATGCTCTTAGAAATAAAATTTGACCAAACAAACGTAGTGTTCCTTTATGTTGTTAAACAGCTGCCATTTCTCTCCCTAGACGAGGCTGCATTTCAGCAGTTGGTGAGGTGCTTCCAACATGGTGCTTGTAATTTGATTTGGGGTTCTTTCTGTATGAAATGTGCAAACTATCATTTGATACAAATGATCTATCAGCAGGATTGTTTCTAAATGGAATATGTTACAGGTTTTCATGAGCCAGCCGGGAAATATTCTACAGAACGTATGACTATAAAATGGAATGGCTTTAATAGAAAGTCCATTCCCTATTAAGCTGTGTGTGTGAATTGAGCTACAGTGTGTATTAAGGGGACATCTGCTGGCTGAGATTGCACAGTGACTTCTACGGCACATTTTAAAAATGCTTCCCTAGAGTTAGAAAAATTTGCAGTGGTTTAATGATCCTTATAAAAACGTCTAATGTAGATATATTGCACCATTGCAAAATTAGGCTTGCCTCCTGGGATTTTTTGTTATATCTTTGTACCAGAGGTGAGCAATAACTTTTGATGGGGGAGGCACTACAAGAATTTGGGAAATGGTCAAGAGTCGGGGACGGAGGTTGGGTGCAGAAGGGAGCTCAGGATACAGGACTGGAGTGCAAGAGAGGGTATGGAGTCTCGGAGGGAGTTTGAGTGAAGGAGGAGGTTGTTACCTGAGGCAGGGGATTGGGAGGGTCTAGGAGGGGGGACAGGTGCAGGATAGGATTCTAACCCAGAGAAGGGATGTAGGAGAGGGTGCAGGGTCAGGGAGGGACCAGCAGCTCAGTGGGACCCTGGGATAGGCTGTCTGCCTATCACACCCCTCTGGGGGGCTCCAGGCACTGCCTACATGCAAGCCATGGCTCAGTTTATGTCCAACAGGAGCTGCGAGATTGTACAAGGGAGGAAGCAGCACAAAGCCACCCCCAGCTGCACGTGGTGTACAGAGAAGCATATTTCCCCCAAAGCTGGCCACTTTGAGCATCATACAGGGGCCTGGCAGGCAGGAAACCTGCCCGAGGCTTAGGCTGGGCTGAGAAAGTATGGCAGGACAGGATCCAGCAATTTGGTGGGATGAATCCAGCCTGCGGGTCTTACTTCGCCCCTAGTCTGTACAGTGCCTGGCACTATGGGACTGAAAAACAGATGCACGAACACTAAATTGTACAGAAACACCCAGATCTCTAACCTGTGGGCAAAGAGATTCTTACTCTTGTTTCTTTTTAATGCACAAATTACTCTGCGCTGAGAGTAAATGTAGAAGTTGCTCAGAAAGAGGCTAACTTGTGTTCTCCTTGAAGAGGTTGGAATCTCAGCAGTCAAATAAGATCACAGAGCAGCTCACTCTTTGGATCCAAGGAATTCCCTGCTCCTGCACCTCTGGTCCCTTTTCTTTCTAGGCAAGCTGTCTTCACCTGTGTGAAACTCCCTTCAGAGATGAGCACAACCTGAGATGATAATGCTTAAAGGAACTAAGTGCAGATTTCCCTTTCCAAGGGAGGCAGACTGGCAAAAAGTGCCCCTAAACCACCCACCAAACCATACACGTGGCTTGTGTCCATAATGGGACTGCCACAAAGGAAAGAAGAGCCTGCGCCTGACATTACACACTCCCTACACATATCCTGAGGATCTTCTGGGCTCTAAGCCCCAGGGAGACTGAACAGGTTTTCACTGTGGCTGCATCTAGATTGGCATGATTTTCCGGAAATGCTTTTAACGGAAAAGTTTTCCATTGAAAGCATTTTCGGAACAGAGCATCTAGATTGGCACAGACGCTTTTCCGCAAAAGCACTTTTTACGGAAAAGCATCCGTGCCAATCTAGACGCACTTTTCCGCAAAAAAGCCCCGATTGCCATTTTTGCGATCGGAGCTTTTTTGTGGAAAACAAATCTGAGCTGACTACACTGGCCCTTTTGCGCAAAAGCTTTGCACAAAAGGGACTTTTGCCTGAATGAGAGCAGAATAGTATTTCTGCACAAAGCACTGATTTCTTACAGTAGGAAATCAGTGCTTTTGCGAAAATTCAAGCGGCCAGTGTAGACAGCTGGCAAGTTTTTCCAGAAAAGCGGCTGATTTTCTGGAAAAACTGGCCAGTCTAGACACAGCCTGTGGGGAAAAAAGAAGCCTTAACTGAAAACCTTAAAGCCCAGTGTTGCAATCAGTGCATGGCCAGAAATCCCATTGACACCAGAGTGCATAGAGACAAGAAGATTTGAGCCAAAGATTTGTCCCTCTTCCTAGGGAAAAAATATTGTTGCAATAAGGCAGAAAACAAATCCTGTTCCTTTTTGAAACATGCCCACCTATGGCAGCATCCTGTACACAGGACATAAATTAGTATTCCCTCTAAAAACAAATCAGCCAACATAAACCTCTCCTTTACTCATTGCTGTTAATTTTGGCACTGCAAACTCATTCTGGCTCGGAGAGAAAAGGACTGGAACTGAGACTCACCCCCAATTGCTAATATAGTATAGATCTCTGGACCATTTTGCAGATTTCTTTAGATCCTGCAGTCACACTGATTAATAGTAAAGATCACCCTGTACCTTATTTATAGACCATCACCGCACAGCCTATTCCAAGAACATTCTCTCTGATTTTTCCACAAAGAATGGCCAAAGTTCCTTAGTTTCTCTTATTTCCTCTGAGCTGCAGTTTCATATCTCCCCTGAGAAATAAGGTCTTTGGTGGAGACATTGACATTGCTTTTTGTCATTCTCCTTTGTATTTCATGATGGGTGGCAGGTTTAAAACCTTGGGGAGGTTTAAATGTTCTACTATTTAGACTCTGAAAGGTTTCTCTCTACAATGAAAGGGTCTTTATAGTCACATTACTATAGAGGCACTACTCATGGTTCCATGGTTAAGGCTAAATTGAGTTTTGTTCTTAAAGCAGAGATTATAAATGCAAGTCAGTTTAAAAATGTCAGAACATGTACTGCCTTACCAGGGGGACAAATCAAACAACTGCCTCAGAACTGTCCGATTGCATAATTGTCTTGTATTTAGCATCGTGGGGACAATATTATCTCAGTTCGTTATCTTAAATCAAACCTGGAAAGTCATTGTTACATAGATTTCAGTGATGGAAGATAGCCCATTCTTCATTCCTTCTGTTATAAAACATATAATGATGTCCTGCTGCAAGGCTGGTAGCTGAAGTAACCTCAGCATCAGAATTGAAATCCTTAAATGCCAGGGACTCCCAAGCTGTAATTACAAGAAGGCAGACACAGAGCTTCATCCTCTGGACTTAGGACAATTGAATTTTAGCTTTAAAAAACTAAACTAGGGGATGGAGGAAGTGGGAGCTGATTCTCTGTTGCAGTGCACCTTATGAAGACATTTCTAGCAGGCAAAACAGTGTAAGATGGGAGTAGAATGCTCCTTTGCTTATTTGGTAGCATTTTACATTTGCTTTACACCCATGTAAATGACTGCACAAGGCAAAGGCTGGAGTGTTAAGGTCTAGGGTCCTCCAGTGCAGACAAAGTTCCTTAATTTTTGAAGTCTTATCTGAAAGACGTCCCCATGACTTTTCAAGTACACGTGCAGTGAACAAAGTACAGGTCAGTGAACCTTCTCTGATGCTCAATTGTACTGTTTGGATTTGGAAGCTGTGACAGATACGGGAATTTCCTGCAATATCTTTGGAAGATCTTACTTAAGTTTACGTATCATGATGGGTCAGGGATTGTATGAAATACCATGAGAGAGGGAGATCACACCCTTCCGGGGACTAAAATGCTGAGGGGTGATTAGGCAAATTTCCTCAAGCTGTAACACCTCCAGAGAAATACCACCACTAGGGAGACTCATATACTGGTTCAAACTGGATACTCCAGAGATCAACAGATGGAAAAGGACTTTGGGACAAATAGAATGAGTTTAAACTGATTCAGAGGCAGATCTTCTTTCTGATCCAGCAAACAGGATCTTCTGTCCAGGGGGACCTCATTCCTTTCTGGGAAGGGCTGTAAGGACTGAAGTTGAGAAGGCATCTGGTAAGCTTTTTAGCCTGTATCTAGGTCTTTTTATTATATTCTCAGTACAGGCAGTCCCTGGGTTACGTGCAAGATAGGGACTGTAGGTTTGTTCTTAAGTTGAATTTGTATGTGGGGGTATGTCTACATTACAGCGCTAATTCAAACTAACTTAGTTAATTTGTTAATTTGAATTAGTTAATTTGAACTAAGCTAATTTGAACTAAAGCATCTAGAACTAAAAACTAGTTCGAATTAGCGTTTTGCTAATTCGAACTAGCATGTTCACATTAAGTGGACCCTGAACTGGGGTTAAGGATGGCCGGAAGCAGTGCCAGCAGGGCATCAGATGAGGACTTAGAGCGTGGAGCTGCTGCCTCAGGCTAGCCGAGGGCTGTGCTTAAAGGGACCCGACCCCCACCCCGGACAGACAGTTCTCAGGGGTGCCCCGCTTGCAAAGCAGTCCTGGCTTGGAGTGCCCTGAGTGCTCACACTGGGCACATCACAGCACTCGGCCATCAGACCGGCTGCACTTGCCGCAGGCTGCCATCTGGGGAGAGGGGGCAATTGGGGGGCTGCAGGAGAGCTTCCACCCCCAGAAGCCCGCACAGCCAGCCCAGTCCTCCCCATCGGGGGCTCGTACCCCATTCCTCCCTCACCTCCTTCCACTTACCCTTCCCTAGCCCCCCTTCCTGATGTACAAAATAAAGAAAATGTGTGGTCAAAAATAGAATCTCTCTTTATTGAACAAAACTCGGGGACACTGGGAAAAGGAGGTGGGAGAGGGAAAGAGAGAGGGTGGGAGAGGGGAGGGCAACTAAAATGATCAGAGGTTTGGAAGAGGTCCCATATGAAGAGAGGCTAAAGAGACTGGGACTTTTCAGTTTAGAAAAGAGGAGACTGAGGGGGGATCGGATAGAGGTCTATAAAAGCATGAGTGGTGTGGAGAGGGTGCATACAGAAAAGTTCTTCATTAGTTCCCATAATAGAAGGACTAGAGGACACCAAAGGAAAGGAATGGGTAGCAGGCTTCAAACTAGTAACAGAAAGTTGTTCTTCACAAAGCAAAGAGTCAACCTGTGGAACTCCTTGCTGCAGGAGGCTGTGAAGGCTAGAACTAGAACAGAGTTTAAAGAGAAGTGAGATAAAGTCATGGAGGTTGGGTCCATGGAGTGGTATTAGCCAGCGGGTAGGAGTGGTGTCCCTGCCCAAAGTTTGTGGAAGGCTGGAGAGGGATGGCACGAGACAAATGGCTTGGTCACTGTCGTCGGTCCATCCCCTCCAGGGTCCCTAGGTTTGGCCACTGTCGGCAGACAGGCTACTGGGCTAGATGGACCTTTGGTCTGACCCAGTACGGCCATTGTAAGCTCAGGGCTCAGGGTCGGGGATCTCAGTGGACCACCTTGATTTTCATGCAAACCTGCTCCTGGGTGGCCAGGCTGGCAGCTCTCCTGCCCTAGACAACTACTGTCCTGTGCCTAGTGCGGAGGTCGTGGACGAGGTCCACGATGTCCGCACTAGACCAGGCGGGTGCCCGCCTCTTGCGGTCCCGGGCAAGTTCCCAGGAGCCGCCAGCCTGGTCCCGGGAAGAGGGGGAGGGCTGGGGGGCATCGGGTGGCTGGCTCGAGCCGTGCCAGGTGCAGGGTCTGCTAGCTGGGTGCTGGCAGGCTTCCACCTGGCACAGGCATCGTAGCAAGCCCGTGCCCCTTTAAGGGGGCCAGAGCCGGGAGGGGGGCAGTAGAGTTTCCCTGGTGTTGGCCAGAGTGGCCACCAGGGAAAGCTGGGGAGGGTTAGCCTCCCACTAGTTCGAATTAAGGGGCTACACACCCCTTAATTCGAACTAGTAAGTTCGAACTAGGCTTAGTCCTCGTGGAATGAGGTTTACCTAAGTGCTCCGCTAGTTCGAATTAAGTTCGAACTAGCGGAGCGCTAGTGTAGCACCTATCAAAGTTAATTCGAACTAACGGACGTTAGTTCGAATTAACTTTGTAGTGTAGACATGCCCTAAGTCGGAACTGGCATCCAGATTCTGCTGCTGTTGAAACTGACCAGCGGCTGACTACAGGAAGCCCAAGGCAGAGCTGCTCTGCCCCGGGCTTCCTGGAATCAGCCGCTGATCAGTTTCAACAGCAGCTGAGTCTGGATGCCTGGGACAGAGCAGCTGGGGCGCTGCTGGGTAGCTCCCCACAGCGCCGCACCTCGGCGCTGTGGGGACCAACCCAGCAGCACCCCAGCTGCTCTGCCCCAGGTGTTCCCAAGTCAGCCGCTGCTGAAACTGACCAGCGGCTGATTCCAGGAAGCCCAGGGCAGAGCTGCTCTGCCCCAGGCTTCCTGGAATCAGCCGCTGATCAGTTTCAACAGCAGCTGAATCTGGACACCTGGGACAAAGCAGCTGGGGCGATGCCGGGTTGGTCCCACAGCTCCGCTCCTCGGGGCTACTGGACTAACCGGGCAGCGCCCCAGCTGCTCTGCCCCAGGCATCCCCAAGTCAGCCGCTGCTGAAACTGACCAGCGGGTTGGTCCAGTAGTGCCGAGGAGCGGCACTGCGGGACCAACCCAGCAGTGCCACAGCTGCTCTACCCCAGGAGTCAGCCAGAAAAGCCTGGTCTGCTGGGGGGAGGGGGCACTAGCTGCGCTCCCCGCCAAGCAGACCAGGGAAATGCGGAGCGACTTTTCTCGCTGCGGCTTTGATCCGTGGGTCCCCCCAGCAGACCAGGAAGATGCGGAGCGGCTTTTCTCGCCGCGGCTTGCTCAGCGTTTCCCTGGTCTGCTGGAGAACCCCCCCAGCAGACCAGGGAGACGCGGAGCGGCTTTTTTCGCCGAGGCTTTGCTCTGGGTCTCCCTGGTCTGCTGGAGAACCCCCCCAGCAGACCAGGGAGACGCGGAGCGGCTTTTTTCGCCGAGGCTTTGCTCTGGGTCTCCCTGGTCTGCTGGAGAACCCCCGCAGCAGACCAGGGAGATGCGGAGCGGCTTTTCTCGCCGCGTCTTTGCACCGCATCTCCCTGGTCTGCTGGAGGCCCCCCCCCCCAGCAGACCAGGGAGACGCGGAGCGGGTTTTCTAGCCGCGGCTTTGCTCCGCGTCTCCCTGGTCTGCTGGACCCGCCCCCCCAGCAGACCAGAGAGACACGGAGTGGCTTTTCTAGCAGCGGCTTTGTTCCGGGTCTCCCTGGTCTCCGAGGGGGGCCCCCCTGGTCTTCTGGGGGGGCTCCCAGGAGACCAGGGAGATGTGGAGCAGATTTTCTTGCTGCGGCTTTGCTCCGGTTCTCCCTGGTCTGCTGGGGGGGTCAGCAGACCAGAGAGACGTGGAGAGGCTTTTCTCGCCCCGGCTTTGCTCCGTGTCCCCCTGGTCTGCTGGGGAGCCCCCCGCCCAGCAGACCAGGGAGACGTGGAGCGGCTTTTCTCGCCGCGACTTGGCTCCACGTCTCCCTCGTCTGCTGGCGCCCCCCCCCCTCCCCCAGCAGACCAGGGAGATGCGGACCGGCTTTTCTTGCCGCTGCGGAGGACGCGGGCGGCGGGACTGCCCACGTCCTCCATGGCGAGAAAAGCCTGGTCTCCTGGGGGGGTGGCACGCTAGCTGCGCCCCCCCCCCCAGCAGACCAGGGAGAGGCGGAGCAGCTTTTGTCGCTGCAGCTTTGCTCCGCTTCTCCCATGTCTCCCAGGGAGACGCGGAGCGGCTTTTCTCGCCGCGGAGGACACGGGCGGCGGGACTGCCCACGTCCTCCTTCGCGAGAAAATCCTGGTCTCCTGGGGGGGTGGTACGCTAGCTGCGACCACCCCCCAGGAGACCAGGGAGATGCGGAGATGCTTTTCTCATCGTGTCTTTGGTCCGCGTCTCCCTTGTCTGCTGGGGGGTTCCCCCAGTAGATCAGGGAGACGCGGAGCGGCTTTTCTCGCCGCGGCTTTGCTCCGCCTCTCCCTGGTCTCCTGGGGGTGGTTTTTTTCAAAGGCAGCGTTGGCAAGCTGCCGCTTTTTTTCATTTTAATTTTATGTTGATTTTTTTTTAAATCAAGAAAGGGAGTCAGGGCTCGGAAGAGCAGACAGAGGCAGAAAGACCGCGGGGAGAGGGGGCGGAGCCTGCATGCAGATGAGCCCGGGGGCTAGCGGAGGCTGCCGAGAAGGGAGGAAGGAAGGAGGGAGGGAGGGAGGTGAGCGGGGCGCCGCCCAGAGGGCCCCCGGTGCCCCACCACCACCCGGGCCTCCCTGTTGCGAGGGAGGGGAGGCCGGAGGAGGCGCGCGGGGTGGGTGAGTCGGTCGGTCTCGGTGGGGTCGCCGTGAGCGAGGAGAGGGCGGCGGGCGGGGAGCGAGCAGGCGGGACTTAGAAAATGTCTATTCCCCCACGCTGGGGGACGTCTTGGGAGGGGGAGAGTACGTCTGTGCATGCCGTGAGGTGCGGTAAGCTCGAGTGTAGTATCCGGACCGACCGGGTTCCTGTTTGAAGATCGCCTGATTAAGCAACCGCCGTGGGATCGGATCGAATCCTTTGCTTCGTGGGACCCGATCGGATCCATCCCTTTTTAAGGGCTTCTGACACCAAGACTCTGCAATCAACAGCCTTATTTCTAGGCACCTCGGAAACCGCTCCAGAGCGTAAAAGCCACCAGTTGTGTGCGGTTTATTTTTTTTAGCCTGGAAGGGATTTAAACCCCTACCACGGTTTTTCTGCCGGCCTGCCACTCTACAGCTGATCTGCAATCAGCTGTTCAGGCCCCGCCCAGGCACATCTTTTGAGACTGCCTATTGGCGGAGGCTTTTCTGCTGCCTTAAAGCAACAGCTGCTCTCTCCTTTTGCTACACTGGATCCTCTGCTATCGGCTGTGGATCTGCTCCGCGGGATCTGGATCATAAGATCGTATTATTAGTTCCAGTTCTGCTTTAAATTTCACCGGGTCCTCTTCTACTGAGGGAAAATCTTTGACCATGGCGTGTAATTCGGTCTTTGTCTAGGGTTGGTAAACCCGCATACGCCCTCCTTGAGGGTTTGGGACTTCCCGTAAAGGATAAGCAGCGATCGGGCTATTATTCCCTGCTTCAATACGTGTTACTGATCGTTGTCCCTTAGGAGTTGGTGGCTGGAGGAGAATAGTGATTCCTTCAGAAATCTGATATGTAATGGGGAACACCCTTGTTCCCTGTTTCTCCTTAACAGTTACAATTTGGCTTCCTGAAGCTGCTTGGAGCTCGGGAGCTGAAACTGGGGCTGGGAATGGTGGGGGATTTCACGCGGGGCACAGGACATCATTCATGTCATCCTGTGAATCAGGGTTTGGGAGACAAGGATACAATTGCCCAATAGGTGGCGCACTAGGCTTAGTTATCACTGCTTTCGGTTGAGTGCCAGCCTCTTTCAGCAGTTTGATCTGTGTTTGCAGTTTTTCCTGAGTATCTTTAAAGCTTCTTAATTGAGATTCTTTCTGCTTTTTAAAGGTTTCTTCATACCATGGTAGATAGGCAGACCATTGCAGATCGGGAGTTTTCGCTCCACGACCCTTAAGAGTCTCCCTTAAATGTGAAATTTGAGTTACATCAAGAGTCCCTTTCAATGGGAATTGTAATTTAGGGTCATTTTGGGTATACAAATTCCATTTATCTAAAAACTTGCAAGTATTTTTCCCATAGTGGGTATACATAAAGAAAGCCGGACTGTCTTTAGAAGGCTCTGGCATTCCTGTATACTGACCTACCCCCATTTTCTGCGCGCGCTTAAACAGATTCTGTAAGGCACCGAACTAAAAGTCCGCCTGCTTACACTATCTTCTGCGAGTCACCGAATTAAGAGAAATCCGCCTGCTCGCACTGATCCCCCCTCTCTTTGTTGCGAGGCACTGGACTCAGTCCACTTGACTCGCAGGGGTTTCCGGCACCCACCCCAGCCCAGCAGAACACCACGTCCTGGCGCCTGGAGACAGCCTGGCGGAATGGGGAAATACTATGGCCTGGGGTTAGCCTCAGAGGTCAGTACTATGTCTACAAGCAACAGAAAGAGACAACAAAGCTTCCTCACAGTTCCGTGTGCCGAGAAAGAGTAATGGCACCACACCAGCTTTTAGCGTCCGAACACAGAGGGTCCAGCGCATGGCTGCCTCACTAGAGACACCGGAGCGGCTTTCTCGCTGCAGCTTTGCTCCGTGTCTCCCTGGTATGCTGCG
Source organism: Pelodiscus sinensis (assembly GCF_049634645.1). Taxonomy (NCBI): domain Eukaryota; kingdom Metazoa; phylum Chordata; order Testudines; family Trionychidae; genus Pelodiscus; species Pelodiscus sinensis. The sequence goes on along the minus strand of NC_134729.1, from coordinate 21,264,244 downwards.
GTGCCCCCCCCCCCCCCTTGCAGACCAGGGAGATGCGGAGTGGCTTTTTGCGCCTCGTCTCCCTGGTATGCTGGGGTGCCCCCCCCCCCCCAGCAGAGCAGGGAGACGCGGAACGGCTTTTCTCACCGCAGCTTTGCTCTGCGTCTCCCTGGTCTGCTGGGCCCTCCTTCCCCCAGCAGACCAGGGAGACGCGAAGCGGCTTTTCTAGCCACGGAGGACGCAGGTGGCAGGACTGCCCGTGTCCTCCACAGCGAGAAAAGCCTGGTCTGCTGGGGGGGGCCCAACTAGTGCGCCCCCCCCAGCAGACCAGGGAGACACGGAGCAGATTTTCTCACTGTCTTTCTTGCTTTTCTAGCGGCTTTTCTAGCAGAGCAGCTTTTCTCGTTGCGGAGGACGCAGGTCCCGCCCGCATCCTCCACGGCAAGAAAAGCCTGGTCAACTGGGGGGGGGGAGCACTAGCTGCGCCCCCCCCCCCAGCAGACCAGGGAGACCCGGAGTGGCTTTTCTCGCCGCGGCTTTGCTCTGCGTCTCCCTAGTCTGCTGGTCCCTCCTTTCCCCAGCAAACCAGGGAGACACGGAGTGGATTTTCTCACCGCGGCTTTGCTCCGCGTCTCCCTAGTCTGCTGGGAGGCTCCCCGCAGCAGACCAGGGAGACGCGGAGCGGCTTTTCTAGCCGCAGAGGACGCGGGTGGCAGGACCGCCCGCGTCCTCCACAGCGAGAAAAGCCTGGTCTGCTGGGGGGGGGGGGGCGCACTAGTTGCGCCCCCCCCAGCAGACCAGGGAGACGCGAAGCAGCTTTTCTCGCTGTCTGTCTTGCTGTCTGGGGCTCCCCACTACCCTGTTCTGCTGGGCCAGACAAAGTACAGAGTTGGGTAATGCCCTCATACCCCGTAAGAGCAATGCAGACACTGAACCCCTTCAGCTCTGTTAGAATTCAGCTCTAGGGCACAGCACCCAGGAAACCAACATGAAATTAACAAAGATGCTAATTACCTTACCCATTACAAAGACAGCTTCCCCAATTATCAACCCTGGTATCATTATCTCATAGATACTGGTCCTCCCCTTTACCCCCCTTCTGTTCTAAATCTGATTTGTCAGTTTTACAACGTGTTCCCTTTTTTTTCATTGTATTCCTTTGGTATATATGGTCATGCCAATTCTCTTCCAGAATTTGATCTGAGGAAGTGGGTCTGGCCAACGAAAGCTCATCACCTAATAAACCATCTTGTTAGTCTTTAAAGTGCTGCATAGTCCTTTCTTTTGTTTCACCAAATAAATCTGTTTTTCTCTGTGTCAAAGTTTTACACAGTGCAAGCTCCTCGGGTAAGCTCCCTTTATCAGTGAAAGAGAAATATGCACAATGGTTGCTTCCCCCAGGTAACAATTATTTACACTGGGCCTGATAGTAAACAAAAGTGCTTTTATTAAGTACTCACATTCCATAGCTAACATAGTTTAATAGCAAAACCCCTGGCAGGCATAACTATACTGACAGAAGAGTGGTTCTCTCAGCTTTCCTAATGGGGAGATGGTGTGATTATGACAACAGAAATATCCAGTAGGGGGCTCCACCAGCAAAGGCTCTGTAGCGTAGATGACTGTTTATTGCCAAAATCCAAAAAGGATGCGTTTTTAAAACAGTTTGCTGGTGTTGCTACTCCCAGTAACATGGGTGTTTATCTGAGAAGGGAGGATTTTTTTCCTGCAACTTACTGTTGTAAATGAGTGCATCATGAAACACCAGCCAAGTATCATTAATATTCACTCTGGAAAAAAATTGCTCAGGTAGTGTTTGTGCTTGTTCAGGTTTTCTCTTTGCTGACAAAGACAGAACGTGTTCTACTTGTTTATAGCCATGCATCTTAAATAAGTATTGTGGGTTAGGGAAAACCTCAAAGGTTGTGAGTGATTAAATGAACAGGTGGGACATTTCAGGTGTGGCAGAAGAAGTTCCTGCACTGGGCTGTTATAGGTAACACGCCTGGCACTTAATTCACTCGTCATTTTTATAATGAAACAGGCACTTGAGTGAAAAACTATGACAAACTTGGACTATCCTAGTAAACAGAGAGATGTACTTACTTTAGTTCCAGGGCATGCTTTGTACCTGGTGTAGACATACAAATGCAATAGCATTCTGCACCCCTGCATAAGATGGAAGGTAGAGGACAAACAGGTTCCTGGCCTATCCTAGTCTGCCTTGTAGTAGCTAGACATGCTCTCTTATGGCCAGCACACAATCTCTCAGTAAATCCCTACAAGTTCTGGCTATTAGCCAATGCCCTGTTAGGAACTGGGTAGTAACCATAGTATTTCTAATTATTTATAACTCCCAGATTTACTCAGCGTTGCTTGGGTCTGTAACTCAGGTAAGGTTTCTTTTAATAAAGGGAAAATGTACATGTTTTATTTAAATGATTGTTATTTTTCAAAACTGCAGTATAATTGTTATTAAGTTAATTTTCATTTCAAAGGGATTGTTAAAATTTTTCCATTTCTTTTTTTAGTAATTTTTTGTAAATGGGAATTCCACCAAGTGTATTTATTTTCTTCAACCCTAAAAACTCTTATTATTTGCTGTGTTTTAACAAAAAAGGGCTATAGTCAATTTGGTTTCCAAAAACATTTGCCAAAATAGAGCACTGGTCCAAATTTCTCTGTTTTATCTCTTTTCTGTAAGATGTATTGAGAAGCAATCCTATTCCAGGTTCATCCTGTTTTTCTGACTTAGCTTTGTTCAATCTCTTTTATCATTCACTCAATTATGTCAATTTTGAGGACTGTACTTGATTTGGTGCTTCTGTTTCTTTTCTGTTTGGTTTGTTAAGAAGCAATGCTGTTCCAGCCACATCCCATTTTCCTGGCACAACCAAACCCTTACATTGCTTTAAGACGTGATCAGAGGAGGCTGTATACCAAATTTGGTCCTAGGAGATCTTACTGTTTAGGAGATCTTGAACAAATGAACTCACAAATGGACAGATGCATAAGCTTTCTCAAATATATAGTAGATTAAAATATGTGCGTCAAGCTGGTCACCGGAATAAGTTTCTTGCATCTGTTGCATAAGGCAGACCTCATCACTTCCATTAGAACCCATTCAGGTCTAACCTCTATTTAGTGAAAGTTCAAAAAAAGTTTGCTTATTTATTTAAATATTTTACCCTGCCTTTCTATTTAAAATATTCAAGGCGGCTTACAAAAAAAATACAAATATATATACAAATTTAAAATATGAGACCCCAGAGGGACATAACCAGCTAAAAACATATAGGCTGTGTCTACATTGGCACCCCTTTCCGGAAAAGGGATGCTAATGAGACACTTCGGAATTGCAAATCTGCAGGGGATTTAAATATCCCCCGCGCCATTTGCATTTACATGGCTGCCGCTTTTTTCCGGCTCGGGGAAAGTAGGAATAAGGGATCTTCCGGAAAAGGGTTTATTTTCCGGAACATCACGTCTAGACTGGCGCTTTTCTCCGGCATAACCCCGAGTCGGAAAAAAGCGGCAGCCATGTAAATGCAAACGCCGCGGGGGATATTTAAATCCCCCGCAGATTTGCAATTCCGAAGTGTCTCATTAGCATCCCTTTTCCAGAAAGGGGTGCCAATGTAGACGTAGCCATAGAGAGGAGGAACACACACATACAGATTCAAACATTAATAAAAGCACGTTGGTGCCATGCAAATATCCTGAGGAAGAGAATTCCAGTTGCAATTGGATGAGGATGATCTTTCAGCTAAGGGAGTAGACAGACAAAACGGATCATACACTGTATTAAAAGTCTCAGAGGGGTAGCTGTGTTAGTCTGTAACTTTTAAAAAAAAAGAGTAGTCCTGTAGCTCTTAAGAGACTAACAAATACATAAGCTTTCCTGGGCAAAACCCACTTCTTCAGATGAGAGATTATAGGATTACTCATACAGGGGATCCTTGCTATAAGTCCAAGATACGTTCCAAAAAACTTGGACTTATAGTGAAACAACTTAAAACAGGGAATTTTTTCCCGCAGCTGACTTCCATTTAAGCAAATTGGGGGGAGTGTTTTGCACAATTCATAGCAGGGAATGGAAGGACTTATAACACATCAGTTCCTACAAATGTCAACGACTTTAGTGTGGAACGGATGTATATCAGGGTGACTTATAGCGGGGACTCCCTGTATGCTATTATGATTGGTTTAACTGCAGTTATACCAGTCAGACCCTAGATGGCCCACTCGTCCCTAAAGTGACCTGTAATATGACTAACAAAGTACAGGCAGTCCCCGGGTTACATTGATCCGTCTTACATCAGATCCCTACTTACAAACGGGGTGAGGCAACCCCGCACTAGCTGCTTCCCCCCCAGCAGAGCAGGGAGACGCGAAGCGGCTTTTCTCAGCAGAAACCTCAGCTTGAGAATAAAGGACTGAGGGAAGTGAGGTGTGGGAGAATAAAACTGAGCTCTGGAGAAATGTTTGGCTAGAGTTTCCCCTACAATATGTACCAGTTCCGACTTACATACAAATTCAACTTAAGAACAAACCTACAGTCCCTATCTTGTACGTAACCCGGGGACTGCCTGTATGTAGATGGTATCATGAGTTTTCATGGGCACAGCCCACTTCTTCAGATGACCAGAGTCTATAAAGTGCTACCAGACCATTTGTTGTTTTTTCTGTACAGACTAACTCGGCTACCCACTGAAGCTTCTGTAATATGATTAACAGCTAGTCCATGGGTAATGTGTGTGCTATAGAACTGGTTGAAATGTTTCTACTTAAAACAAATTTTGCCACTCCTCCCCCCCCCCCCAATAAAAATGTTTTGAATAAATGAAAATGATTTGTTGGAGCGTGCTAGGTCCTTTGACATTTCAGGTTTTTCTATGAAAAATGTCAACATTAAAAGACCTGAAGAAGAGCTCTGTGTAGCTCACAAGGTTCTCTTACCTGCAGACATTGGTCCAGTCAAAGATATGACCTCACCCGCCTTTTCTCACTAATATTAAAAATGGCTTTTAGTGTCATGGGTGGGGGAGAGGGGGTGTAGAAGCACTCAACTTTCACTTTCTTAGCTCCACCTCTCTTTTCTTTCCACCCTGAAAAAAATAACAAAAGGGACAAATGGCTAAAATTAACATTTTTGGGGGAAAAAAAAAACTTTTGAACATTTTTGTTGAAAAAATGAACAAGTCTCAAATTAAACAAAAACAATCTTTCTTTTACCAGATCTAATGCTGGAGGCCTCAACAGCCATGCGAAGGGGACACCTACCTGGAAAATGTGACACTGACTCAGAAGCACCATTGCTCCTGCACACCCCATCTCCCTTCCCCCCCATACGCCTCACCTCCTCCCCCAAGCGTACCCCATCCCCACTCTTTTCCCTCCCTCCCAGAGCATCATGGATGCTGTAAAACAGCTGTTCGTGGTGGATGGGAGGCACTGGGAGAGAGGGGGAGGAGTTGGTTAGCAAGGCCACCAACACATGAGAGGTACTGAGCAAAAAGGGGATTTTGGCTGCCTAGCGGGTGCTGAGCATCTGCTAATTTTTTCCTCATGGGTGCTCCAGCACGTGCATCGGTGGGAGCACCATTATAATGTAAACACTTATCAAGTTAGGTCAAGGTAAGCCGCCTTATGTCAACCTAAATCTGTAGTGTGAACCAGGTCTGAGAGACGTAGCTATGCTGATGAATGTTCCTAGTTTAGACCAGCCCTAACAGAGTCATATTGTACTACCAAAGAACTTCCTGTGCCTGATTTTTCTCTGGTCTTTCACGTGGGCTATCATTTTACAGTGGTGCAAAGTGCATGCAGACAGGTTTAAAATGTCACAGGGCCTGATCTGGTAGCATTTTACACCCACTTTGCACAGAAGGAAATAACACCCAGTGCAAAGAAGAACATTTCTATACTGGAATAACAAGGGTATTTTTCAAACATGTCAAAATGGTTTAGCAAGGAAGTTTTAAAACAAATGTAGGCAGGGCAAGTTGTATTTGAAAATGCATTAAAGGGAACCCTAGAGGAGCTGAATAGCCTGGTAGGCCTCCATTGCAACTGGGCCACTGAAACTGGTTCCCAAGCAGTGTTTGCTCTAAGCTGAGCACATGGGTGGCTGACCATGAGAGATTCAAATCTGCCAGCTGATTAGCAGAGCACCCACAGCCAGCAGCATGTGTTTTTACTGGTGGTGCACATCTCTCAGTGCACATGAAATTTATTCCACACAGAGATGGAAAAATTAGAGAGAACACTGTTCCCAAGGACTGACAGCAATCTGGATGACATGCTTTCATAGTAGGATTGCCACTTGCTTCTCCACACAGAGGGAAATTCTCATTCTGGTGTTCTCTTGCTTCAGGGCTGGGGCAAGCTTAGCCCACAATTCCAGCAATGTAGCCTTCCCCAGCCCCTGTTGGATTCCAGAGTGACCCAGTTCCACCACTCAGCATTCATGTAATAGGTAGCAGGTTTAAAAGAAAAGGAAGTACTACTTCACACAGCGCACAGTCAACCCGTGGAACTCCTTGCCAGAGGAGGTTGTGAAGTCCAGGACTTTAACAGGGTTCAAAAAAGAGCTAGATAAATTCATGGAGGTTAGGTCCATCAATACTTATTAGCCAGGATGAGTAGGAATAGTGTCCCTAGCCTCTGTTTGTCAGAGGTTGTGACAGGAGAGGGGTCACTTGATTCCCTGTTCTGTTCACTCCCTCTGGGGCACCTGGCATTGGCCACTGTTGGAAGACAAGACACTGGGCTAGATGGATCTTTGGTCTGACTCAGTATGGCCGTTCTTATGTTCATTAGACAGCCCAAACCAAATACAGCTACACCAAAGCTAGATCTTACAGGAATGCCCAAACAACATCAAAGCACAGGTTCTCTTCTGCCAGCTTGCAGATTCCTCTGGCAACCTCAGTGCTGTGGCCACTACAATGTAACAGGATGTGCTTTCCTATTGCCACAGTAGACAAGAACACACTAGGGATGTTAAATATCCGTTAACTGAATAGTCGAGTAACCTCAAGACTATTCTATAGTCACAAGGGCCGGGGCCGGCAGCCACTGAATCAGAGGCAGCAGCGCAGGATGCCAGACGGGAACTGGTGTGGTAGGGGAGCCAGTTTGAAAACTAGCTCGCCTTGCGGACTGGCTGCCTGTCGGTTTGTGTTGCTCCTTCTGAGAAAGAGGCAGCAGCACGGAGAAGCAGCAGTTCTTGTCTGGGGGTGGGGGTGGGGGGTCTGAGCTCCTGGACCCGGTGCGGGCCAGAACTGAGCTCAGCTGCTTGCCCACCCAGCTCTTAATACGCTTGAAATGCAGAGCTGAAATTGAAGTAGATCCCAGGCCCAGCGTGAGCCAGGACTGAGCCAGGCTGCCTGCCCACTCAGCTCCTAATATATAGTACTTTAAATGAAGAGCTGCAGCAGGGGTAGATTCCGGACCCGTTGCAAACCAGTTCTGAGCCAGGCTGCTAAAAATTTACTGGCAGAGAGAGGGAAATGCCTGTAGTCTATAGTATTAACCTATACGTTTTTGCTTATCAATTAATTGGTTAATCGACTATACTATTACATACCTAGAATGCACTGCATTAATTTGGCTCTCATCCTTGCTACCAGAGATCTACAGTAAACTTCCGATAATCTGGCACCTTTACGACGCTGGGGGTGCCGGATTATCAAATATGCTGGACTATCGGAAGGGGGGGCTATGAGGGATCTGGGGTGGGGTGGGGGGGATGCTACCCCAGACTCCTCATAGCCCCCCCTTCCAATAGTCCGGCTGTGCTCCAGGCATCCCTGATTCAGCCGCTGCTGAAACTGGCCAGCAGCGGCTGAATCGGGGACGCCTGCAGCAGAGCAGCTGGAGTGCTGCCGGGTTGGTCCGGTAGCGCCGACCCTTGGCACAGCGAGACCAACCTGGAATCACCCCAGCTGCTCTTGGGGACGCCTGGGGCAGAGCAGCTGGGGGGCGGCCGGGTTGGTCCCTTAGCGCTGAGGTGCGGCGCTACTGGACCAACCTGGCAGCACCCCAGCTGCTCTACCCCAGGTGTCCCCAAGTCAGCCGCTGCTGATACTGACCAGCGGCTGACTCCAGGAAGCCTGAAGCAGAGCTGCTCTGCCCCGGGCTTCCTGGAGTCAGCCAGTGGTCAGTTTCAACAGCGGCTGAATTGGGACACCTGGGACAGAGCAGCTGGGGCGCTGCTGGGTTGGTTCCCGCAGCGCTGCACCTCAGCGCTGCGGGGACCAACCCGGCAGCATCCCAGCTGCTCTGTCCCAGGTGTACCTAAGTCAGCTGCTGCTGAAACTCACCAGCGGCTGATTCCAGGAAGCCGGGGCAGAGCAGCTCTGCCTTGGGCTTCCTGGAGTCAGCTGCTGGTCAGTTTCAGCAGCGGCTGAATCAGGGACAGCTGGGGTGCTACCAGGTTCGTCCTGCAGCCCCAAGGAGCAGCGCTACGGGACCTACCCGGCAGCACTCCAGCTGCTCTGCCCCCGGCTTCACCGATTCAGCCGCTGGTCAGTTTTAGCAGCGACTGAATCAGGGAAGCTGGGGGCAGAGCAGCTCCAATGGTCGGGCTGCCCAGAGCACTTCCGGGTTCCTGATGGTGCCGGACCATTAGGAGTGCCGGACCATCAGAGTTTTACTGTATTTGGAAACAGTGCAGGCAGCGTCCCTGTAAGCTGAGTGCTTGGGCAGCTGTCCAGGAGAGATTCAGGTGCCACCCAGATAAGTGCCAGGGCACCCATAGCTGGCAACATGTATTTCTATCGGTGGTGCAGTGCACAGAACAATTTATTCTGTCCACAGAGGGAAGAAATTAGAGGGAACATTGGTGGACACCAGCAAATTCAGGAGTCTAGTGTCCACAGCACAAGTTTCCCAGCTAGCAAGGGCAGGAAGGCAGTGCAAGGGACTTTGTGTTACCCGGAGTGTTAAACTACTGTAATACTGTGTAGTGTCATGTCAATGCAAGCCTTGAAATGCGATGTCACATGTGTGGCTGTAAGCCTAGCAGTGTGACTACTCAGATGAAATAGCTCTGTTCATTTAACTAAACCAACCCACTGGAACATTTGTGTTTAGGCAGCACTTGGATCGACAAGCCCTCAGTGTGAACGGCACCGGGCTGAGACCTAGTGTTTAAGATTTCAATGGAGCATTTAAATGCCATTCTGTAAGAGAAGGAATTCCTCCTTAATGTAAGTTAATATAATCGCTTGCACTGACTTCCTCTTTGTTTGCAAGATAACCACAGACACACTGGCAGGGGCTTAACAGCTGGGCAAGCCATTTGCTCAACATCCAGAGTGAAGAGCTGAGGTCAGGGGAAAGGAGTTGTCCTGGGGGGAAACCCAAGTAGTATTTCTTGTAATAAAGCTGGCTTTGTGACAAGACTGCCTTGGTGCTGAACTCTTTTGAAATCTTACCATAAGAGTGGGACTGGAAAGGAAACCATTTTCCTGTCCCAAGAAAAGAAACTAAACAAAACGAAACCCAACACAAGATTTTGAAACAACATTTCCCATCCCAAGTCAGGAAGAAGAATGGAAATCTCAAAGAATGTGATGAGCCAAAGAATAACAATCGATCCGGATAAATCGAAACATTTCATTTGTGTGATTTCAAACAGTTTTGTTTCAATTTTAACTTTTTTTTCCCCAAGTTGAAAATTAACCAAAACTAGACAGATTGCTGTTTTCCAAATATTGCAGCAAAAAAATTCTCAATCAGTTGTGGTGACTGTTAATATGTTTGGGGCTAAGTGAAACTCACAGAGGCTTAACCCTCCAACACCTATAACCTAGTCATCAGCTCTCTATCCAAATTGTCACAAAGGGCTCATTTACACTTCAACTTTAACCCAGTAAAGAAACCCACTTATAACACAGCTGTTCCCTAGTCTCCTTACGACACGGTTGTCCTCTGGCCCAGTTACAACACTGATCAGATGTTGAGAACAGACAGGCTTTAACCTTGACCTCGTAACTGGGCTAAAGTCTTGGCCAGTCCTTACTGCAACATTTTAACCTTGATCAAGCTGAGTCAGGGACTGTGGAGTAACTGGGTCCCTGACTTAGGACACGTCTACTACAGAAACTATATTGACGTAAGCACATAGTATAAATGCAATCTATAGTGACAGAAGGGGTTTATCTGTGTGGCAACACTGCTTCCCCAAGCAACAGTACCTAGGAAGATGGAAAACAGGACTATGTAGCACTTTAAAGACTAACAAGATGGTTTATTAGGTGATGAGCTTTCGTGGGCCAGACCCACTTCCTCAGATCAAATAGTGGAAGAAAATTGTCACAACCATATATACCAAAGGATACAATTAAAAAAAATGAACACATATGAAAAGGACAAATCAAATTTCAGAACAGAAGGGGGATGGGGGGGAGGTAAATGTCTATATTTAATTGTATCCTTTGGTATATATGGTTGTGACAATTTTCTTCCACTATTTGATCTGAGGAAGTGGGTCAGGCCCACGAAAGCTCATCACCTAATAAACCATCTTGTTAGTCTTTAAAGTGCTGCATAGTCCTGTTTTTTTGTTTCAGCTACACCAGACTAACACGGCTACATTTCTATCACTATTCTAGGAAGATGGAAGCATTCTTCCATCTCAGATGTACCTAAACCAGCAATTACTTCAACCTAACTACAGCTAAAGCTGAGATCCACTGTTTTTGCTGGAGTTCTGAAAATAGACCCGTTCTTCTGAACTGCTTGCATTAATTTTCCATCAAAATTCTTGTTCAGGAGCATATATGCATGTGAATAACATAGGCTAGAAATTCTGGGTCCAATTCCCCACTGCCTTGCCCTTTTTGTAGATCTTCACCCCTGGGCAATATGGGTGTAAATTAAAACATTAGTAAATCATATACCTTTAGCACTCACTTTGCACAGTGTAAATGACAATGCAAAGGCTGCATTTAAATTCAGAAAATAGGTTGTGGTTTAAAATGTGTTCATAACATGTTTTAACTATCGGGATTTTAAACAGGACATTAGGCACAGTAACTATAGCAAAAGCAGAATTTTTAAAAAACTGATCATGGGTTGGCTTTAGGGTTTCTGTTATTCAGTGCCTGTGACTGTTGTCACGTGTGTGTATTCTCTCTGTGCTGTCCCAGCTGTGCGCAGAAAACTAGCCCAGCAGACCTTGATAATATTGCCACAGATGCAGTTTGTTGGCAAAGGTGCATGGCCGTATTTATTGCCATCAGTACACAATGCTAGTTTCCTGGATCAATCTGTGGATACACTTGTCCAATGGCAAGGACTCCGCTCAGCAATGGGACTTTCAGCTGCCCCACAAGCTGAACAAAAGGTTAAGGCGAGATACCTCCCTCTTCACCACCTATCTGTACTTTATTCCTGAGGTTTCAGGCAAACCATCACTATTTATCACTTCCGTCAAACCATGTACCTTGTGCTTGGTTAGGTTGTACTTGGGCTAGTCTGCTGGAATGTGTTTGCATATTCAATTGATTTTAGCAATGTTAGCAGTATCTGTGCCAAGTTCACGTTGACACGGCCTGATTTTTACTCATTGTGCTGACTTTGGTCCAGGCCTCAAGGCTTGCACCAGGCAGTGTGTGCCAGGTTTTCTTTCTTTCTCACAGTTAGTGAGAATCGGGCCTTGTCTTCATTTACTGGAGGATTGACGCTCCAGCAATCGATCTTCCAGGGTTCAATTTAGTGGGTCTAGTAAAGACATGCTAAATCAAACACTGAGGGCACTGTCAACCTCAGTACTCCTTGCAACATAAGGGAAGTCAACAGGAGCATTTTTCCCATCAACTTCCTGCTGTGGGGCTCTCCCAGAAAAATTGATGCAAGGTACATCAACTCCAGCTACACAAATCAAGTAGCTGGAGTTGCGTATCTTGCATTGATTTTCTACGCCTGTGTGGACCTGGCCACTGACTTAATTTGCGCTTTGCTGATTGCTGGCAGCTGAGAATCCAATCCAATTTTAGAACAGAAAGTTCCTTTTACTCTACATGTAGTGTGTGGTCCTTATTGTGAATGACGGAGACAGTCAGGCCTGCTTATGTTTTGAAACTATCTTGTTACTCTTGGATGAACCTGTCTCTGTCACCTCTTCTTGACTCCCAAAGTGTTTACTGTCTTGTTTCCTGAGTTTCTGTACTCCTGCATGCTGTACTTCACTCTTCATTTGTCAGCTTCCAGGTTTACATTTTTTCCAGTTATCTTACATGTCACTGGCCGGGAGTGCAGCTGGGGTCTTCAGGCTCCCTGGCTACCAGTGTAACTGGAATGTTAATTAATAATTCTGTTGACGGCATTTGAGTCAGAACAGACACTAAGGAATCTTCAACATTAATATGAGAAAAAAGCAGCAGCACCCAATCTGAGTCACTTAAGTCAGCCAATGTGATTCACATCACATGGGGAGCTGTCTGGCTAAATAAGAAGGTATTTTTCACTGTCATTTTTCATAGAACACTGGAACTGGAAGGGACCTTGAAAGGACATGGAGTCCAGCCTCCTGCCAGGACCAATCACTAGACCATCCCTGATAGACATCTATCTTACCTGCTCTTAAATATCTTCAGAGATGGAGATTCCACAATCTCCCTAGGCAATTTATTCCAGTGTTTAACCACCTGACAAGAAGTTTTTTCTAACGTCCAACCTAAACCTCCCTTGCTGCAATTTAAGCCCATTATTTCTTGTCCTGTCCTCAGAGGCCAAAGAGAACAATTTTCTCCCTCCTCCCTGTGACACCCTTTTAGATACCTGAAAGCCGCTATCATGTCCCCTCTCAGTCTTCTCCTTTCCCAACTAAACAAGCCCAATTCTATTAGTCTTCCCTCATAGCTCTTCCCTCTTCTCTGTTCCAATCAGTAGCCTCCCCAGGAATTTAAATTGGGGGGTGTTCAAATTTACAAGGGGGGGTTTCAGGGCCGATGAGGGGTGAGATCATGAGGGTGAAGGTGGTCTGTATGGCACCATAGTTCACAAAACTGGGGGGGGAGGGTGTTGGGGAAATTCGGGGGGGGGTATACACCCCAAAGGGATGTGTAGGGAAATCCCTGGTTTCAATGTGCATTTAGGGAGGCTTCTAAATGCGGGAAGAAGGTAACAGAATGCAAACGGTACTTCCTCCATTCACAAAAAGGCCCTGTGCTAGGTGACGTAGGAAGTTTGTGGCAGATCTACTCTCTGAAGCATGAGGTCCTAGCTGCAGCCAAAAAACCACCTCACCTCTCAGATAAACAGCATCACATCTATGGTGCCTGTGTTGTCTCTATAAAACATACTCGAGTGGATCCAGAGCTTTGAGATCTACAGATACCAACACAGCAGGGCCTAATTCTCTTGGCATCTTGTCCAGACATACGGTGAGTGTTAAAATAAATGCTTCTATCCTGATTTCACTCCATTTAGCAGTGCAAGGTGCAGGACACGGGAAGCCATATCTGGCTTGTGCTTACACCAGGAATAAAGGTGGCTTTTCAATAGTGAAATACCTAGTCTGCAGTAAAATCCTAGTGTAAACAAGCTAAATTGTCATTTTACCTTGATATAAGCTAGATGTGGCACCCTCAACCAGACACATCTAGCTTAAATTTTTTACCCTGCCACCCATCACGTCTACATCTAATCAATAGCGAAATCTAATTCCTGAGTTGAAATCTCTGACTTTTCCTCATTTTTGGGGTCAGAACTGCTTGGGTGAAGGTTCTGGTTTTTGAGTGTCTGGAGCAGGTAGGGATTAGGGATGGGGCGGGGGGGGGTTAATATTGTGAATGTCTGTCTTCTAGTGGAAAAGATTTTGCAAAGAGGAAAGTTTTACAACATTCTGTCGCTATGATCAAACTGTATTCACCTGATCACCGGAAGTTTGTTCCACCACCAGACCCTCTTGACTATGAATACTATACCTCTCAGATTCTTAGGCCAGGACTTTGTGAGCTGTATTGTCTTGGAGGAGAGCAGCTGAGGTGGTGGAGGAAAGCTACACTGAGGTAAAAAAATATCCTACACCAGTGGTTCCCAAACTCTTTGGCATCACGCCCCCCTTTTTTATTTTTGAAAAACCCTCATGCTCCCCTTCCCCCAAATAGCAGCAAAACTTGTTGCGCCAAAAAAAAAAAAAAGACAGGAAAAAAGGAACTGAACAGGGCAGAAAAACTTGATGGGGAGGGAGGCTGAGTCGCCTCACGCTCCCCCTGGAATTTCTTCACTTCCCCAGTTTGGGAACCCATGCCCTACACTACCTTATTTTAAAAATATCCCCCAACACGATATAGTGCAGACAGAGCTGGGTACCGGCACAGTATTTTTATTAGGAGGTAAGATTTGCAGATGGGCAGTTGAGACTAGGGTTGACATTACATCACAATCTACATGACATCTGATTTAGAAAGACTTTTATATTTTCTCAGTTTGTTTCCCCGGACAGAAAGCTCAAATACTGGACTGTCCGGTTCAAAACCGGACACCTGGCAACCCTCATTGAGACAGGAAGCTGACTTGCCTGTAATGCAGGGGTGGGGAACCTGAGGCCTGGGGCCGGCAGGAGTGGCCCGAGGCCGGCTGCGGCAGTTGGCGCCCCGGGTGGAAGGCGCAATGAGCGCCCCCCACTTGCACGGTCATCAATGGCCGTGACATCATCATCGGGCGCCCAAGCCAGCGGCACCCTAGGCAACTGCCTAGTTTGTCTAGGCTCACAGGCCACCCCTGGGGGCCGGATATGGCCCCCAGCTTGCCTGGTCCAGCCCCCAAGGCTCAGGGCTTCCCCCCCAGCATTGGGGAGCCCATGCTGGCGTTCCAGCCCCACTGCAAGGCTGGAGCACACAGTGTACTAGCCTGGCCCCCCTAGGCTCTGGTGTATGTGGGGAATGTCTTTCTCCTTCTCAGTCAAGGGGCCACATCTGTGAGGGTGGGGGTTTTTTTTGGGGGGGGGGAGAGTTCTCCCTTGTGTGCAGCCCCCGACTGATTTTTCTCGAGGTCAGCAGCTCCCCAACCCAAAGCAGGTTCCCACCATAGTGCCCTCTAAGGGGCATGCCTGCGTGGCCGCGCACAAACAATGCTACACCCGCCCACCTCCTTCACAGTGGCGTGGTGCGTTCTTGCTCCAGCCGTAGGTGGGGCTGCGTGGGGGATCCCATGCACGTGGCTGGAGCCGGGGCGCCGTGACCTTGTCCCTGATTGGGCAGCCTCACCACGGCCCCGGTTCCAGCTCCGGCAACAGCCCTGAGCTACGACCACTGCACCTCTCTCCCCCCGAAAGGGGACCAGGAGTGGCAGAGGAAGGCGCCTTAGCGTGGTGTGGCTGAGCGGGGCAGGTGAGTGTGTGTGCGGCTTGGTTTGAGGAGAGGAGGGTGTCGGTGGGAGCGGGAGAGGACCGGAGTTATTAGTCCCCTGGGAAGAAGCGGCAGCAGCAGCTCCGGGTCCCTTTGTATGCACATGGGAGAGGCGCTGGCTGCACCTTGCTGGTAAGCGCCAGGATCCCATATTTACACCCCCAGCACAGGTACAGCGCCCGACTTGCCTCTGTCTGCTTCTTCAGCCCCACGCAGGGCTCCTCCCCCACCCCTGGAACACACCTCGCCGCTGATTGTTAATGACACTGGCAGGGTCCAAAGTGACTGATGGGGCTGCAAGTAGGAGGCTTCCCCCTGCTGCCCCCTTCCCCGCCCTGACCCCACAGCAGGGCCAGTTTTTAAAGTTAATTGAAACAAAGAGGGGAGAGTCCAGGGAACAGTGAAAATAGTATTTATCCCTCTTTGAACCCCGAGGCACTAATATTTATTTGCAATACTTGGGTCGAGTCTCATTGTCCTTACCACCAATATCCCCGATGGGCTGTATGTCCCACCCACCAATTCACACCCACTCAACTCTGCCAGCCGAACCCATCCCAGCTGAGAACAAAGTTCCTTTTGCCCCTATATGTTCTCCTATCCTCTTTCCATCTGAGCCCCACATCCTAGGCTCATTCCTAACTACTCCTACCTTAGCCAGCGAGGTTCAGAATTCCCTCCCCTCCATCAGCTCAAAAACATTCCCCTTCTTCTAGGATCCATCCTTCTTCCCATCCAGAAAAATCCTTCCTAGCCAAACTGCCCATAGCCCTGAGCCCTTCTCTTCCCAAACATTCCTTCACCCTAGCTCAGAACCCCTCCTGTTCCAACTCTGTCCAGCTCACACCACCCCTGCTCAGAATATTTTGCTGCCTTAGATAAACTATACTCCCCATGTGGCCGCATACAATCTGTTTTATCCCATAGTTTACTTTTTATTGCTATTCAGTCTACCCTTCAGGCACTAGAGCAGCTTTATATTAAGTATCCACCACATTTGTGTTGGGTTAATGCTGCTCTTTCATTCCATCTTTCCTTCCTCTGCGGCATACGTCATTTTTGATGTAATTTTTCTAATAATTTTTGGTTTCCTTTTCCCTCACTTTCTTATCCCACTTCTTCCTCTTTTTCTAATTCTGGGTTTTGTTCTCTCATCTTCTCCCTCCATCCTTCCCTTATTTATTTCCCCCTCTTCTACACTTTCCACTTTTAACTTATTCTTCTCTAATTTACGCCCTTACTGCATGTCAGCTTTCTCCCAACCTGAATTTTCTTCATATTATCAATATGAAGGGCTTGACTGACACAGGGCAGTGGAATCGGGGTTCAGATCTTATCTGGCAGTTTATTTGATGCTTGGTTTTACAAGGAGAAAAGGATATCTGTCTAGTCTGGTGCAAACTGGAGTATTTCTGGGCATTCTTTTTGATGTAAAGTACTGGGTCTCTATTTTCATGAAGCTTAATATTTTTCTTCCATAACATTTTATATATATATTTGTTAATAACTTGGGTGCCTGCCACAGTGGCACACATCTGAACAAGCGCACATGATTTTAATATTGGTGCACAAGGCAAAACCCACTCCGCTCATGAATGGAGATCTTAGAGGGAACGCTGATCCCCACCTCAGCTGTAATAGGTTATGTCTTGATTTGACTCTTGCCCTGGGGAGGAACAGTGCTGTAGCATCTGTTGCTGTAATTACAAGTAATCTTTGCTAGGTCACACCAGCTGAGGACTTCCAGCTGAGGACCTAGCCCTGCTCCTGTTACAACCCTAGAAACCAACCTCCCCTCCATTTGGAATAAAGACATCAGGGGCTCGTCTACACTGGCCCCTTTTCCGGAAGGGGCATGTTAATTTCAGCTATCGTAGTAGGGAAATCCGCAGGGGATTTAAATATCCCCCACGGCATTTAAATAAAAATGTCCGCCGCTTTTTTCCGGCTTTTAGAAAAGCCGGAAAAGAGCGTCTACACTGGCCCCGATCCTCCGGAAAAAGCGCCCTTTTCCGGAGGATATTATTCCTGCGCCCTTTTCCGGAGGATATTATTCCTGCGCCCTTTTCCGGAGGATCTTATTCCTACTTCAAAGTAGGAATAAGATCCTCCGGAAAAGGGCGCTTTTTCCGGAGGATCGGGGCCAGTGTAGACGCTCTTTTCCGGCTTTTCTAAAAGCCGGAAAAAAGCGGCGGACATTTTTATTTAAATGCCGCGGGGGATATTTAAATCCCCCGCGGATTTCCCTACTACGATAGCTGAAATTAACATGCCCCTTCCGGAAAAGGGGCCAGTGTAGACGTAGCCCAGCAGTTTTACCCATGTGCTTCTCCCCTGACCTGGAAGGACCAATTCTAGAAGCAAGAGGGGTTTTGCATTCTTCACTCTCAGCCAACCCGTCAGTCCTTGGCCTCTCTGCTGATGCAGCTAATTCATCCAGCTGTGGCAGTGACTTTCATCATGTGAATGCTTGTTTACATTGGAAATGGACTGAGACTGAACCCTCACTCCCTTCAAATTCATTTGACAAAGAACAGCCAGTGAGAACTTTCAGTTGCCGCTGACCTAGGCCAGATATGAAACAATAACCCAGAGGCGAATGATTCCATAAACAAGCCGCAGAGTCAACCAGTCCATCCTGTGGATGATGTCTGATAACTCGGGAACTCTGGGACACGTAATGGCACTAATTCGGCACCGGTTCAGAGCCAAGAGCGTGACTACTTCCCAACGGATATTGTCATCCTGCTGCAGTCACTGTTCTGGGGGATCAGAGCCAATTACTGTGGCTCAATTTTAAAAGGGCAGGTCATTTTATGGCCAGCTGGTAATACCTTTTGTGCCAGTTAAGGCTAATCCTCTCTCTCATTGCAGTGTGTAAATTGATCCCTTGCGGGCACAGGAGCTCCAGTGGCTAGCTGCATTGCAGGAGAGTGCACTTTGCACTAGTCTGAAGCATTGTCAATAATACTTACACTTTCCAGCCAAGGACCATGGAGAATTTCGGAGACATTGTGAGTTTATTCTCCTGGTTCAAGACAGACCAGTGTTGCAGTCTCCATCTGACACATAAGAAGGTAAGACCCAGAGAAGCAACTTGTACAGGGTCACACGTTGCAAGAGACTGTGACAAGGGCAGTCATGTCTAGTGGCTGGAGTAGGAATTGGTAGCCAGGACTAGGAGCCGAGGGTCAGAGGCCAGATGCCAGAGCTGAAGTCAGAGGTCAAGAATCAGAACTGAGGGTCAGAGCCAGCCAGATTACCTGGAGCGAGGCCAGGCTGGAACGGACAAGGCTGTTATTGCCAAGGGCAAACAGTTTGAATAACTGCTAGACCAGCAACGGGCCACCAAGAGTAATGAGTGGCCTCCTCCATCTTGGTGGGCTGCTGCAGCCCGTGGTCCGTTAGAGTTCCATTTGTGGCCCTGCAGGGCACCAGAGCCCCACACTTCCTACTCTTCCCCCTCCCTCCCAGCACTTTTGGAGCACCACGAAGCTGCTGATTCCCGTTCCTCCTCCTGTCCCAGAACTAGAACAACGCACACAGCTGATTCGCAGTGTTCCACTTCTAGGAGGGGTGGGTAGGGATGGGGCACAAATCAGGTGAATCTTGGTGCTCCAAAAGTGCTGGGAGGAAGGAGAAGGGGTAGGAAAAGTGTGAGAGGCGCATGGAGGAATGGGGCAGCTAAAGGGTCCACCGGCCACAGGTGAAGCCCCAGTAGGCTGCAGGTTGCCCACTGCTGTGTTAGACTGAGGCTAGGAATTGGTCTATTAACTCTTCCCACCAATCAGACAGCCTACTACAGGCCAGCTGTGCGCGTTAGGTTGCCTGGAGACTGGCTCTGCTGGGTGATACTGAAGCACACAGTCAGACTCAGGGATAGTGCCAGGAATAGCACCCACGTCTGTTACTTCCCGACCCTGTGCCACCAGATCACCTTCCCTTCTCAAGCATTCCATGTCCCCCCCCCCCCCCCCCAGCAGTAAGTACTGCCTGGCCAAGGATAAAGGTGGATGCTGGAGTGAACGGACCATAGGCTTTATGTTCCTGATTTCTTAAATGCTGCTTCTATGCTCCACTGTCTTAGTAACTGGGTGCATTTTAGATCATCTGCAGAAACATCTAAACTCAACAGCCCACAGGAGTGAGTCTCCAGGACAATGACACGGGCAGGCTATGGCAATGAAAACCCGATCTTCACATTCTGTTCCAGATTCAGAGGAGCCGACAATGGCCATCATGTTCTCTGGTGGCTAAGATCTTTCGGAGGGAACTACAGGTGGCTGGCTGCCCTACTACAGAGTTAGCTCATTTAGAATCAGGGAGTTGGCGCTGGCTGGAGTCCCTCTCTGTAAGCTGCAGGACAGGAGGAGCGAGATGGATCTGCTGCATATCTATCCACTTTCTGGAGACTTTCGTTTTAGATAGTAAGATCTTTTTGCTGGACCTGGCCGTGAACTTTTTAGCCATAATTCCCACTTGATTCTGCTTCATCACTAGCAGCAATGATGGAAGTTATAGTGTAGGCAAGGCTCAGGTATTTTTGCTACCCTGTCACCTAGCCATGAATGGGAGAAGCGTGAAGGAAGGCCGGCATCCTACTCAGTCAGCCATGCTACCTTTTTGCTGCTGCTTTCAGAGAACAGTGCTTGCAGCTATACTGTTTTCTAGCATAGATGCAGGCTATCAGCTTTGCTTTGCACTGGACTGAATTGTAGATTCCTGTCTTAGGAAGGGCACTGTCTATTGACTTTGATTCTTATCTGCTTATTTTAACTTCCCAATCTTCAGGTGCTTACTGATTCCCAGTTCTGCCTTCCTGTTTTTCCCTTTGATATTTCCATACCCTCTGCTCCTTGTTTCCTCCCCCCCTTCTCCTCTATTTATTTTGGGTCTGCACATCCTAAATTCAAAACTCCAGTCATCTGAAGAAGTGGGCTGTGCCCACAAAAGCTCGTGATACCATCTACATGTTTTGTTAGTCTATAAAGTGCTACCAGAACATTTGTTGTTTTTTAAGTTTATCCTGTACAGACTAACTTGGCTACCCCCTGAAGCTTCGCAACAGTACATGGTTAGTTAGTTGAGATGGAAGTTATAGTGTAGGCAAGGCTCTGGTATTTCTGCTGTCAGATGGGGGCTGCATCTTGCGCAT
Organism: Pelodiscus sinensis; assembly: GCF_049634645.1. Classification (NCBI taxonomy): domain Eukaryota; kingdom Metazoa; phylum Chordata; order Testudines; family Trionychidae; genus Pelodiscus; species Pelodiscus sinensis. Next base: position 21,243,745 of record NC_134729.1, on the reverse strand, counting down.
GTGGCCCTCTGGCCGCTCCTGACTCTCCAGGGGTGCCAGTTCAGATTGTGGTGGTGCTGGGGAAGGTAACGTTAATGATTCCAGAGGATACTTAGGTACCTGAAATCTCTAGGGATTTGGGTTTGTGTGTAAGTAAATAACTTAGAAATTAGCTGATTTCACAGTATACAGAAATCCTGAAATATGTCCATCGGTAATAATTAAATTATTTACAGATAGGGAAAGCAAGAAAAATGCTTCCTGAGCACTTGTTAGGGTTAAAATTCAATGATATAAACTTCTGAACTGGGCTTGACAGAAATGGACGAATGAATGAATAGTTAAATCAACAAGTCATGTCTGGTGTTAGGATAATTTTGTGTATCCTGACATGCGATATGGTGGTTTTTGCTGTTTTGTTGTAGTCACACTGGTGCCTGGATGAGAGTCACAAGGTGAGTGAAGTAATATCTTTAACTGGACCAAATATTGTTGGTGATAGAGACAACCTTTGGAACTCCTTAGAGCTCTTCTCCAGGTCTGTGAAGCTCAAAAGGGCTAATCCCTCAACCAAAACTGTTTCAAAACAATTTTTTAAAAGATATTACTTCACCCACCTTGTCTCTCTGTTTGGGTTTTAACAGCTTTAAAGCTTAAACTGTTTGCATCTCCACTTCATCGTTAAAAAAATTATCAGACCTCTCTCCATAATTTCCCAATAACTGTGAAAATTAGAAAAAGATGAAAAGCTCAAAACGCTACACAAAGTTATAAAACATTCTACTAAGCCTTTTTATAAGCCAGAGCAGCAGGGGTGAAACATTGCACAGGAGATGGGGGGGGGGGGGGGAAGAGAGAATGGGAAAGAGTCTATATTCCCACTGAGTTCTTCTGAAACTGCAAGTCGCAACAATCACACCTTATCTGTTATTGATGATAAAATTCAACACTTTACACCTGAGTCTGAACAAAGGATCTAGTTATCTTACCCATTACAAAGATAGCTTCCCCAATTACCATTAGCTCACAGACATTTACCTTCCCCCCCATCTCCCTTCTGTTCTGAAATTTGATTTGTCCTTTTCATATGTGTTCATTTTTTTAATTGTATCCTTTGGTATATATGGTTGTGAAAAATTTCTTCCACTATTTGATCTGAGGAAGTGGGTCTGGCCCACGAAAGCTCATCATCTAATAAACCATCTTGTTAGTCTTTAAAGTGCTACATAGGCCTGTATTTTGTTTCACCTTATCTTCAGATTCTCACCCTAGGAACCCCAGTGACTTCCAGAGCATGAAGAATATTTTCAGGTTAAGATGGAAGCAAAGAAAACGTCCTTATTGTTAATCTTAATGAAAGAACAACACTGCTCAAAAACAGCTTCAGCAAGGCCCCCTGATCTGAGAAAGTTCAGCATTCTGATAAATACAACTTGTAGTGAAAACATAAACCAAACCTGAGGGTGTGGATAGGTCATTAAGAATTGAATGGAAGGTAAATGTGTTTCAATCATCCAGCCAGACATCATCCACTCTGACTCATTTCCCTAGGGGGCACATGGGAGAGCTGATTTCAGTAACACTCATCTCTGCACCCACCTGTCTCACACTGGGGAAGCAGCAGCAGGCTCCTCCCCATCCTAAAAAAGTGAGCAAAACTTCTGAGCCAGCTAGGGAAGCAGAAGGACAAGATCAACTGCTCATGGGGGAGGGCAATTTAAAGGTCTCCCCCCACACAACTCAAAGTGCTATATCCCCCTCCCCAGCCAGTAGCCCAGCCCTCCTCAGTTCCCCTATGGGGCTCTTAGAGGTAAAGGGGGGGAAAAAAGGGGATGGGTGGACCCACACCTGCTCCACACTAACACACACCCAGATAGCAGGGTTGCTCCAAATGCTAGCCAGCCAGCACACAGAGGGAAGCTGCACACACAGACACAATTCTTCAATCCCCACCAAACTCAGCTGCCTACCCTGAGCCTCTTCCAACATAGCCTGCCCCACCCTCTCACCACAGGGCTTCTACTGGTGGGGTGGGGGGGGCCCTCTATCCCAGGGAGAATGGGGAGCCTCTGCCCTGGGCACCCACCCTGCTGCTGCTTCCACCAGAGCAGAGGATTTACCTGACACAAGTAAATGCCTCCGTCCTCCCTGATCTTGGCTGAGGTGGATGCTGGGTTTCCCTCCTTTTTAGCTGGCTGGCCCCATGTCAGGTCACATGAGACTATTCAAATGCACCCCCTCAGCACATCTCCCTGGGCAGCCTCCTTGCCCCCTGGTTGCTCAGGTCTCAGGCTGGCAGAGCCTGTTTAGATACTGTTTTTGAATGAAAAGGTGTTCATGCGGCTAATTAAAAGGCTTCTTTGTTGGCAGGCTTGTGGATTGGTTATTTTTTTGGATGACTGGGTGCTTGCACATGCAGCTGTGCTTAGGCAAATCAGAATGATGAAAGTAGTGAGTAACTAAGTGCATCTGGAAATTGTAGTGGAGTAAAAAGTACAATATTTTCTAAAAACCTACTTGAGTAAAAGTCAAAGTATCACAAAAATAAATTACTTGAGGAAAGTACAAATACCAAAAAAATGTACTTGAGTAGTGTAATGAAGTGTTTCTACTTAGTTACTTTCCACCTCTGCTTCCAAAAGTATAGTGGCTCTAAAAATGAAAACAGTAGCATTCAAAGCCTAATGTGCATGCCACATGTTGCAACAGAGAGCAGAGCTTTCCATGATAAAAGTAAGAAGTAACTAACCGTGTACTGTTGAGAAGCTTCAGGGGGTAGCCGAGTTAGTCTGTACAGGATAAACTAAAAAAACAACAAATGTTCTGGTAGCACTTTATAGACTAATAAAACATGTAGATGGTATCATGAGCATTTGTGGGCACAGCCCACTTTTTCAGATGACTGGAGTTTTGAATTTAGGATGTGCAGACCCAAAATAAATAGAGGAGAAGGGGGGGGAAGAAATGATGAAGGGGGGCAAGGAGCAGAGGGTATGGAAATATCAAAGGGAAAAACAGGAAGGCAGAACTGGGAATCAGTAAGCACCTGAAGATAGGGTAGTTAAAACAAAGTAGATAAGAATCAAAGTCAATAGACAGTACCCTTCCTAACACAGGAATCTACAATTCAGTCCAGTACAAAGCAAAGCTGATAGCCTGCATCTATGCTAGAAAACAGTATAGCTGCAAGCACTGTCTTGCTCTGAAAGCAGCAGCAATAAGCAGCAAAAAGATAGTGTGGCTGACTGAATAGGATGCCGGCCTTCGTTCACGCTTCTCCCATTCATAGCTAGGTGACAGGGTAGCAAAAATACCTGAGTCTTGCCTACACTATAACTTCCATCATTGCTGCTAGTGATGAAGCAGGATCAAGTGGGAATTATGGCTAAAAAGTTCACGGGGATAGACAAGGCCAGGTGCAGCAAAAAGATCTTACTATCTAAAACAAAAGTCTCCAGAAAGTGGATAGATATGCAGCAGATCCATCTCGCTCCTCCTGTCCTGCAGCTTACAGAGAGGGACTCCAGCCAACGCCAACTCCCTGATTCTAAATGAGCTAACTCTGAGGTAGGGCAGCCAGCCACCTGTAGTTCCCTCCGAAAGATCTTAGCCTCCAGAGAACACGATGGTCATTGTCGGCTCCTCTGAATCTGGAACAGAACGTGAAGATCGGGTTTTCATTGCCATAGCCTGCCCGTGTCATTGTCCTGGAGACTCACTCCTGTGGGCTGTTGAGTTTAGATGTTTCTGCAGATGATCTAAAATGCACCCGGTTACTAAGACAGTGGAGCATAGAAGCAGCATTTAAGAAATCAGGAACATAAAGCCTAATGGTCCGTTCGCTCCAGCATCCACCTTTACCCTTGGCAAGTACTTACTGTTGGGGGGAGGAACATGGAATGCTTGAGAAATTGGAAGCCGTCTGTGCTGTTCACAGAGGTAACTACTGTATCTTTAAGATGAAACTAAATATTAATTTGGATCAGTAGTTCAAAATTGCTGAAACGGAGTGCGACACACACACTATGCTTTCTTCCTTTGTGCATATTTTACAGGTATTCATTCTTTGTTATTGCCTTTCAGCTATAGTAAGAGCCATGCAGACACAAAGTACTTTAGCCCTTCGTCTCGGGAAAAACATCACAATCACCAACAGAAGACACACTCATTTGTTAGAGATGTCCAGCGGGTGACAATTCTGTTCTGAAAAAGTATTCAAGATTTCAACATACGTTTTGTTTCCCGTTTAGATGAAAACAAAACCTTCAAATGTTTTTGTGAAAATGGAAGTGTCTATAGCAGGGGTGGCCAACCCGCAGCTTGTGAGCTGTATGCGGCTCTTCACCCCTGAAAGTGCGGCTCGCAAAGTCTCCTCTGTGGCTCACAAAGCCTCCCCATACACACCTACAAACACCCCCGGCTCCCTGGGCTCCCTGTGTGGAGAAGAGCCATCCAACAGGAGCCTGATGTGACCAAAAAGCTTAACCCATGGTTTTTTAAGGGGCAGTGTCCTTTTTTTTCCCCCCTCAACAATTCTGGTGCGGCTCTTCGCATTTTTTCCGATGCTGTTTAATGGGTTGGCCACCCCAGGGTTTATAGCCTGGTGCTACTGTCCAGGGTGCAGCAGATCCATGTTCAAATAATTCCTGCTCTCGAATGTTTCACCAGTTAACCGGTGAGGGCTGGAGCAGCTCTCTGCCTGTATGGGCAGGGGGCTGCTCCAGCCCTGTGGGAGTGGGGAGGGGGGGCTGCTGTGGATGGGGGCTGCTCAGGTTCTCTGGAGCAGCCCCTGTCTACAGCAGGCTGGGTGCATTGCAGGAAGGGGCTGTTCCAGTGATCCGGAGCAGCACCTGTCCACGGCGTGCCCTGGCCCACCACATGCAGGGGCTGCTACAGCCTGGCTGCTACAGCCCCTGCCTGGGAAGGGGGAAGTTGCTAGGGTTTGCTCCAACTTGGCTGGAGTGGCCCCTTTAATCAGTTAACCAGTTAACCAATATGTTTAACTATTTAACCATTTACACAGGATTTTACATCCCTAGCTCTCGCTGATTCAGAGTATTTTTTCCATTCCAAATCACTCTAAATCAGGCAGAACCATGACTTGATTATGGGTCTCTCCCAGCACCGGTCAGCACCTTAACCATCTGTCTTTCTCAAAAATCTTCCTGGTCACATCACCAAATGCTTTGGCTGTGACAACAGCATTTTACCAAAATGACGTTCAGCATAAGTGACCTGACTACCTCTAGTTAGTAGAACCCAATTCTGCAAAGACTTCCTCCAACACTTGACTTCCATGAGATTACTCAGGGTGCATAATCGAGCATGTGAGAGTGTGCGCAGGACCAGAACTGTCCCAAGGTTGGCTTGGCTGTCTCACCTGAGTGAGGACTTCCAAGCAGTCCTCACGTATTATGAAGGTTTATCACAGTTGTTCTTTATTTACAACATCCTAGGCAGCTTCCTCTTTCTGTCCTGTCACCACAAAGCTTTTCTCAACTGCCATGTCCCTCCCTGGCATGAGGGGTGGGGAGAAGCAGTGGCCGCTGTCTGAGGTTTTCTGCTTGGTGTCCCCTTCTGGTTCCCTCATTTTGAACCTGTGACCTGCACCCCTGACCTTGTTTGTCATTAGTTGTCGCAAGTAATCAGTTGAATTCCGGATCCAGTGTTCCCTCCCACAAGACTGGGGAAGGGGCCTTTAGAAGTGGGCCGGTGCAAGCTTCCAAGGATTTCAAATAGCGCTGGGTGTCCTCTTCAGATTCCCTTGTTTTGACCCTTTATCCCTGAGGGTATGTCTACACTGCCACCCTAGTTCGAACTAGGGTGGCTAATGTAGGCATTCGAAGTTGCAAATGAAGCCCGGGATTTAAATATCCTGGGCTTCATTTGCATCTTGCCGGGCACTGCCATTTTTAAATCCCCCTTAGTGCGGACTTCGTGCCCGCAGCTACACGCAGCCCGGAGTAGGTAGTTCGAATTAGGCTCTCTAACTCCTTGTGTATGCCTTCGAATGCCTACATTAGCCACCCTAGTTCGCACTAGGGTGGCAGTGTAGACATACCCTGTTATATTCTTGGCTGTCCCAAGTTCCTGGCCTTGTGGATCTCCTTCCTTTGACTCTCAGGGGGTGAGGGGAAAGTTCACAGCCTGATGTATTCCTCCTCTGCCCTCCCTTCACAGCCAGGAGCAAGAAGAAGGCACAAGCTGAGCACAAGCAAGAGAAGAGGAAGAAGACCCAGTACGCGTGGCTGCGGCCCCATCCTCCTGAAAGGGTGCTGGGGTCGGGGGTTAGGGGCTGGCATCATAATCTGATATTTTTTCATTGCGCAGTGTCATATAAACAACTCAAGTTTCTCCTAAGAGGTAGATAGGGAAAACCATAACCACTGTACCCTAAAAGGCAGGGAAGGAGCTAGTTGGGAACCCCATACACTCTTTACACCTTACTGGAAAAACCTGGGACGTGGGAGGGCTTGCTTCTAAAGGCCCCTCCCCCAGCCTCATAAGAGGGACCACTGGACCCAGGTTAAGGGGACAACTAATAACAAACAGATTCAAGGGCACTAGACAGAGGTTCAAAATGAGGGAACCAGAGGAGAACACTAAGCAGAGAACCCCAGACAGCACCCACTGCTCCTCAAAGCTGTCTAGGGAGTTAGTGGAGACTTCCCAGAAGAACTCTGCCTGGATATTTGAAATCAGGGAGGAGCGGAAGTAGGCCCCACAGTCACAGAGCACCTCGTTGTCCAGCATCCTCCTCCTGGTGTTATAGATAGCAGCCTTCAGGAGAAGATTGATGAAGAGGCCTTGCGATTTTGTGGCGCCAAAGAGAGGGGGTGCAAAAATAAACAGGTGCGGGGAAAAGTGTAGCCAGAACCTCGGCAGGAGGAGCCAGAGAAGGGGCTGCAACCGGGTACACTCCAGGTTCTCCCTCACACCCCACAAGGGGCAAGCTGTGGGATACGCTCAAGTATCTCCCTCGTGCCATAGAATCATAGAATACTAGAACTGGAAGGGACCTTGAGAGGTCCTCGAATCCAGCCCCCTGCCAGACCAAGCACCATCTAGATCATCCCTGATAGACAGGGCTCGACAAACGGTGACGAGATCTACTCACCAGCCCTGCACCGTGCATGCAGGGCCGGCTCTACAGAGCATAGGGCCTGATTCCAGGGGCGGGGCCGCACATGTGCAGGGCCTCGGGTGGTACAGCGCATGCGTTGCGCGCCAGTGGCATGACGCATGCCCCGTGCATCCCAGACATCACGACGCATGCGCTGTGCACCCACACATGCGCAGTGCCCCAGGAGTACAATGCATGCGCCATGGGCCTAGGATGTCACGACGCATGCGCCGTGCACCCGGGGGCCCCGCACAAGCGTCGTGCTCCCGGCACGCACGTCACTTCCCTGGGCACGGGGCCCCCACGCCGGGGATTCAGCTGAATCAGCCTAAGGCCGTCTCTGCACACATGTGCCAGACCGGCACTGTGCATGTGCGCAGTGCCGGTGAACGGGGCAAACGGAGCGACAGGCTGAAATCTACTTGCCATGGGCGAGTAGAAATAGCGATTTGTTCAGCCCTGTTGATAGATGTCTATCTAATCTGCTCTTAAGTATCTCCAATGATGGAGATTCCACAACCTCCCTAGGCAATTTATTCCAGTGTTTAACCATTGTGACAGATAGGAAGTTAAAGTCCAACCTAAACCTCCCTTGATGCAATTTAAACTCATTGCTTCTTGTCCTATCCTCAGAGGCCAAGAATAACAATTTTTCTCCTTCCTCCTTGTGACACCCTTTTAGATATTTGAAAACTGCTATCATGTCCTCTCTTAGTCTTCTCTTTTCTAAACTAAACAAGCCCAGTACTTTCAGTCTTCCCTCATAGCTCATGTTTTCTCGGTCTTTAATCATTTTAGTTGCTCTTCTCTGCACCTTCTCCAATTTTCCCACATCTTTCTTGAAATGCGGTGCCCAGAATTGGACCCAATATTCCAACGGAGGCCTAATCAGTGCAGAGTAGAGCGGAAGAATGACTTCTCATGTCTTGTTCACAACACTCCTGTCAATTCCTCCCAGCATCATGTTTGCTTTTTTTGCAACAGTCACACTGTTGCAAGAAGGGGCAGGCTATGGGATAATGTTCAAGGTTCTCCCTCACACACTGCAGAAGGGGCAGGCGATGGGAGATGGGATATGCTCTTTCTGCAGTCCACTCCTGAAACCGCTCTCTCAAATATTAACCAGAAGGCATCAGGGTCAGGCAGCATTTTGCACAGTTCCTGTCATGGGACTCATTAGCTTCTCCAGGTGCTGTTGCTGCACCTGGGACCAGCCAGCAATAAATTACTGTAGGCTTTATGGCTGTTTTGCCCTGTTTGTTGTTCCCCATAGTCTCCAGTCTTGTCACCCTGCCTGTGATTAATTAGCTGCGGGTTATGATCTGCCATTCACAAAGAGCGGTGTCACCCAGCGCCTGTTGCCTTGGCTATTACAGCCATTATATTTAGATGCAATCGGTGCCCACGGAGCTGACAGTCGCTGTGCTAATAGCTAATCTACCCCCCCCCATCCTCCCCCCCCACACACACAACCCCCACTCCCTCGCCCCAGGGAAACTCTGGGCCCTGCGCAATCGCCTCCCAGACAGCTGCAGACACCACGTGCTCTAGCGGGGTCAATGACCGAAGGTAACAGCCGGGAGAAGGGGCGTGGCTCAGGCTCACGTCATGGGGCTGCTGGCTCCGCCCCGCCAGTGAAGGGCGGCCGCCCGCGGTGCCCTTCCGACTGCCCACAGCCAAGATGGCGGAGCTCGCGCCCGGCCCCGCCCCCTCACGCGAGGCGCTTCGCCCAATCGGGCTCGCGCGCCGGGAGGAGGTGGCTCGCGCGCGCGGGTCTTTCAAGCGGAGCGGGGTGGGTGGGGGCGTGGCATCCCGGGCTGGGGATTCGCCCTGGCCCCTCCCCCTGTCTCGAGAGCGCTCTAAAGGCACCTGGCGTCGCTCGAGCCCGCTCTGCCGTGCGGGGAGCGGGAGGTTCGGCGCGCCCGTCTCAGGTACAGGCACGGAGGCTGCCGTCAGGTGCGAGGGCGGGACGGGATGGGGACTGCTGTGCCCCCCCTCAGGCATGGGGGGGCCATGGGGGGGCTGGGGTGCCCCCCTCAGGCATGGGGGGGCTGGGGTGCCCCCCCTCAGGTATGGGGGGCCATGGGGGGGCTGGGGTGCCCCCCTCAGGCATGGGGGGTAATGGAGGGGCTGGGGTGCCCCCCTCAGGCATGGGGGGTAATGGAGGGGCTGGGGTGCCCCCGGACACTGGGGTGCTCCCTGAGGTTGGGCGGGGGCTATGGAGGGGCTGCTGCAGCCCCCCCCCCCCCCGAGGGAGGAGCCGGGAGTGCTCCCGGGGTGAGGGGTGGCGATGGAGAGTTTGCTTTCCCCGCTCAGGTACGGCTGGATGCTGGAGGGGCTGCTCTCTAGCCCCCCTCCCTCTCCTGAGGTGCAATGTCCGTCGGGGGCAGCTGCCTGCTTCCTTCTCTCCCTCCTGCCCCCCCCCCCCCCCGTGCAGTGGGGAGCCTGCCTGGCAGCGCCTTGCACCCCGTGCGGGCAGCGCCTGACACCGGCTGCGTGCGCTCCCCGCAGGGCTGCCTGGCGCACACGCTCCGCCAAGGCTTGGCGAGGCGCTTACGCGGCAGCTGCCTCCCCTCCTGCAGCGGAGTCGGGACGTTGGTTGCCGGGAACTTCCTCTCTGTCGTGCTCTCTCGTGAGCTAATGGCCTCATCATGCTTTACAAACGGAACAGCCAGAGCATCCGGTCTCCTCTTACCGAAAGTGGCTGCGGAGGCTTGCATGCTCGTGGAGAGGGCGGCCTGACCTCCGCTGGGGCTCTTGAGGCTTTGTGTCAACAGGAGAACTGGAAATCCTATTCTCTGTTGTCCTCCCCTCCTATTCTCTGTTGTCCTCCCCTGCTAGTACAGCGAGCGTTTGACTGCTAAGCATGTTTCTCATGTGCTCACAATCTGTATATTAAACGTGCCCCAAAAGTAAACATTCTAGCTAGAAGAGCATTGGTCTAGCTCTAGCACCTTGCAATTGAAATCTGCCATGATGTTTGTAATTGTTTATCACGCTCTCTACCTAGTTTCTAGACCTTTTTTGTAGAACACTTCCTTATGTACATTGTTATGACTGGATGAGGTCTCAACTTACTGTGGTGCATATGTCTCTAGAAAGCTGAGACACTTTAAAACAAAACTTGTGTATCTGTAGTTGCTGAGCTAAATTCTAAATCTTAATGGAACCTGTATTCTTAATTGGTATGGGGACTGGGCTCATCAAATGAGGCCTCTGATCAGATTTGGAAAATTCTTGGTCTGCTAACCATTCTTTTGAAAAGCCATGGTAACTAGCTAATGCTGAGGAATTTCCTCCTGCAACAGTGGTGTAGGTTGTGCTTTGTGTATATTATACCCTTTCTGGTGTAGCTGTCCTCTCAAAACTGTTACCAGTGTTTTGTTTTGTTTGTTTGTTTGAACCAATTTCTGAAGCGCCCCCCCCCCCCAAAAAAAAACCCCACAACCCTGCCTCTTTCTAACTATGAATGAAAATGTTTTGAGCCATTCTCGTTCCCAAAAGGGAGATTTGCACATCTGCCTCTATTGGAATACTATTAATATAGCTATTTCAAAGACTCGCAAGTTAGATTTTCCCCCCCCCCCCAAGCTCTGATGGAAACACACTGTAAACTGCACTCCATACTAGCATCATCAGTATTAAACAAACCCCGTTATCTGTGTGTTTCCATCTGTGTGAGTAATTTGTGGTGCCTCTTCAATACAGGCAAAGTGCATTTGGGTTAATGTACGCTGATAACCTCAAGCTTATTCATTCTGTGTCTGGAGACTATCATGTGACAAAATGATGACTCCTAACGTGTCTATTGGCTGAAATCATCAGGTTACACTTGCATGATGCTGCAGAGGGAGCCTGCAGAGAGAAAACAGTGCTGAAGCTATTCAGATGTTGGTACAAGATTTCAGAACATTCAACAACCACCGAAATTGATAGTTCTTTCCACTGTTTTCAGGATTTTAAGAACTTCCTCTGTGCATTTAGAAAAATGTGAATATTGTTGTTTAGCTACAGATTGAATCCCTCTAGTCCAGCACATTCTGGTCTGGCAACATCTGTGGTCTGGACTGTGGAGCATAACTTAGCTGGATGCCAACTTATCATGGGTGTGGCTGTAAAATGTGTTTAGTCACCAGTCCTGGTGGCCGGTGTTCTGTGCTGTTAACTATCTCTAATTTACCCCTAAATGTCTTCTAAAAACCCAGCAAATAGTGGAAGTGGAGGTCAGTTTTGTCTAGCAGCATTACCAACAATTTTGGGAAATTCTCTGGTTGGGCACTGGTCAGGTCCAGAGCATGCTGGACTAGAGGTTCAACCTGTATTTGGCAGTTAAATCCAGATGGTCTGTAGGATTGTTACAAAGACTCTTCAGTGGTATTTTAACTCTGGGATTCTTTCATGATGTAGATAACATAATTGTGCGTTATGGATGTCCCATTGTCCTGCATTTTGCTTCAACTACCCCAGACTAACACGGCTACATTTCTATCACCCTTCCACTAGTAACACAACAAATGACAAATACAGAAACTGCTATTCTAACATTGTTGTGTGGCTTAGCAGATGGCAATAAAGGAAGTTGTAAATCATGAAATACTGTTGATCTGTTGAGACTATATTGTCTCAAGGTCTAAAACTGTTGATCTTGTTTCTTTATGCATGATCAGACTTCGAAAAGTTAAACGAAGAAAAATCTTCATCAGCTCTGTATAATTACAGTGCAGCCTTTACTAGTGAACAAAAATTACTACATGTGATGTAATAGTGGCAAGTTCAGGTTGTATACCTAGCCAGGTCCATTTGTATTCTGAATACTTGTAATAAATTGTCTGCATTTCTCATGTAAAATGCATACATTTATCGTACAGTATAGAATCTCTCTTTTTGTAGAGCAGGCAAAGAAACGGAAGGCGTTAGCATCTGATTAGAAGTCAACTGAGAATTCTGGCACCCAGAAAGGGACAAATATTATTCATGCGGAGGAGCGGAACTAAAAATTAAGAAGAGACTTGCATCTATTACTCTTCCCTAGGCAGCTAGTTGTTAGCAAATTAGGAGATGGGGAAATATACGTTATGAGGAAGTAAACTACTGTTTTCGTAGACACTGAAATGATCAGCAGTGAGAGCTTAAAATCACATTACTCAGTAGGGATACTATTGACTTTGCTTGAATTTAAAAAATTCAGATTAGTTACAAGGAATATTGTTGAATACAAGAGTCTGTGGTGGTCCTATAACATCTTGTGGTTTTAAAAGCTTTACTGCTTCTGAGTTTGAAATTAAGTTGGGGGAACCCCACTCAGAGAAACAGACTAATAAAATTTTAATTTTCCTGTCTAATGTATTGTCAAAACACACAAACTGAATTTGCTATTGGCAAAGCTGCATTTGTGGGGAATTTTAACAAAGTTCCCCAGGTAGATGCTGTCTCTAATCTGAAACTTGGCTTTTGAAGCATAATTCCGTTGAAACCTAAACTATAACTACAGTTACTGAAACAATCTTTGTTCATTTATAGCAGGGGTGGAAAAAACAAAGAACCTTTGATATATAGTGAGGAAGCTGTAGTAAGGATGTCAACACTTTCTTATATGCATGACGCTCTCCAGTGTAGGAGAGGAAACTGCAGAAAAAAGTAATCTGAAATCCACATTTCCTTCCTCTCTCCATTATGGTCACATTCAAGAAAATAAAGGCTTACTTAACTTCCTCTAATTCAGTGCCTTCTGCACAAGAAGATCAAGAGTTAAAAACACAAATTTGCCATAACCATGTAATTAGAAACCTCTAACTGCTGCCTTTTTGTAAAGGTACAACCTGCTCTAAACATTAAGGCCAAATTAATTTTAAAATATAATAACCCAAACAGCACTGGTTCAAATAGTGGAAATATTAACAGTACTAAAGTTCCAATACAGGCAGTCCCCAACTTATGCGGATCCGACTTATTTCGGATCCGCAGTTACGAACGGGGCTTTTCTCGCCCCGGAGGACACGGACTGCGGGACCTCGCGGTCCCGCCGCTCGTGTACTCCGGGGCGAGAAAAGCTGCTCCACGTCTTCGTGGTCTGCAGACCAGGAAGATGCGGAGCAAAGCCGCGGAGGGGCTGGGGCTGCCGGGCTGCCCGAGCCCCTCCGCGGCTTTGCTCCTCGTCTTCCTGGAAACCCCCCAGCAGACCAGGGAGACACGGAGCAAAGCTGGGGAGGATGCGGGCAGGACTGCGGCACATCTCTGCAGTCCTGCCGTCTGGGTTTCCCTGGTCTGCTGGGGGGCACAGCTAGTGCTCCCCCCAGCAGACCAGGCTTTTCTCACCTGGGGTAGAGCAGCTGGGGCTGCTGGGTTGGTCCTGCAGCGCCGCTCCTCGGTGCTACTGGACCAACCGGGCAGCACCCCAGCTGCTCTTCCCCAGGTGTCCCCAAGTCAGCCGCTGCTTAAACTGACCAGCGGCTGACTACAGGAAGCCCGAGGCAGAGTTTCTCTGCCCTGGGCTGCCTGGAATCAGCCGCTGATCAGTTTCAGCAGCGGCTGACTTGGGGACACCTGGGGCAGAGCAGCTGGGGTGCTGCCCTGTTGGTCCCCGCAGCGCCGCCCCTGCGGGGACCTACCTGGCAGCACCCCAGCTGCTCTGTCTTGGGCGTCCAGATTCAGCTGCTGTTGAAACTGATCAGCGGCTGATTCCAGGCAGCCCAGGGCAGAGAAACTCTGCCTCGGGCTTCCTGTAGTCAGCCGCTGGTCAGTTTCAGCAGCTGCTGAATCTGGAAGCCAGTTCCGACTTACATACAAATTCAATTTAAGAACAAACCTACAGTCCCTATCTTGTACATAACCCGGGGACTGCCTGTACTTAGTCTAATAGACATCAGTTAATGTCTCTTCTCCAAAACTGAACTGACCTGTTAAAATTATCCTGTTTGGTGCAGCTGGAGACATCAGAGCCTTGAGCAATCTAAAGTACTCTGGAAATATTCCTGAAGTTACTACTTCAGCATTCAGTTTTGCAGCTTTGTCAATCCCACAATATTGGGGAACAGCTGGGTATTCTTTCTTAATGGACCAACTTCAGTTGGAGAGAGTCAAACTTACACGGAGTTCTTCAGGTCTTGGGCCAGATCTATGCTATCGCTTCCTTCCGTATAACTTAAGTTGCTCATGGATGTGAATACAGCAACCTAATCATCAGTGGGGGCAGTCCCTTCTGCTAACTCAGCTACTGCCTAGAGTGGCAGTGGATTTATTTCCTCTGGCCATGTCTTCACTCATGGAAGAGTCCTACTGCTGTGGTGGATTTTCCAGTGCTTGATTTTTAGCAAGTCAAATTTAGTGAATCTTAACTGAACTCAAGGGTGTCCACACAGGTGTTAAGTACTCCTGCTCTTGCCAGGAGTAGAAGCTGGTGGGAGCTTCTGATCCTGTTGACCTCCTGCTGTGGGGATTGGGTAGTCCACTACTCTAACATCCCTAATCAGCAAAAGCTTATTGGGTAGTAAACTGGAATATCGACTACTCACTTCTCCCTCCCCTTGCTGCCTCTGAGGCAATAAAGGGAGAGAGAACAGGAGCTGGTGCTGGGGGGAGGAGGGGGAGCAAATTTAAAAGCTAGTTCCCCCCAGCACCCTCTCAGCAGTACCACCGGCCCCTCTGAGGTAGTGGGGTGGTAGGGGGAAGAATAGGGAGGCTGCTATGGCAGCCAGGGCTGGCCACGGGTGGGGCTGCTGCTGAAGCAGTCTCCCCTATACCTCCCATGAACAGATGCTGCTGGACTCTGCACAAGCTGGGATCAGGACACTACCTCTGCATTTTAAATGCAGAGCAGCAATGCAGCTACCCCTGCTGCAGCTCTGCAGAATGGTCCTGTTGACTAATCATGTGGTAGATATAGAGCTAATTGTGTAGTCCATACAACTTGTAACTACAGTTTTACCTCCTTATTGGGGATGCTGCCAAGCTCCGCTTAAGGTATTCTGTGTAGCTGGAGTGATGTACCTTAAGCTATGCTGCCAAGTCTGGTGTAGACCTAGCCTCAGTGGGGGAGCTTTGTCACAAGGAAGGCTAGGATTTAGTCAGGATATTTTTAGTAAAAATCATGGTCTGTACACAAATTCACAGCCTGTTACATGCCCATGATTTGCAAACTGACTACATGGAGGCAGGTGGAGGGAGCGGTTCCAGCCCACTAGAGTGGTTCCTCCTGCCAGATCTGGGTTGGTGTGGCTCTTGCACTGCAGGCAGGGGCTGCTTCCAGGCTGCACAGGCTAGAAGCTGGCAACCCAGCTTAGGGTCAGGAGTTGACAGCCTGGAGTGGGAGTGAAAGACCTGCAAGCTCATGTGGGCAGGCAGCTGCCCACACCACTGGCAAGGCTGCCAATTGCAGCCTTGTGGGGCTGAAGCCATCTTGAACCTGTGGTGGGCTGATCTTAGGTAATAGTTAAGTATTATCTAGTAAGCATCACCTGTTAAGGTATTAGAACTATCCGTTTACATCCCTAAACAAACCATAATTCTAGCTTCAACACCTGGCCAGGTCACTGTATAAGATTCATTTTTGTCTATACTACAGACCTCCTAGTTACACAGCTATAGCAGTACAGCCTGTGCTGCTGTAAAGTAAGGATGCAAGAGTGTAGTAATTTAAACAAGTAAACAATAAGCATGAGCTCATTGGTCATCCAAACTGCTACATGTGGCTGCTGGTCCAGCTCCCCCACTAGCTCCCAGGGAGCTGGCTGTTGCCCTGACTCTAACTATGTAACCCCTGAACTTCAGTGGTTACATAGTTAGCAAATTACATGTTTAACATTCCTACTGTAAAGTCTCCCAAGTAGCCACTCCCTTCTGAGGCGAGAGCTGTCCTTCCTGGATTAAGCCACATTAGTGACCTCAGCAGGAGCACTTCTCCCAGTGAAGTGTGTGTAAGTGTGTGTGTGTGTGTGTCTATTTTTTCCTGCCACACCCCTAACTGTCTTGTCAGTAAAACTTAAGTGGTATTGTAGTAAAAGTTCTGTTTAGTTACCCAGTCCACTAGCTAAACATTGATAGAAATGTAGCTTAATGATTAAGAAACCATTTATGCTAAATGGGACTAAAGTAGGAAGAAAAACAAGTCTTGAATAACTTCTTTCAAGAGAACAAGGGCAGTCAAGTTATTTACAAATAGTTGAGCTACAATCACCAGAACTATGGTGACCTTTTAACTCTAGTATTTTCAAAGCTAGATGGGTATCCAGTTACTCATTTCAGATTATAGCTAACTAGAGTATGTTAGCATGTGTACAAATGACTAGGTGTTCTAAATCAGGGGTGGGCAATGTTTGATCGGGGCGGGGAGGATATTCCAAGACTCTGGTAAGTAGCCATATGGATGGGGTGCAGAGGGGAACTTGGGTCTGAGAAGGTGTGGGGTTTGGGTTAAGGATGGGGCTGTGACTTGGTGCGGAATCTGAGGTAGTATGAATGCACCCACAGAGGCCTACCGGGGGAGACTCAAGACTGGGCCATTAATGCCAGCATTCCTGGTCTCATTCCATAGCTCCCTGCAGCAAATCAAGCCAAGCTAAACTACTACAAAGGTGTATTGTGCCTCTTTGGGGCATGCCTGTGTTTCTGTAAAAGCAGCAACCTTTTTAAAAAAAGTAACTGTTTTGGTCACTTGGCATAGAGAATCTTGTAATCCTTGGGTTAGCACAGAGGAAAAGAAGTTATGCCATATTCCACCCTGGTCAAACCAGTGTCATGATGAGCTACATAAGCCTTGATGGATTCTGTCTGGCATATGCACACATTTCTCTCCAGAGTCCAGAAAGTGTGAGCACTGCTGTTCTAGACTATTTCTATAATCTCACACTGGTGGTGTGACTATCACTTAACTCCTGTAAGAATTTCTCAGTGGGATAAGAGGCTAGTATGCTACAGATTGGCTGCGATCCAACAGCCCCATGTAGTATATTTTGCAGAGTTGCTCTGATGTTGCAAAATGCTTTAGAGGTGTAACTTACCCTCTTCTCTCAGCCCCAGAGCTTACAGACGGTGCTTTATGAATAGTAACCCGCCTTCAACCTAAAATTCAGAAACGTTTTTTTATGCCATCAGTAGTACCTTGTATTGACAACTTGCAAATTATTGTAATGTCTTACTTTTTTTTTTAGTAAGGGCTGTATCTCTTAAAGGAGTTAACAGGAGGAATCTATTATCCTTCTTGTTCATAGGATTTTCTTCTAAGCAATAAAGCCTAATTCACCTATCCTGAGTTTGAGGTCTGTATAATGACTAATGCAAAGTTGGAATAAAATTAACATTTCTTTTAGTATTGGGTTAATTTATATGAACAAACTCTCAACCTTGAAGACAAAATATTTTAAATGTAGATTATGAAACCCACTCGAATAAGGAAGGTTCTAAACTGTCATTATTACAAAAATGAATTGTGCACGCTGTTGAAAAATAGTAGCTGCTTTGCATTCAAGTGCTCCCTTGACTGCCTTCAGTACAGTAATCCTGCTGCTGTGTCCACAACAGCTGTGATATGGTCTGATTTCCTTTTTCCTGCCTGGAACTATTGACCATACAGAATCCTCAGAGTAATTGCATGTACTGGTGTGGCAGAGGGAGGAGGAACAAACACATGATTGCAGTCCTTCCATATAAGGAGAAGTGTGGGGTGATGGGCTACTTCCAATTGAAATGCAGAGAACACATGACATAAAATGCAATAGTTCTTCTGGTGGGCGCTATTTTAAAAATAAAGGATGTTACACGTTTGCTCGTGCTGGCAGATTGCAGAGGAGAAGCACTGGACAAAGGCACAGACGATGCACTGTATGACTCAACTCTTTACTGTTCTGATGATTGGGATTTTTGGGATGTCAAAGATCAAAAATTAATTTTTTGGCTAAACCGTGTAGGATATAAATAGAAACTTTTTTATTGTATAAAATTGTAAGTAATTCAACTGAAGACTATAGTTCTAAAAATGAATGGGAAAATCTTCAACACTAACAAACCTTACAGAATATATTCCATAAATCTCTAGTGCCAATCCAGCACAGAACCAGATGAAGAATCTTTGTGTCTTTGCAAATACTGCAGCCTTCAGTGACTGTTTTTTTTTGTTTGTTTGTTTTTTTTTTTTTTTTTTTTTTTACTTGTTCAGGTAACTAAATGTTGGTAACTGTTTCCATGAAGGTGTGTTAAACTGTTACTTTGTCACTTTGATCTTTGCAGGGACAATGCTGTCTGACTCGGATATGGCTACTGTGATGGTAAATTCAGCCCCCAGCTCGGATGGTCCAGTGCCACATGCAGTGTCAGTTAGTGATATCTTGGTGAACGGTCCATCTAGGTTGGTTCAGTTTCTATCTTTTTCTACTTTGGTAATCGGATCGGAATTAAAATGTAGACTATTGTGGAAGCCCACAAGGGCTTATGCTGGGATTTTTGTAAGAGTTCAATATTTGAACTATTGTTTTTATATTGTCTATAAAATCTCCTGTGAGGGAAGAAAGAATAGAATTTGCTTTACACAATGTAGTGACAAGCTTCTGAAATACTGTACTCTACATTTAATTTATGGTCAAAAAGCATTCTGTTCAGGCAGTCTGAGCTCCTAAAAGAGTATGCAATTAATGTTAACTAGAGGCAAACTTAAATTCTTTCAGATGGAAATATTTAGCACTTTTAGTTATTGAACATTGTACTGTAAATAGAACATTGGATATATTCAGGGAAACTCAAATGTAGGAAAGTACATCTTGTTTGTGCCTGATGTGAAGGAAAACAAGGGTTGGCTTTTGGAGGGGGGGGTCAAAGTAAGCAATGTAAAGCCAATGAGGAAAACCTAAAAGTAAGAATCGGGATCTCTATCTTTTGGGAAAAATCCAATATAAATAAGGGGAGAAGGATGGGGAAGTAAAGGAAGACCAGTGATAGTCTGTTCTTTCACCTAAATAATTACTTTATATAAGCACTGCTCTAGAAACTGAGCGGGAGTATTTCAAAGATAATGGATATATCCCAAAACACAGTTCAAGGAAGTAATTTAAAGAGGCATCTCTCATCCTGCCTACTTCTAGCCAAAAGAACAATAACCCTGAGATGGTCCTGAAACATGCAAACCAGTGTAGCTCCAGGAGACCCAAATCTCCATATGTCTGTTTAAGCCATTCTAAGCGTACACACCCCTGCCCCCAACATTACAATCTATTGTTCCAGCAGTGTGGTGTTACGTGCAGCATAAGCATTTCTTGAAGACCTATTTGGCCCTTGTGCTGGGGGAGCATCAGACACTTCAGAATTTTTTGATTAATTCCATAGGGTCACCTGATCAGCTCTAGTCTGACTCCCTGACTTAGGTAGCTTCTCCCAGGCCTGGAATAAAGATTTGTGCATATCCTTTAACCCTAGACAATGGAGAGGTGCCTTGCAAAAGATTTTAGACTCCCAAATCCAGTGAGATTTGGGTGCCAAACTCCCCTGAGAATCTCTGCCTAAAATCTTCTCTCTCAAACGCACGAAGAGAACCACTTTTTTCCAGTAGTAGGAGACTAGCCTGAGGTTTTTCAGGTGAACTCAAAGGAAAGCTTGTTCTGTGGTGATGGTTGTAGAAGTGTGAGTACTTTAGTGCCACAACCTACAGGCACCTCCCTGGTCTGGCACCCTCTGGACCTGACTAGTCCCAGATAACCTCCCCATGTCTGGGAAAAAAACCTTATTTCATCCTGCAGCCCTGCTGAGCCGTACACCAGCTCCCTGCCGCCGCCGCCGCCCCACCCCCAAGCCCAGATGAACTGTGTAGCTCTGCCCTGTGTCTGGCTCCTGGCTTCCTCCACAGCCCAACTGAGTGGTACACAGGCTCCCGGCTTCCAAAACCCTGCAATGTGTCAGGACTCTGATCCTGGAACATCTGAGGTTATGCGGGACTATGGATGTTGCTGGACCAGAAAATCCTGGATCTTAGAGATGCAAACCTGTACTAGAAACAACCCACCATTTTCTAGTGATTATCAAATTGCCTTCATCTACACTCCGAGTTTCTTGGCAATATGCAAATGAGGGACTCATTGCATGAGTTGTGATCTCATTTGCATATTCTGCCGATCCGTTTTTGCGCAAAAACCCCTATTGGCAGAAATATGCAAATGAGATCACAACTCCTGCAAATGAGTCTCTGTAAAAATATGCAAATGACGGCTACATCTACACTGAGTCCTCATGTTAAAAAGCAAGTACCTCTTTGACCTGCGATAGTTTCCCAAACTTGCTTCCATTAAGCAACCTCATTGTACTGTTAGAGTAAACTGTACCATTTGCTAATATTGCGACACTGCCCTTCTACTTATTGATGTGGCCTAACTGCTGTCTGTTTTTGTCAAGATTCAGTAAGATGTGGGTAGCATCTCGAATGCCTGTGGTTCTCCAGAGAACTGCATTTTAAGCAGAACAGGTCAATTTCTCTTCTAAATGGGAGAGCTAGATGTTTGGGGTGAGGGCAGAAACATGCCTGGACTCAACATGCTGATACCAAAGCCAACAGCTGAAACTGGCTGCAGATAGGTCTGTAATCATGTGCCAGGACATTTGTATGTCACAATGACCTGGCAAAGATTTGGTATTTCTATAGCAACAGTTAATGTCCTATCCAAGTGCTGCTCTGCCTGCATGTAGAGTAAAAACTCTTGTACTAGGAACAGGCTAGTTTTCAGAAGTCAGTTATGTCATAAGAACCTAGTGAGTTCTAGAAGACTGGCACTTGCTCAAACTTCTCTGGAAGTGGACATCTTGAGGGATTCCCCTCCACCCCCTCCAAAAAAACCAACAACCTATAGATCAATAATTAACACAATTGTGGGATTCTTCCAAGTACCTGAGCTCTGATGGAGAAGAGGGAAGGTTCGGCCCTTACATGAAGAAATGCTCACTTACCTAATCTAGAAATGTCAAGGCATGACAGACTTTAGGGAAGCAAGAAAGCAATTTGAGAAGGCAAGATAAGTGAATATCCAATCCTTCTAGAATGGAAAATAACCTTTTCTATAGATTACTTGGCAGTTGTGGTTGACTAATATGAGTTAAGGTGACTGTATGAAGAACATTGTAGAGTTTAGGGGTACAAGCACCATCCATATGAATACTAAGTGGGACAGTTACACTTGTTACCAGAATGAGATCCCTTGAGTGAGTGGTGTATGGGCCCCCAAAAGTCAGACTGGAGTTGACCTTCCAAATAGGTTATCTGAGGAATGTAACTAGCAGGTTCTTCATTACACCAAACATTTAGAACCTGAAGCCAGAGAATGAAGATCTCATAAACTTGTCTTGAGAGGAAGAATACAAAGGCTCTCCATTCCTATCAGCAGCCAAGAGGAGAGTAGAGTTAACTTTTTGCGGGAGAGGTGAAGGGACGGTGCTTACCAGATATCTTCCAGCAATGTTGGAGAGATGCTGCTCAGTACTGTTATGGGATGATCACTTAACTGTTATGGTGGTGACTTGGTTAACTATAGATTTTCATGGCATGCTCTGGCTCATACAAGGTCACTACCTCAAAGGTCTTGTCTAAGTCTAGACCATAAAAATGGTGAAACATTCTTTAGATGGTTAAGCTTTTTCAGCCATCTAACACTGGTATGTCAAATATTGTATGACTTGTGAAAATCTCCTTCCATAAAAAAGCAAGGTTTATTGGAGATAGCAGTTCATGTGTGGTAGATAATAGGTTAAAGAAGGGGAATAGAAATGCAGGATGGGCTAGGAAGAGAACTGAAGGCATTATTGAGGAGTACACCTAAATAGGAATCAAAATTGATTGTATGTGGCAAAATAAGATGGACTGCAACAGGATGTAAACCTTCATGCTTCAAGGGAAAAGCCAACCACTAACTGATAAGGGAAGTTTTTCTAAACCTTTAATGAACTAACCATACCAGAAGAAGTTTACCTTCCTTTGAAACACATGTTTGTTGGCTGACTCATACCAGAATTTGGGCAACAGCAGCGTTGGAGGCTGTGAAAATTTACCTCTTTTCAAACTGTTGAATCCTTTTGCAGAGTTGCTGGGGGAGTGTGGGTGGGTGGGTGGCGGGGGGGACAAGCAGTCTTAGGGGCCACCCAGCAATCTTTCAGAAAAGTCCCTGATCAGTG
The DNA here is from genome assembly GCF_049634645.1 of Pelodiscus sinensis. Lineage (NCBI taxonomy): Eukaryota > Metazoa > Chordata > Testudines > Trionychidae > Pelodiscus > Pelodiscus sinensis. The sequence continues at coordinate 21,221,508 of NC_134729.1, read as the reverse complement.
GTAAAGGGGGTAAGGAAGACTGCTCTGGATTGGTTCCCTGTGGTGATAGGGGAAACAGGTCTTCCCTGCTTAACAGGAGAAGAGTCCTCCACTTCTGGCATCTTTTAAAAGCTTGCTACTCAGGTTTTTTTTAAATGCCTGTCTTCTAGCTGCCATTGGATAATAAGCTTTGAGTGTTCAGACACAGTTTGCCTGGAAATACAAGTAATCTGGGTTTTTTGACACTAACATGAACTGTTCTGTGTTGAAACTTACAAATATTTTATAAACTTTTCTGAAACGGGGACTGTCTTGTTATGTTAACCCCATATAGACAGTAAAAGGAACCACAACAACTCAAATCAGAATATTAGGGTGAACAATATAGTATGAACCACCCTGACATCAAGCGATAAGCATAACCAAATTATAAAACTGTGAAAAGAATATCTGAAAACTGAGAGCATGTGATGAGAATATGCTGTGCCCTTGGATATGTTTTAGTATACTAATCTAATACTTTGGTGCTTGCCATTGCTTTGCAGCACTGTTGAGGACTATATCACTGAGACCACTGAAGAGACTAAGACTGAGGAGTCTCAGTTAGATATGTTTAGATCCAAAGGTAAGCACAAAATTTTCAGTTACAATTATCTGTTAAGACTATTAAATGGCTTTAAAAATCTTTAAATTGTTGACTTCCAAAATTGTATCCTGTAAAACCAAAGTAGAAACCTAAACTGCAGGATAGTCTCCTGAGAAGCTATGCTGAATTTAGCTTGGGTTTCTATGGTGGCCCTCAGGGAGGGTAAATATCCACCCTCCCACAGGGCTCATCCAGACTACGTGGAACCGTCAGAAGAGGATATGCAAATTCCGTGGGACTTTGCATACTTCTTCCAATCGCACTTTGGAGAGCTTTCCAAAGTGAAAGTAGTTTAGACGCAGCTTTTTTCAGCAACTCCCCTCTTGTCGAAAAGCTGCATAAACCTCATTGCTTTCAAAAGTGCGATTGGAAGAATATCCTCTTCGATGGTTCTGTGTAGTCTACATGAGCCCACAGTGTAGTAACACAAGCCCCTGCTCGGGTTGGGCAAGAGGCACTGAATGAGTCTGGCATCCACAGAAGGGTACCAGCTCTTCCTGAAGAAACTTTTTTTGGAAGAATTACACCCTGCTTATTAGAGGGAACATAGCAGGAAGTTGAGTAAAGTTTCCCACTTTGTTCTGTTTTGGTTTCAGCAAAATTCTAGGCTCAAAATAGAATCTGAGCTATCTACCAACTTACCCAAAGTACAAAACAAGTGATGGTTCACATGACACCTTTATGGGTCAAATGTCTGAGTGTACCTATCTTATAAACTGCCCCTTTCATAGTGGCAGAAGGAAAAATCTAAATACAAGACATTGCACTTATAATGCCTTTATATTTGTCTTTAATTACTAGGTCCTTCATCTCCAGCCTTATGGACGACACGACGGGATGGAGAAGTTAAACTAAGGCTAGACCAACATGGTATTGGTAGTGAGAAACCAAAGACTGTTAATGAACTATTACAGGAATCTGTTAGGAAATATGGTGACTATTTTGCCCTTGCATCGAAGAAGGGAGACAAGTGGATCAAGCAAACTTATAGGCAATACTATGAGGAATGTCGGAAGGCAGCAAAAAGCTTCATAAAGGTATGTCTTGTAGAACTTTCATTCACCTAACCACTGTCACTTTCTGCAGTTACATTCATATTAAGTTATTAAAACTTGCCTTAGGTATACACTAATCTTACAGGAAGAGGAGTGGCACATGATGGAAAGTAGCTCAGTATCCTGGAGTCCTAAGAGTCATGCTTTGACTTGATTTGTTAGCAGCAAATGTATGCGTCTCATTATTAACTGAATCATTTTGTCTGAAACTTCTCATGTACTCGTGCCAGAGGATGACTCTCTTCTGAAGGCATCCAAGTTAGTTGGTTTCTCATCTTGGGGATATAGAGCCTTCCTCAAAGGAATTTAAACTTGAACTCCAAATTTGGCTTATTCTGTTATACCATCTTAACTCCAAAAATGTGGGTCAATTCTGGACTTGATTAGTGTGCTTGAAACATTCTAATTCCCCCCCCCCCCCCCAACTATCCAGAAACTTTAAGACTGCCATACGAAACTGTCAAACTTACCAGCCAAGTCTCAATCTATTTGCTTATCCTCTCCTACAATAGCTATTGAACTGAGGATGTGCTTGTTTTGGAGAGTATTTATTATCTTTCAAGTCTGGCTTCAGGAGGCTAAGCTAGTCTTAAGGACCTCTCCTCAACTGGCAGTGCCAGCTGCCTTGACATGGCTATTACTGTATGCAAGTGTCTTACTGTCCATAAAATGTGTTCTCATAAAATCTCACTTAAGGAAATGACCAAACTGGAAAGTGAATCTCGTATAAGCCTGAAAAATTGCTTCAAAATATTTTGCTTGGCTTTTCACTAGCATACATCTTGTCTTTCACCCCTAGTGTAGGAACTGAATGACTGATTATATATGGCTGAATATACTAGCCCTCTTGTCCAGGTTTCCCTGATGACAAGAGAACATTTGAGAAACTTAACAATCTTGCATGTGCTTTCTGCTAAGCTATTGCTCTAACTTAAAGAAGCTCTGAAACCCCAGACTCCTGATCTTCCAATTATGTGGAGCTCCTTCAGCAAAATCAGGAGGATTTGATGTGAAATCCAGGTTGAATTAAAGTTCATAGCAAAACCAAGCCACTAGATATTGATGCGTCCAATTTTTTTTCAACTTTAAAATGTGTTAACCCTCTAACTATAAGATACTAAATGCAAGTGTCTCCTACTAATTTTCTCATTTACTGCCACTTTAACTTGCCCAAGCTCACAGGAGGAGCAGCATCTGCTTGGATTTAAAGCTCAGGGGTCCGGATTCCTGATCTGGTATTAGTAATACCACTTCATTGGGATGAATTGGTGTTAGGGTATTTGCTGGGAGTCTGTATTTGCATTGTTAGCCTTGAGATTGTCAAAGGAGTGAACAAATCAGAGCAACATCTTGGAGACTAAATTTAACAAACCTGTGTGTGACTATGCTAATCCTTCAGGGAATTTCTTAATGTAAATCATCTTGATGTTGATATATATTCTGCTGCTAGCAGCCATGTAGAAGAGATGTCCAACACACTAAAGCCACGTTCTAAACTACCATTTACATTGGCAAAACTATGTTGCTCAGGGGTGTGAAACATGCTCAGCAACACACATTTCACTGGCTTAAATGATTTGCAGAGTGCTACATCAGTGGGGAAAGCCTCTCCCATCAATATAGCTACCTCTGCTTGTTGAGTAGCTCTGTCAAAGCAAGAAATTTCACCTGTCTGCATACTGACTACACAAGTGAACTTATGGAAGCACAGCTGTGCCCTTGTAAGCTTGCTAGAGTAGACCTGGCCAAACTCATTTTAAGGCATTTATTTTTCCAAGAGAACTAAGTCCTATCTTGTCTGATCTTTGTTTACAGTTGGGATTGCAGCGTTTCCATGGAGTGGGCATTTTGGGATTTAATTCTGCAGAGTGGTTTATTGCTGACATTGGAGCTATTCTTGCAGGGTAAGAAACCAATTTAGTCTCTACTGTACCAGTGAAAGCTTTTTTTATTGTCAAATGCCAATATTTGTTAAACCTGATGGAATGATTGTCAAAGACTCTACTTTTATTGCTAGCAAAGATGTGTATATAGTCTAGTCTAAGCCAGAGGTGGGGAACCTTTTTGGGTCAGTGACCACTGACCCACTGAAAAATCAGTCAGGGGCTGCACATGAAGGAGAAAGGGGAGGAGGGGAAAACCCAAACCCTCACTGACATGGCCTCTGAGCAGAAAGGATGCTGCGGGGGGAGTTCTGAGCCTTGGGGGCTCGCTCCAGTCCTCAGGCCTGAGGTTCCCCAGCCCTGGTCTAAAGCTCATTAGCATCTCTAACACATGAACAAGTAAGACTGAGGGATACATAGCTTGATTAAAGGATGTCCTGCTCCTATAGCATTGAGCTGAAGCAACATTTCATTGCTTATCATGTTAGGGATAGAGGGTGGGGGTTCTACTAGACCTGGAGCTGAGGTTCTGCAAAGACAATCTAGTCTATTGAGGCTTCTGGAAATCACAAATTCTAGATCTTCATGAATGGATTCTCAATTTCTATAACTTATCTCCCTTGTGTTTATCGTTAATCTGAACTTTTTTTTAACATGAAACACTTTTTACTATGGGGAAGCGTCTTCTGTAAACTATTACTTTACTAGTTCTCCTCTCTTTTATAGTGGTTTTGCTGTTGGCATCTACACCACAAACTCTCCTGAAGCCTGCCAGTATGTAGCAGAAAACTCTGGTGCTAATATCCTGATTGTAGAGAATGACAAGCAGCTGCAGAAAATCCTAGAAGTAAATATCCTTTTTATTTTAAACCACCTGTTTAGGTGTCAAGCATATGAAAAGCATTTGGCTGGGTTAAGTAGTTGGGCAAGTATATCCGTTCCATTGCTATTTGTAACGAAGGGTGTGTTCCCTCTTCTGTTTGTTCTGTTGAACCAAGAAATACCCATTCTTTGAGGGCTGAGGATGAAAGCAGATTTGGCAGTACAGCAGATGATGGCACTCCTGCTTCCCTTCCCCCCTCCCGCCCCCCCACTTCAGACTGTACCTGGTGTATGCATAGTACTCTTGGGATAAGGGGTGGCACACTAATGCTTGCAAGCCTTCCTGTAATCGGTCAGGGAAGCAAATTAGGACTGAAGTGAAAAGATGACTGCATTCTTACACATAAGGGTCTGAATCTCTTTTAATAAGACTCCATCTAGTGGTCTTGCTTATCAGAGGTAGATGAGTGGAGCTCTGTCAGCCGACGGTCAGGGCAGTGAGTCCCTTAGGACCGGCTGAAGTTCTTTTAAATTGTGCTTGGTTCTGTTACAGCAACTGAAGGAGTCAGGTTAAAGCTTAAACAGTTACTATTTTATTGTTACAGGGTAAACTTAGTTGTTAAATGCTACTACTGTGTTACAGATAACACAGCCACTACAAAGGACAGGACAGAAATTACACTAATAAGTCACTTACAGGTACCATGAAACCCTTTTGGTTCTCTGAGCTCTTATTAAATGCATGCAAAATAGACACATAGCAGGTACATATTCTCACCCCTGCGTTCCAGACTTGGCGTGGCCAGCGTCTCTCTCAATCCCTCGGGAAGAAGTAGGGCGAGGTTGGGCGTCCCACAGACCTCGGGAGACAATCAATACCTGCCAGCAGGTATAGATGATTGGAGCTCAAATGGGGTGGGCTGCTGAACCTCTCTTATACCCCTTGGGTCATGTAGGCTTCTTCCTGGTCTCAAGTGGCCAATTAGGAAAAATGGCTTTGAATGCCAAATTTCCCACGAAGGGTGCAAAGCATAATTTACACCTGGGAAAATGCAGACAATGGGCACCTCTGGTATGTGATGGACGAAGATTCCTCTCCTGGGACAGTGCAGGCGTGTCAATTACTGGTACTAGCCATCAGGGTGACGGGAGGCCCCGGGTCGTAAGCTAGCCCATTTACTGTCTGGTTTCTGTTTATGGTAGAGTCAGGGACAGGCAGCACACCTGCGTTCCCAGGGCATCAAAGGCTGACTGCCTTTCTCTTGCTCTCTGGGGGCGGGGAACAAGATGGGGTTCATGGAAAAACAAGATGGGGTTTGTGTCTGGCTACAAGCTTGTAGCCGAATCAATGTTGAAAGGGAAGTTGAAGTAAACATTCAGTCAAATCTCTAAAACCACAGAATACTACAGGCAAAAATGTAGCATCACTACAAATACCATCATGGGTTCTGTAAAATGTCAGTCTGGATACTTACTTTCTGTTTACCTGAAATTCCTCCCATAGTACATGAATCCTACTGGAGTCTAATTTAAAAAGCATTAATACTCTCCACTGTAAAGGTGGCTGCGTTTTCAATTGTGGATGAAGCTGCTATCTTAAGTCTCCAGCTTGAAGTATGTAAGAAATACTAATTTACTCTATCTGCTGCTTTTATTACAGGTTCAGCACAAGCTCCCTCTTCTGAAAGCAATCATTCAGTACAATGACGAGCTTAAGGAGAAAAGACCAAATCTCTACACTGTGAGTAATGTTCTATAAGTAACACTTGGGGTATTGCTTTCATATTGCAAATGCTCCCAAATAACTCTGCTCCCAGATAACTAGGTATACTTTATGGTGTTGCAACTACACACATGATATGCACCCGTAAAGAGTAATACTGGCAAGATACCCCATGCTTGAAGGATAATCAATTGCTGCCACCAGGCAGGCATAAATGGCACTTGCTGAAGATTCTAGGTTCACACCCTACTCTGACTCCATACAGTAAGGCTATGTCTACACTACAGTTTTTTTGAGCAAAAATCTGCAGAGCACTCATGCGTCAAGCGCATTTTTGCACAAGAAGATCTACAGTCAATCGACAGAACAGAGGGCTTTTTGCAGTGTAGGTATACCTCCTTCTACAAGACAACTCCTTTTTGCACAAGAACTCTTGTGCAAAAAGGTGTGGACGCTCAACAGGGGTTTCTTGCACAAAAAGAGCCTATCAAAAAGCACAGGTGCTCTGATGGGCATTGTGTGAATGACCATCAGCACTTTCTTGCAAAAGAGTGTCCATGCAGTGTGGATGCTCTTGTGCAAAAGCACGTCACTTTTGCAATGTGCTTTTGAGGTGTGGACATGCTCTTGCACAAGCTTTTGTGGAAGATCTCTTCTGCAAAAAGCTTCTTGTGCAAAAACCATGCACTGTAGACAAAGCCTAAGGGAGAAATATAAGTAAATTAGCAGCTGCTATACCACTTCAGGTATATATGGCACTATAGAGCTTTCCAGTTTTAGAGTCATAACTTTCTCAGGATTAGAAAAATAAGGGCAGTAACACTTCCTGTTATACAATAAAATCTCACCGTTTGTGGTGGTGTTTTCTTGGCACCATTGTAAATGGTGAATACTGGGAGCCTGGCCCTCACGTGGAGCTTGCAGCAGAGAGCTCCCCACAGCAGGGGTCAGGGTGCAGTGAGGCAGTGGGAGACATCCATGAATAGCAATTCCCTCAATTGTGAGGGTCTGCTGTAGCCATTTCTGGAAACAAGTCTAGTCTTCCAATCAAGAACACTTAAAGAATCCCTCTTTGAAGTGAGGGGATGGGGAGCAGTGCAAGAGCGGTATCACTGCTATTTCTCATGGCTCACCCCCGTGGAAGCTTCTTCTAGATTTTGCTCTCTAGGGAACACTTTTTTGGGGTGGGGAAAGTTTGCTTATATTTCTACACAAATAGATGGAGATGGAGCAGGATAACTCTACAGCTGTGTAGGGTGGGTATAGTCATTACATCCAAAAATAAAAGCCATGGAGAAGTAGGTTCTTTGGCCCTCCAGGATAGCAGGAGAGAGAGCCTTGCTAATTAAGCACAGAAATGGTTTCTTGCAGATGTTCTAGTCCACTTTCTTAAAACAAGCCATTGATATGCAGGTAAGACTCAGTGAATGAATCACTACCAGCCCAGGGAGCTTCATTAAAACGACTCCTTCTCCAAAACATGTCTGTTTTCTCTACGTGTCCGCAGAGTAAAATCATTGTATTGGTGCCACTTCTCTTCCCCCTCACAGCTTTTACAGTGGATTGTAATTTAAGTGATTTTTTTGATGGAAAGATCTTCATGTATTAAGTGAGGCTATAAATAAGGGTCTAAAACTGTTTTTTCCAGGGAGATTTCAATCATGGTCTTTGCCAGTGTTCCCTCTTAAGATTTTTTTTCCATCTGAGCAGAGTGAGTCTTGTCTTTGCGTACATGTCGTCAATACTGGCACATGAGTGCACAGCCTCACTGCGGGCCAGCTCCAGCTGTGGCACACCAGGCATCCCCCTGCTATGCAGCCCAGGCTGCCAGAGCAGCCCCCAGGCTGCCAAAGCATTGCCCCCACAACACTGATCCTTCCTCCTCACACTCAGACTCTCCCCAGCAGATCAGCTGCATCCCAGGACTCCCACACTCCGCATGGGCTGTGATGGCTGCATCCAGGTTAGGGCCCTGGTGCTATTTTTAGCACCACTTCCCTGGCTCAGGAGCAGCTACACCATGGCCCCAGTAGCAGTCCCAGAATATGGGGCAGCCACCTGCCATGCAGCTGGGGCCCCAGCTGCTCTAGGGAGTGTGGCTAAGGGTAGGACTGTACTGTATAAAAATTGTACTGTCCCCCAGGAGCACCTGGTCCACGGCTGCTAAGGCTGGGACTGTAGCAGGGGCCGTGGTACTATTTTTTTTTTTTTATATAAGTACCATGGCCCAGGTGCCAGCTCCCAGCTGCCATGTCATGGTTACCCAGCTGTTCCTGGGGTGGGGCAGCTGGGGCTGTGACTACATAGCTCTGCTGAGGAGGTGAGTGGGACTGAAATTTTTGGTGTGTACCTTAGAGGGAACCTTGGTCCTCACCAGTTTAAATCCCCTCCCACGTTCCTTCCAGATCACTTTGTTGTATATGTGGAAGATGTAAACTTGACCAAGCTCTTTACTTTTTTAATGCAGTGGAGTGAATTTATGAGCCTTGGCCGTGACATTCCAGATTCCCAGCTTGATACAATTATTGATTCCCAGAAGCCTAATCAATGCTGTACACTGATATATACCTCAGGAACAACTGGACAGCCAAAGGGAGTTATGCTCAGTCATGATAATGTAAGTATTCTTGCCTACAAGTAATAAAAATAAAAAGCCAAACTGCAATGGGACTTCAGATTTCTCTGGGATGCACTATTTTAAGTAGTGTTGAGACTAGAAGAATGGGTCTAGCCAAAATATTTCAACTAAATGAAATTTTTTTCGAACTTTGGAATGGTTTCCTATTCAAGACTCTTTTTGGTTTTTTGTTTTTGTTTGTTTAAGCAGTATTTGGCAAAATCATTAACATTTGCCTCACTCTGACCAGAAGTAATGTCCCACAAGTAATGTTTTTTCTAATCTCTTCCATCCATGTGAAGAATAAATTGTGCCCCAGAGCATGTGCAAATGTGCACAACCATAAACAAAACCTAGCTATGGGAGCTCTAGTAATCAGTTGGGTGGCATTTGAATCTCTTGAGCGGCTGCACAAGTGCATAGCTTATTTGTGGGAGTACTCCCTGTAAATCCAAAGCACCCACAGTTTGGTCAAAGCTATCTAGGAAAAGAAGTATTAAATTTATTGTCAAAATTAGAGATCATCACTTTGTACATAGTGACAGACTAACTTCAAGGCCAGTGCTCTCCCATAAGCAGATCAGGGCACTGAAACTGCTGCTAGGTTTCTTGTGAATTTGGGCCCTACCGCAGCATTTCTCAAACTGGGGGTCTTGACCCTGGGGGGTCGCAAGCAACTTAGAAGGGGGTTGAAGCTGGATTTGGCTTTTCACTTGTGACCCCTCTTCCCTGGGCTGCAAAGAGTGGCAGGGTGGTGGAAGGCAGCTGCCAGCAAGCCGCTCAGCGTGGCCAGGGCTGCAGGACTCCTAAGAGCGTGGCTCAGCTGCAGGAGGAGGCGGCAAGGTGTCTGGGAGAGGGAGGCCGGCTTGCCAGGTGACCCAACACTTCCCCAGCTGGGAGAGGGCAGGGTCCCTCAGGCAGCGGGCTGGGGGATTGGGTTGGGGCAGTGGGCCCGGCGGTAAATAAGGGCACGTCAGAGGAGAAGGCTCGGGGGAGGACGGGGGGACCAAAGGGACACAGAGCAGAAGAGGCACAGGAGAAAGATGGGGGGGGGGGGTCCCTCCCCAGGGGGAAGGGCGTTGAGGACTGCAAATGCCTTGAAGGAACTGCAGGAGGGCAAGCAGTCTGAGAAGTGGGGAAGAAGTGACCCAGGGCTGGGAGGGGAAGGGTCTCACAAATTCATTTAGTATTTTAGGGGGGTCATTGTATCAGTTTGAGAACCCCTGCCCTACTGTGTGTTGTTGGTTCTAATAATTAGCTCTTAGCTCTCCATTAGATGTCAAAGCAATTGCCATTATCAGTATAATTTCCTGCCCTTCCCATCTATAGAATGGAGGAAGGAAGACCAACCCTGGCTGTTTAATGAAATTAGACTAAAACCCTCAAGTTCCATGAAGTGGGATGTCAGTGCCACTAATCCATCACCTCTATGCAGAGGCAGTCATGGAGAGGAATGTCTGGAAATAGCTTTGCATAGCTTGTTTCCCTAGCATCATGCTGTCTAACACATCTTATGAGGACTGAGTCTACTCTACCAGCAAAGATGTTAAAACATTTGAGATGCTTCTAGGCATACTCTTTGTTCAGCTAGTTAATCTGTTGGCCTCTAAAAAGCAGAATGCTGCAAATCAGCAGCTTTTCCTAATATCAATGCTTTAGCCAAACTCCAAAAGCATTGGACAGGCTGGGTTTGTGGTTGACTCAATCTTCTGCAAACTCATGCAACTTAAGCTCTAAGGGTACAAAATCTGGGACTGTAGCAATCTCCCAGATAGTTACTTTAGGCTAGTGTTTCTTAAAGTGGCCCATGGATCCATTCTGAGAGCTCCTACCAGGCCACTGTGGTTCTTACCAGCTCTGCAGCCAATGGTAGCAGTGAGGCTCTGCAGCTATGGAGCCTGTAAATAAATGCACCAGAACAGCCTGGTGGTAGCTCTCGCTGGATCTGTGGGCCACTTTAAGAAATGCCACTAATACAAAACAGATGCCATGGTAGGTCTAATGCTCATTCTCTCTCTCTCTCCCCCCCCCCCCCCCCCCCCCCCTTGCAGCAGCAAAACTTGTTGAGCAAAAAACTGACCGGGCTGAAAAAAAAAAAAGCAGCAAAACTTAGGGGGAGAAGATTGACTGGGGGGGGGGGGGATTAGGTTGCCTTGCATGTGTTTTCCCCCCCTGGAATTTCTTCATTCCCCCCAGTTTAGGAGCCCATGATCTAGCCAATAGTGTGTTTGAAGTTGGCTAAAGAAAAGGTACAAGACTGCCCTCTTATGGGCAGGTATTTCCATCACTGCTCATGAGAAATTTCTTTTTCTTTTCCACTTCCCCAGAGTATAAATTACATGTCTTCAGTCACCCCTTTCAAATACTCAGCCTCCTAATACTGGAAACATACACTTAAGAACAAAGGAGGCCATAATACAGGATGGAATACGCTCTTCACCTTGACACTGCTTCCCAGGGTCATCAGCTGGAAGGCTCAAGCAGTCCCTGGAGCTGCGTCTAGACTGGCAAGTTTTTCCACAAAAGCAGCTGATTTGTGGAAAAAACTTGCCAGCTGTCTAAACTGGCTGCTTGAATTTCCACAAGAACACTGACTATCTCATGTAAGATTGTCAGTGTTCTTGCGGAAATACTATGCTGCTCCCGTTTGGGCAAAAGCCCTCTTGCGTAAATGCTTTTGTGCAAGAGGGCCAGTGTAGACAATGCAGTATTTTGCGCTAAAAAGCCCCAATCACGAAAATAGCGATCGGGGCTTTCTTGCGCCTAATCGCGTCTAGAGTGGCACGGACGCTTTTCCGCAAAAAGTGCTTTTGCGGAAAAGCGTCCGTGCCAATCTAGATGCTCTTTTCCGCAAATGCTTTTAACGGAAAAATGTTTCTGTTAAAAGCATTTGCGGAAAATCATGCCAGTCTAGACGTAGCCCAGGTGTATAAATGGGAGAATCTTGTAGGATTAGAGGGTTTTTTTTAATGAGTCACTACTATGGCTGTGGCTGAACTGCTATGTCCACAATTCAAAAATAAATTGGAGAGGTTTGCAAGTGAGCCCAGATAAAGATTTAAAGGATTGTAAGACATGCCTTATAGGGAAGGGTTAGGTATTTGAGTAGTTTTCTGGATCTCACGCTGAGTCAGTCCCACTTTTGGCTCCACTGTGACTTGTTCAACTTCTTGCAGGTGCTGAAACTTACACTTAAGCTTCTTATTCAGGATAAAAGTTCCCTCAGCACCTATGTTTCATACTCTTGACAGGTGCACTGCTGCTTCCATCTGGATGTCTAAGTCCTAGACAGCGACTCTCAACTGAGAACAGACTTTTAGCCACTAAACTTGTTCAGACCCCGATCTCAGATGTGTTTGCTTGAGGGGGAGGGAGGTGTCAATGGATGTCAAAATAATTATTTTGAAATTAGCGCATTTTCCTCCCGAGAAGCTGGAGGGCAAATTTAAAAATAAGCAGTCTCTTATTTTGAAATAGTGGGCTAGTTAGTGTGGATGCTCTGGTTATAAATTCAACCTAAGTGGGGTTATTTTGGAATAAAGCCCTAATGTGGACTAAGGCTAAAAAACGCACCTTAAGTTATACCTCCTCTGGTCAGCATATCCTACTGGCTGTCTTGGTGGGCTTCCTACCAGTGTTCCCTCAACTTATTCTCACATGGATGGAAAAGTTAGTTACAGGTACCAAGGCACAAGGACCTCTCCTGGCTGACCACTCAGCTTACAGGGAACACTGCTTCCCATCCAACGTGGCTTTTGTGGATCATATCCTTAGGTACCTATTAGATGTGATACTGTTAAACAAATACACTTACATGCAAAATCCCTTCCCTGTTTCTATACGGTGCATGTAGGGAGCCTGCTTTTAATCTGGTTCCCTGCAAGCATGCACACCTTCTTACCCCTCCCACATGCTGCTTCTGATACAGAGGCCACACAGGAGAGGCAACTCCACAGAAGTCAGTGGTTGCAGGGAACCAGCTTAAAAGCTGGCTTCCTGCCCACACCAGCTCCTGTGGAGCTGCCTCCCCCTGCATGTGAACATCAGTGGTTACAAGTTTACAAAAACACTTAAAATCTCTAGTGCTTATCTGTCTGCATTTGTGCTATAGGGGAAGCTTGGTGCCTGTCTTAGCATTATGGATCTGTGTCTTTCTGCAGATTTCTAGATGCCTTAAAAGTTAGGCACCATGATTCTCAGCATTGTAACACCATAGTCTTCCTTGGATATACCACCCAAGGAACACTGTCTAATTAGCCTCACAAAGAGGGTTAAGGGGTGCCTTGGGCAGCTTACACATCTTGGTTGGATCTTGTTATACCTTTGTCTGCTAGATTTGAAGAGCCAATGCCTATAAATTAAACCTAGATATTTTCAGACTAGACAAACTTTTTTTTAAGAGGGCAAATAATCATTGGAACAACTTGCCAAGGGCCATAGATTTTTTTTTTTTTTTTTAAACAGTGGCAACTAAAATTAAAATCAGATCTTTTTAGGGAGGAACAAAACTATAGTTAAAAATTTATTTTGGGAGTTCTATGGCTTGTTATACAGGAGATTGGACCACTGATCATCTAATCTTTCTGGCCTTGGATCTATTTTATTGAAGTCTTAAGCAGGTAAAATAGTGATAGAAATGTAGCTGTATTAGTCTGGTGTAGCTGAAACAAAATATAGTGATAGAAATGTAGCTGTATTAGTCTGGTGTAGCTGAAACAAAATACAGGACTAACAAGATGGTTTATTAGATGATGAGCTTTCGTGGGCCAGACCCACTTCCTCAGATCAAATATATGGTTGTGACTATTTTCTTCCACTATTTGATCTGAGGAAGTGGGTCTGGCCCACAAAAGCTCATCTAATAAAGCATCTTGTTAATCTTTAAAGTGCTACATAGTCCTGTATTTTGCTTAAGCAGGTAACTGACTGATAAGGCCCATTTGTTCTCCAAGTTAAATTTCCTGGTCCCTTTAGCTAGTTTGAAAAAGGTGAACTTCAAAGTAAAATGAAGTGTTAAGTTGATTTTTTTTTTTTTTAAAGCTACTTCCCAGTTCATAACATTACATGACCTCAGCATTATGTGTACCTTGCAAACTTGTTCAGAATTGCTAGCGTACATGGTAACCATGAGATGCTTCTGCTTTCAGATTACTTGGACTGCATTATCAGCAGGGCGCTACGTACGTCTAACAGAAGGTCCAGAACAACAGGAGCTGGTGATCAGCTACCTTCCCCTGAGTCATATTGCTGCTCAAATGATTGATATTTGGCTGCCAATAGCATTTGGTGCACAAGTTTTCTTTGCTCGACCAGATGCACTGAAGGTAAAAATCATGCTACTTAAGCTCTATGCTTATAGACAGTAACCCCTGCATAGCCCCTTTGAGATAATAGCCTTGTGTTATAAGACAAAGTAGGCTGGCCATGTACAAAGCAGACCATCCTGATTCCACTTATTCAAGTTCTAGTAAATTACACCTGTTTTGTGACCGAAGACCCTCTAAAGTTATTTAAACAGATGCCAGAGATGCTAGTCACCTTTTTGCTCTGTGTAGTACAAGGACAGAAAATGCCTGCACTTGAATCTATATGACTATATTGGGTCCTTGTATAATATTTTAGACACTGTACTCTTCGACTTCCCTTCTTAATAACTGGGTTGTGCAATGGCCATACTCCCAAATGTCACCATGGGGAAAAATCCCTCTCTTGACATGAATGGCCAGGTGATTTGCCCGATGCATAGTGAGCACACAGGAATCTGGAGTCAAAGCAAGGGGTGTGAATGTTCACTGGCCTTTGCTTTTCAAAGTTTGGGACTAGCTCTCAAAAAGCAAGCATCTTCACACTGCTAATGATATAAAAAGGCAGGGGAGCTAGTGAGAATATTTTAAGGCTAGACAGTTTGAACATGAGGCTTGTTTCTGGGGGCACCTAGTTTTAACTGGGGAGTGATACTTGATACTAATCTGGAGTCCACAATGTAGTGGTACTACAGCAGGGGTGTTCCAAGAATTTGACAAGTGGTTGAGGGCCACACTCTTCCATAAAATTAATGGAGGTTGGGTGCAGAAGGGAGCTTGGGGTAAGGGATTAGGGTGCAGGAGAGGATTCTGACCTGGAGGAAAGGGTGCAGAGTCTGGGAGGGGGTAAGGGTGTGGGAGAGAGGAGATAATGGGTTGAGGGAGGAAAGGAGGGGCTGGGGTGCCAGAAGCAGGCTCTAGCCAGGAGGTGCTTACCTACGCAACTCCCAGCCAGCAGCCCAGTATGTTCCTCGGCCAGGTTCCCTGCCTTCTATGTCCCAGAACACAGCTCAAAGTAGCTCTGAGAACTGTGTGCGCTGCTCTGAATGCTGTGAACCCAGGAGGAGAGACTTTTTGGGTGCTAACGGCTGTGAACAGGCAGCTCTCATTGGCTGGCTTTCAGCCAATGGGAGCTGCAAGATTGTGCTAGAGAAGGGGAAGTGCACAAAGCCTCTCCCTTGTCCTCCCAGACTTGCAGTGGCTTCTCTGAGCAATGTGCAGGGAGATAGGGCAGGTAGGGAGCCTGGCTGAAGCTCCCACTGGGTCACGGACCAGATCTGGTTACTTGGAGGCCAGATGAAGATAGGAGTATACTGTAGGAATGGCATACGATACTCATTAGCAATCAGTCCTGATTCAATACATCGGTGGCTTTTTGTTTCTAGTTAGTCTAGATTTTCTTCCAAAAGTGGCTTTAAAATTTTAAAATTCCACTTCACTTAGGGCAGCTTAGTAGACACCTTACGGGAAGTGAGACCAACAGCTTTTATGGGAGTCCCCCGTGTTTGGGAGAAAATGGAAGAAAAAATGAAATCTGTGGGCGCAAAATCCTCTGCACTCAGAAGAAAAGTGGCAGCATGGGCTAAAGAAGTAGGATTACAAACTAACCTGAAACGGATGAAGGGGTAAGTGTGTTTTAAACTACTTAAATGCAGCTTGTAAATCCTAATAGCAGATCAGCACGTGACGTGCTAAGGCATCGGTGCAACCCGTGGGGGGTCATAGCTGTCTTACTGGGGGGTTACAGTGCTTTGGGCCGGTTAGCATTTTCTTTTCCCAGCTCAGTGCTGGACATGCATGCAGCAGGGGGATGTGACGGGGGCGGACCAGTGATTAAAATTAAGGGGGCTGCAAAAAATGTTCCCAGTGCATGTGCTTTTTTTGGGGGGGGGACTCAACAAAAATTTCTCTGGCTCTGGGGGTCATGAATGAAAAAAGGGTGAGCACCACTGTACTAGGGTGCTATCAGACTGAATCCTGCATCTTACATTTTTTCATTTGTGGTCTGTAGGAGAAAACTAAAAGCATCTTCCTCTGAATCAAAGTAGAAGCACGACCCTCTAGGAGGACAAGATTCCAATCAGATCTTGATATACTAACTTGCCTCTTTCAATCCTTCCCTTAAAGGTCTTCTGAACTCCCAGTGAACTTCCGTCTAGCCAGGCAGTTGGTGTATAAAAAAGTTCGGAAGGGTCTTGGATTGGATCGATGCACAAAATGCTACACTGGGGCTGCCCCAATTACTAAAGAGACTCTGGAATTTTTCCTGAGTCTTGACATTCCCGTGTATGAGTTGTATGGCATGAGTGAGAGCTCGGGACCTCATACAGTCTCTCTTCCAGAAACATTCATGATCACTAGGTATGTATTATCACTGTGCAGAGAAACTAGATAGCCGACTCTTACCTAGAAAATGTTCAGTGCTTATCTCACCAGAAGTCAACTCGCCACTTAAGTCACTGCTGTCCTTGACTGAGACAGGCAGCTCCCTTCCTTCTGTCTGTATCAAGCTAGCACCAGTAAAGAACAAGCTTACTTCAGCCATGAGGTTGAGAAATGGGAAAGGTGGAACTTTTTTGTTTCTCATGATTTCTACTACTGCACCCCAGGGCTATCCCTACTGATACTCAAAACAACATGCAGCTATTTGAGGCATCAAATCACTTCACATTTCATGGTGCCCTATATAGCTGGATGCTGCCTAATGGGCTGCTCACCAGAGCCACGACCCTGGCCAGCCCCTGCTCACCAGGTGGCAGCAAGCAGCATAAGTTTGGGCCAAAGGAGCAAGGATCAGCCAGTAGCTGGAGGTGAAACTGCTGCTTCTCTTCAAAGTGCTGCTTCTGTCTGGCCGGCTGCACTGCTATGGACTGCTTCTCCTGAGTCCTAGTGCTGCTCACTGCCACCCATGCCCCCTGCCTGCATTCCTGAGGCTACAGATAAGCCAGCCTCCCTGCCCTGCTTTTGCCCCCAGCTCCAACCCATAGAGTGGATCCGTCCATGGGGCAAGAGGGTGTGACTGGTGGGCTGTATAGGGCCCCAGCATTGGTAGAGATGGCCCTACACAATCAATATTTTAATATCTCCAGTAACTTAAGAGATCAACGTGAAGATACCAGATTGAAATAGAAGGTAGGGTGACCTGTGTGTTGGAATAAATACCTTCACTGCAATACAGTTGACTAAACCTCAAGCATTCTAGAACCGTGTTTCTCAAACTTCATTGCACCATGACAGGGCTGTGGGGGTTTGGCCTTTCTTTGGACTTGCTGGGGCCCAGGGCCAACACAAGCCTTGGCAACCCATTAAACTGAGGTTGGGATCCTCTTCAGGGTTTCCGGTTTCAAGATCCCGGTTTCAGAACAATATTCTGAAAACACCAAGGGCAGATTTCCACTCGAAGCATTGCAGCAGCCAATGGAAGCCCCTATCTGTGCCAATGGGAGGGCTTTGCCCATCAGTATAGGTAGTCCATTTTGCCAAAATGTGGTAGCTAGGTCAACAGCAGAATTCTTATCAACCTACACTGCGGGCTAGGTTTGTGTGTTAATGCCTTTGCTCACAGGTCTGGATTTTTCATACCCCGAGCAACAGTTCTACTGATTTTATTTCCTAGTGTGGATTTGGTGTCAATTTCTAGTAGGCATTAATCTCGATGCTTAATGTTGGATCCTTTTTAGATCTCACTACACTGACCGCTTAGAAGCATCTCTTTTTGGCAAGGGATTAATTTGACTCCAGCTGGAGTATGTCTCATGGCTTTGTGGAAATGCTTTACTTTAAAAGTGGTACCAGTTTAGAATCTAAGCTTTGGCAGTCCTAGCTGTTTCGCATACTGAATCTTAAGGCGTGTGTGTCCCTGTTTTAGCTGTGGAAAGGAAGTTACAGGCTGCCGGACAATGATTTACAAGCCAGACAGTGATGGCAGTGGAGAGATCTGCTTCTCTGGAAGACACATCTTTATGGGCTATTTGAACATGGAGGATAAAACCAAAGAGGCAATTGATGAAGAAGGCTGGCTACATTCAGGTGATCTTGGCAAGCATGACAAGAATGGATTCCTCTACATCACTGGAAGAATTAAAGGTATGCCTCATCTTTGGTTTGCATTGTCCATCTATACCACCCTATACCATCAACACTTAAATCTTGCAAGCAAAGTAGGTTTCTTTGACTTGGTATGTAGTTAGTACCTCTGAGCAGTTACACCACTTATGACCCAGCATGGTCTTAAGGTGATGTGCTAAAAGTTGTACAGCATTCTAAATCTGGTGTAAGAATGCTGCAGGACAAGAGAACAAACAGAAAAGCAAGACTTCAAAGGTGAGGGTTAAAGAGCCAGTGGCTTTTATAGCAACATGATAGCTAGCCATACTGACTTGAGGGAATCTAGGTTGGCAGAATAATTTTTCTAGTTGCAGCTGGCTGTGGTAGCATTTGCTTTTATAGCTAACTCCTCTATATCTGTCCATCTACCTTAACTGTAAGTGAAGAAGTTCCTGGGAGCAGCCCATGTATACGTTCCTTGCTATGAAGGACAATATTTAAATTGGTTACTACAGGACAGTTACAAAAGCAGATCAGATTCATTTGTTCTAGTGTCCTGTTGAAATGCAAATTGATCCTTTCAGCTTTGTACTGTCAGTAGCACAGGCATACTTGGAGGCTGGGAGGGGAAGATTTTAGTATTTTCCACATATGGATGGGGCAGGGGAGCTCTGGCAGTGGAAGGTAACACTGCTAAAATAGGGTGCATTGGGTGTGTCTCTTGGGTTCTCAAAAGGGTAAATTTTTCCCAAGATCAGAGCACAAATCAGCCCCCTCTGCCATTACTATTCTCTTCCCAGCCCCTCTTTTGGGCTTAAGACTTTGTTCCTTGTATACCAAGGAACAGCTAGTTCCCTCCTGCCCAGAGAGGAAGCCCCCCTCTTCCAATATGCAGATCTAAATAGTAAAGCAATAAGTGGTGGTAAGGGTCACAAATGTTCAAGGCCCCATGTACTACATAGCAAACTATAACTAAATTTCTTCAGTCCTGTTTTTTCCTCCCCTATTGCGCCCCCCCCCCGCCCCCCCCACACCTTTAGTGGGGGGAATAATTCCTCTTGAGCAGTTTCAAATCTGTTCTTCACTTAGACTTGAATATCCCATGCATGGCTTTACTAAAGTCCCTTTTTTAGAGATGAGTTAAATCCTTGTTTGGTAGTTAGCCAGACAGCTGTCTTGTAAAGTGTACAATTGCTGTAATGTGCATGTCATCTTGTGTCTGAAACTGCGCTTCACAAAAAACACCAAAGCTAAAATGGCAGTGACCAATCCCATTTTTATAGTTATGCCTGTGTTCTAGAGCTCATCATTACTGCTGGAGGTGAGAACATCCCTCCTGTTCCAATTGAAGATGCTGTAAAGGAAGCTGTTCCCATCATTAGTAATCTAATGTTAATTGGAGACAAGGCAAAATTTCTTTCTATGCTTCTAACACTGAAGGTATGGTTCTTTCATTATTTCCTGATAAATAGTTTCATTTTTCTAGCTATCCGATTTAGCCATTCTGGCTAGATTCTTGGGATAAAGAGTTAGGAGGGCTTGTTAGTTTCAAATCTGATTTGACATGGTTTAACACTTGAAAATGAGCATTTCACAAACCTAATGTTCTACAGATTTGTAGGCAACACGATAGCATGTAAAGTTGTAACCTTGAATTACAAGGACCTGACCAAAAGCACATGAGAATTACTCTCTTCATATTTAGTCCAGCTATAGTTTAGTTATAGGTGCAGAACATCCCCTTTAATTTTGCTGAATAAGTACACGCAATGGGGAGATGGAGAAGTTGAGAACATTGAAGCAGTATGATACAACAGGGGAAAAATCTGGTTCTCCCTTTCCTTCTCAAACCTCTTCCTCTGTAGCAGTAACAGGCTATAGCTTCTTTACTGAAAATGGCTTTGTATTTAAAATTTCCCCTAGATTGAGCTCTAGATTTCTGAAGGCCAGTTCCCAGTCCTCCATAATTAGGTGCTGAGCTGTTAGGCAAAGAACGTGAGAAACCAGTATAGTGAAGCCCAGCTGCATTCTTGTCGGTCAGTACATGGTGCTGCTTTACCTCTCCCGGATTCAAATAATTTCTTTAACTCTAGAAATGTCTCTAATGGGAAAAGAGCATTAGCTACAATGGTAGCGATAACAAAATAGTCCTAGAAATCCCTTACCTACCTCTGAGAGCAGTCTAGGTTCTGAACATAGCTTTCAGGATGCCGAGATGGGTGTGGAGGAGGGGGGAGGTTCATTTCAACATAATCAAGTCAGGCTTCAGTGAACTGGCAAATTGTCGCACCAAGATAATGTGATTTCTGGCTGTCAACTTAGGATCAGCCAGGATAATAGAAAATAAGTTTGCTGGGTTAAATAACAATGTGAATGTAGAAGACGTTATATATTATGCTCCAGAAAAAAGAAACTGTTGGGCAAGTGAAGTAACGTTGCTGTTCTGTTCTTCCTTACAGTGCAATGTCGATGGAGAAACAGGGGAACCTGAAGATGACCTTACTCCAGATGTCATAGCATACTGCCTCAAATTAGGCAGCAAAGCTACCAAAGTCTCAGACATTGTAGGTGGCAAAGACAAAGCTGTCTATGCAGCTATCCAGAAAGGAATTACATCAGTAAATGAGAAAGCAACCTCAAATGCACAGAAAATACAGAAGTGGGCCCTCCTAGAAAAGGACTTCTCAATCGCTGGTGGACAGCTAGGTAAGTAGGTACTGCATGTTGAAACAAATGCAAGTCATCTGGCTTCAAATAAGGGCAGTGAGAAGATGTAATGCTTAAGTCCTATATAACACAATCTCTTGCGTGTATTATGATATCAAAGTTAGTCTTAAACTGTCACACTCACTCACTTCACTGTGCTGAATAGTGATAGAGATGTAGCCGTGTTAGTCTGGTGTAGCTGAAACAAAATACAGGACTATGTAGCACTTTAAAGACTAACAAGATGGTTTTTTAGATCATCATCTTCTAATAAAGCTCATCATCTAATAAACCATCTTGTTAGTCTTTAAAGTGCTACATAGTCCTGTATTTTGTTTCACTGTGCTGGACATTCAAGCAATGGAACTGCAGGAGCCTGTCAGCAGGGTAGATTGAACAGCCACTCTTGGCATTCAGCAAATCTGTGTGAAGAAACAAAGAAATAGGCTGAGGTTGCTGACTGGCAGGAGTGAGGGAAGGAGATGCTGGCTGACTTGTGGGTGGAACTTGGAGAATAGGATGGGTTGAATATTTCACTTCACCTCCAATAAGCCTTGCTGGAAACTATCTGTGCCCTGTTGTAGATGCAACAATAAGTTGCTACAGCAGTTAAAACAAATCAAAGATTTGGACACTGACATCCAGGCCTCCAAGTGACCATCTCCCAGTAGTAGAGAAATGTGCACTTCTTGGAACTAATTATTTCTGGTGCCTGTTCCCACTTGACAGTCATTTGGGTCTTTTCCCTGAGGGGCACAAGTAGGCTGCATGGCTGCTTAATTGCACCATGTGAGGGGACCAGGTTACAACATTGACCCATTACTGAGATTTAAACATCTCCTCAAAGAATGTGCCAGAGTCTAAACTCCTTTGAGAATTGCAGTGAGCTGCCTCAGGCTGCTGTGAACCTCCCTTTGGTGCCCAGCCACCAAAGGTTGTTCCTCAACTCCTGGCCTTCCAAATGACTCTGGCTGGATAGGCTAGAGCCCCAGACAAAGCATTTGTCACTTGAGCCCCTGGACAGCCTGGGACCTTAGCTGGTGTAGGAAGCCAGGGCTTAACCCAACTTTGTTCCTCTGCTCTGACACTGGCAGTCTTGCTGCTACTTTCCTCCTGTATAGAGTGCCTCTTGCAGCAATGTTTCCTGTGCCTTTCAACTTGCATGTGTAACTGATAAATGATTGTCCCCATCCAAAATGGGTAACTACAATCACCTAAGGGATATTTGAGCCAACCTGAAGTGAGTTGGGCAACCTTTCTCCAAGGTCAGCAGGCAGCCTTGTCCAAAAGATTAAACTTTTTGGAATTGGCCTTATAAGTAGAATAAATGACTTGATTAAAATGCTGTTCCCCTCCTTGCAGGTCCAACCATGAAACTGAAGAGGCCTGTTGTAATGAAGATGTATAAAGACCAAATAGACCAGTTCTACACTGATGTGTGAACCACATCAGCAAAACCTCTTTCAAAATCACTTTAGAACTTTGTATGTCTCGACAGTTCTCCAGCTCTTCCTCTGCTGTGTAAGTGTGTGCTGCTCATTGCTTCGACTCCAAATGAAGGATTAAATGGATCTGAAATAAACCAGGCTTAAAAATGTAGCCCTGAAATCTGTGAATACATTCCTGACTTCAGCTATTGGCAATGCTGTGCTAACACTGTTCCCCTCTTTGGACTTTTTCTAATGTCCATTATCAGCTCATCAGATGTGTATCATACAGGCACGATCTCAGCAAAAGTTAAAACTTTGCACTATGGCATTTTTTTTTTGAAAAACTATGCTAGAACTTATATTTTATCAAAGCTTTGTTTGTGTTTTTTATATTCATTTTCAGGAAAAAAAACCAATCAGGAACCTTGGTTTCTTGTAGTGTTACACTTTAGGTCTGGGGTAACTTTTAATAGCAGTGGGTTTTGTAGCTGTAGATTTAACTACAGACACAGAATCTGAAATACTTGAGAATTTTCACAAGGTGTAAAACTAAGGTGGAAGATGCTTTTGGTATAATACACATACAGCGTGTAAATGACTTCTCTACAGCAGTAATGGGGGTCAACTAACCTCCCCCAAACTGTTTACTTGGTTCATAGTCTGTGCAATACTGGCTTTTTTAAGACTTTTTTGGTTGGGATATCACAGCCATAAATTTATTGAAACTATCGTGCATGTGCTGTGTAAAGCATTCCAGCAAGCAGAGTCTGATAGAGCTATTAAAATACTGCCCCTTCTGACTTGTTCCTCAGTTGTCCTACAATCACGAAGTTTAAACTTCTAGGATTTTATGCATAGTACACTTGGGTAGGTGAGAAAAGGTCTTTGTCACTTAGGACAATAATGGACTGAATGGCTTTTTTGAAAAGGAAAAGAATGCATGTATTAGAAAACTAGGAACTGTGTTTTTCCTCCCCCTTTTTCTAGCAAAAGGGTTAATTTATTATAGGGGAGGTGGTGGATGTGTGTAAAAGGTATCTCTGAAGTCTGCTGCACTTCTAGAACTTTAGTGTTTGGCACTACAGGCCCTCTACAAAAGTCAGTCACTGTTACCGAATCCATGGATGCTTATAGTAAACTATTGCCTGATGTGAACTGGTTGTGCAAGGTGCCCATAAGCAGAACAGGCCATAACTGTTCCTGGAGGACTAAACTAGTGCTGGTTATCCCTGCCTCTTAACGAGTGGATTAAAGTAGTTGTGCAGAAATCTCATTATATGAAGGCCTACCTCCAACTAAGTTTCAGGGAGCTTGCATGTTTTTAAGGTTTTCTTATTTATGATCAGATGAATACAAATGTGCAAACAATGTGTGAGATTCTGAAGGACAAAACTGCAATCATTGTACTTTCAAACTTTTGTTACTGATGTCTTCTGTTAATGCCTAAAATGCATGTTTTGAAGAATGTGTATGAATAAATTTCTGTAGAGCATCAATTATGCTGAGTTATACTTCAGGAAACACAGATTAAATGTCTATCAGACTTCATCACTTTCAAGCCATAGTAACACTTGTGTTACCTCTAGTATCTGTAAGATGCCTAGGGAAAAAATGCTACAGGAAGGAAGTTAAAGCACTTATAAAAATTGAGAACTTGTAACAAGTGGGAGGTGACTACGTAATTGGAATTATCAAGATTCCATATGTATCTAAGTTTATGAACTACCATTTACTGATTTCATCACTAGTTTCATCACTATTCTCCATGGGACAAATGTGAAATGTCTGAACTCTGTTACTGAATACTTAATAAACACCTGGAAAACTTAATTGTCTCTCTTTAATTGCATTTCAGTCTCTAGCTAAAGGGTTTTGGTTAACTGGACACACAGCTTTCAGGAACTAACTAGCAGTGAAAGAAAAGCTGATCATGGGGAAAGTAACAAATTATCAACTGTTGTACACTGAGAGCTTCCATAACATCTGAAGGAATACTCACCTAGTACTATTAACCAACAGGATCATTTAGGGATTAATAAGAATAACAAGAATTTTAGTTAAAGCTGGGGCCACGTCAGTTGGAAGTAATGGAGGAGGAGAAGGACCTCTGAGTCCTGGTTGATTATAGAATGAGAGCCACCATTGTGACATGGCTGTGAAAGGCTAATATGATCTTGGGATGTATTAGGCAAGGTATTTCCAGTAGGGATAAGGAGGTATTAGTGCCATTATACAAGGCATTGGTGAGACCCCATTTGGAATACTGTGTGCAGTTCTGGTCTCCCATGTTTAAGAAGGATGAATTCAAACTGGAACAGGTACAAAGAAGGGCCACTAGGATGATCTGAGGAATGGAAAACCTGCCTTATGAAAGGAGACTCAAGGAGCTTGGCTTGTTTACTTTAACCAAAAGAAGGCTGAGGGGAGACATGATTGCACTTTTTAAATATATTAGAGGGATAAATACCAGGGAGGGAGAGGAATTATTTAAGTTTAATACCAATGTGGACACAAGAACAAATGGATATAAGATGGCTAGTAGGAAGTTTAGACTTGAGATTAGACGAAGGTTTCTAACCATTAGGAGTGAAGTTCTGGAATGGCCTTCCAAGGGAAGTAGTGGGGGCAAAAGATCTATCTGGTTTCCAGATTAAGCTAGATGGGTTTATGAAGGGGATGGTTTAATGAGATAACATGATCTTGGTAACTAATTGACCATTATCAGTGGGAAATAGGTCAATGGAGGGATGATAGGAGTTACTATAGAGAACTTTCTGGGTGATGAGTCTTGCCTCCATGCTCAGGGTTTAGCTGATTGCCATATTTGGGGTCGGGAAGGACTTTTCCTCCAGGGTAGATTGGCAGAGGCCCTGGAGATTTTTTGCCTTCCTCTGTAGCATGGGGTACAGATCACAGCTAGAGAATTCTCTGCATCTTGGGGTCTTCAAAGTATTTGAAGGCTTCAATATCTGATATAGGTGAGAGGATTATTCTAGGAGGTGGGGGTGAGATTTTGTGGCCTGCACTGTGCAGGGGGTCAGACTAGATCATCATAATGGTCCCTTCTGACCTTAAAGTCTATGAGGATCGATAGTATGACATCCTCTGAAAAATCTTGGGAAAAACTTGCATAACTTCTTGAGAAACATGGAGCCCCTTTTCAACATTAGGCTTAACTTAAACGCAAAGCTAACAATCCCTCCTCCTGTGGAGGAGAGACCACAGCAAGCAGCACTGACTAGTGTAAACTCATCAGGCCCTATAGTTCTTACTTCCTTGGTGGTAGAAACAGAGCAAGTCCAAAGGACTACAGAACTGAAGATTTAATAGACGAGTGGGAGAACTTATCCATCCAGTGAGCCCTATGTCAGCACTAATTAATGCACACCTTTTTGCTTGTGCTCACTGATGCAGGCTAAGGGACTAGGTAATTGCTGTGTAAAAGCCAAGGCTGGTCAAGACCCTGGGCTCTAGAATTTGCAGGAGGGTCCCAGTGTACAGGCTGCAGCTAGAACCTGTCTTCTAGTGCTGCCCTGCAGCGAGGACTGTGTCAGCACCAGCCACCAGACATGGTGCTGCTGGCAGATGGGGCACAAAGCCGCAGGCAGCCAGGGCACCACCAGTCCTGGGGGCTGCTGGTAAGGAGCCAACTGGCACATAGTGTTTTTGGTAGACACAGGGCCAGGCACTGATGCCCTAGAGGCTCCTGCTGGCAGATGGGACACTGGCCGCCACCAGCAGACAGCACTAGGTGCCAATGACACGACAAGAACACTAGCCATGGCAGGCCACCACCATACAGGGGACTGTTGGCAGACAAGGCCCCCAGTACACATGGTGCCAGGCACTGATGCCAGACGGTCCCACACCAATAGGTGGGCCTGGGCACAGAGGCCAGAGTGCCACTGGGCAGAGGCAGCAGCCAGACCCAGCGCTGGGTGCATTGGCAGGGCAAGCGCACCAGCTAAGGCCTCCTGCAGGCACATGGGCGCCTGGACTCTAGCAAGCCCTGCTGTGCTCAAGACACGTGGGGGGCGGGGCTGAGCTCACACACGCCCCGCCCCAGCTCTCACGCAGCCTGAATCAGCCTCTCTCTGACGCACAGCGCCCCTCTATGGTTAGAGCGCCCCTTTAGGAGTTCCCCTCTCTCATGCGGGCGCGCTCCCTCTCCTCAGCATAGGAGGACCGGAAGGAGTGTTGGCTATCCCAGAGCTCCGCGCGCGGTCTCGTTCTTTCTCCTTCCGGTGCGGCGCCGTGCGGCCTGGGGCAGGTGAGGCCGAGCCTGGCCGGTCGGGAGAATCCGCGTCCATCCTTTGGCGGGAGGGGCTGGGGGCTCCCGGTGGGGGAAGATCCGAGATGTGGGGGGGCCGGGGGCGTGGGCTGAGGCCGGGCTGGGGGGGCGGCTGGTGCTGGGGGGTTTACATGGGGGTGGCGTCCGGGCCGTGGATTCCGGCCGGGGGGGGGGGCGGCTGGTGCTGGACTGGACAGTACCATGAGGGTGGGCAGGGGGGCCGGGGAGGGGTGGCTGGTGCTGGGCTGGACGGTAACATGGGGGTGGGCAGGGGGGCCGGGGAGGGGCGGCTGGTGCTGGGCTGGACGGTAACGTGGGGGTGGGCAGTGGGGCCGGGGAGGGGTGGCAGGTGCTGGGCTGGACGGTAACATGGGGGTGGGCAGTGGGGCTGGGGAGGGGTGGCTGGTGCTGGGCTGGACGGTAACATGGGGGTGGGCAGTGGGGCCGGGGAGGGGTGGCAGGTGCTGGGCTGGACGGTAACATGGGGGTGGGCAGTGGGGCCGGGGAGGGGTGGCAGGTGCTGGGCTGGACGGTAACATGGGGGTGGGCAGTGGGGCCGGGGAGGGGCGGCTGGTGCTGGGCTGGACGGTAACGTGGGGGTGGGCAGGGGGGCCGGGGAGGGGCGGCTGGTGCTGGGCTGGACAGTACCATGGGGGTGGGCAGTGGGGCCGGGGAGGGGTGGCTGGTGCTGGGCTGGACGGTAACATGGGGGTGGGCAGTGGGGCCGGGGAGGGGCGGCTGGTGCTGGGCTGGACGGTAACATGGGGGTGGGCAGTGGGGCCGGGGAGGGGTGGCAGGTGCTGGGCTGGACGGTAACATGGGGGTGGGCAGTGGGGCCGGGGAGGGGCGGCTGGTGCTGGGCTGGACGGTAACATGGGGGTGGGCAGTGGGGCCGGGGAGGGGTGGCAGGTGCTGGGCTGGACGGTAACATGGGGGTGGGCAGTGGGGCCGGGGAGGGGCGGCTGGTGCTGGGCTGGACGGTAACGTGCGGGTGGGCAGGGGGGCCGGGGAGGGGCGGCTGGTGCTGGGCTGGACGGTAACGTGGGGGTGGGCAGTGGGGCTGGGGAGGGGTGGCTGGTGCTGGGCTGGACGGTAACATGGGGGTGGGCAGTGGGGCCGGGGAGGGGTGGCAGGTGCTGGGCTGGACGGTAACATGGGGGGTGGGCAGGGGGGCCGGGGAGGGGTGGCTGGTGCTGGGCTGGACAGTACCATGGGGGTGGGCAGTGGGGCCGGGGAGGGGTGGCTGGTGCTGGGCTGGACAGTACCATGGGGGTGGGCAGCTGGGCCGGGGCATGGCAGGTGCTTTCTCAGGGTGGGGCGTTAGTGACGTGGGGTGGGGGCCAAGCAGGGCCACGGCTGACCCACTGCCGCTCTCCCCGCAGACATGGCGATCCGCTACCCCATGGCCGTTGGCCTTAGCAAGGGTCACAAGGTGACGAAGAACGTGTCAAAGCCCCGGCAGTGTCGCCGCAGAGGGGTGAGTGAATGTCGGGCTGGGTGTCCAGAGCCCATAACCTGACCTGGAACTGCTGTGCCACTTGGTGATGCTGGACCCACTGCCAGCCACATGCCTGGCTCCTAGAGCTGAGCAGGACGGTGCTGAATCCTCTGGAGGTAGCTGGCTGGGGTGTCTCCCATTCTTGTGGAAGAGCGAGGGCTGAGACCTCGGCACCGAGAGAGGGAAGGCTGGCTTAAAAGCTGATGCTTGGTGGGGGGCTGTGACGGGACCTACAATGCTCAGTGACTTGCAGCTGTTGAAGCAGTTGGGAAGTTACTGTCTGCCCAGAGCAGCACAGTGCAGGAACCCATGGGTGCTTAATACAGGCAAGGTTTGACTCTGGGCAGTGCAGAGCTTTTCTTTCTAATTCCTGGTCAGTTCTGCTTTTTATTGTCCTGGTAGCAGAGCCTCCCTCACTTGGGAGGGTTTTGGTGTATTAGGGTACATATAAAGATCTGAAGTGTGTGGTGTGGAGTGAGGAGGACTGGAAGGGCCCTCAGAAGGACATCTCGTCCAATTTCCTGCACTCATGGCAGGGCGAAGTATTATCTAGATTGGTTTTCAGAGGCTGGGTCACCTGCCTGTTCTGGCCCCGTGGATCGTGCTTTGCCGGAAAGTGGCCCCTAGTAGGTCTGGCTCCTAGGTGGGGAGCCACTGAGCTCTGCTCACTGCCCCACCCCAAGCCCCAGCTCTGTACTCCCGTTGGCCACATCTCAGGAGGGGTGTCTGCGGAAAAGAGCAGGGTACAGAGCTGCTTGTGCATTTCTGCCTAGGAGCTGGACTTGCTGTTGGCTGCTTTTGGACACAGAGCATCCCTCAGTGCTAGGACTGGCAGGAAGCCTGCCTTTGCATCCCTACTGTATTGCTGACTGGGAGCCACAGGATGTAAGCCTGTTCCCCCATCTCCCACCCCAGAGCCTGCCCACTAGTCAAAAGGTATAATTGGTCATGGGCATCAACAATTTTTTCAACGAGGTTGTGAGAAAAAAATTGAAAACCCTGCTCTAGATGAGGAATTGTCAGAGACATTTAATGGATTCACCAAGGCTGGTGGCCACGTCCCACCACCCAAGGCTAAGGTTACATGCCTCCCACCCAGAGGAGCAGCCTTGTGCTTCAGCTTTAACCCATCCCTCTGCCCCCCTGGGCAACAGGGGTTATGTGGGCTTGGCTCTGGTGTGCCCTCCTGGTAATTTTTATTGTCAGAAGGGGGTTATAGTGCAGTGAAGTTTGAGAACCCCTGAGAGGTTCATGTCTAACTAGCTTTTAAAAATTCTTCAGTGATGGAGATTCCACCACATCCCTGGGCAGTTTATTCCAGCTGCTTGTTGAGAAACTTTTCCTAATATCCCACCTAAAATGCCCTTGCTGCAGTTTAAGACCATTGCATATATTTATGTGTGATACCAGGTTGTAACTTTTTCCTTATTTGAGGATGCATGAGCAGTAAGAGGCATGGCCTTGACTTGGCAGTAGTGAGAGAAATAGTGGCAGAATAGTGTTATGGTGGTGGTACATTCCAGAGTGTGAGGATTCGGAAAGTTGTCAGTGTACTCAAGCTTTTCCAGGTGCTGCTGCTACTCAGCAGGGCTCTTCCCACACAAGGCTACATTCCTGTAAGCTGTGTAGACGCTTAGCAACCTATTAAGCACTGTACCGGTGCTACGGGAACCTGCCCAGCCAGATCTGCTGTGGCCAGGGGAGAGGCAGCGAGCTAGGGGTGCGGGTTTCTCTCTCCCCATTGTAAACACAGAGCAGCTTGAATCCTAACCCCTTCACCCAGCCCCAGCTCATACCCCAGCCCTGAGCCAAGCACCCCAACCGCATCACCACCACATGAATTTTGACATGTGACACGTCACCTCCCTATCAGTGCACAAAACTAAAATCATGCTGCACATGTGTGGGGAAAAATTAGAGGAAACTCTGGCAGAGCCGGTGATTATCAATTGCTGGTGGGATTCTTAGGATTTTTAGTACCAGTCTCATAGGCATGAATTGCAGCATTTAGTTTTATACCAAGATAGTGAACCCAAACAAACTCAGTATTTGATTTGCTAATTTCAGTTGTTGGCATTTTGAAATTCTTGTGTTCGAATGGGCACTGTCAAAGAGAGTGACCAAGGCAGAGTTAGTGGAGGGAGTGAATGAGAACTAGCTGAGCTCAGTGCTGTCTTTCCCACTCCCAGTCATTTGGCCAGGAAAAGAAGAGTTTGCCCCTCTAACTGGCTAATGTTGGGGGCAGATGGGATCTGGCCTGCAGAACTGAGGCACTGAGAAATAGAACCATCAGTGCTCTTCCTCAGTATGAGCCTGTAATGTTTTCTGAGTATGGTCAGTTTTCTATATCCATGGGCCACCAAACATTTAAGGTATGCAATGGCTTCCATATGAGGAGAGATTAATAAAACGGGGACTTCTCAGCTGGGAAAAGAGACAGCTAAGGAAGGATATGATGAAGATCTTATAAGATCATGACTGGTGTGGAGATAGTGGCCAAAGAAGTGTGTGTTAGTTACTCCTTCCTGTAACACAAGAACAGGGGTCACCTGATGAACTTAATTGGCAGCAGGTTTAAAAGCAAACTAAAGGAATTATTTCTTCACATAACACAGGGTCAGCCTTAGATTTTTGCCAGACAATGTTGTTAAGGCCAAGACTATAACATTTAGAGTTCAAAAAAGAGCTTGATAAATTTGTGAGGGGAAGGCCATCATTGGATGGGCAGAGATGCAGCCCCACACTCTAGGTTTTGCTAGGGGAGAAGCTGGAAAGGGAGACAGAACGGATCACTTGACTCCTTGTTCTCTTCATTCCCTCTGAAGCACTTGGCAGTGATCACAGCTGGAAGACAGTACTGGGCTAGATGGACCCTTGGTCTGACCTGTATGACTCCTCTTACATGCTTCATTCTCCTTCCTTAGTAACCACCTTTGTCCTGCCTCTCTTAGCCACCCCTACTATGTACATCTGCGGGCGGTGGCATTCACAATTTACACTCGGATCCTGAGTTGATCTGGGTTCACCTATGCTTTATTTTTTGTGTTCTTGTGCCAGCTGTGCATGAGGTACCGTGCATGCGGAAGGCTGCCTATTTACACAGACCTACAGCGTCTGTATAGTCTTTGCTTCTGTACATGGCATTCTTCTCAAACCTTGCTGCTTGCACAAGGTTTGTTACTGCATCTGAAATGTCATCTTGTCGCAGCTGTAACAAATGAGGAATGAACAATTTCCCAAGGAGACCCTGTTTTCCTTTAGAAGCTGGGGTCTCCTTGAAGTATTCTTCAGGTGCGCAACTGATACCAGAATCACAGCAGTTCTGGCTCTTCAACAACTTCCAGTTGCCTGCAGCATATAGCCCAACTACTGATTTAGCAAGGCTTTAGGGAAGTGATGTTTTCTTACACTGAACCATGGTCTCTCTGCAGCGCCTGACCAAACACACAAAGTTTGTGCGAGACATGATCCGAGAGGTGTGTGGCTTTGCCCCCTATGAGAAACGTGCTATGGAATTGCTGAAAGTTTCTAAGGACAAACGTGCTTTGAAGTTCATAAAGAAAAGGGTAAGTGAATTGAGCCTCATCCTGCAGAGGATGAGTGTCCTAGGTAGCTTTGCGAGCCCCTCCCCTTCCATTCTTCTCCCTCCTTTTCCCCCATCAGAGAATCCACCCTACAGCCAGCTTGGTTCTGCTTCCCATGAGCCCTCAGGAGCCTGAGGGAAGTCTCATGTACAAGAGTAGCCTACAGTTGTGTCTAACCTAAGTTGAGCTCGGGGTGGAGAGAATGTAGAGAAGCTCCCTTGAGGGAAACCCCGAAGGGAGATCCAGAAATTGCTTCTCTTATATTGCAAAGCTGCAGCTGGATTGATGCTGCTAACCCAGCGACTTGGACCAGATGGAAATAAAACTGCTCTGAAAACAAGGGGAGATGTGAGCTCTGCATGCAAGAGAACGATGGGGGGGGGGGGAGCTGATTGGAGTGCCATCAAAGGGAAGGACCCCCCCAACACACACACTCTCTCTCTCTCTCTCTCTCACTTCTTCAAGCCTGTTTGCTTTGTAATCTTAGTACAGTAGAGTCCATATTATCCAACCTTTGGTAATCCGACATTCCGCTTTCTCCGACATAGCCGGATAAACCCTGGGGTTCCGCGAGACATCCCCATCCAGCCTAGCACAGCGCGAGTATGCGGCCCCCAAGGCCAGCCACCCCGCACTGCCATGCCGGCTGAAGAGGCTCCAGCAGCAGCCCTGAAAGCAAAACTAAAACCCTGTGCTGCCACCGGCTGGCCGCCCGCCCGCCATGTGACCTGCCATGTGACCGGGCCCGTTTCCCCTGCCTCAGCCATTGACGTCCCTTGAATTGCAGCGTGTGGCGGGCGATTGAGAGTCCAGCCCGTGGGTTGGCGCCTCCTGCCGGCGCCGCTTGGTCCCCATCCCTGCCTGGCCCCTTCCCTCCCTGCAGCCCCTGGGCGCAGGCCGGGAGAATGGCCCCGCTTGCTGTCCCGGCACTCTGGGTGCTGCTGATGCTGCTTCTGCTGCCGCCCTTCTCAGTGGCCTCCAAGCAGAACATCCCCCAAGTGCTGCTGCCCTTCGCCCGGAGCACCCGAATCAACTACTGTACAGTAATGTTCTGTACTCCGTATTATCTGACATTTTTGGTAATCTGCCCACCTGTGGGTCCCATTTAGGTCGGATAATCGGGACTCTACTGTACAGGCTTTTGCCCATGCACATATATTTGCTTTGTCTCCCCAAGCAGCCTGAGCAATGAAAGGCAGAAATAAGGGCCAGACACGGGATTTCATGCAGGTGCTGTAGTGGGTAATGGCTCATGCTGGTGCTTTCTTTCGTGTACAGGTTGGCACTCACATTCGAGCCAAGCGGAAACGGGAAGAGCTCAGCAATGTTCTGGCAGCCATGAGGAAGGCCGCTGCCAAGAAGGATTAAGCGGCACCAACTCCTATAACTCATTAAAGTGCTCAGACCACAGCAGCGTGGTATCGTTATTAGCAACCGGAGAAAGCTTGGCGGGGGGGCGGGGTTAAAGGGCTAAACTTGTCTCCCTTCTGCAGCAGGACACTGTGTCTGGGTGAAGAACCAGCATGTCATTAGCTCGCGCAGCTGCGTGAAAGGAAGGGGAATGTTGACGCTGCCCCTTCTGGAGAGGGCTGAAGTGGTGGGTTGGGATTATTCATTTCACTAGCAAGAACCAAATCTGGGTCTGTCCTCTGCTGGGAAAGTCTCCTGAAGAAGTAGGTGTCTGAGTCCTTTCCCCAATCCCAGGCTTGGACACAGCAGCAGAGACAGGAATGCAGGGGCCTATCCATGAAGGAACTCCTTGCCTTAAAGATCAGGGCAAACTGGGACCTATATTCACTAGCCCAGGGGTGGGGCACTCCAAGAAAGAGGTTGAGGGCTGCACTCTTTCATGATACTAATGGAGGAGATGCGGGGTCTGGGTTGGAGGTTGGGTGAAGGGAGCTCGGGGTAAGGGACTTGGCTGCAGAAGGGAGACTGGAGTTTGGGTGACCTAGGGTAGGGGACTGGAGTGCTGGGGTTTGGGATGTGACCTAGGGTAGTTGGATATTGGGATCTTGGGCAGGAGATTGGGGTGCCAGATCTGGGAGATGGTATGAGAGGGACAGTGGGTTTGAGTATGTTGAGTTGGGGGAGGGGCAGGGAAGGGCTGGGGTGCCAGAAGCAGGCTGTGGCCAGGAGACTTACCAGCCAGTGGCCAAACTAGACTGCTGGCAGAGCTTAAAAGGTTTCCCAGCCAGCCTACCTGCTTGCCCGGCCATGTGCTTCAGTGAAGAGGGACCCTGGGTATTCATGGTTGCCTGTTATTCCAACAAGCAGCTCCCATTGGCTGGTTTCTGGGGCTGGGGCAGCCCCTGAATCTGCCACCTTCCCCTCTAGTTTTAAAACAGAACCTGAGCCCTGCAGCTGTGTTTCTGCATGGGGCAAGCGGGGGAGCCTGCCTGGGGCTCCCCACTGCTTCCATGGGCCGGATCCAGCCCACAGGCTGTATTTTGCCCAGGCCTGAACTAGCCCTTAAGTTAAAGCAGCTCTTGAGGGGAGCATCGTCTCTTAATGACAGCTGCAGCTAGCGCTAGCTGCCCCCAAGGAAACATCTCAGGAGTGTGGGGTTTTTTGAACTAGACAATTCAGCTGCACCCACCTGGGGGAGGGAGAGGAGGAGAAAGGCTGCAGCTACCTTTGAGGCCGAAGTGAAATGCCAGGATTTAGCTTTGTTCCTTTTTACAGATTTTTCTCTGAACTGCCTTACACCTGATCATGTACGTGCCTGTATCAGCAGCCACTGGCCAGCATTACCAGCTACAGGGAAGTGGTGAATATAGCTGTTCCCAAGGAATATATTTATAGTGGAGGGGTTTGCCCAGCAGGAACTGCGAGCCAGTACTGCACCACCAAGGAAGGCCAGGCTGTGAGAGAAGCAGCAGAGTTGCCAGATGGTTCCCCCAAATCTTCCTGCCCCACACTAGAATGAAGTTTATGTGCAGCACATCATCATATTGGTGCATTAACAAGAAATTGTGAGCTGGGGGTGGAGCCAAGGGGTTCTGAGTGTGGCAGGTTGAGGTGCAGAAAGATAAGAATGGGTGCTGGGAATGGAGGCTCGGTGGTGGGGGGGTCAGGCCAGGCTACAGCAGGGGAAAAGGTGAGGGAGGGTCCAGTCTGCCCTGACCATGGGAAGTCTGGGAACAAGGCCACGCCAGACATGGTTGGGAAGCTTTGGGTCTGGGAGATCCTGGAACAGGCCACACTAGCTGCAGCAGGGGCTAAGCCCTGGTTGCCTTCCGGTTGGGAGAAATGCCTGGTTCAGGCCCTCTCCCCCACTTAGCCACTACAATGGAAGTGGGGAGCCCCGCATGACCATGTTGCTTACAAGAACTACTGGGCTAAGCCATAGAGATGTAGCTGTGTTAGGCTGGTGTAGCTGAAACAAAATACAGGACAATGTAGCACTTTAAAGACTAACAAGATGGTTTATTAGATGATGAGCTTTCGTGGGCCAGACCCACTTCCTCAGTCTGGCCCATGAAAGCTCATCATCTAATAAACCATCTTGTTAGTCTTTAAAGTGCTACATAGTCCTGTATTTTGTTTGGGCTAAACCAGGCTTCCTATCCATGCCAGTCCCCCCAACCACACTGCACCCTGGAATCTGCCAGCCATCAGCCCCCCAGAGTGCTCTTGGCAAAAGTTATGGTGGGTTGTGGGTACCGACAATTTATTTCAGGTGCTGTAACAGCTGACCCCTTGTGGGGGAAGCGGGGAGAGGCCTGATGGCTGGCAAAACCCTTTTTGAGTAGGAACCTCCCACAAGCAAGAAGCACAAACCCCAAAACACCTCCACTGACATGTCCCCTGACCGAAAAGACACTTCCCACATTCCTCTCCAGCATCAGAGCCGAGATGGGCCCAGGCTAGTAGATTTTGTGTACTTCAGCCCCACAGCACATAGCAGCAGTGAGGCTAGAGCACCAGTCCAGGCTCTCCAATGCTGAGGAGGAACCCTAGGCTAAGTGGCAGATCCAAGCAAGCTAGGGGCCGCATTCAGCCCCTGGGCCTTAGGTTCCTCACCCTGCCTTACACAAAGGCTACCACTAGTCCTAGCTTCATAGAAAAACTAGGGTTTTAGTCACTTACGGGGGCTGTTAAATATTGGTAACTGAACGGTGAATTAACCTCCTGAATTCTTATCAGCTACTCGACTATTCTATAGGCTCCAGTGCGCTCTGGCCCTACTCTCCAGGAGACCCCTGCCACTCCATGTTCCTGCCTCTGTATCAGGGGGCCAGGCAGGAGCTGGTCCACAAAGGGAGCCAGTTTAAAAACCAGCTCCCCTTGCAGACACAGAGGCAGCAGTTACTGTCCGGGAGGGGGGGGTTGAGTTCCAACTTGTGTTGGGTCCAGGAGCTGAGCGGGGCTGCCTGTCCCGCCTACCTTAATACACTTTAAATGCAGAGCTGCAGCAGGGGTAGGTCCTGAACCTGGCTGCCGGAGAGGGTTAGTCTATAGCAGTGGTCCCCAACGCGGTGCCTGCAGGCGCCATGGCACCCACCGGGGTATTTCTGTGCGCCTGCCGAATCATCTGGACTGGCCTCGCCCCCGGCACATGCGTGGTGCCAGCCCTGGGCGTGTGGGCGGCGCGCGGCACATGCATGGTGCCAGCCCTGGGCTCAGCGTGCATGGGCAGTCCCTACCCCCAGCATGCGGCACATGTGTGGCCCCACCCCCGGACACCCAGCACGTGAGCAGCCCCGCCCTATGGCACCCGGCAGCCACAAAAGGTTGGGGACCACTGGTCTATAGCATTTACCTAGGAGCTTTTGCTTATCGGTTAATCAACTACACTATTACATCCCTAACTTATACACCCGTCTGAATCCCATTTTCAGCAGCTGAGGCACAAGGGACGAGCTCCACAGCTTGGGGCCAGCGCATCTTAATAGAAATATTTTAATCTGGTCATAATTAAATCACTTTGTAAACAGAAGTGGGAAATGCCTCTCACTGCCCAAGGCAATAGTAAATGAAGCCATGATCAAATTGCAGTGGCTGCGCAGCAGCAATAGTTATGCTCCAGATGTTTAACTGCCCCAGACCAGCTTGCTTTTGGGGTGGTGAGAGCAGCCAGGGCCCGACACCTTGTCAGTACAACCAGCGCACAAAAGTCATCCTGCAGGAGTAGCCAGGTCTGGAAACGCTATGTCAAATATCTGGCTGTAGTGCTCAACAAAATGCACTTCCAGTCCTTCTGTAATGAATTCAGCGAGGTCATAGAAATCCTTCTTGTTCTCGGATGGGAGAATGATGCAGGTAACACCAGCTCGCTTGGCCTGGAGAGGAAAGGACACGTTTACATGGACCGTGGTAGGAAGTCAGTTTAGCAAAGGAAAATCTGTAACATTGCTTTGCGAAAAATACACCCCCTCCATTTAGCACGGTCCTGCATTTTGCATAATACTGTCTCTCTCTCAATTTGTCAGTGTCTAAACATTTTCCTCCACACTATGACATGCCCAGAACACGGGAAATAGAAATGCTGCCATGGTTGGTCTGAGCCATGAATCACTTTAATAGGCCTGGTTCTTTTTTTTAAATGTGGATACTTGGGTACCCAACGGGAAGGCTTTTAAACCCCTGGTCTAACCCAGGTTGGGTTGGATAATTTAGAGTCAATGAATGGTTGTAAAGGGCTAAGCCTTTGCCCACCACCAATAGAGGTTATCAATGCTTCCTTCAGAGAAGCAAACCTACCACTATCCTTAACTCTCCCCCCCTCCAATAGACCCCTCACTCTTCCAGAAGCTATTCAAGCTAGATAATCTTCAGTTACCAGCCCCTCCCTACCCTCTGGTTCAAACTCCACCCTCCTGCAAGGTTTTCTAACATGCTAGATAAGTGGTTCTCCACCCCGGGGCATTGTGGGCCACATCCAATACTACCTGTATGGCCCTGAGGATGTGACGTGGGCTACAGCTGTGAGCCGATGGGGGCTGCAGGTTGAGAACCGCTGCACTAGCTGCGTCTCAGGTGCAGCACAAGGCCAGCGCGATGGTGCCAAAAAGAGCTGGCCTTGTGGCCATGCATACAGGCCACACTACAACCGACTGTCTGCAGGACTGTTGGCGCCATGTTGGCCCCAGGCTATTAGACAAAGTGGCTGAGGTAAATCACATTTAGTGGACCCATTTCTGTTGGGGAAAGAGACAAGCTGGGTCAGGCCTGAAGAAGAGCTCGGTGTAGCTCAAAAGCTCCTCTCCTTCCCCAAGGGCAGTCGGTCCAATGAGATATTACCTCAGCCCCCCGTCTCCACAACCTGCTGCTAATCCCCCGACAGCAGGAGTCTGGTCGCACAGTGCGGCCAATCACAGCAAGCTCCCTGAGGGGCCTCTCCATTGCAGTGCACCAGCGGATGAGCGTGGGCAATGGGAACAAGCACTTACTGCAATCGTCTTCTCCTTGATTCCACCCACAGGAAGAATTTTTCCCGTTAACGACACCTCTCCAGTCATGGCCACGTTTTGCCTCACAGGACGATTAATGGCCAGGGACAGTAAGGCCGTTACTATTGTGCACCCGGCGCTTGGTCCGTCCTTGGGAGTGGCTCCCTGGGGGGAGAAAAAGCCACACGCTGGCAACCATTCAAACCACGTCCGAGGCTGTGTGGGGGCACCTCTTACTGGCACGGCGGTGCACAGATCGGCAGCAAAGCCCACGACCAGACGTCAGCAGGTCTCCAGCTTTGCTGGCTGATGCTGCAGCATTCGATTTACTTCATGGGTGTTACTGGTGGAATCCTGAACCCGCTCAAACATCACAACTGCCATGTGGCTCTAATATTAGCTTCACTTCTCTCAGGGTATGTCTACACTACAAAGTTAAGTCGAAATAACTTTAATAGCGTCTATACAGCCAAACCGCTATTTCAAAATAAATTTGAAATAGTGGAGCACTTATTTCAAATTTGGTAAACCTCATTCTATGAAGAGTAACACCAGATTCAAAATAGCTAATTCGAAATAGGGGGCCTCCAGCCCTTCCCAGGGAGCCCTGGTGGCCACTCTGGGCACAACCAGGAAAACCTACTCTCCTCTCCCCCAGCCCCGGAGCCATTAAAGGGGTAGACTCTGGCCACAGTGCCTGTGCCAACCCAGAGCCAGCAGTGGCCACCGAGGCCCCTGACCCAGTGGCCCCAAAACATGAGCCAGCAAGCCACTGGCAGCCAGCCCTCCACCACTCCCCAGGAGCAGTCAGCCAGCTCCCAGGAGCCTGACAGGGGCAGGAGAAGGTGGGCGCCCTCCAGATCCAGGGTGGAAATCATGGACCTTATTCAGGTTTGGGGGGGATGCCCCCAACTTCCATGATCTCAGCCCTAGATGGAGGAATACGGCCGTCTACGGCAGGATAGCTGCCAGCCTGGCCACCAAAGGCCACATGCGAACCCAGGAGCAGGTCTTCATGAAAGTCAGGTTGGTCCGGCGAGACCCCCCAACTCTGATCCCTGAGCTTCCCCTCCCCCTCGCTTCCCCCCTTCCAGCTCCCTCCTCCCAGGTTTCCCCCACCCCTCTCTTCCCCTCTCCCACCTCCTTTTCCCAGTCTCCCCAGAGGCTTATCCCCCTCCCCTGGCCCAGTTTTGTTCAATAAACCCAGTTTCTATTTTTGAACATACGTGTCAAGAAGGGGGGCTAGGGAGGGGTAAGTGGAAGGACATGAAGGAGGAATGGGGCACTAGCCCCTGGTGGAGAGGACCGGGATGGCTCCGAAGGCTCCTCAGGGCGGACGCTCTCCCTCAGGGCCTCCTGGATCCTGACAGCCCCCCGATGGCAGCCTGCAGCAAGTGCAGCTGGGCTGATAGCAACGACCCCAGGAGACGCACCGGGGTGCCCTGGAGCAGCTCTGGCTCCATTTGGCCAAGTGCTGTGGTGTCCCGAGTGCGGGCACTCAGGGCACTCAAAGACAGGACTGCTTTGCTGTCCCTCATTGAGGTGGACAAGCAGAGAACCCTGAGAACTGTCTGTCCAGGGTGGGAGTAGGGTCCTTTTAAGCACGAAGCTCAATCAGCCTCAGGCAGCAGCCCCACACGCTAAGTCCTAACCTGATGCCCTGCCGGCACTGGTTCCGGCCAGCCTTAACTTCGGTTCAAGATCCCACTCAGTGTGGACGTGCTATTTCGAAATAGCAAAACGCTATTTTGAAATAGTTTTTGTGTATAGATGCGTTATTTCGAATTAGCTTAATTCAAAATAGTGCTGTAGTGTAGACATACCCTCAGTGGTTTTCAATCTGTGTTTAATGGCACAGAGACCCAGGAGAACACGAAGGACCCATCTACACGCCTCCAAGCCCAGGTCAAGCTGTGCTCTAAAACCCACCGTGTATGCAGTGCTTTGAAGCTCTGGCTCCCCTACTTCAGGCTTCAGAGTCGACACGCCAGGCTATGCGGCAGTGTCTACACAGCTAGTTCTAGACGGCCAGGGTAAGTCCCGTAAGCCTGAGTCACCCAGGTGGGTGATGCAGATACACCCAGGAGAAGTCAGAGGCCTGTGTCACTGCTGAGTGTGACCTGCTGAAGTCGGGAACTGAACCCAGGCTTCCTAGTTCTCTGCCAGTTATCTGAAGGGGAAATTATATCACCTCTGTGCCTGGGTTTGGCCATATACCCAGCAGGGCAAAGTCTATCCCAGCCCCCAGCGTGCATAGCATCACCTCAGCATGTGCTCGCCGGAAAGGAGCTGGCAGCAAAGCTCAAGGGAATGTTGTCAGGAACTGTCTGGGAAATTGTCACGTGCTGAAAGCAGGTTTTCCACAGAGTGCGTGCGACTAGGCTAAGAGGTTTCTTCAGCCTACTGGCTCTAAGGAGAACATGCCAGCTCTACCCTGGACTACAGCCCCCAGGGACCCCAGGTCTCTTTACCTCTGGAACATGCAAATGGATGTGGGAGGTCACCAGAAAGTCAAGGGTGGGATCCTTCTGCATCAGGAAAGCTCGAGCAAAGGTGTAAGCGATTTTGGCACTCTCCTTCATCACATCTCCCAGCTGGCCTGTTACTTCAAGGGACCCGTCCTTATTATCCTTGTCTTTGGGGCGCCGGAGGGAGGTTTCAATAAATAGAGTGGAACCTCCTAAGGAAAAGGAAACCAGGAACCTTTTAAAGAGTCCAACAAGAACAAGACTAGACAGCTGTTAATTGCTTAGCTTAAAAGTCAGACGGATGCTTTATTGACAGTCTCCAGCTAGCGGCTGGGGAGGACCCAGTAAAGCCATTAGAACACTGGTACCGCCGAGCCAGGGCGTAGAGCATCGCTAGGGTTGCTCTCCAGTACTGTGGCACCAACAGGAACAAGATCGGATGGCTACAGATTCTTTGCCTTACAATCCCAAAGTGCTTTATTTTAAAATAGTGATAGAAATGTAGCTGTGTTAGTCTGGTGTAGCTGAAACAAAAAACAGGACTATGTAGCACTTTAAAGACTAACAAGATGGTTTATTAGATGATGAGCTTTCGTGGGCCAGACCCACTTCCTCAGATCAAATAGTGGAAGAAAATTGGCACAACCATATATACCAAAGGATACAATTAAAAAAATGAACACACATGAAAAGGACAAATCAAATTTCAGAACAGAAGAAGGATGGGGGGGGAGGAGGTAAATGTCTGTGAGCTAATGATATTAGAACTGATAATTGGGGAAGCTATCTTTGTAACAGGTAAGATAGTTAGTGTCTTTGTTTAGACCGAGGCGTAAAGTGTCGAATTTAAGCATGAATGACAGTTCAGAGGATTCTCTAAGTCTGGTGTGAAAAGGTTTTTGAAGCAGGATGCAGCAGCGGCGGAAGGCAGCTGCTGGCAAGCCGTGTAGTGTGGCTGGGGCCACGGGACTCCAGTAGCGCAGCTCAGCTGCAGGAGGAGGCAAGGTGGTGGCAGAGTGAGGCCGCACCGGCCCAGGAGCAGATGTGCGAGGGGCCAGCCAGGGCACAGTTGCCGGGCGACCGAATACTTCCCCACCTGGGACAGGGTGGGGTCCCTTAGCTAGCAGCTGGGGGATTGGGTCGGGGATGCCCAGAGGTAAATAAGGGCACATGGGGGGGGGGAGAGGAGAGGAGAGGAGAGAGAAAGAAAACACCAAAGGGACAAGGAGCAGAAAAGAGGCACAGAGGAGAAAGAGACAGGGGAAGGAGCCTGCAGGGGGAAGGGCGTTGAGGACCGCAAACGCCTTGAAGGAATCCCAGCAGGGCAAGGAATCTGGTGAGAAGGGGGGAGGAAGCGACCCAGAGCAGTGGGGGGGAGGGGTGTGTGTCATACAAATTCATTTAGCATTTCAGGAGATCGTGGTACCAGCAAGTTTGCAAACCCCTGGGTTAACTGATGAAACAGGATTTTACATCCCTAGTCTAGATAGCCTGTTTATCAATCCCAGAGACATCTAAGCGTTGCTGTACCACCCCCACAATCCTCCTGCTTTTTCCTGCTTAGCCCTTCTAGGAGATTCAGCGCCCTGGCTCTCTGCCACTAGGACAGACGCAGAAACATTCAGGAGCTAACGTAGGGTGTTTCACTAATGCTCATAAGATTCTCCCATTGGACCAGTAAGGAGCATTTTAACTCCTCTCCTGTGCAGCTGCTTTCAGAAAAAAGCCATGGAACCATCAGAGCAGTAATTCAGCTTCCCAGCGGCCACTCCCCATTCAGCACCTGTAGTACTGCCCAACTGGGGCAAAGGAGGTAAGTTTCTCCTGGAAAGAGGAGTGAAAAAGGCCCCCCCTTGCCAATCCCACACTGGCTCTGCTGCAGCTGCATCTTACCCATAGCGGTCCAGGCGAGGCCCATCACCACTCCAGGAGGCGTGAGGTCATACA
The DNA here is from genome assembly GCF_049634645.1 of Pelodiscus sinensis. NCBI lineage: Eukaryota > Metazoa > Chordata > Testudines > Trionychidae > Pelodiscus > Pelodiscus sinensis. The sequence goes on along the minus strand of NC_134729.1, from coordinate 21,179,114 downwards.
TCCGATCCACAGTGAAGATTGGCTTGCCAACGAAGTCCTGCAAGTTTTCTGAGGTGACCTCAACTGTCTCGGCTTCTCCACGGACAATCTTATAGGCCGATTTCCGTAACACCTGTGCAAGACAATGATTAGTCCCTGCAGGACACAGTCACAGCATAAAGCACATAGAGGGCTTGACATTCAAGCACCCTCACCTTCTCCACTTGCTTCTGCAGGTTCCTCACTCCACTCTCCCTGCAGTACTTCTTGATGAGAAGAGTCAGCACGTCGGAGGAGATCTTGGTCTTGGTTTCATCCAAACCACACAGGACACGTGCCTGAGGGACCAAGTACCTCTGGGGGGAAAAAGAATCAACCACCACGTGCCCCTGTTAGTCCTCAACTGAATCATCCTATTTCAGCCAACTTCACTCTGCCGTTAGCTCAATGAATGCTTTCGGCAGAGGCCTGGGGCTTGTTTCTAGTGGAAATCCAGTATTATCCGGTGGGGCGTACAGCTGCTGTCAGCTTGTTTTATGTGGCAGTGTTCCCTTGAACACTGTGCCCAAGGTGACTGGAGATGCAGAGCGCAGATGCTCCAGTTAACTCTGCTAGAAGAGCATTGTCTTTCACTGGATACAGAATTCCTAATGGGTTCGTTAGCGAGAGAGCTTCTCACCTCTGCAATTGCAAGTTTCTCTTGTGCAACGTATCCCGACACATTGATCATTTCCATTCTGTCCCGCAGCGGCTCTGGGATGGTGTCCGTCACATTAGCAGTACAAATAAAAAGCACCTGAATATGACAAGACAGCCCAGGTTAGGTACTTCCCATGGGCAGGCAGCTTCACTTGACTCTGTCAGGTTCTATCCCCCTCCTGTAGGGAGGTCCGATCCCAGAGCAAGCTGTGCTGGGGCCCCAAATGGAGTAGTCCCGCAGCACACAGTGGGAAGCCAGCAGGGTCCGATGGCTGCATTTGCCACTAACTATGGACCCCGGATCCCAGCAACAGCGTGTAAGAGACCACAATGACTGTCCAGCCTGAAAGTCTGCCTTGCAGCAATTCTAAAAGTGATTACGTAGCCGGGTGCCGGCATCCGGTCGCTGAGAGCAAGCCCCATTTTGGCCACTCAGAAGTGAAAAAGGAGGCCGTGTGCTCGTTAGCTGGCAGATGTCATGACAGCAGCTGGCTCCCAGACCAGGTGTCCACAGGGATGGGAGGTATCTAGCCAGATGGAACGTTTTCAGGACAGTATCGGTCTGGCCCCACGATCATTGCCAGTTACAGAGAGTACTCCCAGGTGCCTCCTTTACACCTCCCTTGGCACAGGGAGTGCATTCTACCCTACAACCTCGGCTCTAATGGCTAGGGCATCTGAACAGACGTGGCAGCACCCAGTGGAACTATACCTTTGATAAATCTACAGGAACATCAAGGTAATGGTCCAAGAAGTTCGAGTTCTGTTCTGGGTCCAGCAGCTCCAGAAGGGCCGAGGATGGGTCACCTTGATAGCCTCGCCCGATTTTATCCACCTACAGGAGACAGAAGACTTGAAGGAAACGTGGTAGCATTCTTACCAGGATTCACTTTTACTGCACCAGTTTGGCTGCATTCATTCCCGACGAGCAGCAGTTTCATTCCAGCGCGCACTTCTTCGCGAACACATTACTTAAGTACCTCCCAGCAGCACCGCCAAACCCCTGGCCTTTAGGAACAAGCATGCTTGGCAAGACATAGGGTGGTGGTTGGTACTCACAGGAAAAAAGCTCTACAGAGGGGACATGGGTGGGATTCTACGGGAACAGGGAGGGACAAAAATGCGAGGCAGCAGCACATCAAGAGCACATCAGTTTCTTTCTTTGACAGCGAAGTGTCTGGTTGCATTAGCCCATCAGCTGTGTCACTGCCAAACGCACAAACACCACCTGAAACGGGGGCGGGGCAGCGAGGGGTTTATCTTGATTTTATAATAATGCAACTTAACACACCTTGCTTGCTTGCGATATTTTTTCATGCTAATGGAAAGTGTTGGGTTGATGGCCCGGCATCCTATAACTGCTTCTGGTGTCACAGATGGTGGCAAGGTAAGGTTCTTACCCTTCACACTGCCTTTAATCCAATCTAGAGGGATTCCTCCTGGGCCAGAAGGAAAATTGGGGTTTTGTGCCCATTCACCTCCCTCGCCGCCTATACCGAGTCTGCCAGTGAGTGTGTGACATGGGTGCCTTTGTGCTGGCTGATGACACTGGGTATATAAAGCCCAGAGAGCAGTAACAGGCCAGACTTTGATCTGAAAGGCCCTTAATGCAGCAATCTAAACGGATATGTGTACAACAGGAGACTATCACAGTGCCTAAGTGGTTTAGGAGACTAGTTATCAGTGCCTAAGTGGCTTAGGAGCCCAAACCTCATTGAAAGTCACTGGGACTTGGGAGCTTTGGAAAAGTTACCCTTGCGGTTTTCTTGTCGCCTGGGGTTGATATCTAATGGTTTTCAGTGGAAGAGCCTGGAGAATGATCAGATGTCTCACCTCATCAATCAGGATCAGAGGGTTTTCGGTCTTGGTCTTTTTTAGGCACTGAATGATTTTCCCTGGCATTGCTCCAACGTACGTCCTCCTGTTTTATGAGAGACCACTTATCAGACAATACACCATACAGGGGAGGGAATAATGTGCTTAAGAGGAAGCTCTTCCTTTTTACCCAAGTGCATATTCTCAAGGATTGCTGAAAAGCATCCCCATTGAAGACCCATCTCGCCTGGTTCCACCAGCCATCTGACAGACGCACGCTTGGAGACGCTGCCTGGATTGCAGTTTTATTTCCTATTTTAAGTTTGTTTTGTATTTTGGGACAAGTGGTTTTTATGCCCTCGTATTTAGTGGAGAACCTGAATGTGTTTTTTCTACTGGGGGTGGGGGAGGCAGAGCAGTGAATTTCTTTATTGCCCTCCGTTGGTGATCCACCCACACCAAGACACCAAGGTTAAGATTCTGGTCATTGGTATTCTTAGTGGAAACAGGCTGCAGGCAATAAACAAAAGTTCACGGATCCCTGTCCCTGACCTACTAAATACAGCAGGGGTGGCAGGGAGGACACTAACAGCCAATACTCTACCAAGGGCTGACCCCCGTAGCTGCTCCAGCCCTGCTGCTGTGCCTGTGGCAAGAGCTGTCACTGCTCTAAGCCCACCGACCAACCCCTTCGTCCCGGGGTCTCTCCTCTGGTGGCCCCGAGGCAGACAGGAGCTCCACACACTAAGTCCTAACCTGATGCCCTACCGGCACTGGTTCTGGCCAGCCTTAACTTCGGTTCAGGGTCCCACTCAGTGTGGACGCTCCATGACCTCTGTGACAAACTGTACCCTTATTCACAGGTGAGGGTCCAAAGCCAGGAGTTTATAGTGGAGAGGGGAGTACAAATTCCTCTTGCAGGCCCACTGAGCGAGGTGGGGCAGAAACCCCTGCAACAAAGGGAAGAACTACTGTTTATGGAGCTCAGCAACACACTCTGGTCCAGGAGAGGCCGGAGAGCACAGGAGGGAGGAGATGGGAGATCATTTTGATTAGCTGGGCGTTTTCTGTAATTCCCAAAGGACTAGAGGGCTAACTCATTAGAACAACAGGCACGCTCAGCAAGGAGGAGCTGGTATCCATGAAACCTCAGATGAGGAGTAACTGAGGCACTAGAGCAGAATGGGAGAAGCCATTCTTGCAGCACAGGACTGAGAACCTTTGACACATGTTTACGTCTGTCTCCCTCTGTATCTTGCAGCAGGGAGTTTCACAAGTTAATCGTATCCTGCCAGACATGCCCTTCCTTTTGCTATTCTAAAAATGATGTCTTCATTTCACGGAGTGCTTCCGGTTTCCGTAGTACCGCACACATATCTGGCCGGTGCGCTCACTTATTAGCTTAGTTGGAATCCTTTGCTCTTGATCTTCCCAAGTTGACTCATCCACATCTTGAAATCTTTCCTTAGACAGGAGCCCAAAACCAACATGCAACCACATCCCAACACATCCAAACAGCATCAGTCAGTGGCATCAGCATTTACACTGGGGAGTCTGCTAGCTCCTCTGCAAACAAGCATTTGGGGCCGAGGTCTTTGAGGTGTCATCTTGGATGTTTTTCAAAATGAGTGAGCATGTTTAAAAATTTAAAGTCCTGGATTTGGATACATTTGTGAAATGATGTTGACTTTCTATGGCACGTTCAATGTCACTTACTAATAAACAGAATTGAAGATACGTATGTATGTTTTTAATACCATGTATTAGGCATAATATACACCACAGTAATATCTTACATGTATTATGTATATCACAGGTGTTGGGAAGTTATGTTAAGTGAGTGTATTATGCTCCTCCCACAATTCTGTTCACCCATGTCATGTACCCCACAACACTTTGCAAAGTGGAAGTCAGCTTTGGCATTAGACAGGGAGCCTGTAAGAGCCATGATGCATGAATGTTGTGTCCCAGTACAGGTTGGACTAAACTTCCACACTCAAGTGGTTTGGAGGGTAGCGTCCAAAATCGAGATTAAAAAAAGTGCAAAACAAAGTAAGGAACTATTATGATCGGGTGGGTTGGATTTTACTGGCTGATAAACTCATTGCTATAAATATTACTAACTGAAATTCCTATCTATGAGGAAGGGAGGCTGAGAAAACATTTTATTGGTCCAACTTCTATTGGTGAGAGATTCAAGCTTTATCTATGAAGCACACCTTTTTGTAAGGTGAACACACTGCAAGAATTTGCTTCCCAAATGTCTCCATTTCATATTGTACCACTCAGTCTTAATGCAATACATTTGGCTGTGTTTAGTTACTTAGTCTTGAACATTTTTAGATGTGACCTGCAAATGCAGTCAAACAATCAGCTACACCCTTTAGTCAACAGTACTTTATCTAGTCACTGAAAAGGTCTTTGGGGCAAAGGTAGAGAACAGACAGAGAGGAACAGCAGCAGAGAAGCATTTTTAATTGATGTATTTTAAAATCCTGGCCAGGGCATCTCTTTAATTGTCCCAAAGACAAATCTGCTGCTGCATGCAAAGAATCCCTCTCTGGACTATAAGAATTTAAATGACATGCACGTTTCATCATCAGCTAGGTCAAAGGTTGATAAAAGCTAGCTGGGGTGGGAAATGCTTGCGTTACACTGACCTGTGTCCTTTGATTTCTGCAACATCGGTCATTCCTCCAACACTGAAGCGGAAATACTCTCGATTTAAGGCTCTAGCGATGGAACGGGCAATACTGGTTTTGCCAACCCCTGGAGGGCCATAAAAACAAAGAATCTTCCCTTGGGTAGATCCTCGCAGCTGGCTGACTGCTATGAATTCCTGCCAAACAAAAGATGCAACACAGGCAAGTACAGCACAGCCATACTTTCAACCAGGAGAAAAGGAACACTGCAGTTACGTCACCCCGATCGACTGGTCCGGCAGCCCTCACAGAAAGAGCACGGATCACAACACGTCCCTTCACGTTGTTCTACCCAGTCCGCCAGCCGCCCGCTGGCCAGGCTGTCAGTAACAACAGACACCTGATGGGCACAGCACACCGCAGCCCAGAACCCAAGTGATCCAATTGGCTGGGATTACAGGCGTGCAGCGCTGTGCCCAGTGTCACCGTTACACTGAGGAAGGTTTGCAGTAATGCAGGACTGTACCTGACACCAATTACACTCAGTGAGGTAAGAAATACCTCCTCAGAAGAGCCTAAGAGAGGGCTGCTAAAGACTCTAGGGAACATCCTCTGCTGGCTGGGGCACACCAGGCTCCCCTGGGGCAACAAAGTGATATCTGGATCACCACCATTCCACTGCTGACGGGGATGGAGCCGCCTTTCCCCAATGGATGCAGGATTCTGTGCCTCTCTCCTACCTTGGCATGTTGGTCCCTGCCTCTCCCAGCCAGTCTGCACACCTCCCCTACTGCTGAGTGTTCCTGAACTACTGAGAGAACCCCTCCCCCAAAAACACACACACACACACAACACGCCATGCCTCGGCTGCAAAATGCTGCATCGGCTCCGAAGCTGGATGCTGGGCAGCCTAGGCCCTGAGTTCCTGGACATATGCGATAGAGCCCTTTTCTCTATGCTTCCCCAAGCTCTGCAAACCACTCGTGTGCAGCCCACTAACAGGCACAGCCTTGTTACACAAGGAGGAGGGCTACACGTATACAGACAGAGCCACTAAACCCACCCTCGCACCATCAAAAGGCTCATGCATCTCCCTATGAACACCCAGCGAGACAAACTGCGGCAAGCCATGAGCCAGACGTTTCGCCTGGCCGCACAATGCTGCCTTACCAGGATTCGATTCTTGACATCCTCCATTCCATAGTGATCCTCCTCCAGGACAGCCTGGGCTCTGCTCAGCTCCAGGTTCTCCTCGCTGCATTTGCCCCAGGGGATGGACGTCAGCCAGTCCAAATAGTTCCGGGTAACACTGGCAGAGACACAAGCAAAACAGGCATCACTGCAAAAGCCCAACACATGGGCGAAAGAGAAAACTTCACTGAGAAGAGTGGGATAGAAACGGGACTCATGGGGAAACCAGCCAGAATGTCAGACCAGCTTTGTCATGGGGGGAAAAACAGCTACATCCCTTCTCGTAACTTTTGTTCTTCAAGATGCGTCACCCCTGGCCATTCCAATAAGGTGTCTGTGTGCCCATGTTCATGTTAGCCGGAAGATTTCCCCTAGCAGCTAGCCATAGTCGGTCTAGGTGCCCCTGGAGTGGCGCTAAAATGGCGCCCAACATAGAGCCTTGCCGTTCCCTTTCCCTTTCAGTTCCTTTTTCCCCCACCAGGGATGGTTAGCTGGAACTCCCCGTTGTTCTTGTTAGCAAGTGCAGCAGCTTGTTTGTTCTCTTCAGTTCTATAGCTACTGCACCAGGGCATGTCTGGATCCCCAGACTTTAAAGAAGGGGTGGGGAACCTTAGGCTCGGGGGCCAGATGCAGCCCTCAGCTTGCCTGGATCTGGCCCCCAAGACTATGCCCCCCCCCAACATTGGGGAGCCCGCACTGGTGCTCCAGCCCTCCACTCCACTGTCCCCCCCAGGGTCTGGAGCACACAAAATCTACTAGCCTGGGCCCTCCCTATGTTCTGGTGAGCAAGGGGAACATGGGGAATGTTTTTCTCCTTCTCAGTTGAAGGCTACAGTGCGGGGTTTTCCCCCTGCTTCTCACTTGTGGGTGGCCCCCGAATGATTTTTCTGTGGCTCAGTGGCCCCTGACCCAAAAAAGGTTCCCCAGCCCTGTTTTAAAGACTGTGGATCTTGCGGCAAGCATATGCCCAAAAGTGACCCTCACACTTCTTGTTTAAAGTGTGTGGGAGAAGGGGATCAGAAAAGCTGTTGCCTCATCTGTAGGCCCTTCAAGCCTTGTATCTTGGAAGACAGCAATCAGCTAAGGGAAAAACCTTCCACTAACGTGCATGTGCGCGCATAGACACCTAATTGGAATGCACGTGAGCAAACACTCAAGGATGAATGAACAATTACCCCTCGACTAGCTGATTGCTGCAATGCTGTTCTGAAGACACAAACAGCTCCATTTGCAGAAAGCCTTTGATGTCTGGCAGGTACAAGCCTGGGACGGGGAAGTGCCTTTTCTTTGCACTGGCAGGAGGGTGGGAAGCGGGAAACTGGGACTGGGAGCCTACATAGGGAGTGGAGGTAAGAGTGGATTGAGGAGCCAGGATGGGGAAGGGAGAATTGGGACTAGCCAGGAAAGGAGATTAGGACTGAACTGGGAATGTAAAATCCAGATTAATCAGTTAACCAGCCCTCCGCCCATGGCCTGCTCCTGGGCACCAGTAACCAGTTACCCGATCACATCCCTAGACTGAGCCAGTGAGCTGAAGGAAGAAAGATGTGGAGAGAGTGTTAAGGGAGAGAGAACTAAGGAGGAACTGGAGTCTGAGAGTAGAACTAGGACTAGCTGGGGCCAAGAGACTGGGAGAACCATCTGGAGGGTCCAAGGGAGAAGAGAGGAGAAACTGAAATCAGAAGAGGCACCTGGGAACGATACTAGGATCTAATGGAGAACAGGTGATTGGAGGTCAGGGTGAGGGAGAGGGACCAGCAGAGAAGCTGGGGATTGGGACAGGTCAGACAAGGATACAGAGTCAGGGTGGAAAGACTAGGTCTTGCTAGGCACGGGGACTGGAACTAGGATGGGAAGACAGGAGTGGGGAAGAGAGAGAACTGGCAGCAGTAAAGTCTAAGCGCCCTAGGGCACACACTGCTTGAGCGTGGCATAGAATGCAAGGTTTCCGTGTCTCCTCATTCCACTGCTATCAGCAAACATCTGAGAGACTAACACTCAGTGTCTCGCGCCTCCCTCAAGAGCTGGTCCAGATGGAGGATACCAGCCTACTATTACTATAATCAGCTGCTCCATCAGCACAAGTGGAAGAGGTCCTTGTGGGAGATCTAATGGTTCCAAGGTGGCTGAGGATCCACATGGGTGTCAATAGGATGCCCTAAGATGGAATTTGTTTTTCCAGTTTATAAAGAACAATATTAGTGTTGCAAAGTCAGGCACAGCACTTAACAGAGAAGATACCAAGACTCTGGGGTTGGAAATCTAAGCTGGTTTCTAGCATAGCTAGGCACAGAATTCTTTCTATGCCAGCAAAAAGATTTGGTATATTTGAGATGCAATGGGATGCAATGGCATTCACTGTAAGACAACTCAGAATGCTGCTTTGCCTTGATGGACTCCTGTTCACACTGAAATCCTAAACGTTTGGCCAATGTTTTCCAAATGACGGCTCCTGATCCTCCTAGGTGGCCCCAGAAACGCTGCTGAAAGTTCCTCCACTCTGAAATCTGGAATGGCACTGCAGGGAGCAGGTGTATACACAATGGTCGGTCTCAAACAAGATCAAATGCACTTGGTGGGTCCCCTGAGTGCGGAAGCAGTGTTCTACACTCCTGAGAGCCCACATCAATGAGTAACTGATTATACTGCAAGCATGATTCACCCTTTTGCAATGCCCATCCTGCCCAAGCATTTTGTATGCTGCTGAGCCCTTGTCATGTGACAGATTAGCTTCTTGTTCCTTGCTTCACATGAAATCCAGTGCCCTCTTTTGAGAGCCAAAGCTTAGCTGATTAGGCAGTGAGCGTGTGAGCAGTAGGGATGTAAAATCCTGTTTAGTTAACCGGTTAAATGTAACATTTAACCAGTTAACTGATGAAATGGGCATAGGTGGAGGAGTCTGGAGTGGTCCCCTACCATGGGCAAGGGCTGTTCCTGCCTGGCTGCTTCTGGCCTCCTGCAGGACTGCCAGCTCCCAACCCACACAGGGCTGGCAGAGCCGGCAGAAACCACACAGGGCTGGCAGCCTTGGGCAGAAGTGGCTTCCAGAAGTGGCAGCAGGCTGGGAGCCAGCAGCCCCGCGCAGGGGCCAAGCAGAGTGGGGGGGGGGGGCTGCTCCCCAGGCAGCAGTTAACCATTACCTGGTAAGAATTACCCATTAACACCCTGAGTGAATGGTGCATGAGCCTTGCGCGGAGGAGCACGGGATGGGACTTTGCTCACCCCATTAGCTTGTAAGAAATGATTTCTAGAATACCTAAGGAAAACAGCAGAAAGGAAACCAGCTCCCTGGGAACCGAAACCAAAGGGACTATTAACCTCCGTGGTGGGTCCTAACCTCTCAAAGGAGGCTGGGAAGAGTCCACCATCACTCCCTGCCCCACATGTGGCCCAGAAATTATCTAGGAAGTTGACCTGAGCATCACGCTGTGAGGAGACCGCCCCCTCCCGCCCAGTTGCTTCACAGAGCCCGCCTTCTCTGGGGAGCTCTGACTGGCCTGTACCAAGGGTGCCATTTTGGGAGGGTGGGGGGAAAGGGCTACAGGTGTGTGCGCTGGGGGGCTGCTTGCCTTTCTTTCCCTTCCCCTCTTGCACACAGCTTGTGTGCATTCCTCTCCCAGCTAGTGAGGAGAGGGAACAGAAGAGAATGTGATGCAAGTGTATTTTCCTCTCGTCCCCTGATTGAGGGAGCATCCTGGCTGTAGCCTCCCCCCTTCCCTCCAAAATGCCTTGGCCACAGCTGTCAGTCACCACAGCTCTGGGTCGGAGGGGGTTTCCCAATGTGCGTGAGGCAGGGAGTGCCAATCCAGGTGAGCAGGGCACTGAAGGGGGTGAGATGTGACCTCTCCTCCTCCCGTGGGGGAATCCATATGCCACCAGGTCTCTGCAGGAAGCAGCCATGGAGAGCCACAGAGCCCAGAAGCAGCTGCTGCTCTGCCTGCCTGCCTCTTAGGGGCTGGGACTTCAAGTGGGGCCAAAAGAGTCAGACCCCTTCACAGCCCCAGGCCGCACAGGAGGAAACTCACTGAAACATGGAGCAGAGTGTGACTGACAGGAGAGGCAGCTGCCAGGTGAGGGTGGACGTGCAAGCTGCTGCCAGGAGATCTGGGGGCACTACTGGGTGGCAGAGGAAATTTGTCTGTCTAGGAGAAGTTAGAGGGGAGAAGGCGGCAGCTTTGCTTGATCAGGGACTTGAACCCTGGGCCCTCAGATTAAAAGTCTGACGCTCTACCGACAATCACAACAAATTCTCCTGAAATGAATTTTTGGACGGTTAAAATCTAACACATAGCTGAAGAGCTTCTGGGGCTTACGTGGTTCCAGGGTTCCCACACAAAGGTGTCCCCGCCGCCCCTGAAATAGCTTCAGTGCATTGGCGGGTTAGTAGGAGAAGCCTGTTGACAGATCACTGGGGACAGCTGCTCACATGTCACACCCTGCTCTCACCCATCCTCATCGCGCTGCGCACTGGCAGGCACTCACTTGAATTCCGAGGAGTGGTTGTCCAGCAAACCAAGTTTGTTCAGCTCTTCATCAATCACCTCCATGACGTGCTTTGGCACCACCAGGTCCTTTAGCCGCTCTCGGAACTTCTCCTCGATGGCATCTTTGTCCTCCTTCTCCAGGCCTAGCTCCTTCTTGATAATCTTCAGTTGCTCTTGGAGAAGATACTTGCGATGAGTCTGCTTGATCTTCTCCTCAACCTAGACACAATGTGTAGTAACTTGAACCGCTTCCACCTAACACGGCCCCCATTCCTCCGACTCAACACCGTATGACTCCAGCCACTCTCCAAAGAGACCTGAATGAATGAGGAGTTCCCCAGCAAGAGAAGAGACCAACGCCTCTTGGAACTTATTTGCAGTGTGGTTCTATTTTAAGACTCTAAGAAGGGGAGTCTCACATTTATTGTATTTTGGTTATTTCTTTGTCAAAGGCACTCAGTTTTCAAGCAAAGCTGGCTCCAGCAACTTCACATGGTATCATTTACTGCCCAGCCCTTGGAAGTAGAACTGAGGCAAATTCAAAGCTCTAACATCCAGCCCTAACCTTACGTACGTGTTTTGTAAAAGTCAGTCACATGTCACTCACTTTAACACGAAATGACACAAATATTAGCTCTGCAGCTCAGGTGTTTAAAGGTAAGATTTTATCAACAAATGAGCCAGATTCTTTAATTTTATTATTTGTAGCCTTTAAAAAGAACATTAGTAATCTCTATAGGAATCCTCCCTTCAGCATGTATTTGAGAAACAATTTTTTGTTTTCAGTCTGTTTTATTCTTTTCAATTCTTCACTGCAATTAAAGCCATAGAACATTTGCATGTGCAATATGAAGTTTTTCTAAATGAAAGGTGAAGTATTCTTGTCAAAAGTACCGCAGTTTCTTCTAAGGACGTAAGCAACTAGTCAAGTCGCTACTCAACTACTCGCTCCTCCCCCACCTGCTGCATCAGTATCAGAGGCAGCAAAAGGGGGGGGGGCAGGAGACGCTGTTAGGGAGAGCTGGTTTTGGTTCTCCACAGCACTGTCTGGGGGATGCAGGGGAGGTGCCATGTCCCCAACCGCTGCATCTCTGCTTTTCAAATGTAGTAAGAGGCGGCTCTTACCCCTGGGAGCTAACCCCTCTGCAGCATCGACTACTCGATTAGCTAATTAAACACTACTTAACATCCTTAGTTTCTCCAATTTCTGTCCACTTTCTCTAAATTTAGAACACATGCTTAAATTAATTAATACAAATTAAGGAGGTTTCTATTTCACAAGACAAAATATAGATGACAATGTTCGGGGGGAAACACGAGACACCACCACATAATTGCTATTCCTTAGGGTCCATCTATCTTGCAGTGCTGAGTGCAGTGTAAGAACTTGTAAGAGATGGTATGTGCGCATGTGCTCTGTTCCTTTAGAGTCTTACCTCCCGTCCAAGACGCTGCTGGAGTTTACTCAATTCATACTCTTTCTTCAGGAGTGAGAGAGCTTTATAGAGCCGTTTGGGAATCTGGAAGAAAAAAAAAAAAAACAGCAACAAACCCATCAGCACTTGGCGAGAAAAGCTATTGTCCAATTTCCATGACCCTACATCTCTCCAATATCCACAGCAAAATAGCTTCTCTACTCCCCAGCTGGAGATAAGCAGGCACAGAAGCACATCCAATGACTTCAGCGCATATGGGAGAATGTGGCAAAATCAGCCTGGACAGCCAACATCTAGCAATCTGGAACTGATGGGAAAACCGAGCTGTCTGCCATCATACCAGACGCAGGATCTCTCTCCTACACAAGTGGGCACTGATTCTACTGTCATTTAAATACATGAAAGAGGAGAAAGCTTTGTTTTACCACTCAGAGGATAACTCAGGCTGATGACAAGGGATGTTCAAAGAAGAGACAGAACTCATGCCTTCCTGCAGTGCTCAACTCCTCCTGTAAGGATTCGATTTGATGAACAGGACAAATTCCTTAAGTCCTTAAAACTTAGCAGGGGAGCTCCATTTTGTGAGACCACTGGATTCTTACCTTCTATGATTCATTTTATGTTTCTTTTGGCTAATGTAAGTGTCATGAGGTGCCCAGACTCATTACCATTCCCATTTAGCCCACAACAGAGACCATCTGTGTGTGTTACACACAGAATTCATCATACACCAAAATCAACCCATCACAAATGCAGAGCTAACATAGCCTCAGGACAGAGAACACTAGAGAAGTCATGGCAAATAATGACATATCTGCATCTTATATTATCACCAGTTAAAAGTTTCTTCATCTTACGTTAGTTTCTTCCAGGATGTCCTGCAACTCATGCGACTCTGCCCCCGTTAATGCTGCGCCCATGTCACTCAGATAGATGGGATTATCTACCACCCGTTGGCCGGCCTGCATCATCTGAAGCACCGACTCCCTGAAAGGTCAATTAGGAACAAGAACTGAAATGTCGAATAAAAAGCAAATGGTTTCCTTGAGTTAATAGGCTACAAATACAGCATTCTCCCATTTTCCCACGTGGTCTTAGGAGGCAGCTGAAACTTTTGGATAATTGGGCCTTCGGCAAAACAGGCATGTTATTTTTAATGCTTTAGATGCAACAGGGGACACTGTGGATTCAGAGAACTAGGATTTTGGCATTATGTTGTATCAGAAATTCCTCAACACAGCCAACAAGAGAGGAGAGACGAGTCAGCAGTTCAGCAGTGTGAAATGGCTTCATTTTTCAATCCAGCTCAACTAGCTTCAGTGAGGAATTCGCAGTGGCTAACCCCAGCCTTAACAAAGGCAGGATCTCCAAAAGTGTTCCCTACCCAGCTCTGTAGCACTTCCACATGTCAGGAATCTAAGCCTAGCTTGACATCTGTAGCTTTTGTTGTGACAAGTCAGGGGACCAAGCTACATTTCAACCCAGGTCCCCAGTTAAGGTTAGTGTTTCTAGCCCACGCACTTCCGAGCCCACCTGCCTAGATGTTTATGTTTTATATCATGTTTGCAAGGCTGCCCTTCACTGTTGTCTTGTCCAGTAAATCAACTTTCCTCCTGAGGCTAAATCCTGTGTGGGAAATTCTCCAGTTACTGCTGCCCACTGGATAAGCTACAGCAGGCAGATATTTACTGAGTCTAGAAGGAAAGGCTTCAAAGTGCCGGACATGCCTGAGAACTGCTGAAAGGCGGAGACGCACGCACCTGTAGAGAGGGTTCAAGGCAATGATGTCCCGGATGGTTTTGACAATTTCTGCAGTAAGTGCCTAGGAAACAAAACAACAGAGTCTGAAACCCACAAGTCCTGAGTCAAAACGCAAGCACAACATTGGTCCCTCCTCCCATGGTGGGGCCCAGAAACACCAGTAAGCTGGGCAGGAGTCCTGCTGCGGGTGCCCATGTCCCTCAATTGTTGTTAAGGAAGCTCGTCCTCTTCCATTTCCCGTCAGTCTGGGACGCAGGAGAGAGGGCAGGGAGTCTGGGCTCTTGTATAGAGCGAACTCTCCCCTCGCCTCAGGCTGGCCCTTCAGAAAGAAGTCGAGTCATTCTTTAGTCAAGCTAGTGCAAACAAACATCCAGCCCGCCAGGGACACACGCACACAACACAATCCATCCTTACAGTGATGTTAATGAGGGACCAGGCATTCTGAGCAATAGAGCTGTTGCAAGGAGAAGGGCCACTAGAACGCGATCAACATGCAGATACAGATCTCAGGACGAGGAGAGCCAGGCACCTTCCATGGGGGGAGATTAAATGGTCAGTGTTAGAGACCTGTGAACTGCACATGCGGGACACCCGCAATAGCTCAGGGACAGATCTGGACACGCACCCTTGCAGCACGAGACCTGCCTGACTTCTTCACTTACTTTAACTTCTTCTGTGACCTGAAAATCTTCATGGACAACGTTGTCCACTTCTACCATGAGCACTTCTTCTGGCGAGGCAGCCACAGGCTCCAGCACCAGCTCCACAGTTTGGTCCTTTGGTCCCTGCTCCTCTTCAGCCTCCCTCTTGGAGCGCTTCTGCTTCCTTCTGGCTTTCTGTTTGTTCTCCAGCTCTGCCTCCTCAGGCTCAACCTCTAGCTTCTTGTTTATACGAATTCTGAAGACCAAGAGCAGAGAGCTGTAGCCAGCACTGCGAGTCTAATGCTGGCGTATGCAATTCCCCTGCCAGGGGCAGGGTTACTTGTAGTCACCCTCTGACGGTCATCAAGCGGTGACACAAACAGCCACTGGGTAATACATGACGCTTAGGTGCCTCTCTCTTTGTAAAGTCTCTATCAGGAGCACTGAGTTAGCATAACTAAGAACCAGGTCCCTGCAAAACATCCGTGGGATTTGCCAAGACAACGCTAAAAAGTATAAACTGAAGCATGAAAGAGGTAAGCTGGCTGCTGAATTAACTCCTTTGTATTTCTGCCCTACATCAAACTGGAATTAGATTTTAACATTTTGTTGTCATAGAATCGTAGAATACTAGAACTAGAAGGGACTTTGAGAGGTCCTCAAGTCCAGTCCCCTGCCCTCACGGCAGGACCAAGCACCATCTAGATCATCCTGGATAAGAGGTCTATCAAACCTGCTCTAAATATCTCCAGTGATGGAGATTCCACAACCTCCCTAGGCAAGAACCAAACTCTTAAAGCAGCACGTGCTTTATTTGCAAGCAAAACATCTGGATTTGAATCTGTGACCTTTGGCTCCCCATCGCAAGTATAAGGAGGGATGCGCTTAGAAATCTCTTCATCTGAGGAACCATCTCTGCTGTATGTCGTTGCAGTGCTCAGCACAGCGGAGCAACTGCCACCACAATGCAAATCAGTAAACAAGTAACTTTAGATTTGAAAGCCCCCAAAGCTTTTACAATCTAGTTGTGAGCCTCACAAAGCAACTGTGTATCTAGTATTCATCTCAAGTCGGGATGTAAAAGTGTAACCGTTTACACAGTTAACTGATAAGCATCACCTTATTAGTATCCATTATGGTTACTCGCTGGCTGCCAGATCTGCTCCCGAGGGGCTGTCTGTCACATTACAGAGCCCACCGCACATATAACCGCTAGGATTTTTAGCGTTACACTTTACATCATTTTTTATGCCTAGGGATGTTAGCGTATAGGCGAGGAAACGATTAACCGATAAGCCTGGGCTTATTGGTCAATCCTATCAGCTACACACACTCCCCTCCCCCCCTTGCTGCTGCTATATCAGAGGATGCAAATGGGGGTGCAGGCAGGAGCCAGCTCTCCACAAGCACTGGCTTTGTGGAGCTGTCTCCCCACCCCCGCATGTTGCTGCCTCTAGTGGGGAGGGGCAGGCAGGATGCTGGCACCGCCCCTGTCTGCAGGGAGCTCAGACCCCCCTCAGACGGGCTGCTGCCGTGGAGCAGCCTCTGATGGTGGAGAGCTTGGGCCTCCTATAGACAGGCTGCTGCCACCATGTGCTGTTGCCTCTGTACCAGAGGCAGCAGCATGGAATGGCAGGCGGGAGCTGGACTGCGCGGGCGGCAGGGGTCTCCCCAGGGAGCAGGGCCGGGAGTACACTGGCTGCTGGCCCCGCCCCCAGGACTGTAGAATAATCATGTAACTGGCACAATTTTGTGCAGTTACATGATTATTGAGTTAATGGATATCTAACATCCCTATTTACACCCCTCATTTCAAGTGCCACCCATACTTCTAGCACAACAGAAATAATACCTATAACACCAATGGGTTTGGTGCTCACACTAAGCGGTCCATTACATTTGCCATACTGTGCTTCTTCAGATACTAACCCCAGATCAGAAACTTCCAATCCCAGGATTAGGAAATCTGCTGGGGACATGTACCCCCCTTCCATCAGGAAGAGAGGGGGGCAAAGTGCAGCACAGCTTGTAAATAACAGATTTCAGTTTTGAGCACACACGCAGCTGACAATAGCAAGCTCCCCTAACAGACCTCAGACGCCCCATGGCCCTCTTTTCCTCCTGACAAGTGCAGCAAGAAATGAGCAATGGCAAGAGCTGAAGGATGTGCCTGCCCATGGAGAATGACAGACGTGTGCCCGGGCTCTGTAGCAGACGCAGTTACCTTCGGTGCCCCATGACAATCATGCGCAGCTTGTCTCCAAGGTCCTGCATTTCATGGATCTGAACAAAAGTTCCAGTCTGGTAGACTTCATTCAGGTTTTCCACCACGTCAGATTCATTGCTGAGAAGATTAAAAGGTAAACATTATATAAATATGAGACAGGAAGGTGAGGGAATATTTTTGGTCTAACTTTCGTGGGTGGAAGGTACGAGGTTTCGAGCAATAATGAGCTCATCGGGTGCAGGAAAGAAACCAGTGTGTCTGAGCTAAATACACACTGGGCAAGTAGTCACAATATGCACAAAGGCAACTGAATGGGCAATGAAGGTTAGCAGGCAGTGTGTTGTGTTACAAATGGTTGTAGCGAGCCATAAAATCCCATTAAGGCCATGCCTTTTGGTCCTAAGAGAATTATGAATGGAAGTTCCCAGGCTCTCCTTTTGAAGGTGTTGTACAGGTGCTCCTTGAGGCAAAGTTTTCAAAGTTCAGATGTGGAGCATCTTTGTGAACAGCATTTACCCACAGGTGATAGTGTTTCCCTCCCTGAACCCCAGTGCCTAGTCCCCATATATTCTGGTTTGCTTTCATTTTGGGGGGTAGGTCCTTATGAAAAATTAGTGACGGCCACAGCTGGAGCTGGGACACTAGGAGGGGCAAGCCCGGATTCTGAGCTAGCACTGAGCAGTCTCAGATGCTAGCTGGCTGGTTCTTGCTCAGGTTTTACTGACTGCCAAATGCCCCAGATCCAACAGGCAGTTTTTCACCTTCCTCTGAGGTTGCCATGGCGCCCGCGGGGGTATTTGTGTGTGCCCACCAATTGCTCAGGGATGGCCTGGCACCGGGCACGTGGCGCACGGTGAGCGCCGGCCCCGGGAGTGCCGCGGATTGGCCGCCCACACTCTGGGTGCGCAGCGCTTGGGGGAGGGTGGGGGAGCGCCGGCCCCGGGCGCGCAGCGCTTGGCGGGGGGAGGGCCATGCCCCTGGCACCCAGCAACCTCCACTGATCTAGGCATATCTCACTTATGCCCTGTCATTGCAAAGGCCTTGGGCACTGATGTACCTTGGTCTTTCCTATTTGTCAGTGGCACATTATAATCTTCAGTGGGGTGTAACACTTGCATCTAATTTTAGTAAGGGGATGCTCATGGCAACTAAAATAAAAGGGCAACTAAAATGATTAGGGGTTTGGAACGGGTCCCATATGAGGAGAGGTTAAAGCGACTGGGACTTTTCAGTTTAGAAAAGAGGAGACTGAGAGGGGATATGATAGAGGTCTATATAATCATGAGTGGTGTGGAGAGGGCAGATAAAGAAAAGTTATTTATTAGTTCCCTAAATAGAAGAACTACAGGACACCAAATGAAATTAATGGGTAGCAGGTTTAAAACTAATAAAAGAAAGTTCTTCACACAGCGTGTAGCCAGCCTGTGGGACTCCTTGCCAGAGGAGGCTGTGAAGGCTAGGACTATAATAGAGTTTAAAGAGAAGCTAGATAATTTCATGGAGGTTAGGTCCATAAAAGGCTATTAGCCAGGGGATAAAATGGTGTCCTTGGCCTCTGTTTGTCAGAGGCTGGAGAGAGATGGCAGGAGACAAATCACTTGATCATTGCCTTCGGTCCACCCTCTCTGGGGCACCTGGTGCTGGCCACTGTCAGCAGACAGGATACTGGGCTAGAAGGACCTTTGGTCCAGTACAGCCGTTCTTATGTTCTTATGGCCTAGGCTGTGCATGAGGTCAGACTAGAGCAGTGGTTCTCATCTCGTTTCAGTCCACGGACCACCAGGCCAATCAAAAAATTTTCGTGGACCACCTCCAACACAAGTAACACAGGACGAACGACATAGCAACCGCTCAGCACAATGGCAGCAGCTACACTAATGCTCAGAGCCTCAGACGGAAGTTACTGGCAACACAACACCGTTGTGTCCTAGGTGACACTATGGATGACACGCCACATGCTTGTGAACACGGCGTAAACCAGCCTAACGGTGGTGCCTGCTCACAGCGTGTGACTTTGGACAATGTTCCTGTGAACCACCGAAAAAATCACCATGGACCACCAGTTGAGAACTACAGGACTAGAGGATCTGGTTGCCCTTTCCAGACTTACCCTCTAGTGGTAGGTTTACACTGGTGCACACAACTGTGTAATTACCCATTTATATGCTCACACACATATGCTTTGCTGGGCACAGGTACAGGCTATTACACATGTATACTTGTGTCACCCGCCCCTTTTTTGCTACACACCTTTCGCGTTAGATTTTTAGGGGTGATATCCCAGGGTTACGAGCATCATGGGAAACCCACACCTGCAGTGTGTTAGTGGTCCTGTCTGCGACTTTCACACATTTATCGAGGTCAGTGCCTCTTAGCCCTTCTCTTCCGTCCCACTTGGAAGACATGGAGCAAGTGACCAGTGATTCGTTTCTGTTCCTGGTCCTTTTTTCAGGGCAAACGTGTGTGGCAAGTGACAAGAATCTTAAGAGAACATACTCAGACTTCTCACCCAAACCAAAAATGGGTGACCGAGATGGTCACTGATGCTCTGCCACCCCACAGGACAAAGAAGCAGGGAATCGTGTCATGACTGTATGTCCATGGGTGGACTAGAACCACCATCAAAGTGTGGTGAGATAATGCTATCCTGAAAACTTGGGATTATGTCCAATGGCTGCAGAACTTCAAACTGAGAAAGCAGATGCTCATGGGTTCCCATGAGAGCTGGCCCCAATCCTATTGTGGCAGAACATTCTGTTCCAGTGACCCATACCAATGCGGAAGCAAGAGCCTGTTTCCAGAAGGTAACAGTCAGCGCAGGACAGCTTTCAGTTACTCTGGGGAACTGCACCTGCCTCAGCCAACAAATTCATGCCCTAAACTAAACAATCCAGCAAAACAAATTCAACTTCAATCTAAGCACTGCAGGATATCAGAGTGCACCTCTGGATGGCTGAAGAATGGTTAGTTATGCCTACACTGATTGGAGGCCACTGCCAGCTAACGTTATGTGGCCTGCTATGTGCTTCATAACATCTGCGAGAATGCAGGAGAGTACTTTAGGATGGAATGCACGGGAGAGGACTGGCATGCAATGCCTCTCTACACAGCACGATCCAGTTATCGTTCATGGTGGTGTTGGCTGATAGAAGGCCAAGGAAATCCAGGATGCAATTCATGCCTATTTCTTGGAACAGCAAGCAGATAAAGGGTGAGTCACCTCGGCCTGGTCCTAAACTAAGCATCACACCCCATGCAGATGCTGTAGAAAAACAGGGAACATTCCCACTCATTTGTGTTTCAGTGAGCAGTTGACGGTCATTAGCCTGTCACTTAGGTAATGTCTTGTTATAGGTAGTTGAGGCAGGGCACCCCACTAGTATAACACCATCTGCTTTGTGACTGTTTTTTGGAGGGTGTCTGACCAGATAAATCACACTTATTGCTCTTTCATTGTGTGAATGTTCATAACTGTTAGTCACAACACAGTTTTTGGGGGGGGGGGGGGGGGAAGGGTCACTCAATGCTTGTAGGACCCAGAGCCTAGGGTAGAAGGGGCTCTGGATGGCATGCTGAGATAAGGGCACTTACAGCCTGCTATCAGCAATCCCACGGTTCAGACTGGTTACGTTGTGGGAGATGAGGGTTGAGAAGGCCCCATTTTAGGACTGTTCAGTATCTGGTGACACAGGCCCTCAACTTTGTTTTCCTGTTCTATTTTGTCAAATCCACAGGGTACCTGATCCACGCTTTCCTCCGGCCCCGGTTACAGTCACACTGTTTCTGTCTATATGCACTTTCCACCGGTCTCTGGCTTACTAAATTATATCCACTAGGAATGTTAGATACCATGTAACTGAACAACCATGTGAAATCTTAGCGATTACACAACTATTCAATAGTCCCCAGAGGCAGGGCCAGCAGCCAGTGTGCTCCCAGCCCCACTCCCGAGGAGCCCCCTGCCATCCCATGCTGCTGCCCCTGTATCTCAGAGACAGCAGGGCACGTGGGAGCAGCTAGTGTCCACAGAGGGTTCGAGCTCCCAACAGACGGGGCTGCTGCTGTGGACCAAACTTCTGTTCACGGTGGGCCCAGGCCACTGCAAATAGAGGTTACTTTGCAGAGCCTCCCCTGCCTGCGCTCTTCAGCAGCAGAATTGGGGGGGGGGGGAACAGTCAGCACCACAGAGCTGGTGCTGGGGGGAACCAGCTTTAGGAGGCAGCAGGGATCGGGGGAGAGGCAGGTCCATGCAGTGAGGCTGCTTGAAAGCCAGTTTCCTGTGCATATCAGCTCCAGCCTGTCCCCTTAATCCTCCGCATTACTGCCTCACACCCAGCAGCGCAGGGGTGAAGGGGTGGGGGGATCCAAATGCTCACAGGGACCAGTTCAGCACACAGGCAGTGGGGGGGGAGGCAGGGAAATATGTGTAGTCCATTACAAGTTGACACTTTGATGGCGGGGGCAGGTTAGATGGGAGAGAGGACTGTCTGTGCTCTCACCTGGGGAAATACACAACTCAAAGTGCCAACTGGTAGGTCCTAAGCCAAATGGGAGCATGGGAGAGAAAATGATTTTACCCTCTCTCACAGCCTGACTGAAAGGTCCACACAAATAAAGAAAACAACATTTATTGAAAAGGGTACATGCGTAACTCGGAACAGGTTTTTAAAAAAGGAACGGTGCAAGACAGATGAATGGATCAAAACCATTAACATTTTAACGTCTATGGTCTTGTGTCATTGGAACACCCCCTCCGAAAAGCGGGACAAATGGGGATGACTACTGCGCAAGGTTCCAGCCAACATATGCTTGCCTTCAGGCACAGTCTTGGGCTTATTGTTTGCCTCCTGCATGGTCACAGGATTCCCCGAGAGAGGTTTTGGTGCAGCTTGCAGCCCTGAAGTCTTTTAGCCTCCCCCTCCACATGGGGGGTAGGGCCCAGTTTGGATCCTCTGGCTTGCAGAAGTAGCAGCTGGACGATGAAGGAGACATCAGATCTTGACAATGGCTACTGCAGCCGGTAAGATTCAAATCCTTTCTATGCCACTTAAACCAACGATTGCAGTGGGACATTCCTTGTATTCTTACATCCAGAAAGCATGTCCCTCCTGCTCAACACCCCATTTGGTCCTCCTTTTCCCTCTGTTAAACTGCTCCTGGCTCCTTCTGTTGATCCTTCTCCACCTACTCTTACTATCCCTGGGCTGCTGCTCTTGGCTTCCAAGTGAATGGGTTCATGCTCCTCAGCGGAAGGTCCTGCCAAGTCAATCACAAGACCAGCATTATATTTTTTTCTTTCCTTTCCAAGTGGATAAGAAATCCCCTCCACACAACACAGCTTTGCTGTTGAAGGTTGCAATACAGATACTATCCAGCATTTGATTGTTTCATTACCCTTCTTTCTCAGACAACTTTTGCAGCCCGCAAAATAGGAGCACCTTCTCAAAGTGGTATGTAGCCGGAAATAATCATTTTTAAAAATTACTCTTTCAATGAGTGATTTATTTCAGGGGCAGTGCTAACCACGGCAGTGTCTGCTTTCGAGGCTGAAAACAGGAGGATGCTAGATCCCCACCGTGGGGCTGGAAAGCCATCTGTGCCAAAGTGGCGTGAGTGCTGATGGTCACTGCTATACATGTTGCTGAATGGAAGGGATGGTGAGCTAGAAAGGTTGATCAAGCACATTTGCATTGCCATTGAAACTCCAGCTGGTTCTGAAGGTTCTGCAGCATCAGAAACATGCAGGTGTATGCTTAAGGGACAAGAAAGCAATCTGAACAGAAACAGACTTGCATTTGGAGATAGGTGATGAAGTCTGTGCGGAGGGGGAGAAAAAACACCCACAAAAACACTGCAAATGCTCTCTCATCACTAAGTGAGCCCCAGCAAAACAGGTTCAGAAGAGCAGAGAAAGGAATAGGGAAAGAAAGCCACACAGAGCTTGTACTTTGTTCTATGAACTTTTCAAACAAGCCATGTGCTTCGCCACTGCAAAGAGACAGACCACACTGTACAGACACCAGTGCAGATCCCCTCCCACTCTTCCTTCTGATCTAGGAAGCACAGCTCCAAGCAGGGAGACCCTAAACATCAGGAATGCTTGAACACATCTGTACTACAACAGATAACTGCTGTTGCATTCTTCAGAGAAGGAACAGTTCCCCTTCCTTCTCCTTCCTGTACATAACTAAACAACCTTGATACTAAACCTCTGTGCTTACAGCTTGACTCCTTTTGCAGGGGGAGAGGTGTTATTGTGGTAAAATTTGAGATCTTGAAAGAGTAGAAAACAGTTGCAATTTTGTCTTGTACAAATGTCCCGTCCTACTCCTCAACCTTTTGATGCCTGTCCTCACTGCCAGCCAGTTGGCTGACAAACTCACAGGCCAGAGGTAATGCAATTGCTTACTGGTAATCTGTTCACCATAAGCTTTATGGTGGGTCGTAGCAATTCAATAAAACGTTGAATGTTTCAGTTAGGGCCCGTTGGAGAGGAAAGGGCCGACAGCCCTGCAGAAAGAGGGAGGGGATATTTGTGGGGAGGAGATGATTTAACTTACCAGCCTTGGGTTTGGTTCCTGCTGCATCTCGGAGTCCTCCTCTGGCTCATTTGGAGGGGTTTGCTGAGCTGGTTCCTCACGCAGAACTGCAGGATAATTTGCTCTTCTTCCTCTAGGTCTACTGAATTGCTGGCCCCACAGTCTCCTTTAGATGTGCATATCCATGGGCCTGCCTCCAGGTGCCAGTGCAGATGTGGCTGTCAGATAATGAAACCCATGGGGTCGCAGAGAGGGTTGTAAGTCACCTCAGGCTCTGTACTGGGGGCCCTAGAAAGCATCCGGTCCAGCTCCTTGAGGGGACACGTTAGAGAATTCCTTCCAGAGTGACTGTTCTGGTCTTTTGCCTTTCAGCTCCAGAGCCTGACGTGTTTTATCCCATTCCTGGCACTGAGCCAGAGACCAGAGAATGCCTCTCTGAGTCGTCCTGGCAGAGATGGATGTTCTTGGTGCTGTGGGAGAAGTTGCAGACAGTGAATGCTGGCCGCACATTGCCGAGCAAGTGTGCTCAGCTCACCACATGGCCACTCGTGGAGCATCCATGTTTGCTTATAGTGGTGAAAAGAGTTCTGTGAAAAACTCTTCTGACATGCTCAGCACAGTTCACTACTGGGGAGAAAGGTGCAGAGGAGGTGAAACCAGGACCTTTATAGAGCTGAATAAGAGGCAAGCAAGAAAGGATCAGTGCATTGTGGGAATAGCGCTGGATGGCTAGGATCTGGTACACACACCATGCCCAGCATGGGTAAATCCCTCAGGCATATTCATGTTCTCATCCCATGCACACTCCAAAACCAGCGTTTCTTTGGCTTAGATGTGGTTGGTAGCAGGCGCTGACATAACCATGTGCAATGACCCCATCCAGTCACCAATGTAGACATTGCCTATGACATTTAGAATCTGGCTCGGAGATACTCAGTCTAGAGAATGTGGTGAAAGAGCCATATGCTGGATCAACAGTGGCTGCTTAAACTCCTTGGGTCCCTAAAGTCTGATGAATAGCAGTGTGAGCAAAACAACTAGTATGTGGTCTCCACTCAACATTCTGATGACTACTCAAAACCCCTTACTTACCTTTGATCAACAATTGAGGCCTTTTCTACAGAAGGAAAGCCAGCTCCCATGATTCTCTACCAGTAGCAGCAATGGTGGAAGATGTAGCACAGAGGCAAAAAGGGAAGAGACAGGGTTCAGCCCTTTTTATCACTATTCTACATCTCCCACCATTGTCATTGCTGAGAGAGTTAAAGGGACTAAGCTCTCCTCTGCTCTCAGTATAATCATGCAATGTCGCTAGTATAGAGATACAGAAAGATACCACTTACTTGTCATCTTTCTTCAAAAAGACACCAGCATAAGGCTGGGCCAGGCGAACTTTTCTCCTCAGCAGCTCAACCAGCTTCTTATTTTTCACCTAGGATGACAGTGAATTGTAGGTAAGAATTCAGAGGCAGACTTCCCAGAAGCTTTCCACTCCTGTCACAAAGGAAGGATGTGCTTGTGGTTACAAGTTAGGAAATCTAATCTGTGCTTCCTTCTCAACTCTGCTCCAGATCCCCCGTGACCTTCAGCAAGCTACTCCAGTCCTTTCTGAACCATCAGCATCACACACATAACTGTGAAGTGTGGCTGTTGAGTAACACCACGATAATACAGGCAGTCCGCGGGTTACGTACAAGATAGGGACTGAAGGTTTGTTCTTAAGTTGAATCTGTATGTAAGTCGGTACTGGCATCCAGATTCAGCCGCTGAATCTGGACACCAGTTCTGACTTACATACAGATTCAACTTAAGAACCCCAGGCGTCCCCAAGTCAGCTGCTGCTGAAACTGATCAGCAGCTGATTCCAGGAAGCCCGGGGCAGAGCAACTTGGGGACACCTGGGGCAGAGCAGCTTGGGTGCTGCTGGGTTGGTCCAGTAGCACGGCTGCTCCTCGGCGCTACTGGACCAACCCAGCAGCACCCCAGCTACTCTGCCCCAGGCGTCCTGATTCAGCCACTGCTGAAACTGATCAGCAGCGGCTAAATCATGACTCCTGGGGCAGAGTAGCTGGGGTGCTGCCGGGTTGGTCCAGTAGCACCAAGGAGCGGTGCTGTGGGACCAACCAGCAGCGCCCCACCTGCTCTACCACAGGCCCCGGGCTTTGCTCCACATCTCCCTGGTCTGCTGAGGGGGGCACTAGCTGCGTCCCCCCCAGCAGACCAGAGAGACGCGGAGCAAAGCGGCGGAGGATCCGGGCCGGACCCGCTGCACTTCCAGATCAGCTGGAAGCGCCGGGGGTCCGGCCCCGGGTCCTGCGCGGCTTTGTTCAGCGTCTCCCTGGTCTGCACACCAGAGAGACGCGGAGCAAAGCGGCGCAGGACCCGGGGCCGGACCTGCGGCGCTTCCAGCTGATCTGGAAGCGGCCGCGGGTCCGGCCCCGGGTCCTGGGCCGCTTTGCTCCCCGTCTCCCTGGTCTGCTGGCTCCCGCAGCAGACGGGGAGCAGCTTTTCTCGCCCCGGAGGAGGCGGGCGGCGGGACCAGGCGTCCCGCCGCTCCAGTCCTCCGGGGCGAGAAAATCCCCGTTTGTATCTGCGGATCCGACATAAGTCGGATCCGCGTAACTCAGGGACTGCCTGTACAGGCAAGAAAAACTAGTTTAACTGTATATAAGCAAGAAAAGCAGGGAAGCCTCTATACTAAAAGCTAGTTACATCATGGACACTCATGCACTGCCACAATCTAAAAAGACAAGAAGAACAGACATCTTAAAAGCAAATTTGATCACTTGGGCTATTTTGAACATATTTGTCCTTTCTAGCCAGACACTGAGAACGGAGAGTACTGATGAATATTGAGAACTACAGCAAGGCAGGGAATTTCTGTAGGGGAGTTAACTCAGATTCAAACTAGGTACAAATAATAAGGAAGTAAAAGAAAATACTGAAAGGAATATGAGTATTTAAGTAAAGATTAAAATTTCCCTAGACAGGGAACTATGAAATATGAACAATAATTCATTTTTTTAAAATCACATTGCAGTTTTGCCTTACTACATTTAAAAAAAAAACCACAAACTTCCTCTTCAAATATTTTCCCCCCAGATGTGTAAGGCATACTGCTCCAAGCAAATGCTCCTATTCTGGTCCTTTATGGTTCCGTGACCAAGCCATCTCTAGCCATGAGAGTGCTTCATAAATGAAAACAGTACATACAAAAATGTCAACTTCTGTTTGCCTTTTCTATGCAAAAGTTCATTGCAAAGCAAGTGCAGCTAAAAAACAAATCACAACAACTCTCACACTGTGAGCTCTGAATCTGAAGTGTTGTGTAAATGCTACTTTGAGCAATAGACTCCTGGTTGATTTAATGCAGTCCCTGATTGGCCTTGATACTGCTATTTCTGTTAATCAACACTTGGCATACTGTCTTGCTATTGATGTCAGTGTAGGAAGTCTATGGGACTACAAGGTTACAAAACCAACAAGAAAAATAGAAATCTTCAGAGACCTTGAGCTTCCGACAGATTAAGGCCAAAATCCCATCCTTGACTGTAAAGAATATTGCGCTGTTAAAGCAAACTATAGTGAAGAGAAGCAGTTTCAATTACATGACATGCTATTCCACTCCAACCAAATCTATTCAAGTTGGCAAACCTGGACTCCTCTAATACTCCAGTCATCTGAAGTGGGTTTTGCCCAAGAAAGCTCATGATACCATCTACATGTTTTGTTAGTCTTTAAGGTGCTACTACACTATTCGTTGTTTTTTAAGTTTTTTCTGTTACAGACTAACACGGCTACACCCCTGAAGCTACAGTGTACAGTAAGTGTAGCCAACAGGCAGACTGTAGGCAAAATCCAGACCATCAGGTGCTTTTCAATGGACAATGTGGACTGAAGCCAAGTACTAGGGACAGAAAGAATAGTGCATAAACCACCTAAATATTGGCATTTTCTAACTTTTAGGTACTTGAATTTGCAATGCAAACAGCTTTCTTCCAACAGTCACAACGTGTTATATTAGTGGTTCTGAACCAGGGGTTCAGGTACCCTGGGGGTACTCAGAGGTCTTTCAGGGGGTACATTAACTCATCTAAATATATACCTAATTTTACAACAGGCAACATAAAAAACACTAGTGAAGCCAGTACAAACTAAAATTTCACAAGTCAATGACTGATTATACTGTTCGATATATTACGCTGTGTGACAGATGTACATTTATATTCCAATTGGTTTTATAATTATAATAAAAATGAGAAACCCAGCTATATTTCTGTAATAGGTACTATGACTTTTATATTTTTACGTCTGAATTTGTAAGCAAGTAGGGATGCAAAAGGTTAACCGGCAAGCATTACGCTTACTGTTAACCAGACCGTAACAGTTAGCCCCTGTGGCCGGCCTGCGGGACTCCAATTCTGGTGGGATCCCGGCCACAGTGGGCCAGTCAACTCTTTACCCCCCTCCCTCCATTCCAGGCCAGCAGAGAGCACCTCTCTCTCAGAAGCTCTAGCACAGGATTCAGGGCAGCCCCTGCCAGGGAGTGCTCCTTGCCAGAACCGGCCAAATGTCTCATCTGCGCACTCATCAGGGATAGGCGTCCAAGAGGATTTGCGGGATCCCAGAGAGTCTCCCCACAGCTGGCAGGGAGCAAAGCGGGTGGGAGGGGCTGAGCCTGGCAGCACGTTCTCCACGCGTCAGGCGAAGGGTCAGCGAGGAGCTAGGGCCGATTTAGCG
Organism: Pelodiscus sinensis; assembly: GCF_049634645.1. Lineage (NCBI taxonomy): Eukaryota > Metazoa > Chordata > Testudines > Trionychidae > Pelodiscus > Pelodiscus sinensis. The sequence continues at coordinate 21,150,960 of NC_134729.1, read as the reverse complement.
GTCACGAGGGGGGGGGGGGCAGAGAAGAGGATGGGGGAGGGGTGAGCGGGCGGGGGAGGGGGGGACGCAGCCCCGAGAGAGAAGCGGGCGGCGGGGGGAGGGGCGGCTCTCGCCCGGGGGGGGGGGGGGGCCGTTACCTCGATGATCTTGATGAAGCGCGGGAAGACCGGGTTGCGCGTCACGGCGATGAGCGGCACGTTGGGGAAGTGCTCGGGGATGAGCAGCGGCGTGAGCGCCGTCATAACCGGCGGGGCCCCGGCGGGATCACCCCCGCCGCCCTCCCCGTCCTCGGCCCCGCCGCCCTCCAGCCCGTCCCCGCCGCCCAGGCTGCCCGGGCCGCGCAGGAGCCGCCGGGGGACGGCGCTGAAGCCGGTGAGCGGCACCAGGGCTGGGCCCCGCGGGGCGTCCGGAGCCCACCGGGCGGCGGAGCAGGCCGCGTACGCCGGGCGGCGCGTCGGGCCCAGCGGCGAGAGGCCTCCGGCGAGCGCCGGCCGCCAGCAGCGCCACAGCCTGAGGTAACGGGCCGCCGCCATCCCGCCGGCACGCGCCCTGACCTCTGACCTCGGTGGCGCACACGTGACGCTGGCAGTCCCGGCGACGGCACGCCCAGTGCGCAGGCGCAGGGAGGCAAGGCGGCAGCGTGCGCGTGCTGTGTCAGAGCCTCCGCGTGGGGCTCGGACAACGTCACTGCTCCCTGCGGGGAGAGGCCTCGGCCCCGCCCCCCGGCATGGCTCCGCCCCCCGGCGCGCTCCCCATTGTCATACAGAGCTGGGAGATGCGCTGCCAGGCAGGGCCACCCCTGGAAACTTTGGTGCCCTGTGTCAGTGGTTCGGTTCCCAACCTCCTTTTACCATGGGCCGGCAAACCCATTCACAAACTGTAACACTATATTTGCATAGATGCATAGTCATTATGTAAATAATGACTATGCAAATATTCATATAAACAGTGCCAGCCTGCCTAAATATGTACCTCAGCCCTGGCCCCCAGAGCCAATACCAAGAGCTGGCTTCAGCTGCCGCAACCGCCCACCAGGTGCCCAGGGTATAGCCCAGCACCATGGGTGTGGCCTGGCAGTGGACCAGCGGTGTGTGGCCCTGCACTGGTCCGTGGACCAGCAGTTGGGAACCACTTTCCTATGGAGCCCTGCAAGGGGAAGGGCTGCTCAGGGCTGTGAGAGACAGGAGCAGGGAGGTAGCAGAGATGCCCCCCAAAGTGGAGTGACACCCCAGCCCACTGTTCTCTCCCCCCTCCTCTGGCTCTCAGCAGTGTAGTGTCCCTTGTGGGGAAGAGGTTTGGGGTATGGAGTGGAATGTCCCCCACATTCACTGGTGGTAGGAAGTGGAGCAGCCACAGCTGAGAACTGGTGGAGCAGAGTGGGCTGGAGCTAAGTCACTCCTCCCCTCCTCCCCCACACCATTTCTGGTGAGTATAGGGGGAGGAGGTGACCCCTGTTGAAGGCACCAACCCAACCCCACTCCCTGCAAGTGCCCTGGGGAAAGGGTGGAATTGGGAGAGGGTCCTCGGTCCTGCACCCTCCCAAGGAACAGCCCTGCTGAGTGCACCCCACTGGAGGTAGATGGTAGCCAGGGCTACCCACTGAAGCCTGTCATACCCAGCTGCCTAGGGTACCACAGAGTGTGGGGCGATTTGGTTCCCCACATTTCATGGTGCCCTGCATGGCTGCATATTTTGCCTATTGGTAGGAACTGCCCTGCTCCCAAGCAAAGCTTGTAACTGCAGCCTGGGGGTTAGCTTGGGCATATGAGTCTGCCAGAGGAGAGGTACTCCTGGGGCAGGTATTTTGTTTACAAATGGAGGCAGGGTGCTTAAGAAAGGGCTGGTAATCAGATGTAAAACAGGGATTCCTCTACAGGGGATGATGAGGTGTTGAAAAGAGAATGCAGGGGAGTCAGAATACAGCCACGCCCTCCCTCTCAGCCAACTAGAGCTTTGTCTATTCTTGTAAATTTAAAGCACAGTGTTTTAATGTGGCTTTGTGGTCACAACACTACCCATGGGAGAGAGCCCTCCTAGTGATACAGGTAAACCACATCCAGAAGGGACTGTTTACACTGGCACTTTACAGGCTGTACCTTGCTGCACTGGGAGGCGGGAGGAGGGGTCACACTCCTTAGCAATATACCATCTTGTTAGTCTTTAAAGTGCTACATAGTCCTGTTTTTTGTCTAAGCAAGAAAGTTATAGCATAGTAAAGTGGCAGTGTAGAAAAGCCCCAAGTTACATTCAGAAAAGAGGGATATTTGGGAGCATAGGTGAAAAGAAGGGGCCATAACCCAGGAAAGGGCTAGCTATGGTGGAGAGAGGTTCCTACTCTACCTAGGGTACTTACGTGGTCCCATCGCCAGGGCTCGACAATTAGGGCAATCTACTCACCAGTGGCGAGTAGATTTTAGCCTGGCACGACAGCGCCGCAGCGCAATCAGCGCATGTGCAGCGTGGTCTGCACATGCGCAGCGTGCCAAATGGCACAGCTGGCGAGCAGGGCTCGCCGCCACTTGTCAAGTCCTGCCCATCACGATAGTGTCTGAGTGTCTCACAATATCTAGCCTACTTCTCAATATTTAAGTATGAAATGTATAGTTATTGAGCACACAAGTGGAGGTGCCAATGGCTATAGAAGTTTTACTTGATTAAGAACTAGAAATTGACCCTCCAACTTTCTTTCAAGACAAAGAGCTGCCCAGAGCTCCACGCCTATTTATTTTCCTTTCCTGCTTACAGTACCTTGAGATACCTCAGAAGTCTCAATTTTTTCCCCTCAACTTTCAAATGGTGTTTGGTTTTAAATATTCTCCCCTGAGAACTGCATCTCAGTCACTGAAGTTTTTAAGTGCCTTCTGGAAAGTAACTTACCATCTCTCATGGTTTTATCATGAATCTGATTATATCATTATTATACCATCATTGTTTTCCTTAAAGCCCCAACTCCTGGAGTCAAGTGGCTATGTAATGAAGTCGATCAGCCTTTATTTTTAAACAAAAATGAAGTTTCTAGTCCTTGTGGCTGTGGAGAAAGCTTCAAAATGAGACCCCTATGCACTGTAAAGGCACAAAAAGCAGAAGGCAAAAAAAACCCCCATAAAATACATTATTTTTCCATAATCTCATCATTTTTGTTGGGCCTGATTCATGGTTTTTGAACATTTGGGGCTGGCAATATTGAAGTGACTTAAAAGTGTCAGTTTCACTCCATTTTAAGGTCAGTTTCTGGTTGATTATTTACAATGGGATAACTGTGTTACAGCCTGAGGCAGGTGTAGTATAAATCCACAGGGCCTTGCCCTAGTAGAATGTTTCCCAAAGTTAAATGATCTGTTCCACACTTGGTGAACCACAAAAAGGGTTAAAAGTCATCTAGATTTTTCTACAGTTGTTTCAATTGTTGCATTCAAGAGTTAGTAACAAAGTCCGAATATACGCTAACATTTTAAACCTAACCAGCGTCCCTTAAGTGAGCTGACGCAAGATATAGGAATGTTAAAGCTTAGTGGGTGTAATATTTATTTCTCTTTTTTAACACAGGTTGAACCTCTCTAGTCCAGCATCCTTGAGACATGACAGGTACCGAACCAGAGAATTTGCCAAACCACAGGAGATCAATATTGTCTAGCAACACTAAACACTTCCACGGCTTACTGGGCACTTAGAAGACACTGAGGGGTAAATTAGAGCTAAATAACAGCAAAGAACACTGAGAGCCAGGACTGGTGGCTGTAAACAAACTTTATGGGACTGTGGGAAACTTGGCCACACCCATGATAAGTGGACATCCGGATAACAATAATCATGCTGCACCATAGATGTTGCTAGAACCAGTGTGCGCCAGACTAGAGAGGTTCAACCTATATAGGAATCCTGTCAGCTAATTTCTAAATAGCCTATGGAATCACGAGTAGTCTCGTGGCCCCTTAGAGATTAAAAACAAATATATAGAGTGAGGATCATGAGCTTTTGTGGACAAAACCCATCATGGTTAAAGTTGCTCCCCACCAATCTGAAATGGTGCCCCACTCCATAGTGCTCTCAGGCCTCGCCTGACCCAGCATAAGTGGTCACAGGATGGGGTGCTACTCTGCACTAACAATGTTGTTTTGCAGTGAAACAGACGCATTTCTATTCCTATATCTTGCATCAGCTCACTTAAGGGAACACAGTGTTTGCATGTGTGTTCAGTGTACCCATATCATCTCTTTCAGCAGTTTCTCATTTCACTGCATTTGGTGCAACCCAATCTTCTCTCCCTAGCCTTTCTCTTGAAGATGAGGAGGGTTGAGCTGAGGGAAGAGGGGAAGATGATCGGGGTTGGAGCTGGTGTGAGGATGGGCCACAATTCGGACATGCACCTAAAGATAGAACACAGTCCCATTCTGCAGCAAGATGAACCACACTCTGGACACCCAAATCCCCAAGTATTGGCCTTCTAGTATTAGCTGGCTAGTCACTGCTCAAAAAACTTCATTAATGCAGGATTGAGTTTGCATGGCACTGCCTCCTGCCCTTCTAGAGCAGCACCAGCACATATATAAACCTCTAAAAATGACAAACAACTGGAAATCGGGAACTCCAGCTCTAAGGTACACACCTTCTCTGTGCCACCATTTTAACTGTGGCCCTGGAGCAGTCAATATCCTGTAAATATGGTTGAGAGAGCTGCTGCAAAATGAGCAGATGTGAAGAATGACAGTATGTGCTGTGACGTGTCCCACAGAATTGCATTCTCTCATTCAGCTCTGCACCCTCCAGCTATCTGCACCGTGTTAGGGTACCTCTGTTGACTTGTGGAGCTTGCTTACGGTAAGTTGCCCCAGCTCCCCATGTGATATGGGGACCCTCCTTTCTGCACTCAGCTATGGAGGTCGGGCAAGCAGAGAAGCAGAATCGACTTTTCTTGCCAGAGGATTTGTAACAAGCTGGCAGCAGTCATGATAATGCAGCATAACTTGAAGGGCTGTCCTAGTGTAATAGGGATGGTATCATCTGGCCACCGAGGGGGGGGGGGGCGGGGGAATCTGTGCATAGGCATTATAAATCCAGCCTTGTGTATTACTCTATATGAGATGTGTCTTTTCATAGTAGGTGAACACTAAACAGATCTTCCCTCCAAACACTTTCATCCTCCAGCCAGTAAGCAGAGCTAAACACGAGCTGTTACCACTTGGACAAGTGTCAGAGGGGTAGCCGTCTTAGTCTGTAACTTTAAAGACGAGCAGTGCTGCAGCATCTCAGGGTATGTCTACACTGCAGGCTAAAGTCGAATTAGGATACGCAACTTCAGCTTCCTTCTTCAGATGACCGGTTGTCTGAAGAAGTGGGCTGTGCCCACGAAAGCTCATGATACCATCTACGCATTTTGTCAGTCTATAAAGTGCTACCAAACTATTTGTTGTTTAAGTTTGTCCTGTACAGATTAACTCGACTACTCCCTGAAGCTTCCAAACTTCAGCTATGTTAATTGCGTAGCTGAAGTTGAAGTAACTTAAGTCGGCTTTAGGTGCCGTCTATACAGCAGAAAGTCAAAGGAAGAACACTCTTCCTTCGACTTCCTTTACTCCTTGGCTACATCTACACTGGCATGATTTTCCGGAAATGCTTTTAACGGAAAAGTTTTCCGTTAAAAGCATTTTCGGAAAAGCACGTGTAGATTGCCAGGATGCTTTTCCGCAAAAGCACTTTTTGTGGAAAAGCGTCCATGGCCAATCTAGACGCGGTTTTCCGCAAAAAAGCCCCGATCGCCTTTTTCGCAATCGGGGCTTTTTTGCGGAAAACAGTACTATGCTCTCTACACTGACCCTTTTGCGCAAAAGTCTTTCGGAAAAAGACTTTTGCCCGAACGGGAGCAGCATAGTTTTTCTGGAAAAGCACTGATGATTTTACATTAGATCGTCGGTGCTTTTCCGGAAATTCAAGCAGCCAGTGTAGACAGCTGGCAAGTTTTTCCGCAAAATCATCTGATTTTGCAGAAAAACTTGCCAGTCTAGACACAGCCCTTGTGAAATGAGGAAGTCGGAGTAAGAAGCCTGTTATTTCAAAATTATTTTGACAAGCTTCAATTATTTTGAAATAAGTATGCAGTGTAAACATAGCCTCAGAGACTAACAAATATATATATAGGACAAGGTTTGCAGAGATATAAAGAATAGAATTGACACCTGGCTGCAAGAAAGACAATTTGTGACTGCTTGCAATGAGGAACGTGGTAAGGGCCAGAGTTCAGGTGAAAGCTTCAGGGAAGAGGATTGCTGGTGAGAATTTACTTCCGGTGCTGGTCCCCAGACACGGGCCAGTGAACATTAGGAGCTGTAATGAATGATGCCAGAGGCATTCCCTCTCATCTCAGGCACTGAACCTTGTCAAGTCATGCTTCCAAGTCGGGACTCATGGAAAATGTTTCCTTTTATTTTTCAAATACATAAACTCTTCACTATTAAAATCTCAAACTCAAAGCATGAAGAAGCAGCAGCTCTCAAACATATACACAGCCAACTTGTGAGCACACTATGAATGTACGATCAAGCAATGGTTTCCAGTTGCCAATTTCCTCTGTCTCTGTGTGCAGCCATGGGCGGACAGGCCATTGTTCCAGAAGTGGATCCACTGGGCAAAATGTTGGCTCCTGGAACAAACTGCCTATTTCACGTATTTGCTCCTGTGTGTAAATTTGCTTTCATGCTGCAAAAATATTGCCTGTGTCCCGGAAATTCCATGTCTCTCCATTTTAACAAGATGTGTGTTGGCCAACCAGTTCTTTATATATTTAAAGCAGCCCCTTGTTCAGTCCCACACCCAACAGTGAAACAATACTGCAGTTCAATCACATGGATACAGTCATGTGACTTGTTTAAAGTACAAAAATAACTGGAAGGCCTCTATAGAAAGAAGCATCACATAGGCAACAGAGAGACAAACCAGTCAGAATACCCTCCAGTACCTATTGACAATAGGCATTTACACAGTTAATACCAAATTTTCAAGGATTGGGGCAAAGTTAGATCTTTAAGGTTGGAGGGAGTTGAGTCCTTTGTTTTCTTGGCTGGAGATCTATCCCATTCCATGTAACAAAGACAAGCAAAACAGGAGTGTGGGATATACATGGGCAAGCCAACTCCCAGTAACGAACTATGCTCCATCCTCTCCATACATTGCAAAAGTCAAGTGATGCCACCAGCTGACATGACACAGATTGAATTTAGGTGCGGTGCTCCTTCCTAGCAAGGCTGGTTTGTGAGTCCCAGTGTCAGAATTACATATTTTTAAGGAGGCAGTTAGCTGGTTAACTGAGTTGAGCATCCGAATGGAGTGTGCAGGCTTACAAAGAGGGAACTCTGTATTTCCAGCCTAAATTCTCAAAGGCCCTTAAGTGGCTAAGGCTGGATTTAGGTGCCTCTATTCCATTCTCAGGCTTCACTGCAATTTGCAAAACTCCCGCTGAACTCCATGGATGCCCAAATTCACTTGGCACCTGAGTTTTGCAGTGAAAAGTTCCATTGGTGCCTGTGTTTGTGCCTCAGAGTATTGTGCATTGCTACCTCCTTCTAGGTGCTCAGGTGCCTACCTACTGCCTAATCCTCAGACACATTACTTAAACGTGGGACCCGATCCGATCAACATCAAACACTTAAGTACAGGCAGTCCCTGGGTTACATGGATCCAACTTACATCGGATCCCTACTTACAAATGGGGTGAGACAACCCCGCACTAGCTGCTTCCCCCCAGTAGACCAGGGAGACGCGAAGCTAGCGCCCTCCCCCCCGCCCAGCAGACCAGGGAGATGAGGAGCGGCTTTTCTCAGCAGACACCTCAGCTTGAAAATAAAGGACTGAGGGAAGTGAGGTGTGGGAGAATAAAACTGAGCTCTGGAGAAATGTTTGGCTAGAGTTTCCCCTACAATATGTACCAGTTCCGACTTACATACAAATTCAACTTAAGAACAAACCTACAGTCCCTATCTTGTACGTAACCCGGGGACTGCCTGTATCTTTGCGAATCTATACCTCCCTTCCTTCTGCAAGAAACAGCAAGAAAACATGAGAGTGTGCTTGTGTAAGAGACAAATATACACGCATATCTGACAATCTTTTACCCTTTGTAAACCTAAAGACCATGAATCTTAACCATTTAATTAGCAGGCAACCTGAAAAAAAATGTGAATGTGGTAGCAAAAAGGCTCTTTTGTCAGCATGATTTTTGAAATTCCCCTTGCGAGTCAGGTTTACACAGGTAGGCAGCCAGTTAGCTACCACTCCATACATTTAAGTACCTGTAAAAACAATTGGGCAAATGAGAGCCACAGTGGCTTTTGCCTCTCAAGCAAAACTATCTTTGGGAAAATGAGAAGAATATTTTATATGCTCTGGATTAAAGGACCCATTGGGGTACCTCTAATGAAGAAAGCACATGCACTGCCTTAGTCACCCTCAATACCACCTGAAAGCCATCCTCACCAGAGTGCATTACTCCTTCCTGCCCATTTTAAAATGTTCTACGGGGCAGCTGCCATGCATATCAGGACGCAGCTTGCTCTTCTTCCCATTCCATGGACAATCAGGGTATGTCTAGACTACATGGCTCCGTCGACGGAGCCATGTAGATGAGTTTACTAGACATAGGAAAATGAAGCGGCGATTTAAATAATCGCCGCTTCATTTACATCAAAATGGCCGCCACGCTGTGCCGATCAGCTGTTTGGCAGCACAGCGCGGTAGTCTGGACACGCCGCGGTCGACAAGGGAAGCCCTTGTCGACCGCTCCGTTATACCTCGTGAAATGGCACAGCGCAGCCATTTCAAAACAGCATCTCCGTTATGCCTCGTGAAAGCAGCACTGCGCGTCCATGCTACCGCGCTGTGCTACCAAACAGCTGATCGGCACAGCGCGGCAGCCATTTTGATGTAAATGAAGCGGCGATTATTTAAATATTTCCTATGCCATCTACATGGCTCCGTCAGGGAGCAAGGGGAAAGTACTTGGATTCTGTGCCTGCCTCTCACTTCTGGCTGGTGAAGGGAGGAGGCAGAGGAGTAATTCACAGAATCCAAGTACTTTCCCCTCGCTCCCTGATTGTCCAGGGAGGAGAAGAAAAGCAAGCTGCTGCCCCTCTGCTCTCCTGAAATGGCGCCCTCAATCTCTGGGCAGGTGGCCTGTAGTGGGTTGCCAGTCTGTCTGCGGCACTGGATTGGCGGGGAAGGTAATAGGCGGATTCTTGCACCCAGTAGCAGCAGGCTGCTCAAAACATTTGCCTTCCATAGCTCTGTTTCCTGTCCTGCTCCTGACTTGGCCCCGGCCTTATCTCACTCCAGGGAACCCGGTTCTGATCCCAAGCTGCTGAAAGCTCACTAATCCTGAGTGAGCCTGAGTATCCAGCCTGCTTGCTGGCGAGGTCCTGGCTCGGCGCTTCCATTCCTGGAGCCACTCCGGGCTGCGTTCAAGCCACGTGTGGCCGAAGCTGCAGTTCGGGTGCTAACAGGACTGCCGGCCAGTTGCTGGAGTCCCTGAGGGTATGTCTAGACTGCATCCCTCTGTCGGCAGAGGGATGCAGATTAAACAGGTCAACATTGCAAATGGAGGCAGGGATTTAAATATCCCACGCCTAATTTGCATAAAAATGGCCACCGCGTTTTGCCGACTCAGCACTTTGTCAGCAAAAAGCAGCAGTCTAGAGGGGGATCTGTCGACAAAGAAAGCCTTTTTCGACAGATCCCTTATGCCTCCTGCAAGGAGGTTTACAGGATCTGTCGAAAAAGGCTTTCTTTGTCGACAGATCCCCCTCTAGACGGCTGCTTTCTGCCGACAAAATGCTGAGTCGGCAAAACGTGACAGCCATTTTGATGCAAATTAGGCGCGGGATATTTAAATCCCTGCCTCATTTGCAACGTCAACCTGCCTAATCTGCATCCCTCTGCCGACAGAGGGATGCAGTCTAGACATACCCTGAGTGGGATGAGGTTGCCCAGTGTTATTTCCAGCCCAGCCTGCATGAAGGTATTAAAGACGAGCAGGCCTGGGTAGGATCCCTGTCCTATCTGGATGTGTTAGTCGATCTATGGACTATGACTGCATGATTAAGTGCTGCCAAGAAAAAGGGTGGGCTTCCCAGCCTGGCTTGCTCCAGCCCCATTCACTTGTCCTTCCTCCATTGCCCAAACCCATGCCAGCTGATTGGGTCTGGCCCTCCTCTCCAACGCGGAGAACAATCGAGTTCCATAAAGACACAATGGAATTCTTGGGCTGTATCATCTGGCCCGAGGAACTCAGCATGGACCTGTGTCAGGTGGCAGTCTCATCCAACTGGGCAGTGCCCAAGGAGGTAGCAACGTGCAGCAAATCCTGCGGCTCACGGGCAATTTATTAAAGGATTCTCTAGCCTGGCTGCATGGCTAATGGTGGTCCTGCAAACTGGATCCTACTTTGTCTGCTCCACAGAGGCTCAGTCAGCCGTTGGTCACAAGGAGTTCACCTCAGCACTCATCCTGATCCAGCCAGCACCTATTAAACCACTTACAATCAAGACCCACACCTCAAACTTTGCCATATGTTCAGTACAGTAAAATTCCAATTGTCTGGCATCCAGTGGTCCGGCACTCCCAATAGTCCGGCACCAACTGGAACCCGGAAGTGCTCCGGCCAGCCGGACAATTGGAACTGCTCTGCGCCGCTTCCTCAAGTCTGCTGCTGCCGCTGCTGAAACTGACCAGCTGCGGAACTATGGAAGCGGTGAGGAGCAGAGCAGCTGGGGTGCTGCCAGGTTGGTCCCTCAGCGCCGCCCCTCACCCCCCTGCTCGGTGCCCGGCAGCAGTCTGTTCTGTTCTGCCCCACGGCTTCCGCAAGTCCACCACTGCTGAAACAACCAGCAGCGGACTTGGGGAAGCCCTGGAGCAGAGCAGCTGGGGTGCTGCCGGGTTGGTCCCACAGTGCTGCCCCTCACCAGCACCTGGTTCGCCCCACACCACGCCGTTCCCCACCCGACCCCTCACAGTTCCCCTGCCGGAGTACGTCCTGATACTCCGGCATATCCGATAATCCAGCACCCCCTGGGTCCCAAAGGTGCCGGATTATCGGAAGTCTGCTGTATTATCTCAACACGCCTCCCCATCCCTACTCTACCCTTGTGCCTTTTATTCTCAGATGCGAACCCTGGCTGGCAAAAACGATGATATTCAAGACAAGTTGCTACTGGCTCTCCAGGAAAATTTCAAGGAGTGTCACCATCCCCTACAGCAAGGGTGGGGAACCTCAGGCCCGAGGCCAGATGTGGCCCCTGGTTTTCCTGGATCTGGTCCCTGAGGCTCAGCATTGGGGAAACTGTGCTAGTGCTCCAGCCCCCCGCTACCAAACCTGCAGGGCTGAAACATACAAAAATCTACTAGCCTGCCCCCCCGGTTCTTGTGTGCAAAGGGAAGGGGAGAGCATCTTTCTCCTCCTCAGTCAGGAGCTCTTTGCTTTACTTTTCTCTTGTGTGTAGCCCCCAACCCAAAAAAGGCTTCCCACCCCTGCCCTCCAGAGAGCCTGAGTTCCCATCCAAGTCCTAATGAACCACAGGAACCTGGAGTACCGACAGACGGCTAAAGGCCTTAACCAATGCCAGAGCTACTGGTCCTTCTTCTTCCCTCACTGATTTTTGATGGGACCTCTCATGAACAAGCCAAGAGAAGTATCTCGAATCTGGCGAAGAGTCAATTGTCAGCATCCTCTAGATGTCCCTATCTTTGTCTATAGGCAGGAGTCGGACATCTTCTGCCCACATACTGTGCCCATGTGCCCCCCAAGCCGACTCTGAATTTCAGCCACTAAATGGCCTCTTCTGGTCAAAGGTATTGATGTTCCAGATGCACCATCCAGCGCTTGCAGGCCACTCTGATCAAGTCAACACTTGGAATCTGGTCTTGAGGAACCTGCGATAGCCACGCCCATGAATTTACATCAAGGATTAGGTAAGGTCTTGGGATGCAGTAAGAACACCCACACCCCAGCCCTCCTGCGAGAAACCAAGCCAAGGAAGTGCCTTTAAGAGGATACAGGAAGCAGGGCCTGCAATTGAACCCGTCTCCAGGCAACCTAATGAGTGCAGTTGGCCTGTAGTTGGCCACCTAATGGGCTGCACCACCTGACTGGTTGGAAGATTCAGCTAAGTGGCTCTTAAGTCCAGCAGCAGCAGTTCAGTGGCTGCCCAAGGCATTTGCCTACAGCTGCAATAGCTGCTGCACCGGCTGTTCTCAGGCCTGCTCCAACCCTGTTCCTGCCTTGCCTCACTCCAAGCAACCTGTCCTGACCCTTGGTTCTAGTTCCTAATGTGTCACTTCAGCTCTGATCCGTGCTCTGGCATCTGGCTTCTGCCTCCGGCTCTGACCCTGGACTGTAAGTGCTGACTACTGATTCCTGTCCTAACCACTAGACTTGAATCCTGCTCCATCCACTAGGCACGACTGCCACATCCCAGTTGCTCACACCCACCAGGGCTAATGCCCACCAGGCTAGTTGCAGAAGCATCCACTGTGCTTGCCTCAAAGTTGCAATTCTCCTGACATGTCATTGGCTCCCTAGGGGCTTGGTGAACTGGACAGTTGATAGAATTATCGTAGCTACCAATGCAGTGGCTGGAAAACTTTAGGACAAATAACTGGTCATCCTTCTTTCAAACAAACAAACCTATTTTTCAAGTTCAGGACAAAGATCCCCTTTCCCCCACAACTGAAAAACTATTTTTTTAAATATGTGACTTTAAGATGTGTAAAAGCCCAGACTGACATTCCCAACGCATGTAATCACGTAGACTCCTCTTAATCCGATTTAGTCCCCGCTGAACCAGGGGCTAACTCCAGGTCAGCTTCCCCCTCCCCTCACAGACACTTGAGGCAAGGGCTCCCCAGTGTCTGTATGGGGGGGAACATGCCCTTGGGTGGGGGTGCTCTACACCCAGGGCTGCAAGCTGGACAAGTTTTCTGCTGTCACTTTGTTCTCCTGTAATAACCAGCATTCTTCGGGGAAAACCATCATAGATTGCCTCTGTAATTCATTTTTGCTGAGTCAATACCCCAACTTCCCTCCCACCACCAATTTCCTGAGCTCCTGCGTTTTACCTTTGTCAGTCTGTTCTTCAGTAATAATCCACTGAAAAGTTCAAAGAAATCTTGGATGATCTTTAATTCTATCCCTCCAGGGCCAGGATGCCATTGGGCAAAATGGCTGCTTCTACGGATGGTCAAATCTCAATGGGTTACAAAGTTTCCTTCACTTCCGATAAAGCATCCAGCAGTTTAGCACCTGAGCCCTTCTGAACCCTTTCAGTCTGCAACCAATGAAAATCTAAGAAGAACAAGCTCTCTCAGAACTGCAAAACAACTCCCAGATTTTTGATGCGTCGGGACTGCGGCTGGAATAGCTTCTCTCTCGCTTCTCCCATTTCAAGTTTCAACTAGTGAAGACAGGCATGAAAAATTCCTCAATATTTGGCAAAGCTCAGTGAAGGGGAAAGCGTGTGGAGGGCAGGGGGAGTCTGGAACGAAGGCTCCAATCAGTTCTTTGTCTGTGCTCGTGCGCCCCCCTCTAGCAGCTTCTCACATAAATAGAAGTCATTGGATCCCTTTCCAGGTTCTGCCCATATTTGCAGTGCCATGTGATGCTATTTTTGTTCCCAACTAAAGAATAAAAGAGAAGCCAGGCTGTCCATATTCTCCCCAGTCTCCCAGCCCCTGTAACCTCAAGAACCGCCTGTTACAACGAGACAGACCCTCAGGAACCAGGGGCTGTGATGATGTCACAGTGGCTATTAGAATATAAACATAATTGCCACTTGAGAACTCAGGGAGTTCTTCTGGGGGCTCCCCGCTGATTCCTTATGTGCCCCTTGCAAACATAAACCAGCTCCCCAGTAGTGATCCTCTGACCTGTAAAGCCTGGACCACGTTTGGCTCTGCATCTCTGCAGGAGGACAAGCCATTACAAGTATTGTTACAAGGCTTCTATGTAGCCACAGTGAGAATCAAATCACTGATCTAGCCCCAGTTATTGGTTTCGCATTAGCTAAGAATCAGGGGAGTTTCTAGGCCCTCTCTGCCTTTCAATGGAACATACTCAGGCCTGATTCCTGGATCCCAATAAACACTGGAAAGCCAGCCCTTCACAAGAAACAGGGACATATCACGGAAACAACCAGCACCTGCAAAATACCAATTCTAGGGAGCTGCCTATCGTCTCAGTCCTTAACCCTTCACATGCCAAGCATGCAACAAAGGCAGATACAAATCTGAAGACAGATGCTAATGAAACACACAGTGTCTCGGGCAATGTTTAGAAACGTGAGACAGGTGCGGCGCCAGCTTTCTGCCTCAAAGTGTGGAGGAGGAACAGTTACTAATCTAAACGTGATCCTCTGCCCGCTCCTATGCTAGTCCAGGGTGGGGCAGTGGGCCACAAAGCCAGGATCTCTCAGTCTTGTTTCTCTAATGGGGGTGAAAGGGGGTCACAAAGAATATCCAACTCTCTAGGCAAGGAAAGGGTTAAGTCATTTTCTCTTTAGCTTGGGTTTAAAGGGACAGGGCAGGAAGGCTGCATGGGGAGGGAGGGAAGGAGAGTTTGCTTCTGTGTTGCTCTTCCTCCATCCCCCACTTCTGAGAGGTTTGATTTCCAGCCTTGACCTTTTCAGAGGCTCAGTCTGAACCCTGCTCCTTGGCGTCACATGATTGTCTCGCTGCGGTGCTTGTGAGCCTCGTTTGCCTGGTAGATGAGGTGGTAGGGCTTCTCGTTCTCCTCAATCACCGAATTCCCAAGCTCGCAGTCTTGTGCCTCCAGCTCATGCCGGGACAGGTGCTCCACTATCCCAGCTCCCAGGGAGTCCCCCAGCACGTTGGTGGTGGTTCTCAGACGGTCCCTGGAAAAAGGCAGAGGAGAGTGACCATGAAACTTGGAGGGAAATGCCTTTTGGGGACCAAGGCAGGCTGAAAAACATCAGGGGGCAGGCCTAGTGCTTTGCACCAAGGACAAACATGTCTCTGACTTGGGACACCTGAAGTTCAGTTTGGCTCAGAGACGTGATTTTTAAATAGTTTCTTCAGAGGCGTAGCGAGAGTGTTATGCACCTGGGGACAAAGGCCCAATTTGTGCCCCCCCCTCCGCCACTGCTGCACAGCTGAGCCCGACCTTGGGAGGAGGGCGGGGGAGCTTGTACCGCATCTTCCCCCACCCCCTCCAGTTTGGGGCCGGGCCCCCACACGCACTAACCTGCCGGCGGAGATGGTTGAAGGTCGGGCTGGGGGCATAGAGGTGGGGAGGAGGATCCAGCCAGCGGCAGCAGGCAGAGGAGCAGGCAAGCCGAGGGATGACAGGGGGAATGGAGAGGGCTAAATTGGCGCCCCCCTAGCGTAGCGCCCAGGAGCAACTCCCCCCTCTTCCCCGCTACGCCACTGGGTTTCTTTTCACTCAATTACCCTGCTCCTTCCTTTGACTTACATCGGTAGAACTCCCCTCACTTCAAAAGAGGCACTCTCAGTTTACGACTGGCGTGAGAGGGAAATCAGGCTCTCTGTTGTAACCAGTCGGACACGACCCCCCCCCCCTCTACTGGCGTCCAGCTGACTGGACATACTCCTCTGCTTTCCCCTTTCCCCTTGACCCCACCTCTCTTAGGGTATGTCTACACTACCCTCCTAATTCGAAATAGGAGGGTAATGTAGTCATACCGCAATTGCAAATGAAGCCCGGGATTTGAATTTCCCGGGCTTCATTTGCATAAAGCCGGCCGGCACCATTTTTAAATGCCGGCAGTTCGAACCCCGTGCCGCGCGGCTACACGCGGCACGGAGTAGCTAGTTCGGATTAGGCTTCTAATCCGAACTAGCTGTACTCCTCGTGGAAGTACAATCCGAACTAGCTACTCCGTGCCGCGTGTAGCCACGCGGCACGGGGTTCGAACTGCCGGCATTTAAAAATGGCGCCGGCCGGCTTTATGCAAATGAAGCCCGGGAAATTCAAATCCCGGGCTTCATTTTCAATTGCGGTATGACTACATTATCCTCCTATTTCGAATTAGGAGGGTAGTGTAGACATATCCTTAGTTACAATTTATGTTAAGCTCTGTATCATGCCTTTGGTATGTTAACCCATATTATTTACATTAGGTCCTTTTAGTATGTCATGTAATCCAATTTATGGTAGGTTTCTGGTTACTTAAGGCCTCTGTCGACAAAGAGCGTCTAGACTACATCCAGTTCTGTCGACAAAGCAAGCCGCTTTGTCGACATGACAGTGTAGATGCAATAACGCCTTCTGTTGACAGAACTCTGTCCACAAAAGGCGTTATTCCTCGTAGAATGAGGTTTACTGCCGTCGACAAAACTGCCGAGTTCTGTCGACATTACGTCGACAGAACTTGGCGGTAGTGTAGATGCAGGTATAGTTTTGTCGACAAAAGTCCACTTTTGTCAACAAAACCCTGTAGTCTAGACACACCCTAGGAAGGGGTGCAGGGTCTGGGAGGGAGCTGTGACCTGGGGTGGGAGGGTGCAAAGGGTTTGGGTGATGACCTAGGGCAGGAGGGGGTGGTGAACTGAGGAAGGGAGTTGGGGGGTGGGAGGGGCCAGAGGCAGGCTATGGCCAGAAGGCTCTTACCTAGGCGGCTTCCAGCCAACAGTCTTGCAGGAACCTGAAGCAGGCTCCCTACTTGCTGCAGCCCCAGGCTGCTCAAAATGCCTGGCTTCTTTCTGTGGCTCTCTGCTCTGGGGAGAAGGCGAGGCTCCACATGCTGCCTCTGCCTCCCATCTAGCCAATGGGAGCTGAGAGATTTTTCTGGAGGGCGGGTACAGCCCATGAAGCCTCCTCCTTTCCTAGGCGCCTGGAGCAGAGAGCCACAGGGAGCAGCCAGCTGCTTAAAGCAGCATGGGGCTGCTCTGTGTCTAACGGTCACGGTAGGGAGGCCCGCGGGCTGGATCAGGTGGCCTGCAGGCTGGATCCAATGGCGTGGTGGCCAACCTGTGAGCCTTATCTTGCCCACTCCTGCTCTAGAGCCTTCACTGAGCTTCCTAGAATGAAAGCTGAGTACAGAAGACACTGGCACACCCTTGAATAGGGAACTTACAGAAACCAGTCCACCGCAATGATGAGCGTGATATCCTCGGTCGGCAGCCCCACTGACGTCAGCACGATCATCATGGTCACCAGGCCCGCCTGGGGGATGCCCGCCGCGCCAATGCTGGCTGCAGTGGCAGTGATGCTGGGAAGGAAGGGGGGCAGGAAAGCAGAGTTAGCAGTAGGAAAAAGAAAGGCGTGGGCCATGCCCTGACTCAGTGGCAGGTCTGCATTGAATCAGTACCCCTGCCTGCCGCCCTCAGCCCAGCAAGCTCACTGCCTTTGGTGTCAACGGAGCAGGCTCAAGCCCCAAACTTGGTTCCACGGTTACTTTTATTTTCTGTTTGAATTGCATAAAAAAAACCCCTACATTCAGACATTAAGGTTGGAAAGGGATACGCTGAAAAGGCAGGAAATGCCAGATCTCGGGCGGCCCATTCAACCTTAGCTCTGCCCCTTTGTGTCGAGGCATCATGAGGCATTCTTCAATTACATAGCCCAGGGATGTTAAATATCGGTTAACTGAATAGTCAAGTAACCTCATGAATTCTTATCGGTTGCTCAACTATTCTATAGTCCCCGGGGGTGGGGCCGGCAGCCAGTGCACTCCGACCCCACTCCCAAAGAGCCCCTTGCCACTCTGCACTGCTGCCTCCGATACAAAGGCAGCAGTGCAGGGGGCCAGGTGGGAGCTGGTCTGCGAGGGGAGACGATTTAAAAGCCAGCTCCCTTCATAGACTAGCTGCCTGTTGCCCCGCACTGCTGCCTCTAATACAGAGGCAGCAGTGCGGGGTGGCAGCAGCACGTATCCAGGCGTGGTCTGAGTTCCCAGACTCGGCACGAGCCAGGACTGAGCCAGGCTGCCTGCCTGTCTAGCTCCTAATACATTTTAAATGCAGAGCCGCAGCAGGACTGAGCCAAGCCTGCTAAAAAAAAATGTACTGGGAGGGGGAATATGTGTAGTCTATAGCATTAACCAATAAGCTTTTGCTTTTTTTTTTTTTTTTTAAAGGAAAAAAAAAAAGAGTGCGACCCCTTTAAATGTTGCTCCCCACCCCCGGAAGACAGCCTTGGGGGATTGTGCACCGCTGGACTACACTATTACATCCCTAACAGCCATATGCGAGGTCTTCCCCAGGACCGCACCTCATCCAGTGCCAGAGATGGATGATGCCTCAGGGACGGAGGCACCTGGGTCACTATTCCTCACACAGCATGTAGCCTCTGCCTCATTTACTGCCGCCATCCAAGCCCTGCACTGTCTGTCTGCTGAGGACAGAATGGGGAAAAGGGCAAGGTGGGTGTGATCTCTGTGGGGGAGATTCTCTGTCACTTGAGTTAGCAGGCGTCCAGCTTAACTGGAGTATCATGTCCAGTTCTGGGTATCACCTTTCAGGAAAGATGTGGACAAATTGGAGAGGGTCCAGAGAAGAACGACAAAAATGATGAAAGGTCTAGGAAACATGAGCTATGAGGGAAGACTGGAGGAACTGGGCTTGTTTAGTTTAGAAAACAGAAGACCGAGGGGGGACATGACAGCAGCTTTCAAGTACCTAAAAGGGTGTTTGTTACAAGGAGGAGGGAGAAAAACTGTTCTCCTTGACCTCTGGTGATAGAACAAGAAGCAAGTGGCTTAAATTGCAGCAAGGGAGGTTTAGGCTGGACATTAGGAAAAGCTTCCTGCCTGTCAGGGTGGTTAAACATTGAAATAAATTGCCCGGGGAGATTGAGGAATCTCCATCACTGGAGACATTTAAGAGCAGGTTAGATAGACATCTCTCAGGGATGATCTAGATGGTGCCTGGTCCTGCCGTGAGGGCAGGGGACTGGACTTGACCTCTTGAGGTCCCTTCCAGTTCTATGATTCTCCAACAGTAGTTGGTTCAGGGAAAGATCTTCCCACCCTACTTTGTCCATCAACTAGCCAGGGACCAGTATGGCTCCACCACCGCTCAAACATTCTTTCTGCAGGTCACTGTCAGGGAGCCCTGGAAATCAGTCCCACCCCCCAGCCGCTGCCACTTGGCTCTCAGAAGGACTCATTCTGCTCACCCCAAGGAGAACCTTCCTGTTCCCCAGTCTGAGAAGCCCAGCCTGACCTCCGGCCTGGAGCAGAACTCCCCGCCAGCACATGGCTGGCACAAATGGGGCCCCCTCTGGACTGAATTTGTCATTTCCCCGCTTTTCTCAATCCCTTTCCCAAGCAGAACAGGCACCAGATCCCTTTGGAGCCAGGCCTTCAAGCCCTCCCAGTCGCCTCAAGGCTGGACTCCCTCTCCGTAGCACAGGTTTTCGGGCCCACCTACCTGATTGTGATGATTTGCCCGAAATCGAGCTCATAGTTGTTGACTTGTGCGATGAAGATGGCCGCCAGGGCCTCGTACAGAGCCGTGCCGTCCATGTTAATGGTCGCACCCACGGGCAGAACGAACCGGGTGATGCGCCGGTCCACCCCGATGTTCCCTTCCAAGCACCGGAATGTAATGGGGAGCGTGGCTGAGCTGGAAGGAAACCCCAAACACTATGAAAGAGGCCAGCCTCTGTACAAGAGCATTTCTCCTCAGCACAAGGCCCAGAGGGCTCTGAGACTAGACAGGTGAGTGGGGCAGAGATGAGCGCCATGAGCATCGGGGTGAGCACAACAGAGTGTGTATGAGTGTGAGCTCGCGCCAGTGGGTGTGTCTAGACTACAGGGTTTTGTCAACAAAACTATACCTGCGTCTACACTGCTGCTGAGTTCTGTTGACATAACATGGACAGAACTCAGCAGTTTTGTCGACGGCTGTAAACCTCATCCTAGGAGGAATAACGCCTTTTGTGGACAGAGTTCTGTCGACAGAAGGTGTTATTGCATCTACACTGTCCTTTATGTCTACACTGCCATGTCGACAAAGCGGCTTGCTTTGTCGACAGAACTGGATGTAGTTTGGACGCTCTTTGTCGACAGCTTTGTCCACAGTATCTGTCGACAAAACTTCTGTTGACAAAAGCCTGTAGTCTAGACCTACCCAGGGTGTTCATACGTGACTGTGTGAGGAGGTATGAAAGAGTGCATGAGCACAGCGTGGGAAGGCATGTGAGAGCATGCTTGAGGGCCCATGTGTGAGTGTGTGTACATGCCTGTGGGACAGCACGTGTGAAAACATGTCAGGGTGCGTCTGTGTGGGTTCGTGTGTGAGCGCGGGTATGCATGTGAGCGCACGTGGTGCTTCTGTGAATTCATGTGTGAGCGAGGGAAAGAGAGAACACAGGGGTGTGGGCGTGTGAGAGCATGTGTGTTCACGTGAGCGTGTAAATGCACGAGAGCTTGTGTTGGAGAGTATGCGTATGACAGCAGGGGTGTGTGAGGGCAGAGACGCAAGAGCAGAGGGGGTATGTGTGAGTGAGTGAGCGAGAGAGCGCATTTGTGGGGGGTGGCAGGCTCCCCCAGGCCAGGCCAGTGGTATGAGTTTGGGCCCTGAGCTCAGGTGCGCCATCCAGGGCTGGTGGCGGAGTCCCCACCACTCTCCTTCCCAGCCAGGTATGTAAGGCCCCTTGGACGGCTGGTACAACTAACCCTCGCAGAGGGAAGCATCCTGCCCTCATGATCGCAGCCCCAGGTCTAGGGCTGCCGACGGGGGTGTAGGGCGGAATTGAACAGGGGCCCAGCATTTCAAAGGGGCCCAGAGCTCTTGGCCTCCGATGCGGCTACCGCAGCAGCTATGGTGGCCAGAGCACCAGGCCCCTTTGAATTACCAGGGGACCATCGCTCCGCATGGCTCCGATAGCTATGAGGGGAGGGCCCAGCACCACGCTCCAAGAGATGCTAAGGACTGACTGTCCTTGGCCCCGCCCCTTCCACCCGAGGCTCCACCCCTTCTTCAAATCATAGCATTAGAAGAGACCCCAGGAGGTCATTGAGTTCAACCACCCGGCCCAAAGCAGGACCAACCCCCCCCCCCCACACACACACACCTTGCCCCTGGGCTTGTGTGGCTGTTGGCCGTGGTGCCCAAGCCACAGCCCAAGGAAGGCCATGGGACTTTGCTGGGCTCAGGGCTGGATTGCAGGGCAAGGAGCCGGGACTCCCACACCGAGGCCTAGTGGTGGTAAGAGACCAGCACCCCACTGAGACTCAAGGGAACTGGAGCATGAGGCCCATGATGTCTCATTAGCTCCCCAGCCCGCTCCCACGGCTGCCATGCCCCGCCCAGGGCAGCCGGGCGTACCTGGAGGAGGTGCCCAGCGCAGTGATGAGGGCCTGCAGAAGGCCTCCGATGAACACCCACGGGTTCTTGTGGGTGACGATGAAGTACAGCAGTGGCAGGACACACAGGGAGTGGATGAGCAGCCCCACAATGACGGTGAGCGTGTACATCCCCAGCTGGCCTCCCATCACGGCGAGGTCGTCCATCTCCAGGATCTTGCCGGCGATTAAGAACAGGATCCCGACGGGCGCGTACCTGGCACAGGACACAGGGACAGGGGCTTAGAACTGGCTTCGGAATGCCCCCGGCGCTCCCCTTCGCTGGACAAAGTCACACGAGCCCGGGACATCCGACGACACCGGCCACTCGTGGGGTCACCTGATGCGACTATGGCTGCGCCTTCCTGGAAGGGGCTTCAAATGATCCAGCAAGGTCTGTTTGTCGGCCAGTGGCCTCAGTTCCCATGTGACTACACAGGGAGGAGCCCGGAGTGAGGTTCTCCCTCAACTGAAATCCACCCTCTGTGGGGGCACTAATTTCAGCAGCGTGGGCTCCCCCTCTTTGTCCCCAGCCAGGCCTACTAGGGCCTGGGCCCGCCCCCCTGAGGGCAGCAGGAGCTCAGGTGAGGCCCTGGCAAAAGAACTGAGCAAGCACTGGCTGCACAGACATTTGTATGTAAACGCTGCTTGAAAGATCCATGGGACCCAGCGGTGCCAGTGGGGCTACAGACGCTGCACACGGGGCCGAGCAGAGGCAAGAGGAGGCGCTGGTCAGGAAACATTTTGTCTGAACTCTCTTTGCCTCAGCCCTTACATCCTCTTCCTGCTTTGAGGCCTGCTGCTCCATAAAATAACAACAGAGCACATGTTCAACAGATTAAAAAATGGCTAATGAGCAATCTCAAAGAGTAGCTGTCAGCGGGGATTCATGACATGGGGATGTTTCTAGAGGGGTTCCACAGGTACTTGGCCCAACACCATTCAACACTAACTGAAGCGCCTGGAAGAGTGGTGCGGGGAAAGCTGTGTGTGTTCCACACCTGCAGCAGCTAAGTGACCCCACCTTCCCCCCACTCCAGCTCTCTGGTCCTCCAAGGATACTTCAAGCAGCATCAAGACAAGCATGTCCTGACCTCCCTGACAGAGCCAATACACACTTGGGAGTAACAATCTCATCCAGGCTTCTCCCCCCCAGCACTAAGGAGCAAACCGAGGCCCATACCCATTCGTCTCCCCTGTGCGTGTCACCTTTCAAACGCCCCCCATCTCTCCTGAGAACCTTACCCCACCCACCCTGCTCCTCACCAGATGATAATGGCCACCAGCCTCATGATGGCTTCGTTGAGGCTGTTGAAGAACTCCTGCAAGGCCCGGCCCTTCTGCTTCATGCTGCCAACTACCAGGCCAAAGCACACGGAGAAAACCACCAGGCCCAGTGCGTTCACCCCATTGGCCGAGCCGGGGATGGGAATGGTTTCCTCAAAGCTCAGCACTTCCTGAAGGCTTCCAAGACTGCCTGTGACGTTCTCCGGGGTATCAGTGACGTTCTCGGGACCGGAAGCCTGCCAGTTGGCCAGGGTCCCTGCTGTGACGTTGCTGCTGCGGAGGATGGTTCTGGTGAAGACCCGGGTGCCGTACTGGGTCTTGTACTGAAACGATATACAATTATCTGCTGTCTCCAGGTCCCTTCCAGTTCTACTGTTCTATGATTCACAGCTGCTGAGAAGCATCAAAAGCCAGAGCTAGAAAGAGGCAAAGACACCTGAACCCCCAGGCTGACAATTGTTTGGGCCTGTCTAATTCCCTGGCTCAGTGCACGGATTCAGATGTCTAGAATCTAGACCGTAAAGCTAGAAGGGACCCTGAGATCATTGTCTAGCACAGGCCCTTACATTCACCCAGTTTCCCCTGTGTTAAGCCCAAAAACTTGGATTTACCCAACATAGACTTTCCAGAAAGCATCTTCTCTGGATATGAAAACCTCAAAAAGGAGAATCCACCCCCTCCAGATAGTTGCTCAAACTTTAAGTCTCTCACGGTCAGGCATTTTCTCTGGACCTGAAATGATTGGTGTGGGGGGGTTTTCTGCACCCTCTTAATTTTTAAAACATCCTTTTTTAAAATGCGGGGACCTGGAAGGCTGCGTCCTGTTCCGGGGCTGTCTCCCCACTCCTGGGAACACAGGTAGAAACATCCCCCTGCTTCTATCGACTGCACCCCTCTTTATCCATCCAAGAGTTGCATTAGTCTTCCCTGTCACAGCATCGCACCAGGTTGCGTTCTGTTGCTTGCCCACTTAGATTCCTAAGTGCTTGTCTGAGTCACTGAGAAAAAAATACCCAACAACAAAAAAACACCACCACCATCTTGCCTCCCTGCACCAGGCCAGACAGCTCCCCTGTGGAACCCCGTAAGCACGAGGGTTTCCAGGCTGCCTCCGTATTGATCTGGACAGCCTGGGATTTTCGCCTCCTGACCGGGGGGGGGGGGGGGGGGGGGAAAGATCAGACATTTTAGGTGTCAGTATTTTCTGATTTTTTTTTTTTTTTTTTTTTTAACCAGACAGGAGGAGAAAATACCGGATACCTGGCAACCCTACCCCTACCTCACAGGCAGCACAGGGCTGGCATACAAGGCCCCACACTGCCCCCAGCAGGAGGGATAGTAGCCAGAGAAGTCTGTACTCTAGCAATTCCGGGCTGCCGACCAATCCATAGATACGGCTGCCTGAGAGCTGCTCTAATTTATATTGGTGGCTGCAGTGGTCACTGGAGCAGTGCATTCTGGGAGGTGCAAAGATGGCTTCACGCCATCCCCTGGGCTGCATCTCCGAGGGGGAAAGGGAGCAGTTCAGAGAGCAACCTCTTCTGCAGAGGCCTAAAATACAACACAGAGCATTGGGCAGAAAGGAGCAGGCCAAGGGAACTGGTGTCCCTACCTGTTTGAAGCAGGCTTCCACGAGGTTCGGCGGGAACATGTTCCTGCAGCAGATAAAACAGGAGAAGGTTACGCTGCCCTCTGCCTGAGAGCCAGGCCAGCAGGCCCACAGCCTGATGCTTGTGGTTAAGCGCTGGCTCGAGTCAAGTTTTGTGAAAGCTCAATGCCGAGAGCACTGAGTCTCCTTTCAGGTTATTCAGCAGCTTTCCAGACACCTCCCAGTGAGAGATTGCCCTCCCCTCTTGGCTTGATACAGGTAAACGTGGCCATGCTCCCAGGGGGCAGCATGTGGCCTTGGGAGACTGGTCTGTGAGAGTGAGGTTTTATGCATCCCAGTAAGAGAAAGGGAGACCTATTAGACCATCCCCTTCATCTCCCTGCGGCCAGAGCAGGATTATTCCCCAAGGCCTGTTCTCTGGCACAGTCCAATTTTAAGTGCTCCGAGCCAAGCAACTTCCTGCAAGAGGCATTCCCCTGCCTGTTACATCTCACTGTCCTGCTCCAGTGTTCAGTCCAAATGGGGCCTCTCTCCCATATCCATCACTCTTCCAGGGCTATGAGTGCTTGCAAGCTCCAGGCTTCTCGTCCTCCTCCCCAGCAGGCAGCCAGAGCTCCGGGCAATTTAAAAAGTCCCATTCATTTTGAATAGGGGCGGGAGGGGGGAGAAAAAAAGAAAGTTGGCACAGAACGTCATTTCAACTTTTTTAAAAGCAAAAATTCTGGGTTCCTCCTGCTCCGTGGAAAAGGTCCGAATTGTGAGTTTTTGTACCAATGGGGAACACGCTTTTCAAAAATGTTGGAATTTCCTGCAGAATGGGAATTTGGAGTTCTGACCATCTCACTCGAACTCCTGTCCATTTCATCCCTGCCCATCTGGGAGCAGGGTGTACAGAGTTAATAGCAAAATTTCAGGTGCACCACCACAAAGCTATCAAGAAAGGCACTAGGATTTCCCAGCAGAGACACCATGCCCCTAGATGTAATAGCATCAAAATGCCCTGGGCTTTCCACAGCCATGTCTTAGTGCAAATTCATGTCTAATTCACTGTCTGCCTTGAGCCCTCTTACCTGGTTTCTTGAGAGGCCTGCACCTTGGATAGCCATTCAGCTCTCACTAGGGCAGAGTGAGTGTGAAGTGGGTGTAAATTACTACCACATCTGAATAGCAGGACTTTAGACCTACTAAAAATTGTTCTGCTGAACTTCTGAGGCTAGGGTAAGAAGCAAGGGGCTTTAATTGAAGCAAGGAAAGTTTAGGTTGGCCATTAGGAAAAACTTCCTAACTCTCAGGGGCTGTGTCTACACTGCACCCCTTTTCCGGAAAAGGGATGCAGATTAGACACTTTGGAATAGCAAAATCCGCGGGGGATTTAAATATCCCCCGCGGTATTTGCATTAACATGGCTGCCGCTTTTTTCCAGCTTGGGGATAAGCCGGAGAAAAGTGGCAGTCTAGATGTGATTCTCCGGAAAATAAACCCTTTTCCGGAGGATCTTTTATTCCTACTTTCAAGTAGGGTTCAAGTAGGAAAAGGGTTTATTTTCCGGAGAATCACGTCTAGACTGCTGGTATATTTAAATCCCCCGCGGATTTTGCTATTCCAAAGTGTCTAATCTGCATCCCTTTTCCGGAAAAGGGGTGCAGTGTAGACATAGCCAGGGTGTTTAAGCACTGGAATAAATTGCCTAGGGAAGTTGTAGAATCCCCATCATTGGAGATAGTTAAGAGCAGGTTAGACCTGTCAGGGATGGTCTAGATGATACAGTAATTATTCGTTTAACATGTTTTTGCAATAGCACGATTTTTTGGGGGGGAACGTTTTTTGAATAACACAACCATCCCCGAAATAACACAAACACAATCAAGTGGCGCATTACTTTGTGCGGCGGCGATATAAGTTGGTGAAAACAGTGGTAATACGCATGAGCGGATGAATACATGTGGTCACAATGCTCCTCCACTCACTCACGTGTTTATCTTCGTGTTTTAACAAACTGCGGCAACTTGTGTTGCTAGATATCTTGTGCTGATGTTGACGACCCAGCCCTAACAAAAAAATTGACTTCGCTACCACCACCTGAAATGCAACCCCCACCTTTTCCATCATTTTTAATGGGAAAATTGACCCCACATAGCACATTTTTGCTGAGCATGAACATTTTCAGAAATGCATCTATCATGTGAAATGAGGAATTAGTGTACTTAGTGTTACTGAGAGTGCAGGGGACTGGAATAAATGACTTCGAGATCCCTTTGAATCCTATGATTCTACCTTGCCCAAGGTGCAGAGCGGGGGAGAGTAAGAACTAGTTCTTCTCAGCAGCTTATGCTTCCCAGGTGTCCCTGTGTCTCTGGGAGGGAAAAGGACTGTCTCAGACTGATGAACTGAAGAAAAACCCTGGTCATCAGAAGAAGTAGGCTGTGCCCACGAAAGCTTGTGATACCATCTACATGTTTTGTTAGTCTATAAAGTGCTACCAGACCATTTATTGTTTTTTAAGTTTATCCTGTACAGACTAACTTGGCTGCCCCCTGAAGCTTCCATTAAAATTACTGGGAAGTTGGGAACCCTGCCATGGTTCCAACGCTGACATTCAGGAAAGGCATTTTGAATTCGCCATACAGGTTGAACCTCTGGTCGGGCCACCTCCATGGTCCAGCATGATTTCAGTGGTCAAGTTTCCTGTGGTCCCATAAAGTTTGTTTCATAGACTCTAGAACACTAGAGTGTGTTCTAGAAGGCTGAGTGTGTTCTAGAAGGCTAAACGTGTAAATCACGAATTCTTAAATAACCAGTGTAATTAATGCACACAAGGGTCGCCTGATTACAGGGGCACGTTCTTACTGCACACGAACTAAGTTCGCTCACCTGACCAGGTCCATGAAGGCATCCGTTGTCTGCACCTGCTCTATCTTGCCCTCCCGGTGCAGTTTGTCCTTGGACCCTTTGCCCGGATGGATGATGATCACCATGAGGATGCCGATGAAGACCGCGATGATGGTGGTCACCATGTAGTAGACTACGGCCCGCATCCCCATCTTCCCAGAGGCTTTGCCATCCAGCGAGGCCATGCCTGGGCAGGCGCATACAGCACAAGGTTAGAGCTCTTAAACTGGGGAGGGGGGAGCTGAAGGAAGGTGCAAAGGAATGTGGGATGCAGGAAGCAGACTTTGGGGGCTCTACGGGGATGGGGGATGAGGACGAAGGCTGTGGGAGCACAGAGGAATACTGCCGGAAGCCGGAAGTAGTTGACTGTGGAGATGTGCGGGGGGAGAGGGGAAGGCAGATTCTGAGAAGCAGGGAGATATGGGGATACGACACAGAGTTTGGGGTGTAGAGAATATGGGGATACGACAGAGTTTGGGGTGTAGGGAGATGTTGGGATGGGAGGCAGGCTTTGGGGGTGAAGGGAGACATGGGGGAGACGGGTACTGGGGTACAGGGAGGGTTTGGGGTACAGGAAGATGGGGAGCCTGGAAGGGGCTGGAAAGGCTGCTGGGTTAGTAACAGGAAAGTGAGCCCCTCTAAGCAGCCCCTCAACAACCCATAGTTTGCCCAGTTATCTCAGATGCACTGTGGCCCTGCACTGCTCTCACACATTTTGGGGGTGGGCACTTCTTCCACAAAGCACCTGAAGGCAAATTAATACCCCCAGCCTTGCCCCCCCCCCCCCCCCCCCGTGTATCTTTAAGGCCTGGATCATGGTACAAGAGTACCAGGGCCATCATGCTTCCTCTTCACCCTTCCCAGCAAGGCATGAGACCTCCTGCTTCCCTGACCTCCACCCCAAGGCAGCCAAGGAATAGGCGAGCCAGTCCCGCTGGCCACAGCCCCAGTCTGGACACGGTCAGTGGGGGCCTACAGCAAGAGCTGGGTCAGTGGCTAGCAGCACCTTGGCAGGGTGCTGCCATGGCTGGGGGTGGAGGGGGGGAGGGGATGCAGACAGCTGCATGTGCTAGGAAGGTTCCTCACCCGTGACCAAGCTGGAGACAATGAGGGGAAGAACCAGCATCTGCAGCATCCGCATCAGCAGCTCTCCCGGGAAGGAGAAATACTTGATCTGGCGATAGGTCATCTTGTAGGGACGGAGGGCAAAGCCCAAAATGACCCCTGAGAAACAAGGGACAAGGAAGGTTTGCTCCAGCCATACCTCCAAATCCTACCTAGAGCAACGGCGCCTATAGTGTGGGGCCTGGATCCTACCCCACTGTCTTGCCCGTGCACGCCGACCCACCCAACCCTGCTGCTCACCCACACACTGCACCGAAGCCCCGTGGCAGGCACAGGGCCCTTCCTTGCTGCCCCAGGGCTGCCAACTTTGGTTGGACCTATTCCGGGACTAAGGTGACACCACATGACCTAGTTTTTAATGGAAGATTGAACTCTGATTCCTGGAGACCCCGGATCATAGGGCAGGGCGGGCGTCCCTGTGCTGCCCCTGCCCTCGCAGACACGCAACGTGCACGGACCTACGACAGGCCCTCCCCTGCTCACGGCTGCCCCCTCCCCTGTGTAGGAGGCCAGGAGCAGGCTACTCATCCTCCCTCCTGCGCCCACCCCCCATCGTGCACACAGAGCTTAGGATCTTCCCCCACCCGGCTACACCCCCCCCACCCAGTGCAATGCACAAAAAGGTCATTTGGTCCTTAGTGTCACGAGCGCTGAGCGCCCTCTGGAGACGTGGCAACGCAACCGTGTCCCTCAGCACGATGGGCCCTGCATCCTGGTTGTGCTGGGGTGCCCAACCCAAGGAGCCTTCCCCAGGAGAGTTCAGAATAAACAACAGGCTCCCCCTTCAGCCCAATTTCCTCCATTATTCCCTCCCCCCTCATCCCCGGTGGCAGCCTGTTTCCTCAGCGGTGCTGCCTGTCAGCATGGGGGTGCACCTTCTGACAGCAGGCCCCGGGGCCGTGCTATGGCAACAGGAGGCACCTCCCTCTCCCCGTCCTCTAGCTTGTGGGCAGGCACAGCTCTTCCTCTGGGGCCGGTGCTGGGAGCGCCGAGCCACCGGGATGGGGGTCAGATTCTGGGGAGCCACCCCATCTAAATTGAAGGCTGAGGTGAGACGCTGACTGAGGAGAGGGTGAACCTGTGCACACAGGGGTAAACACAGCCTCTCGAGAGGCCTCAGGAAGAAGGCCTGGGCCAGGCCTGGACAATGGCTCTTTCCCAGCAATAAGGATTCCTGGGACCCTCCCTGGGCAACAGTACCCACATCACGAGGGAGCAGGAGCCAGCCCTCAGCAAGGGGGAAACAGCCCTGCTCCAAACTCCCCCACTGCACGCCTGGATTGTGTGTCCAGCCATGCAGCTCACCCATCCAAGCACTTCAAAAGCTAGACAGGGCCGTCTAAGCGCCAGCATTACAGTGGCTGAGCTGGAGCCAAGTCTTTTAGAAAAAGATGTTCAGTCTTGAGTCAAGGAATGCAAGTGGCTGGCCTACAGTGAGTTACCAGACCTCTCCCTGCCTCAGTTTCCTCTTTGGACAATGGGGATACATAGAAGAGAAGGGTTCGGGTTCCCGTCTGAGCTGGCTGTTACAAGCTGAAACCTGGCTGCTTGGCCTTGCACCTGCGATGCGAACTTCACCCTCACCTTCCGAGGGACAGCAAAGCCCACTTAGCAGAGAGGAGGCATAGAGCAGCACAGCTGGTAAAGTTGAACATTTCCCCAGCAAAATGATCAGTGCCCACAAAAGGCCTTCTTTGCAGGAACAGCTGGATCGAACAGAGCATTTTTGGCCTCTACATAACAACATCGAGCAGGGGGTGTGTGTGGGGGGGGTGGATCTTTTTGGGATCGGGGGTGGTGGACTCAGAAAAATCAGCCAGGGGCTGCACACAAGTGAGAAGTGTGTGTGTGTGTGGGGGGGAAGAGCCCACAAATCCTCACTGACATGGCCCCCGCCTGAGGAGACAGACCCTCCCACACACCATGTGGCCCAGATTGGTAGATTTTGGGTGCTCCAGTCCTACTTGGGGAAGCATCGGGGGGGGGGGGGGGGGGGGAGGGAGGCTGAAGCGTCATTGTGGGAAGGATGGAATGCTGGGAGGGGGATCCCTGAGCTTCAAGGGCTGGATCCAGGCAAGCTGGGGACTGCATCTAGCTCCCAAGCCCTAGGCTCCCCACCCCGGGGCAGAGAATCACGCCTGCCCAACGTGCGCACCCCTGCAAACATGCCTAGAGCAGAGCTGGCGGAGAACACCAGCTCTGGGAGGCAAAGCCTGGCTTTCCCTTCCAGGTGGGCCCTGATTCCTCACAGGGGTCTGTAGAGGCTTTCGCAATGTAACTGGTAATGGAGGCATTGAGAGATGAAGGGACATGCCCAAGGGCACAGAGTGTGCTTGTGGCAGAACCCTGATTTCCCCACCCCTCCTCCCAGCACGCTTCCTTAATCCTCCTTTGTGCACAGCCCCGCCCTGCAAGCCCCAGGCTCCCTACCCAGCAGCACAGCCGTGATGGTGAAGAGCACAAAGGCATTTCTCCGGAGGAACCCCTTGACGCTGTCTTTGGTGATGCTGTACATCTGCTTCTTGGCCCGGGCCGCCCGCACCTGCAGGGCCAGTCGGAAGCGCTGCAGGCGGCTGTTGGAGCTGAACCGCTTGGTTGACCCCTGCTTCAGGAAGAGGCTGTTCACGTGGCCCTGCTGCTCACTCATCATCAGATCGAGCCCCCGGTCCTGGAGACACGGCCCGTGGGAACCTAGCAGGGGAGACGCAGAGCGGAGAAAGAGAAGGCAGCCTGTCCTCGCCCGAGCCCACTGGTTTGCAAGCTTTTTTTCTCACAACCCACTTAAAGAAAATTGTTGAGCCGCGACCCAACATAACGTGACTAGTGTGTGGGCTCCGGGGTGGGGCTGAGGATGGAAGCTTTGGGGCATAGGGAGGGGCATTGGCTTTGTGGGTGGACCGGGCTGGGGCAGGAGGGGCTTACCATGAGCAGATCCCAGTCAGCGGTGCAGCAGCTTCTGCCTCTCCTAGCACCGCAGACCAGGCTGCCCCAGAAGCAGCCAGCAGCAGGTCCCCAGCCAATGGGAGTGCAAAGCTAGCGCTCACGGTAGAGGCAGTGCGCGGCGACCTGCGCGCTCCCCCTCCTAACCTAGGAGCCAGGCCTGTTGTCGGCTGCTTCTGGGGTGCAGCGCAGCCTGCGGTGCCAAGACAGGCAGGGAGCTGCCTTAGCCCCTCCCACTGATCCCCCTGCAGCAACGAGAGCCAGCACCTGACGTTCTACCCCCCCAGTCCTGGGTCGCAACCCGTAGTTTGAAAGCCACCGCCCTAACCTCGACAGCGGCCCTCCAGAGAGACTTGCTCAGGCTGCTCGGGAAGCCGGCCTGGAAAGCCCCAGGCCTAATCAGAAACAGGCTGTTGCCCTTCGGGGGCTGCCAGGGGGTAGTTTCAAAGCGACAGTGCTATCATTTCTCCCAAGCAGCGGAAGGGCAGCCCCTCGGAGGGGAACGCAGGCCCGGGCATGGATGGGCCTGGAGTGCCATTCTCCCTGGTTTGCAAGAGAATTTGCAGGCTGAACAGCAAGGAGAGTTCTCCTTCTCCATCCAGATGACACTGTTCTTAAACGTACCATCCAATGGCTCCAGGGAAGCCCCAGCCAAACTTCCCAAGCACAGTTCCACAGAAAGAAAAACAGCCCCTGTTATTTTCATGGACACAGAGGAAAGCAGCAACAGAGCTGGTCTTAGGGTCTGGGAGGGAGTTGTGACAAGGGGCAGGAGTGCAGGAGATGGTAAAGGGTTTGGGTTGTGACCTGGGGAGAAATTTTCCCCAGGTTTTTTTTTTGACAAAATTTTGTCTGGTATTTTTTTTGAAACCATGTGGCAACCCTACGGGCGAGCCGGGTGGTCACTCAGGGCCACCAATTGGTTAAGACCGGCCCTGAGCAGCAAACCCCCTCGGTGACTGTCACAGAGTGGGGAAGCTGTGGGGTTTTTTCCTCTGGGAGCTGTACATTTTCCTTCCATTGCACAGCTTTAAAGGAGCACGTCAGAACCATCTTCATTGCTTCTTCCTAGGGTGACAACGTTGCCCCAAAGGGACATGCCACAAGGCCGGCCCATGGCCCCCAGCCCCCCTCACCCATCTACATATGGTGCTGGCCTGAGCCTTCCCTGCCTCCTGGGTGGAGCCATCCTGAAGTCCCCTACTCCCAGCACACAGGGCCAACCCAACTCTGAGCCACCCTGAAGCTCACCAGGAGCAACATGTGTGTGGTGGGGGATGGGAGGGGGGCGGGGGGATGAAGGGTCACATGGGGAAAAGGGCAAGGGGCCAGCAGCTGACATGCAGAGCTGGCCAGGAGGACTAGCGAGGGGCCTGGGACCCTCAGGCAGGTTCCCTGCCTGCTGCACCCCCCACACGGCTCAAAGCGGCCATCTGCTGGGGCCAGCATGTCTCTCTGTGTGGCATGCCCCATGGGGAGGAGGGTCTCCACATGCTGCCCCCACTTCCCGCACAATCTCGCAGCTCCCGCTGGCTGGTTTTAAGCCAATGAGAGCTGCCTAGGCTGTGCTTGCAGGCATGTGCAGCACACAAAGTCCCTTCCCCCGTGGCACGTGCAGCGCAGAGACGCAGCTGGGCTCCCGCAGCTGGGCGCTTTGAGCGGTGTGTGTGGGGGGGGTGCTGCAGGCAAGGAGTCAGCCTGATGGTTCCCCTGGCTTGATGGTTGGGAGCTGCCTACAGTCAGTGCCTCCCAGCAGAGCCTGGCACCCCACTCTTTCCCTCCCCGCAAACTCTCTGCCCTAAGTCACAACCAAACTCTGGTCGCAATCCCCTGGTCATAACCCCCTCCCAGACCCTGCACCCCCTCTTACACTCCTTCCCCAGGTCACAACTCTCTCCTCAACTCTGCACCCTCTGCTACACTTCTTCCCCAGGTCACAACTCCTCCCAGGTCCTGCACCCCCTCCCACACGCCTTCCACAGGTCACAACTCCCCCCTCTACCCTGCACCCCCTGCTACATTCCTTCCCAGGTCACAACTCCTCCCAGGCCCTACACGCCTTCCCCAGGTCACAAACTCCCCCCATACCCCACACCCTTTCCTGCACCCCAATCCCCTGCCCCGAGCTCCCTTCTGCAGCCCACCTCCATCTCAGATCCCACACTTCCTCCTTTAACATAGAAGAGTGCAACCCCTTGACCAGTTCTGACCCCACAAACATTATTGCCCAGCCCTGCTCTAGACTGAGGCTGACCTGGACTTTTCCTGCAATTGCAGCTCTTGGCAGCTGTGGGCTGGGGCTGGGTTCAGGCCTATGCGCAGGAACGGAGAGCAGGGGACTTATTTCTCCTGTGCGCTCTGTGACATCCTTGCTGGACCCAGGCCACATGGACGAGGAAGCGACCTGATTCAAATGCAGCAGGGATAAGAGCTGGACCTCTGAGGACAAGGGGTAGTGAATGGAGTGGACTGAGGCCAGGAGTTTGTGAGAAGGGTAGAGTGGACCTGGAGGCTGCTGGAGAGGGAGAGAAAACTTAGCCTGGGAGGTGAGGGGAGACTGGGATTGGCTGGAGAAGAGGACTGGGACTAGGATCCAGTGCATGGCTACTCAACACGCGGCCGATGGGCCACATGCGGCCCGGGGCCCGTTTGTTTGTGGTGCACAGTGGGGTTTGGGTTTACACAGGGCTCAACATGCGGCCTGCAGGTGGGATCCTTTGAATATGGCCTCCACTGGGAACATGCTCCACAACGGCAAGTCAATAGAATGGTCTTCTGTTGATAATTCCTGGACTGTCATTGCTTATTAAAAGTACTGTCATATAGGTGGAAATCGGGTAAACATTGCATTTGATTAACATCAGCAGAAATGACTTAAATGGGGCCTGTGTGTTGTGTCGTCTTGCCTTAATCTTCGTATTCCTGCCCGTCAGTGTGAAATAAGCTCTTTGCTATATATTTGCATTTAAGTTGCGGCCCTCAGCATGGGCTGTGAGGATCAATGTAGCCCCCGGGACTGCCAAAGTGGGTGGTGGAAGCACCCTGCTGTAGTCGGTGGTGGAAGCAAACAGAGGGAAGGGAGACGGATCTGATGATGAATCAGAACTGGGACCAGCTGAGCAAAGAGACAGGGGCACAGAATGGCGGGAGGGACGAAGCTGAGACTGGCTAGGGAGCGTGGGACTCGGAGTCAGTGGGGATGGGAAATATGGCAAGATGGGAAGTGACTTCAGGCCAGGAGACGGAAAGAGGCAGGTCAGAGGAGGCAGAAACTGGGACAGGAAGGACACTGGGACTGGGATGAGAAGCCTGAGGAGTGGAAAGTGGTGACTAGAATGGGACGGAGACAAGCAGCAAGGGTGGGAGGCAGCATTCGGACGTGGAAAGGGACCCTCAGGGGTTTTTATTCTAAAATGATGTTCTGATGAGAAATTTAGTGAGATTTAAAAATAAATAAATAAAACAAAACACCCAAAACAACAATAAATAGTTTCCTTGCACTGGGCCTGTATTGAAATTGTTTTGGTTTTGGCCACAAACCCTCCCCACAAAAAAATCACTCTTTTGCCCATCTCTACTGCTACCGATCTCCGCTGATGTTTAAAAATGACACTTTTCTGTTTGTTTTGCATATTTCTTTTCCTCTGAGCTCCAGGCAGTGCCTGCAACTAGTACCAGAAATGACACAATAGTGGGAGACAAACTGTTCTTGCACTATTTCTGACTAGAGAGGAAGCATCACGAATCTCGTTACGAAATTTCTAGTAGGATTCTGCAGAACAGAGATTTGGATCAATTGCTGAACTGAGCTTCTGAAGTAGCTGCAGTTTGTCCCTGACCAGGTATTTACAGCAGTGGTTTTTCAAGCTCTTTTGTTAAGTGGACAACTTCATATTACCCCTTCCCACTGGCAAATGATCAAATGTGCTTTCTCACATGATCATTCTAACAGCCACCAAGGAAAGGGCCGTGGGTCAGATTTGAGACTGGTTGGCCTAGGGGGATGCTAGTGGACGACAGCCTTGTGACATGGAGCAAAGGGAAATTTGGGGTGAATGGAGAGGCCTATTTATACTACCAAATTGTATCCAGATAAGCAATGAGAAGACCCTCCCCACCTCACCTGAAATTGGATACAAAAAGCCCAAAAGGGCTCGGGCAGGCCCTGATTATGGGTGGGGGGGATGGACGGACGCAATCTAAAGGCCTCTCCCCCAGACTTGCAGGAGGGACTAGACCCAGAATTCAACTGAATATGGGGGACAAATGATGAAAAACAGGGGACGGGGTGCAGGTCAAAGGTTTCAAACAAGGGAAGCGGAAGGGGACACCAAGCAGAGAACTCCTGGGTTAGACTGTACGGTCACAAGAGGGACTGCTGGCTATGCTGCGCTTCCCATCTACCCAAATGTAACAGTAGCACTCAGAGGGTATGTCTACACTACCCTCCTAGTTCGAACTAGGAGGGTAATGTAGGCATACCGCACTTGCAAATGAAGCCCGGGATTTGAATTTCCCAGGCTTCATTTGCACAAGCGGGGAGCCGCCATTTTTAAAACCCCGCTGGTTCGAACCCCGTGCAGCGCGGCTACACGGGGCACGAACTAGGTAGTTCGAACTAGGCTTCCTATTCCGAACTACCGTTACTCCTCGTGAAAGGAGGGAGAAGGACCTAGCTGCCGTCTAGCAGAGGTGCCTTGGACAGAGCAATGCTGGGGTTAGGCAGGGTGGAGCCAGGGGAGCTGAGGCCTAAATATACTCCAGGCTGAGGCCCAGCAATAGGGGCCCAGGGAGGTACAAGGGCTGCAGAGCCGTCAGGTCAGGAATAGGCAGCTGGTCCGACCCTCCTTGCCAATGATAAAGGGGCCAGTTCAGACTGCAGTTTGTCCCTGAAGTAAGGGGCTAGAGAGCGAAGCAAGTGGTGGCTTAGGAGTAATGGGGTGCCCAAAAGGAGAGGACCCCAGACCATGGGCACTGCCATGGGGCAGTACCCAAGGGAAGGGGCACCATGT
The DNA here is from genome assembly GCF_049634645.1 of Pelodiscus sinensis. Taxonomy (NCBI): domain Eukaryota; kingdom Metazoa; phylum Chordata; order Testudines; family Trionychidae; genus Pelodiscus; species Pelodiscus sinensis. The sequence goes on along the minus strand of NC_134729.1, from coordinate 21,114,793 downwards.
GCTGGAGGGATGTGGGGCCTGACAATGTGGTAGTGAAGAGGGAAAACACAGATAACAGTGGGCGAGACACTGACTGAGGTGCCATGGCAGCGAGTCCCAACCTGTTACAAGCACAAACCTCTACCCCATCAGTGAGATGGGTAACAGCTTCTCGGGCCTACAGCAGAGGCAGCAGCACAGGGGCCGGGAAGGGGAAGTCAGCTGCACAGGAGCCAGTATGTGCAGGGTGCCACCTGCCCCACCCTCCGCGCTGCTGCCTCTGATCAGAGGCAGCAGCGTGGGAAGTGGAGTCCGAGTAACCATGCGGGTTAACCAATGAGCCTGGGCATGGGTACACATTAACATGGCTACCCAAAGACAGGACCAGTTGGAACAGCCATGGCAGGGGGGAGGTTTCCCCTGCCCACCTCTTTTTAATCAGTTAACCAGTTAAACATAAAATGTAACTGGTTAATCAATTAAATGAGATTTTACATCCCTACTCCCTAATTTCCAGCCACTGTACAATAAAAACTGTTATCTTAAGAACATAAGAACGGCCACACTGGGTCAGACCAAAGGTCCATCTAGCTCAGTATCCTGTCTTCTGACAGTGGCCAATGCCAAATGCCCCAGAGGAAGTGAACAGAAACAGGTAATCATCAAGTGATCCCTCTCCTGTCATCCATTTCTAGTCCCTGACAGAGGCTAGGGACACCATTCCTACCCATCCTGGCTAATAAATATTGATGGACCTTTTCCTCCATGAATTTAGCTTGTTCTTTTTTGAACACTGTTAAAGTCCTGGTCTTCACAACATCCACTGGCAAGGAGTTCCACAGGTTGACTGCATGAAGAAAAACTTCCTTTTGTTTGTTTTAAACCTGCAACCTATTCACTTCATTTGGTGACCCCTAGTTCTTTTGTTAGGGGAACAAGTAAATAACTTTTCCTTATTCAATTTCCTTCTTAAAGTTTTTCATTGTAACCATCTATCTTCATGGTCAAAATCAGAAGCAAACGGAACTCTGCGAAGCCCACGTAGTGCACCAGCCACATTACTTCTCCAGGTTCATTCCTAGGGTAGATCTATTCGGCCAAAAGGAAAAAATCCACACCAAAGCATGAATGACTTTGGAGGCACAATTTACAGTGGTCTATACAGTGAGGAAATCTCTAAAGCTTTGCCATCCCCACTGGCGAGGAGCCTGTTCCAGAAGTCACCCCACACAGACACAGCGTCTCCCTCAGAAATAAGTCCAGTTGCTAGCACTGAAATGCCTCTCATGTCTCCAACATACCTGTTGTAATGAAAGGGGCCAGCAATTCCTCTCAGAATACGGCAGCTGCAATGTACAGGCTGTGACGTGGCCTGGGTTCCCCGCAGACCAGGTTGGGAGCTGAAATGCAAGCCAAGCATAACACTATAAACACCCTGAGCAGCATGAACATGCTCCCAAACCTAGAAGGAGCTGAAGGGCCAAGTGCTATACAGATGATGCAAGGAGACAGGCCTGTTACGAAACCCATTTCACAAACGGGGGTTTCATTTCGCTGAGCTGGCCTGTTTCCCATTGGTCTCAAAATGACTCCAGTTATAACGCGCGACTGACTGAGAACAGTTCTGAGTGACACCTACACTTCCAGTTCAGCGTCTCGGGCAGCCTTCGAGCTCTGTGGTAAAAGCTAAACAGATAACATCTCGCTGGGCAGCCTCTCGAACGCTCTTGTAGTTTCAGGAGCACAATCTCAGGAACCAAATCGTCAGAGGGGAGCTTACAGAGATCTGATTCTTTAAAAAAAAGGACTGAGCAAGTTTCTGTATTAGCTGAGATCCAAATCCAGCAACACCCAGAGCAAGCCAATTATATCTGACGCAGCAGCAAGGTGGGCGAGTCCCTGCTGGAGGAACGAGCATGCTTCTGAAGCCAGGTTAGTCTGTATCTACAAAAACGAGGAGTCGTCCTCTGGCACCTTAAAGACTAACACCCTTATTTGGGCATAAGCTTTCATGGGTGGGGCAGTGTATGCACTCTCTGTCCCAAGGAGGTGGGGATCACAGGGGTGTTTGGACACCGCTATTTCTGCTCCCCATCTGTCATTGACCCAAGGCAGTCTGTCACTGCAGGGAAGCACAGCCTAATGGCTAAAGTCTATGGAGCAGCCCTTGCTTGCAGGGCAGCATGGCCTAATGGCCAGAGTCCCTACAGCAATCCCTTGGATGAAGGACAGCACGGCCTAATGGCCAAAGTCTATGAAATAGCCCCTACGTAACAGGGCTGCACAATCTAATGGCCAAAGTGGCCCCTGGATTACTGGGCAGCACGGCCTAATGGTCGCAGTCTATGGAACAGGCTGTGGCACCTAATGGCTATAGTTTATAGAGTAGCCCCTGGATTACAGGACAGCGTGATCTAATAGCCAAAGTCTAGAAAGCAGTCCCTGGGGTGCAGGGCATTGCGGCTTAAAAACTAGTCCTGGTGGTGAAGGGGCAGCCAGAAAAGCAAATCCCTGTGGCCCAAGTTGCTTCGCCTTAAAAAAAGAGAGAGACTGCTCATGGGTGAGCATAATCCCAGACCGACCAACACAACAGGAAGTCTCACTGCCCTTTGGCAAAGAGTTCACGGACTGTAACTACAGCAGGCCTAACACACTCACTACATGTAACATGTTGCTGTTCTAATATTCATCCAAATAGTTCTTATAGGCTACCCTGCAAGATACTAACACGCAGGCCATGAATATCATCGCATGATGTATGTACAATTGTGCATAAAGAACTATGTACGAAGGAGGAAAATAAGTTACTAAAATGTGTTTGGATCAGGGGTGGGCAACAGCAGCTGTTTGCCAGGGTGAGCCCCTGGAGGGCCACCACCACATCATTTGCCTAGGCCTTCACAGGTACAGGCCCTTGCAACTCCCATCGGCAAGGGGACTGCCATTCCCAGCTAATAGGAGCTGCGGGAAATGGTGTCCCAGTGCACACCACTTCCTGCAGCTGCTGGGAATGACGATCCATGGCCAATGGGAGCTAGAGTGCCCATACCTGCCGAGAAGCAGGTAAATACGGCAGCAGTGACCTGCCAGGGGCTAACCCAGGCAAACAGTGTCCAGCCATTGGCCAGTTACTGCCCACCGCTGGTTCAGACCAAGCACAATCCAAGAAGAGCTGATAAACAAGTCTGTCCTAGACAGAGGAATATTGTTTTGTCCATTTGCCTCCATCTCTGTTGTAAACTGAGCAAGGGGATGCCACGGAGAATGAAAATACATTGACACCCAAGGTAAACACAGCGATTAAACCAACTGACAAAGCAGATTGTCCAAAGGACGAGGAAGACAGCACTGCGTCAGCTTCCTTGAGCACAAGCAGCATGGGCAGAAACCCCGATCTGGGAACACCCTTAAAAAGAATCCCTATCAGAGGTTTACTGGACTATAAAAAGAAGGGGTGAGAACCCGTTGGTTATCCCTCCCTTAAGGGACAAAAGGAACCAGCGCTTTTGGAATCTGTGAAAGGCAGATCCTTCAGCCATGTGGGTTGAAGACAGTGAGAACTAACTATAGGATTGTCATCGGTTACATTTTAGACTCTACGGGGCTTGCTTCTACTTCTGTTTTATCTGCAACCATTTCTACCTCTATGACGCTAGCTTTGTGTCACTGAAATCCACGCTCTTTATTAATAAACTGATGCTTAGGTTGACTATTATCTGTCTCAGTGCTATCTAGCAAAGTGCCAAGCTAACAGGCGGGAGTGTGCACTGCCTCTTTGGATGCAGTGCACTTAAGAGGCAGTGCACTTGGTCATTTCTGTGCGTCCAGCGAGAGGGAGCAGATGTGGCCCCGAGACTCCCTGAATGTTGCTTGCAAGGGAAGGTTTAGACTGGCAGATTCTCAAGGAGTTTGCTGGTGACGCAGACAACTGTGCACTCCAGCAAAGCTTTCTCTTGCTGAGGCAGAGAGGTAATCCAGTAATTTACAGTTCTCGGTGCCCTGGGAGAGCACCGCAATCCCAGGGGGGGCATTTCCCCTTTTAAGGGGCCATGAAATGCAAATGTGAAGGATCTGTTTCTCTCCCTGCCCCCCCCCCCACAGTACGCTCATTGGGGTAACTCGCTGAATCACACTTCATTTGCTCGTAACTCACCCAGTGAGGCACTTACTGGAGAGGGCTTTGCGCTGCACAATCACCAACACCCATCTCAGCAGCAAGGCTGCATGCCAAGCCCAAAGCAAGGCTGTGGCACAGGTACAAACACAGACCCACTCCCCTGCACCTCCGAGAAGGGACCTGCTGCCAAACAACTTGAGCAAACGGCAGTAATTCAATCAATCAATCAGAATGGGATTCAGCCCAGAAAGCCGCTCTGGGATCAACTATCTGAAACAAACAGGGCCCTAAAGGAAGCCAGCAACAGACTCCCGCAAGAAATCCCTGTCCATGGCCTCATCCAAATGGAAGCCAAGGACAGGGGCCCAACTGGCCCACCTCATCATTTTGACCAGGGCGAGGGGATTACTGAGAGCTTCGGACTCCGTATGACGCACTGAACTAAGTGCTGGACTGGCTCCTAGGGCAGAGACTTTCCCTTCACCAACATGGCAGAATTAGTGAGATGGGCTTGTACGGATCAATGCCACGTTGCATTTACATCTCCAAGCGCTGTACAAGGGCAGGCGTGCACCATTTCCATTTCACGGGGGGGGGGGGGGAGGGGAGGCGGAGGCACCAAGGGAGGAAGTTGTCTTGAGCATGGTCTCCACGGAGTCTGTAGTAATGCCAAAATTAGAACCCAGGAATCCAGGGTGGGCACCCTGTGTGTTCTGGACCTTTTCACTGGTGAGCTTTAGCACCAGGGTGGGAATGCTAGTGCAAAGCAGCCCCTGCTCCTGGCTCTACGGTGGCGAAAATCCCGGTGGCTGATATATCCTTGCCCTCCTATTCCTACTAGCACCTGTATTCCCTGTAACCTGAGCGCTTAGGCGGCTGCCCAGGAGAGTTTCGGGTGCCGCCCAGCTGATTGGCAGAGTGCCCACAGTTGCCCACAAGGGCAGCGTGTGTTTCTACTCACGGTGCACATCTACACCTGCCTCAGCGCACGTAACAAAATGTATTCCGCACACCAATGGAAACAAATGAGAGGGAACACTGACTAGCACCAAGGGGAGAATCCTGAGTGTTGGGCATCACTCATATTAGCAGACCACTCAGGCTCTTCCCAAGACTTACCAGAGCCAGCCCAGTTAGCAATGCCCATTGCAAAGGCTCATTCATAATAATCAGAGCAGGTGGATTCAATGAAAGGAAATGGCTCAGCATCCTTTAATCGAATCCGTGTAAGTCTCGCAGGGAAACCAGTGCTCTCTACTGAAAGGAATCCCCTCTCCCGCTCTCTGCCTGGTCTGCCCCTGGGAAGAGATTCCAGCACCCAGTGGGGCCACCAATCCCACCCTGGGCTGTTCCTACCCACACACAAAACATGCAGCCACATGGAGCAGCACAAACGTGGGGCACCAAATTGCCCCAAATTCCATGGTGCCCTAGGCAGCCGTGTGCTGTGCATGGGGCCCCGGCACCCCCCAGCCTGTCTGTGAACCAGTGAGCACAAGTGTAAATCCTGTATAGAATGGAAACCACTTCAAAACAGGAAGGCACTCTTAGTTCCAGCATCTATGCGTCCAGCCCCAGCTGGCCAGGTGGCAGCGAGCAGTGCAAGTGTGGATCGGAGAACTCTGGAGGAGCAGGGGGAGGCTGCACAATTGGCGGCTGGAGCGAGGCAGCTGTTCCCCCTTGAAAGTGCCGCTTCCCTCTGGCCGGCTGCACAGCCGCCCTCTGCTCCTCCCGAGTCCTCGGACCCGCACTCACGCCTCCCACCTGCTCTCCTGGCCCGGCAGGTGAGCCTCCTTCCCTGCTCTGCTCCAGGGTTGCCATCTCTCCCAGACTGCTCCAGCTGGCTAGGGAGAGTTGACAGACTTCTACCTCCATCCCTCAGCTTCTTCCTCCCATGGAGCAACCGCTCCCCCGACAGGGGAAGGTGCCGGTGCTGGGCTGTACAGAGCCCAGCATTGCAAGGGTGGCCCTGACCCCACCTCACCTCACCAACAGACAGCGCCTCCCAGTCTCCTCCCCACTCCTCAGGCTTTCCTCGCAGCTCGGAAGAAGCCAGAGGCCTTGGGACCAATCAACACATTTGAGCCCCCTTCTCCCATCTCCTGGGAATGCTGTTATTGTGCCCCATGCAAGAACAGTGTATTCCGTGGGGGCAGCCAGGAAACCCCTCGCAGGTCGCACCAATGAGGCACCCTGCAGGAGTGGAAGAGGAGCAACACAGGACCCAGGAGGCTAATGGAGGTGGCAGATGTTAGGCAGATAATGACCAGTAAGGGGAACGAGAGAGAGACTCCCCAGCATGGAGCAGGCGGTTACAGAGAGGTGGTGTGTTGGCTGCTCCCTGGGGAGGGGAGTCAGCTCCTTTGGGGAGATGGGAGTTCTCCAGCGCTCTGGACAGAGCAGAGGGGAGTTCTCCGGGGCTAGGTTCAGAGGAGAGGGGGGTTCTCCAGCACCATGGGCAGAGGGCACAGGGGAGTTCTCCAAGGCTGGGGTCAGAGGGCAAAAGGGGGAAGTTCTCCAGTACCATGGGCAGAGGGGAGTTCTCCAGAGCTGGGGGCAGAGGGTAGAAGGGGAGTTCTCCAGGGCCAGGACAGAAGGTGGGGAGTTCTCCAGAGCTGCTGGGAAGGCAGAAGGGAAGGAGTGTTGAGGTCCCTCCAGGGAGACGCTGGTTGGACCGGGCTCCAGCCCTGGCTAGATAGCTAGCCTTGGAGCTCTCCTCAGTTGCCTGGAAACTGGTGTGAGCAACAAGCAATTCCTACCCTGTGGCCCTAACTGCCCTTCATGGGAGTGCCAGGAAAGAGGCAGAAAGGCATGGCTGGGCCATGCCGGAGCCAGTGCCTGCCCACTCTTGTCCTGAGGGCTCCCCGGGGTCAGGTTCAAGGGTCACTGGGAAGAGCAGTGTCCTTTGTGTGGGATGAATGGAGCAGCCCCTTTGCATGCACAATGGTGGGGGAGCTGAGCTGGCTCTGGACTGGGCATGCTGGGCTGCCTGCGAAGCTCTAGGAAAAAACCTCCTTTCCCCTGTTTATTCTTTCTTCTCTTCATCAAAAATCACCCCTTCTGTTTGCCAATACTGTGCAGTCACTCTCCCCAGGCCTTCCCCAGCACACACGGCCTGAGTAGCTCTGGTCCCCTGCAAGCAGGGAAGCTGGGGCAGAGAGAGGCTAAGGGACCTGCCCAAGGCCATGCAAGGCAGTGGCAGAGCCAGGAACAAATTCCCCAGGGGACTGGATGGATTAGGGAGTTAGGTTCCACTCCAGATGACTGTGTAGGGCACTGCACCGCTCTGATCCAAAGTCTGTCCAGTTCCCAGAAGGCAAGAAATAATCTCCCCGCTGCAGACTGGTACCCCAATGCAATCTGCTTCACACCAGTCTCTGGCCCCACAAAACATAGCCCCATAACACAATCGCTCCACAGCTGGGGCAGAGTGCTTTTCCCAGTCACCCCCTCTGGGTAGCCCCCTTTAGAAAGCACAAGACAGCAGAGTTCCCTCACCCACATGCCTGGGGAAGCCCTCACCCTCCCTTATTGCGTCCACACATCCCCACAGACATCTGCCTGGTCCCCCCAAGCACGTGGGGGAAATCACAGCTTCCCTGGCAAGCCAACTCACCTGAAGCAGGAATCAGCAGGACTATGGTCTGAAAACGTGTCTGTGCTCTTGGGGGATTATTCTGAGTCCGTTTGTTCTTTTCTTCTTTGCTCCTCCCGCCCCACGGAAGGCGGCGAAATGGTCTTGGGAAGGTCCAGAGCGAGCACGGAGCTCTCAGCAGCCTACTCTGAAAGGAGAAAGGATGGCTGTATTATTCCGCCGGCCGTGGGGGTGGAGGTAGCAGGGAGGAGGAGACTGCGAAGATCTGAACGGATTGTGGGGGAGCTGGGGACTCCAGGCACCTGTCACCAAGATGCTCCGTCGATGCCACCCTGCAATTAACACTGACAAGGCTTGGCCGAGCTCCTCTGCCTTCCCGCACACGCCACAGAACAGAGTTAGTGACAGTGACGAGAGCTGGGCAAGAACAATGCAAGGCATCCCCAGGAGACTCCAGCTTCCCTCCCAGCCCATTTCTTCATGCTGCTGCTTTCCTGAAGGCTGCCTTGCAATTCAGAAAGCCACTTGGATCCCACAGCTGGGGAGTAACCGGGTCAGAATCCCCCGATTTTCTTCTCCCATCAGCCTGATCTATGCAAACAGGACCTCCAAGGGCTGCCTGCACAGCTTAGCCCAGGGAACTGAAAATGTGACTGCTCTCCCCGCGTCCACACATGTGGGATCTGCAATAGCGTGCATCCGCTATGTCTAGCCAGATGCCATACAAATACATGTCAGCAGTGGGCCAAAACCACCTGCAGGGAAACAGGCATAGCTCCCACTGGCTTTCATCAGGGCTTTATTCAATACCGATTCCTAGAACTCCCTTTCCCATGGCAGCTGGGCACTCCAAACCAGTGTTTCTCAACCAGTGATACGCGTACATTTCAACACAACTGAAACTTAGAGAAAACTGAATTTTTGTTTTAAGTTTTACAGCGCTGTATTATTTTTGTATTTTTTACGCCCAAAAATTTCATCGCCCGGCCGGCTACGATTAAGTTGTTTAAACAAATGTGATGTAATGGTGGGAAAAAATGGTGTGTCTGAAAACTGTAGGTACTGGGGGTGCTTTTTTTTGTTTGTTTTTTTGAAAAAGGGGTACTTTATAAAAAAGGTTCAGAAACACTGCTCTAAACACTACCTCAAGTATACAGTGTAGGGGACAAGAGGAAGCACGATCTAACCACTCTCAGCTCCTGCAAAGGGGCACAGGGTGAACCATATCTCCCAGGGGTTGGAAGGCCGTTGCCAGCAGCAGAGTGGATTGATTTAAATAACTGATTTAAATCAAGATACAAAAGCTAAGCCTGGCTCTGCTGAGAGTGCACTCTGGCTCTGCTGAGAGTACACTTAATTGTGGAGTAAGCCCCACTGAACTTACAGGCACTTCTGGTTTTTGAGAATGGGGTTCCCTTGGAAAAGCTGAGTTATGCTGAAGTAAAATAGGGTCTAGACTTGTGTCATCACCATTATGGTCTGTGGCCAAGATGTTACAAAATAAGGGACGTTTATTACGCAATACAGCCTCTCTCCGACTTATGAACCAGTTACGGACCAAGCAATTGGTCGTAACTCAGTTTGTTTGTAAGTCGGACCCCATAGATTTACACGCAACTGTGCTTTTCGTAAGCGCGGATCGCGTTGATAACTCAGGATCCGCCATTTACAACAGTTTTGGTCCTAACTGCGAACGGTTGTAAGTCGACCGTTCGCAACTCGGGGACCGGCTGTATACAGTAAGAAAATGATACTCAATGGCAATTGGCACCTCTAGATTTCTTGTACTGCAGCTTTCTGTATTGTATACTTGAGTGACACATTCTAAAGCTAGTTAACCAATTAAACAAGCCATAAGGATTAGCTCAGCTTAACTTTTTTTTTTTTTTAGCCACATCCAACACAGTGATAGAGTTTCCAGGTGTCCGGTTTTGAACCGGACAGTCCAGTATTTGAGCTTTTTGTTCAGGAAACAAATTGAGAAGATATAAATGAGAAAATATAAATGTCCAGTATTTTCTAAATAAGATGTAATGTCAATTGTGATGTAATGTCAAGGCGTGTCCGGTATTTTTGTTGAAACCATCTAGCAACCCTACACAGTGAACAGCTTGAGAATTTACTTGTCAAATCACCCTTCTAGAAAAAGGCAGAGTCTTGAACAATGACACATTGCAAAGTGAATTATTTAAGTGGAGCCACTCAACCAGATCCATATCTTAATTCACATCATTTGCTCCTAACAAGCAGTTTTCTTTATGATGTTTCATTCTTGCAACAAGGCCCTGCATCATCTTCTTGCACTGCCTACACTTGACACATTTTCCTTTTGTACCCAGGGAACAAATTTCTTCAAAATATTTCCAGATTGGGTCTCTTTTATACCCAGAAGCCAGGAGTTTTTCTGTGGCAAAAGTGTGGGAGAATATAGAAATCCATGTGTGCACTGAATAATGTCTCCCCTTTTTTTTCCCAGTCTGTTCCATTGTTCCTTTCTATGCTGCCTCCACCTTTTCCTCTAGATTGTGTCTCTGTCTTCAAGACAATGTCTTAACTAACTCCTCCGCCATGCTTGGCCCAGGTACACCACCACAGAAGCACCTAACACAAACAATCCTCTCCAACCTGTGTCTGTATTTGCACAAATTACGTTTTAGTCTGCTGAGAAACAGAAATTGTAAACTAGAGCCATTAATTCGTTTTTATGAGCTGGTGAGTGTACGTTTAGCATGTTTGTGATGAAATGTCATTGTCGCTATTATTTTTAAATGAGAAATATAATACTTTATTGGTAATTTTTTTAAATTAAAAAAATCCAATTTAAATTTAAAAAAAATCCAATTTAAAAAAAAAACAAAACTTATATTTTTATCCACCCTGGCCAGCAGTTTGCAGTGTTTCACATCTGCAGTGTGCTGCAGGAGAATTTGCTGAAACTTTTCCTGAGAATGCATTGGTTTTGGCAAAACAGGTATCAAGGAAGTTTCTCATAGATCTAGGATAGACTTTCTGGAGGAGGGTGGTGAAGAAAGAGACAGATAAACCATCAGCCAGACAATATTTTAGGTCCATGAATACACATTACAAAAATATGTGGTGTCCCATTCTGCATAGTAGAGTTAGGCCTGTTTCCATGGAAACCATACATGTGAAGGTAGGCAACGCGTTAAACCATACTTTGACTAAACATCTTCACCCAATTTTAGATGATTACTTTCTCATAAAAATAATGATTTTTAGTCAAATTAAACAGTCTCATTTGCATAACTGTTGCCATGGCAACCAACAACAGAGGGTCATGCCTCCCATGAAAAAATATTTTGATTCTGCAGGGATTAAAATAGCTATTTTTCAATTTAAAAATCAGCTTTCAGGTTGTTGTTGTATACAATAAGGTTCTTACGAATTTTTTCCCCCTCAGCTGGCTTCTGATTTCACTGGGATGAGATTGTGATTCCTCAATGAACAATAGAAACCAATTCAAAAAAGGCATCCACGAACAACGCAAAGGTCTAAAAACACATGTATGTTATGTGATGTGGAGGATCCTTACACAGAACTGACATGGAATCACGGAAGATTCTTTTAAGAGCCACAGAGATTAAAAAAGGTGTTGCCATTATGCAATATAAAAACACCAAGGATTTATCTAACATTTTATCATCTAAACCGTAGGAAGATCTTCACCCACAGAAAACCTGGCAACACCTTACAAAACAAGCAAAAGCTTGTAGCTATAACGAAGAAATTGGCCAGGAATCATTCAAACCAATAGAGAAAACCAAGTCCTGAGAGCCACAGCAACAAACAGTAGTTCTCATGTCAGATAAGAATGTACAGGAAAAAGCAGAATATGAGCAGAAAGACAGTAACTGTCAGACTAAGGAAGCTAATAGCAGCAGACACACAAATATAGCTAAAGAAGCCTACACAAGACCAAGAGAAAAGCACAGGCGTCATCAAGATGATGACAATAGCATATAATATGCCATTCAGCTATATCTGCACTGATTTGTTTTCAAAGCTTTGTGTAGTACCCAGGGCCAGTCCTAACCAATTGGCGGCCCTGGGCAACCGCCAGGCTCGCCCGTAGGGTTGCCAGATGGTTTAAAAAAAAATACCAGTAACCAGAGGGGAGGATTCGGGAGGTCAGAATCTGCTAACCATTCACAAACTACAAAAGCAATTTCCCCTCTCTTGGTGTTCACACCTCTACATCAACTGCTAAAAGTGGGCCACATCCTCCCTGACTGAATTGACCTCATTATCTCTGGCCTTCCTCTTGATTGGTACTCCTTTCTTTTCATGTGCCTGTTTATTTATACCTGCCTCTGGAATTTCTACTACATGCATCTGACGAAGTGGGTCTTTTCCCATGAAAGCTAATCCCCCAATAAATCTGTTAGTCTATAAGGTGCCACAGGACTTCTCGTTGTTTATGCAGATTCAAACTAACACGGCTACCCCTCTGATTCTTGATTCTAAGGAAATGGAATTTACAGTGACATTAGTTCACGTTAGAATCACAACACGAGACATTGATATCTACCAGACACCAATGGACCGAGGGACACCACTTTACCACCACTGCCTCTGCCTCTGTACACTTTATAGGTGGTGCCCCCCAGAATTTATTCTCTGCTCCTTTGAAAACTCTCATACCCTCAATCTGGGTCAATGCTGGTTATGTACTCAATGGGTCTTGTGAACGTTGTAACCGACACCTGTAATTTCTCATGACACAAGCTCGACCACAGACATACAATGCCTTCCTTTTTAACGTGTGTAGTGTGAAACTGATTTCAAACATTAGCTTTAATAAAATCTTTAAATGGGTTACTGTATGAATATTGGATATGAATTGATCAGAAAGGTACAGATTACTGCATAGTTATATTTGGCTATTAGCAGGGCTCGACAAATAACGCAATCTACTCTCCCGTGGCGAGTAGATTGCAACCCGGAAGAGCTGGGTTCGGGCATTCTGCGCATGCTGGTAGCGGGGCTGGTAGCGGGGCTCGCCGCGGTTCGGCGAGCCCTGGCTATTAGATTCATTCAGGGAAGCGTGTCTGGCCTGTAGGGAAAAACCAAGCAGAAAAGCAATGCAATTGACCCTAGATAAGCAACTTATCAACACACACTTTGGGGCAATTCCAAGACAATGGCTGAGCTATTAGCCATGAAGATGGTACTTCCATGCTCCAGCCATTCAACTGTTTGCCAAAGCTGGGAACCTAGAGATGAAAGGGACACTGACCAGTTAAAAAGACTCTTGTGGTGGAGTGTGAGTGAGCTGCTCCCTGTAGAAGAGACAGAGGCTACGTTTACACCGGGAAAGGTTGGTGACAAAAGTGCTGTAGACATGCAAAAGTCGCCAAAAGTGAAAACCGGTCAAAGCCGTTTTTCTGCCTCCCACTGTTAACATTTCATGGCCACATGGCTAACATCCTGTTGGCAGATAGAGCAAAGCAATGTGAGTGAACATCCCACAAGGAGGTGTTGTGGGAAGGCAGAACTGCTCTATGAACTCTCCATGCTGATGAGTTTAAAGCAGCACAGCTGTCTCTCCCAGCTCTCCCTTGCAGCAGCAGCCTGCCTGCCGCTGTGTTCCTAGCTCAGGGCAGAACAGGAAGGAGCAATCCAATGATTTGTTCTTTGTTCCCCAAAGGGAGCAGCTCACTCAGCTGTCAGATACTTCCTGAGCTTTGAAGGGGGCGGGCACATGCCTGCAGGGTAGCATAGATTGCAAAACACTGAGGCAGGCATTGTAGTATACTGGAGGAAGCCAATTCTCTTGACAAAACAAACAGCAGAGTACACACTAGCTCTTTATTGACAATAAAGGGAAAAGACAAAAATCTCTTGCAGGGGTGGAAGTTTTTTGTTGCCAAAACTGTGCATTTTTCCCGACAAAAGTCACATTGCAGCGTAAATACTAGCATAGTTTTGTCACCAAAAGGCAGGGTTTTTTGGTGACAAAACGTGCCAGTGTAGAGAAGAGACAAGACAGCTTGAAGGACTTTGCTGGCCTTCCAGCAACCAGGGAATGGTATCCCTTAGAAACAAAAAGACACATAGACAGGCTGGGTTAAGATCGGTCTTCTCCAAAATACTTTGGTTCTGAGTAAAGCAATATTTTCCTTTCAGGTGGCTGTCTTGTCACTGCCTATCACTGTCATTGCTCCAGAGGAGCTGAACTACGGTAGGCCAGCTATGAAACTCATAGCTAACAGAGGGGAGAACACATGATCCCAGCTCCAGACAGATGCTGGCTCGAGGCCAGAGACCTGAAAGGTGGATGAACTCACAGAGGCAAGGTGGCGTCAGCAGTGACACTTCATCCATTTGGCTAGGTTTTTTACACTCAAAGGCTCATTAGCCACATGGTCTCAGCACAGTTGGGATTTCCATGGCTCATGCACCAAATCACAGATCAGCAATGGAACCCCCTTTCCTCATGCACCCCCAGGAGTCAGCACCTGCATCCTCTTCCATTAGCTCCTCCACCTTGGCAGGGGGTCAGTGGGTTGAAGATGGGACATGAGGAGTCTCAGACCCTGCCCTGAACATCAGTGCAGGGGGAACCTGCATGTCTGAAACCTGGAATTCGAGACATCATCCTTGTGCTTAGCCATTGAAACGTGTGTGTACCCTGCACGCTCCAGGACTCACCCCATAACCATCCAAGGGTTGGGTAGGGGATGGGACAGGTTGGGGGAGCTTTAACTCTTCATGTACTTTGTAACTTGGCAGCCTCCCCCACCCTGGGGCTGCGCAGCTCCAGCTGACGCAGCTGCTCCTCTCCTCGCTAGGGTGACTGCTCCTCCCTTAACACCTTCTCCACTGTCACGTGGCTGCTGTGTTCTCGGAGATGAGGTGTGAGAACTCGTGGGTCTGGAATGAAGACACAGAATCCAGCTCCGTGTTCTTAAGCACTGCTTTTTGGGGACCAATTTAAAATGAATCTATGGGTCTGAGCCCAGCTCCTAGTGGGACGGAGGCCACCTCACAAACGGCTCAACTGAGAGGGCAAAGTTGCCATCGTGCCTGAACACACCTGAGTCACTAGAGTAGGGATGAAGAACCTAAGGCCCAGGGGCTGCATGTGGCCCCCCACCATGCCTGGATCCAGCCCCTAAGGTTAGGGGCTCCCCTTCTAGTCTGTTCCTGCACTCTTCTCCCGCTCAGACCTCACACTTCAGGCTGCTTCCCAGCAACCTCCTTCTACACAGTGAACCCCTCATTTTTGGTCCCACCCCAGAGTCTAAAGGGCCCCCAAAAGTCTACGAGCTTGGGCCCTTGTAGGCTCTGGTGTGGACTGTGAGGAGTCTTTCTCCTTCTCAGTTAAGGGCCACTTCAGTGAGTTTTGGGGTTTTGGTTTTTTTCCCCTTCTGACCTTTGTGCAGCCCTCAACTGATTTTTCTGTGGGTCAGCATCCCCTTCCTCCCCCCCACCCCACCCAAAAAAGGTTCCTCACCCTTACGCTAGACTGGCATTGAGAGGAACTGTTAGCAGAGGACTCCTTCCTCCGGGTCAGCCAAAACCAAAGGGAGACAGGAGACACCAAAGGGAGCAGCTTGCTTGGGAGGAAGGGTCAGGGGGCAAATGTGACAGTTTACAGAGCTGGGGCAGCTTTCAAGGTCCCCTTCTCAAGAGCTCCCGGCCCAATGCAAACTCACTCTTGAGAAGAGCAGTGGAATTTTCCAGCTGCCTGGGCAGATTCTGAGTCTGACACACACCTGGATCCCTAGCGCGGCTGCTTACTGGGCTCCAAGAGCTCCAGGCCATGAGCTGTGAGATTCCTTAGGGGCCGCTTCTAACTGCTTCTAGGTCAGGAGCAATCACTGAAAGTAGATCAGAGAGCTCACAGCGGAGGTGGCCTGATAGCACTAATGCTGGCAACAGACCTCCCCTCTGGCTCACTTTCTCGAATGAGCTAGGAGCCAGGGTGAGCTGCCCCTCTTGACAGCCCACAGCCACTGCCATTGTGAGTTGCTCTACGGCCATGTGCCTGTTTGGGGCCTTGTTGGCAAGGCTGGGCTCAACATGCACTCCTCGATACCAACAGGGCCAGGGGGACCAGAATCTGCCTGGGAGTTCATGGTACAACAGATCAGAAGGCAGCTTTGTCATCTTCCATAAGAGGCACTGGACAGGGAAACCTAATTGGGAACCTGTCCCTGAAGCCCCAGATTTTCCAAGAAAGATCCAGGCTCCGTCATGTCCATATCAGGATTTCATTTCAGCCAATGGTTCTGGGTTTGGCTATGTCCTGAGCTCGGATCTATGCTACCAGGAAAGCCAGCTCCTAATACGCTCCTCTTGCCAGTAACAGCAAATACAATTGAGGTGTGTCTATGTAGAAACTTTTTTCACCACCCGGCCATATGTGAACCACAAAGCAACATTTATGCAGCTACTAGGGTGCCTGAATGTGTCAGTGTCAACTGGGCAAAGCCGAGCAGCTGTCCCACAGTGCCTTGGTGGGGAAGAGAATACCCCAGGGACTTGTCCATAGAGCAGCTCCACTGATGTGAGAGAGGGGACAGGCCAAATCAGTTACACAGACAAAGCTAGGGGGAAGCTGAATTGTACAGAAGGGACCACGAAAAAGGGTACAAACAAACAGCAGTGCAAAAAAGGCCAGAAACTAGACTTTTTCACATGAAAATGATTATTTGTAAAGCTGCAAAAACCAACAAGCCCATAAAAATCACTGGAACCGAGACGGCTTGCTTGTTCCTTTTTGAGCTGGCAATTGTTTGCTGGCCTTGGGCATGGGGACCATTAATCCACCACCCTTCTCTTCTTGTGGGAGATGCTGGTTTTCAATCTGGGCAGCGCAGCAGGGCCAGCATGTATTGTGCTGGTGAGCCACCTGATCTCAGCAATTTCAACTTTGATCCTGACCTGGCACAGCACGAAACACTGGACCATTTACCAATGGATACAGACACAGTCCGAGCGGCTTGCTGGCAAAATCCAGCCACAGTTAATTGGCTTTTGGGTATTGAGCGGTGACAGCTGCGGCATCAGTGGGCATTGCTCGGCAGGAGAGTTGCAGAAAGGATTGCTATGGTGTCTGGCTAGGGGTGACGACATCAAACTGTGGATAATGCCAAAGGGGAAGCAAAGCAACAGTAGCTGACATTCCTACAGCTAGAGAGTAATCACATAAGCCTTACAGAGCAATGCACAGTGTGGAAGTGCCATACAAGTGACTCAGATACAAATATATAAGGACTCAACTTATTTACGCTTTAAGGAGGCTTCTACACAGCACCCTAAACTCGAAATAAGATACGCAATTTGTGCTATGCAAATTGCGTAACTTATTTTGAATCTATTTCAAAATAGCTTATTTTGAAGTTTGGCACGTCTACACAGCACCAGATTTCGAAATAACGTGCTATTTCAAGCCATCCCTTAACCCTCATGCAACGAGGTTTACCGGGATAGCAAAATAGCGCGCCTGTTATTTTGAAAAATATTTCAAAATATTAGGTGGCTTGTGGAAATGTGGGGTAGCTATGTCAGGATACTTCCGTTGTCCCGAAATAGCTGTGCAGTGTAGATGTACCCTAAGGCTGTGTCTACACTGGCAAGTTATTCTGGAAAATCAGCCGCTTTTCCGGAAAAACTTGCCAGCTGTCTACACTGGCCGCATGAATTTCCAGAAAAGCACTGACAATCTAATGTAAAATCATCAGTGCTTTTCCAGAAAAACTATGCTGCTCCCGTTCGGGCAAGTCTTTTTCTGGAAAACTGTTCCGGAAAAGGGCCAGTGTAGACAGCACAGTAGTGTTTCCCGCAAAAAAGCCCCGATCGGGAAAATGACGATCGGGGCTTTTTTGTGGAAAAGTGCGCCTAGATTGGCCACGGATGCTTTTCTGGAAAAAGTGCTTTTCCAGAAAAGCGTTCTGCCAATCTAGACACGCTTTTCTGAAAATGCTTTTAACGGAAAACTTTTCCGTTAAAAACATTTCCGGAAAATCATGCCAGTGTACACGTAGCCTAAGAGATTTGCCATTTGCCTTTTGCTGTGGACTACAGGATACAGTAGGCACATCTGTGACAGGAGGAAAATGGCGAAGGCACAAATGGATCACAAACCATTGTACAAAACACTGCCTAGACTTCAGAAATAATCATGAGACTGAGAAAACTCTCACCGAGTGTGAAACAAAGCCCCAGTAGGGAGCCTTTATAGCAAAGCTCCTACCCCTAGTGAAACGAAGGATGAGTCTGAAGTGACACTGGACCAGGATTAGCGCAGATCAATTGGACACTAAGGCTATGTCTACACTGACAGCTTCTTGCGCAAGGACTCTTTTGCGGAAGAGTTCTTGTGCAAAATCTCTTCCAGAAGAGAGCGTTTACACTGGCATGTGCATGTGCTTTTGCGCAAGAGATGTGCTTTTGCGCAAGAGCATCCATGCCAGTGTAGACGCTCTCTTGTGCAAGAAAGCTCTGATGGCCATTTTAACCATAGGGCTTTCTTGCACAAGAAATTCATGTTGCCTGTCTACACTGGCCTCTTGCACAAGAACAGATGCACAAAAGGGCTTATTCC
This sequence comes from Pelodiscus sinensis, assembly GCF_049634645.1. NCBI lineage: Eukaryota > Metazoa > Chordata > Testudines > Trionychidae > Pelodiscus > Pelodiscus sinensis. The sequence goes on along the minus strand of NC_134729.1, from coordinate 21,096,529 downwards.
TGAGTGGGAGCACCAGAGTTCTAGTGCAAGAAGCCCTGATTTCATACATTAGAACGTCAGTTTACTTGCACAAGAACACGCTGCCAGTGTAGACAGGCAGCAAGTTTTTGTGCAAGAGCAGCCGCTTTTGCGCAAGATCGCAAGCCTAACTGTTCAGGTCTAGTATATGCAAATCAAACAGGACAATGAAAAATTGGTGAAGGTTCAGAAAAAAGCTACAACAGATAATCAATGACGGGAATAAAATGCCGTACGGAGAAGCCCAGTCTATTCAATTTATTGAAGAAAAGACTAGAGGTAACAATCATAATAGAGAAGTAACTATATGGGGAGAAGATTTCTGATAGTGGAGGGATCCCTACTCTTGTAAAGGCAAAACATGATTTGGTGGGTATCAGCTGAAGCTAGATAAAGTCAACCCATAAATAAGGGGCAAAATTTTAACAGTGAAGATACCTGACTTACCTAAGGATGAGATGGATTCTCTCTAACTTTGAAATCTTTAAATCAAGTTTGGATGTTTCTTTCTAAAAGGGACAGTCTGATATTCCTACAGCTAGAGAGCAATCACATAAGCCTTGAAGAGCAAAGTAGAGAATGAAAGTGCCATAGAAGTGACTTATACCTTTGTATCCAAGGACTCAACTTATTGACTCTTTAAGAGACTTGCCATTTGCGGTGTTTCTAAAAGATATTCTCCACGTCAACAGAAGCTTGAGCTGCACAGATGAGGGACAGGGGCTGGTCTTCCCCTGCTCTGTTTTGGGTGTTGCTCCTCCAGATCTCTCTCTTAAGAGCCCTGAGGCCAGGGCTGGCCCACAACATTTTGGCACCTGAGGCGGGGAGCTCAAATGATACCCCCTTGCCACCTTTTCTCCTGCCTGCCATGTCTCTTGTGCCCTCCTTCCTCCAGCACAGCACTCCTCCATCTCTGTGCATCTAGAGTAGAGAGAATACATCTGCATCAGCAGCAGACAATTTTCTACACTCTGGGTCCTAGTGGTGCCCCTCACAGTCTGGCACCTGAGGCAGCCGCCTCAGTTCACCTCATGGTAAGGCCAGTCCTGCCTGAGGATGTGCAGCTATTCTTGGTTGGACTGGGCAGATTTCCACTGGTGCATCCCCGGGGAAGTTATTGCTGCAAGAAGCAATGCTTGGTCCTTCTGCACACCAAGAAGAAGGAAATGCTGCACAGCCTCAGGGCTCCTAAGAAATGGATCTGAGGGAGCAACACCCAAAGCAGAGCAGGGGAAGACCAGCCCCGCAGGGAGCTCTGCCTGGCTGAACACCTTGGAGGAAAGGCTGCAGTGCAAGCTCACAGAGAGGAACCAATGGAGGTTTTCCCCTGTCGTTGGGCTTTGGCACCAAAAGAACATCAGGGGCCTAAGCATGATGAGACATTAGGGCTGGAGCCGGCCTGGACTCGGTGACCCTGGATTTCAGAACGCTGGCCACGGTGCACTGACGCAGGCTAGCCCCTTTGGAGTTGCTCCGTGCAAAGGAAACATTTACACACAGCAATGAACGGCTCAGAATCGGGTCCTGTCTTCCCCCAACTTCTGTCCCTTACAGCGGGGGCTGCAGAAGCGCGCAGCCAGGGAGCGGGGCTGACTTCACACCAGCATGTGCTGTGGGCGACCCCTGGTGCCAGCAGCTGAGCTGGGCAGCGGCACATCAGGCTGGTGGGGGCAGGGAAGCCCCAGGGGGCACTTCATCTATTGCCATCACTGGTAGTCAAGGCAGGCTTTGTGGCCAGGCGCGCTGACTCTGGGACACCAGCTGGGCCAAGCATTTGCCCACTGTGCTAGACTGTGGCCCCAGGCCAAGCCGAGGGGCCCCCACGCAGCGCAGCAGCAAAGGCAAGCACAAGGGGCACGGCTCGCTCTGTCCAGCTAAGGGGCTGAACCCCACGGAGTCCAGCACTGATGCGAGGACTGGTGGGGCCTGGTGCCCAGCTCCCCTCCTGCTGCAGCTGCACTTGGGGACCAGAGTGGCACCTGGCACACGGTGAACTCTGGTTCTCCAATACTCCAGGATGCGTGCACAGGGGTTACCACGGGGGCCAAGCAAGCCCGAGCCCCACGCCCCAGACCTAGCAGTGCCAGACATGGACAGAGGAAGCTCTGGCAGGCCACTCGTCAGGGCAGGGACAACGCCTAACCAGGGAGGGGTCAATGTCCTCCGTTCCCTGCTCTGGCCCAAGTCAGCTCCCACCTTCTATCCTGCTCACTCCATGGGATCCCTGCTGCGTACCCAGCACAGAGCAGAGAGAAAGAGGTGGGCCACGGGTGGGGGGCTGCTCCCCAGGTACAGGTTAACTGGTTACCCATTAACACTCCTAAGAGAGACAGAACCCTGAGCACAAGTCTTATCAGGTATGTAAAGGAGGGAGCGAATTTCAGAGAATATTACAACATCCTGCAGCTCTTCCAACTCTAGAAACATTCCAGCCCACAGCTTCAGCAGGGCGTGGAAAGCTAAGCTGGGCTCACCTCATTCAGCTCAGCAACAAAGCTCTGGGAAGCAAGTCTTTTGTCTTGGCCACCCTCCTGGCCCCTGATCTAATCCTCGTTCATAGCCTCCCTCTCTACATTCCGGCAGCACAGCGGGCTCAGTAACCCTCATTGCATGGGATTTGGCCAGCATTTAGGCTGTCTCCAGTACTGCTTATATGGGCGTAACTTACATCACTCAGGGATGTGAATGAACCGCTGTCCAAGCGACCTAAGTTACACTGACCTAAGCGCTGGTGTGGACAAGGGATGTAAAAAGTTTATTAAAAAGGTTGCCATGTACCCACTAAATATCTTAGTGGATTCACGGTCACACGCTCTGTGGGTTCTGCAGTATAAAGCTCAGCCGGCAGCGAAGCCTCCCCCGGAAGCAGGGCCTCCAACCTCTGCCGGCCTCACTCCCGGGTAGACTCTTCTTTGGGCTCTGCCTGTGGTGGGCCTTTCAGGACTGGAACAGCCGCCTCCCCAGGGTGGGCAGCTCCAGCCCCTACCGGTTAACCGGAACCGGTAAGCCTCACCCCTTAAGAGGGAGGCTTACCGGTTACCCTTTTGCACTCCTAGTGTGAACAGTGTTATGTTGGTGGGAGACACTCTTTAGTGGAGGTGGTTTTATTGTGCCTATAGGAGAGCTCTTTCCTGTCAGCCTTGAGCATCTTCATCAGAAGCACTGCAGTACTGACCCAATAACACTTCCAGCCCTTTATGGTACATCTACCCACAAGATGAAAGTGTAATTTGCAGCTTGAGTAGATGGACACGTGTCTGATCAAGCTAGTGCATTAAAATTGCAGTGTAGCCATGGCAGTGAGGGCAGCTGAATAGGCTAGCTGCCCAGCCTAGCTGCCCAAGCACATACATAGCATCTTGGATGGGCTTGTGTGTAAGCAACGAGTTGGCAATTACACCTCCCACTGCAGGGTAGATGCACCTGTAGTTACTGATGACTCAAGAACAGGCACGAACCGAGCTTGACTGTCCGAGCCCAAACTCAGCTTGCAGCTCGAGAAAGCATCTTTTTATTTATAAATCAAATGGCCATGGCTACTGAGACAAAACCCACAAAACCATTTTGCTCAGCAGAACTGCACATAATCCAAATGCTACGTGAAACGTGATAGGTCCATATTAGCTGTTACCACTCAAGAGCGTGATCTTGGAGTCACTGTGGATAGTTTTCTGAAAACATCCACCCAGTGTTCAGCAGCAGTCAAAATAATTAAAAGTTGGCGAATCACTAGGAAATGAATACATAATAAAACAGAAAATATCATATTGCCTCTATATAAATCTATAGCATGCCCACATCTTGAATGCTGCATGCAGCCACCCTCTCTCAAAAAAAGATAGATTACAATTGGAAAAAGTTAAGAAAAGGGCAACAAAAATGATTAGGGGTATGGAACAGCTTTTGTATGAGGAGAGATTAAGAAGACTGGGACTTCTCAGCTTGGAAAAGAGATGACTAAGGGGGAATATGATGGAAGTCTATGAAATCATGACCGATTTGGAGAAAGCAAATAAGGAAGAGTTATTTAATCCTTCTAATAACACAAGATCTAGGAATCACCAAATGAAATTAATAGGCAGTAGGTTTAAAACAAACAAAAGGATTTCGCAATGTACAATCCACCTGTGGAACTCCTTGCCACAGGATGTTGTAAAAGCCAAGATTATAACAAGGTTCAAAAAAATAACGAGATAAATTCATGGAGCATATTAATTCAACTAAGCAGGGATGGTGTGCCTTACCCTTTGTTAGCCAGATGCTGGAAATGAGCAACTGGAGTGGATCACTTCATGTTTACCTGTTCTGTTCATTCCCTCTGAAGCATCCAGCATTGACCACCATTTGCAGACAAGTTTCAGAGGAGTTGCTGTATTATTGTGTTTCAACAAAAACAGTTAATAGTCTTCTGGCACCTTAAAGATTAAACCATTCATTTGGGCATAAGCTTGTGTGGGCTGGAAACCACTTCATCAGATGCAATTTTGTGAGATGCTGGGCTAGATGGACCTTTAGTTTACATGAAGAATCCAGGTCTTCTCCACCATGTAATTCTGCCTGAGCCTTGGAGAATGGGGGGCTTCGCAACACACAACTTGCAACTGAAATAACTACATCAGCACAATTCACACTGTTAGCAATTGGGGTGCAAATCTGTGTGACTGCCCTTCAATGCTGGATTAAGCACATCCTATGTTGATTTACCTTGAACCTGACAAAAGTGACATTGCAACTGGATCCAAAATAAGACTGTTCACACAGAAACATCCACCAAAATAACTAATGGTCTGATGGACCCTTGACTGAGTTGTTTCAGCTCCACGTTGTGCACTGACATGCCCCCAATGAACGCTGAGTAATTAAGAACAGAGGGAGTTTTTGTCACATTATTTATAGGGATTGCTTTTGGCTGGGTTTGTTAATGCCTATTTAACTCCAGTGCCTACTGAACCCTTGGGGAAAAGAAAACCTTGGTTAAAGATTCAGCCTCTTTCCTTACAATGTGAGAGTTCAGGAGAAAAATGCTGGAGGCCCCTAAAGGCAATCTTTTCCCTAAAGAACACATGGAAAGCTTGGGATGCAGTCCTCATATTTTTGGTTCTATGCACACAGAGCTGCCTTGTGACCAAGCCTGGGTCTCCACACACTCCCCCTACAGAGTATTTCCTGCTCTGTACACACTGAAGCCAGTTTTGCAGCTGTTCAGAATTTATGATTTTAGGCTGACGCCTGCAGCCACCCCTCATCTGACTCTATGGTAACTCAGTCACGTTGGTGCCGATGGGCAGAGGAATGGGGAGCGCGGTGTCCTCAGGGCATCCTGTCCTCTGCACTCCAAATCCTGCTTCCACCCCCAGAGCCCTAGACAGGTGTGCGGGCAGAGAGGGTGGGGGCAGGCCTTGCACCCGTCCTGGGCACCACCAAAAAGGATCCAATCCCGCGCCCCTGCACCCACCTTGCTGGTGCATTTCATGGGGCGAGCACGGATTGGCCGGTACCCGGGACAGTCCGAGCCCGGGGCTGGCCCGAAGCGCAGCGGTGCCGTGCTGGGCTCCAGCCCGCGAGCTGCAGCGCCCCGTACCCCGGCTCTGCCGCTGGAGCAGCGAGCCTGCAGAGTCCCAGCCCGGATCCCGACGCGCCTGCCGCGAGCCGGGCCTGAGCTGGCCACGCTCAGCGCCCCGGACTCTGCACGTGCGAACCCCGCACGCCGAGCTCCCCGCGGTACTTACTGAGCGGCGAGGGCTCCAGTGGCCCCGGGCATTCAGCGATCGCGGTACCAGGTGCCCGCCCCGCGCTTCCATTGGCTGGGCCCCGCTGCTCGTAACCCTTGCGCGGCGGGACCTGGCTGGCTGCAGGCAGCAACCTGGCGGGAGCTGCTCCCCGCTGTCTGGACCCGCCTGGTGCGAACAAACTGCTGAAATGGGCAGCCTCGCTGTCCCCCACTAAGTAGAGCTGCCTCCCCCCGGCCTTTGTCCGGGCATGTCAGTAGCCCTGGTGCCCAAGCCCCTTCCTTGGACGCTGGGGGCCATTCGTTTTGTTCCTTGCATCTTCTGGCTGTGTCTGGAAGCCCCAGGGGAGCTCCCTCTCCTACAGCAGGAGTGGGAAGAGCAATGTCCCACAACACAAAAAGGAGGGGTCACCAAATGAAATTAGTGGGTAGCAGCTTTAAAAACAAACCAAAGGAAGATTTTCTTCACACAACACACCTGTGGAACTCCTTGCCACAGGAGGTTGTGAAGACCAGGACTTTAACAGGGTTCAAAAAAGAACTAGATACATTCATGGAGGTCAGGTCCATCAATGGCTATTCGCCAGGATGGGTTGGAATGGTGTCCCTAGCCTCTGGGAATTGGTGACAGGGGAGGGATTACTTGATGATTCCCTGTTCTGTTCATTCCCTCCGGGCCATCTGGCATCGGCCACTGTTGGCAGACAGGATACTGGGCTAGATGGACCTCTGGTCTGACCCAGTATGACCGTTCTTAAGAGAAATTACCATGTTTCTTCTCGGTGTATCTGTCCCTTCCCACTGGGGCCCTTCGCTTTCCATCCATGGGAAGGGTTATTGCAAGTTCTCAGAGCCCTTCTGGGTTCAGCGAGACCAGGCCCTTGAGCAGGGGTGGGAATCTTTTTTGAGTCAGGGACCGCTGACCCCAGGCAAGTACATTTTGTGTGCTCCAGCCCGACAGTGGAGTAGCAGGGGGACTGGAGTGCCAGCAGAGGCTCCCCAGTGCTGGGAAGGGAGGAGCCCCAAGCCTCAGGCAAACTGAAGGCCACAGGTCCCCACTCCTGCCCTAGAGTCAGGTTTAGTTCAACTTGGTATTCAGGGCACCATCTGGCATTTTCCAGAGCGTTAGATGGATCCCTGCCCAGAAGCGCAGCCACATCTCTCTTTCCAGGCCTTCCTGCTGGAGAGAGGTGGCATGCTGGTTCATGTTGCTTTTAACAATGCAAGAAGAGCCTGAGCTGCAAGATTTGGACCCAGATTCCAGGCCAGATTCCTGTGCCTTCCTGTCCTCAGGAATGTCTGCATTTGGGATTCAAGCAAGGGCCCATATCTAATGATAACATTTGCTCCAAAGGCCGTAATGGTGACTGCAGCTTCCTGGTCCAGCAAGGTTTGGTGTAACAATTGGGCAGCAAGTTTCTTTTTCCCTAGACAAAACCCCCTGGGGCTATTTGATGGCAGTGTTCCAGCAAGGAGCTGTGAGTTGATCTTCAGGTGCAGCTCTTTTTAACTGGTTCTACTCATGTTTATAAATGTCCATCTATAGAGAAGGTCACTGTGCTGCTACCGCTAAGCCAAAGCATCTTCCTGCACTGGCTGTAGAACTACCATTGACTCCATTAAATAATAAATACATAGGCCTGAGTCTGACTAACACACTTTGCTTCTCGTGCTCTGTACCATGCAAGATCAAACAGCAGCACTTTTAAGCCAAGGGCATAATAAGCCTGCAGTGCATTCTCCACACAATTTCCTGGTCCAGCAAACATTACACCGGGGTGGGAAATAATTTTTGAAGAGGGGGCACACCAAGATTTTGGTAAGTGGTCGAGGGCCACACTTTTCTGTGGAGGGGTTGCAGGTCTGGGACAGAGGTCGGGTGCAGGAGAGTGGGTTTTACTCATGAAAGTTCACAATACTTTATATTTTTGTTAGTCTCTAAGGTACTACAGAACTATTTTTTGTTTTTAAAGTTACAGACTAACACGGCAACCCCTCTGAGACTTTTGTGTTTGGTTTGGTTTGTCTTAGAGAAGATGGGGTGGATCTGGCATGGTCAGCTGGGTGGTTGCACACAGCAATGGAGAGCTACTAAATGTGCTCGCTTAACCGGATAATCAGGAAAAGGTATTTCAGAGATTTGTGAGGATTTCAAAGGAGATAGGGTGTTTCCAATCTCCATGACACCTGGTCAGCAGCGTTATCAGAACCATCAGTATTGGGCATTGTAGGAGAGCAGTGAGAGAACTGTTAGGTTTGGCATAGGTAATACAGTATCTGCAGTTGCACTTATTGTCCTACTACATAGATCAATCAGGGGGCTGGTGTTACTATGTTAGTGTATCAGGGCTCTTCCCTCAGTGGGAAAGAAATGTAAGTATAGACACATGCACAATTAGGTTGACCTACAAGATGGCTTACATCAGCCTAACTTTGTAATGTAGACCAGAAGTACATTGCTTGGGTTAATGGACAAAGAAGGTATAGTCACAAAAGATTAGTCACTAATGATTCCCACTCTGTTGTTCATCATCTGTTACAATATGGGTGTGTCTACACTGCAGGGCTTCACTCAAAATAAGCTACACAAATTGAGCTACGTCAATTGCACGTCTTATTTTGAAATAGCTTATTTCGAAATAGGGAGCGTCTACACAGCACTTATTTCGAAATAGAGCACTCTTCTTCCAACTTCCCTTATTCCTTGTACAATGAGGGTTACAAAAGTCGGAGTAAGAAGTCCTCCAGCTTGACAGTATTTTGACACTATTTTGAAATAGTCTGCCGTGTAGATGTGGACTAAGTTATTTCAGAATAGCGCTAGTTATTTCGAAATTGTGTTGCAGTGTAGATGTACCCAGTGTTAATAATTCCGCCTCTGTGAGCGGCATAGCATTTACGTCAATGTACTCAGATCAATGCAATGCTAGTATAGATCAATGCAATGCCAGTATAGACAACTGCATTATTTATACCAACATTAGTGGCCCTTAGGAGCAGTGTTTCCTGTAAGCTGTGTGCTTGTGCAGCCGCTCGGGAGAGATTCCAATGCCATCCAGCTGATATAGCTAGGTTTGTGTTTCTCCTGCTGGTGCACATTTGCACATGCCATGGTGCACATAGCAAAACTTAGTCCACACATGGATGGAAAAAATCTGCACATGGATGGAAAAGATTAGACTAGAGGGAACATTCCTCAGGAGGTGTCCCACCCTCTATGGCTGCACTAATCACCATTTTGAACTCTGCTGCCTAGCAGCCCAGTACATAGGTATACATGTACACCTTTCCTCTCTAAATCCCTGCACATTTTTAAATGCCATTTCCTGGGCAGTTGCTAAGTGTGCATGGAGAGCTGACCCAGCAACTGCCCATCTTGACCATACTACATGCTGCAGATGCACTTCTGCCTCGAGTATAGAGGAGGCACAGAATCCCTTGGTTCTGTGGTGAGAAGAGGTTATGCAGGTAGACATGTAGACACCTAACTGTGGAACACCTGGGCAGGAGGGAGAAGGGCTACAAGAGGGTGCCTTAGTAGTGATGTCGGCAAGCCCAGGAGGTGTGGCAGAAACGAGGGTATGGGGCAGACATGCTGCTATTACAAAGAGCTGCATGGTATCCTTGGTGGAGACTCCATCATCACCTCATCACCACCTGCAAGAGCCCCATGGATACTTTGGAGGAGTCCAAGTCACAGGTCTGTGGAATGAACAGCGAGGAGGAGAAAGAGCAGGAAAAGGAGTATAGGGGATAGGCAACCAGGGGATCCAGTGGCACAGCAAGCCTGTTTTTTACTCCAACACAGTCAAGCCAGGCCCTAGAGTCCCGCTTGGGTGAGCCTGATGCAGGGGAAGGAACGTCTAATAAGCCTGCTTTTTGCGTTGATATTGCAGGGACACGTCTATTCATTTGCCCATTTACGATCATGTTGGCAGAGTTAATGAAATAACCAGTAGGAGTCACTCTCTGCTTCTCCTTTGCTGGTACAGCTTGGCAGATGGGCCCGCAGAGCAATACTGTGATGTCGCATGAACCCTATATAGAGATCTTGACGAAATTCTCTGGAATCTGCTGCTGCAGGTTTCTATGGAGGGCTACCTTATTTCTTCCACCATGTGGGGTGCTGTCCCATGTCACTCAGCAAGGACTACAGATGGTGCCTTTGCAGCACACAGGCTGCAGCATACAGATCCCAATCAGTATCTGTACCCTCACACGTGAGATATCAGTCATATTCAGCATTCCCTGAAAGCTGAGCACTTGGGGGCCACCCAGGAGAGATTCAAATGCCATCCTGTTGATTAACAGTGCACCCACAGCCACCAGCATGTGTTTATAGTGGTGGTGCACATGCCTCAGTGCATATAACAAAATTTATTACACACAGATAAAAAATTAGCGGGACTATTGATCAAAATCACTACCGCCTGTGGAAAATAGGTCCAGTATTCAGTTCATTTGTCCTAGCCACATATACTATACCCATGATCAACCCCTGGCTTTTTGTTCCAACTCTGATGACATGCTCTATGAGTCCCAAGTAAAAGTGAGACTCTAGTGCTCGTGTGGATCAAGGGGAGTAAGTTCAGTATACCACATTTTCCATTTATCTTAATAATGCAGGCACCATAGTACTTCTATTTATTGCATCTTTTGCAGCTAGAGAAATGGCCTGGGTGGTCTGTCCATCCACAGCCTCAGAGTAAGTTGGCTGGATAAGGAAAAGAAGGAAGAGGATGTGGGACAACACATGCTAAGAGAGCCTACAGGCCTGTGGTGCTTCAAAAAACAAGCACTGTGCTTTGAAGATCATCATCACAGACAGAACGGAGAAGGATACGGGGGAGAGGAGGAAGGCACTGGAGAAGGAGAGGGACATGTAGCAGGAAATGCTCATCTCCTTCTGCAGCCCATAAAAACTGCATTCCAGGACCTCCCTACGCCCTCCCCCCTCATTCCATGTCGTTTCTGGGCTTTTGCTTGTTACACCAACTTGACCGCTCCACCCCCAGAAACTGCAGCCATACATATACTGACTGACCTGTGAGAGACACAGTTGGTGTACGTTTGGTTCTTTTCCCTGCAGGAGGTTCTTTTCCCTGTATTTCTAAAGTTTCATTCAGTTATAAATATGTCTGTTTGCCTGGGTTTGGAATAAAAGTCTGTTTATGGAAACTGGATTCATTTTTCTCCACCCAAGCTCCAGCCCCTTCCCCTGAGCCTCTCTCCTGCCACCTCCCTGCCCTGACTTCTCTACCCTGACCCCCTGCCCTGAGCCCTTCCTCAACCCCTGCTCTAACTTCTGGCCCCCACGCTGAGTACTGCACCCTCCACCTCCCGCCCTGAGCCCCTCCTTGCCCCCCTACCCTGACTCCTGTACCCCCACCTCTCCAGCCCCCTGCCCTGAGCTTTCCACATCCCGAAGCCTCTGCCCTGACTCCTACAACCTCCACACTGCCAGCCCCCCACCCTGAAGGATCTGAGCAATGCTGGATAAGCCTTCTAGTTGACAAATAATATATAACCCCTTTTTCCTCCCTGGGTTACTTGGGAGCAGGTCACACTCACGTGTGTGCTTGGGCACCTGATGTTTTTAACATAGAAGGAGATCCCGAGTACCCCAGTGGTGATGTTGTGTAGCTGGGGATTCGCTAACCACCCCCTTGCTGCTTAAAGAATATACAGTACCTCCATCTAGCTAGCCCTGTACACACTTAATGGTGTGCCTTGGGAGCCACCAGGAATAAAATTATTCCAGTGATAGTCTGGATCTAACTCCAAAACAACAATTATAAATAATATACATCTAATTGATTAAATTAGAACACACCTTTACATAACCACTTAAAGAAACAGGGTTTAACAGGATTAAAAAAGTGAATAAAATCAATTAACAAAGTACACAGAAAGAAAGGAAACGTATCTATCTGGCATTTACACTGCCACCATTTATCCCACCCCAGAGCGTGCATTCCTCTGCATTCACAGTCCCAGATGCTTGCATGGGCGGGCTTGAAGGTCTGCAGCTGGAGTGGAGACAGCACCAGGCAGGTTGTATACATGGCAACCAGCTGCAAAATCCCTCTGCCACTGTAGCAGGCCCCACCAAATGCCAGTAGCTCTGGTTTAGTGGGCTGGTCACTCTGCCTCTCTTTGGACCCAAAATCTGTCTCTTCTTTGTGTTGTGTCCCAGGCAGCACTTTCCAAAAGTTACCTCCTGTGCAGGTTTATGTAGGCCCCTCTCTGCCACAGGCACAGCCAGTGTCTCTAGGGACAATCAACAGCCCCTGAAGCAGCTTGCTAGATCCAAGCCCTGGCAGGCTCTCAGTAACAGGCTCTAGCTGCAACACAACAGCTCCTGGACTGGAAAAGGCTACTCAGCAACAGCCTGGCTCCTCTCTTCAAATGGAGACTACAAACTCTTTGGAATGGAGACTACAAACTCTCTGGAATAAAGACTTTTCCGGAATATCCTTTATCCCTTATTTTAAGAGGTCTGCAAAATAAGAGGGATAAGGGATCTTTCGGAAAAGGCTTTATTTTCCGAAAGATCCGCGTCTAGACTGGCGCTTTTTTCCGGCAAAGCTCCAAGCCGGTAAAAAGCAGCAGCCATTTTTATGCTAATGAAGCAGGGGAGATTTAAATCCCCGCTTCATTTGCAATTGCGATATGTCTAATTTGCATCCCTTTTACGAAAAAGGGATGCAGTCTAGACACAGCTGAAGAGTTCTGTGTAGCTGGAAAGCTTGACTCCCACCAACAGAAGTTGGTTCAGTAAAAGATATTACCTCACCCAGCTTGTCCATTTAATATCATGGGACCAACACAGTTATAACAATACTGAAAACAAGTATTATTATTGTTACCATGGGCACATCCACACAGCAGGGCTAAATCTGAAATAAGCTACGAAACTTGAGCTACGTCAATTGCGTAGCTTAAGTCGAAATAGCTTATTTTGACTTTTGGTGCTATCTGCCTAGCAGGCAGTCCAAGAAAGAGCACTCTTCCTCCCACTTCCCTTAATCCTTGTCAAATGAGAGTTACAGGAGTCGGAGTAAGAAGACTTCTGGCTGGATGTTATTTCAACATTATGTCGAAATAACTGCTTGTGTGTAGACGCAGACTATGTTATTTTGGAATAAAGTTAGTTATTCTGAAATAACGCTGCTGTGTAGACATAGCCTACCACAATGACAAGCACCGTACTATACAAAAGCTTTCAAGGACTGATCAACTCAGAACTGCAAACTTTGATCAGTAAAAAGTCTGAAAAATTAGGGTTTCTTAAGAGCTTCCCTGTGGGAAATGATTTAATTTGTCAAAGTCACAATAACTTCTAGGCTATATCCTCCTAGAAATGCTGACCTCCTAACAGAATACTTCTAATCAGAAAGTGGGGCATTAATAGTATCTTAATAGCATGTTCTCTAAATAGACTTTTGACACCAGGGACATACCATTCTTGTGGCACACAGCTGTCTTTTGTAATTAATTTCTGGAGGTCACAGGGAAGGTGCCTTGTTGTGAAGATAGGGGGAGGTCATTCTGTATGGAAATTGTACAATTCCAGGACCCATTTACCCTGCTCTAAAAAGAATAACTCAGTTTACATCCATGGAATTACTCAGGGTAAATTAGGTCAGAACCAGGCCTCAGACCTTTGCTGGGACAGAAAGTGAAAACATCCCTCTAATCTGAATGATGTCAGTGAAGTTTAGGATATAAGTAGAGCAAGATGAGATAACACAGTCCAGCATGCTGGGTTCAGAGCCTAGTGATTGCAAACTTTAAGAGGTAAATCTTTTCCTCAGGCCCAATCTCCAAATTATAGCTAACAATGTCCTGGCATAGTGTCCTTGCAGCTGTTAAGCGCAACCCAAATTATTCTTTCATTATAAAAAGGGAAAAATATGATTCAAATGCTATATTCCTAATCAGGTCACATCATACATTAGAATGTTTTCACACATTACAGGTGGCACAGACATCAATGCCTGTGCTTAAGGTGATACATTTTCCATGAGGAGACCTTGTTTTGAGATATTTATAATTTTGCCAAACTGTAAGCATTCGTGCTGAAGTTTTCCCATGCTGTGTGTCAGCCTCTGACTGTGAGGGTTTACTTAGAAAACGTCAGCAAAAAGAGTGCTGCCATTTCAGAGAATGGGAACAAGGAAAACGTTGCTTTGCCCAAGTTAAAAAAATTACAAATCATCTGTAGAGGAGCTCTAGAGCCTTTATGGTCTGGAGCATGGCCTTAAAATCAGACAGACTATTTGTTCGAGTGTTTCAGAGGGGTAGCTGTGTTAGTCTGTAACTGAAAAAAAATTAAAAAACAGCGATTAGTCCTGCAGCACCTTAGAGACTAAGGCTATGTCTACACTACAGTGATCTATCAGAAAAAGGTACACAAATTGCGCTACACAATTTGCGTACCTTTTTCTGATAGTTTTTTTGGAAGAGGCTTTTCCATAATTCAGCCCGTCTACATTGGGCTAAATTTCGGAAAACCTTCCTCTTTTGGAAGAGCCCTTCTTCCTTGTGGGAGGAGGAAGACAGGGCTTCCGAAAGAGCATGTCTGCTCTTCCGCAAAAAAAAAAAAGTGGAAGAGCAGACTCATCCCCTGGACATGGCAGAGTTTTTCTGGGATACCAGAGGTATCCCAGAAAACTCCTGTAGTGTAGCCATAGCCTAATAAAAATGGTAGCTGGTATTATGAGCTTTCTTGGGCACAGCCCACTTCTAGGATGTGCCTTTTACTGTTCCACTGCAAATCTGACCACATTTGGCTAAGGTATGATATATATCTCTGAAAATCTTTTAGCACATGCCCATTAGAGCCTTGTTAGAGTTTGGCAACTAAATTCTCTGAAGATTCTATTTGCACTGAACATGATCCTGTCCAAGGCTACAGGGACCCAGAAACAGAGAGCAAGGAAGCTGTCTCCTCTGTGTCCTGAGTGTTCCTGCTGCTGGCACCTAGGCAATAAGGAGGAAGAAGAATAAAGCAGCCTAATTAGAATGTGGGGGGAAAGGAGCAAGATTTGGTGGGTGATTGGAACAAAGGGGCAGGGGTGAGGGAGAGTTGGACAATAAGCAAACGGGACAGCAGAGGAGACAGGCAGGGTTGGCCTTACCATGAGGTGAACTGAGGCGGACGCCTCAGGTGCCAAACTGGGGGGGACGAGACATCACTAGGACTGTCGCCAGAGGCATGTAGATTAGGCTACCCGACATAGTAAAATGAAGCGGCGATTTAAATAATCGCCGCTTCATTTAAATTTACATGGCTGCAGCGCTGAGCCGACAAACAGCTGATCAGCTGTTTGTCGGCTCAGCGCGATAGTCTGGATGCGCGGGTGTCGACATCAAAGGTATTTGTCAACCACCCAGGTAAACCTCATCCTTTGATGTCGACACCTGCGCGTCCAGACTATCGCGCTGAGCCGACAAACAGCTAATCAGCTGTTTGTCGGCTCAGCGCGGCAGCCATGTAAATTTAAATGAGGTGGCGATTATTTAAATCGCCGCTTCATTTTACTATGTCGGGTAGCCTAATCTACATGCCTCTGGCGACAGAGGCATGTAGTCTAGACGTACCCAGAATGTAGAAAATTGTGTCTGCTGCTGGTGCATATCTATTCTCTCTGCTCTAGTGCACAGCGATGGTGGAGTGCTGTGCTGGAGGAAGGAGGGCACAAGAGACATAACAGGCAGGCAGGAGAAAAGGTGGCATGAGGGCATCATTTGAGCTCCCTGCCTCAGGTGCCAAAATGGCTGGAAACAGGACCTAAGAAGAACAATTGGCAGTGGCCTGAAATTAACAGGGGACAAGAGTAGGCTAGATGGACCAAAGTTGGAAAGTGTCTGTTTGGAGGGGCTGGGTCAAAGGGTTTGTAACTATTAGAAAACACTCCCCTAAGAACCTGGAATATACACTGGGATTTCTAACTATCACCATTTCTTCACATTCAGCAAATATCTATGGGCATGTCTACACTAGGAAACTATTTAGAAATAATAAAAATTGATTTAATAACTCCTGAAATAACAGCATTGAATAGCGTGTCCCCATTATGGGGAAGCCTTGAAATTAGTCCGAGGCAGGCTCCATTAATGTGGACGTGCTATCTCAACTTAGAGCCCCAGGAAGCACTGGGGAGCAATTACTTCAACTTACTCTGGGGAATAGTTATTTCAAAATAGCAGCAGCAGGGCATCCACAATAACACTATTTCAAAATAACTATTTTGAAATTAGCATTATTCCCTGAAGAAAGCAGGAGTACAGATTTTGAAATAACCAGCCCATTATATCAAAATAATTATATTCTTTCAACATAAGCAGGGTTATTTTGAAATAACTCTCTAGTGTAGACCAGGGCTATGAAACTCACAGACAAAGTGTGTGCCTCATCTCTCTTTCTGTTCCATGTAGAGGATGACAAACTACTACTGCTATCAGTTACTCAAATGGCAGAGGAGTGCTGTGAATCTAAAAGTTCCAGCCCTGTTGATGTCAGTATGTTTTCAAATGATAGAATTTATGTGATTTCAGTTTGCTTTTTCAAAAACCAAAAAAATTACATTGCGTCACAAACTGCATTAAAAGAATGTTGAGGTTGCACCCGTCTTCTTCACCCCACAAATCTGATTCATTCTCTAAGTGCCATCCACCCTGAAAAAGGCAGGGGTCCTGTCAAAAATAGCAAGCATGTGATTGTATAACTATAGATTTCATCATGGTACATCATGGTTCATCCTGGTGCAAGGAGAACAAATTAAAATTTCATGGGCAGTCATAATTCTGGCATTTTCTAACTTTAAAGTGTTTGACTTTGTAACCAAAATAACTTTCTCTGAATGTAGGATTTTAATGTGATTTCCTATGTAGTTTAAAGGAGAAAAATCCTATTTTGTATATTAACCACTATACCCTGTACCATCAGCAGGATTTAAAATCTGAATGTTCAGCACAGGCAAATACCACTTGAGCTACAGGTAGGCAAATACCACTTGAGCTGCCAGATACTTTCACAAAAAAGTGGCCTTCTGTCTGAGAAAAACAGGCTGCAAATACTGCACTGTCCAGGCCAATACTGGACACCTGGCAACCCTAGCTACAGTGCCAACTACTTCAGCTGCTGTCAGATAAATGCTGTTTCCTAAAGGGGTGAGGTTGGGTGAGATGGACCATTTGTTCAGCATGGACTACTCTGGATCCATGTGCCAGGCCTGAAGCAAAGAAGCCTGGCATAAGGGATGTCAGGTCCCTTGAAACCCTCTGCTGGTGGCCTTGCAGACCTACCACATGCCATACCAGAAAAGGAGCAGTAAAGGCGAGTCTTCCAGGTCTGCTGAGAAAGGCTGCAGGGAACCAGCTAATCAAAGTGCAGCAGACTCAGTTAAAAAGTGATCAGATGATTGAGCTAGTCACTTTCTGTCTCGGACCAGAAGTATAAGGAAGGGTGCTCCTTGCTGATGCTCAGGGGAGAGCCAGGAGACGGGCTCTAGTGACACTGGCATTTCATGAGGAAGAAGAAAAGTTGAGAACGTCAGCCCTGAAGTGAGGGTGAAGAGGAAGAGGCTACATGGGATGTGGCCCAGGGAATAGCAACAAGAAGCAACTATTAAAGGAAGCAAGATGTGATTTCTACTTGTAGAGTCCCTGGGTTGGGAGTAGTGGGTGTGTCTGGATTCCCTCACAGGCGTGGTGAAGTGGCCTATGTCCTGAGGAGAAGATAAAGCTTGATTAGAGGCTCAAGTGAAAGTATTTAAGGGACACCAGAGAACAGCTAAAGGCTAAGATCTCCAGGGAGGAAGTCCTGAGTGTGCTGGTTTATAATGTGGTAGGGATAGATTTAAAGCCAGTCCAGAAGGGGCTAAGAACCTAACCCAGGGTAGAATAACAGTTCCAACAAGGGCATTATGATAGGCGTTGTTGAACCTTTGCTACTCTGGAAGGGAGTCATCCATTTTAGACTATGTGTGTCAGCCAAAGGAAAGAGCCCCTGAAGATTCACCTGATGAGGGCAACAACTGATAGAGCAGGGCTACTCAACTTTGGAAGCTCCAAGGGTCACAATGATACTCACAGAACATGCCGAAGGCCGCAACTTAAGTGTGGTTGCATATTTCGCATTGACAGGCATGAATACAAAGGTCAAGGCAAGATTGCACAAAACACAGGCCCCATTTAAGTCAGTTCTGCTGATATTAATAAAATGCAATATTTACCCGATTTCCATCCATATGACAGCTAGGGTTGCCAGATGGTTTAACCAAAAATACAGACCCCCGCTCTCCCCCAAAAAAACACCGGGAAAAAAATTCTGTTGAGAAAATAAAAGGACAGCAGTTATTAAAAAATAAAAATCAGCATGGCCCATTTAAGAAGAGGCTTTTTTGCCGGTGGCCATTTTGTTTTTCTGCCAGGCACAAGACAAGCCCCTGCAGAACCAGGTAAGTGGGGGAGCCTGGCAGAAGGGAGGCGGGGGGCTGGGCCCAATTGCTGAGTGAGTTGCCAGGTGTCCGGTATTTTCGCCTCCTGGCAGGGAAATGTTTTTTTAGGTGTTTGGTATTTTCTGAATTTTTTTACCGGACAGGAGGTGAAAATACCAGACTGTCTGGATCAATACCGGACACCTGGCAACTCTAATGACAGTATTTTAAATTCCTGGACTGTCATTGCTCATTAAACTACTAAAACACATATCAACAGAAGACCATTATATTGCCTACTTTCTTGTTTTGGCTCCCACCCGCGGGCCACATGTTAAATCCCCGCTTCATTAGCAATTGCAATACGTCTAATTTACATCCCTTTTCCGAAAAAGGGATGTAGTCTAGACGTAGCCACAGGCTGTGGGCCACATGAAGAGCCCTATAATAGAGGATACTTTGAGCACAGAAATAGTGAGGGTTCACATCCATCCAACAGGGGGTGCTCACAAGAGGTTAGTGTGCCCCATCAGAAAGCCCATTCTCCTTCTGTTCATCCTACCACTGCTCTGGGAGTACCCATGTATTCCCACTGTAGTGGCTCCTGTTGCTATTAGTCTAATAGTGGTGTGAGTCTGGCCTAGAATGTGTGCTTAGCTGCTATTTTGACAGGCTGACAAATTTCCCTGAGGAACAGGAGGGAAAGAAAATGGTGATTTCATTGTGTATCTCAGCAATACCTGATATTTGTTCTCCCTGCCAAATACCTGCTGCAAACAATGGAAGTGAAGAACAGATCACAAAAATTCTTCATAATGGAAAGTGTCAGCTTCCCCAACCCCTATAATACAGTAAACTTCCAATAATCTGGCACCTTTAGGACCCAAGGGGTGCCGGATTATCAAATATGCTGGACTATCAGAAGGGGGGGGGGGCATAAGGGGTCTGGGGCGGAGTGTGGGGGATGTGCCCCTCGGCGCTGCAGGACCAACCCAGCAGCACCCCAGCTGCTCTGCCCCAGGTGTCCCCAAGTCAGCCGCTGCTGAAACTGACCAGTGACTGACTCGAGGAAGCCCGGGGCAGAGCAGCTGGGGTACTGCCGGGTTGGTCCCGCAGCGCCGAGGGGTGGTGCTAGGGGACCAACCCGGCAGCACCCCAGCTGCTCTGCCCCCGGCGTCCCCAAGTCAGATGCTGCTGAAACTGACCAGCAGCTGACTCCGGGAAGCCTGGGGTAGAGCTGCTCTGCCTCCGGCTTCCTGGAGTCAGCCGCTGGTCAATTTCAGCAGCGGCTGAATCAGGGAAGCCGGGGGCAGAGCAGCTCCAATTGTCCGGCTGCCCTGAGCACTTCTGGGTTCCAGATGGTGCCAGACCATCAGGAGTGTGGGACCATTGGATGCTGGACCACTGGAGTTTTACTGTAGTTAAATTTTGTGTGAATTTAGAACCAAATAATCTTCCCAGCTCCTAACCTGATACCTCTGTTGTGGGATAGGGATGATCAGAGGACAAATGGGAGAGAAAGCCTCCTTTTCAGGCCACTGGTCTGACCAGTAGCTTTGTAGTTACTCATTCAAAGAGTTGGAACAGTCTCTATGGCTGTTGCTCACCCCTTTTATGGAGAAGACAAACTTCTGTCTAGTTCAAACCTTCCACTAGCTGTAACAGAAGCACTGTTTCAACAAGGACATCAAAGTTTGTACCAAGGATATTTAATTCCTTGAAACGTGACCTCCTGAAATCTCATCCCCGTACTGCTGAGTTCAGTGAACCTTGGGGGGGATAGATATTTGGCTATGTGTGTGTGTGTTCCCTCTGTGTGCCATCTCAGCTCTGTACAGACAATTGGAACATAGGCCAGGATTATTGTTAATGAAGCACAATAATAGCATTTGGCAGACTCTACGGCTGTGTCTACACTGGCATCCCTTTCCAGAAAAGGGATGCTAATGAGACACTTCGGAATTGCAAATCCGCGGGGTTTTTGCCGGAGAAAAGCGCCAGTGTAGACGCGATTTTCCGGAAAATAAGCCCTTTTCCGGGATATCCCTTATTCCTACTTTCAAGGAATTCAAGGACTGAGGCGGCGGAAAGGGGGCTGTGGAGGAGGGTGGCGGTGATGGACTGAGGCGGCGGGAAGGGGGCTGTGGAGGAGGGTGGCGGTGATGGACTGAGGCGGCGGGAAGGGGGCTGTGGAGGAGGGTGTCGGTGATGGACTGAGGCGGCGGGAAGGGGGCTGTGGAGGAGGGTGGCGGTGAAGGACTGAGGCGGCGGGAAGGGGGCTGTGGAGGAGGGTGGCGGTGAAGGGCTGAGGCGGCGGGAAGGGGGCTGTGGAGGAGGGTGGGGGTGAAGGACTGAGGGGGCGGGAAGGGGGCTGTGGAGGAGGGTGGGGGTGAAGGACTGAGGGGGCGGGAAGGGGGCTGTGGAGGAGGGTGGCGGTGAAGGGCTGAGGCGGCGGGAAGGGGGCTGTGGAGGAGGGTGGGGGTGAAGGACTGAGGGGGCGGGAAGGGGGCTGTGGAGGAGGGTGGGGGTGAAGGACTGAGGGGGCGGGAAGGGGGCTGTGGAGGAGGGTGGCGGTGAAGGGCTGAGGCGGCGGGAAGGGGGCTGTGGAGGAGGGTGGGGGTGAAGGACTGAGGGGGCGGGAAGGGGGCTGTGAAGGAGGGTGGGGGTGAAGGACTGAGGGGGCGGGAAGGGGGCTGTGGAGGAGGGTGTCGGTGATGGACTGAGGCGACGGGAAGGGGGCTGTGGAGCAGGGTGTCGGTGATGGACTGAGGCGGCGGGAAGGGGGCAGTTGAGGGGGGTGGCGGTGAAGGACTGAGGGGGCTGGAAGGGGGTAGTTGAGGAGGGTGGCGGTGATGGACTGAGGGGGTGGGAAGGGGGCTGTGGAGGAGGGTGGCGGTGATGGACTGAGGGGGTGGGAAGGGGGCTGTGGAGGAGGGTGGCGGTGAAGGACTGAGGGGGCTGGAAGGGGGCAGTTGAGGGGGGTGGCGGTGATGGACTGAGGCGGCGGGAAGGGGGCAGTTGAGGGGGGTGGCGGTGATGGACTGAGGTGGCGGGAAGGGGGCAGTTGAGGGGGGTGGCGGTGAAGGGCTGAGGCGGCGGGAAGGGGGCAGTTGAGGGGGGTGGCGGTGAAGGGCTGAGGCGGCGGGAAGGGGGCTGTGGAGGAGGGTGGCGGTGAAGGACTGAGGGGGGTGGGGGGTGGGAACGAGGCAGTAAGGGCTGACAGGTCTGGAGCCGGGTGCTCACACCCCTGAGCCACCGCCCCCAACCTCCCGACGCGGGGGGAAGGGACAATGCTTTGTTGTCACAGGTGGGTTTTATGAAATGTGGCGCGTGCAGTTGTGCGCATGCCCCGTGAGGCTCCTGCAGCGCTGACTCCGCTCCCCTCACCCAAGAGGCTCTGCTAGTCCTGCAACGGGCGGAGCGGGTGGGTTTGGCGCAGGCGCACTGTTTGTCTAACCGCGAGCGGCGGAACGAAGCCTTTGCTTTTAGCGCATGCGTACTAAACCCTGTGAGGCGGAAGGGAGTTAAAAAAAAAAAAAGAAACGTTCTTCGGAGCATGCGCAGTCTCTCCCGCTTGACGGCGGGAGAGCCCCTCCCTTGCGGGACACTGCGCGCATGCGCCGCCGCGCTGTGTCTGTTGTAAATCGGAGGCCGGCCGGCCGCGCGATGCACTGTGGGAGTGATTGAGGAAGTAAAATGGCGGATTTAGCGAACGAAGGTAGGGGGGGATGTGGCCGTTATCGCGGTTGTGCGGAGGCGGGGTTTGGGCCGCGGGCCGAAGCAGGCCTGGCATTCGCCTCAGGAAGAGCTCCACGGGCCCCGTAGGGGAGTTGCTCCTCCCTGCCGCCTGCCTCAGTGCCGGCCACCGCAGGGGAACGGACTGGACAAAGGGAGAGGCTGGGCCTAAGTGGGGCCGTCTTGTTTCCCCGCCCCCCAGTCCGGGGGGAGCCGACCGACACCCGCCCTGCAGCGAGCACCTTGGGGGGCATCGGCGTGAGCATGGGGGTGACGGAAGTGGGGCTGGGCGTGGGCCCGGGCCTGTCGGTGCAGGCTGTGCGGGCCAGGCGCTAAGAGAGAGGCGTGTGTTATTTATTACTGCCCAGCGTCAGGAGCAAAGCTACTCCTTTCCTGCTGCAGCCTTCAGCGTGGGACAGAACCGCATCCCTTTGTAAAAACAGGGAGGAGTCCTGTGACACCTTAAAGACTAACAGATTTATTTGGGTATAAGCACTTGTGGTCAAGGGCCCCCTTCCTCAAGCTGCATGTCTTTGCCCAGAAAAGCTTATGCCTGAGCAAACCGGTTCATCTTTAAATTATCACAGGGCTCCTTGTTTTTTGTGGATACAGACTAACACAGCTACTCCTCTGATTCCTGTCAAATCCTTTTCTAGTGAGCCTATCTAGCTTGGCAGGTACATACCCTGTGTGTGTTCCGAATGTGAACAGAGCATCCCTCTATGTTCCCATTAGTCACCTTATTTTGTTCATGGTGAAAAACTGTGAGGCAATGGTGGCAAAGGAAGAGACCTGTGGGAGCTGCCTCTTGTTTAATTATCACTTGAACCCCAAAATGTGAAAAGCAAGCTCAGTATTTCTCTTTCCTGTTTGGGGCTAGGTGCCTCCTTATATGTCACCCCTTTTTATGCAGTGTTCAGGTAGCATGTCCCTTCTTGGCATGCCTATTTAAGGGAGCTGTAAAATTCCCATTGTTAATGCTGTGTATTTATGTCTAGCAGTTGGCTAAGAATATGCCTTGCAAGATTAGAGAAAATTTAGGTATCTTTTGTATAGCCATAATTTTGTGAGGGCAGGGAAATTGGTTTTATTAATTCTTCCTTGGGAGCTTTAAGAGAGAATGGCATACCATGTAGAGGTCCTAGGCTTTATCTACACTGGCACTTACCCAAATGACACAAGTTTTCCAATAAATGTGGAAAACCTTGCCCCCTAACACCCAAACAAAAATGTGGAAAACCTTGCCTTCCACCACCCAAACAAAAAACAATTAATTGATGAAAAGTGTCTGCTTGCATAGTGCTTTGTTCAGTGGGACCTTTGCTTGTTGGAGGTGGTTTTACTTTGTCACTGGAAAACATCTCTCCCAGCAGTAAAGAGTGGCCACTCAGTGCACCTTATAACTATGCAGATTCAGCACTGCTATAAGGTGTGTTGTGTAGACATAGTTTTAATGTGTATCTCCCAAGTGGAAGATAGACAGAAAACTTTCATAACATGAAAGAGTTGGGGCTCTTGTACATTTGAAAAGCAGAATCGCAGCAGAAGCAGCGCTAGTAGAGAATGCTTCAGTCCCTGCTTGCACCATTGCCAGTGTGCTTTTATCTCCCCTGTCCCCCTCAGAGATGGTGCTGGGGGAAACTGGCTTTCACGCTGGCTTCCCCCCAACATCATCTCCTGCTTCCCCCCCTTGCTGCCTGCCTCTGATAGAGGCTGCAACAAAGTCATTCTCTTATCCTGTCACATTCTCCTTGCATCCTTTCATTGGCTTCCTCTTCTCTGTTGCCTCAAACAAAATTTACTTATGTTTACCTTCAAGGCCCTTCATGGTGTGTTCCCACCACACCAGTCATCTCACATTGACTGACATGTAGATTTACACTTTTGATTAGCCATGATGCCAGCCTCCATCACACACTCATTAAAAGATTAAAATAAGACCTTTGTGCCTTCTTCCATACTTTTCCTCATGCTCAGAGGAACTCCTTGTAAATATGCGCTAAGTTATCCCATTAATCTCATTCAGAATTCTCTTTGAGATTCTCCTTTCAGTGTACAAAACTTTTGACATCTTTTAGGCCGCTGAGAGGCCTGAGGCAACTGCCTATCGTGTCCAATTTTGCCTTGCAGTTTCCTTGCACCCCTCTGTCTATATCTATTTTGGCTTATCTTATACTTAGGTTGTAAGTTCTTTAGGGGTAGGGTCTGTTGTTTTGTTTTGTATTTATTCAGTGCCTAATATAATGGGGTTTTCTTCCATGACTATTGCTTCTAGGTACTACCATAATGTCTCTTTTTTGAGATAACTGGATTAGTCCTCATCAACACTTATTTTCATGAATTCTCCTCTAACAAACTTTCCAGATTGATTTGTATGAAGATGCTTGTGATAGGAAGCAGTATAGCTTTCCATGGTACTTTATAACTACGTCCCTTTATTTTAAATTTAAATTGAGTTTTACTAAACTCTCCTGCATTTTATAAAAACTATTAATTTTTTCCAATTTTCACCCTGCTTTTGTATTCTTGGAAATAAATTGCATGAATATATCTATTATGATAATATGCAGGGCTTGACAAATCTGTGTATCTACTCGCCCATGGCGAGTAGATTACAGTGGTCGCCCCGTTCACTGGTGGTGCGCGCATGTGCAGTGCAGGTCTGGCGCATGTGCGGGGCTGGTGAGTGGATTTTGCTGTGGTTTGTCGAGCCCTGATAATACGTTAGTTATAACTACTCGAGAGAGATCTTGGAGTCATTGTGCATAGTTCTCTGAAAACTTCCACTCAATGTGCAGTGGCAGTCAAAAAAGCAAACACAATGTTAAGAATAATTAAAAAAGGAATAAAGAATGAGCCAGATAATATCTTATTGCCTCTGTATAAAACCATGGTACGCCCACATCTTGAATACTGTGTACAGATGTGGTTGCCTCATCTCAAAAAGGATATATTGGCATTGGAAAATGTTCAGAAAAAGGCAACAGAAATGATTAGGGGTTTGGAACGGGTCACATGAAGAGAGAGAGGATGGCAAATAGGATGTTAGGAATTATTAAGGAAGGGATAGAAAATAAGACACAGAATATCTTACTGCCCCTGTATAAAACTATGGTACGCCCACATCTTGAATACTGTGTACAGATGTAGTCATCTCATCTCAAAAAAGATATTTTGGCCTTAGAAAGGGTTCAAAAAATGGCAACTAAAATGATTAGGGGTTGGAACGGGTCCCATATGAAGAAAGGTTAAAGAGACTGGGACTTTTCAGTTTAGAAAAGAGGCGACTAAGGGGGGATATGATAGAGGTATATCAAATCATGAGTGGTGTGGAGAGGGTGAATAAAGAAAAGTTATAAGTTCCCATAATAGAAGAACTAGAGGACACCAAATGAAATTAATGGGTAGCAGGTTTAAAACTAATAAAAGAAAGTTCTTCTTCACACAGCGTGTAGTCAATCTGTGGAACTCCTTGCCAGAGGAGGCTATGAAGGCTAGGACTATAATAGAGTTTAAAGAGAAGCTAGATAATTTCATGGAGGTTAGATCCATAAAAGGCTATTAGCCAGGGGATAGAAATGGTGTTCCTGGCCTCTGTTTGTCAGAGGCTGGAGAAGGATGGCAGGAGACAAATCGCTTGATCATTGTCTTTGGTCCGCCCCCTCTGGGGCACCTGGTGCTGGCCACTGTCAGCAGACAGGCTACTGGGCTAGATGGACCTTTGGTCTGACCCAGTACGGCCATTCTTATGAGATTAAAGAGACTGGGACTTCTCAGCTTAGAAAAGAGGAGACTAAGCGGGTGGGGGAGATATGATAGAGGTCTATAAAATCATGACTGTTGTGCACAAAAGTGAATAAGGAAAAATTATTTGTTCCCATAATAGAAGAACTAGAGGTTACCAAATGAAATTAATAGGTAGCAGGTTTAAAACAAACAAAAGAAAGTTTTTCTTCATGCAGCATGTGATGAACCTGTGGAACTCCTTGCCAGAGGATGTTGTGAAGACCAGGAATTTAACAGGGTTCTAAAAAGACCTAGATGAATTAATGGAAGTTAGGTCTTTAAATGGCTATTGGCTAGGATGGGTAGCAATGGTGTCCCTAGCCTCTGTTTGTCAAAGACTGGAAATGGATGACAGGAGAGGGACCACATGATGATTCTCTGTTCACTCCCTCTGGGGCATCTGGCATTGGCCACTGATGGCAGACAGGGTACGGGGCTAGATGGATCTTTGGTCTGACCTTGTATGGCCATTCTTATGTATGTCTGTATGTAAATGCAAAGCTATTTGAAGTAACAGTATGTATTAACCTAGAACAGGAGTAGACAAAATATGGCCTCTGGGTCAGATCTGGCCTGCCAAACCACCAGATACAGCCTGTGGCCCAGCAGGAGTACCAAGCAGGCTTCTTGCCTTTCCTGCTCTGCACATGGCTCAGAGCTGCTGGCTGTAGGAGCCATATGTTTTCTGCATGCGGGGAATTGGGAAAGGCGGTCTCCCCAACACAATATTGCAGCTCCATTGGTTGGAAATCAGCCAGTGAAAGCTCCCTGGACTGTGCGTGAGGCATTCTTTGTGCACAGAGAACATGTAATACCCACAGCTGGCTGCTTTAAGCAATGTGTGGAGTGTGTACGGCAAGGAGCCGGCCTGAGAGTCCTGCTGGGCTGCTGGCCAGGAGCTGCCTAGGTAAGCACCTCCTGGCCAGAACCTGTTTCTGGCACCCCAGCCCCTCCCTGTCCTCAACCCTCTGCTCCACCTCATGTACTTCTGCCCCAGATCAGTCCAAAGCTTTTTCACCCCTATTCCTGCATCCATCACCTCTCCCAGACTCTGCACTCCAATCCTTTGCCCCAGGTCAGGATCCTCTCCTGCACCCATTCCCCCTCATGGATCCTGTCCACCACTCCCCTGCTCCATGTCACAATCCCATCATAGACCCTGCAACCCTCCTACTCTCCCCTTCTAGGTCAGAATCCTTTCCTGCACTCATACCCCCATTGGACTCTGTACTCCAATTGCCTGCCCAAGTTACAACCCCCTCCCTCACCCAGATTCCTTCCCAGTTCTCTCACCCTCTCCTGCACCCCTAATCCTCTATCCTAAGCTCCTTTCTATCGCAGATCCTGCAACTCCTCCATGAATATCATGGAAGAGTGCACCCACTGAGCACTTACCACATTCTTGTAGTGCCCCCTTTATCAAAAATTATTGCCCACCTCCAGCCTAGCGGATGCTTATAATAAACAAGCGCACACACAGGCCCTGAAGTGTGTGCACCTCTGACTGTATCAATGAATCTTATGTTTATATTGGGGGGAGGAGCAGATGGCTCCTCAGGAGTCGGCGCATGCAGGAAGGTAGCTCCACAGGAGCCAGCTGCCTGCACATACCAGCTTCTGCGGAGCCTCCTGTAACCCATGCTGCTGCCTCTGTGTCAGTATGGGGTGAGGCAGGATCAGGTGAGAGCCTGTGCTCAACTAGCAGCTTCTGTGTCCCCCCCCCCCCCCAAGCTGCTGCCTCTGATACAGGGCCAAGGACTCCCCATGAGGCTGCTGCCTCTGATGCATATGTATTTGCATGTGTGCATGTAACTGTAAAGGTTAACAGATGAGCCCAAGCCTATTGGTTAACCGTTGGCTCATTTACATTCTGACATCCTTTAGAGCAGGGGTGGGCAATAATTTTTGATGGAAGGCCACTCCAAGATTTTGGAAAGTAGTCAAGGGCCTCACTCTTCCATTATATTAATGGAGGGGGTGCAGGTTCTGGGATGGAGGTTAGGTGCAGAAGGGAATTTGGGTGCAGGAGGCAGTTTTGACCTGAGGCACTGGACTGGGGTATAAGGTAATGGATTGTGACCTAGGGCAGGGAATTGGGGTACAGGAGGGCGTTCAAGGGTTTGGGTTGTGAGGGGATTATGATCTGGGGCAGAGGATTGGGATGCTGGATCTGGGAGGAGGTATGGGAGCAGAGGATTTGAGTAGGTGGAATAGGGAGGTAGGAATGGGAGGGGGCAGAGGGTTGGGAGGGGAGGGGATGCTAGAGTGCCAGAGGCAGGGTGTGGCCAGGAGACTTACCAGCCAGCAGCCAGTTCTTGAATCAGCCTCCCTGCCTACTTCACCCCCACACAGGCTGCAGTCATGTACTCTGTAAATAACTGAGCCCCTTGTGCTTCCTGTCTGCCTGTTGTTGAAAGAGGCAGCTCCCGTTGGCCAGTTTCTGGCCAGAAGCCAGCCAATGGGATAGTGTTGGGGGCAGGAGCAGCTCCTAAAGCTTTCCCCGCTCCTCTCCAGGCACAGTTTTTAAAGTGAAACCGCCTCGCAGCTGTGTTTCTTCCTTCAGTGTCCGCATGCCAGATCCCGTGGCTTGCCAGGCCAAATTTGGCCCGCAGGCAATATTTTGTCCAGGCCTTCTTTACAGGAGCAGAATGTTAAGGAATTGAAATATGCATCTGTTAAAACAACCCACCCTCCAAATACTCAATTGTTCTATTATTGAGACACTTAAGACTAGTTTTGCAGGCCCTGTAAACAACATTTAGTTCTTCCAATGTTGGTTTTGCACCAGTTAGCTATCAAATAATGAAGTGAGATACTGAATTCTAGAGTCTTATAAAGATACAAAATCTGTATCCACATCTGCATCTACATCCACAAAAATGAATCTTTGATATTTGTGGGTTTGCAGGGATCTACTGAATTCTTCTGTTTTTGGAGATACTTTAGCCCTCATATAAACCACCTGTTCAGAGGTCACTGGGCTTACAAGATGGAGATTTTTGAAGACTGTTAACATTGTAATTTTTGAGGTGCTTATTTCCCAGCTACTGTCAGCTAAAAATAGGACTTTTGTTTTCAGTCATACTTGTTAACAACTTCTTCATTTGATGCATCTCTGGCTTGGGCTGAAAGTGTTTTCTGCTTGTTTGTTTTTTTAAGTATAGCAAAAACTAGTTGTGTTTTAAAATAAGCTTTGTATCTGTCAGTGATAAAAGGGCACAGAAGTTGACATCAAAAAGCCAGTTTATACTGTAAGCTTTTACATCTTGGATCCTTGGGTATGATTTGAAATATTATTTTATTTGGAGAAAAAAAGGGGGTTGTGGGAGATCTACACTGTTTCCCTATATTCTCATTGAACATTTTGATCTGAAGTGACTGGCTAATTCATTTGCAGAGAACAAGTAATTTTTTTTCAATCTATGTCTCTACAGTTTTTTAAACAGAATCATCTATGTTAACTCTGGTTCAATTCAAGACACAGGAAATAAATTTTGTAAAGAAGAAACAACTAAATTATTTCCAAGCTTTTGTGAAAGCAATTCACATGGTGAATTTGGAATAACTGTTGATTTACCAAAGTGTTCAGGTAGTCGGGTAGTGTTTGTTGCCTTCTGTATAGCGGCTTTATAAATTGTGTACACAAGTTTATTTAAAAATAAGATGTTCTGATTATTTTAAGTGTAGTATGGTTGGTTCGGGTATGTTCTCCTGAATCAACTGAATTGACTAGCTGAAACCTTTTTTCTTAATTCTTCTCAGCCAGCTATCCAGTAACCTGTTTAGCTGCCAGAGATACCATTTATACCAGGGATGTTAAAATGCATGTATTTGTATCAACATATACTCACTGAAAGTTTCAGCTGATACATGTTTACATGGGGGAGAGGAAGCCAGAAGCCAGTTTTCATGGTGAGCTGGATTTTAAGATGGCTCTCCACACACACTGGCTCCCACTCCTCCCACCCTCCCACTGGCTGCCTCTGATACAGAGGCTGCAGTGGAGGAGGGGGACTGAAGCTGCATGTAACGAAGAGGGTTAATCGATGAACCCAGACTGATTGGTTAACCGTGTATGCAGCTGCATGTTCACATTCCTGATTTGTACTTGTATAAACTAATAATTTTCGTCTATGTATGTTGTAATCAAAGAAGAGTAGAGAATATACATATGGTGCCTTCTGCATCCCTGGGAGCAATTAACCATGTAACCAATAGAATTTGTGTTGGTTACACGGATAGTCTTGTTAAAATGTACATCTCTGATCAGAATTGTAAAGTTGACTACACAGTTTCTGTTTACACTAGGAAATTTAACCTATTGTGATACAGATGAACTGTTGCTAAAAAGGATTTAACTGCAAGTCTAGAGTGGGCCAAATCATGCTAATCACAGGTGCAGAAAATTTAATTCTGTTTTGCTCAGAGCAATGTTCAGACAATAGTGATTGTGTGTCTGAATTAGGGTTGTAAAATGCTATTTACTTGGTTCACCTGTTAACCAATTAAGCAGGGCACACAGCAGGGAGGGAGTCACTGCTCTAGCTCTACTGGTTAACCATAACCAGTAAGCCTCACCCTTATTGGTTGGCTTTGAAGGCTTTTTAGGCCTTCAAGTAGGAATGATGGTGTAGATTTTTTGAGAGCAGACATATTGGGAGCTATGCCAATCAGTACTAAATCTGTCTCATCAATGATGTGCAGCCTAGACCAGTGAGTGGGCCACTCTTTATCTCATTTGGCTGCAAAATTGTCCTGACCAAGACAGTCTCCTAGGATAGGGTAGTTTTACGAACTACACTTGCATAACCAGAATTTGTAGGGTGTGTGAATTGGATGCAGTGGAGCATAGTCAATGTTGTGTGCAGTCAGCATGCACTTAACTTCATGTGACTTTGCTTTACTTTTTTGTCATTTTAGTTAATACTAGAAGGAAAAAAGCTAGTCAAATATGGCAGTCCCACACATGAGCAGTGATAAACATAAAATCTTGACGAGTGACATGCGGACCTGTGGCTGCAGGTTGCTTGCCACTGTCTCTCATTCTTCCAAAGTGTTGCAAAGGAGTTTTAGTCTGGATCCCAGTGCTACCCAAAACCGTAAAGAGGTTCTTGATTTCAAGACTTTGAAGAATTCAAACCTCGAGAAGGAATTGAAGTGTTTCAGTAGGCTTGACCCTTCTTTAGAGTAATTTATTCCACGGTCAGACAAGACCATTGTGATCATCCAGTCTGATCTCTACCTGTAATAACACAGACCATAGAAATTTCCCAAAATAACGCCTACAACATATTTTTAGAAAAACATGCAGTCTTGAATTTAAAAATTCAGTGATGGAGAATCCACCAAACCTTTAGAACATCATTCCATTGGTTAATTACCATCACTGTTAAAAAGGTATAATTTATTTCCTGGTTGAATTTGTCTAGCTGCAACTTCCAGCCATTGTATCATGTTAGACTATTCTACAGTGAAGAACCCACTGTTAACTGTTTGTTCATCAGGTAGGGTATTTTACAGACTGTAATCAAGTCATCCCTTAGTCTTCATGGGATAATAGGGAAGGTCAAGAATAAATAATCCTTTTTTATGATGGAAAGAGGTAAAAAGTAGGATCCCCCAAGGTTCTATACTGGGATCTGTGCTGTTCAATGTATCAATACATCTGAAAAAGGGTAAACAGTGAAATGGAAAAGTTTTCAGATGATACAAAATCATTTAAGGTAGTTAAGTCTGAAGCTGACTGAAGAATTCCATGAGGATCTTTCAAAACTGGGTGACTGGGCAACAAAATAGCAAATAAAAATGATCGTTGAGAAATACAAAGTATGCTAATTTGAATAGCAGGTTTAAAGTGGACAAGAAGAAATACTTTGAAAACAATACATAGGTAAAAATCTCTCTATTTCTGAGATTCCCTTGTTTATGCATTCAAGGGTTGAATTAGCCCTTGGACCTTAGCATCACTCTGGAAACTCAAGCTGAGCCTTGGACTATCAGATCGCAACCAACACTTGGGTGTAATTTAATTAGCCATTAGAATGGCCTGAGCTACAAAATGGTAACTGTAAGAACATTTGAGAGAGAGAGAGAGAGAGAGATAGATCTAAAATCCCATTTAATGAGTTAATCGGTTAAATGTTAAGTTTCACTGATTAAATGAGGTGGGCGGAGGGGGACTGGACTGTTCAGCCTGGGGGTGGGTGTGTGTGAGTGAGAGAGAGAGAGAGAGAGAAAATGCGTATGTTGTATTTTCAGCAAATGTGGTGTATTGCCCACTCCCCTGAAAAAGATCTTACATGCTTCTTATAAGGATAACACTACAGACTGGTCAGCCTCACCTCAGTACCTGGAAAAATCATGTAGCAAGTCCTCATGGAATTTATTTTGAAATGATTGGAGGAGAGAAAGGTAATCAGGAACAGTCAATATGGATTCACCAAGAGCAAGTCATGCCTGTCCAGTCTGATTTATGATGAGATAACTGGCTCTGTGGATATGGGGAAAGTGGTGGACGTAATGTACCTTGACTTGAACAAAGCTTTTTATATGTTTTTGCCAGAAAATTAAGGAAATATAGATTAGATGATTGGACTATAAAGCTGCAGCCCCTGGAAAGGACGGGGCTGGGGACTAGCCTCCCCCCAGAGTCTTCTTGGGCTGGAGCGCTCATGGCTTCTAGACCCGCTGCTACCACATAGCCTGGCAGCCACCCAGGGTCGCTGTGGCTATTTAAAAGGCACATGGCTCTGGCCTCTGCCAGGGTAGCGCCACAACTGTGAGTTATGAGCTATTTAGGATCCTGCAGTCTGAGCCATTGCCTGGAAATTTGGCGGCAGGATATAAATAGAAAATGGCCAGATGCAGTCCGTAGGCCAGATCTAAGTGTTAGGCGGGCCGGATCTAGCCCCCGGGCTGCATTTTGCCCAGCTCTGACTTAGTAGGAGAGGCTGAGGGAACTGAGCTCATTTAATCTGCAGAAGAGAAGAATGAGGGGAGACTTGATAGCAACCTTCAGCTCCCTGAAGGGAGATGTCATGGGTTCAGTCACAGAGATCCCCTTGAGAATATTGCCTGATTGGGCTGAAGAGCCCCCTGAGTACATTTAGCTGCCCTCTGAAGTGCCCTACCACCCTGCCCTGCTGAGCCAGAGCCTTTGATCTGCTCCAGCAATGGCACAGAGTTGGAGTCACAGCCCAGAAACATAGACACTGAGATGCACTCAGCTCTGGGAAAGCTCAGTCAAAGGACTTAAAATAGCCCCCAGGTGCACAGCCCCATGGGATCAAACCATAAATCTGTTTCTATATGCATAAAGTTTAAGCAGAGCAAGCTCAGTAGTTCGCCCTCTTTATCAGTGAAAGAGTCACAGCTGTTTCCTTGGTGGCAATAGCTATGCATAAGTTATTTACACTGGGTTTATTAATAAATAAAAGTGGTTTTTATTAAGTATAAAAAGTAAGATTTAACTGTTGGCAAGTGATGATAGATCCAAGTAAGTTACTAAGCAAAACAAAGCACATCAGCTAAGTCTAATACACTTGAGAAACTTGTTACATTCAATTTCTTACCCTAACATTAGTTCTAATTTTGTTTTCTCACAAGCTAG
Source organism: Pelodiscus sinensis (assembly GCF_049634645.1). Classification (NCBI taxonomy): domain Eukaryota; kingdom Metazoa; phylum Chordata; order Testudines; family Trionychidae; genus Pelodiscus; species Pelodiscus sinensis. The sequence continues at coordinate 21,063,207 of NC_134729.1, read as the reverse complement.
GTAGCCTCCCAGCTTAGGCCTGATCCTTCCTCCTGTTCAGTCTTTGATGTTTCTTGGAAAGGGCAGAGCCAGGACATTTCCATGCTCCCCTGCCCACAGACCCTGATTGGGATGGGGAAGTCTGTGAAGTTGTTGTTCCAGCCTTTCCTAGAGAGAGCTGCCAGCTGTTCCCTCTAGGCACCCACCTTCTGGCAGAGGATACTTCTCACACTCCCCTTGCCTTCAGGTCAATCAGGGCCTGGCAGTGGGGGAGTGCATGAAGTCTTTCACTCCCTACCCCCTGCCCTGCAAGGGGTGCATGGTTCTTAGTGAACCACCAGCTGTTTAGCTGGTGCTTCACTCTAAGCCCTGTGCGCCCCTGGTAGGAGAGGAGGCCCTGATTGACCTGGGGACAAGGGAGCACGAGGGTGTCCACAAGCTGGATCAACTCACTTGGTGGGTCAGATCCAGACTGTGGAGGCTCTCTTGCCCACCCTTGAGCTAGGTTATTGCCAGTGGCTGAAGATGGAAGAACAAGGAGCAATGATCCCTACTTGAAGTGGATGGTGGTCGAGCTTGGATATTAGGAAAAACTATTTCACTTGAAGGGTAGTGAAGCACTATAATTGGTTATCTAGGGAAGGGGTGGAATCTCCATCCTTAGAGGTTTTTAAGGCCCGGTCTGGCAAAGCCCTGGCTGGGATAATTTAGTTGGGACTGGTCCTGCTTGGAGCAGGGGGTTGGACTAGATGACCTCCTGAGGTCTCTTCCAACCATAATATTCTATGATTCTTTGAAAAGGCGGAGCTTTTAAATAACTAGATGAGGTTCATTTGTACTGGGGACAGGGGCAGTGTGCAAAGCCTCTCCTCCCCCTCCTCCTGGGCTCACAGCATTTAGAGAGCTGGTCTGAGCCACATGCGTGGGTGGGGACAGGCAAAGAACCTGCCTGAGGCTCCTGCGGGCCAGATCTGGTGGCTGCATCCTACACATAGGCCATATTTTGTCCCCCTGTTCAATACACTGGATCAACCTTGTCCATGTGCTTGTTGACCCTCTCAAAGAATTCTAGTAGATTAGTGAAGCATTACTTTCCCTTTACAAATTATGTGGTTTTTTTCCTCAACATATCATGTTCATTTATGTCTGATCATTCTGTTCTTGAGTACATTTTCAACCAGTTTGCTGGAACTGAAGTTAGGTTTACATAAGACTGGCCAGAGTGGGTCAGACCAAAGGTTCATCTAGCCCAGTATCCTGTCTGCTGACAGTGGCCAATACCAGATGCCCCAGAGGGAGGGAATACAACAGGTAACCATCACATGATGCCTCTCCTGTCATCCATTTCCAGACAAACAGAGGCTAGGGACACCATTCCTACCCATCCTGGCTGATAGCCAGGGCTCAACAAATAATGCAATCTACTCGCCTGTGGTGAGTAGATTGCAACCCGGAAGAGCCGGGTTCCAGCGATCTGCGCATGCGCAGATCGCTGGACAGTGCGGCTGGCGAGCGAGGCTCGCCGCAGTTCAGCGAGCCCTGCTGATAGCCATTGATGGACTTAAACTCCGTGAATCTGTCTAGCTTTTTCCGGCCAGTAATTGCCAGGAGTACTTCCAGAGCTGTTTTAAAACACCAGCATAGCATTAGTTATCCTCCAGTCACCTAGTACAGAGGCTAATGTAAAAGCAATAGGCTGCCTACCATTGTAGATGTGCAATTTCATATTTGAATTCTTTTCAGAATTCTTGGGTGAATGCCATCTGGTCTTAGTCACTTATTACTGTTTAATTTATCAGTTTGTTCCAAAACCATCTCTATTGATACTTAAATTTACCACTTAAAAAGAATGGCTGAGGTGTGAGGCAGTCCCACATCCTCTGAAGTAAAGACCTATGAAAGAAATTCATTTAGCATCTCTATAGCTACTTTCAGTGCTCCTTTAGCATCTCCGTCATCAAGAGGCTCCACTGATTGTCAGGCTTCCTACTTCTGATATATTTAAATGCTTTTTTGCTATTATTTTTTGTATCTCTTGCCAGTTCTGGTTCTCCAAATTATTTTTTGGTCTGCCTAATGCTTTTATTCTTGTCTTGCCATGGTAAGATTTTCTATTTTCCTCAGTGGAATCTGATTTTCAGTTTTTAAAGGATGTAATCCCACCTTAGTTATAACAAGTGTAACTAATACTTGAAATAGGAAAGATATGGCAATTTCCTGCAATATCCTTGGAAAAAAATCTTACAGAATTAATACATATTTGGAGTCCATTTTGTTAAATGGGAGGTGTGAACTTCAAAAGACTACATGAACAGTGGACCATGGAGTTTATGGATGGTTTAGACAAATAGCATAAAATGGTTTGCCACCCTAGGGAATATCTGTAGATAGGTGAGAGCAAATTTTCCAACTCTGGTTATGTGAAAGCCCATCTTTTTGTAGTTGCATCCTGAGGAGGGAAGTATTTTCTCTTGATAATCTGTTTCTGGAATCTTAAGATCAAAGGCCCAAGCTGTAAAAGGAAACATAAACCTATGCATAGGTGAGCTTATTCTGAACTAAGGCTGTTTTGTTTACTAACTTGTAACCACAGAAAACTGTTTGTTGAAGTCTGGAGGTGATCTCTGATAAACTTATTAGCATGTGTTTAGGTTCTGTTCTTGTCTTTAACATGTTTTCACAATAATGCTTCCCACCTTAATAATAAATGTGTTTGCTTATAAAGAGCTATGTGGTAACTCATAACTGCTGGCAATTATATTATTCCTAGCCTTCAGAAAGAAATCAAAGCACAGTTGTTGGCTGTTTTGGCAGTTGACTTGCTGGGAATATCAGTGTAGAAAGGGAACTGTGTAACCTGGAAAAAGCTCAGTCATGAACAGTCATGAACAAAAGGAATGCAGGCTTCTATCCAAGATAGGTTACAACTGAGGAGTCTGGAGCTTGTTGCTGTGCTCATGAGGGACCATATACAGGTGCAGTTGCTCTGACTTGTCATATGAACTCTTTCAGAATTCATTCTTTTTCTGTGAAAAGCATCACAGAACAAAAGTGTGTGATATTTAATGCTGTTAGAAAAAACAATTTCTTTTTTTGCAGAAAAGCCTGCCATTGCTCCACCTGTCTTTGTGTTTCAGAAGGATAAAGCACAGAAGGTAAGGAGCTATCATTGTGTATGTACTCATTGTACGGCATACTGTCATCCTGATTCATATTTTAGTGGCAGCAATAATTGGTATAAGGTGTAACTCTTCTTAAAGTTTAGGATAGATAGGTTGTTGTCATTAGGATTTCAAGGAAAAAATTCATTCAAGGAAAAAATGTGGGAAGACAGATTGTAGATTAGTGGGAGGGAAACAGAAAAGACAGACGGTGTGGGAAATTTAGAGCAATCTCAAAGCTGTATTCTAAGCAGAGATGGATGGAGAAAAAGGGACAGACCTTATTACAAATAGAAATTTGAGCAAGAAAAGAGAATAACAAAATGAAAAGGAAAGCTAAAAGGAAAAAAATGGTTCACATTAGTGCCTTTTAATTTTACGTTACATACAGCTACTGATTGATTCCTTGATTAATTGCTTATCCTTAAATTTAAGTTTGGTGAAATTGAAAAATAATGCTCTTGGCTGGGTAACTCAGTAACTTCAGAGCATTTTGTATTTTAAATGCACTTTAAAGTCCTTTTATTTGGCGATACCCAGTTTTTTGTATAAATTCCAATAGGTAGTATCTATGATGCATTAAGCAGGGTTAAAACAGAAAAGCTTTCGTTGTTCTAGTTAGTTGTTACTCAAATATTTTATCAAAACGTGGAGCCAACTATCACATTACTGTTTTGAATCAAGGAAAACTTACCAAATTATATGGGAAATGTTAAGTTTCAGTCCTTTTCCAACCATAAATGACGCTCCTGATGGAAATGTAAGCAGATACACCATTGAAAATTACTCCTAAAAGTGCTTCATTCAGTCAGGGTTGAAGCATGTTGACACAGGGTTTGGTGGGAGAAGTTTGCATTTCTCTGTTGCCAGTACTGTATTTGTTCTGTAATTAGAGAGAGACCTTTTGTCACCGGGATTGACAGCTTGGTTCTGTTTAAAGTAGTTCCATTTTATCCAGAGTTCTGGGATTGTATTTTAAAGTCTTCAACTCTACTGTTATATTTCAATATTCATGTTTTCCAATCAAATTAATGTTAATTATTTCCCAATTTAGTTATAGCTATCTAACTTCTCATTTTATGTATAATCTGTAAAAGCTCCTAGATTATTAAGACATGAATAGTGATCCATGTCTTAATATGTAACTTTCCTTAAATTGTGGTAAAATCACAGATTTGACCTTTGCCACAGTTCTTTCCTGCTCAAGGAACATGAGTTAAGGATTAACTCTATTACTTAGGGACAACTAAATTAGTTATGTGTAGCCAAAGTATAGGTGATTCAAGTTGCATGCCAGTAATTTCTTCAAATTATAGGTAGATCAATTTTATCTACCTTCTATTCATTATTATTTTTAGAAGTGTCTGTCAGTTTTCTGATACCTCCAGAAGTTTGAATGGTTTTGGGAGGGAGGATTGGTGATGGTGACTTCTCCCATTTTATTTTCCATCTGTAAAATAATTACAGCTACTTAATGGCATAGTAAATGCTAGTGAATAGATTAACATATGCAAAAACTTGGACTTACTGATTTATACAAGTTATTAAATATTAGTGTAGGCTTTATATATCTCAAATGTTAAATGGCCAAAATATATGTAAGTTAAATTTAAAACAGCCATGAAAGTCTCCAGACTTTGTTGGAATCTAAGAGCCAAATCCCAAAACTCATAAAGGCAGCATTTTAGCTGACATGATTGCGATTTTAGTTAGAACACCATTGTCATTGAGTGTCAGACGACAGCATTTGCCATGAACTTAGTTTGCTTCCCTATGAATTGCCGTGGTTAAATGGATTTCCTGATTTCATGCCAAACCCTGCAATTCGTAATTGATTACTCGGATAAGTTTGATGGGAATTTTTCCTGTGTGCATGTCTTTGGGGAGAGGCCTGAACAATGTGGCCTTATTTTTAAGTGTACTGGAAAAATGTATAAAAGCAGTTGGCAGAACACGTGGTTTTAGAATATAAATTATTATTTTCCTTGAGCAAAATGTGTAGTTTAAACATCTGTTAGCCTTGCAGTCCTGGTCAAGTTGACCTTCGTCAAGCACTATACAAAGTGCTTCATTTCTTCAGTTACTTGAGCAGGCTGTCCAGCAAATATCAGTGGGAGAAGAGGAAAAAGGTAGCCAATGAAGGTATGCCCCTCATGTGACAGTCTAACGCGTCTGGGCCATCACTGTTCATTAATAGATACTTAGAATTGTGGAGAAGTCAGGTACTACAGTTTACTGCAGAAAATAAAACTTGACTTTTCAAGGTCTCTTGTTGTAGCTGGACTCTGTACCTTCAGCTGTCTTTTCTCTCCATCAATGTTCCCTCTAATCTTTTTCATCCATGTAGAGAATAAATGTTTTATGTGCACCGAGGCATGTACAAATGTACGCCACTAGTAGAAACCAAAAAACCTAGTTGTGGACATTCTGCTAATCAGCTGGGCAGCACTGGAATCTCTCCTGAGTGGCTGGCTGCAAAAGTGCAAAGTTTGCAGGGAACGCTGCTCTCCATTGCTAACACATAGGTGGACTTGGCAGGGTTTCCTTTAAATAGTAAATGTTGGTAATGTGGATTTCAGCTTACAGGCTGAAATTGACGAAAAAATATTGCTCAGTAATAGTGGGAGTGCTGCCTTCCCTTCCAGACTCCCTTTGCATCTATAGAGATGGGATGTTGCTGACCCTGCAGCAGTGCAGAGAACCCTCATGGACCTGCCCCCCCTCAGCTGTGACAGTAGGCTGCACTCATCAATCAGAGCAAGGGAGCCTAGCACCCCAGAGCTAGGGGCTCATCTTTGTCCTTACATTCCTGGTCGGGGAATTGCATTCTGTCTTGTCTCCATAAGTCATGTTTCCTCATGCATCCTTGCACCCACAGAGCTTGGGTGGCACAGGCACACAGCTGTATTGGGGAATACTTCCTGCTTCACCCTTGTGGCCCTGCTCGCTCACTTAGTAGCCAGGAGTATGGGAGCCATCTCTGGGCAGGAACTGTTCAGCAGCATCCCACAAATGGGGGCTTGCCCTCCCAGCTGGTGGGGACACTCCGCTCTCTTAATTTTCAGCAACTGTAAAAACTTAGAAATAAAAACAATTCCTAAGTGAAGATCAGTATTAATCATTCCTGATTGTAGGAACCACTATTTCCAGTAATGCTCACTTGGGGCTTGTTCTTTTGAGGTGCCCTAAAACCCATGGTTCCCAGTGAAGATAATAGGTACTGAATGCGGAAAACCAGTTATTATTGTAACTGAGTAGCCGCTACATTTTTTAGCAGTTATACACTGGCTTCCTGGGAGTGGAGGCCATCAGACAGTGTGCTCCCAGCTGCTGGCCCCACTACTGGGGAGCCAGCTGCCACTCTGAATTGCAAACTCTCATACAGTCAGCAGTGCAGAGCAGCAGCTGGCTCCCCAGGAGCTGATGTATGCTGGGAGTCAGCTCTGTGGGTGTACTGGCTCCAGCCTACTGCCCCATATTGTAATGTAAAAAATGTATTTAAAAATCTACTAGCTAGAGGAGTTGCTGTATTAAAGGCAGACAAGCAATTTAGAAAAGAATGGTGCATTAGAGAAGCGACAACGGGGTGGGGGATCAAAGTACAGCCGCATTGTCAGAAGGTAGTTCCCTTTTCCTGGAAGTGTAAGAGTACTGGGATTTCTAGCAGCCCATTTTCCTGGGACTCTACTTGTGGGATCCATTTGTTCATGATGATTTCTGTCCACATGGCAACTATAAGGAGAATGCATCTGTGCTCTTTTGTGCATATGCTTTTTCTCCCTCACCTATCTGTAGAACCTCTTGATTTTTGGGGCAAGGCTGTGAGATCTACAGCTCTACTGCTTTCCAACTGCCTGGCAGTTACAAGGAAATAAGTTTTTGCGTCTTCCTGTCTGCTAGCTGGTGTGCGTGGTTTTTGGATGAGGTGAGAATAATGGAGGCCCTCCTTCTCTCCATCTATCAGTGAGCCTTTGCTTTTGGGGGTCTTCTTTCCAGTGACTTTCTTCAGCTGCTCCATGTTTTCCCAAGAAGAAGCAGTATGAAATGAAATATTAAACTGATCACAAATGTCATTTCAATTTCACTCTTTTAATGTTTGGAAAAGTTATTAATAGTCTTGGCAGAATTTGTATATTTTTAAATAATTTTTACTGAATATTTTAAAGCATTTTTTATCAATTTGAAATTTCAGTTAACTGAAATTATGGAGGCATCAGGCAATGGAAAGGTCAGGCAATTGAATGACAATACATGTTAAGAGTCAAAATTAAAGCTCTATAACCATTAGAACACAAATTGTATATTTTTTGACATGTAACATTGATGAGAGTCAATATCCTTAAGCTCAAATAGCAGTTTTCATTCTTTGTCTATCTGTAAACTTCAATTATTATCAATGGAGATATTTTCTTTTCCATGTATATGGCAAAATCATCTGCTGACACTCATTGATAAAAATCTCATCTTTCCCAGCCTAGTTAGGAATCTCAGGAGCTACTTGCATACTCAGAAGCACAACATTGCAAAAGTTTCTATAAATTCATAAATGTTATGGTCAGAAAGAACCATTGCGATTATCTGTATAACATATGGCATATTGGACTGTCACTAGTAATGCTTGCATCAAGTCCCATAACTTTTGACTCAACTAGAGCATATTTTTAGGAAGACAATCACTCTTCATTTAGGGATTTTAAGTGATAGAAAATCCACCACATACTTAAGCAAGTTGTTCCAATGGCTGATTGCTTTCATTTGTTAAAATTTTCCTCATTTGTAGTTTGAATTGGTCTAGCTTCAGATTCCAGCCACTGAATCTTGTTATGCCTCTTTGAGCTAGATTAAAGAGGCCCTGTGATAATTGAAGTCTTTTCACCATGTAGTACTTACTGCCACGATCGAGTCACTCTTAACCTTTTCTAGAATGAACTAAATAGAACTTCTTTTGTCTTGAACAGTAAGGCAAGTTTTTCAGACATCAAATCATTCTTATAACTCTCTTCCTAACCCTTATCGCTTTTCTTCATTATTTTTTAAATAGTGGACACCAGAACTGGATACAGTAATCCAATAATGGCTTCATTATAGTGATAACATCACCTCCTTGCTCAATATTTTCTAGCCTAAACATCCCAAGATCACGTTGACTCTTAGCTATCACATTGTGCTGGAAAATTATGTTCAGTTGGTATCCATCATGATCCCAAAATTATTTTTGACTGATTTCTAGGAGAGCCCCTTATTCTGTAAATGTTCTCTATGTTCTGTTTCTGTTATATGCTACTAAATAATAGAGTAAAACTCAAAAGACCCAGTTGGAGTGGGGATCCTTTATGATGGATGCTACACAAACACAGAAAGAGGCAATTCCTGCCCTGATGGCTTGCAGATGAAAGACACAAACAAAAAAGAACAGTGGCTGTAAACGCATCCAGGGAAATAAATATATCCTAGCAATATTACATGGAGTGTAATTTTTTAAAGAAAATAAAGTTATTGGGTTTAGGGGTAGGGAATAGGAAAAGGGAAAAAAAGGGAAAAAGGAGAATCACGTGTCACTTGCCAAACCATGATTAACAAGATACCTATTGTAGGTATCATTGCAGTGGTGAACCCTAAGGAGGGATTTGAAAGAGGATAAATAATGGCTGTTAGAATTTTAGTAGAGAGTTTTCCCCATGCATGAGAAAAAAGAGGTGTTTAACGGAGAAGCTTACTGATAGGTAGTAAAGGCTGGGAATGCTAGCCCAAAAAAGGGCCTGGGCATGTTGCAGGAAGAGGCTACTCTGGCTGCCTGGAGCAGCTCTTGCTTGTGAGCAGAAATGGAAGGCTGGAGCAGCCCCTGCCTATAGTGAGGCTGCCGCTCCAGTCCACCCCCATTTAATTGGTTAATCATCACATTTAACCAGTTAACAAATGGGGTTTCATATCCCTAATTAATACTAGTTACAATATTAGCTTTTTTACAGTTCTCTACAATTTTTCCAGTATTACAAGGTCTATTAAATATCTGGAGTTGCGGATTTAAAAATATATATTACTGTTGTAGAAGCTATGCAACTTGGTCATTTGAAGTGTTATAACAGTGTTGGTTCTGTGATATTAGCGAGAGAAAGTGGGCGAGGTAATATCTTTTCTTGGATCAACTTCTTTTCATGAGAGAGACAAGCTCTCTAGCTACACAGAGCTTCTCTTCAGGTTTTTGTCACTTTTCCATTGTTTATTTGATGGAATACAAAATACTTAATATGACATGTATGTGTAACCCTTCATGTAATACAATATTTATCACTCTTGCCTTTTCTTCATTGTTGACAATTCTGAAATTTCTGTCTAGTAATGGACTTATATAGATGTTAGGACTCCTGTTTGTTTCTGATATTTTAAAAAACAAAATCACACCTGCTCCTTCATGATACTACTGGCCAGGGATTTTTCACTGATACCTTTAATCTTCCCTTTTATTAATTACATTTTTGTTACTATTAATCTGCTGATGTTAACCTTTATATTGCAAAGGCCACAATTAGGTTAAGCCAAGTTATACTAGGAGTGGAACAGAAGTAATAAATGGGTGTCTGTGCCTCAAAGAGCTTATGTTTTGTTTTTTAGACTGTAAGTTTGATAGGACAAGTGGTCTGCATTGGGGGATGCAGGAGAGACACTGTAATAATTAAGATGTCTGCAATTCTTAGCCAGTTAGTAGCCGTGATCACAACTTGTCACCTGCCTGTCCTTTACCAGGTTGTAGTTTTATGTGTGCATTCCTGTAGAGATGAGTTTTGAGGATGAATCTGAAAGAGGAAAGGTGATAGCTTTACAGATTTTGATTGGGAACTTCTCTGGAAGGTGGCCTGATTAGAAAGCATTAAAGTGCTTGTTGAAGAAATAGGTTATGGTGATTGGCATCATCATTAGAACAGAAAAACTGGAATTCAGCCTGATGAGAGGAAAATTGTGGAGAACTTTGAAAGTAAGGATGAGGAATTTTGTGTGTGATGCTGTTGAAGTGGTGGAGCCTTTGGAGAGACGTCAAGAGTGGACATTGATATAGGTGGAGACCAAGAGTTGGGAAGATGATTGTAGTGGCAGCACTTGAAATAGATTTTCAGATTGCAGTACTGGAGGTAGCAGAGGAAAAAGTTCAGATCTTGGAGATTTTCAGGAAGAAATGGTAAGATTTAAACATGAAATTGATGTGGGGATGTCAACAACTGGTCAGTAAGAATAACCCCGCTGTGGCTCTGCAGTTCCCCACCTTATCAACTAGTCGATGGAAATTCCATCAATTAGTCAATTAGCTGATTAAACACCATTTAACATTCCTACCTGCTTGTATGCGTCACTGGAGAGGTGCAAATCAAAGATGAAACCAAAATTATGGCCTAAATTGACAAGTAAAATGATGCTTCTGATAGGCTGGATCAGAGAAGTCACCTGGTGTGCTGATCATGCCACTGAGCCTGCCTATCTGCCCTCTGGGGTACCCTGTCACCCTGTCCTGCTGGGCCAGAAACTCTGGTCTCTCCCAGCCAAGACACAGAGTTAGGGTAACAGTCCTTAAAGAGAGCAACACAGACACTGAACTAGCTGAGCTCTGGAAAGGCTTAGCTGTAGGGCCTTGATAGCATCCAGGAACACAACCGTCAAAAGTGACCAAACCCCCAAATCCATCTTACTCTGTATAAAAGTCTTACACAGAGAAAGCTTGTAAGTCTCACTCTCTTTATTGATACAAAAAACAGGACTATGTAGCACTTTAAAGACTAACAAGATGGTTTATTAGGTGATGAGCTTTTGTGGGCCAGACCCACTTCCTCAGATCAAATAGTGGAAGAAAATTGTCACAACCATATATACCAAAGGATACAATTAAAAAAATGAACACATATGAAAAGGACAAATCAAATTTCAGAACAGAAGGAGGATGGGGGGGAGGAGGTAAATGTCTGTGAGCTAATGATATTAGAGGTGATAATTGGGGAAGCTATCTTTGTAACGGGTAAGATAATTAATGTCTTTGTTTAAACTTAGGCGTAAAGTATCGAATTTAGGCATGAATGGCAGTTCAGAGGATTCTCTTTCAAGTGTGGTCTGAAAAGGTCTTTGAAATAGGATTCAAATGGTTGTGACAATTTTCCACTATTTGATCTGAGGAAGTGGGTCTGGCCCACGAAAGCTCATTGCCTAATAAAACATCTTGTTAGTCTTTAAAGTGCTACATAGTCCTGTTTTTAGTCTGGTGTAGCTGAAACAAAAACAGCTATATTTCTATCTCTTTATTGATGAGAGATATGCACAGCTATGGTTCCCCCCTCAGGTAACAATTATTTACACTTGGCTTGATGATAAAAAGTCTTTTTCTTAAGTATAAAAGGTAGGATTTCAGTGATTGCAAGTTAAAACAGAAGAGATCAAAGCAACTTACTAAGCCAAAATAAACAAAACATGCCAATTAAGCCTAATACACTTAAGGCCAGGTCTACACTAGACTGGAAGGTCAGCTTAAGGTATGCAACTCCAGCTCCGTAGAATACGTAGCTAGAGTTGGTTTACCTTAAGCCGAGCTTGACACTGTCTCCACTGCGAGAGGGCAACAGGAGCAAATGCTTCTGTCAGCTTTCCTTACTCCTCGAAACAGTGAGGAGTACAGATGCCTGTTGGAGCTGCTCTCAGCATTCAATTTACAGGTCTATATTAGACCTGCTAAATTCAACACCAAAATGTCTGTCTCTAGCTCAGCAAGTGAAGACATGCACTAAGAAATTTGTGACATGCAAATTCTTACCCTAACGGTGGTTCTAATAATCTTTTTCACAAGCCAGGCAGGCTTCTGGCTTGGGCCCGCTCCTCTCCCCATTCAGTCTTAGATGCTTCCAGGAAGTATCTTGGGTGGTACGTGGGGATCTACTGATGTCCTGCCACCCCCTATTGTTTGTTTTTCTCACCTTTACATCCCCTTTGCTCAACCCTGGAATTCTTTGTGTTCAGTTCAAAATTTTCTCATCTTGTGTGGAAAAATAAAAGATCCAAAGTGGGATCCAGCAGCAGGTGGCTGGACCATGTGTTTTATAGCACCAACCACCGTTTGGGCTTACAGGAAAAACAAAGCCATTTACAGATGGTTGGCTTGAGTACCGAGCCATGATGTTTCCAGAGTATCACTAATGGCCCTCATTAGAACGTCTAGATTTATAAACAGATTCACACTTCGTATTTCTAACTTCTCATACAAGAATGATACATGCACAGAAATAGAATATGCACATTCAACAGATGGTAACTTTTAAAATGTTACATGGTGTATTTTGCTCAAAGTATCTTCAAGTTATGCTTATTCATATTCATAAGCCAATTTTCTTAAAATATTTGGGGCATGACTGATGAAGTCCACCATGACTGATAAAGGTAGTCGTGGAGGGCTTTGAGGGAAAAGTCAGGGGCTCAGTGCTGGCGGTTTCATGTAAGTGCTAGACACCACGAGAAGACTTAGTTTAGATGGAGGGAAATTCGTGCAAAAGTGTTTGCCAATTTTATTTGGCCATGGAACCCCTAGGGTTGCCTTAAAAAAAGAAAAAGCCTTCGTCGAACAACAACAAAAAAAGACACCCCCCCCCGGCACCTCAATTCCCGATGCTTTATGGAACAGGGAGATGAGGAAGTGCCAGCTCTTTGCGGAACCCTGAGCACTAATTAGGAAACACTGGTGTAAAGGTATCAGTCAATGCCATGTATGTGGATGAGGTCACCCAGAGATAGGGTATATAGAGCAAGACTGGGCTGTAGCCTGCAGGCTGGATCCGGCTTGCCTAACACTTTGATCTGGCCAGCATACTGCATCTGGCACTTTCTATTTATATTTTGCTGCCCGTGCCGCTAAATTTCCAGATGGTGGCTCAGGCAGCAGGAACCTGTTTAAATGGTTCACAGCTCTGAGTTGTGACACTACCTTGGCAGGGGCTGGATCTGCCAGTCTTTTACATAGCCACAGCAACCCCAGGTGGCTGCCAGGCAATGTGGTAGTAGTGGGGCATGGAGCCCATAAACCCTTTGCTGTGGCTTTAATTCAAAGCCTCTGGCCCCAGGCGACAATTGGGGGAGGCTAGTCCCTGGGCTCTGCCCTTCTGCCCCACCCCTTCTGGAGCCGACCCGTGACCACATACCAAAAATCATTATGGCCCCCCTACAAAAATAATTGCCCACCCCTGGAATAGAGATACAATAGGAGAGGGAAGCTGAGACATTGCTATCAGCTTCCCTGTTCTCCACTTGTTGTTTGCATTTTTAATGTTAATTTTTGAAGTCTAAGGGCTAAACAAGCCCTACAGAGGGAGAGGGGTAGGGCAGCAAAATGCTGAAATTTTGGTGAGTAAATAAAATGCTCCTTCATTTAGTTTTTCCTAGTTTCTTTATTTTAAATTGGTGTTTGGGTTTGGTAGTTTTTGTGTATTTAAAATAAAGCTATAGGGTTTTGGGTTTTTTTAGATTCCAAAACATTTTACCTTTTAGATGAGAGTATGATCATTAACAATCCATTTCACTTTTCACAAAAATAGAGATGTAATTCAGATATTTACATTGTGGATGCCTAAAATAAACGAGTACAGTGGCATTGTGGAGACTACAAAAATATATAGTATAATGACCTTTCAGATATAACATTCTTGATGTAATATAATGTTCCTCTGTGCTGTTAAACAGTTTTTGTGTTTCATATGGAAGGATGCTGCATTATGGTGGTGGATGAAATAATCATGTATTTATGTAACATCTGATGTTTGTGAAGAGAGTTAAGGAGCTATTTAAATATAACATGGTAGTGGAAGTAGTTTCTTCTTAGATACACTTGGACAAGAATAAGGGTTCATCAACTTCTTCTCTTTTACTGACTACTTTGTAAGAGAGATCCACCCATGGATACATCCACTCTAAAAATCTCAAATCTTTGCGTTGCTTGGGAAATTCTGTTCTACAGATGGGGAGCTGACACACAGGAAAATCAAGTGATTTGACCAAGATCATTCAGGGAATCTTTGGCAGGGGTAGGAACTGAAGCCAGATTTTCTAACTATAAGATCATTTCTCTTGTATTAACATGTATTTCTCTTGTATTAGCATAATGTAATACAGTGGTCTCCAACCTTTTTACACTCAAGATCACTTTTTAAGTCTCAGAACAGGCGAAGATCTACTGCCCCGCCCCTTCCTTGAAGCCCCACCTACATTACATGAGGAAATCTAATGTAAATGTACTGCGCAGGTGCGCAGTTCAGAGAGGGCTCAAGAGCTACTCTTAGAGCCCCTGAGATCTACCGGTAGATCGCGATCTACTGGTTGGTGACCACGGATGTAATATATGTAGAAGAAGAGACTGTCACTGCTTTTCAGAGAGAATGCATTGACACACAAACACAAGTATTTGGTTTGCAAGTACTGATAAATGACATTTAAAAACCAACAAATGCTACTCTTAATTTGCATGGCCTGCAACAGTGGAATAATCCATTATTTCCAGCAATTGTCTGTTTGCTAATTATTTGTCTGGGATGTTCCTACTAGGTAGGTAGAAGCTGTCAATCAAGGCTCAAGAGAAGGAGAAACTAAACCTAATAATCCTGTGGCTAGGGATGTGGCTTGCAGAAAAGATTTTGGTGGGGGCACTTGAAGTTTTGGCTGCCTTTTGTAAGTGTATGTGGTCTATCTGATGCTTATTTGAAGGGGGACGAATTTAGTACAGGTTCTTACCTGCTTTATGCCGTCTTTCATTGGAGCAACTTCTTCTGAAGATCATGAAAATGGTGAAGTTAAGAGAGGATTAGTACATCCTGTCACTTGGACAACTGCTCCATCATGTTGCAGCCTTGCATTGAAGGGACATTGTCTTTTTTGCTCCCAGTCCCCTGCAGAGCAAAAAGGTTTGTCGGATTCAGGCGAGGACTCACAGGGAGAGGCTGAGTCCCCCCACGGTGGTATGGGTCACACAGAATCAGCTGGTGAGCGCGACTTTGAGCTTCCTGCTCCCGCTGTTGCCTCAGTCAGTACTACTCTGATTCCTGCTTCTGAAGTCCAGCTTGCTCCTATTCAACAAGAACTGGCAGGGGTAAGTGCGAACCTACCAAGTACTTCTGCTGCTGATGGGATTTAATTTTTTTTTAATTCTGTCCATTCCCCTAAAGTGGTTAAGTGATGCTGTAAACTCTCATTGTTAATAATTTTCCCGGATCCTGTATTACTCCTCCTAAGCCAATAGTTCAGTTGGTAGGAAAAGAAGATTTTTGGTAATGAGGAGAGTTTTGAAAGACTTGTCCTTTATGTAAACTCTCTTCAAAGGGTAAAAAGAGATGCAGTGCTTCCAGGAACAAGAATTCTCCCAAGCCAGAGGAGAAGTGGGGGAGGAGGGGAAGGGAGTTCACAAGAATCAAAGTAAGATCATCCAAGGAATCTTTCAAAAAAGAAGGGGATTTTTTTGACTCTAGTTTATAATCCTCCAATACAACAAAGCAAGAAGAGCTATAGAGCTCTTGTTCCCCTGGATTCAAACAGGTGCGTGCCATTCTTCTGTTTTACCTTCTAAATTACATTATCTAGAAGAGAATTTCTTAATGCTGGCAGAAGAGTTAACAATGTGTGAAACTGCAGACTAGAAAAAAAAATCTGTGTAAATTCAGTTCTCAAAAGTACATAAAGTTGTGGGTTTGTTGGCTAAAGACCATGATCCTTACAGAGGAGGAGAGAATATTTTCAGAAAGATCAAATGTACAGACTGGTGCTTCCAGGCATTGAGTGAAAGCTATTATAGTGTCATGCTTTGAGACCAAAAAAACAGTACATCAGTCTGGACAAAACTGTAAGGAGCTTAATAAGAGAGATTCAATCTAAAGCCTTTTAATGAGCTTTTTAGAAGGGCTATTTGTTCCACTACAGTTGCTGAAGATTATTGGCTGAGACAATGAAAGCTGATACCCAAATGAAATTGTTAGCATTTTCTAAGTTGGCCAGGAAAAAATTGTTTGGACACTCCTTCAAGAAAGTAAAGCCTAAAAAAAGAAAATGGCATTATCTGTCAAACTTGCTTGAATTTTAAAAATAACTTAAATTCTAACAGTCTTATTGTCAGGCCAGTTAACCCAGAGTTTAAATAGATTCTGTACATGCATAAACTGTAGTGGGAGTCAGCAAGTGGAAGAGATCATAAAGGAGCTGGGTTTCCAAGCAGACTCTGACACCTAATAATCCTTTGTGATTATCCTCATAGCTTTAAAAGAACCCTCAGGAGAATGGGAGCACTTTTATAGGAGGAAAATGAGATTCAGCAATGGCCAATTATTAGAAACTACTACCATGAGTAATCAAATTCTCCCAGGATTCCTCTTGATTCCTAGAACAAGATACAATGCAGAATTCATAGCTTTTTTCCTGTGCATCTTCTGAGTGCTGATATCACTGTGAATTCCTGGTTCCATCATAGGCTTTCAGAACATGATTCATCATTCATGTCCCCAACAAGGCTGGTAAAGTAATGCTAATTCTAGAACTGGAGGAATTGTAAGTGATGTTGATCTGGCAGTGCACCTAGCACTGTTACCACCTGTACAGACAAACATGGGCTAGATTCCCTGTTTGTCAAAATGACCCTTGGTACTATGGAGATGGAGGGCTCTGAGAGCTGCTTACAGTTCTTTGATTGTCAGCTAGTTGTCTGGTCTAGATAAGTATGCAGCAGGGTCTTCTCTAAGTGCACCAGCTTGCCAGAGTCATGCATGCTTGGGTCTCTCCTCCTTCCTACTTGCTGCACTTGAGGCTGGTTACAGTAATGTATGTAAACAAATACTGAATGTAAGTACACAGTGGACAAAGAAGAAATGACTGAGTGTGCCTTGAAGAGAATCAGCTGTCTCTTCAGGCCATGCATTTTTTACAGAAGAAAGACACTTAGATGAATTGACTGAGCAGAAGGATGATACAGGACTTAATGGCATCTGCATAGCAGGGATGTGAATGGTTAACTGGTAAGCATCACTGGGCAATGCTACTGGTTATGGTTAACCGGGGGTGGAGGTGTGTTTGTGCGTGTGCACTTCAACCTGGCCGCTTACCGGTTATGGTTAACTGGGGGAGAGAGCTCCAGCCCGGCTGCCCCCTGTTTAAGCTGTTAACTGGTTAAACGACTGATTAAATGGGATTTTTCGTTCCTACTGCATAGGGAAATATTAATGAATACCATTTTGTTTGACATACCACAAATGATCTCTGAAATGAACTAATTGGTGTTCTCCATTGGGGAAGTAATTGAAGTGCTTTGTGTAGATGCTATTTTATGATGGGAGATGGTATCTCCTTTCTTCTAATTTCAAAGATGGGCATGAAGAGACTTTTGAGCCACCATGGTGGTTCTTTGCTGGCTTGAGAAGTCCTCAGTATTGTTTTGATGTTTGTATGTTACTATAAATATTCATTGCAGTTTGCAAAGTGCAGAATAGGATGCAGCCCCCAAAAGCATAGTCTCTAGGGTCTTAAAACAAACCCTTTTGCCCACTTCTCACTGCTGAATGAGAAGAATTTCAGGTTACTGTGTATAATGGGTGGCAGAATTCTTATGCTTATGAAGATAACATTACAGATGTTAAATGTATATTAATTAGTGATGTAAAAAGTCGTTTAAAACAGTAACCGTGTAACCACTGAAAATCTTAGCAGTTATATGGTTACACATGCTGTGGGCTCTTCAGTATAAAACTTATTTAAGCTTTATACTGCAGAGCCTTCAGAGAAGCCTCCCTGGGAGCTGGGAAGGCAGTGGCTGCCGGCTTTGCTCTGGTAGCTGCCTCTCCGGCAGCCAGGTGAGTTTAACCAATAACATTAAGCTTCAGCTTATTGGTTAATCGGTTAAACTCTAACATCCCTAATATTCATGTTGTGATGTCGTCTTGAGTCTGTAAATATGTGACAGCTCAGTGCCCCTGCTGGTACTTTTGTTTACCAATCAGTAGCAAAGCAAAATTAAGATTCTAGGGAGCTTCAGTACTGCTGTTCAGAACAATGTGGAACTGTCAAACTTGTCAGTGTGGTGCTTCTGTTTGGGAGAATATTTGGAAGGTTGTGGGAGAGGCTAAAGTAGTAGCGAGAGTAGGAGGAGAGGAAATTTTCGCTCCTTGCAGAGGGTTTCAAAGATGAAAAGGGCTTTTAGGTGTTCTGTCTGTGTCCTTTGAAGTACCAGGACCTGGAAAACTATATCTTGATCCCCTTGTGGTCTGCAATTCTGTAGGTGTAATATTTGGTGTGGGATTCACCCTTTGCCACAGAATTATTCTTAAGTATTCTAAACTTCAAAAGGCTCATGAAACTGTGTAAACCAGTGAAGTGCTTTTTCTGAGTTTTTAGGTAGCCTAAGACAACAGAGAGCTGTGAATTTTGCTAGTTATATCACTAGAGTGAAAGATCTACAAACTAAAGGTTGCAATTGAAATGTCAGTACTGATAACTGTATCACATAATGGTAGCCAAACATCCAGCTAATTCCACGTGCCCTCACACTGCTTCCCATGCCTCCAAAAGTGGCAGCTGTCTCTATCCCACTTGCTAAACACTACAGCTTCTCCTTACAGTTCTGCAGCATTGCTGTCTTGTCAGTATAGAAATATGAGAGATTGGAAACTTGAATGTGTGGAGAATGTAAAATAGAATTTAACATCAAAATAAACAACATTTGGATACTGTTGCATAGACTATTTTTTCATAATTAATTTTAAAATGCTTATTCTTTAACTAGCTGGAGTTACCTGGCGTTGCTCGGGAAACTGGAGGTACAAAATGTAGAAAAACAGTAGTCCATTATCTTTTTTTGAATGGTAGAAAAGTTGCACTGATTTCTATAGGGATTAAAATATAGGTCCGCATCATCCCCGGGTGGAGGGGAGGCTACACGCAGAAGGGGTGCCCCAGCTCACGCATGGGGCTTCAGGTGCCGTAGGGGTCAGGGCAGGTGCCCGAGCCGTTGTGCACGTGGGGTGTCGGGGCACTGTGTGCCGGGGCAGAGGGAGGTGGGAAACAGGGTTGCTTATGTAACCTTGTGGGCGGGAGGGGATGAGTCCCGGACAGCGCTGGGGGCCACAGGTGGCAGGCACGGGACCTCGTGTGGGCAGGGCAGTCCCTGTAGTGCAGTGAGTTACTTTTTGATTTTTACAGCTTGAGCTCAGGCCCGATCGGGTCCCAAAGTACCTTTAAAACCTACTCCTGGATGAAAGGTTATCCCATGCAAAGATTGGTTGTGGTAGCTCTTATATATAGTGTCCAAATTATTAGCGCACAAATTTACAAACATTCTCCTTTATATATTAGATTTAAATGAAGCTGAGACATAATTGAGTTTCATCTTGCCCTAGAGTACATGGATTATATACAAATACCTGGCTAGTCAAGTGAGGTTCCTGAGTACCTTGACCTCCTCAATTGTATCATGCTGTATTTGACAAAAGTAGGAAATGGCTTCTCAACTGTATTCTGAAAATTGGATTAGCTTTAAGTACGATTTCTGGGGGAGAGAGAATCTGATCTTAGAATGATTCAAAGTCTGGAAAACTCACTTAGTGGTGACTTAAGAAGCTTGACGTTCATTTTAGTCAAGAGCAGTTTAAAAGGTATCTTGATTGATGTGCATGGGGAAAATATTTCTGATGTAAGAGGGCTCTTTAAATCTAGCAGAGAAAAATGCATCATGATATCCAGTTGTTAGAAGCTGAAAGTAGACACATTTACACTAGAAATAAGATGTTAATTACCATCATTATTGAAAATGTATCATGAAAACAACTTACCCAGGGACCTGGTGGCCTCTCCATCATTTAGTCTTTTTAAGACTGGATGTCTTCCATACAAGGGAAGTTTTGGACATTTGATAGTTTATGCTGTGCAGGAGATCAGGTTACAGGATTGTAATCATTCCTTCTGGACTTATTCTGTGGAAGACTCTGATTCCCAAGTTGTAGAAATTCAGTGGGTCTAAGTATTGGCACATGTAGAGCTGAAGTGTTAGTAATTATGATGTTATTACATGGAAACAGTTCCCTTTAAATAAACATTACGTTAATGTTGCAAAGTCAAGCGCACACAAGCTGAGAGATGCCAGAATTAAAGTGGCCTGAACGATCTTAATTTGTCCTTTTTTGCATATTCATTTTGATAGTATATCATCATGAAATTAAAGACTATCTAATTTTCCTCCCTGATCTCTCTGACCTGACTGGTTGCAGAGTCTCCTCCATAGGCTTCTGAACAGTCTTTCCTCCTCTCCTTGATCAAGTCTTGCCCACTTTTCCCCATGACCCCTTGTCAGATGTCTCCCCTTTCCCTCAAACTTGTTTCCTTAGGGGCCTCCCCCTGCCAATTTGCCTCAGCAGGTCCTAGACCTAGTCTCCTTGCAAAGCCAGTCCCAGTTTCTTCCACCTGCTAGCATTCAGTTCCAGTCCCCATCCTTGCAGGCTCTGTGTTCCAGTCTGTTTCCCCAGTCCTCCTCTGTAATGCCTTAGTCCAGTTGTTATCCCTTCTGCAGTCAAATCATATGTCTTCCATTTCCCTACTGACTGGTTCTTTGCTTTTAGTTCTGGTCCCCATTCCATAGCAGTCATTACAGGGAAAGTCCAGCTTCTTCACCCCTGTTGCCCAGGGCTGGAGGATACTCAGGTACTTTGTGGGGATGGAGTATGTATTATCCAGTCAGCATTCAGAGCTGTGGAAGGCTCAGACATTCACAGTGAGGAAAGATACTCTGGTGATTTTAGCTGTTAGGCTCTGGCCAGTCTCCATTGAGCATGTGCAAGCTGGAATTTTTGAAGAAAATTGGGTGAATTTTCATGAGAGTGGCAAAAGCCACATTGCTGACACACAGATCAACAATTTCAAGTTCTTGTTCCAAAGCATGAGGGCCCTAGCTTTTTCCAGAGAAAGGGCGACCAGGAACTTGACAGTGGAAAGTCACTTTTCTCTTGTCTTAGAAATGGCTGTTTTGGTTGAAACTTAGTAGAACAATTCAGCCTGCGGTATCACTGAAAATTTCATCCCAAATAGTTATAGGCAAGTCTTATAATAGGAAGTATCATGCAACTTTGGTAGGCAGTGCCATCAGCCCTGACGGTAATAGTTAAATGATTTCAAACTGCTTAAGAAGGTTCTTTGTGAGGATCATTTCATCCACCACTAAAATGCAATAATTGTTCAACAGTGCACACCAATACTGCTCAACTGTTTGTTAGGGACAAGAAGGGAGTATGCTTCCTGCAGCTAGAACTTTAAAGGGAATTTTCAAGTAGACTGAATTTAATTACCCAATTTTAATTTTTTTAATGCTTACTCTATTTTCTCAACTTTCTTTTATTCTTAATGATATCTTAATTGTTGGAGTTAATGGAAATTGCTGATATTTAACAAATAGTTTTGCTAACATAAAATACAGCTTGAAAGTTTTTTCAGTCTGGAATTATTGGTGATTGGTGCTTTCCTGTCTGAGCCCTGATTGACAGCTTTGAACTATCTTTGGATTCTGGTGCGGGGGAGAAACCCAGACATTCTTTTTAGCGGGCATGCTAAGTAGGAAAAAAAAATAGGGCATGAGATATTTCCTTATTCTGTTGCTTGTAACCACTGTCTTTTTTAAATTACATTGACAGCATCAGCAGCCTCTAGCAAATTTGGCATAAATACTTTTTTTCTTCCCTTAATATGCAAAGCTTTTGGTTTAAGATATGTAGAACTTAATCTGAGCTAGTGGATATATAGCTCTTTCCTTTGTATATGTCTGATGAGTACGGCTCTACCATATTCACTGTCCATTTTGATCAGTTTCATGGCCATGGTCCATTTTGGTCAGTTTCAAGTTTTCAGATGGGTACACCTGAAATTTCAGTGTTGTGACTGTGGGGGTTCCCCCCCAAAAGATACTTGGAGGTGGGTGTGATTCACACTCCCCTCCCCCGAGCACCCATGCAAAGGAAAGCTAAGTCCTTTCCCTCCCCAGTCCATTGGGGGTTTTCAGCTAGGGTCCACCAGTTGTTGTGCTCCCAGAAGCACGGGAGAGATCAGATTTCATGGGGAATGGCTAATTTGTTGGCCCGTAATGTGTTTTCACAGTTGTGAAATTGGTAGGGTCCTACTGATGAAGAGTCCTAGTACTGATGTGCTTCACCCTCAGAATGTAGCAGTTCATTTTTTTGTTAATGCTTGCTTGCAAAAACCTACGTAACTCACAAACAGCAAGGACTGCAATGAGTAATATGGTCATTCAAGGCGACAAAACATTTGGACTGCGCCACATTGTGTTTTTTTGATCTCTCATGTTCAAACAGCTATTCAAACTACAATATATCTATATCATTCTCATTGGAACAATATGTTAGTAAGGAAATTTTCCTGGGACCTTGGAAGTTTGTGGAAGAATTCCCATTAATTAAGAGACATTTTGTCAACCTGCTTATATGTTGGTTTGTGATGGCATGATTATAAAACCTGTGTTAAACATTCTCTTCTTTTGTTGTATTAAAGATTCCCACAAATGGGACATTTTTAAATCATTGGTGATAAAGGAAAAATAGAAAAAGTGTCACATGCACATACACTAAAAGAGCATTTCCTAATTTCTTTCATATAAGATTCGTGTTGGAAGAGACTTTAGGAGGTCATCTAAACCAAACCCTCCTCATCTCCAGCTTGAAGTAGGACCATCCACCTTTATCATCCCAGCCAGGGCTTTGTTATGTTGGAGCCTTAAAATGCCATAAGAACGGAGATTTTGTGACCACACTATAGAACCCATTCCAGTGCTTCACCACCATCCTAGTGAAGCAGTATTTCCTAATATCCAACCTAGACCTTTTCTACAGCAATTTGAGACCACTGCTCCTTTTTCTGTCATCTGCCACCACTGAAAATAGCCTAACTCCATCCTCTCTGGAACCCTTCCTTCAGGTATTTGAAGGCTGCTATCAAATACTCTACTCCCAAACTTCTCTTTCTGCAAACTAAATAAGACAAGTTCCATCAGCCTCTCCTGATAAGTCCCATGCTCCAGCCTCCTAATAATTTTTATTACCCAATAATGACTTCTCTTGATCTACTGGCAGTACTCCTACTAATGCAGCTGAATGTGCTGTTAAGTTCTTGGCAACAAGGATGCACTGTTGACGACTCTCCAGCTTCACTTGACCTTGCTGAGCCTCATTACATTTCTTTTGGCCCAGTCCTCCAATTTGTCTAGATCACTCTGACCCTGGGGGAGTGTGGAGGAGTCTGCATGGCCTTTTCTGGCTTGACATGAGTTCTGGCTAAGAAGCAGGGCCCTGCTAAGTCTGGTGCTAGCAAGCATGCAGGCGGGCCTCAGTCTGAAGCAAGTATGTGGAAATATAACCTTTTGCCCTTGGTCATTGGTTAAAGCAGGGCTACTCAACTTTGGAAGTCCCAGGGCCACAATGATACTCACAGCACATGCTGAGGGCCGCAACTTAAGTGTGGTTGCATATACATGCAAATATATATATAATATGCAAATAGCTTCTTTCACACTGATGGGTATGAATACAAAGATTAAGGCAAGACACAACACACAGGCTCCATTTAAGTCAGTTCTGCTGATGTTAATAAAATGCAACATCAACCTGATTTCCACCCATATGACAAGTACTTTAAATGAGCAATGAGAGTCCAGGAATTTAACTATTAATATGCATATCAACAGAAGACCTTTATATTAACTACATTTTTGTTTTGGCTCCCAACAAAGCAAACAAACTGGCTTCAGGCTGCATGCAACCCACGGGCTGCGTGTTGAGTAGCCCTGGGGTAAAGGCTTGACCTTAAAGTGCTGAAACTGCTAAGTTCGTGCCCTTGGTCATTTGGTGAGGTTACTAATAAGTTCCTTAAAGTGCTGAGATCACTTACGTGTATACCATTAAAAACAAACATGATCAGATTTTCCAGAATTATTATGATGTGACTTATAGGAATAGAGTGCGACACAATGGGCCACCCTGTATTTTACGTAAGTGCTGTACGGGGATTGTTGGGGATCAAGGATGAACTGTAAGTAAATTAGGCTTGAATATTGTAATATAACTAGTTTTGCACTAGCTGCTGCTTTGCATTATAGGTATCTTAGGCTAGCGCTTTAAAAATGTATAGTACATAAAACTATATTGCATAGTAATAAGTTAGCCTATAATGAATCATAGGTGAAGCCTGTACTATGATTTGTGCTGTTCATCTGTCTTGCACTGCTTATGGGAATTGTTTTGACCCTCTTACTTGCAAAGTTATTTGGTTATTGTATTTGCTTGAATTTCAATAAAATAGGAAAGTGGTTAAGTTCAAATCTCTCTTACTGGTCTGTCCTGCGCCTCTGAATCTAAAAACATAGTGAAAGAACCATCACACGACAATCATCCCAGCCAGGGCTTTGTTAGGTTGGAGCTTTAAAATCCTACATGAATGGAGATTCTGTGACCACCCTAAGTAACCTGTTCCAGTGCTTCACCACCCTCCTAGTGAAGCAGTTTTTCCTAATATCCAACCTAGACCTTTTCTACAGCAACTTGAGACCACTGCTCCTTGTTCTGTCATCTGCCACCATTGAAAATAGCCTAGCTCCATCCTCTTTGGAACCCCTCCTTCAGGTATTTGAAGGCTGCTATCAAATACTCTACTCCCAATCTTCTCTTTCTGCAAACTAAATAAGACTAGTTCCATCAGCTTCTCTTCGTAAGTCCCATACTCCAGCTTCCTAATAATTTTCATTACCCAATAATGACTTCTCTTGATCTACTGGCAGTACTCCTACAAATGCAGCTGGATATGCTGTTAAATTCTTGGCAAGGATGCACCGTTGACTCCTATCCAGCTTCTTGTCCACAGTAATCCTCCAGTCCTTTTCTTCAAAACTGCTGCTTAGCCAGCCTGTCCATAGCCTGTTCATGGGATTCTCCTGTCGTAAGTTCAGGGCTCTGCACTTGACCTTGCTGAGCCTCATTACATTTCTTTTGGCCCAATCCTCCAATTTGTCTAGATCACTCTGACCCTGTCCCTACCTTACAATTTATTGTCATCCACAAATGTGCTGAGGCTACAGTCCTACCCATCGTTCAGGTCATTAACGAAAATGTTGCACAAAATTGGCTCCAGGATCGACCCTGGGGCACTCCACTTAATACCAGCTGCCAACTAGACATTGAGCAGTTGACCACTACCTGGTGAGCCATACAATCTAGCCAGCTTTCTGTCCACCTTATAGTTCATTCATCCAATCCGTACTACTTTAACGTGCTGGCAAGAGTATTATTATAGACCATATTAAATGCCTTGCTAAAGTCAAGGTATGTCATACCCATCCACTTTCCCCATATCTGCGCAGAGATCGCTATCTCCTTATAGAAGGTGATCAGGTTGGTCAGGTATGACTTACCCTTGGTGAATTGATGTTGACCTTTCCCAATTACCTTCCTTTCCTCCAGGACAAATCCTTCATCTTGGCAGGGGATTAGGTTAGATGACCTTTGCAGTCCCTTTTAACACTATGATCCTTCAGCTTATCTAATTTTTTTAAACTGTTACACTTTTGACCACCAAAACATCCACTTGCTCTGTGTGTGTGTGTGTGTGTGTGTGTGTGTGTGTGTGTGTGAGACAGTTTGAAGAGGCAATGTGTAATGAAATACTTCCTTATTTTGTTATAAATCTGGTGTCTATTAATTTCATTTATGTGAGTTCTGGTTCTTGTCTGATGTAATTTGTCCCACTCCTTTTAATCTCTCTTCATATGGAAGCTGTTCCTTTCCCTGTCCCATTTTTTTATCCTAATCTGTACTTTTTTTTCCTAATTCTAATTTTTGCTTTCGAGTAGGGATATAAAAACTCCTAAAAAAAAAAAATAGTTACTGTGTAACCAATTAAAATTAAATTGGTTGCACAGTTAAACGAGCCCTGTGGCCTCTGGTCAGCCCCGCAAGCCTTTGACCAGAACCAATAAGCATCAGCTGATCAGTTTTGAGATGGGCCAAACAGAACTGCATAAAGTATTCAAAATGTGCATGACGGGTTGGGTCACCGGGCCCCCTTAGGACTTATTTGATGTGCTGAATTACTACTGAGCCCACTTCTTGCCCTCATGAGTGCTCCTCAACTCTGTCCTGCTGAGGCAGACCCACAGGCCTCCTCCAGCAGTAACACAAAGACAGGGTTACAGCCCTCTACAGTATAATACAGAGACGGTTCAATGAGCTCAGCTCTGGGAAGGCTCAGGTAAAGGGACTTGCCTAATCACCCAAATGCACAGCAACAATGGGACCTGAACAATGTTCCCTCTAATTTTTTCCATACATGCATGGAATAAATTTTATGTGAGCCAATGATGTGCAAATGTGCACCAACAATAGAAATTAGGGATGTAAAATCCCAGTTAATCAGTTAAGTGGTTAAACATTAGGTTGACCTAATGTTTAAATGAATAACCAAATAAAGTAGGATCTGGGCTGGGGACCGCTCCAGCCTGGCTGTAGCAGCCTGCAGCCTGTTGGGCTCCCTCTCCCAGCTCCTGTGGCAGGCAGGGTGCTGTTTCAGCCCCCACTGGTTACTGGTTAACTGGAACCAGTAAGGATCACCTGTTTAGGGTGATGCTTACTGATTAACCTTTCACATTCCTAAAAATACGTTAGGGTGTGGATGCTCTTCTAATCAGCTGGGTAGCATTTGAATCTCTTGTGGGCAGCTGCCCAAGGAGATGCATATCTGCTTGCTGCTCCACCCCCTCAGATAACAGTTACTTACAAATGGTTTGTTAATGAACAAAAATAATTTTATTAAGTATAAAAGGTAGGATTAAGTGGCCATAAGAGATGGCAGACAGAACAAAGTAGGTTACTAAACAAAACAGAACGTTCAAGTTAAACTTAATACCCTAAGAAACCATAATATTTCACTTTCAGTGAAATTTTAATAAGCTGCTTTCACATACTAGAAAGCCTCCCTGACAATCAAGATTACCTCACTTCCCACACTTTAATAGGTTTTGCATAAGGCAGGAATCCTTTGTGTTCAGTTTAAAACTTTTTTTCTCACTTTCAGTGGAAAAGTATCACATCCAAGATGGGTCCCAGCATCAGGTGACATGGCCACATACCTTGGTAGGACCAACCACAGTCCCTCCTCACAGACTTACAGGAAAAAAGTCTATTTACAGATCATTAAGTTTCTTGAGTACTTCTAATCACCCTCATATAGCATAATTACATTAGTAACTTAAGTTTATACTAGGGATGTAATAGTATAGTGGATTAACTGATAAGCAAAATCTTATAGGTTAACACTATAGACTACATGAATTTCCCTTCCCCCACCCTTGCCAGTACCTTTTTTAGCAGGCTTGTCAGCAGCCCAGCTCAGTTCTGACTCTCACCGGGTCCAGAACCTACTTCTGCTGCAGCTCTGTATTTAATGTGTATTAGGAGCCGGGGAGGCAGGCAGGCAGCCCAGCTCAGTTCCAGCTCATGCTAGGTCTGGGAGCTCTGACCTATCTTAAACAGAGGCAGCTGCCACCCCACACTGCTGGCTCCCCTTGTGGACCAGCTCCTGCCTGACACTCTGCACTGCTACTTCTGATACAGTGGCTGCCGGCCCCACCCCCAGGGAATATAAAATAGTCAACTAACCAGTAAGAATTCATGAGGTTTCTCAATTATTCCATTAACTTATATTTAACATCCCTAGTTTATACTGCATGTTCCTAGCTTTGATCTACAAAGATGATACATTTATAAAAATGAGAAAATCATATTCAGTAGATGACTTTTCCAGTGATGTCTTACGTAAGGTATGTTGCATAAAGCATATTCCAGTTATATCATTCCTATTCATGAGCATATTTTCATAAAGCATATGGTATGGCCCTTCACAGTGTGGGTTCACTATGGATTTATACAGTGTCATTGTGATATTTTCAGTCTTTATCCTTTGCTAATAGTTCCTAACCTAGGAGTTTGTTTGCTTTTATGACTGCTGATGCTTATTGGACAGATGTTTTCAGGAAATTATTGGATTTTTTTCCATCCATGTGGGGAATAATTTTATGTTCACTGTGGTATGTATGAATGTGCACCACCAATAGAAATACAAAGTTTAGTTGTGGGTGCTTTGCTAAATAGCTGGACAGCATGTGAATTTTTCCTGAGCAGCTGCACAAGTGCACAGCTTATGTAGAACCCTGTCTATGATGTCGCTACGATATTTTTGGAGTGGGGAAACAATTTAGAGCCTATCATTCTGCATGTATAGTTGGAATCATGTTTTTCCATCATGCGTTACTTTGCATTTATCAAAAGTAAATTTCATCAGCCACTGTGTTGCCTATTCAGCCAGTTACGTGGAACCCTTTGTGTAACTTTACAATCAGATTTGGATGTAATTATCTTGCAAACTTATGGATATGTGGAAGAGCAGTAGTCACAGTACATGTACTCAGAGATTCCACTATTAGCTCTCTCCATCATGAAAAATGAGTTTATTCCTGTGCTGTTTCCCATTGTTTAATTAGTTACTGACCTACAAGAGCGCTTTCCCTCTTATCCCATGACTGCTTAGATTACTTAAGTGCCTTTGGTGAAGGACCTCGTCAAAGATTTTCTGGAAGTACAAGGCACACTGTGTCCACTGGATCACCCTTTTCCATGATCCTGTTGAAGAAAATTGTTGATGCCTATGACCCAACATAATTTGCTGAGGATGAGAGCTTTGGGGTATAGGAGGGGGCTCCAGCTTTGGGGATGTCAGGGCTGTGGCAGGAAGAGCTTACCTTGAGTGGCTGCAGGTCAGCAGTGTAACAGGGGTGCTAAGGCAGCTTCCTGCCTCTCCTGGCATTGCAGACCATGCTGTGCCCCAGAAACAGCCAGCAGCAGGATCCCAGCCAGTGGGAGTGTGGAGCTAGTGCTCAGGGCAGGGGCAGTGCACTGTGTGCTCTCCCACTCACACCTAGGAGCCATGGCTGTTGCCGGCTGCTTCTGGGGCACAGTGCTGTCTGTGGTGCCAGGACAGGCAGGTAGCCTGGTCACCTGATCACCCTGCAGTAATGAGACCCTGTGCCTGACAATCCACGACCCAGTGCTGGGTCGCGACCCATAGTTTGAAAACCATTGCTCTCGGCATCTGGGACAGAGGCTCATTTAAGTAGTAGATTACTTACCACAGTTAGTAGTTTTGCAACTTCATATTTGAGTTCTTTCAGAACTCTTGGTCTTGCTGACTTACTGTTTCAGATTTTTTTCTCTCCAAAATCTTCTCTTTTGACACCTCAAATTGGAATAGTTGTTCAGATTTGTTTTCTAAAAACAAAGTTCCATAATAGAGCCAGTCTTTCTCATTTCTTTGTAGTGAAGACTGATGTAAATAATTCTTTCAGCTTCTCCCCAACAGTCTTGTTGACTTTGAGTGCTCCTTGAGCACCTGGATCTTTGAATGGCCCCACTGATTGTTGGTAGGTTTCCTGCTTCTGGTGTACTTAAGAAGTATGTCCCTCTCTCCCCCACCGCCCCAGCTGAGATTGGTGTTAGGCAAAAAAGAAAACCAATCTAATTACATTTTTTTCAATTG
Source organism: Pelodiscus sinensis (assembly GCF_049634645.1). Classification (NCBI taxonomy): domain Eukaryota; kingdom Metazoa; phylum Chordata; order Testudines; family Trionychidae; genus Pelodiscus; species Pelodiscus sinensis. The sequence goes on along the minus strand of NC_134729.1, from coordinate 21,033,451 downwards.
ACTTGCTAGAGTTGATTCCTTTTTATTTTTCTCAGTAGGATCTGACCCCCAATTTTTAAAAGAAGTCATCTCGTTTCTATCTCCCTCTAACGCTAATGTTTAGTGATTATCTTCTTACTAGTGGTAGAAATGTAGACGTGTTAGTCTGGTGCAGCTGAAACAAAAAACAGGACTGTGTAGCACTTTAAAGATTAACAAGATGGTTTAATAGGTGACGAGCTTTCGTGGGCCAGTCCCACTTCCTCAGATCAAATAGTGGAAGAGAATCCTGAGCATCCAGAAATATAATTTATGCAGTCATGTGCCGAAAGTGTCCATCCGCTATGTACATTGGACAAATGTCTCAGACACTTTGCCAAAGGATCAATGCCCACAAAACAGATATCAGACAGGATCACAAAGAAAAAACAGTTTCTTGCCATTTCAACCAGAAAGGATATTGTCTCAACGACTTGATTACCTGCATCCTGCTTCAAAGACCTTTTAAGACTTCACTTCAAAGAGAATCCTCTGAACTGTCATTCATGCTTAAATTCAAATTTGAATAAAGACGCTAATTATCTTACCCATTACAAAGATAGCTTCCCCAATTATCACCTCTAATATCATTAGCTCACAGACATTTACCTCCTCCCCTTCCCCTCCCCCATCCTCCTTCTGTTCTGAAATTTGATTTGTCCTTTTCATATGTGTTCATTTTTTTAATTGTATCCTTTGGCATATATGGTTGTGACAATTTTCTTCCACTATTTGATCTGAGGAAGTGGATCTGGCCCACAAAAGCTCATCACCTATTAAAGCATCTTGTTAGTCTTTAAAGTGCTACACAGTTCTGTTTTTTGTTTTATCTTCTTACTATGTTTTTAAAATTGGAGTATATCTATACTTTGAGCTTCTGTTTATGGGATTTAAAAAAAAAATTCCATGCAGTTGTCATGCATTGCACTCTCGTGATTGTTCCTTTTGATTTCCATTAAACTAGTTTCCTCAGCTGTGTGTTATCTCTTGGGCCAGATTGAGTGTGCTACTTGTGGCTAAATCAAGAATTTCATCTTCCTTTATAGGTTCTACACCTACCTACTCCAAAAGCCATTCATGGAATTGCAGAGTCATCTTTTATTCCCTCAATGGGAAAACAGCTTATTTTCAATCATGATTGATAATATCAGCTTGTAATCATTGCTTTGATCATGTATCTTGTGATACCTTGGTTCATAAAATTAAATATCATAAGGCTCATTAAATATGGAACTGTGTATATTCAGAAATAATCAGCTAGCATTCTTTCCTGATATTTAAAAAATAAAGAATTTTCAAAGTATACCTGAAAAAGACAGCTATTAAAAAGATAATATCTAGTATTTGTCAATATCGTAGTTTTCAAAAAAAAGTGGGTTTTTTTTTAATTAAATGTAAAGGACACTTGCCTTTTGGAAGTAATCCTAGGTTCTTATACAATTTTCAGTTTTGATCTGCTGTGATAACAGTGTAATGCTACATCTTCTAAAACACTTAAAACATAAATTACTTTCTATTGAGTGATCTGTTCATTTGTATTTAAGGAACCAGCATATTTAGCTTAATTAATTTTTTTAAATAAAAAGAGAACATACATGATTTATTTAAATGATGGTATTTTTCAAAAACAAGGAGCAAGAGCAAAGTGCACAGCTCGTCTGCTCCCGAGCCAGAGTGAGAATGCAGCAAACTGTGAACTTTCCACTTGCTCCCTGTTAAACAGGAGCAGCCAGCAATGTCCCCATATGAATCTGGGGTTAGGGAGAGCTTCAGCCCCTCCCTCAAAGGGTGCCTAGGGGGTGAGCAGTCCTGGAGCAGTCCCTGGATGGGAGGGAGCAGGGGCATGCTCCTAGCCAGCTCCTTTCACTTTCCTGTTGATTGTGTCTCTGCTGCATGGTAAGAATGTAATAGTATAATCGATTAACCGATAAGCAAAAGCTATAGATTAATGCTATAGACTGCACGCATTTCCCTCTTCCTGGCTTGTGACGGATCTGGTATCTACCCCTACTGTGGCTCTGCATTTAAAGAGTATTAGGAGCTGGGCAGGCAGGCAGGCAGCCCGCCCAGCTCAGTTTTGGCTCATGCTGGGTCCGGGACCCACCCTCATTTCAGCTCTGCATTTCAACTGTATTGAGAGGAGGGCGGGCAGGCAGCCCTACTCAGTTCTGGCTTGTGCTGTGTCCAGGAGCTCAGAGCTGCCCTAGACAGGGACTGTTGGCACCCTGCACTGCTGCCTCTTTCTCAAAAGCAGCAGCACATGGTGAAAGGCAGCCGGTCCGCAAGGGGAGTTGGTTTGTAAACTGGTTCCCCTTGCAGAGCAGTTCCCACCTGGCATCTCGCGTTGCTGCCTCTGATACAGTGGCTGCCAGCCCTATCACCGGGGACTATAGAATAGTTGACTAACTGATAAAATTTCACGACGTTACTCGACTATTCAATTAACTGATATTTAATATCCGTACTGTATGGATTTATTTGAAGCAATCCCATTCCAAGCAAATCCCATTTTACTGGCACAACCAAATCCTTACATTGCTTTAAGTTATGATAAGAGGAAGCTGTATACTGAATTTGAACTCTTTCCATTTAGGAGGAATTTTTTAACAGACAATCAAACAAACTGTCTCAAATATATAGTATATGTATATACTTTCTCAAATATATAGTACAGAGATTTAGAATAAACTCTTAGAAGTTTACACACTTACTGTGAAGTTAGAATTTTGGGGGTTTTAAAAACCAAAAACGTATTTTAACTTCCTGAACTAGTCACGCACATTCATCTGTTGTGGGATTTCAAAATATAGGAATATTAGAATTGCTTTAGTCAAAATTCTCATATTTTATATTAGGTGGGAAACGTGGGAATGTACTTTCAGATACTATTAGTTACAAAAGATGCACACAAAAAATCCATCTCCATCTTAATTACTAAGCATTTGTCCTTTTTTGTTTTCATCATGTTGTGTGAAAATCTGATGTCCAGTATGTTTGAACATAATTTACTCTGTTTTTGCAGTTTAAATACCCACCCTATAATAGCAGAAAGTCTCCAAACCAGCAACTGAAGCATATAGGATTATCTAAAGAGTGAGAGATTTTTCTATCAGTCTGTGATATAAAATCTTAATTTATCTTATGATTGCAGAGGTCAGCAGATGGATCAAGTCCAGAAGATGGAGAAGGTAAGGAAGGAAGTGTTTTAATTATTTTAGATCAGTAGCTGCTGCCTAATCAGAATTTTGTCTGTTTTATCTCTCTTCAACCTTTATCTCTACAGAATCTGACGACCGAGAGGATGGGAATTACTGTCCTCCTGTAAAACGTGAAAGAACTTCATCTTTAACACAGTTCCCTCCTTCGCAGACAGGTAAAATGTATTCTAATTCTTTTATGTCAAGAAAATAAGGGAGATGGTGCCTGGGCTTCTATTTAATTCTTGTGTCCTGCCATCATCTTCCATGCTACAGACAGACTACCTAGGCTGGAAAATGAGCAGACCCTCTTTTGTTTAAATTGTTCTGCATTGTCTCTGCCTTCACTCGTGAGCCTGTTCTCATCCACATCACCTGCCACCACTGAACCAAGACAGTGAGGAACGTGGGTTTTAACCAGTAGACAAATCAGGGATATTAAACAAATGTCTTTACCCATAGATTCATATATTAAGTCTAAGAAAGTAATTGTGATTGTGATGATTTGAAACCGTTGGGATGTCACCTGATGAACTGAGATACCACTTAGCTTGCCTTTTCTGTCAGCCTGGGCACTCTTTACCCTGACTTCCTGACCCAGGCTCTTCAGTCTCCTCCAGCACATAAGTGCATAGGGTTACACACGAATGCAGAGTGATACAGATACTGAGATCAGTTCTGGGAAGGCTCAGCTTAATAGACTTGTCTCAACATCCAGGTTCGCATTTCCATTGGAGTACAGATGCAAAATTATACGTAATCTATCTCCTCCCTCAATGTGGAGGAAGGTATGGATTTTAAGTGGTTGAAGAGGTAGCAAGCCGCAAAGCTGATTATTAAGAAAATAATACAAAGCACCCAACTGAGCTAAATTTTCTAAAGAAGTTGGTTACAAATACTAATTCCTCACTCTAGATGTTGTTTTATGTAGATTCCTTCACAAGCCATGTATCTTTCTAGCCTAGGTCAGTACCCCCTTCCCTTCCAGTCCTGTTTTTTTCCAGGTATTTTCAAATATCTCTTTGGGTTGAGAGATGGAGGGCAAGCAAACTGAAGGCCTTCATTTGTCCCCCTCCCTAATATAGAAATCGGGAATCATTTGTCTGAATTCCTCACTAGTCAGTGGAAAAGTTCAGGCGTCTAAGATGCAAGTTAGTGTCAGGTGTCTAGGTCACCTGGTTCTATAGTATTGCAGCATCCATGAATCCGTGGCAGGTTCCTAGAAAGCCAAGCCTTTTCACAGTCCATTATCCTCGCTGATGGGCCATCAGACCTATCTGGCTTTTCCCATTGTGGTAACTGAACTGTTAGCAGTGGGTGTTACCCGAAGTAGCATAGTTGAAATATAGATACGCAATCAATATTCCTAATTTCAGATACAAAAATAATGCATGTATATAATAGGATAATCAAATTCAGTCTATCATAACCTTTCTAATGATACCGTACATGAATTACTTTGCATAAAGCATACCTTATGCCATATTCATATCATAAACATATTTTCATAAAGAATAAGAAGTGTAATGTCACAGTGATCATCTAGTCTGATCTCTTAGATAACACAGAATTTCACTCAGTAACTTCTGCATCAAACCCACAGCTTCTGGTTCAGTTAGACAGAATCACATGCAATTTTGGCATGTGGTCAAGGGCACTTCTGTAGAAGGGGTGTGCAGTCTAGGATGGAGTTTGGGTGCAGAAGGGAATTTGAGATAAGATCCTGGGGTGCAGGGTAAGAGGTCTGAGAGAGGTAGTTTCGGTGAAGGAGCTGGAGTGCACGGTCCAGTAGGGGGTATGGATGCAGGAGAGGATTTTGGCCTGGGGGAGGGGGCTCTAGGAGGTGGTGCAAGGTCTTTTAGGGAGTTGTGACCTGGGTGAAAGGGATTTAGGTGGGGACCTGAAGCAGGGGAATGGGATGTAGGGGTCAGAGAAGGTGCAGGAGAGAATTCTGACCTGTGGGCGGGGTCGGGGGGGGGGCAGGGTCTGGGATGCATTTGTGACCTGAGAGAAGGGGGAAGTATAGAGGGTTTGGGTGGTGGCCTGGGGCAGGTAGTCAGAGGAAGAGAGAGGGTTGAGTGCTAGAGGCAGGCTCTGGCTGGGAGGCGCTTACCTGCAGAAACCTGAGGCAGACTGTCTACTGCAGGCTGCTTGCTGCTTCGTGTGGCTCTGCTCCAGGCAGCAGGAGGAGGGAGGAAGGGAGGGAGAAGGCTTCCCACACTGCCCCTGCTCCCAGCAAAAATTCTCAGCTCCTATTGGCTGGAAATGGAGAAAATGACCAATGGGAGCCGAGATATTTTTCTGGGCGGCAGGAGCAGCATGAGAAGTTTCCCTCCTCCCTCCCCAACCATTCAGAGTGGAGAGCAGTTGGCTTTTTTAAAGTGTGATCTGTTCTCTGTCTAAGGGTTCTGATGAGGCAGCCGTGGGTCAGATTCAGTGGCTTGGTGGGCCAGATCCAGCCAGCTGGCAGCCTCTTGCCCACCCCGATCTTATTTCTAGTCTCAGTTTGTCTAGCTTAAGCTTCCGACCATTGGATCTTGTTATATCTTTGCCTGTTACACATAGTACAAACTATGTCTATTGAAACCTTCTCCACGTAGGTGTTTATAGACTTATCAAGCCACCCCTTAACTAGTCTTTGACAAAATAAATAGTGACCTTTTTATTTTTCACTGTAAAGTAAGCTTCCGGGCCTTGGATTGTTAGTTCTATCACTGTGGATAACATCACAACTCAGGCCTGTAATTGGGGCATCATTTTTGACTCAACCTTGTCTCTTGAGCCACACTTCCAGATAGTGTCCAAGTTCTGATTCTGCTACCTAGCTAAAGTTTCCAAGATTCAGCCTTTTCTTTCTGTCCAGGGTGAAGGCTCTTGTTCAGGCATTTTCATCTGCCTTGACCTCTAAAACCAGCCACATCATTCTAGTCAAGTCCATTCAAAATATTGCTGCTGGGTGAACCTTCTTGGTACATCACCTCTCTGTGCCCTATATGGCCGTCTCCTCCTCCACCACTTCAAATAGCATCTTTGCTTTTTAGTACTCTTCACCATTTAGTCCCACTCTTTCCTTCAGCTCTTACTGTCTTATCAAGCTATTGACTTTGCCATCACTGGCATGATGAAGGTGATCTTAACTTGGCTGACTACTCTTCCCTCCAGCACTTATCAGTTCTTTCTTACAGTGTTCCTGTACATGGTGTGTAGGGATAGGGAGGAACTTCCCAACACAAATGGTAAAGCTGCCAAATGTTCCCTCTACTTGCTCCTACATTTCTACTTTTGTGATGCTTCCAAATCACTGTCAATAGATAGATTAAAAGGTGAGGTGAGACTTCCAGTTTTTTGCTAATTTGTTGTTGTTCCACCCACTTCATATTGTCCACTGTCATGTTCTATCTGATGTTTAGCCTATACATTGTCTGTTTTCTGTCTGTATAGTACTTGCATGATGGGGCCCTGATCCTTGATTTGGTTGCTAGGTGCTGCCATAATAAACAGTTGTGTTTCAGGTTTCCTGAAAGCCTTGGTGATAACTATTTAGTTTCATAGATAGCATGGCTAAGAGAGACCATTAGACAACCTAGTCTGATCTCTATATTGCAGGCCATTAATTTCCCACAGTTGCACCTATTCTTAACCCTAAAATTTCAGTTAGTATAAAATATTCAGGACTCAGATTAAAAGTGAAGAGAACAAAAGAGACTAAGATTTCCACCAGTGCCTGAGGCCCCTAAAATAGCTAGATGATGATGGGCAGATGATCCCAGAAGGTGAGCTATACCCCATGCTGTAAAGGAAGGCAAAACCCTCCAAAGTCCATATAAATTTGAACTTTGGATACATTTTTCTCTAACCCCAAACCTGACCACCAGTTTCTCAGGGACCAACCTGACCCTGAGAAAAGCATGCTACCTTAAAGCACTGATCCATCCCATTCAGCATCTACTTTCCATCAGTGTTCCCTCAGTGTGAAGAGCCCTCGCCCCTGTAGCACTGAGCCCTCTCAGCCCCGCTATATTGGTGCACAAGGCTCTGGGATGGGGCTGGAAATGAGGGGTTTGGAGTATGGGAGGGGGCTTAGGGCTGGGGTGGAGGGTTGGGGTGCAGGGGTGAAGGCTTTGGCTAGGAATGTGGGATCTGGGATGGGGCTAGAGATGAGGGGTTTTGCATACAGGCTCCCCTGAGAGCAAGGGCTCCTCCCAGTGTTGCCTCGCTGGAGCAGTTAAGAGGCGCCTCTCTGCCAACTGGGTTGGGCTGAGGGAGGCGTGCCTCTCCTCCAGCCACAGCTGCTCCATGCATGGCAGCCATGAGCTCTTGTGCCAGTCTTATTAAGCAGTCATGTGGCCGTGCAGCTTAGAGGGAATTTAGCTCTCCACTTGTGGATAGTCTCCAATGTTTCAAAGAGAAGTAAGTGTGGTGGGAGACAGAAGAATTATTTTGCTGACTCAGATTTGAAGTCCCATGGAGGTAAGATTAGGTTCAATCTTGCTGTTATTTGAGCACCTTTCTGCTGATGCCCTTCATTACAATACCTGATACATGGAAGTGCATTTGAGGATGGGAGATTGACATGCCCCCCATGAGGGCAGAGGAGTGGACTGGATGATCTCTCAAGGTCCCTTCCAGTTCTAGTGTTCTATGATTCTATGATCCACAGTTGTGCCTGGGGACATGAAACATCAATTCACAAAGTCATGCCTGGCCTGCAATTTGCTTATTGGATATTAATGTTGACTAGTCAATATCCCCGCCCCACCCCTCCTCCCTGGTGCCACCTCTGTGGTAATTCAAAGTGGCATTCCTGGAGCCTAGGGTCAGCTGGGATTCTCAGCTGACTCTGGGCTCCCTGCAGCATTTCCCTGGAACCTGGGATCAGCTGGGAAGTCTTATCGACTATCGACTAGTCAGTTAACTGCATTTTAACATCCTTAACTCAGCTACGTGATTCCAGCAGCCGCATGCTAATCCTAATAGGGATTTAGACCCAATCTGTTTTTTACAGAGCCGAGGTCTTGCTTTCAGTCGCATCAAAAAGCCTGCTCCCAGGTGACAGGGTCCAAGACTTGAAATATCGCATGGCTGGTGAGGTAGAGTGGGAAGATTTAGCTGATGATAGCATGCTTTGTGAATCTGCTTTGAGTGTCTAATAAGCTTAGGACTTATATGGGCAGTTATTCTCTGGGAAGTATTGATTTCATAGCTTTCAGGAGGCAAACATGAGGACTTCATGAGGACCAATCTGGTGTCAATTGCTTGTTAAGATAAGGTGGTTCATTTAAATATTCATGAATGCTTCCCTTAAGCATTGTGTACACTGGGAAGTTTACTGTACAACTATATCAGTATAATTCTAGCACTAGTTTTGTTGGTATAACACAACCTCCTGTGTGCACACACTGTTTGTGGATGTGGAGTGCTTTTATTTGTTTTAGCTTAAATTACTTCCAAAGAGACAAAGCTAAGTTTTGACTTTGAGACAGTTGACTCTTTTGGGTGTGTGTGGTTTTTAAGCAATTGTCCTTATGGTGCTCCCTTCCAGCTCTGTGCACGCCTATGTATTTTTGATCAGACATTTTTGGCGTCGATACCTGTGTCATCTGTCCTTGTATTGTGATCAAAATGCAGGCTGTGGACAGACTTCACCTGACAGACTTCCCTCCCCCCCTTCCCAGAAGGGGGGGTGGGGTTGGGGGTTAGCCTCCTTCAGCCATCCCTTCAATACCACTGGGAGTGGCTATATGGGGCTTCGGTGATGCTTTTAAGGGTCCAGGGATTTTTGTGGGAAGTGGGTAGGATTGATATTTTCAAAACCCCAGGCTTCAAACCCTGCCAGACCTGTTGTAAGTCTTTTCCTCTCAGCAACAGACATTCCAGCTGCCTCTGCTATCTCTGAGAGTCTTGTATTCCATATTGACACTGGCTTTTAAGAGCAGATCTAGGAAGCTGAAAGAAGCAGGCTCAAGTTACTCCTTGTGGAATAATCCTTGAGACCTGCTACCACTTCAGGGTCCGAGTACCCTCTTTTTATTGCCCACCCCCTGGAACATTGGCCTCAGGGTTCCCTATTAACTTCTGTGTCTCCAGTTCCAACAAGCAGAGACCTGGAGACAGCTTCAGAGATACCCTGACACCTTAAAAAACATTGAAAACCATTTCTATAGGCTCTGGGCATAAGAAACATATAGATTGCCCAGCCTTACCATCCCTGGTATTTTTGGCTGAATTGCAGCCTGCCACTCAGTGCCCTGCTTTGCCAGGACTAACCAGATTCCTCCTGTAAGAGGACTTTCAAGTGTCTGAAAAACTTGATTCCCCTCTACTAAGAGGCACCAGGAGGGATCATTTGCTGGTAATCTTGTACCCTCTCATGACTGACTTCTGGGAATGGTGCCTCTAGCCCTTGCCTCACACATGTTAGAAACGTGGTGATCCCTCCTGGGACTTGGAGATCTCTGTGTAAATTTCCGCTACCTTTTCCATTTGATACTGCCTATCTCCTGCCCCTGTTGAGATGACTTTGTCTGATTAAGACATCTCTTAGGATAAAGATGATGAAAGCACGGTGATCAGGCTGGGTTCCAGGATGCGGTGGGAATGGCAGCCAAGATGATGAAGTGCCTTCCATCCCTTTCTGACACTCAGTGTCAGGGTAGCCAGCTTTCCTTCTCCGTTCCCTGCAAAGTTTTTCTTTTTGAGGACCCCGAAATGGAACTTGCACTTTTCACATGTGTGCTCAGAGTTGGCCCAATTATCACAACTGCACCCATAGAAACAAAGGAGAATAGGTTACTTACATTTATGGTAATTAGAGTTCTTTGAGGTGTGTATTCTTATGGTTGACCTGCCCTCCTTACCCTCTTCTTCAGAGTCCTTGCTTCTGGCTGGATTTTGTGGTTTGAGAAGAAAAGTGGAGTGGCATCATTTTCATCTTCCCCTATGTGTCCTCAGATCAAAGCATTAGAATGTATAGGGTACAGTAGGTGGAGGCCAAAAACCTGTGATTTAAAGTACATGGGTGCACATACATCTGGAATGGAGCACCCACAGGGATAAACATTTCTAAGAACTCCAGTTATTGTAGAAGTATGTAATCTCTCCTTTCATAGATGTCTAATTGCATCTCTCCATGGCATGAGCCTTTATGTGTGGTACTGGAGGACTCTTCTTAGTCCTAGGGCCCACTTGTTGCTTGAACCGTGGTAGAAAATCTTTTGACCATGATCAAGTCTGTGCTGCCTCAGGCACGAAGATAACTATCAGCATGCTTTTGTGTGTGATCTTCAAGCTACATCAGCTTGGCCTCAATTTCTAGGATGCATTCCCTATCAGACTGTCAGTACAATGATGGTTGCCATTCATTTGAGAGGAATTATTTTCTTCCATCATCTGTTTTTGTTCCTTTCAAAATGTCCTAGATTGGAGAAGCTTGACACTAACAATGCCCTGTGGGGATAATCTTAAGGATTGCTTTTCAATTGGTGTATCTGTATGCATTTTTTACATAGACGTGATTAAGAGATCTCTTGATCCACCTACTTGCCAAGGCTTTGTCTAGATTAGAATAAAAGGTATGATGCTAAAGTGTTTTTGCTACAATGTGCTAACAATTTTGAAAAGCAGTCTAGATAAGGCATGCTGCATTTTACAGTTTGGTAGAGTTAAAGCCTAAAAAAGAGCCTAAACATCAACTTGAACAGTATAACATGTGTTCAAGTATTCACTGCCTTTCAGAAGTGTTGGTTCAAACACACGCCTTCCAATTCTAGTCTAGGTAGGACTCAACAGAGAAAATCCTGTATGTGGCATATCTTCTATTCTTTGGCATTTCCTAATTTTTGAGTGCTTGATTTGTAATATTTTCCAGTTTGAAATTCACATGTTGATGTATTAATAGTTTTTAAGGTTGGAAGTGACTATTATGATCAATCAACTGTGACCTCCCAGAACACAGACCACAAAATGTCTAAGTAATTTTTGTTTGAAATAGGACCATATCTTTAGAAAAAAACTCCCATCTTGACTTAAAAGTTACACCATCAGTAAATTGTTCACGTGGCTAATTATTTCCATTAAGTATAAACCTTCTTTCCAGTTGAAATTTGCATAGCTTTCAATTCCTGCCATTGGCTCTTGTTAGATCTTCTTTTTTAGACCTCTTTTTAGACCTCTTGTTAGATCTCTGCTAGATCGAAGAGCCCATTATTTGTTCCCCATGTAGGTACTTGTAGTTTGAAATCAAGTCTCCTCTTTGCCTTCTCCTTATTAAACCAAATAGATTGAGGTCCCGGAGTCTTATCACTGTAAAATCTTTTCATCATTCTTGTGACTCTTCTCTGAACCTCCTCCAATTTATTAACATCCTTCTTAAATTGTGGACCACAGAACTGGATATGGTATTCCAGCAGAAATCACACTAGAGCAAATAGAGAGGTAAAATAACCTCTCTGCTTCTGCTTGAGATTCCCATTTATACATCCAAGGACTGCATTAGCCATTTTGGCCACAGTGTTGGACTGGGAGCTCCTGTTCAGCTGGTTATCTACCATGACCCCCAAATCTTTTTCAGAGTCACTGCTTCCCAGGATTGAGGCCCTCATCTTGTGAGTATGGTCTACATTCTTTGTTCCTTGGTGTATACATTGAAATATAGCTGTATTAAAACACATATTAATTGCTTGTGCCCAGTAGCCCAAGTGATCCAGATCACACTCAATCAGTTACCTGTCCTCTTCATTGTTTACCATACACCCAATCTTTGTGTCATCTGCAAACTGTATCAGTGATGATTTTGTATTTTCTGCCAGGTCTTTTTTCTTTTTATTTGATAAAAATATTAAACAGTGTAGGCCCAAGAACTGATCAGGACCCCACTAGAAATGCACCCTCTTAAGCCAATTTCTTAATGTTTAATGTGTGCCCTGTTAGTTTTATGTTGTTCTAGTTTTTTTTTAATCAAAATGTCATGCAGTATGAAGTCAAATGCCTTTATAGAAATCTAACTATATACATCATCACTATTGCCTTTATCAACCAAATCTTTTAACAGTATGAAGAATATTGTTAGGCTCTGTTTTCCATTAAATTTCCGTTGATTGGCATGAATTATGTGTTACCTTGTTTATTTTTTTTATTTGAGTTCCATATCAGCTGACCCATTATTATATTGAAGGGAGGGACTTTCAATGAGGGATACTCTCTTGTGCCTGTGTGACTTTTTTCTTAGTAACTTTTTTCTTGACTACAGTAACAAAGAACAATGTCTTTATGCCGTCAAGCTTCTGTGAACCTTCTGCAGGAAATTCTGATTCAGAACCAGGTGAGCTTTCTAATCTCTTTGCCTTTTTCAGCAAGCTGTTATGGTTTGTGCTGGTGATCCAGAGCAAGCTAGTTAACATTTTAAAATTATGCCCTTAGCTGAAAGAACGTAAATTAGCTGCTAAAGCTCATGTCCACTCATGAGTAGATTGTTCTTTTTAGTCATTCGAGGTGGCTTGTCTTTTAGGCCTTGCAATTTGCAGATATAAACTGATTGTTTAGGTACAGTTCCCACTTTGCAATCTATCTGAACTTCAGGTGAAGTGGAATGTAATTTTCCCAGTGCATCATTGTTTTGCACAATGAAAGGTGGTATGATCCAGGTTTTATAACTGTTCCTTACTAGCATAATAGCCTCTTGTCATGTTGGGTGTGTATGGTCACAAATCTAATCCACAAATCACATAAACATTTCATTATTGAAAAGAAAATTTAATGTAGCTGTATCATGTGACTTTTAAAAATGTCTTTAGGAGTTGGTTTTAATTTTACTTCTTTCTTTTCAATTTATCAGACTGTTCCCACAGCCCCATTTCTTTCCTCTCTTTGGAACATGGAACTTTGCCCACTCCTGCAGTAATTTACAGCATATGCTGTCTTTAGCACTTCCCCAGCTGTAGAGTAGAAGCCTGTACACATGCACTAAACAGTCTTTGTGGTCCAGTGCCATTCCATTTAACTCCCAATGAAGACTCTCAGACAAACACTACATTAAGATAGAGTTAAGATTTTGATTACAGATCAGTAATTTTGACTAAAGATTGTATTTGTTCCTAAATTAAGATCTATAAATTCAGGTAATTGACTTACTCTTATACAGTAAAACCTGTGTTATCCGGCATGCTCAGGGATTAGGGTATTCCGGTTATCTAAAAATTCTGGTTATCTGAGGGTTTCCATCAACCTAGGAAAAACCAATGGACAATAGTAAAACTCAATTTTTTAATATTGATAGTTTTGTAAGACCAACTGCCTCACACTACATTTCTATTTTGAGTTAAAGATGATTAGTACTTAAATAAAAAATTGTTAAGCCAGTCATGGTAAACCAAGCCAGGCCTTTGCGCCTGAAGATGTGACAGGACAATGCCAGTTAACAAAGTTTTCTGGTTAAGAAAGTGCCGGATAACAAAGGTTTCACTGTATTTGCAAGAAAACATTTTAATGTAAATTCTTAACTTTGTCCTTTAATAACACCATTCAGTAACCATTCAATTATAAATTAAAATTAACATAAAATTATACATTTTTAAGTATTCAGGGTCCTAGATTAGATATAAATGATGTTAAATTAGATTTTGTCTTTCATCTTCATGGTGTCCCTACAGGACAGTCTTTAGATGTAGTCTCTACAGAAGATTTCAGTGAATTTTAACTATTAAGTAATTTGAAGAGATACAGTAGTATTACATCTGTTACTGAAACCATTTGAGATGAGAAAAAAGACCTTAGGTGCTAATTTTCTTAAAGAACCCATTTTCAAATAATTAATTTTGATTTCACAAATTTACTTACAAATTTCTTAGTAAACTTATTCTGTATTCACAGTAAATTGTAAAGAGAATCGTATTCTTCATTAGTAACAGAGAAGTTGAATCCCTGTTTTAAGTACAAAATTGAATCTTAATTCAGCTCCCAAATCTGCCCATATTAATAATGGGCAGAATGAAATTTCTGAGTGCTGGTACCCAACGCAAAAGCATAGGGTGATTTCTATAGCCTCCATAATACCTGCTACCTCCTTAGCCTTATTGCTATTTTACTGTTTCTGTTGTACACAATTTGTCATACACAATTTGCAGAATGGTGAAGTACAAAATCACAACAAATTGATCATTGGAAAAAATCTATGTTTCCTTTCCCCAGCCATCTTTTTGCACTTCTTCCCCTCAAAACGCATGCATTTTTATACTCCTCCATTTGAGAAGAACAATTTCTCTTTCAGTTAATCTTTTAACAATTCTCTTTGTGGTGACCAGCAAGGGCTGTTGCCATCTCCGTAGTCAGGTACTTGTGGGTCTGGAATCCAGGCCTATGGTGTTATCTAGTTGGAGCTTTATGCACTGTGCCTCACCACAGATGTTTCTCCTGCTGACTAGCAGCAGACTGCTAATTCAACATCAGTGGATATAAAGCTTTCTGTTCCTCCCATCACTTGTTTGAGCAGTGAGTCACAAGATCTGTTGCTTCCTATAGCTCTATGGACAAGTCCCTACCTCTTTGCTTGGCTCCTACTCCTAGTTTCTGGCTCCTGCTACTTTGCCTTGCTCCTTGTTGTTTTTACCATGCCTAGTTCTCCACCCTTGCCACCATGCTTTGATCCTAGTTCTTGTTTCCTTACGCTAGCCCATGCTGTTGACTACTTCTTTGACCCTAGGTGTTACTACTTATTCCATTTCTGATTCAATTCTTGGCATGGCTCTAAATCTGACTGTTGGCGTGGCTTTGAACTCTGGTTCTGACTTTGGCCTGAGTATATCATTGGTTCTGACCAGTGGTTCAGGTTGTTCTTTTACAGACTCTGACAGCTTGCTCAAATCCTTTTGGTCTCCTCACTGCTGGATGCTTGGACTAAGTATGGAATCCTCTTGGGTGCTTGCTCCACTGTGCGCTAGGGGCCTGTGAGTCTGCAGGACCAAACTCTGTTATATCCAGCATGGATTGGGATTGAGCCTGCTTTGAGCAGGGAGTTCAACTAGATGACCTCCTGAGTTCTCTTCCAAACCTAATCTTCTATAGTCAACAGCTGCCGATGGGGATCAATATACATTCTATTGGGAGCCTATCAGCCCCGATAGCATTTCTGAATGTTCCCATTGGAGAAATCTGTAGGACTGTCACCTGGGCCTCACCCCCACACGTTTACACAGCATTACGTGTTACAACAAACACATCTTTTGATACCCTGTTTGGTCATTTGGTATTTTCATCTGTTGCAACTTCAACTCCAAAGCCACCTCCTTCCGTCAGAGGGCAACACCTCTGAAGTCACCTAAATAGGAACATCCGCAGAAACACCACTCAAAAAGGAGAAAGTTACTCTCCTTGTGCAGAAACAGAGGGTCTTTGAGGTGTGTGTCCTTATAGGTGGTCCACTATTCTCCATCCTCCTCTCTGCTTTTTTCTGTCAGATTGCAGTACAGGGATTGAGTGGGCGTTGATTGGCCAGTGCTAGTTAATCCTCTGAAGTGCCACAAGACAGGGACTTTGCATACGGGGCTCGACCAGACATTGCTACTATAAATTTCCGACTATGAGCGCAGGTGTGCATTGACACCTACAGTGGCCCAGTTACAGGGACACACATCTTGAAGACCCCTCGTTAATGCATGTGGTAATTGATTTAAGTAATCCCCCAATATAACTCTTAATCTATTGTGCAGTGTTCTAGGTCAGTGAAGATGAGAACAATTAATTTATGCCCTAAAATATGAAACTTGATTGCCTTTATTTGAATGTAGATACCTCTTGATGCCATAATTTATAAATAGAAAACTATGTGTTTTGTAGAATCTGATTCGACATATATATTTCCTTCCATCCCATAGCAGCAATTGCCTTCATAGTATTGCAAATTTGTTAGTCTTTTCTGCTTGTAATACTCATTGGTTTACTTTGTTGTTCATTTTCTAGTTCAATTTTTCAGCCTTTCAGAAGGATCTTTTTCCTCGTGTAATAGTGTTTTAGCAAATTGTATATCACCAAAGTGGGGCTGCAGAAACCAAAGACTGTTCACAGCAAAATGTCCTATACAGGCTACTTCTACAAGTTTAATTGCTTCTGGGCTGGGAACATGACTAAGAGTAGGTCTTCTGTAACAGGAAAGCATGTCGCATTTGAATATATTATAAGTGGGGATGTATGTTTCTGTTCGCTGTGAAAATGAGTAAACTTTGTGCTATATTGGGAGAAAATGGGCTCTGAGCAGTGCTTTCTTGGACCACACAACAAATGAAGACTGGTCTACACCAGAAAACTAGATTGGTTTAACTATGGGAAAAATCCACAGCTCCTGAGCAACGTAATTAAGGTGACTTAAGTCCTCATATATGCTGCATTAGGTCAATGAAAAATTATTTGATAGTACAATTATTATTTTACTTAATCAGATTTTTCATTGTGTGGTATCTTCCTGAAAACAATAAAATGTTAAATTTATATCTGGCAACAACTCCTAGTTTGTCCCTTTTCATTTAATTTTTACTGTCCAAGCAAAGATTGTGTGTGTTGTTGAGGAAAACAAAATATCATTCCCCAATTTGAAGAAAATTCCATTTCGCAGCATTTTTTTATATTAGGCATTTCTGCTGCTGGTTGATATTTCATTTAGAAAAGTGTGAGCTCTCTTTGGCTTGTGTGTGAAAGTACCTTCTCCATTTTCCACTCAGAGTGCTCAGTTCTTTGCATTCTGCTCAGTCCCATATTTTGGCTACATGCCTCTAGGAATCTAAATTCTTACATTTTGTATTGTACTTCTAGAGGAAAAGAGCAGTGGATTCCGTCTGAAACCACCAACACTTATCCATGGCCAGGCACCCAGTGCAGGTAGGTTTCTGAGGCCGAGGAAAAGCAAATTAAATAAGGACCTTGTCTTAGTCAGGGATTTCTTTGAACTACTCTTCCAAATTGGAAGGATTCTAGTTTTTGTTTAAAAAAAATTGTTTTGTATATGTAAATATGTGATGGGAGAAACAGTGCTGTTACAATTGATGTAGGAGTGTAAAGAAATAAAATAGTTTCTTTCTCTGTTAGTGGAAGCCACGATCTGTAACTTAAACTGTTTTGTTCTCAGTACAAACAGGAATTTGTAAAATATTACTAAAGCTTGCTGTTTTCTCGTGATTTGTTTTGCTCGCTTCTAGTGCTCAAAAGCCAATTTGTGCAAATCAGAATGTGGATATGTTTGCAGGCATGGAGGTAATCAAGATATCTAGCAGTTTCCTTACTCTCTATCCAAATTCAGTACATCTTTTTGGATACGTTGGAAAGTGATACACTTTCAGTTCAAGTGAGATATTAATGCTAAAGGTGACAATTTTTTCATAACATTTTAATGGGCCCAAGTGTTCCCTTTTTTGTCTTCAGAGGAGAAACCCTAACTAATCAGGGGTTTCCATAGACTTCTGGATTTGATCCAGTTGGATGATGGAAGGAGGTTCCTAATTTTTTATTTTACGGTCCAAAAGTGAATGGAAGAATTGTAGCTTATTGTGGTGTTATACCGTATTTGAAAAACTTTACTTTGACTCCCAGAACCAGTCAGGTTTAAATAGAACAGTGTGCTATATTAGAGTTTTCAGTAAGTTTCAGTTTACAGAGAGTGAAAAGTATTTCACCCTCCACAACTTATAAGAATTCGAAGGGAAAGATGAGACCTAGGGTGTGGAGCTAGGCACTGCTTTTAAATACAGTTGGGAATGCAGGTTCTCTGCACTCGGCTTTTAATTGAATTTTCCGGCTTTTATTCTGCCTTCAGTATTCTTTTAATGTAGCTTTTAGTGGCAAATGCAAACTGTTTAAAGACTAGGAACAAAACAGTGATCTTAATCCTTTCTAAATTACTTTTTTTTGGTGGGGGGCGCCGCCGAAACAGGAAATGTCTTTCCAGGGAACAAATACAATATAATTTTAGCTTTGTGTCACTTCAGTCTTAGGGTGCCTCAGAAACATTTAAGGGGAAGATAGTCTAGATGTTGAATTTTGCAGCTAATGTACTTTTGAGGGTCCTAGAGAAGTTTGCTTTCGTTTTTAGGTCTCCCAAGCCAGAAACCTAAGGAACAGCAACGAAGTGTGCTTCGACCTGCAGTTTTGCAAGCACCACAGCCCAAGGCTTTTTCACAAATGGGTAATTCACGTTCCTCTCTTGCTCTATAATATGCTATGCACTTTGACCATGTACCCATAATGATGTTGGGAAAGAAAACCAAAATGGTAACAGGCCTGAAACTCTGACTGGAACTCTGAACCTGGAAATCGTTAGGGTGACATACAACTGTCACATAAGAAACAATTCACAGTGAGTCATTCAGTGTTTGTGTAGTAAATGTATCTTGGCATTTGAATCTGAAGTATCATCTCAGGCATATGAATCTGATTTTTGTCTCATAGCCACTAGAGATGTGAAGGTTTAACCGGTTAATCGGTAAGCCTCACCCTTAACAGTTATCGGTTAAGGTTAACTAGTGGAGCTGGAGTACCTCCCCTCCTGCTGTGGGCAGGAGACTGCGCCAACCTCTCTCAGGCACCACCATGGGCAGTGGATGCTCCAGCACAGCCTCTTCCAGTGGTGGGTCCAGCCACTTCGCAAGCAGGGGCTGCTCCAGCTAGAGTAGCCATGTGGCTGGGAAGACAGGGGGAGTGTTCCAGCCCAGTGACAGGCAAGGGGGGGCTGCTTCAGCCAGCTGGACTGGCCCCCCTCCTGCTCTTGCCCTTTAATTGGTTAACTGGTTTAAGATCCATTTAAGATCCGATTAAACAGGATCTTACATACCTAATAGCGACAGACCCTGGAGTATGCTGATGTAACACATAATTGACATAAAATTTTTGAGTCATAAGCTTGCTTCATAAGTTCATTATGAAACTGATCGTATAAAATGCTAAGGAAGATTATAGGCTGATTAAAATATGAAAATGTTTAGTGTGAAAATTTTATAAATACATTTTATAATGGTACCAAATTTTTTTTATTTATTTTTATATATAGATATATATATATATATATATAGATATATATATATAATCTTTTTAGAGGTTCCAGTGGCTTGGAAATTTTCCAACTGCAATTTTCCATATTAATTTGGAAAGCTGAATATCCTTTTGAATGGCTTTCTAAATCTTCAGCATATAACATTCTCATTACAGTTCCGAACAGTGGGACCAATGGTGTAAACATCCCACCAGACTCTATGGTGGAAGTCACATCAGAATCAGTAAATAACACAACACTGAAAAATTCTGACACTCAAGACCAGGTGAGTTTGACAGTGATTTAGATGGTCAGCAGTATATGTGCCTGCTCTGCGGTGATGGTCTGCTTCTTGCAGCCTCTCTCTGATTGACTTCCTACTGCCAGGCCTCCCCAGGCCACTTTCTCAACCAGTTTGTGGCAAATGCCCCATCACAAGATCCTTAGCTGCATCTGACTCAGATGGAGGGGCTAAGTATTTCTGAGCCAAATCAGAGGACTTTGCTACCAAAAACTCAATTGACTTGGAACAGGAGGTCGATGTCGAGGTTTAAGCTTTTACCACTGTTGTCTTTTGGGATCTGTAAGTACTCTGAGCCCATTTTGGTCTCTTAACTTTTCCTTCAGATCCCTTCACTGATTCTGATCCCAGATGCATGGAAGATAAAGCCTCTTTGTAGTATGAGGGCCCAAAGTCTATTTTCCCTCTCCTTACAATCTCAATGAGTGAAAATGCTAAAATTAACACAATGCAAAGGAGAATGTCTTTTCCCATGGCATTTAAGGTGTGTGACGTGTATCAGAACCAGGAAAATTGAGTCAGATGAGGGAAGTCTCAAATGTAGTTCCACAGGAATATGTTCTGGGTCTGGTGTTTTTAATGACCTCAGTGTAGGTCTTGCAGATAAGACAAAACTAGATGGAAGTTGCCAGCACTTTGAAGGATAGATCTAAATCCAGAGGCATTTTGATCCATTGGAAAATTCAGGAACGAGGTGTACAGCTACTTCGGATTAGGAAGCCTAATCCGAACTAGCTAGTTCGTGCCACGTGTAGTCGCGCGGCACGCAGTTCGAACTAGCCGGCATTTAAAAATGGCGCCAGCCGGCATCATGCAAATGAAGCCCGGGAAATTCAAATCCCGGGCTTCATTTGCAACTCCGAATGACTACATTACCCCCCTAGTTTGAACTAGGGGGGTAGTGTAGACATACCCTAAGTTAGCTGACCAGAGCTAGTGCAGCATGCAGAGAGAACACACACAGTGTACAACTGACTGTGGGTGAGGGCAGTGCACAGAGGCCCCCCTCCATGGGATGCGTGCCATGCAGACAAACACAAGCTGGCCCCTGCAGCCGGCTACTTTGAGCAGCATGTGGGGCACGGTAGGCAAGGAGTCTGTTCCAGGGTCTCATTCAGCCATGGGACATTGGCAGCCCAGAGGATTGTGATGGGCCAGACCTGATCAGGGCTGTGGGTTTAGACAGCTGGGTAGCTGATGCCAAACTCTGAAACTCCCTTTTCAAAGGGGCATAGTAATAAAATCAGATTTTATTACTAGATGGTGCTTGGTCCTACTGTGAAGTCCCTTCTAGTTCTAGTATTCTATGATTCTGTGAAATCTTTCAACTGAGTTGTAAGTCCAGCAATCATCATCAGAGCTGAGAGATGGAGTGGAGTGAAAGGGAACATGAGGACACTCATAAAATGAAAAGGAATGTGTCAGTGTAGAGAGGAGGGGTGCTTGACAAGGCATCTTGCCTGTGCTGCATTGGAGGTCAACCCTGAATCGGCTCATTCTGCAGCTTGATTAGAAGCTTGAGCATCTCTGTCTGCTCATCCACTCAGTTGCATCCCTAGCAAATGTTTGGTTCTTTTTTCTCTCCTGGAGAACCTCCCTAACGTAACTTTTTTGCTGCATCTTGACCTCTTTCTTATCTGCCAGAGGCATTCTGCTGGAGTGCATGCGGTGAACCTCAAGGTCTCCGTTGCTGTGAACAATACACAAAAGGGGGATTTGTTTAATTCTAGCGCAGCAATCAAATATTTAATTGCAGTACCTTTTGCCACATATCACTGACCATTGTCAGGCACGTATTTTGCAAGCACCCAAAGCATGGTGAGTGCTGGGTTTGGGGGGCTGGGATTGTGCACAGAGACAAAAGAATGTAATCATTGCAGGGCATGTGGAGCAGCTTTGCAGGGAACTCATTCTAAAACTATCCTACACTTTCCCACAGGTGAGTATCATTCTAGCAGGCATCTCACTGCTGAGGGTAAGCCGGGCAACCAGGGTGCACCTCTTATGTGCCTTTGGCTTTCACCCTGCTCCATATGGAGCTCATCTATGTGTCTCTTTGGTCCCAGGACGTGTCATTTGCAGAATGGCTAAGTGCCCTACAATGGGGAAGGCACAAAGCTGCAGTGCCATGGAACCTGCAACAGAGGGTTAACAAGTACCTCCAGGAAGCTTCCCAGAATATTTATCTGGAGGATTCCACTGAGATCTCAGTATGCATCAGCATTCTGCTTGGTCATACCGATTAGCTGTGCACGGCAATGTCAGCTCTCACAAATACAGCCAGTCGTCCATTTTTCTATTCTCTGTATCCACGTCGGCACTCCACAGCCACTTACCCTACATCTTGTCTCCTGCTTCCTGCTCCCCAGAGAGCACCTTCTGAGACTGACTGCACGTCAGGTGTGGACAACAGGGCAGACAGCCAGAAACTATGGGGCAACCCTTCTCGGAACGCCACATCCTTGTCTAGCTCAACCTCTTCATCAATTACTTTATCCTCCAGGTTAGATCCTCTTTCTGCTGCCTCTCTGTCCACCAAAGTATTCATGGGGCTCTTGGTGATGGAGGTGGAATGACTACCGAAGATAGCATCCAGCTCCTTATAGAAACAGCAGGTCTTTCATGCAGCACTGGAGTTATTGTTTGCCTCCCTCGCCTTATAAGCCTGCCTCA